>NC_064570.1:90703984-92085468 GCF_937001465.1 Orcinus orca
GTAGTACTTTACTGAGTGGTTGGTAAGAAAGTTTGCAGTATCCAGTGTATTCAGTTTTAGTACTAAATAGAATTAAACTGTTGCTGTAAACTGGAATAACTTTGTTACTGACAAGCTTTAGAATGCATCAGTTCATCAATTACCTGTTTGGGAAGATTGTAGTTAATGATTTTAAGAATGTGGCTGTAAACCTCCAATTGACTCAAGAAAAGCAAATAAGTCAAGATTGACAAACGTATAGGCTCTTCATCTTACTGTGTGTGTGGGGTTTTTTTTTCCTTTTAGTTATTTGGCAAGGTGTAAAGAACTCTATCACTCTTAAGACAGTAAACTTCACGGGGTATAATCTGACATGGCAGGGAGCAGATTACATGGCCAGGATCTTAAAGGTGATTTTATGTTTAAACTTTCATGAAAACATATGTGATTGAAGCACATTAATACATTGACACAGATGGCAGTTAATTTTTGTCTTTTGATACCTGTGAGTGCATCTTTCGTTTTGTTGAAAGAATAAGACCAGTTTTCAGTTTGGGTTTCTACCATTTAGTAAAGATAGTCCACTTAATTTTAGAAATAGGAGATTTAATATATAATACATAATAATACTTCTATGTATTTTTAGTTACTGAAAACATTGATTGTGATGCTGTGAAGAAACTATTATAGTTTATAATAGTCTTCAAGATTTAATTTAGTCTTCAAGACTAAATTATAGTCTTCAAGATTTAAATGAATCAAGTGTCTATTAGCTGCTGTAGTTTATAAACTAATAAACATCACTACATCGGCAACTTGTAAATACAGTTTTTAAACTAATGCCTTAACAACTTTACAGTGGTTATAATTACTGTATTGAGGCCTAAGTTATTTAATAATTTGACATGAAGTCTTTTTAATAGTTTGGTGGTGCAGATCAGGGATAGGTAAACTATGGCTGGTGGGCCAGATCCGGCCCGTCGCCTGATTTTGTAAAGATTTTGTAAAGTTTTTTGGAACATAGTGGAACCCATTGTTTACATGGTAGCTATGGCTACTTTCAGCCTACGCCAGTGGGGTTGAGTAGTTGCAACAGAAACTGTATAGCCCACAAAGCTGGAAATGTTTAAATTTAGATTTTAGAAATTGAAAAATTCTTTGAGCCTATACAGGGCAAGTCCATTGACCCCTCGGGTAGAGAACAGTCAAGAACTTGGGTGCCGAAGCCAAATGGTCTAGGTTCAAATTCCCTTTCTCCCTTTTCATAGCTAGTGACCATGGACAAATCACTTAACGTCTATGCCTCGTTGTGAGGTTTAAATGAACTCATTTGTATAAATAGTGCTTGGCACATACTAAGCACTGTGTAAGTGATTGCTGTTATTTCTGCTTGGAGCTTTTATAAGCCATTGTTAATAGGAAAATGACACTAATGATTTTGCTTTTTTTTTTTTTTTTTTATTTTTTTTATTTTTTTAAACATCTTTATTGGAGTATAATTGCTTTAAAATGGTATGTTAGTTTCAGCTTCACAACAAAATGAATCAGTTATATATACACATATGTTCCCATATCTCTTCCCGCTTGCATCTCCCTCCCTCCCACCCTCCCTATCCCACCCCTCCAGGCGGTCACAAAGCCCCGAGCTGATCTCCCTGTGCTATGCGGCTGCTTCCCACTAGCTATCTACCTTACGTTTGGTAGTGTATATATGTCCATGCCTCTTTATCGCTTTGTCACCGTTTACCCTTCCCCCTCCCCATAGCCTCAAGTCCATTCTCTAGTAAGTCTGTGTCTTTATTCCTGATTCACCCCTAGGTTTTTCATGACATTTTTTTTTCTTAAATTCCATATATATGTGTTAGCATACGGTATTTGTCTCTCTCTTTCTGACTTACTTCACTCTGTATGACAGACTCTAGGTCTATCCACCTCATTACAAATAGCTCAATTTCGTCTCTTTTTATGGCTGAGTAATATTCCATTGTATATATGTGCCACATCTTCTTTATCCATTCATCCGATGATGGACACTTAGGTTGTTTCCATCTCTGGGCTATTGTAAATAGAGCTGCAATGAACATTTTGGTACATGACTCTTTTTGAATTATGGTTTTCTCAGGGTATATGCCCAGTAGTGGGATTGCTGGGTCATATGGTAGTTCTATTTGTAGCTTTTTAAGGAACCTCCATAGTGTTCTCCACAGTGGCTGTATCAATTTACATTCCCACCAACAGTGTAAGAGGGTTCCCTTTTCTCCACACCCTCTCCAGCATTTATTGTTTCTAGATTTTTTGATGATGGCCATTCTGACTGGTGTGAGATGATATCTCATTGTCGTTTTGATTTGCATTTCTCTCATGATTAGTGATGTTGAGCATTCTTTCATGTGTTTGTTGGCACTCTGTATATCTTCTTTGGAGAAATGTCTATTTAGGTCTTCTGCCCATTTTTGGATTGGGTTGTTTGTTTTTTTGTTATTAAGCTGCATGAGCTGCTTGTAAATTTTGGAGATTAATCCTTTGTCAGTTGCTTCATTTGCAAATATTTTCTCCCATTCTGAGGGTTGTCTTTTTGTCTTCTTTATGGTTTCCTTTGCTGTGCAAAAGCTTTTAAGTTTCATTAGGTCCCATTTGTTTACTCTTGTTTTTATTTCCATTTCTCTAGGAGGTGGGTCAAAAAGGACCTTGCTGTGATTTATGTCATAGAGTGTTCTGCCTATGTTTTCCTCTAAGAGTTGGATAGTTTCTGGCCTTACATTTAGGTCTTTAATCCATTTTGAGCTTATTTTTGTGTATGGTGTTAGGGAGTGATCTAATTTCATACTTTTACATGTAGCTGTCCAGTTTTCCCAGCACCACTTATTGAATAGGCTGTCCTTTCTCCACTGTACATTTCTGCCTCCTTTGTCAAAGATAAGGTGACCATATGTGCGTGGGTTTATCTCTGGGCTTTCTATCCTGTTCCATTGATCTATATTTCTGTTTTTGTGCCAGTACCATACTGTCTTGATTACTGTAGCTTTGTAGTATAGTCTGAAGTCAGGAAGCCTGATTCCTCCAGCTCCATTTTTCGTTCTCAAGATTGCTTTGGCTATTCGGGGTCTTTTGTGTTTCCATACAAATTGTGAAATTTTTTGTTCTAGTTCTGTGAAAAATGCCAGTGGTAGTTTCATAGGGATTGTATTGAATCTGTAGATTGCTTTGGGTAGTAGAGTCATTTTCACAATGTTGATTCTTCCAATCCAAGAACATGGTATATCTCTCCATCTATTTGTATCATTTTTAATTTCTTTCATCAGTGTCTTATAATTTTCTGCATACAGGTCTTTTGTCTCCTTAGGTAGGTTTATTCCTAGATATTTTATTCTTTTTGTTGCAATGGTAAATGGGAGTGTTTTCTTGATTTCACTTTCAGATTTTTCATCCTTAGTGTATAGGAATGCCAGAGATTTCTGTGCATTAATTTTGTATCCTGCTACTTTACCAAATTCATTGATTAGCTCTAGTAGTTTTCTGGTAGCATCTTTAGGATTCTCTATGTATAGGATCATGTCATCTGCAAAGAGTGACAGCTTTACTTCTTCTTTTCCGATTTGGATTCCTTTTATTTCCTTTTCTTCTCTGATTGCTGTGGCTAAAACTTCCAAAACTATGTTGAATAAGAGTGGTGAGAGTGGGCAACCTTGTCTTGTTCCTGATCTTAGTGGAAATGCTTTCAGTTTTTCACCACTAATGATTTTGCTTTTAGAGTGTCAAAGGCACTTTGAGTCTTTTATGTTTTCAAGAATGTAACAAGACTTTTTTGATTTAAAGTCAGTGTTCCCTGTTACCAAAATTGATTTTATGAATATAAAGAATTGAATGTCTTTAAGACAAGACTTGTGGTTAAATATCAAACCATTATCTTCCCAAGGCACATCAAACTGGCTGTGCATAGTCCAGGCCTCTGAAGTTTGTGTCCACACCCTAGGTAGCATGTAAGATCCATTTTGTAAATATAGTTTTAAAAATAATGCCTGGGACTTCCCTGGCGGTCCAGCAGTTAACACTCTGCGCTCCCAATGCAGGGGGCCTGTGTTCGATCCCTGCTCAAGGAACTAGATCCCACATGCAATAATTAAAAGATCCGGCAGGCCGCAACTAAAGACCCGGCACAGCCAAACAAAGAAACAAATAAATAAATAAATACTTTTTAAAAATAAATAAAATTCAATAATGCCTTAGGAGTTAGGAAAAGAAAATATTAGAACCTATTTAGCTTTGTATCATTTAAAAATATCTGTGTAGTTTATAATGTACCTAAATTATATGTATAGAACTTTGTGTATATAATTTGTTAAAAAATAAGATGCATATTAAAAAGTTTTCTTATGGGTTGCCCAGTCAGGTGTTTGGAGACCATTGGAGGACAGAATGATGAAATTTAGAGCCTCAGCAATGATAGAATTTAGAATCAATTCCCTGACTTAGAAGATAAGGAAAATAATTCTTAGACTGTAATTGAGTTATCCAACTTTACATAACTGTTCAAAAACAGGTCATCCAGTGGCTGGAATCTAATCACTGACCGACTAGAATGTGGGTCACTGGACTCGTAAAGCAGAACTGACTGTTTAATTTCTCAGCTTGATTCTCCTGGCATATATGCGTGATATGTGTGTGGGTAAATCTCTGACATAATAAGCCATGCTCAGTAGGCACATCCTGTTTCCTTATTGAAGCATCTTAATTTCATCCCATTAGATCTTTGAAGTATCAGACTACCAGAAGGCATGAAGAAACCTGAGCTGAGAGTCTTCGTTCCAGGAGACCTGATCTTGACTGTATGCCTGGTTTGAGGCGCATCGCTCTGAACTGCAACAAGCTCGTTGGTGACCTGGGTGCTCGTGCTTTTGCAGAATCTCTTAGTGAGGATTTATGGCTTGGAGGTAAATTCTTAAATTGAAAATACTGAATTTTTAATGTAATATATGCTTAGCTTTTGGCATGATACTGTTGTGATAGGACTTTTTTTAAGGCCTCATTTTTCTGATAGCTTTTATGTTGCTTTTAAACTTTCTCTAAGAGTTACATATATTCTTTACAGAAAATACAGAGTAACAAGAGAAAAATTACCTATAAATTTAACACCCAGACATAATCACTGTTCATTTTGGTGTATATATTCTCAGTCTTTTTATTGTTTTCTATAAATATATTTGTACACTTAGGGATTACAAAAATAGAATTGTAGTATACTTGCTATTTCATATTCCTGCTTTTTTCATTTAATGAGGTATCATGTAGTGTTCCATCATATTGATGTCCTATAATCAGTTCTTTGCAATTAGATTGAGACAGTTTGCTTTTCCATGTCAGAAACAATGTGAATACGTTGTATATACATCTCTGTGTCCATCGGGCTTACTTCTGTAGAATAAGGTACTGCAAGTGGAATGACTAAGTGTGACATATTTTTAAGACTTTTCATACACATTGCCAAATTACCACCCAGAAAGGCTATGCCAATGTGTAGTCCACCCCAAGAGTGGATGTGAATGAAGCCTGCCTCTCACAAACACTGGCTGGTAGCACTTTTAAAAAACTGTAAGACTACAAAAATGAGTACCTCTCCCTTTTTTATGCAAGTGGGATTACTCCAAATTTTATAACTTTTTTCAGTTAATTCAGTATGACCATCTTAGCAAGTCAGTAAATTTGCATCTTTTTTCTTTTTTTGTGGTACGCGGGCCTCTCACTGTTGTGGCCTCTCCCGTTGCGGAGCACAGGCTCCGGACGCGCAGGCTCAGCGGGAATGGCTCACGGGCCCAGCCGCTCCGCGGCATGTGGGATCTTCCTGGACCAGGGCACGAACCCGTGTCCCCTGCATCAGCAGACGGACTCTCAACCAGTGCGCCACCAGGGAAGCCTTACTGCATCATTTTTTTTGTGACCCTTCAGTGTTCCATTATATGAATATGCCACAGTGCACATAGCTTATCCGATCTTGTATAAAAGGTATGTCCAGTTTTTCAGTTACAAAAAGTACTCTGATATATATCCTTACCTATATCTCTGACTATTTCTTTTGGATCAAAAGGGTTATAGACATTTTAAAGACTTCTCTTACAGAATCTTGGCTTAATCTGATAGGAGAATAACCACATTTTGTTTTATTTTGTATTCATTTGATTTACTGGTGAGTTTTACTGGCTGTTTGTATTCATTTGGCTAGTTGGTTAATTACACCGGGCGTCCCTTCTTCTGTAGTGACAGTTTGTAAGGGTTGTATCATATGCTGTTAGATCCATATGTCTGACTTGCTATTTCTGTATGTCATGGGGCGTTGAAAGACTCTAGTTATTTTAATGTGATGGTCCACTCAACACTTAAATGACTCATGATAGTTTCCTCTCATGTAATATTTTTAAATACCTGTGCTTTTGCGATGATCCCTTTTGATTAAATGAGTAGGTTGTTCAGCCCCAGAACTACTAGAATTCATGATCATTTGTTCTGGTTTTTGTCTGACCTTTTACTGCGAGAGTTCTTGACCATCATACTTTTCATGATAGGTTTTTAGTGTGTATTCTCTATACACACGTTGTTTGAATTTGTTAATTGTTTGTATCCTAGAAAACAGTACTTTTCTAATGTTGTACTTCCCTTATGGTTTGAGCAGATAATTCACTGATTAAAGTGATTTATACTTGTAAATTGTTCTTATCTCTACTCTGAATAGAGGTGAACCTAGATACTAAGCCTGCTTCCACCAAGAGCATTATTTGCTTCTTGTGCAACCTCTGAATTCTTGCAAGGAGTACTTTATTCATTTGTCAGTTTCACAAGTAATTTTTTTAATACCTTCTGTGTGCCAGATACGGGTTTAGGCACTACTGATAAAGCAGTGAACCAGACAGACAAAAGTCTTGCCCTCATGGAGCTTACATTCTAGTGAAGGAGTTCAGATAGAAATTAGTAAAGAGATAAGTAATATAATTTTAGAGAGTAGGAAGTGCAAAAATATCTAAATGTAAGAAGAGGGAGGGGGGGCAGGTAGGACTCCATTGGACAGGTTAGTTAGGGGCCAGCTTCACTGGAGAAGTGGCATTTGAATGGAGACCTGAATGAAGAGAGGAGCAAGCCATGGAAGATCTGGGGTAAGCACATTCCAGGACAAGGGGGCAATGAGTATGCAGGCATGTAGGTGGGTGGAGTATTTAAGGAAAAGCAAGAAGGCCAATCTGGGCAGAGTACTGAGTGAAGAAGAATGTGGTGTGACATGAGGTCAAGGAGCTAGCCAGGGGTCTGCTCTTGTAAAGTCTTGAAGGCCAGAGTAAAGATGTGGATTATTCTAAATGAGTAGAGGGTTTCGAACTGGAAAAAGGCATGATCCAAATAGTATCTGAATAAGGTGACCTGGTATAGAGAATGGACTTGGGAGGATAAAGAAGAGAAACAGGGAGACCAGTTAGGAGACAATCACAGGGGTCCAAATAAGAGATGTTTATGGCCTAGGTTAGGTTGGAAGTTTGCAGCAAGTGAAAAGTGGTTGAATTCAGGTTGTGTTTTCAGGGTGTAGCTAACAAGACCTGCAGATAGATTAGTTGTGAGGTATGAAGGGAATAGTAACAAGGAGACAAGTCGTTGATAATTATGTGTGCAACTGGGTGGTATCACTTAGAAAAAGGGGGCTGATGGGAGGAGCAGCTTTTGAGGGAATATCAGGACTTTGATTTGTTATCTTAGATGCCCTTTAGGTATCTAAGTGTCTGGACAGTGCTCAGACTGTACTTTCTATCCAAAGGTATCCAAAGCCACTTTAGATGCAAAATGTTTAAAGTTGACCTTTGTTGCTGCCAAAATAGTAGCCATTGTGGGCAGGCTGCAAGATGGCATCTTAGGTTTCTGAGGAAGAAATTAGAATACACAAAGGGGTATTAAGGGTATAATTACATAATGTAGATTTCATATTTAAATTTATGGGAAAAGCAATAATTAGTTGGCTTTTGGTTTTAAATGGAAATAGCCACTCATTGGGAAATAATTACTCTAACTTCAATTCATTTTACTTTAGATCATTCTGTGATGAAAGCAATTATCAAAAAAGTTCTCCAGATGGAAGGAGTGCCAAGTCAGACATACATAACATGTTTCAGTTCGCTCAGAAGAATTTCTCTTTAATGGCTTGTTTTTCTTTCTTTCTTAAAAGAAAATTATCAAGGTACTTTCTGCCATCTTAAAACTAAGTTTTTAGTCAAATCAAATGGCTTTTCTGTTTTTGAAAATGTTGTGTGATGCTTTAATTTAGGTTCCCAGAAATGCAGATTGAAAACCTTTTAACTTTTTATTTTCTGGAACATATTATCGTTAGTCACAAATAGTCTTTTTTTTTTTTTGGTGATAAGAATGAATAGCAGGAGCAGCATTTGTGAAACCAAATCTAATATGAAACTGACTCTTTCTTGTGAGTAAATTTGAACTTTGAAACAGCAAAACAATAAGGTTTGATATAAAGCAAAATAAATATTTTATGTTTATGATCTGCCAATTTCCCAGAAAGAGTTTTGTGGTGACTTTAGTTATATACCGGATACATTAAAATCACCAATGGACAACTCATCTTTTATTCAGGTTCCCTCTGAAAGTTTTAAAAATTTGTTGACTTAATATCACTGAACGGTTCACTTTAAAATGGTTAAAATGATAAATTTTCTGTTTTGTGTAGTTTACCACAATTTTTTTAAAATGTGTTGTTTGAAGATTTTTGGGTTTTATAAAGGTATTGTATTAGCATAAAAATGAAAAATTTAAAAGACCACCTCTAATTGCATTATCCTATCTAGCAATATTTACATTTTTATTTTCTCTTCCTGCTGTCTATAAACATAATTCCACATAACTTCAATATAATTTGCCATTCTTATCTTTTCATACTAAATTTAAATTCTGTGATTCATAGTTATACTTTTTAACATTGTATTCACAAGGTTTCATTGAGTTGGTCAATTTTTTAAATTGGTGAACAATTGGAAATAACCTAAAATAAACTATTGTAAACATCTTCATAAATACAGCTTTTTTTTTCTACTTAAAGATGTATGTTTTTGATTCTCTGTTAATCAACTTGCTTGGACAATAGTGTATTAAATAAGTTGTTAAGAGTGTTTATGAAGTCAAAAAAAGCTTATGATTGTCTGCCAATTGTTATTTCAAGAGAGTGATATTTTAATAAATAGTACATACAAAGAAGTTAAGATTTGTGGTATCACACTAATTAGATATTATTATTAAAAATTTATATCATGTGTACAGTATTCTTAAAATAGCTAAGTTGACTTTTGCTATGATATTAGAAATGGAAATATATATATTAATAAAGCATGTATATTAGGAATTCTGTAAAATTAGTACCTGGTGGTATAT
Source organism: Orcinus orca (assembly GCF_937001465.1). Classification (NCBI taxonomy): domain Eukaryota; kingdom Metazoa; phylum Chordata; class Mammalia; order Artiodactyla; family Delphinidae; genus Orcinus; species Orcinus orca. The sequence goes on from NC_064570.1 coordinate 90,713,372, forward strand.
AATAGGGCATCAGGGAATGAGAAGAAAACAGTTAAACGTTTTTTTTTTATTTAGCATGATGAAACAAAGTGGAAATATAACTGCAATGTACAAACTCATTGAGCTATTTTAAGAGTAATTTTATTTCTTGGGCTTTTTTTTTCTATTTGCCTCAGTTATTTGGAGACATAGAGGTAAGCCAATCAGTATCTGGGTATATACCTAGATCCTGGTGAGTGTAGGGTGAAATAATGGTGTGAATTCTGTCACATTTATATTGTCATGATGTATGCCTAAAAACAGATGGGAACTTTTATTAGAAATTTTTTTTATCTCCTAACAAGAAAAGTGTAATTTAAAAAACTTTTAATACAAATGTATTTGCATTCGTTTCTGAAAGTAAAGGAAGCTAACACATACAAACCACATGCATACAAACATTTTTTTGACCGTAATTAAGTTAAAAAACACAATAAAATAGCACAAAATGAACTGAGCTCCTATATATTTTTAAGAGGCATGTAAATCACACAGGATCGTGTGGTGATTATCAATAAGCTACACTCTATGAAATATTTGTCCTCTATTACCACATACACTCCATTTTACCCTGCATCCTAATGTTGCTAAACTATAGTAGAAAGCAACAGCATAGCACAGGGAGATCAGCTCGGTGCTTTGCGATGGCCTAGAGGGGTGGGATAGGGAGGGTGGGAGGGAGGCTCAAGAGGGAGGGGATATGGGGACATATGTATGCATATGGCTGATTTGCTTTGTTGTGTAACAGAAACTAACACAGAATTGTGAAGCAATTATACTCCAATAAAGATCTATTAAAATAAATAAATAAAATAACACAAAATATAGTAGCTTTGAAGGATAAATATAACCATTTTAACCTATGATGTTTGTCTTCAGTAAATTCAAATTAAATATTTAAATGTGAATTTTAATATGTGGCTTGTTCTAAATAAAATATTAACACGTAGGTCTAGTTTTTGCAACCAAATATTTCATATAAAGATACTTGCCTCTTTACTACTGAAATACAGGATAAGTCTCCACATTTCACTCTTTTATCCAGTGGGTCTCATTTGTTTTTGTGTGTGATTTCTGTATGAAATCAAAGGAGCAGTGAAGGTTGACAGGCTTATAGGAGAGTAACATTGACTCACCTACCACCCAGCAACTTGCAGCCTTATAACTTTTATTGTTTTTACATAGAAAAATTCATCTTAAATTGAAATTTTGGTCTAATTCTGAAGATTCTGTTTGGCAGAAGTCATGGGTGTATCTGTGTTTCTGTGTCCTTGAGATTCAGAAATGCCAAAGGTGTTCTAAGATTCAGTAAACTTGAGTGTTTCTGCATAATACATAAAATGTATCATACTTCGGGATTATTTTAAAAATTTATTTTTGCATTTCTGCACATCTCAATACTTTTGTTTTAGTTAAAATAACTTGTTACTGTAGAGAACTTATATTTTTTAAAAATGCTGGCTTATGTAAAACCTTTGTACAAAACGATCCTCTTTTTAATGGCCTTGGCATCATTGTCAAGTGCCTGTTTGATTCCTTTCAAAGTGTACACATGTGACAGTTGCTCTGCAGACCTTTGGTGCATCTTGATTCCTTCTTTTCATGCTTTGTCAAACATAGGCTTGGCCGCAAAGCAACCTGTACGTAATGGAAGGAAACCCTCTGCTGGTAAAGAATGTTATGGTCCTGAACCTCTACCACCTGGTGTGTCTGGTTTCCGGCGTGGCGTACTGCAGAACCTGCAAAAAGCAGCAGGTAGCGTGTTTGCATTCCCTGTCTTTTCAGCCATTCAGAGCCCTTTATTTTGGAACTTCTGTTACGTGAGCGGTCTCTGGTGCTCTCTATAGAGGAGAAAAGATAACTCACACATGGCTTCTGCCCAGTGAGCCCTCTAAGGAAGAAAAACAAAAGGTAATTGGGAGTTTCAAGTTGTTTCTCAAGTGTCACAACAGAGCTAGCCCCGTGGGAGTCTTGAGGAGACTAGAACTATCACCAATTGTGCATGTGAGGAAAGTTTCATTAAAGGCAGGTGTAGTTGCGTGAAGCCCTACAGCACAGAAGTAGGAACTTGGATATGTACGAATGGGCAAAAAGACATTTTAGACAGGGGAAATAGTTTAATACAGAATGGATGAAAATTATGCATTCGACCTATTCTAAAACAACTGGCTTATTAACTCAGTAAATCAGATTTAGTGAGTCAAACTAGCTTTACCTGATTTCTTATCCAGGGCATAGCTGTTCATAGTAATTTTTGTCACAGAACAGTAAATAAAATGCTTGAACTACACCTTTAGGCTTGCTAAGTGAAATAGATTGCTCTAGATGATTTTCAAATGACTGACTTGGTAGTACTCACGAAATTGGGGATTAACAATTGCTTAAGAAAACAAAGAGAATTGATTTTAAATAGTACTTGAAGTAGTTACTGTGTAAAATATCTGTTCAGTTGCTCATGTTAAATGGATGTTTATAATCCCCATTGGACAACCGACTACTGTTTTGCAAATGGTAATGTGAATTGCTGTTGCATAAACTATAGTGTTGAATCCCCAGTCTTTGCACTTGAGTTTAGCAACTTTGTGGTTTCCTATCTTCTTCCTGAGACACTTAATCTCACATCCATCCTCCTCACACAGGGTGGTAAATTAGAGAATGATTAATATCTCCATTTAAAGAAGTGAGACTGAAATCTCAAGCATCCTGAACATAGGAACTGAAGGGGCCTCTCAGCAGTTCAGAGAGTTATACCGAGCCAGTCACCTGAATTCTGTTCGGTTTTCTCCATAGCAGAGCCCTCCAGGTCCTTGTTTTGAGCTTATTTATTTTTATACACAATTCTGTGTGGATACTGTACATAATACTAAATAGTTGTATTAACTGGGTTTAACTGGTGATGTATTTACATGAAGATCTAACTTCGTTTTATTGATATCTTTTTAGGGGCTTTCCATTCATCAAAGCTCGTGATGTATGTAATCAGTTGCTGGTGTTTAGCTATCATATTTATGATATATAGGACTTGAATTGGGAAAGGTGGATGGTCATTCTCCTTGCTTTTTAAACTGACAGAGCCTTACAAGAAGCATTTCCCTCTCTGAAATAAATCCATGTAAAACATGTTTGGTCGCTCTCCCAATGCAACTGTGTAGTTGTGTGGATTTGGCACACAACTGGCAGCCTTGTGGTTATGCCTGTAAACAAGGAAGCCTGTTTTCCAGTCCGCAAATCAGCTGTTACCCAGTGAAACGAACTTGAGTGCCATTTCTGACCCCCTCACATGGAGCTCTCATACTGAAGAATGTTCACATGTTTTCAAGAAACGTTGTTTGCGGGCTATATGTACAAATTCCTGATCTGAAAGCCAATATAAAGCAACATCTCCCAAACCTCTGCTCTCTCACCAAGGCCACACACATTCCCTCGCTTATGGCCTCATGGCAAGCTAATACTGTCAGTATCAGATTCTCCTTCCCAGTGGTTCGGGGAGACTGCATAGTTGCTCTGTGAAAGGCACCACTGCTGAGGTTGAGAGAAGAGCACCTTGGGTGTCAGTCCTGCCCTTGCATGCCCAGAGAGAGAGGTGTGCACCTCGTTCTCCTGTTACGGTTTTCCTGTGCTGCAGGGTTTGCTGCTTGTTGTCAAAATGATGTCCTAGTGACTTGTCTTCTGCGTGGTTATATAATCCCAGCATGCTTCTTTATGATCTGTAGACTTTTATGGGGTTGTGGCCAGGTCAGGTTTTAAATGTTTGGAACTGTCCTATTGAACAACATTGCAGTGGCCGTGAATCTTGATGGGAGAATTGTATTACTGTTACCCTAGTTTTGGCTTAAGTGTGGTGAGAAGATGAAATTTTTGATGGGTTAGTTTTAGTTGTGTATGTGTATGTGATTTCTTTTTTAAAATTCTAATGTCTGTTATTCCCAGCTTAGATATGTTGACTTTCTGATTATTCATCAGTCCCTTTACTGATGTATTTTCCTCTGAAAAACTACATTTTCTTCCAGACTGTTTGTGTCTGATGGTGAAGAGTAAATTTTTCATTTGCAGTATAAAGTTGATCTGAGAAAAAATGTTTACCTTGGCTCTTCACTTGGCTTCTGTGAAAGAAACTTAATAAAATAATATGGGCAATTCCCATTACTAATCCTAACCATGTACAACAGAGGTCTGTACAGTAACATAGCAAAAATAAGTTCCTGTAATTTTACTTAGTCATTGCCTGTTTTAGACTAAGGAGCAGTGAGAGACATTTATAAATAATGATACCTCAGATCACTTTTGTTAAATGTCCTCTAATATTTGGATATTTGGATCTGGCTTGTGTTATCTTTTTTTACAATCTTGTCTTCTTTCTTTGCACTTTAGTGTAACAACTCTGTGATTTCCTATCTTCTTCTTCAGACACTCAGGTCCATCAGAATTTCCTGTGACTGTGACAGTAGAGAGTCCTTCCTCCTCAGAAATCGAAGAGGTCGATGATTCCTCAGAATGTGTTCAGGAAGAGCCAGAGAAAATCCGTTTGAAACAAGAAGCACTGCAGGTACAAAGTTATCACTTTAAAGCTATAGAGAAGATTCTTTTTCAAATGGAAGCCTGATTGCAACACGCCACAGCTTGTGTGAGGGTTCTGTTTTCCCCTGCATTGTATCCCCTTGAATGGTTCCTTAAGCTTAGACCAAGGTGAATGGTGGACATTTGAACTCTAAGAAATAAAAATCAAAACATGTCGTTAGTAATATATTTTCCTTTCCTTAGAACCTTAGTATATTAGATTTAGGGAGAACCTTAGTGATCATACGATAAAGAAATTGAGTTCTGAATGAATATAGTCAGCTGATTCAGTGTTCTTGTTTTACAGATGAGGAAATTGACAGTTCTAGCTGAACTCTGTTTTTATAAGAGGAAAATATGGCCTCATTTTAAATAAAAGTAAAAAAAAAGTTTTGATGTTGATATTCTCCTTTCCTAAAATAAAAAATATCAAGAAGCTACATTCTATTACCAACTAAACCTGACCTCTAATGTCATTCCATACTTTTGTTTGTATGGACAGAAAAGAAAAATTGATTTTCATAAGAAATTTTTGTACCTCAAAAATAATATATTTCTTTTTTTTTCAGCTTTAATGCAGAGCTGAACATTTCTAGTAAATAAAGGAACACCATTTGGGGGGACCTTGTCTTTGTGCTACAGAGTTCATGTTTAATTTTTAAAAATTATTTAATGTGATTTTCTTTTCATATGAAACATGAAACTTGACAGGTTTCAGAACTAATTATCCCATTATTGTAGGACTATGGGAATTACTCTTTGATTTTCAAAAGAGGAAGTTAGATTTTTATTTTTTTAATAAAAATTAATGATAATATAGAGAAATTTTAAGAAAAGAACTTAGAAAATTATGAAATGTTAGAGTAGGAGAAATTTATAGTTCGTGTAGGGTTACCCCCTTTCGTTTTATAAATGAGCACCTACAATTTGTAGCACGTAGTGGTTTATTAGTAAATGGCAGAGTACGACAAGACCCTAGAGCATCTAACCCGCCTTCCTTGTCATTTTAGATGTGATGTATTCATTTCCTTCACGAATAGACCAGGAGATTGTATTTCTAAAAGCAATGATAGACACTGGGGAAGACCAAGAAGTTTAAACACTGGACCACAGAATAGCAGATTCAGAAGGTACTGAGAACCCTTTTAGCTCTTCTCCGTTTTCACAAGACACTACAATGATGGTATCAAAGTGTTCAAGTATATAAGCCCACAAGAATCAAGAGATTTCAACATAGTTTTGAAAGACCGAAGACAAGTGGAAGAGTGTGAAACTGAAGCAGTAGGACAGAGGAAAAGCATCACCTAGAATATGCACAGCGACCACCTGCAACTGAGGAGGATTCTGACCCCACCTGCAGAAGTAGGCCCATGCTCAGATGCGCATGTAGGAGAGAGGGTGGAGTTAGTTAAAAATGTGACTGAAATAGGGGAGCTCATTGAAGGGTTGTGTTTGGAGGAGTGGACTCCCAGCCCCGCCCTCACACTCCTGAAATGAGATGATTTCATTTTGAAACCAGTGAAACTGGCAAGAACTAGGGCAGCTAGTGTGAGTTTTTACACCCTAGAAAATTGTGTTTGGGGGAGATCCTATTACAGTTACTCCCCGCTTTTTCCTGCATAAGAAACCAATCAATCGTTGACTTCAGGGAGCTTTCTGCACTCATTCTTAAATAGAAAATAACTGTCATTTGCGTGATAGTTGAGTAAAGCTTCCAACGTGAGAGGGGGAAAAAGAGTGAAAATGTATCCTAGTAGGACGAGGGACAATTTAGGGAACAAAATAATTTAAGAAAAAACCCTAATTAGTATCCTGAGAGAGGTTTAAAAAGAGCTGTAAAAAAGCTATAAAATAAGATTAGGGTGTTAATTAAAAAGAGAATGGTCAGAAAGCAAGAGAGGTCTCTTGGAAATGAAAATATGGTTGCTGAAATAAATTCAGTAGGAATTTAAAAAATTTCTCAGTATATAAAAAAGAAAGACACAATGGAAAAAGTGATAGAAATATGTTAGAGAGGCTGCATCTGGGAGATCCAACATGTTACTATTAGAAACTCCAGACCCAGAACAAAAATGGAAGGAAGCTGTCAAAGGGCAACAAAATTCCCCACAGCTGAAAGTAGACATCAGGCCTCAGATTGAAAACAGTTACGCAAGATGAGCAAGAATAGACTCATACCTAGGCACCCTTCATTGTGAAACTTTAAAATACTGAAAAAATAAATTAAAATAGAATAAAATACTGAGAGGATACATCCATTCCAGAGAGAAAAATACTGGCCACCTAAAAAAAAGAGTTAAAATCTGACCTTATCATACTTGTCATCAGCGCCATGGATCCTGGAAGGCATTAGAAAGATACCTCCAAAGTTTTTCAGGCACATAATTTTCACCCTAGGGGTTTGTATCCAGCCAAACTATCAGTCATAAGTGGAGGCTGAAGAAGATATTTTGTACACAAAGAAATTTGAAAATTTGACCTCCTGTGCTACACCTTAAGCTATTTATAGAAATAATCCAGCAAAATGAGGCAGTAAACCAAGAAGGAAGGTAATAGGGGATTCGGTGCAGATTGCAGCCAGTCTAGGGTGGAGAGGCTTCTATTGACTGTGTGATTGAGAGCTGAGAAACACCTTGAGGCATGTTGTACTTACTAGCTATTAGGCACTGTTGGAAGGGAGGAGGGAGAGGAAGAGGAGAGGGAACTTGAACTCCAGAGGACGAAAGGCTATATGGACATAAACATGAAGCAAACTAAACTATCATTGATTTTTAACGTACTATTGGTGAGGAAGAGAAGAATCCACTTAAACTTGACACTATAGATGTCCCCCTTTTCAGTGACACACAGGGGTAATGACCACCTGTCTAATTTGTTGTCCAAACCAGAACTTGTCCAAACTCCTTACACTTCAATAGTGTAAGGAGGCGCTCTAATGCTGTAACATCAGGACAACAGGTATAAACTGGAACAGCCCAAGGCGGCTTGGGGTATGTGGTCACCCTGCACAAGGGCAGTGACACTGGCACAGTATGGAACAAGGTGTAGTCTGTACACAGAGACACAGTACATCTGCAGTGGGCAATATTAATTTAATTGTAATAATGGCAATACTGTCTTGGTTTGCAGCTTTTATCGTCAACTTGCATGTAATCACTAATAACTAAAGTAAACTATACTTAGTATGTATTAGTATTAAGTTGGTATGTACTGAAATGTATTGTGTACTAGTATGTACTTAGTATATATTAGGCTCTAAGTGTTTTTGCATATATTAACTCATTTAATCCTCTGAATAGCCTTATGAGGTTGGTGCTAATATCATTCCCACTTTTTTTTTTTTTTTTGGCGGTACACGGGCCTCTCACTGTTATGTCTTCTCCCGTTGCGGAGCACAGGCTCTGGATGCGCAGGCCCAGCGGCCATGGCTCACGGGCTCAGCTGCTCCGCGGCATGTGGGATCCTCCCAGACCGGGGCACGAACCCGTGTCCCCTGCATCGGCAGGCGGACTCCGAACCACTGTGCCACCAGGGATGCCCCATTCCCACTTTTGAGAACAGGTAACTAAGACAGGGAAGGAACTTGCCCAGGCTGTACCTATTTTAAGGTTGGATTGAGGCTTTGAGTTGAGGCTCTCTGCCTGTTCTCTTAAACCTTACTCCTTACTGACTCTCGAATAACAGAAGACTTAACTGCACATAGAACAGAATATAAATTTCAACTTTGACAACGTAAAAGCTAGGTTTGGAAGGTAGACAGGAGGTAGAAAAAAGGGAAGATGGTATGAATGTCCTCATTTTACAAAGCGTGACGTTGAGAGAGTTTATAGTTGATCAACAATGTAGGTTTTTAAGTATATCACTACAAGTCAAAGAGATCATGAGCAGTGGAATAACTCATGATGACATTACAGAGCAGTGTGGACATAGGAAAGAGTGTAAAGGAACTAAACCCTTACTTATTAGTAAGTTAGAAAGTGAACAGATAATGCCTCCAAATTAGTGAGAAAATAGTCATGTAAGAGTATTACTTGGAAATGGAGAAGAATTCAAATAACAATAGTTGGACCTCCCTGGTGGCGCAGTGGTTAAGAATCTGCCTGCCAAGGCAGGGGACACGGGTTCGAGCCCTGGTCTGGGAAGATCCCACATGCTGCGGAGCAGCGAAGCCCGTGCGCCACAACTACGGAGCCTACGCTCTAGAGCCTGTGAACCACAACTACTGAGCCCACGTGTCACAACTGCTGAAGCCCGCGTGCCTAGATCCTGTGCTCCATGACAAGAGAAGCCACCGCAATGAAGAGTAGCCCCCACTCGCCGCAACTAGAGAAAGACTGCACGCAGCAACGAAGACCCAACACAGCCAAAAATAAATAAATAGTAATAAAAAAATAAATAAAAAATAACAATATTGATGTAAACCTCATGAAAAAGGAAATCCAAACAGCCAGTAAACACAGAAAAGTGTATGACTTCATTAAGTAATAAGAGAAAAGTGAGTCAAAACCAAGGAAACTACATGCCAATCAGATTGACAAATACATAAAGAAAGTCTGGTAGTTTCAGGTATTGTAGACCTGGAGTACTATGGGAATCCTCTACCCTGTTTATACTGGAGTATAAATCGACACAACTACTTTGGAAAGCATTTAGCACTCTCCATCAACTGAAGGTACATAAATAGCCTGTGAGCCAGCAGCCCTCACCCCCGCCCTGTGTAAATGCACCAGAATAACCGGTACAGCAGGATTCCTGTCCATGATTTGCATTAGCACAAACTGAAAACAAACCAAATGTCCATTAAGAGTCAAGAATTAAATAAATTTTGTGTATTCGTACAGTGGGAAAACTATCCAGCAATAAAATTGAATGAACTAGAGCTACAGGCAGCAATGTGGATGAATTTTTTAAACCAACGTTGAGAGAAAGAAATAAGATAGAAAAGACTTCATATACTATGATCCTCTACATAAAGTTAGATGTTGACAAAACTAAACTCTTTTGTTAGGGATGCATGCAGGTTAAAGGAAAGGATTGTCAAGAAGTGAGGATGGTGTTTAACCTGGAAGAGGGAAGGAGCTTGTGATGAGAAAAGGATATGGAGGGGGCGGTTTGAGATGCTGACAAGTATCAATACTTTCAGATTCGAGTAGTGTTTATGTGAGTATTCTCTTTTTATTTGTCACATTGACAGTTTTTTTCTGTGCACTTCTCAGTACACATATCGTATTTTACAATTAAAAACCTGCGTAAAGAATCGGTCGCTTCTTGAGTGCTGGATGTGGGAGTGGGATGAGACCATTTCATTTTAAGCCCTTCACTACTGTTTGCATTCACATGTTCATTCATTCAGCATTAATTGAACATATTCTATGTACCAAGCACTCTTCTAATTTTATATGTGTTTCAACTCATGTAATCCTCACAAGAGCTCTGTGATATGGGAGCTTATCTCCATTTTATAGATGAGGAAGTTGAGGCCTAGAGTTATAGAACTTGTCCAAGGTTATATAGCTAATGGGTAGTGCCAGGCCCATTTGCCTCAGAGAATCTGAATTTTTACAATATAATCTAAAAGAGAAATTTAATTACTAATTATAAGCAAAAAATTTGCACATTAAAGAAGATGACACGTTTTCATCTATCCAGTTAGAGAAAAACACACAGTCTGTCTTTCACACACATACATCTTGTATTGGCAGGGATTTTCCTTATTAAGCAATTATTTATTGACCGTCTACGCTGTGCTAGGCACAGGTGCTGGGGGTAAACACTTAATAAAATACACCCCTATCTTCAAATAACTTGCACTCTAAGTGAGGAAGTAAGCCAACAGTTATAGTAGAGGTTATATACCAAGTGATACATCGCTGATGGCAGTGTAAAATCTCAGAAATCTTTTGGAAAGAAGTTTGGAGACAGGTACCTCAGAGCCTTAAAAATGTTCATTTGCTTTGATCTCAAACTCATTTTTATGGATTTATTGTAAGAACGTTATTCTCAATATGGAAAAAAGCTTTCATGCATAAAAACGGTTATTGTCTGATAATATTGAAAAGTTGGAAAGAATTTAAATGTGTAAAATGGTTAACCAGTAAACCCACTCAGTGGAATATTTTGTAGCCCACAAAAAAAAATCACGGTTATGAATCCCCTGATTATATGAGAAATGATTGATTTCAATGTTAAATGGAGAAAAGTTGAACATAAAATTTGATATCCAATATGATGGAAGCTTTGTCCCAGAAAAATCACCCTAGCCAGTGTACAGAAGGGAGGAAGGAGAGCAGATGACAGGAAGGAAAATTATTCCAAAGCCTTATCATCAGTCTTACTTAAGTAATAGAATATCAAGCAATTTTACTTTCTAACTTTTTTGGTTCCATATTTCCGTGTAAGGGACATGAATTATGAATACTTTGTAGGAGGAGGATACACTTTTTCACAAAAATTTAACACTTCTAACACAATTAGAAGATTGATTAAACCATCGTATTAAAAGTAGAGGAATTTTGCATTTTTTTTTCCTTTTTCCCCATTGAAAACTTGACTGGCTTTAGTAATGGAACATTAAAGAGTTTGAAGTTCTTAGACTCTCAATTTTTAAAACATGTTCTGAATATAAAAATATATGTTCATTGAGCAAATGTTTGTAAACAATGAACAGCTTCTTGAAGGAAATAGAAGCCACCTCTGCATGTACACACACCTAATCTGCTCTTTTGTCTTAAAAAAGTATCAAAAATATTTTGCCATGTCACTAAATACTCTTCTACGTCAGAGAATTTGATTAAGCTTTTGCATCATCTCCCAGGAAAAACGCACAGATATATTGTGAATGTAGAACTCCTGAAGCCCATTCATTAACTCTGGTCGAGACCTCGTGTCATTCTTTTCTTAGTGGCTTCATAGCGCATTCCTTCAGACGGTGAGCTGTTTTTCTTTAAACCAGTCCCAATTTGGAGGCTCTTAGCTTTCTTCTAGGGTTTGGTTATAAACAATCTTATGACATCATGCTGGTAGATAAATCTTTGCCCACATCTTTGATTTCCTTAGGGTAAACCCCTGATGTAGGATTATTGTTAGGTACCAAGAGTTACTCTTCAGAAAGTGATACCAGTTCCTCTCCCAATGATGGCATATAATAGAGTTCCTCATTCTTTAAGTGATTGTTCAAAGCAGTTAAAAGGTATAAATATACCGTACTGTTTTCATAAGTATAGGAATTCTGATTGTTTATCGCTGCATAAGAAACCACCCCGAAACAGTGGCCTAAAACAATGACAGTCATTTATTTTGTTCACGAACCTGGAGGTTGAGTAGGATATTGATTCTTTTACTACACTCTTACTGACTGAAAACAATACCTATTTGACTAGCTCACAGCTCTGCAGGTCAGAAGTCCGGGCACAGCATGACTGGGTTTCCTGCTCAGGTACACACGGGAACATGTGAGTTCCCTCCTGAGAGTGTTAAAGCACGTGAAATTTAAGTGTAAGACATTGAGCCCCAAACGTTGGATGTTCACCATAGTTTGTGTGGGTCACAGAGCTGAAATCAAGATGTCAGTCTGGCTGTGTTAGCATCCAGAGGCTCTGGGAAAGAATGGCTCCAAGATTCTTCGGCTTGTTGGCATAATTCAGATTCTGCAGTTGCAGGACAGAGGTCCCCATTTCCTTGCTGGCTGTCATTCGGGGGACAGTCTCAGCTCCTAGAGGCCTCTCACTTGCCTTCCCTGCCACACCATTGGACTTCTTCAGAGCCAGCAATGGAGAGTCTCCCTCTCGTCCCTTTTGTACTTCAATTCAGGAAGAGTTCAGGTCCTTTTCATGGGGTGCCTGAGTAGGTCACATCCACCTAGAATAATCTCCCCATCTTAAAAAAAACAACTGATTTTGAACGTTAATTCCGTCTGCAAAATCCCTTCACTGCAGCACCTAGATTTAGAGTTTGATTGGATGAGTGGAAGGTTTGTGTACTTCAGTAAGTAGGAGTCTTAGGGGCTCTGTTAGAATTCTGCCTATTGCAAGCAGTGTCCCCACTTCACGGACCGAAGTGTCTTATTTCCTGAAACTCCTAAGGGAGTTTATCAGTGTTCATTTTATTTCAGTGACCTTGGTGAATGGGAAGACTACCACCTCCGTGAGCAGGAATGGCACCCAGCTTCCTGAGTCCACAGTGTGGCTCTGCTACTTAGTGGTGTGACCTTGGCTGTGCTGCTCTACTTACTCTACTTCTCTGCCTCTGTTTCCCTCATCTGTAAAATAACATGGAGTTAGTGATTGTTCTTTCCTCGTACGGTTTGTTTTTTAAATAAATTTATTTTATTTATCTGTTTTTGGCTGCGCTGCGTGTTTGATACTGCTCTCGGACTTTCTCTACTTGCGTCGAGCGGGGGCTACTCTTCGTAGTGGTGTGCGGGCTTCTCATTGCGGTGGTTTCTCTTGTTGCGGAGCACGGGCTCTAGGCGCGCAGGCTTCAGTAGTTGTGGCACGCAGGCTCAGTAGTTTTTACTCGGGGGCTCTAGAGCGTAGGTTCAGTAGTCGTGGCGCACGGGCTTAGTTGTTCCGAGGCACGTGGGATCTCTCCGGACCAGGGCTCGAACCCGTGTCCCCTGCACTGGCAGGCAGATTCTTAACCACTGCGCCATCAGGGAAGCCCCCTCTTAGGGTTTTGATGATTAGATTTAATGCCCAGGGAACTCCAGGAACAGTGCTTGACTGTAAATTGCTTTAAAAGTGATCACTTTTGGAGCTTCCCTGGTGGTGCAGTGGTTGAGAGTCCACCTGCCTGCCGATGCAGGGTACACGGGTTCATGCCCGATCCGGGGAAGATCCCACTTGCCGCGGAGTGGCTGGGCCCGTGAGCCATGGCCGCTGAGCCTGCGCGTCCGGAGCCTGTGCTCCGCAACGGGAGAGGCCACAACAGTGAGAGGCCCGTGTACCGCAATAAAAAAAATAAAATAAAGTGATTACTTTAAAAAAAATGCTTTTGAATCTGCAATTATGCAATTCAGGTGTGTTAAGCATGTTCATTAATAGGAGTTCCTACTATAAAGAGACCCACAAATAAAAATAGAACTTTTCTTTCTTGTTCTTAACTATTTATTTCTGACTTGCTATGTTATACGCATATGCCTTTTATGGTGGGCTGCCACAAATTTATGTTGGAAAAAGTGGAATTTAAATAAATCTTTACTATGCTAATTTGATAGATTTTGATAATTCATTTCACTAGCATGGTATGATATTACCAGTAGCAGACTAAAAGCTGAGTTCACTTCTGGCTCTGCCCCTAAATCCTGATGAGTCCTATAGCTGGAAAGGCTTTTGGATATTATACTACGAATTAGTTATAACATTTATTCTGTTTAGGAAAAACTGGAGGAGTGCCTAAAGCAGTTAAAGGAGGAAAGAGTAATAAGACTTAAGGCTGATAAATGAGTCAATGAAGTAAACAATTTCTTATACTTTTGGGAGTGTTTTGGTTTTATTTCGATTTGATTTTAATCCATATACACATAGTTTGTAAACTTTAAAACTGTAATATGTTGCAAATTGGTTGTATCATATGGACTTTTGCATTTACTGGTATTTAGTGATCATATGATCTATATTCCAGAAAGCATGTTTTTAAAAATATGAAAATCTCGTTGTGTGTGTGTGTATGTGTGCGCGCGCACACGCGCTTTATGACATTAGCTTATGATCTGTTCATGATTCTTTGATTCAAGAAAGCACTTTTTGTGCATATACTATATATACAGTAGCATAAAAGACATGATGAGACTCTCCTGGCAATGAATTAGGAAAGTGAATCATTTAAATAAATTTAAGGTATTGGAAAACTTCTAAGAATGCAATGAAAGATAAAAATATATACTGTAAGAATTACATTAGGTAATGTGCATGAAAGCAGGGCATAATCTAAAAAGTTCTAAATATACTTTATCAGAGGTTGAGCGTAGGGAGGAATTTTTCAAAGTGCATATCCACTGGATTGGCGGACACTCATTCAATAAGTGGTGAGCACCTGCTTATATAAGGCAAAAGGGGCATCATGAACATAACAGCCTTTCTGAGAAATACTGGAGTTGAGCTTATAGGGGGTTTTAAGTGCATAGGTGATGAGCGGACGGGGAAGAGTGCACGGGAGTGAATATTTTGAAGGAGCCAAAGAAAACATTGGTGATCGTACCTTTAATAAATTGGGTTGGGTATGATTTAGGACTTTTAAACGTTAAGCATTAGATATTTTGTTCACTAAAGTTAATTCTTAACATTCAGCAGAGTTGTAATATGTTTTGTTCAGATCAGATTATATAATTCACTTTCTAATTTAAGGGAAACTTAAAGCAGGTAATTTTCTGATGTGGAATGAGGCTCCATTATGAATTGAACCAGTTAGAAATGTGATCTTTCGTGAAAGATCATTAATAAAACGATAACTTTGGTTTACTTATATACCACCTAAGCGTTATATAGGAAACTTTGTTGGGTGCCTGGGGGTTTTGGTTATTATGTGATAATGGTCTCTGTCTTTACTGGTGGAGAGTTAGGTTAATTACAGATTAATTACATTTTGAGTGTTTTAGTTTTGTTCCTTGAAACCAGGCAA
The DNA here is from genome assembly GCF_937001465.1 of Orcinus orca. Classification (NCBI taxonomy): domain Eukaryota; kingdom Metazoa; phylum Chordata; class Mammalia; order Artiodactyla; family Delphinidae; genus Orcinus; species Orcinus orca. The sequence goes on from NC_064570.1 coordinate 90,728,564, forward strand.
GACTACTTTTGATGACAATGAGAAAAAAATCATGTCAGACATTTTCCGTCTTCTTTTGTAGTTAGAACATGAAAATGCCCAGTTAAGAAATGTAACTTTCTCTTTGTCTGAAGCCCTTCATGTCCACAAGCATGATCCTGGATGATGAAGGTGTTTTGGGCAGCATTGAGAATTCTTTTCAGAAGTTCCATGCTTTCTTGGATCTCCTTAAAGATGCTGGGTTAGTTCATTTCTCTTCATGGCATTCTTCTCTTTGCGACTGTAATGGTAGTTTGCTGAGGAACTGGAGCAATTTTCATCACTTACGTGGCCATATTTAGCCAAATTTAGTGTAATTATAGGTAATATAGTTGACGTTTTAAAAGGAGGAATTAAATTTTTTAAGAAATGCAAATAGGGGAGCCTGCTTTGGTAGAGTGGGGAGCCCATTATAAAAGAGTAACCTGTAGACAGAGTAATTAGTAGGTACAGTTTTTTGTAAAGACTAAATTGAAAGCAGTTTTCATTGAAAATATTCGGGAATGGATAAGAATTTTCCTATCTTTCATTTACTTTGCTTGTTTGATAAGTTTGAATTAAAGTTATTTTTGTCTTAGACATAAAAATTATTATTAATCTGCAGGGAAGATATAGGTCAGTGGTTCTCAACCGTGAGCAATTTTGCTGAAAGAGGGAAGTGGAGATTGATAGTTGATGGAGTGGTGTTTTGTCAGTGAATGAGTTGGTGTTGGGAAGGAAGGAACAAACACATTCTTGGAAACTGGAGGAAAGGTGGTAAAGAAGTGTGGGAATGGAGGTGTGACTGGCAGTGGACGGGGTGCATGGTACATGTTGAAGCTGCTAGTGAGACAGTGGGATGTCTCCTAGAGGATGAATCTGGAAAGGGCTGAGAATTTGGGGGAGAGAGAGGCTTGTAGTATGGAGTAGGATGTTGGCTTTTAAGATTTTAGAAGTATTTCATGATTGTAGGTCTGGGGAAATCTAAACTGCTCTTCTGTGATTATAATAACCTTTATCTTTTCTCCTTTCCTCCTCTGGTCCAGGCTTGGGCAGCTGGCCACAATGGCTGGTATAGATCAGTCAGATTTTCATTTACTAGGTCGTCCCCAGATGAATTCTACTGTTAGTAGTCCACCTAAAGAAGAAAAGAAGGCACTTGAAGAAGAAAAATCAGAGTCAAAGCAGAGTGCCCCAGGACCAACGCAAAATCTCCAAGTAAGTGGAGAGGACAGCACTTAAGGATTCTAAGAGTGATCAGCAAAAAGGAAATGACCAAGTCAGAGAGAAAATAATAATGGTCAGTCTCTAATAGTTCACATGCTCGGGAGCTAGAAGACTCTGGAGTCCTCCCCAAATCTGAGATTAGTAAATGTGGGCCTGTTTCATGATACTGTATTGTTGTACATAAGAAAACCGGAAGTTCTTTAGAAAGTGTATGAGTTAAAGCAAACTCTCCTTAATGAAGAAAGAAAACATTACAGAAAATATTCCAAATTTTAAGTTGTATAAATGTCTGTTCTATTCATATTTTATCTAGGTTTCTATTTGTATGCAGTCAGCTTAACAATGAAGGAACACTAATGGAGGTACACGTACTGATATAATTTTTAAAATAAGTAATCTTGACATAGCTGATACGTAAGATATTACAGTGACTCACCTGGTCATGGGAATGGGAGGGGAAACCTGTCAGCTTTTCCTCCAGCCTCACTTGGAGCCCCCTTCGCCCAGCTCAGCCAATCTCAGACTGGTCTTGGGAACTGACTGGTCTTGGGAACTGACAGTCTGGTCACAAACTATATTATATACTGTTCACATGTGCCTGGAGGATAGCAAAGAAATTAATTTTCTTACAGAGTAGGGTTTTATTTTTAGTGAGGGGAAGGAAATGGGTAATAACTACCCCAGTCACCAAAGTCTGAAAATGTAGCGGACATAGCCTTGGATATAGCTAGGTTAAGCTGAGAATCACTTGGCAGGATATAATTAAGAGAAAAACTGGCTCTGAAATCTTCTGAATAATCAATTGACTGTGTTAATAATAAGATCACAGAGTAACACTGAAGTTTTGAACTCTACTTTTTAATGGTTGGCTTTGTTCATCACTGAATTTTTGTCTTGTCTTTTGTCTTTCCCTCCAGTTTCAGAAAATTACAGGTGATGCTGGGATTCCTTTGCCTGTCGACTCCTTCCATGTCCCAGTCTCTACTCAGGAGGCCTTAGAAACTCCCAAAGACAACCTGGGGGTCGCAGTCACAGAGCAGCAGCAGGAGTCTTTTGAAGATTTCATTGCTAGAACATGTTCTCCTTCAGCAGACGTCATTTCTGGAACTGGAAGTCAAAGAAAAGAAGAGGAATTACCTAGATATAGCAGGTCTTCTTCAGAGAAAATGACCAGAGCATAATATACCAAAAACTACTCTGCTAAGAAACAACCTGGGAAGGACCTGCATTCCTGCTCTGACTCACCTGTAAAGCAGAAAAGCAAAGGAATTGGGCAAAATAATTCTTTGCTTAATGAACCAATTAGAAGTGAGTCTTCGAAAAAACACATTTCTGTTAAGAAAGAGAGTACAATAGTGACTGTTTCTTCAAAGACAACTAAAAGTAAACTCAGTCTACTAGAACATTCTGAAAGTGATACTCTTGGATCTGATTGTGAATTTCCAGAAAGCATCCATATTCCATCACACCTAACATAGGTCTAAATATTTTAAAATCTTTTAAAATTATGTTTTTGCCTTCAAATTTTAATAAATTACTTATGTTTTTATTATAGCATATGGTGTTTTAAAATACTTGACTGGAAGCCATTAGAGAAAGATTTATCTATACTTTTTTATTATAATGAAAGTTTTGGTGTATTTTTCCTTGTGACAGTTTGCACCATTCATTCAGCTAGTGTTTACTGAGGGCTTCATATGTACAGTACTTTTCTGGGTGCTATTGCTTTCAGCAGTGAACAAAATAAAGCTTTTGCTCTCCTGGAACTAACACTCTGTGGTGGGAGAAAACATAAACAACAAAACAGGGTAAGGGGTAAAAAGAGATGGGAATAATAAATGGCATAGTTTTACCATTTGGTTAACTGTCAAACTATTATAAATCGTATGGCCAGAAGCCATTGACATATTTTAATTCACAGAGAGCATCAAACAATTTACCAAGGCACTTAACCGTGTTTATGGATTACAGCAACAGTATGAGGTAGGGAACTATTACCATCCCCATTTATAGATGAGGAGTCTGAGGAGACATTATGTGAGTTGCCCAGAATTACACAGCTGTAAGTAAGTGGGAAGCTGGGATGTGACCAGAACCCATGCTCTTTTTTTTTAATGTATGGACTTTATTATGTTTCATTTGTTTCTGATTTATGTGATTTTTTTAAAGATTTTTTTTGATGTCGACTATTTTTAAAGTCTTTATGGAATTTGTTACAGTATTGCTTCTGTTTTATGTTTTGGTTTTTTGGTCGCAAGGCACGTGGGATCTTAGCTCCCCAACCAGGGATCGAACCCTCACCCCCTCCATTGGAAGGCGAAGTCTTAACCACCGGACCACTAGGGAAGTCCCCCTTCTGTGGTGATTTTTATGGCAGTTTTTTAAAATTTTATTTTTTATTGACGTATAGAATTACAGTGTTGTGTTAATTACTGCTGCACAGAAAAGTGACTCATTTATACATTTATATACATTCTTTTTCATATTCTTTTCCATTATGGTTCATCACAGGATATTGAATATAGTTCCCTGTGCTATACAGTAGGACCTTTTGGGGTTTTTTTAAATACATCCACTTTTTAAAAAATAAATGTATTTATTTTATTTTTGGCTGTGTTGGGTCTCCATTGCTACACGCGGGCTTTCTGTAGTTGCGGTGAGCGGGGGCTACTCTTCTATGCGGTGTGCAGGCTTCTCATTTTGGTGGCTTCTCTTGTTGCAGAGCATGGGCTCTAGGTGCATGGAGTTCAGTAGTTGTGGCACACAGGCTTCAGTAGCTGTGACTCGCAGGCTCTACAGCGCAGGCTCAGTAGTTGTGGCAAAATAGTCAATAATTTAATGCTGAATGGAGAATTAAGGACTCTAGAGCTAACCTTTGGAGAAAAGTAAGAACAGAAAAGATAAGATTTGGAACACTCATTATCCCTGTTTTCATATAACAGGGTTTCTTGTCATCCAACTATTCGTTATCTACATCCTAATTTTAAGGTGTCTATAGATTCCAGCCCTTCTAAGTCAGCAAACTGATCATCCTGTTTCAGCAAATTACTCACTGATGGATTCATAACATAAACATAATACCATATAATAGAAATAAAATTCAAATCAACTTTAAAGTGGAATTCTGAATTTTAAAGATATAATATCATGAAGCCATTGTAAATAATACCAGAGATCTGCTGGGTTAAACATACAAAGCCATTGATAAATGAGGATGTGTAGTTAACAATTTAAAAAAGAGATACAATAGAAGTAAAAGAAAAAACAATTGAGTATCAAATAATTAAGAGAAGGCCTCGGAAAACTGTTGAATTTTTACCAGAATTAGCCTGTTTGAGCTGCTAACATTGAACATGCAGTGAAGGACAGTTTACTGTCCCATAAACCAGTTTTGCTGAAATAATCACTCAAAACAAAATGTAATTCTTTATTTTTAATTGTGGCACTTGTGCTTAATTAAAATTTAACCTAAATTTTACTGGCTATAACAGAAAATATACTGGATTCGTTTATATAATAACATATTTTGACATAAATTTCAAATGAAAATTATTTTCAAATGTATTTTCAATTACTCTTCAGTCACTACAGATGATTTTAAGTATATGGATTTTTTTTTTCATGTACAAATCATCCTTGAAAAATAAGGATTCTTTTACTTGAGTAGGACTTATCTTAATCCAGAGATCAGATCTAGGTCCAATAGACAAAATTTTAAAACTTAAAATTTTCTAATAGTAAAAGGCACTTAAAAGGTTAAAACCTCCTAACAGACCAGCATTCCGACTATAGAATCAGCTGATTTATGGGTAGTGAGCATTTTGTTATCAAAATACTCATCGACAGCTGAGTGAGCCTATAGCATGGATACATGGTAGATTTCTGTACCAGAAATTGGATGAGCTTGTGTGTGGATCTCCTTCCAAATGCTAAGATTTCAAGGGCTTAACTGAGACCAGAACAGCATTTTCCAAAGTTGCTGGAAACAAAGAGTCCTTTAAAATGTTCCACTGACAAAGGGTTGTAGAGCCAAATAAAGTTTAAAAACACTTCAGACCAAACTCTACTTAACAGTGAAATTCACAGAGCACATTATAGCTCATTCCACATTTCAAAAGTCCTGCAGTCACGAAACATGTTTAAATTTACTGAACCCAGGATTTCTCAAGTTTATTTTACTACAAAATCCTTTTTCTTACTTTTTTTTTTCTTTTGTTGACTTCACATTCACTAATGTCCCATGGGAGCATAGGTGATATTCAAAATATTTAACAAACTTCAAGTGAAGGCGCTAAACAATCAGGAAGCTGTCTGACTAATTAGACTGACCCTAAAACTAGTGTTCTTTGGATCACTATTTAGAGGAAAAATCTGGTTTAAAACTGAGATCTTAATTGATAATCTAATGCCATCAATCTGCAAAGTTGCCTTAATTAGTAGGGTTTTTTTTTGGTTACAGTTGCTGGACTTAAAGTGTAGCTGATATAACGTAAATCATTTCAAAAAGGTCAAATGTATGATGTCACATGTTCTCTAGCATCAAATCCATTTCACTAAGTCTAAAATAATCTCTTTCAAGAGACGCAATATTTTTTTAACCCTGGAAGGTTCGGTTCTAACCTTAAAATAACTTAAAGACACTTTTCAAAACTAAACTAAAAATTGAAAAAATAAATAATAAGTAGAAAAGGGCAAGAGCTAAAGTAAGAGACATTTTCACTGGCCATTAAAAAAATTCTCTTCTTAAATCTGATTTTTAAAAATTAATAGAAAAGACTGGCAATTAACTTATTTTCCCTGGTGACTACTGCCTGTTTGGGGTGATACAAACATTTACCTAGATAACTGTGCTTTAGGAGTAATAAGAATTATATTTTTGGTCTCTGTCCCAGTTTCTGCCACAGAGTTTCTAACACCCTTGGTATTTCCTAAGTGATGAGATGGTAATGGTGTCTTTTGTTATGTTAACAAGGTGATCTTTGGAAAGCACCTAAGGATGGGAGCGGGCAGCCTGTGGAGCCAACCTTGTGATTAGAGGTTGGAACTTTCAGTCCCACCCCCTTGCCCTCAGGGCAGGGAAGAGCCACTCAAGACTGAGCTCAATCGCCCATGGCCAATGAGTTATTCAGTCACGCCTGTGTACTGAAGCCTTCATAAACCCCCAAGGACAGGGTTCAGGGAGCTTCCCAGTTGGTGAGCACATGGAGATTTGGGGAGAGTGGGCTCCATGCTTTCTCCCCATACCTCGTCCTATACATGTTCTCTATCTGGCTGTTGCTGAGTTTTATCATTTTATAATACACCGGTTAATCTAGTTAATAGAATATTTCTGTGAGTTCTATGAGTCACTTGGGCAAATTAATTAAAGCTAAGAAGGGGGTCGTTGGAACCTCTGATCTGTGGTACAAGGGTCAGAAGCACAGGTGACAACATATACTTGGTGACTGGCACCTGAAGTGTGTGTGTGCATTCCTGCTGGACTGAGCCCTTAACATGTGAGATCTGATGCTATCTACAGGTAGATAGTGCCAGAATTGAGTTGAATTATAGGACACCCAGCCGTTTGAGCACTGCTACGCTCTCTCATTGGAAATGGGGTGCTCAGGACCACTTAATGCTTTCCAGGCTCTGGCTTCTGTGAATTCATGACAACAGTAACCTCTGAAACATACACATGTACCTTTGCCACAAAAAACTTCTGATAGACACGTAAGAAATTAATAAAAGTTGCTAAGAAAGGGGGTAAGGGACCTAACATTGGTTGGATGAGGGGGAAAAATATTCCAGAAGGAATTACTACTACTATCTATCTTTTGATAGTATGTGATTTTTAAATATGCGATCTCATTAGATTTTCCAAATACAAATAAACAAGATAATTATCTTTTTTTTTAAAAAAAGGCTGAAGAAAATGTAGTTTTATATACTTCAGGAAAAAGAAAATTGAGGGCGGATTTGATTATAGCGTTCAGTAGGCCAAGAAATGTGAGTAAAGAAAGATGACTATAAAGGGGCCAGAAAAACGATTTAGGAGACAAGACTTTAGGAGACACTTTCTGATAAGCAGAGCAGTAACTCTTGCCCATTTCCTTTGTTTTTGGCCACGAATGGTTAAAGGCTCCTGTGAGAGGGCTACAAGGGGACTAGTGTCCACATCAAGTGGATAGCTTAGATCCCGATACCAACTACTGGAAATTATCCAGGGCCCAGGAAAGAAGTACTGGTAAGCTGCAGTTGCCAGCACGGTGCTTGGTAGATGTAAGTATTTGTGGGTCTGCTAAATTAACGGTAAGACTATAATTCATAATACCTTGCACACAAACTAGATTGGTAAGTTTTCAGTGGATGACTTTATTACCATTCAGAACTCAGTTAGATGGAACAGTACTCCTCAATGACTGAGAAATCAATCTTCCTCAATCTTCATGTATCACCATCTGCAAACATTGCTCTCTGTCACAGATTACCTGCCTTCAGCTATGGATGAGACAGTGAGATGCATTTCATTCTCCTCTTCCTGGACACACAGAACAATGACCTTTTCTAACCTCCCTTGGAGCCAGGCAGAGGTCAAGTTTTTGCATTCTTGTTGAAAGGGTATGGGTCTACCACTTTCAGGCCTGGCCAGGAGATATTATGCATGATTGCCCATGTTCCCTTCTGCTGTAGTTTAGGTAGTCATGCATTTAAGACAACACCTCAAGGTGGAGGGGGCATGGGTTCCTGATTCACTACTTGAAAGCAATCTGCTAAGAATGAACCACCTAATTCACACGGGTCTCTGACAAGAGAAATAAACATTTATTAAGTTAAGACACTTGGCTTTCAGGAGTGTTTGTTATACCACCTAGCATCAATTACCTTGAGTAATTCATTGCTAGACTGGTACACTGGTAATAACCACGGACTAGTGATGAGTCTACTTAATTCCAATCCTCTCCATTTCTCATTGATGATTTACTCTATACTCACCAGAAATTATTTTTCATAGGACTTCTTGATGACCATGTCAGTCTAGAATTATCCATAGTATCTCTGTCTATCTCTTCCTCCAATTCAACTTCCCAGTAGGGGACTGGCATTACCCCTCTGTGTAGATACAACCATGGAGGATCAGGTCCTAACGAGATCGTATCTAGAAGGGCCCTGTTCTACAAGGCTAATGGTTTATTTTGCTATACCTTGGATTCATACGTTGATTTAAAATAAAAAGTGACATGATTTTTGAAGGTTGAAGCTGAGTGGCTGAACCAAATTTCTATAATCAAGTTAACATATATTTTCCCCCTGAGTCTGTACTAGGTCATTTCTTAAAAATTATTTTTTCTATCCTATGAATCTATATGTTTACATGAGCATTAGTTATTATTCCCAACGTCTATGTTATGGACGGAAAATAGGATTCTTCTTGTGTCCCAACTCAAATCAAACAGTAAAGCATTGTTTACATTATACAAGGTTTACATTGCACAGGACTGTTTATATTCTACAAGCATCCTGAGGTCATGTCTAGACCCAATGGGGAAAAATGTCATAATAGATTAGTAAGGACTGTAATGAAGATGGAAGGGGAAAGTGGTGGCATATGTGCTAGGCATTTATTTCCCCAACTGAGGTCATTTCCTTGTCATGTATCACAATGCTACTGTAGTTGCTCATGTGCTGCAATCCACTGCCCACCCATCCACCCATCTAACATTTTTGAGGACTTAATCTGTGCCAAGGACTCTACTCTCTGCCTGAAAGGCAAGTGAAAAGTACAACCCAGGTCTTTCCTGAAGGAGCACATAAAGGAAGACTGATCTCTGAATAGTAAGTGACACAAGATAATGGCTGAATGGGTGGTTGCTTTTATCGTGTACTTGCAGGATAGAAAGCAGAGAGAAAAATAGCTCCAAAGAGTTGGACAGTTATATTATCATTGATTTTCGAGTGACCACCAATTAAAGGGCATGCTTAGCAGCTAGAAATGAGGACCTCATTAGATGACTACAAGAGCCAGACACTTTCAAAACTTTCCCCTAAACTCTCAGTTCCATTTTCATTTCATGAAGAGACAGCTTGGGAAGTCAGAGGTCACGCTCTTGTATGTCCACAACAGGGATGATTTAAGGCACTGGTAAGCTCCTGCTGAGCTGCCACCTAAGGTCATATGACTGTGAATCATGGCGGGATATAATGACTTGGGCAACATTCTTTCCTGCAAATACGTACAAGATGGATGATGAATAGTATTGAAGTATAATATATGGTGCCGATCATGAATTTAAATTCCCTCAGAAATGGAGGAGAAACAATTAGCAAAGGGCATTCTTGACTTCGTTGAGCAGCAATGCCTCTCTGACTCCCGAGACACTCATTTTCAGCAGTCAGGCCACAAGATGTGTCTTCAATTTCTGCAAAGTCTAGTTCTAGCTAGATTTGGGGAACTAATGGGAACATGATCTTAATGGATGTCTCATGTTTCTCATGCAGTGTGGCTGTGGAATTTTATGGGATGGAGTCAACAAAAAAGACAGGTCCTTTTTTACAGCATTCTTTATATCTGTTCAATCTTGTCACTACCATAGTGTCCTACTAAAAGGACGTTTCAGGGACTGTGTGAGGCCTGGTACAGTGCGTTTTTATAGTCAGAGTGGGTCAGCGGATGGAGAATCACATGAGAGAAAACAAGAGGATGAGGTGCTATTCCTGGCTCCAGCTTCACCTCAGAGAATGACCTTGGCAGAAGCACTTAACCTCACTTTGAATCTTTGAACCTCAGTTTTCTTATCTGTGAAATGAGGAAAGAACATCTGCCCCTTTGCTCCCTCTCAGGATTGTTGGAGGATTAAACAGATCAGGGCTATAACCTGAAGTACAGTGAACTCATGAGGAAAAAAATTAGACATCACTTAACTGTATAATATTCTTTTTAATCATTACTAATTTCCAAAGGTGAAGAAAACCTTGTTTAAAAAAAATATGTAAGCTGATTGTTTTTCTGGAAACAAAATAAAGGCTCAACTAGCAACCCTGCATTATAAAAGAGAACCTGAAATGCACATTCCAAATCTACTTCGAGACAGAAAGACCCCCAAATTCCTTCCAGTTTCCTAAGATTTTTCCACTATAATTTTTTTTGTTATTGTCTTCTTCATAAAATGTTAGTTATATTTTGGGGTTTTGCTATTGCATAGTTTAGCATATATAAGGAAATCGTCTTTCCAATTCACTAATAAAAAAGGGAGTACAGGAGAGAAGAAGGAAGAGAGGGAAGACGGAAGGAATAAATAGAGAACAAACCCACGTGGCTAGAAGAAACTGACCTGAGAAGACAAAACAATTCATAATTTAAAATACTATATAATACAAATGAAGTTAAAGATGTGTTTGCCCAGAAGAGGACTGACTTGAAGTAAACTGATATGATTTTCTGGATAACACCCTGTATTTCCCTGCTTTAGTGAAACAGTCACTCATAGAAGAGCTCTATCTACAGGGAAATTATGAAAGAAATAATCTTCATTTCTCCATGATTCTTTAAAACCAAATTGGACTTTATTCCTTCTTATTTCTCTCTCAAACTCCACTCTTTGACATAGAAAATAGCATTCTGGAATGACTTAGAATTAGAGATCAGTCAATATTTCATGATTTTAAGGTTCTTCATTATGAACAATGTGAATTTGGACCCAATAATCCTAATCCTAGCTTTTTCTTTAGTTCTATAGTTCTATTAGGCCATGTTGTTAGAGCACTGTTTACACTTATTGCCAATAGTCTCTGGATTGGAGGTCAAACTGTTACTTACCTTCTTCAGCATACCCTTCAATGATTAAATGCCCCCAAGGACTTTTAAGAATCATTTTCATCTTGTAAATATTTTTAAATTGACATCTTAACTTTATAGTTGCTTCCCCTGTGAGGGAAAGAGACTAGGGTGATGGAGGGTTTTTGCTTCTTACTTTGTATTTTTTCAAGTACTTATTACTTTTTAAATTAAAATCAAGGAACCAGCACAAGAATGCTAGTAAGGTGTAAGTGAGATGTAATGCTTGGTGTGCATAAGGGTTCAATAGTCCACTGTGAGAATGCAGCCTTTTGAACAACCTCAGTGATAAGTGGGAACCACTTGTCCACGACTATTTTATTTAAGATGCAATACTCATTTCTATCCCCTTCAATACATTTTAAGTACCCCAAGCTAGAATAATGGGGCTAGAGGTGCAAGAAGAATATTATACCAAACAGGGGCAATATAAAAAAACATTACAATCAAATTTTCCTTATTAAAAATATAAGTCAAAAACCTAAATACACTATTATTCCACGGAGTTTTAAGGTATATTAAAAACATTGTGATAGGATGTTTCAAAAATTATGTACAATCCCCTTCTGACACCCTCATTCCTGAGTCACCACTTCAGCAGGACTGGGCTTTGGCATACTCAACCCACATGATGAGACAATAGCAAAAGAGCTTGATGGCTCAGTTGCCGAGGACTAGCCCACTAGGTTCTGAAGACAAGTGGACCAGGTGCTCCCACTGTCCATGCCAACCACCAAACCTGTGAGTGAGGCTGTCTCAGACCAGCTCTCACTCAGCTGATCCATCAGTTGACTAAAACTGCAGGAAGGAGCCCAGATAAAACCAAAAGTAAACACTACCCAGATGAATCCAGTCCCAAATTGCCAAGTAATTGCTATTTTAAGCCACTAAGTCTTTTGTTGTTTTGTTTTTTATATCTTTATTGGAGTATAATTTCTTTACAATGGTGTGTTAGTTTCTGCTTTATAACAAAGTGAATCAGTTATACATATACATATGTTCCCATATCTCTTCCCTCTTGTGTCTCCCTCCCTCCCACCCTCCCTATCCCACCCCTCTAGGTGGTCACAAAGCACCAAGCTGATCTCCCTAAGCCACTAAGTTGTGAGGTGGTTTGTAATACAGCAAAAGCTAATCTATACTCTAATACGATTTGGTCAAGTGGGTTTATCCTTGAGAATGCAAGGTTGGTTCAGTATCAGCCAATCAATTCATGTGATTCACTGTATTAGTTAAAAAAAAGGAGAAAATCATATCATCATTCTTTTTAGATGCAGGAGATAAAAAGCATCCCATGAGGTTCAAAATCTATTGGGTAGGGTAAATTTTATAAAACTAGATCCAAATAATAACTATCTTTCCTTGATAAAGGCTATATACCAAAAATACATGGCACATGTATACACTAACAAAAATTATTATACTACTAATTTTTTTAAAAAATTAGCATTTCCTTTAAGGAGAGAATTGAGATAAAGATTTCTAACATTACTGGTCTATTGGAACTGACCTTTTTGGAGCTGTGTATTGAGAGAAATAGAAAGAGAGAGAAGGTTTAGAAGAATATAGATAAAAATGTCATATTTATAGATTGTTTTGATTATGTATTTCATTGGAAACACAGGAAAATCAATAAGCTATTAAATCTAAGAAAAGAGCTCAACATAGGGGCTGGAAAAAAATTAATACACCAAAATCAATTGTGTTCCTCCATAGCATCAATATCTAGATACAATACAAGATGAATTTACCATAGTAACAAAACCTATAGAGAGTATGGGGTTTCACCTAATAAATTATGCAGAAAATCTTCATAATGAAAACTTTATTAGAGGACACATGAGTAAAAGAAATATATATCACAGGTACGGATGAGATGACTTGCTATAAAAATATAAATGTCCTTATATTAATCTATAAAATTAAATGCAACTGTAATAAAAGGCCAAGCTGTTTTTTTTTTTTTTTGAGGGACAGCATAAAAAAGTGATTCTAAAATGTATCTGGGGGACTTCCCTGGTGGCGTAGTGGTTGAGAATCCGCCTGCCAATGGAGGGAACATGGGTTCAATCCCTGGTCCAGGAAGATCCCACATGCCACGGAGCAACTAAGCTGGTGCACCACAACTGCTGAGCCTGCACTCTAGAGCCCACGAACCACAACTACTGAAGCCCACGAGCCTGGAGCCTGTGCTCCGCAATAAGGGAAGCCACTGCAATGAGAAGCCTGTGCACCACAACAAAGAGTAGCCTCCTGCCCCACCCCTCGCTGCAACTAGACAAAGCATGCACGCAGCAATGAAGACCTAATGCAGCCAAAAAAAAAAAAAAAGAAAAGGAAAAAAAAGAGCAGATTGTTCTATCTCCTATAAAAAAAAATTACAATAAAATAAAATAAAATGTATCTGGAAGAATAAAGTTCTCCATACAGCTAAGGTAGTTTTGAAAAATAAGCTCAAAATGGAGAATGTGCCCTATACATTAAGATATATTGGGAAGTCATGATAGATAAGAACTGTGTGATGCCCTTGGAAGAAATGGCAAACAAGAAAACAAATCAAACAGGTGGCCTAGAAATAGAGCTATATACAGATAGGAAGTTGGCACATGAAAGAGATGGAATCATAGTCCAATGGAGGAAGCTGAATTACAGCTTTTGGGGAAACAGTCTCATTTTAAAAAGAGATATGAGACTGGATCTTAACCTAGTGATATCACTTATGTTGTACCCAGTCCTATATAGCTCACCTAATCTTCACAAAAAAATCCACAAGGCATAAACTATTATCCTCATTTTACAGGTGGAAAAACTGAGGTATGAGAGATAAAATGACTAGCCTAAGAAGTACATGGTGGAGCTGGAACTTAAACCCCACAGAAATCATTCTATTACCCATTATGTTATATAATTCCACCTAATGTACAAAACTAAAATACAATAGTTTTAATATCTAAATGTGAAAAATAAAATCTAGAGAGAATAAAAGAAATTGCAAGGTAATTTATTTGTGATTTCAGGGTAAGAGATGAAATAGATCTTTGAAAAATAAAGAAGCATACATTGTATGAAGCAAAAGTGATGAATTTAACTATATTAAAATTATAAATTTATTAATATAAAAAATCTGATTTAAAAAAATGGGCAGAAGAGCTGAAGAGACATTTTTCCAAAGAAAACATACAGATGGCCAACAGGCACATGAAAAGATGCTCAACATCACTAGCCATCAGGGAAATGCAAATCAAAACCACAATGAGAGATCACCTCACACATGTCAGAATGGCTATCATAAAAAAGAACAAAACGAACAAGCCTTGGCGAGGATGTGGAGAAAAGGGAACCCTGGTACACTGTTGGTGGGAATGTTAACTGATGTAGCCATTAGAGGGGTGGGATACGGAGGGTGGGAGGGAGACACAAGAGGAAGAAGATATGGGGACATATGTATATGTATAGCTGACTCACTTTGTTATAAAGCAGAAACTAACACACCATTGTAAAGCAACTATACTCCAATAAAGATGTGAATAAAAACAGAAACAAAACAGAACAACCATATAATCCAGTAATTCCACTCCTGGGTATATATCTGAAGAAAACAGAAACACTGATTTGAAAAGATGCATGCACCCACATCCAGTGTTTATAACAGCATTGTTTACAATAGCCAAGATATGGAAGCAACCTAAGTGTCCATCAACAGATGAATGAATAAAGAATGCATGCCATATATACACAATGGAACACTGCTCAGCCATAAAAAATGATTAAATTGTGCCATTTGCAACAACATAGATGGACCTGGAGGGTATTATGCTTAATGAAATAAGTCAGACAAAGACAAATACTATAATGATATCACTTATAAGTAGAATCTAAAAAATAAGACAAATGAATGAATACAACAAAACAGAAACAGATTCACAGATATAGAAAACAATCTAGTGGTTACCAGTGGGGAGAGGGAAGCGAGAGGGGCAAGATACAGACTGGGAATTAGGAAGTGCAGACAACTATGTATAAAATAAATGAGATACAAGGATATATTGTAGGGCATAGGGAATATAGCCAATATTTTATAGTAACTTTCAATGGAGCATAATCTATAAAAATATTGAATCACCATGTTGTACACCTGAAATTAACATAATATTGTAAATCAATTGTACTTTAATAAAAAATTAGAACTTTATGTACAATAAAGGATACCAAAGTCAGACTGAAAAACAGTTGATGGGTAGAGGACATGTACATTATCTAAAACCCAATAAAGGACTCAACATCTGAATACAAAAACTTCTGCATCTCTAAAGACACTGAATACTCAATAGAAAAATGAGCGAAGGTCATGATAGGCAATTCACAGAATGGAAAACATGAATAGCAAGAAAGTATATGAAGACCTAACTTTCCTAGAATCAGAGCAATGCAGAATTAAAACACCTTACTTCATATGAATCCACACATGCCAAATTTCCAGAAGTTAAAATGCAAATTATGCCGTGGAGCAACTACGCCTGCGCACCACAACTACTGAGCCTGCGCTCTAGAGCCTGGGAGCCACAGCTACTGAGCCCGCGCGCCTAGAGCCTGTGCTCCGCAACAAGAGAAGCCACTGCAATGAGAAGCCTGCGCACCGCAACGAAGAGTAGACCCCTCTCGCTGCAACTAGAGAGAGCCTGAGTGTAGCAACGAAGACCCAATGCAGCCAAAAATAAATAAATTGATTACTTTTTAAAAATGCAGATTAACAGCATGTGGTGACAAAGGATATGGCAAGAGAGAAATTCCAAGTATTGCTGGTGAGGGGAAAATGGTACAGCTATTCTGGGGAGGAATCTGTGAAATAAGGCATATATATGACTTCTACCTCAGCCATTCCACGGCTGCACTGTTACTCTGCACTGTTACTCAAGGGGACATGTGGAAAGAGTATATTAATGCTTTATGGTGGACATAAAGTGTTGAAAATAGCCTAAGTATGTATCACCAGGGTAATGGATAAGCAAAACATGGTATTAACATATGGTGGAATATTAGACAGTGGCCAGAAGCAATAATTTCTATGAAGCAACATAGACAAATTTTAAAACAATAATTTTGTGTAGAAAAAATAAAAGAATAGGATGTGATTTTTAGTCGATACTACTTTTGCAAAAATTAGAAAATACAAAACAATTCGGTATTTCAAATATATACATATGTTTAAAATAACTATGAAAGGTGAGTTGGGAAATTACATATTAAATGGCCCAAATGGTGCTATATAGGGGAAAATAAAGGAAATAAATCTGGCAGAGGAACATCGGGGCCAAAACCAATCTTAAAAGTATTAGAAAATAGAGTGACCATACACACTGATGATAGAGTGACATGAACTGAGGCATATGGTCCCTTTTGAGTAAATGCCTTAAATACAAACTAAAAAAATAATGTCATAAGATTTACAAGCACTATAAAAATATTTAGCATTATTGCAGTAGATAGTAGAAATATATAACCTTTCAACTTAAATAAAAACAAGACTGATGAAATATCATCTTTGTTCCCATGTCATCCATGCAAAGGAAGAAATAATAAATCAGCTTTTAAGATAGAATTTTTTACAATGAAAGATAAAAAAACAAAGAAAAAGAAACCCTAACTGTTTATCCCATGAAGGGAGAAAAAAACAATTTGAAAAGTCAGAGTAGAACTCTCTGAGGACAATATTTAACATCAATTTTTGTAAAACAGAATTTTAAGAAGCTGGTTTTGAATTGTTTATAGAGTTTCTAATTAGCATGCTGAGGAAATACAGGGTCCATCTTAATCCAGAAGCAAATAAAAAGTTCTGACTCTTAAAATTCTAGGCTCTAGAGTAGGTGCGTGCTGGTGTGCTGGTGTGTATGTATGTGTGTGTGCACATTTGCTGTGTGTTTTCAATAAACTCAAGAGTACATAACGGTGTATGTTATTACATTGTAACAATTCTTGAGCAAGTCTAACTGAAGGTCAGTAGCAGACAAGTAGATGCCGCTTAGGTGGCCCCCCAAACTCTCAGGTAATGCGCAGATCTGGCTTGGCAATCATGTTCTGCTTTTAGACATAATGCATTTTTATGTTCTTGTTAGCATTGAAAGACTAACTTGAATATTCTACAATTGATGAAATGGACAACAGAGCAGTAACCTAGAGTTTACAAGTATTTGGGGCAGTAAAACTTTAGTTCTAGATTTAACTTGGATTTTAGTCCTGATTTAACTTGGATTTTCTACAACGCATTTTTTTTCTATAAACTGGAAGTATATACCACCATAATCCTAAAAAACCTGTGACTTTGGGCTTCAGGGGTCTAAGCCTTCTCTCTAAGTGACTGAAAGGTACAATTGGATATTAGACCCGTCTAAAAATTGTCCTTTTCTGCCCTCACATAAAAGGGTTCAGCTTGATTTTTGGATAGCTGTCATTAAAAAAAAAAAAAAAATGTGCAAAGAGCTAATGCCTTTTGCTACAAGACAAAACAATTTCTCCTGGACATGCAGTAATAGGAGGCAATGCCATGTGTTGGAAGCATGCACATATTTTATGATAGATATTAATCTGGAGGTTAACAGCTAGGTGCTCTGGTTGAAGTAGTTTATTTCAAACATACATATAATGTTAACCCACTTTGTAACAAAGCCTTCAACATTTCATATGCAAATTCTTTTTTCTTTCTAGTTTAAGCCCAAGGAAATCCCTATAAATCTTGTCACCAAAGAGAAAATATAAAGAATTCATAAGATTAAACAGTTCTTATCAATTGTATAAAAAACTAGAAATGTACTAACTAGACAAAAATGTAGATGTCTAAGAGAACGTCCAACAAACAGAAAAGTAGAGGACTGCACTGAGATTGCAATCCTGAGAAAAATACATTATTTCTAAATGAAGAAGTAAAAGGAGATAGTATAAATTGAAGCCAGAAGAAAAATTTAAAACCTACAAAAATACGAGTCAATACAAAGTTAAAAACCCATTAATTTTACTATATACCCAAAGGCTTCACAAAAGATCTCATGAATATCACAAATTAAAATAAAACAAACAAAAGTCAGAAATATTGTTTTCCCCAAATTGTACTACTACCTGCTTATTGCTTCAGTGGTAAGAAGAAAAATTATCTTCAAATAGTTAAATATAAGTATACCTACTTATATTTTAACTCTTAGGTGGATTTGTTATATAATATATATGATCTTTAAAGAAAACTTGTTGATTGTTTATTTTGGCATCTGTTAGGAAATTCCTATTTAATTAGATAAATCTCCTTAAATAACTCTTAAATAAAAATAGATGCAAATATAGTATGTTTCATATCATTCATTTTAGACCTCTAAGAGTTGGAAAAGCTCAACCTGGAGAAGAAACTAGTTTTATTGAGGGAAGAAACTACTTTCCAGTTTAGAAGAGGAGGGATTATCCCATTTCTGTAGAGGAAGCAATCAGGAAGATACAAAAAGAATGATCCTTGCCTAGTGCTAAGGCCAGAACTACTGTGAATATTGTACCAGATCTTGTAAAAACAGCCACTGTGCTGGCACTCACAGGCCTGGGTCATGGTGTGTTTAACAATAAAACTTTGTTCCAAAGGATGGAACTCCTTTGGGCCAAAAAGCTTTCACCTGCATTACTCCATTAACCTCACTGTTTTGTTATGGGAAATGTGTTTATTTTTTGAAATGACATTGAAATATATCCTTAAAAGAACACTTTAGGTCTCAACAAGATTCTCTTCTCTTTCAGCCAACACATTACCTTTTAGAAATCAACAGTCTACTTCTTTCTTTAAGTCATCACATTTCAAAGCTGTAGCAGCTAATAAATGTTAATATGATTTTTCCAAAACTGCAATCTCCCTAAATTTCTATGCTGTCTTCTTTATCCTGTCTTTTCAAGGTAAAGGTATCTTTCCAGTTTTCTTAGCATTATCAGGATTATGGATTTTGTTCATTGTTAAAGTTCGTTATTTATGGACATAAGTTAATGTAAATGCAAAAGTATCTCATATTATTCACAAGCTGGCTGACTTAAATCACTCAGTCTTAAAACAACTTTACTGCTCTCCAATCTGTTCAAATGCACGGAAATATAAATTCAGGATGATGTGGCTTCTCTGCAATGCTTTCTTTTCAGGCTGCAGTCTACATGACAGCGTTATATCTTATCCTTGCTGCTGTTGTTGTTCAATCTATAAAATCTCTCTTGAAGACCCCCAAAACAGCTTGTAATTTAAACTTTTACTTTTGGTGACTCACTGTTTTCAAATTGCCATCTCTGACCATATCCCCCTTCCAGGGGAATTTATGCAGACTCTTAACCCATAATTGCTTTACTTTTTACCTCTATTTCTGGGTTCTTAAATTAACTGTTACATCAGTGTGCTTCATTACTCAAATTATTTTTTCTTAGGAACTTTTCCTGGAAGTAAGTTCATGCTATTTTTGACAAGCAAACATTTGACTTCTGAAAGAATTCTTATGGAAATGGGTTTATATCCCAAATGCACCACCACAAATCTTTGTGACCTTGCATAAACGTCCCTTACCATTTCAGGTGCTATCTTTACTTGACTCCAAAGTGAACTGATTAAAACTATGAGCATCTAGCTGTTATGCACTTTTGTCTCAGTTTGGTCAGTGAAACTCTCAAAAATCCATCAGATTTTCATTATTTTTATCATTAGCCTGTTTGTATAAAATAAGTTACCATTTATGGAGCCAGTGTTCTCCTTTATTCCGGCATCCAATCATTGTAAATATTTCTCATGGACACATTCTTAGAAGGCCTATGAATAACCTGGCCTCTTACTGATTCTCCCTTTTGGAGTCTTACTAGCCAGACTTCCCCAATAACTTTCAGAGAGAGTTTTCCCCCTTTCCGGGTCTTCTTTTTGACTTCTATACGCCATAGAACTTTCAAAAGTCATCACACCAATACTAATATTACCACATACCCTCCAAAAAGCTCCAAGCTGTTTATGCCTATTCATTAAGTTAATACTTTATCAAAACTTGTCCAATTGAGTAGTTTTAGCACAGATATTTTACACATTTTAGCACAGACATGCTCTGTTTAAGGCTGACAGATCCATTAGGAATTAACTTTCTGGTACATTTTCCCTCTGACATTTTCCTCACAACTGCGTTTCCTCATAACTGAGCCATCAGTTATCTCTTGCCTATAGAAAGGCAGATAAGAGAAAAGAAAGCTAAGTGGGAAAAGATATGTAAATAGACTAGCACAATATTGGACACATAATAAGTATTCAATAAATGATAGCAAGTATTCTTACCCTTATCCTCACATTAGTTTATATGTATTAAAAACTGATTACTGGACTCAACTCTTACTTCCATTGATCATTAGATCCTCACAGAAACCTTGGAGGAAGCGAGGTTTCATCCCCATTTTACAGGTTGGGAGACTGCAGCCTAGAGGGCTTAAGTACCTTAACTGAAGTCATATAGTCAAGAAATAAGCCTGTATTTGTCACAATCACTTGCCCATGCTTTGACATGACACCACCGCCCATCATTTACCCAGCTTCACCAAGGTACTACTAAATTTTTTACTCTTATTCTCTTCTCTTTGCTTCATACTGCCATTGTCACCAGCCCACTCAAATTCACTTTTAATTTTCCAATGTTAATGAAGCGAGTAGAAGGTGGAAATTGAGGTTAAAGGAGGAAACTTTAATGTTATTCAAGGATGACTTCACCTTAACTTCCAGCCTTCGTCTACCCATTCTCTGCTCCAGTCACACGCAGAGTATTTGCTATCTCTTCCATGAGTCTTGACTTTCCTTGTCTTTATGCCACTTTTCTTTTCTCCATTTGCAATGAATCTCCCTTTCCCTTGGTTCTTCACCATTTCTTACTCCATACTCTCCATTAAAATTCAAATCTACCTTTAAAGCCCAACTCATATACCAGTTCTGTCCTGCAGTCTCCTGGATCTGCCAAGTCAGAACTAACCACTTGCTCCTCCGTGCTCCTGCAATGGCAATGATGTTAGAAGGGCGAGTGATTTTACAGCTCGCTCACCACCTGCGGGAAATATGTCCTATTTGCCCTTCCACATCCTTTCTCCACCCAACTCTATATGGATGGCTTGCATGGCCTAGCTTAGTAAGTGTCCTTGCTCTGGCTTCTGTTTGGCTCACCAATGAAGAGTACCAATAGAAGACTGTAGGGAATGAAGGAGGGGAGTGAAGTTAGGGTATTAATTCTTGCCAAATTGCTGGGAGTTGGCCGCATCCCCCAACTAACGTATAGTGCTTCTCTGTGGGGCATCACAGCATCTTTGGGGAGGACTCTCTCTCCAGCAAGTCTTCCTTTCTCTTTCATCTCCTATAAAGTAGCCACACTTTTACTGAACCCAGGGCACTACACTATCTCTTGATTCTCTACATTGGGCTCAATTTATCCTTACTGATGTACCCCTGATCTGCTGCTGAGACCCTGTCTGATGAACTTCGTAATATGCTCTTCTAAGCTGTTAATTTTACAAACCACATTATTACACTTATTAGAAGAATGTCTTCAGGACGTGTCAGTAAGCTCTGATTGATGATAATGGTAAACAGCTAGAACTTATGGAACATAAAGTATGCTTTGGTTACTCTCGAGTACACCGTGTGCATTATTCTAATTAATTAAAATCACTATTAGCTAAGCAAGGCACACAGATGCTAAGAGGTTCCCAGAAGTAACTTGCTCGTGGTCACTCCAGTGTCTCTGTAGTGTTTAGGACTCAGATCTGTCCAAAGCCTAAACCTTAAGTTCTAGGTCTAAGCAGTGGCTCTCCAACTTGAGTATGCATCAGCATCACCAAGAGAGCTTGCTGAAACAGGTAGTGGGCCCCACCCCCAGAGTGTCCGAGTCTGTAGGTCTGGAGAAGGGCCCAAGACTTTCATTTCTAAAAATTCCTACGTGCAGCTGATGTGCTGGTCTGGGTACCAGACTTTGAGAACCACTAGTCCAGGCATTTTAGGTCCAGAATTTCAGGTGTTAGAATAATTTTCTGGTGATAAATGTCCAAAAAAAAAAAAGCACTGCATTTTTCTGTTTGTAAGGAGGTAATACATTCAATCTTAAAGAGTCAATAATGGGGCTAAGTATTTAAGAAAGAAGAGTTATTCTCCAGGAAGATGGGAGGAGATGGACATTCTAAGGACAGGAATGCCCTTTCAGGAAACTTGCAAAGGGAACAGAAAAATAACATAGTAAGATTCTGCTATCCAGTGTTCACAGAACATGAGTGGGGTACTCTTGATGGTAAAATGGGAAGCCAACTTTTGCTCACCATATACATACCTTATTCAGTACAAATGTTTATTAAGAATCTCCAAAAGCTAGACACTAGGCATCAGGGCTACACTGATAGAGCAGATAAAGTGCCTGGCCTCAGGGAGCTTGTGCTTCAGATGATGTACATCAGCTAGATAGACTGAATGATGGATACTATATTGGGTTCACACTTCGTCTCAAGAAAAACATATATCCATAGACGTGATCCAGGAGTCAAATGGCAAAAGACCTAGACTCAAAGTGAGTGTTAATTTCATTAAATGGTAGGTAAAAATTATTTTATATGCCGAGATAGGCTCTGCTTAAAAGACACACTATTCCTCCAAACGTATTATACAAGCCAGCTTATGAACCTGTGACTTTTTCTAGGAGAAATGTTGCCTTCTTTCCCAAGAAGGGAGCGGTAGGGGTCGGGGTGGAAATAGTTTCATCATCAGAGGCACAGTCTCACTACTACTGCTCAGCCCCAATTCGCAACCTTCTGAATGGTTTCCAGACTAAGTAATTTAGCAAAGTGATGAAGAAAAAATGGCCCATTAATCTTATGATGCGTGTTATAACTTAACTCTGGGTTTAGCATAGGAAAAATATTATTTGCATTGATTAGAAATATGCTTTATGGCTGCATATATTATTCACTCTGAACATTCTAAAATTATTAGCTGGGTTGACATGATGAACTGCACAGGAGTACTTCTAGATGGCATCTCAATGTCATCTGTTACTCACATCATATAGGTCTAGGAATCAATATGTATTTTACTCAATATGAGATCTTATTCCAAACACCAAAAATATTTTGTTAGAAATAAATATTTTGTTAGAAAAAAATATTTTGCCTGTTTTTATTCGATGGTTATCATCATGAAACTACTAGCTAAACATCATTTAGAAAATTCAAAGCAAGTAAATTACTGTATTAACTGTCCAACTATGATTATGACTTTCCTCCACTTACAGCTGAACCTAATATAATGATCTGGTCAGTCTGACTAGGAGGATTTATTCATTAATTTACTCAAATGTTCTGAGGTATATTTTGAAGGACTTAAATTATGGTCTGGTTTGTAGGATCCAACAGTAAGGGTGCAGGTTTATCTCCTACAAGCTCTGTGACCTTGCCCAAGTGACTTAGCATCTCTGAGCCTCACTTTCCTAATCTGTAAAATGGAAACAATAATAGAACCCAAGTTGTAAAGCTGAAGGAAAAAAAGTAACATGGTAATGTATTTTGGCACAAAAGAGCAGTTACGCTGATGGTCATTATTTGTGAATACTGTTGCTAAGATTATTGAAAACCTGTTGTGTGTTAGGTGCTGTTCAAGGACTAGAATTTTAAGACTGTTCTTCACCTTTATCCCAGTTTTACCTGCAAAGTTCTGCCATGCACTGGAAAAACATACTGGTATTTCTAGGGAAGGGGACCACACAGGTGACATTTTTGTTTCACCAGGTAGATAAAGTATACAAAGGTTATAGTGTACCTTTTAAGTCCTTTGGACGTCTAGTTACCTTTCACTAGAATGATTCTAGTAGAGTCTGATAGATACCTGAGACAAGGTCAGGTCAGTGATGTTGGTACCTTTTCTGGCTTAAGAGCATAGGGCAGAAACACAGGAAGAGAGGTCTTCCTTTTCCACTCCTGTTACTAAGAACCCTCTCGAATAATGACAATCTGAAACAGATCACTACATTGTTGCATGTTGTAGAATCAAAGCAGTGTACAAAGCAAAGAGCACTGGCCTCCATTATACTTGCATTTCACTTGAGATTCACTTTTCTAGACCGTGGAGAAAGCAGATGTTTCAACACTTTCCAGGTACTGGAATATTACCATCTGGCAATCTCCACCACTGCATGTTTGATCACACTATTCCCTGCAAATGGAATGCTGTTCCATCAAGGTCAGATTGACCAATGCAAATACCTGATTTTATCGTACGGTCAGAACCAAATTAACTTACTGAAATTCTGCCCAGCTCAGGGTCTACCTTCTCTGTGAAACCTCCTGTGAGATCCCAAGTTACAAACAACTCTATCTTCTTCAGAAGACATTGTATACTATATAAATAGTAATTTACATATAAATATATGTATATGTGTGTGTATTTCTTTGTTACATTAAGTTATAACTCCTGTGGTTTCTCTTCTTAACTAAACTGGACCCCCTTATCATCACAGTGGCCATGTACATCATTGTATCCTCCAAAACATCCAGATAATAATATCATGGATTCAGTATATAGTTGTTTAATAGAAAACAACTAACCACTGTAGAATACTAGTGTCTCTCAAGGTGTGTTCAGTGGATCATAAATCCTACGAGACAGTCCATGACGGAAGATTTCAAGTAAATTTGGGATCTGTTGTCCACTACATCTCCTTATCAGAGACTCATAATTCACAAGACTCGTAAAAAGCTCTGTAGCCAAAGAAACTGTTGACTTAGTTTGACCCAGTATTTCTCTTACAAGAGTATCAGTTCTGGAGGTCAAGGACATTTTCCACCTCTAATACAACATCTCTACTGCCTAGTAGAGTGCCTGGCACTTAGTAGACACCTAATAAATATTTGAATAAGTTTCAACATACATTCCCCTTTTAAGCTATAGAAGAAAAACATAGTATATAGATTTTGATTTACTTGGGGAGAATAATCATATGAATAGATAAATTTACACAAATCATTTTAAATGATTTTTTTCCCACAAATCTACACAATTGCACATTTAGTGGTGATAGTAAACGAACTACATTTGCTTCTGAAAACTTGCTAAGAAGCATGGCTACTAAAAACTACAACTTGAACCCAAAACAATTGATTTAGTTCATCGGTCCCCACTCCTTAGCAGTTTTAATATAGAAGAAAATAGACGCATGTATTTCTTTTCTGCCATAATATGACATCACATAAGGAATGCTATTTCATTCGCTAGAAATAAGATTTGCT
Organism: Orcinus orca; assembly: GCF_937001465.1. Taxonomy (NCBI): domain Eukaryota; kingdom Metazoa; phylum Chordata; class Mammalia; order Artiodactyla; family Delphinidae; genus Orcinus; species Orcinus orca. The sequence continues at coordinate 90,753,882 of NC_064570.1, forward strand.
TGTTATTTTAGTGCATTGATCACATAAGAATAATTCTAGATTTTTTTCCCCTCCTGTGACTCTCACAGCATCCCCATCTAAAGTAGACTGTGGAGATTTAGATCAAATGTCATATCAATTGTCCCAGACTGCTTACTACGCGCTTTCACTATAGATTTTAATGTCAATAGAGAAAGGAGAAGGAAAAGTCAGAGGGAAATGAAACAGGTGTATGCAACACCCCTCTCTACTACCGACATTTCTCAGAATTCTGGGGGAAGTTGCATCTATAAGGGGAAAGTTTTTCACCATGGAACTCACGGTGGTTGAACTTCTCATGAAGAATTTTTTTTTTCACTACTGAAGAAAAATATGTTTGATTTTACCATAACTGAAAAGTTCTCCTGTTTCTACTTCTGAGGTTTGCCCTCAAGACTACTGTTTACCTAATGGAAGTGACTCCTATGCATGGAGGAAAAAGTGCACCATTTGAAGGAAAAGCTAAAGGAGTGATATTCAGGTAGCTCCTCATTCCACCAATGAAAACATACACATAGATTTTCCACTTTACACCTCACTTTCCACCTTATTTTCATGATTTTGAAATGAATATGTAGGGTCTGATGAGTTTGTCGATAGTCTATAATTATTAGTGTTATTAAAATAGAATACAAATGATAAGCCATATGTAAAAATGCTGTGTGAATAAACTGCTATACCCCAAATAATACAAATGAGTGAATGGCAGTAAATGCTAAGAGGGATTAACAACATAAAGGATATTAAAAAAATGATGACCGTATTTCATATTTATGTGTCTTTTTCTCTCTTACTCTTTTTTTTTTTCTTTTTTTGCGGTATGCGGGCCTCTCACTGTTGTGGCCTCTCCCGTTGCGGAGCACAGGCTCCGGATGCGCAGGCTCAGCGGCCATGGCTCACGGGCCCAGCCACTCCGCGGCATGTAGGATCTTCCCGGACCGGGGCACAAACCCGCGTCCCCTGCATCGGCAGGCAGAACACTCAACCACTGCGCCACCAGGGAAGCCCTTCCCTCTCACTCTTACTCAACTCCTAAATAACTAAGAGAATATGCTCACAAATGGTAAGCATGTTTTGGATGTTCGATGTGTGTTTGTGGGAAAGAACAAAAAAAAACCTGCCTCAATTAGGTCAAATATCATACAAGAGATGAATGAGATTAGAGCTGGGATTGGGATTTGTGTTAGTGACTCAATAGCTAACCAGTCACAGATATGACAGTGCAGTGCAATACGCAAATATACTTTTAAACAACTTCTCTTAAGTTGTCTACTGTCTGTAAAGACGATCACACTCAACTGCTCTGCACTTAACCCCAGAGCTTGAGTTAGAATCTGTTAGAAACAGGTACACGTTTCATTGCTTTGGCAACATTTACATGGCTCTGCATCAGGCAATACAACTGCTAAGATCACACGCTGGGAATTCAGGAAAGGCTAGTGTCCAGTTCTGGTCGTTCTACCACCCAACTGTGATGTAGGATAAATTCCTGATTAAAAAAAAAGAAGAAGAAAAACCCTGAAGATGCTGAAACAGTATTTCCTACTTCACAGGGTCGTCATGGGGATAAAAGGTCATTAGGATAAAGTGCCTCTCACCCAGGAAACACTGATAAATGCTACTGATGCTACCATCATCATCATCATGACCGATCAAGAACATATTGCCACATGGAAATTCCAACATTCCCTGGGCCATTCACAGCTTTCCTTTAAAGGACTCATATTCTATGTGGGGTCTTAACACCTTCAAATAACAGAAAATACAAGTCTTTAGCCTTTTTTTCTGTAGCTAATTTTAGCATCTTTCACCTCTGTCCACTTAAGTGTTGGTTTAGCATATTCTTGTCACACAAAGAAACTACTTCCCAAAGAGAGGAACAACGTGTCAAGTGACAAAGACATTGAGTGAAGTCTTTCACATCCTAGATTGTCCACGGTACAGCTCAGCTGGTCTCTGGGTTGGAAGGCCTGGGTCTACTTTGCTTGTCTGTTACAGGGGAAGGGACATGGTCCTTAGCATGTGGTCTGTGAAACAGAGGCAGCTGCGGGTAGAATTATAACACAAGCAGAACTGGCTTCAATTCTTCCTTCTTAGGTCTTTTCCTTCTTGTTCAGCTGTTCAAGGAACTTGCCTGCCCTCTGTCCCTGCCAGGACGATGTTACATCTGCCTGGATAAGTAGGTCACCATTGTATATCAGGAAAGGTCTTATTTGTAATCATCAGGAACCATATATGGCTAATTTGAGCAGAAAAGGAAACTTTTGGTAGTTTATAGTTAGGTCTCAGTAACTAGAAGCAGACTAAACAACCGAAAGCCAAGGCTATGCTATTGCAATTATAGGATCAGGCCAAAGTGATGTTGTAAGTCCTAGCTGGCCTTGCTACCAAGCAGGAACAGGAAACAGGAGGTTGACCCAGCACTGCTGGCCTTGCTTCTTTACATCATTTATTTGTAATTCAAAATCCAAGAGAGGAGTGCAGTTGGCCAACCCGAGGTCGCCCGACTGTTTTCCATCTGTAAGGGAGACTGAGCATGTGAGTAAACAGTGTATCTGACATGTTCAGCTTGTATAACGAGAGGAAGGCTCTGTTTCTCATCAAGACCCACAAAGTGGAAAATTCCCCAAAGAGAAAGGAATTTCAGATGCTTGAAAAGTTAAAACAACAACAACAAACAAATGCAGATGTGGAATTAAAGACATGGAGTAATTAAGAACCTATATGTGGAGTGATTCAGACCTGAGTTCATATCTGGAGCAAGCTACTCAATCTTGCTGAGCTTCAATTTTCTTTAAAGGAAACAACGTGGAAGATGATATCCACATGTAACTTGTGGTACACATGAAGGAGGGTAGTACAGTATATGATGCCTGGCACATCCTATGCATTTTCTAAAACTACTACTAGTACTATTATTATTGTTACTTATTATACAATTTATTGTAGAAATTAACAGGGAGAGTATTAATAAATGTTAATACAGTGCTAAGTGTCACATTTATGATCTCAACTAATTATTTGTTGATTCAACAAACATTCCACATATCAGAAAATAACCTGTTAGTGTGTATATATATATATATATATATATATATATATATATATACATATTTTTTTTTACAGAAGAAAAGAAACCCTGAGGCTTAGAAAGTATAAACAATGTACCAAAAGTCACTCATTTAAGAGGTAATGGAATATTATTCAGCCTTAAAAAATGAAGGAGATCCTTTCATTTGTGACAATATAGATGAAACAGGAGTGCATTATACTGATGAAATAAGCCAGACAAGATAAATACGAATGATATCATTTATATATGGAATCTAAAAAGAAAAAAAGCCACACTCATAGAAAGAGAGAGTAGAAAACTGGTTGCCAGAGGCTGGGGTGTGGGTGGGGAAAAGAGGGGAAGATTGGTAAAAGGGTACAAACTTTCAGCTGCAGGATGAATAAGGTCTGAGGATCTACTGTATAACATAGTTACTACAGTCAATAATCCTGTATTGTATAACTAACATTTTCTGAGAGAATAGAACTTAAGTGTTCTCACCACAAAAAGAAAAAAAGGAAAAAGGTGTCATGAGCTGTTAGATGTATTAATTAACGTGATGGGAAGGATCCTTTTGCCACGCATATGTATATCAAATCATCATGATATACTCTTTGACTATCTTACAATTTTGTCAATTATACCTCAATAAAACAAAAAAAAGAGGTAATAAAGATGAGATTCCAATCCAGGATTATCTAGCTCAAAAAACTACACTCTTAACCATTACAATATAGTATCCATCCATATGTTGTAACTGTAAAATGCTTAACACAAAGGAAACGTTAAATAAATGGTATTTATTCTAACTCTAATGCTTACTAGATATTAGTTATGTGGTACGCTTTACTTCTAACTACAAGGGTATAAGGTGCAAATTCTTGCTACAGAACATAAAAGCCCCTGTGGTACCCTGTAGGATAAACACAGTACCTGTAAATCTCTCATCTCTCAACCCAGAGTCTCCTCAAGTTGGAGGTCTTTACCCCCTTTATAATGTGGGAATAATGCCTTTCCCACATTTGCACTGGGCATGAAAATCCATACTTCCAGGTGTATACTGAACCTCCACTTAGCTCCTCGTCACCTTGGAATCACCAGACCAAAGATCATTTATTCCATTAATATAAATGATCTAGGGATAGAAGTACAGAATATACAGAGAGTGTTGGAGGAATCCAAACAAGTCCTCCACTCTCAAAACAAATTTTAGAGTTCCAAAAGTAAAGAGCAATGTTTGGAAATAAAACTAAAAATGAAACTAACATCTACAATTAGCCAAGTATTTATTATGGGCCAGGCTACTTACTAGGCACTTGATAAACATTACAGCTCATCTTCCTGCAGTCCTTCAAAGCATATAATATTGTTTCTATTTCATAGAGAAGAAAATTGTATCTAAGCAGGTTAGTGATTAGCCCAAGACCACAGGGCTAGGCTGTAAGAAAAGAAGGCCAAGTTTCAGTGGTCAAGATGGTGATGGATGTTATAACTAGAAGATTATGGCTAATCAAATAAAAATATTCAAAACGGTCCTAATGTATTATTAGGATTTCTTTAGAATAACTTGGGTGCCTTAGTGAATACAGTAGTGGTAGGCACTATAGTCTCTTTAATTTGCTAATCATACAAATCTACTTTAATAGTCTTGGTGACAAGGAGCTAACTACTGATAAGACAGCTTCTTCAGTTTTGGGGCTACTCCAGGGTGAAATGCCGGAACGTCTTACTGTCTGCAATGCTATCTAGTTCTACCAGGGGGAATAAAGCAGAACAAGTAGCCACTGTTCTTGACAAATGGATACAGTTTCAGTTTTTCAAAATATGAGTGTCAGATTCATTCATTGTATCAGATAGATCTGTCAAATGGCTTTGCCCATTTACTAATGGATGGCACACTGCAGACACATGTTGGGTCAAAGGACTCAATGTCACCTCATTGATACTGTCATCGGTATAATTTGTATTGGCATTTTGTCTCACCCTGACTTTAAGGACTATGTGAGGAGATCCAAGTCTCCAGACCATGGACTGATCACCTCTGCTTGACACAGTATTCTCTGCTCATTTCCAGAGGGGACCAAGGATGAGCTCTTGTACTTCTGAGTCTATTCACCCTACCTGGCAACACATACTAGCTGGGCTGACTGGATCAAGCAGGAGCCCCAGAGTTTAAATTTCCAGCTGCATTGGAGGAAACAGAGGCTATGCCCCAATCCCATAACCCCTCACTTCTTACTGCTAGCCTATCCTAGGCTGTTCTTGCTGATAGGAGTATTTCATGCTAAAAATTAATTTTGCTTACCTGATGGCAGTCACACAACCTCAAATGCCATTTTTATAAATAAGGCAACCACCAATGGAGTGTGATTTAGGGTTTTTTCTTCTGTAGACCCTGCCTACCCTATAAAATCTCCCATTACTGCATCATGGAGACTATAATCCCTTTCCGAGGGAATAGATTCTTTCTAACCATAAGATGAAATAAGAACTTACATTTCCATACTGCCCAAAAGGAAATAAATTGATTACAAAATGCAGGAGAATGACTGATTTTCCACATTTGTTGTGTTCATTAAAGGGTTTTTGAATAGACTTGACAGTATTAAAGAAGTTCAACACACACAAAATAAAAATTAATAAATGAAGAGAAAAAAATTGCATTTACAACAAAATAAACACATTGATATAGAAAAGGTTGTTATACATAGATGAAAAATGGATGTCATAAAGTCACAAACTAAAAAGTATTAACAGCCAATAAAGATATGAAAATATGTTCAACCTTGCTATTATTAATCAAAGAAATACAAATAAAATAATTCAGATGTCATATTTTACTGACTAGAATGACAAAGTTTTAAAAAACTTGATACTACTGGTATTGATATTGATAATACTGGTACTGATAAGTGTGTGTAAGAAACCACACTGGATGTTAAATTCTTGGTAGAAATAAAAAGCACGGTAACCTTTCTGGAAGACAATATGTCAGTATGTACCAGAACTGACAACCAGCCATTCAAGTTCTAGAAGTCCACTCTAAGGAAATAAACAAATGCTCAAAGACATATGAACAAGGATGCTTGTCTCATTGTTTAGCAAAGCAAAACAGGAATAATCTAAATGTTGAACAGTAGGGACTGGTTAAATAAATAACAGAATGCTGTTCAACCATGAAAAATGATGCTGCAGATTTTTATTAGGTGAGGAGTAATCATACTTATATTACTAAATAAAAATCTTATAGAACTGTTTTGTAGTTTGATATAATAATTAAAGGTATTTTATACTTGCATTGTATTTATATGCACCCCGTCACAAAAAAGTTTCAAAAGATACCCTCAAAAATGTTACAGAGATGATTTATCAGAAATGGGATTTTGAGTTATTTTTCCTTTTTTCTTTAAATCCTTTCAATTTTGGAGTTTCTGCAATGAGCCTGTATTATTTTTACAATTAAAAATATTTAAATTTACAACAAAAGGATCTAAATTCCTCCAATTTTCCATTTATTTTCCACCCTGGCTCAGGGTATTTGTGTAAAAAAAAAAAATCAGCTTATTTTCTCTTTTGTATCAATCTAAATTTACTTTTCATAAGTTAATTATTTTAGTCTAGCAAAAGTTTCACACAGGAAAATTGTTAAGGTCTGAGTATTCTATTACCTTTAAAAGCACTGGAAACTTTGAAATTATTTCTTTCAGAATTTTCATATAGCACTGAAAGGCGGGGGGGAGGTAGCAAAATGAAGGGAAATAGATAGTAGTAGTCAACTTCAATTAAGAAAAAGCACCAAGAGGCAGTTTGTACTCTTTTGATACGGCAGAAGCCCCATGTGTCAACTCATGCTAAAAAATGTATATATACACACATATATATATATGTTTGTGTGTATTATATGTATATGTGACACACACACATAATTAATCCACAGTCTTAGGCTAATCACTCATTGTGGCAGAAACAACGAGCTGTTGACCACACTTTAATTAGCTCCTCCAGCCTGCAGAGGCCTCACTAGGACCAAGATAGGAACAACATTCTCCATCTCCACTTGCATCTGGGTATGGTTCTATTCCAAAGAATGTGACCAGAGGTGACCTGAAGAGTTTATGTCTGAAGAAAAACGAGTTGATAATTGTAGCTTGCAGCTACCTCTCTCCTTTCCTTTTTAGGACAAACGTAGAGCCACTTGATGAAGGTGGTGGGTCCCTGAATAACTGAGCAGAAAACTGACCCTCAGACCACCAAAGTCCATACTACACTCCTGAGTGAGTGAGAAATGAACCGTCCATGTGTTGCTCCACTGAGGTTTAAGGTTTATTATTTAGTGTTTAACTAACGCATTTTTTCTTTAAACCTCAGTTGCCTTCTCTGTAAAATAAAGTATTTGAAAAGGATCAACTGTAAGTTTTTTCCATTGCTTATGTTTTTATCTTAGTTTTTAATTCTCAGAAACATTGCACGCATTTTAAGTTAGTAAGTCTACTTTTTTTCCCACAAAGACGGGTTCTTCAAGTTATGGAGAAGTCATAGCAGACTGTTGCTTCAGTTTAAGATACACATTCACATATGAGATGAGAAGGGTGAGGACCCAGAGAAACGCCTTTGACAGAGGGGAGTGAGAGCATACTTAAGAATGTTTAGTAATAAAGAATTCAGATGGGAGAAACGGATGGGTTACATCTAACAGATTTGCTCAAAGGAATTCTGGAAAGGCAAATATGTGAAAATGTATAACAAAGACATAAAATGCCTTTTGGTCCCTAAATGGATTTCATTTCAAAGACGTGCATATTGCAAATACATGTACCATAACACTTCTCTGTCCACTTCTAGAATTTTCTAAAGCCTGACAGAACATCTGCAGAGAGAGGATGTCATTCCAAGATAATCGACTGCAAGTTACTAAATTAAGATAAAAATGTCCTTAACCTTGAACAGTTTTTAAAGAGATTTTAGAAGAAAGGAGCCCTCCAGGGGGTTGTATAACTATATAATTGTACCCTTTCTAAAAGGCTATTTACAGATACATAATGTTTCCCCTCCATTCTTTAAAGTAAAATATAGGATAAAAAAAATAGTTTGGGGATAATATTTGTTTGGGACAGCAGGCACTGCTAATCAGTACCACTCTCTCCTTATTCCTTACTATCAGAGCCCTGGTTTAGGAGACCCCATTATCCTTAAGGCTAAGGTGGCCAGTTTAAAATCCGAGCTGATGAGATCTAAGTGCAAGTCTGCTGACCATCTGTGGTAAAAAATTTGCTCTCTGATTTACACACTGCCTTTTCTTTCTTACTTAATTTCTTTTTTTTTTCCCTTTTCTTTCTTCCTGCCCAAATTGCTGGAACACTATTGGGATTCTGGGGTCACTTTGAAGCTATGTGGATGTGCTAGAGATGTGGAAGCTGGAAGAGCTAAGCAACCCAGTCCCCTGGTGATGCCCTTCAGCTGCTGGACTAACGCTAGAGGGACTAACTCCAAACTTCCTGCTACCCGTGGAAAGTAAGGTAAATCACTCATTCACTTTCTGTTACCTACTAACTGATCCAGAACTCTAACCTCAGGGTTCTAGAACCCTTCTCAGTATCCCATAGTCATACTCGTGTTCCGGACTCCTGATCATCAGACTTGCTTATAGCAGATGTATGGGGAGGGTGGGCTCTTCTGGAAGCCCTGATACTTCCTCCCTACCCCCACCACACACAAATAATGATCTTTATGTCCACTCATCCTTCTATCTACACTCAGAGGCCAGGGCCCCCAGGAAGGCTTCACTGACAACCCTTTACTCCTCTCTACATGCAGAAAGGGTAGAGGTGTGGGCTCTGGAATCAGACTTCCTAGACTTGAATTCTTAATCTGTTACTTACCAGTTTAGGACATGGGCAAAGTAGTTACCTTCTCTGGACACCCCTGTAAAAGAGGAACACTAAGTAGCACCTATGTACCTTACTGAAAGGATTAAACGAGCAAATGCAGGTAAAGTTCTTAAAATTTTTTCTTGGGTCAACCAATTCTAGCTGCTATTGTTACCTTTGACTAATTTAGGGTAGAGTCCCTTTGCCCTCCTTTGGTTCTCTGGGCCCATCTCATTCACAACACACACAATCGCATACTGCAGAGTTTTGAAAGGTGGTTCTCAAAATGTGGTCCCTGGGCCAGCAATATCAGCCACACCTGGGAACTGGTTAGAACTCTGGCACTGGAGCCCAGCAATCTGTGTTTTAACAATATTCTCAGGCAAATCTGATGCACACTAAAGGTCGACGACAACTGAGAACATCTGTCTCAGACTCTCCTGGAGGCATTCACCAAAAATAGAGTTACAGGACCTTACACCTGACCAGCTGGAGAAGGGGTCTAGTAATTGCCCTGGTTATCATGCTTGTCATGATTTTTCAGCACATAAATGTTTGAGAATCACTGCCATTTTGAATGTGTGTTTCACTTGTCTGCTTTTCCAGTGGACTTTACTTCCTTGCAAGGAAGGTTTGTGAAGATTTGTTGTTGTTGTTTGCATTATTAGTTTTATTATGCTAATTCTAGAATCTCTGGTGCATAATGCAATCTCAGGCAGGAAGTAGTGGCTCATTAAAACAGGTATCCCAAAAGTCTTAGTAGAACTTCAAGATTAATTCCTTCAGGAAGAGGTAAAATTGTCATTATATGCAGATGATATGATACTAGATATAGAAAACCCTAAAGACTCTACATGAAAACTACTACAACTGATAAACGAATTCAGCAAGGTAGCAGAATACAAGATTAACATACAGAAATTGGTTGCATTTCTTTATACCAACAATGAAATATCGGAAAGGGAATGTAAAAAAACAATGCCTTTTAAAATCACAACCCCAAAAATAAAATACTTAGGAATAAACCTCACCAAGAAGGCAAAAGACTTATATGCTGAGAACTGTAAAACATTAATAAAGGAAAGTGAAGATGATTCAAAGAAATGGAAAGACATCTCATGTTCTTGGGTTGGAGGAATTAATATTGTTAAAATGCTCATACTACCCAAAGCAATCTACAGATTTAATGCGATCCCTATCAAATTACCCATGACATTTTTCACACAATTAGAACAAATAATCCTAAAATTCATACAGAACCATAAAAGACCCAGAATTGCCAAAGCAATCCTGAATAAAAAGAACAACGTTGGAGGCATAGCCACCCCAGACTCAGACAGTACTCCAAAATCACAGTAATCAAAACAGCGTGGTATTGGCACAAAAACAGACATATGGATCAATGGAACAGAATACAGAGCCCAGAAATAAACCCACACACCTCAGTTAATCTTTGACAATTAATCTTTGACAAAGGAGGCAAGAATATATAATGGGAAAGAGACAGTCTCTTCCGCAAGTGGTGTTGGTAAAGTTGGACAGCCTTATATAAACAAGTGAAGTTAGAACACATCCTTTCACCATACACGAAAATAAACTCAAAATGTCTTAAAGACTTAAACATAAGACATGACACCATAAAACTTCTAGAAGAGAACACAGGCAAAATATTCTCTGACATAAATCATACCAATGTTTTCTTAGGTCAGTCTCCCAAGACAATAGAAATAAAAATGAAAATAAACAAAGGGGACCGAATCACACTTACAAGCTTTTGCACAGCAAAGGAAACCATAAACAAAATGAAAAGACAACCTACAGAATGGGAGAAAATATTTGCAAATGATGCGACCAGCAAGGGCTTAATTTCCAAAATATACAAACAGCTCATACAACTTGATGACAATAAAAGCAAACAACCCAATCAAAAAAATAGGCAGAAGACTTAAAGAGACATTTCTCCAAAGAAGAAATACAGATGGCCAATAGGCACATGAAAAGATGCTCAACACTGCCAATTATTAAAGAAATGCAAATCAAAACTACCATGAGGTACCACCTCACACCAGTCAGAATGGCCATCATTAAAAAGTCTACAAATAACATATGCTGGAGAGGGTGTGGAGAAAAGGGAACCCTCCTACAACACTGTTGGTGGGAATGTAAGTTGGTGCAGCCACTGTGGAAAACAGTATGGAGGTTCCTCAGAAAACTAAAAACAGACCTACCATATGATCCAGCAATCCCACTCCTGGGCGTATATCCAGACCAAACTATAATTCAAAAAGACACATTCACCCTGATCTTCACAGCAGCAATATTCACAATAGCCAAGACATGGAAACAACCTAAATGTCCATCAACAGATGAATGGATAAAGATGATGTGGTACATATATACAATGAAATACTACTCAGCCATAAAAAAAAGAATGAAATAATGCCATTTGCAGCAGCAACATGGATGCAACTAGAGATTATCATACTAAGCAAAGTAAGTCAGAAAGAGAAAGACAAATACCATGATACCACTTATATGTGGAATCTAAAATATGACACAAATGAACCTATCTATGAACCAGAAACAGAATCAGAGACATAGAGAATAGACTGGTGGCTGCCAAGGGGGAAGCGGGTGGGAGAGGGAGGAACTGGGAGTTTGGGATTAGCAGATGCAAACTGGTATACATAGATTGGCTAAACAACAAGGTCCTACTATATAGCACAGGGAACTATATTCAATATCCTGTGATAAACCATAATGGAAAAGAATATGAAAAAGAATGTATATACCTATGTATAACAGAGTCACTGTGCTGTACAGCAGTAATTAACACAACGCTGTAAACCAAGTATACGTCAATAAAAAATAAGTTAATTAAATTTTAAAAAAGATTAATTCCTTCAGAAGAACAAGTACTACACATTCACAGAAAAAGCACCCTTTGAAAGTTTAAATTTTTGAATTTCTTTGCCACTTCCTTAGTTTTGATCATCTTGGACAATATATTTTTAATATTGACTTTTAAAAAGAATTGTGTTTCAGTGTTTGCTATCCTTAGAGAGACAGAAACAGATAAGTACAACTAAATACTTATTTTTCAAAAGTCTCAAAAGTATAAGGGAAATGAAAGTAATTGTATCTTCAAATGATTTTGGGGTATGTTTCTAATTTCATACTTCTGATGCGATTCAAGATTAAAACTGTATTAAGACATTTGAGACATGCTGCATTGGTATTAAATGAATTTAATTTTGTGTAAAGTGGTAGAAATATTTTCTTCAGCAAACAGACCTGCAGATATAAAATCACAACCATAAATCTACAAAAAAGCAAGCTATTGAATGAAATCTGATTGGTTATTTCCCTGCAGTATGGATCTGCTAATAATTTAATTTACTACTTGCTAACAGAAGCCAAAATTTAAATATACATATATATATGTGTGTATATTTATATACATTTGTGTATATTTATATATATTTATACACAAATATATGTACATATATACATATATATCTTCAATTTTAAATCATTCATATATATGAACAAGTATACATACACATATATAACAATTGTTCATATATATATATATATATATATATATATAAACAATTTAAATTAAAGAAAGTACATCTGGTGGCCTATTTTTTCCCCCCGATTTCTAAAGAACACCATATTCTATTCTAGGCAGTGGAATGTCAATCCACCTTAAGGGTTGTTCAATGAGCATATCTGAGAAACCACTGGTTTAGCCAATGATGTACTTATTGAGGGAGGCCCTAGTGCCACTGTCAAGAGCTTATCCACAGGAGAGGTAAGAAGGTACTTGTTTGGTTTGTGAAAAGGAGTAGTGAGGAATGGCAGGTAGCTGCAGGCTGATGACACGTGATGTCCATATATATGTAGAACCAACACGCCCATAATTGCACCCATTTTCCATACCCAAATCCAAAGCCTTTATATCATTAATCCCAGGCAAAAATGGTAAGATTCATGTGTGTTACTATCCCACGGCTTCAAGATGCCTATAAACTCATATGAGTATGTCTTAGTTTTATCAGCGGAGGACAAACCAGGCTTCTATCACCAAGCCCCATTCCATAACAGGCAAACCAGTCCAAGACTTCTCTGAGTGCTGCAGGAGAGTCTATGGAAGGGGCGCTCACTCCACTGTGATGCCTAAAATGCCTTTGCACAGAGCAAACATTCAATACATGCTGAGTGAATGAATGAGTGAACTGGTGTCACAAAACAGGCTTATTTCAGGGAAATTCCATTCAACAGGCTGGCATTCCTTCCTACCCATCTTAATTGTTAAGCTTGCAATCAGACAAAAATTTAATTATAAAACGTTAGAGCTGAGGAAATTTTAGAAACTATCTACTCTCCAGAGGTATACAACTTAAATTTAGTGGTAAAAATCACTAGGAGTGATTTAGGAGTCTATCAGACCTGAGTCCAAATTCCACATCTACCATATTTTCATGAGCAAATAACTACTTCTGAGACTCTGTTCCATGTATGCATTATGGGATATCATAATAATACATACATTAATTGTATGACTATCAGGGGATGAAATGACACAATCCATTTGCCATGGTCGGCTAAGTAATTTGCACCAAGTAAGCACTCAAGACATTAGCCAATATTAATAGCGGAGAGATGAAAACAAACCTCTGGGACTGATGCCTACCCTAGTGGCCCCAGTGGTCGTAATGACTTTCTTCCATTCAGCCTGCTCTCTTCTCACTGAGACTAAGGAAGAGAAGATGAACAAATTAGGAATAACACTTTGAAAATGGTTTTATACTCCCTGAATGAATGGAATTATAATAAAATGATTCATGAGTTCTGCAGAAATATGATGAGACTTTAGATCTTTATGTTAGTTCTCTACAAAACCAATTTATGGCCCTAAGATGTACCTTCCCACCCAGCCCCATCCTTACCAGGATCAAATATCATTGTAAATGGAAAAGTCAACAACACATAATCAACAAGCTAAGTTACCAGCCAGTGAAGTCTCGGAGCTTTGATAGAGAAAATTCAGATTTATCATTATATGTAAAAATAAGATGATATGAAGAACTCAATCTAAAAAATATTACCTGGAGATCTATAATCTCTATAATAGTGCTATAAAAAGTAAACAGCTAGAAATCTATTTAGATGGTTTTCCTTATAAGAAAGCACCTTCTGTATAACTTTTAATGTACTATTGATGAGAACAATTCAACAAAATTCAAATAAATATCTGCAGATGTCCTAGAAGAAGAAAAGAACAGAGTTAGATGCGACAGGGGATAACTGGACTTCAGGATGAGTAAGACCCTATACTTGACCTCAATAAATTAACATGAAATACAGTGGATGAGTCATGTACAGAACGTCAGAATTCTAAAACGCCAAGCTAAGTACCAAAAGGAACATGTGGGGACTCTTAAGAAGGAAGTAAAATATTGGTTAGTTGATTACGAAAAGGCAGAAGGGAGTAGGTTCCCTTTGGCTGCTCTTTGAAGAGATCACTTCCTTTCCCCCCTAGTCCTGAGGCTAGGATGGCATGGGCAATAGAGGAATGTGGGGATTGAGAATCATTTCTACTCTCACCAGAGTGGCTGGAAGCAGATTTTCTTACCAGGATGTAGTAGTAGGCTAATATTTAAGGGTTCTTGAGGTCAGAGAGAAGGGTTTGAATACTCCGGCTCCATCTCTTGCTGTGGGTCAAGTTTCTTACCTTTCCAACACCTCAGCGTCTTTATCTGAAAATTGGGGATGATGATAATGTCTCGCACCTGAGTGTGAGAACTACATGATATAGTGCATACGCAGGGCTAAATTTGGTGCCTGGCACACAGAAAGTGCTCAGTACGGCAGGCGAGTGTAGTGACAATAAAGGCAAAGATGACGGGGGTAGTGCCGGTGTTGCTTCTGCCCCCAGAACAGGCTCTGACTGCGAGAGAGTTAAAGCACCTTTGGGTTCATGGGGGTTTATATATAAGCAACAGTTGATCAATGTGAGCTGGTTGTCCAAACGATTATGTGCAATCTAAGAAAAAAATGGGCCTCAGATTTGCTCAGCTACTTAATAATATTAGCAGCGGTAGTAGTCAAAGAAGCTAAATTTTATTAAGTGTTTATATGCCAAACAACGTGCTGAACGCTTTAAAAGGATTTACTCACTTATTACAACGAGGCTATACGCTAGGTCCTGATAATGTTATTCGTCTCTTTCAGATGTTGACTGAGCCTCAGAGGGGTTACAAATGCACCTAAGATCCCGTTGTCAGTACATGACGGAAATGAGTTCAAATCCAGCCTGTCTGACTTGTTCTTAATCACCAAGGTATGAAATTAAGCATGTTGCCCTTTGCCTGATTCTCCTTCTGAGGCCTGAATATTTCACTTAGCTCTCTGAGTGCAGAAGAGAGAAAATTCTCTCTCCTTGACCCAACTTGGCATCAATATCCAACTCCCCTTCTCAAAATGGGTTGCTTCAACGAGCAGCAATGAATGCCGGGTCGTGGACCAGTCACCTTGATGACTAAGAGTCAGACACTAGGGAAAGAAAATGCTCTGTGACAAACCTACCCTTGTACAGAAACAAGACAGAAATGGGGGGACAGGGCAGAAGATAATGGAATAAGGAATAGGAAAAATAGCACCTGGCATCGTGATAGTAATAATAATAATAGTAGTAGTAGTAGTAGTAATAGTAATAATAATAGACTTTACTATGCTCTAGGCATTGTATTAAGTGCTTGGTGTAAGTGACTTCATTTCAACATTGAAAACAAGTCTATGAGGATGAAATATTATTAACATCATTTTATAGGCAGGAGTATTGAGGTTCAGGTAATCAGGTAAATTGCCCAAGCTCATATGGTTAGCAAGTGGAAAGCAGAGATTTGAACCAGCACCTACACTCCTAACCATTATGCTATAACCATTATGCTGAAGACATAAGAATTCCAATGGTCTTTCCCCATAACCCACTCCTGCACTCCAGACTTAAATAGTCCAAGATCAAGAGAGAGCAAACTTGGAGTTGCCACTCTTCAGTGAGTGTCAATCATTTCAAAACAGTGTATTTGCTAACAAGATGCAGTTCCTGTGATAATCTTCTCAACCAGGTATCAAGAAACAGGAAGCAAAGATTCAAGTAACAGTATGTTCCTACTTACGAGGAAGGTGGGACAGCACAGTTGACACTGGGCTTAACCGTTCTGGAAAACGTGGTCCCAGTAGGCATACACACTGGTACATTTTCCCCACCTACCAAATACAAAAGAAGTATTTCATTTCCATGTTGCTCTTCAAGTTCCACCTCATTCGTGCCTGTCATTCATCCTCTGGCCTCTTCCTGTCTCCATTTCTGTACAGAAAGGTGCCGAGTCTCTGCTCTCGGATACAAACAGGGTGTGTTAGGAGAGGGAGCCATGGTACCTCAATGTCTTTTTTTTTTCATCTTAATTCTATTATGCCAACTCCACTGAACTTAATTAGAGTGAATACAGAATTACACAATTACCCTCTGTTCTATTCTTCAGATGTTATATTTTGATAAAATTTACGACATGCTGCTCTCCCCTTGAACACCAGATGAACACTAGAAATGGATGTGTGTTGACATAAAATCTGTTATAATTACAATTAAAGTATAGCTTACATAATGATAGTGTTAACATAAAATTATAGATGTGTAGAGACAACGTGGTCATGCATTTTTTAGTATAAGTACATGCTTAGACCAATATCTGTTAGCGGAATGAAGATGGAAGAGAATTTTGGTTAAGCCACAAAGGCTGTTTAAGGACTTGCAGATAGCTAAGGGGAACTCAAAGACCAGTAAGATAATATTTCCCCTGCCATGTTTTCAATTGCAAAGTGAAGGGAAGATGGGAAAGTAAGTACCCCTATGGAAATTACAAGACAAGTACATTTTTTTCCTTGAATACCTGGGTAAATGCTTAAATTCTAATGTATATCAGTGATGCAAATTTTCAACTGAGTTTGATAAATCATAAAATAGTAATTATACATATATGTATATAAAACTGCATGGAACTAGACAGTTCAGAATTACTTCTAATTAAAGAGGTACCCTATAACAACTAACTTAAACCTTACAAAATATGGTTCCAAGTACCCTATCAGAGTGAAAAGTAGGAGATTGAAAGGTTTATTGTAAATGTTTGTAGTCATGGTGTCTTAACTAAAACTACTGTGTCACAAATACTATTAAAATAATTGTGACGTTTTATTCACTTTTACTGCGAACAACAAAAGAAACTATAGGTATTTTTTCATTTCAGGTAATTATTTTAGCTAACAGTTATTAAATGTTTTGAGAAGACAGAGTGCTAATTGCATTACTTCATTTTATCTTTAAAATAGCGCTTCCATGTAATTATTCTTAATATCTCCATTGTATTAAAGTGTATCTCTAGTTTAGACCTTTCTTCAGAACTGCAGACTTGTGTATCCAACTGTGTACTCAGCATCTCTACTTGGACGTCACGAAAACATCTCAAATCTTATACCTCCAAAACTGGTCTTTAATCCCCCCAAACATGCTCTACCCCAAACTTTTTCCAACTTAGGTGACAGTAACCACACCTTTCCAGTTCCCCAGGCCCTAAATCTCGAATTCACCCTTGACCCCCTCTTCCTTTCCATTCTTGCATTCAATCTACCACGAAATGCTGTCACAACCTTCCCAATGTGCCACTTCTGAGAATTACCAGCCGCTAGCAGCCTGGTGCAGGCCACCAACATAGACCTCGAGGATCCTGTAGTCACCTCCCGAGATTCTCCCTGACTCCACTCTCTCCCCACATCCTCAAGACCACAGATAGAGTTATGCTTTTCAAACAAGAGACAGTTCATGCCACACCTCGGCTGAAATCCTGCCCCTGGCTGCCTACATTTAGAGTAAAAGACACAATGCATGTGATGGCCTCCCAGGACTTACCCAATCCATCCCATCACATCTCCGACCTACAGCCCTCCTGCTGTCTCTTCCTCCCCACTGACTAAGTCAGCCAGGGTGGCCTCCTTGATATTCCTCCAAGCTGCCCGGCATATTTCTGCCTTAGAGTTTTGGGACTGGTTATTCTTGCTCCCAGGGAGTGGTCTCCCCCTCATACATTCTGACAACTCCCTCACTTCAAGTCTTTGCTCAAATGTCAACTTATAAAATCCACCCTGACTACCCTATTTAAAATCAGAACCTACCTGTACACTCCTCCAGCACTCCCAACCCAAGCCTCTTCAGTGAGCTTCACATCCTTTTCCTTATCCCGTAGCGCCCATCAACCTGTGACAAAGCATAGAATTTATTTATAACATCCGTATCCACACGAGAGTGTAAGGAGGGAGAAAGCATGCAAGAAGGAGCACGCAGGCAAAGGCTCTTGTCTAATTTATTCATTGATACGTCCAAGCATAGAGAACAGGAAGATACTTGATAAATAGTCCTGAAAAAGATACAGATGAGGAAACTAGTAGTGAAGCTCAGAAAGTTTAAGCAACTTCCTCAAGGTTCTAGAGCTAGAAGAGGGTCACAGTAGAATTCACACTTGGGGATGTCTAACTTCAAACCTCTTAGCCTCTCTGCTATCTTTTTTTTTTTTTTCTTTGCGGTACGCAGGCCTCTCACTGTTGCGGCCTCTCCCGTTGAGGAGCACAGGCTCCGGACGCACAGGCTCAGCAGCCATGGCTCACAGGCCCAGCCGCTCCACAGCATGTGGGATCTTCCCGGATCGGGTCACGAACCCGTGTCCCCTGCATCGGCAGGCGGGCTCTCAACCACTGCACCACCAGGGAAGCCCCTCTCTGCTATCTTAAGTCCATGCAATTCAGGATTTGTTTTAATCAGTGCCATGGAAATTCTCACTCCACTGAATAGGATCACTAAAGTGTTCTCTGTCTAGATTTATATATATATTTTCCATTTAAACAAAGGAAACAGAAGAGGGGAATTCATCATGGGTTATTGCGGTAATTTTACAGCAATTTTAGCAATAATGACATTTAAGTAATAGTGATATTTAATGATAGTATAATAATAATAAAATAATAGCTCTTTAATGTATTGAAGACGAATCGCACGCTAAACTCGGTGCTAAAATATTTCCATGTGTATTTTGTGCAAAATCCTTATGAATATTCTATCAGATGAGCTTTATGTGTAACTCCACCAGGCATACTTCTCTTATTCCGCTTTCAAAGATAAGGAAATTGATGAGAAGTGTGGTAACTGTTTGATCAAGACGAGACTGGTAATAGGTTGTGAGTATGAATTTAAATTCAGGTCTAACTCCAGAATTTGATTCTCACTCCATACATGAAAATTTTGATAATTCCTTTGATAAGAGTATGTTTTCTCCTGGAAAACATCCCCCATTATGTCTGCCTGTGCTCATACCTTCAGAACACAGTCAAGTTTAAAACATGATAAAAATGTTTAAACAGTGTGCTTTAATAAATGGAAATATCTTCATCTAAACAATAACACAAAAAGGCAGGCTGAGCCCTTTGAAGTGGCTTCGTTGCTATCCTCCATCCAGAACAAGAGAAGGAATCAACAGCTGCAGAGTAAAGAAAGCATGAAACCCAGAGATGGAGGTCTGTAAATGACCAATTACAAGACTATTAAGCCACACTTTCATAGCAAGAGGCAAAATATTCCATTAAACTGAAAATTCTTCTACCCCTCACTCCAAGGCCCACACAAACATTAATGTTGCATTTATTAGGATGTATTTCCTGTGCTCTATCAACGTGACTTTCAGCAACTGTATTAATACGGTCCTTTCGCTTTGCACATATATCTGAATGATGGATTCCATTACTGGAGCTTTGCAGAAAGAGTGGAGTGAATGAAGTAAAGTTTGGGAAGAGCCATCATAATCCATAATGATGGGCACTGAATCAGGACAAGAAGAAACCTCTCTTCTCATTTATTTGAATGAAAATTCTACTATATATTTATTGCCTCTGTACAGGGCCATCTGTTGAATAATGGAAAAGAAGCATCTTTCATTTGGAGGTAGGATTTGTGTGCTCAAGTTTCGATGGGCCTGCAGAATTAATCTTGTTTTAGAAATGAAATAAAATGTAATTTCTTACTGTAAGTAGATGTGGTTAAGCAACTGGCAACTTTGATGTCTTTAAATCACTGCAGTTTCAGGGTAGGCAAATCTATAATTATTTCAAGCACTTCTTTATTGGTGCAACAACTGAGCAGTGTACATAGTGGTCAACAACCTGGGCATTGTCAGACGACTCTAAGTTTGAATCCAGACTTTGCCACTCACCAGCTATGTGACTTTCAGCTATGAGAATCACTTTCTTCAGCTTTACAGTGTGGATTATTATATGCCCTTTGCAGAACTACTGTAAGAACTAAATGTATATGGGCACAGTGGCTCATAGTAAGGGCTCAAATTAGTACTGTGGTCACTACTAGTAGTATTGAAAAGAAATTAGAACTTCTATTCTCATAAAGTGGGATATGTGTCCCTTTATCATTGTAATTTCATATCATTTTACTTTTGACCTTATAATTTAATAGCTTGATCCAAGAAACATTTAGCAGTAAATATAATTGAAAGAAGATTACTTGTCAAACATGAAATACTGTAGTATCAAGTGTGCTGGCACAATACTCTTCTCAGATAATTAACCTGTAAAAATATGTTATTGTCTTCTTTCTTTTTTTTTTTTTTTTTTTTTTTTGCGGTACGTGGGCCTCTCACTGTTGTGGCCTCTCCCCTTGTGGAGCACAGGCTCTGGACGCACAGGCTCAGCGGCCATGGCTCACGGGCCCAGCTGCTCCGCGGCATGTGGGATCCTCCCGGACCGGGGCACGAACCCGTGTCCCCTGCATCGGCAGGCGGACTCTCAACCACTGCGCCACCAGGGAAGCCCTATTGTCTTCTTTTTAATTAAGCACATTGAACATATATATTTACTGTGCCAATTGGTGAAAGGTCCATTAATTAATCAGTCTAACTATATGTTGCATAAATGTCTTCTAAACATAATTGTATATGTATTTTATTTGTTGGGAAAATGTGTTTGAGATTGTTCTTTTCTGCCTATTTAAAGTAAAAGAGGGTGAGAAGTAGAGTTAGGCTTAATGTACTTTGTACTCCATTATGCCATGAAAATGCTTCTGTGCCCTGGAGACAACAACAAAAGATTTGCTTTGATGACAAGAATCAAGTATGTTCTAAAGCTTCCAGGTAGGAGGCGTATAGGTTGCGGTTTATATCAGAAGTATTTGCTCTCTCTCTCAACTGCGTCTAGATGGGAAAGATGTGGTCACAAATGCTTCAAGGTGATATAGTAAATGTTGGAAAGAGGGGGGTAGGAGGCAGAGTTTTGAATATCTCAAACCTGAGCTAGAAGGATTTTATTTAAAGAAAATAGCGGATATTATTTTTCACTTAAGGAATGCCAATCAGCAAACCTGACATTAATGTAGGAAATTAGCTCTTTTAGCTATGATGCTTTCAAATGCACATGGCTGAAAACAAGTTCAAAATAGTCAAAGGAAATTTAAAAACAAAAACCAAACAACAACAACAACCTCAACAAACAAGTACTAGAAATTCAGGGATGCAGCCATATTCAGATACAGTTGGATCTGGAAGTTCCAGAGTGTCAGCAGGGTTCCAGCTCTCTCTCCATCGCTCAGCCCTGCTTACCTCTGCAAGACTTTATTTTACAGAAAGTCTCTTCTTGTGCTGGATAGTCACTGGGAGTCCCAGAGTCATATCTCCCCAGCTTAGAAATTCCAGAGAGAAAAGACAATTCTTCCATTTTTCTCTGAGAGAAAAGTCCTGGGGAGGAGTCTGATAGACTTAGCCAAGGTCAGATGCCTACCCATGAGCCAATCACCTGCTTTACTGGAGGTCAGTCCCTGGGCAACTCATCCCCGGGGCCAGTGAGGAGGCAGGATAGCATTATCTGGCCGTTCTCCAAGAAAAGCCTGCTGTTTTTGTAAGATGAAAGGGGAGAGGACATGGATAATGAAACCTGTATCTGCTTCTGTAAAATCCACAGAATCTTACTCCCTGCCTGTGTCGATGACCATGCAGTAAGCTGACCCAGGAGGTCATTTTTCCCACAACAGTCTTTATATATATGACTAAGGAACACACTGGTAAAAGAATATGGGAGAAAGTCTGAGTATGACAAGTCAGCTAGACTGATATTAACTAAAAAAGCTGTGTGAAAATATCCTTAAAAAGTTGCCCCCAACTCACTCAAAGTCCAAAGTTGGAGCTGGAAATACAATGTCATGGAGTTTGGATAAGAACAGGTTTTCTCCAAGCTGAACTATGACACAGAGATTAGAAACTATACTTTTTCAAAGAGAAAACATCACATGAGAAAAATGAGGCCTAGAAAAATTAAATGACTTAAGCTAATTAATGGCAGGACTGAGACTAGAGTATACTTTGTGTAATTGGCTATGGTCTTTTTTTTTTTTTTTTTTTTTTTTTGTTATCACTTCAGAACGAGACAAACTTAAAGAAAGGAAACACAACCAAAACTCAGTGGCTGGAAAAGAGATGGATGTGAACGCCCGCTTGTTTCTTACGTATAAAGTTACCCCTCGCAGTGTTTTGGAGGAGAAAACGCTGGCTCTTCCCAACGTTGGTTACATACACAAAGATTCCAAAGACAAGACAAGTGCTTTGCAAACAAAGTAACTAGAACCAGCTCAGGCTTCCCCTCGCCGGGTCCTACGTTCCACGGTCAGAACCACCAACTGTATCCCCCCGGGTAACAAGGTGATTCAGAAAACCTGGCACCTTCAGAGAAGCGAGAAAACTTAGCCGGGAAGAGAGTCAGGAGGAAACTTGCTCAGCTTCTTGCTGGGGTCTGAAACGATCCCAAGGGAGTCCTTAAACCCCTCAGGTTTCCACTATCAAGCACCCTCGCCTCCAACCTGGGCCACCCCAGATCTATCAGACGACAGAAGTCCGCGGACGCACGGAGAGCTGACCACCCCACGAGAGGGACCTACGCGCGGCCGCGCCCACTCACCCGCCGCTCCCCGGCAGACGGGAGACCAGCCCGGGGTCCAAGTCCTGGGCGTGGCAGACTCGCCCCGCTCCGGGCCCGGCTCCAGCTCACCTCGGCGCGGCCCGCCTGGGCGCCGCCATCTTGACCACAAAGGGGGCCTCGCGCCGGAGGCCCCTGAGCGGGCGCCCTGAGCGAAGCCGGAGCGCCGGGGAGCCTCAGGTCGGCGCCCTACGTCCCCCGCACGCTCGCTCCCTGTCCACGCGCGACGAGAGTCCCGCACGCAGCGCCCGACCCAGGCTTACGCGGAACCGGCGCCCCGCGCAGCCCGCACCGCGGCTCAGGCGGCGCCGAGGGCGGCCCGGGCGGAAGAGCGGGCGCGGGGCGGTAACCTGGCAACGCGGAGCAACCCGGCGTCTCCGGCGAACCCCAGCCCTCCACCGCGAGGAAGCACGGACCCCCGCACCCGCCGCCCAGCCCGCGTCGCCCCTCGGTCTCTCCGCCCGCCGCTGCCCGCTGGCTATGGTCTTTTAAATCCATGATACAACGTCTATATGTAACAAATCTGTTAAACCCTAAATGTTTATGATAATTCAAGTAATCCATTATCTGAATTATTCTTGAAGATAAAACATCCAAAGACTTCTTAATTGTATGGGTATACATACATAAAATACACGTGGAGGTAACTTCAAATGTAGAATGTGCCTGTCTCTATTCCTTCCCTCTCCGCTCTTTTAAAAAATGCCCCTTTAAAAATTGCCCACTCACCATCTGTTAGGTAAATTTGCTGAAACACAGTAAATGTGGAGACAGAAATTGTTATAGAGACTATTCCAAATGGCACTGACACCTGTATTTATGAAATTTTTAAAAGGGTAAGTTAGAGTTGTTTTTTTTAAAAAAAAAAAATCCCACTATAGTAACACCACATCATCCTAGGTGCCCAGTTCTATCCAATTACATAAGATGGAGAAAGAGAGAGAGAGAGATAGAAACAGAGAGAGAGAGAGAGGAGAAAGAGAAAGAAGAAAGGAAGAAAACCAAGTACTTATGTATAAAATGTTGCTCCCAAAGTTTGAGATTATACTCAAGCATCAATGAACAGAAGGAAAACACTTACAAATTTACAAATGTATTTCATTTATGGTATGAGGGACACAGGTTTAGATTTGCAACACGCTCCCACAAGGGTCAAATTGACCACTTTTTTCTATCTAGTTGCTCTTGAGAGAACAAAACAATTGAAACAGATGCCATTCAATTCCAAGTCTATAGCTTAGACCATGTCACTGCACATGAAATATTGTTCATTCAGAGTCAGCACATAGCAAGAGTAATTTATACTCTCAGAGTGTTTGCTCTCAAGTCAATAGCAGAGAAGCCTTGAATAAAAACGTTCCCATTACTTTCCATTGTAATATATCTTACTTATAGCCCATGAAACAGCGGTCAGAGGAGATTTATTCTTTGGACACCATATTATATAATCTCTCCACTTTAAGCCATCCCCCACTCGGCGATTATTTTTTAAATATGTTACTCGTAGTCAATATTAATTTACATTTAATCTTTCTTAGCATTAGGAGAGTATTATTTTGTACAGGCTCCGAAACAAATCTCCCGAAATTCCTCCCTGATGCTCCCTTCAGGCTGAAAATGCATTGCAGGGTGGCTGCAGTGACTTAATTCTAGTTGGCAGAGCCCTGGCCACACACTAATTTCATTAGCCTCAAACTCCTGGATTTGAAAGATCCACTGAATATGATTCATGTCCTCTGACATGTCACTTACTAACCAATTCAGTGTGCATACAGAGGAGAGAAAGGACTTGCTCAGCTCTGGCCCACCGGCAGGCAGATGAGAATTCCCAGTCAGAGACACTGTTTACATCTGAGTGGTCATTCTTGCCCAGGTCCTCATTTTCAGGAAAGAACTTCAATCCAGGCTTTGCTGGCAGCTGCAGCATTTGTTACATCCATTACTAGCTCCTTGTTCCTTCCTGCCCCCCAGTGCTTAGCATCCCCCATTTCAGTCACTAAGTCTTCCTTCCCCCAGCCTAGAAGCTTACCTCACCATAAATTTTTATCTCAAATGATAGGTTTGGCACATTCCCCACAGCAACCCACAGGGACTGGGGAAAAGAAAACTCAAATCTCCGGAGAGCTAAGAATTCAACCATTTAGAGGAGTTTCTTTTATACAGGACAGTCTTCATTGAGCTGAACCCTGCAATCCCAGAGAAGATTCACCTACCCGTTCTTTTCCTCTTTCCCTAAAGTGACTGTGTCTTTGAACAATAGGTCTGTGTTCCACTATTCTCTCTATTCATTTTGCAGGTTTACAGAGGCTGGGAAACTGGGGACTGGACTTACATGCCAGGAGCTTCTAAGATCACACGCAAAAATAAGGCTACTGGAAGAGATTGTTGGAATCTATCTCTGTATATTTGAACATGGGCAGTGGTTAACCAGGATGCTCACACCAAGCTTATATCCAACTTGCAGCACAACCTACAAGTTGGTGCATCCCTCCTACTACCAGCCTCTTCTCAATAAATGCAGGTGAAAACTGGGGGCTCTTTTCCCTCAGCTGTTCAATCCAACATGAATAGCTGCAATTTGCAAATTAGAGGAAAATGACAGTGTTTTCTCTGAATGGTTTTGGTCCCAACGCACACTGCTAATGCTGGCATTCAGTTCCTTTCCTTCCCAGCCCAGGGAACGGGGGAACTAAGCATAAGGCAAGCATTCTCTTTTCTTGCAGGTGCCTCAGATCCACACACCAGAGAAGGAATCAGCTCCCCCTGGAATCTTTTTCAGCAAACACAATCCTTCAGCCTCGTTTGCAAGCTCTCTCTTGACTTTAAGATTTCTCTCTTTTTTCGACAGGCAGGCCCATCTGCAGTACTGCCCAAGCTCCAAGTGAAGGCACCAAAATAATTTTTAAAATGTCAAACAGCAAATGTGCCTTCAACCCCCAGAGCTCCAGTAAAAATACTGTGAGTTGCCCCTGTGGTTCTCAGGTGACCTCTGGCCTCATCCTCCCTGCAGCGCTGCCTCCTCAGGTTCTCTAGTTTAAGCTCAGAGGTAAAGGAAGTGCTTCTGGGTTTTGCTTACAACAACCCAGGCTCTTCCTGAAAGCATTACCTCAAAGTGAAGGCTGCCCAGAAGCACTTTTGGCCTTGCAAACATCTAGATGTGGCATACTCAACAGGTGCTAGGGATGCTCAGAGGCTCAGAGGGGCCATACCAGGCTGCAGCTTTAGACAGGCACCCCTCCTTCTGGCACAAACACAAACTTCATACCCCTGGGTGCTGATGTAGTGACAGCTTGAATCTCACAAGGAGTCCCCTCCAGAAACCCAACATGCTTCAGGAAAGGCACTTGAGAGGGAGCCAACTTTTTAGCTACGGGGAGCATAAGGGTCAGCCAGAACATCTGGAGAAGGGACTAACTGACCTTGGGTCCTACCAGGCAGGGAGAGAGCTGTGCATTAGGAAAGGATCACTTCAAGACAGAGATGAACAAAAAACTTGGAGATAGGGGTAGAGAAGGAAAAGAGAGGCAGAAATTGAAAGGGAGAACATAAAAAACAGAGAGACAAAAAAAAAAAAAGGGAGAAAGAGACACAAGGAGAGAGACACACAGGAAGAAAGACAGAGAAACAAGAGAACCCATAGTCACGCAGACCCTGAAACTCAATTTCTTCATCCAGAAGCCATCCATCTATACCCAGGGCGGCACAGGAGCCGTGGGGCCGAGGCTGCGGGAGCAGGCGGTGAGAGAGCACTGCAGCACCGCCCACCGCTCAACGGGCCCGATCCGCCGTCCTCGCATCTTCCGCCGTTGCCCGCCTGCACCCGGAGCTAGAGGACCGCCCGGCCTTGCTCAGCGCACCCTACTGCCTCCCTCCAGGCGCCTTCTTGTCTGGCTCTGAGAATCGTCCTCAAAACCCAGGACTGGGGCTGGGGGCTGCGTTAGGGAGGTCGTGGGAAAGGATGGGCACCGGGTGGGTGCAGAAGAAGCGACTGTGTTTCGCAGTTAGCATGAGCTCACCTCCGGGCTCTGAGCTGGCAGGAGTAGAAAGCGGATCGCCCGGCTCCTGCCAGTGGCCGGATCGCAAAGGCAGTTTAGACGGTGCAAACAACTGCTCAGAGCAAATCACCTGGGGGCACGTCTGCGGGTGGCTTCTCCCCGCTTGAAGACAGTCCCCACGCCTTCCGCCCCATGCCCTCGCAGAGACAGGTTACAGGTCGGGAAATCCAACCCAAGCGAAATGGGCAATTCACGTCCAAATGTAGGTGAAGACCTAGCCTTCGGTTTAAGAACTGCCTCCCTAAGCTCTTCTCGAAATTTTCCAAGGGAGCTGCAGCTTGTCGGGCGGCTTGGGGCAGGGAAGCTGGAGAGTTGAGAAATGCCTAGTTTCTAGGCGTCTTCTCATCTTTCATATTCCTTGCGCCTAAGTGGCTCTCACAGGAGCCCGGCACTTTTACAAGCCTGTTTTGGAACCATATTTCACTCTAATGCAAACCCATTTAAATCATCGTCTTGTTTTTCGGAGACTGTTTCTTGTCAATGGGGCCATAAATCCAGAATGTCAAGCCGGATGGAGTGGAGCGCGGACAGGGGAGAGATGGAAGGGAAATGAATCAAGCAGGGAAAGTACCTCCTCGGGTGAGGTGGGAGGGATTCGGCAGGATCTCCAGGGTGGAAATGAGCGAAGGCTGACCAGACCCCGCACCCCTGGAGTCCAAGCCAGCCTTCAGGATAAAGAGCGCGGGGAGCTACGGCGCGCTCTGCTCCGGAGGGAGCGCCTCCTACCTGGAAAAGCCTCAGGATATTGGCTACCATGATGGAGACCGAACTCCCCGAAGCCCCAATCACTCCAACTACTTTCTCGGGCTTGACGAAAACCGGAGGCTCGCCGTTGGTGCAGCGCACTTCGGAGGTGTCCTTCTGGATGAGCGCCTGGACGAAAGTGAGCGACTGTTCGAGCGCATAAGTGTCCCTGGAACAAGTGTCCAGGATCCGCGCTGCCAGCGTCACGTTGGGCAGCAGGTTGGGATCGCTGTTGATCTGGTCCAGGGCGTAGAGTATCGCTTCCAGCCTGTGGATCCCGTTCTCCCTCTTGATGTCGCCGCAGGGCACTCCGCTGGGACCCTTCGCGTGCACCGGGAACAGCTCCCCGAGGGTGATGTCCCCCTCGATCCGAATGGAGTACGGGGCGTACATCTGGCCGCGCGCCGCCACCGCCAGCGCGCACAGAAGCACCTCCAGCACGCAGCAGGGAAACTTCATCAAAGTCAGGGCGCGGAGCAGCTTCCCCAGCTGGACCATGCTGCTTCCGCGGCTGCGGTGGTGGCGGCGGCACTCGAGGGGACGGTGGCGGGCTCGCCGGAGTCCTGGCCCCTTGGGGTGAGCTCCGCCGGGGAAGCCCAGGGTCTCCTGCGGGCGAGGAGGGTAGGGGCGCCCGGGGAAGGGCAGCCGGCGAGGGTGGGGGCTCCAGCGGCGCCTGCCAGCTTGGGGCGCCGTGCGCTCTCGGGTTCCCCGGCCAGCGCGCCGCGCTCGAGCTCGCGCTCGGTGGCTAGCAGCTCGAGCTCTCCAACAGCCCAGCACTGGGGAGAGAGCGAGGATGGCTATCGCTTTAAATGCGCGTTCGGCTCCCTCTCCTCCTCCGCCCACTCCCTCCCACCCTCGCTCGCTCTCAGGCTCTCCCCACCCTTCCCAGCGCCCACCCTCCCCACGGTTTTGTATCATCACGCAGGGAGGGGCTGCGTGCTGAGGTAAGGGGGGAGGGAATGGGTGGGCGGCTGCGGGGGGGGGGGGGGAGTACCTCCGATTGGGAGTTTCGAGGTCCCCAGGGAATCGGGATTGCAGGTCGCAGGCGAAGGCTGAGCTCCTGCTTCGGTCTCACTGTAGAAGCCGCTCGCTCGCCCGCCTGCACCCACACGCACATTCTAGGCACAGGGTGGCATCAGCCCCGGACAGGGCGGTTCTAGCTAGGGCTGACTGCTTCCAACCCTGAGGTCCGGAGCCGGGGCTGTCAGCGCCCGGAGAATGCGAGGTAGTCGAAGGTGATGCCGCCAAGCGTGAAGGGTAGTAGGGAGACTCTCTACTGCTAATTCGTCTGTGCCAGTTTTTCCTAAGAAAAACACACATACACACAGGAGCCTGATTTATGACCTAAAGAACCTTTACGCAGAGACTTCTCCGGGGCCAGGCACTGGGCTAGTCTGTAGGGAAAGACGCCAACAAGAAATGCTGGGAATGGAAATGCATCTTTGGTCTTCAGGGGTTACTGTGGCCGGAGCCGGATGGAGTAACCCTGGTCTCCTGTAAATCTGTGGCGGATTCGCTCCTTTTCTTCCTTTCATCGCGAGAGATGGAACAACTGAGAACTCTGCAGAGCGCACTTTCTTCTCTGGCGCTGACAGGCTCCCTCCTGCCCATTTCCAGAGATGCTTTTGGGCTGATGTCAGGTTTCCTCGGGTAGGAAATAGCAAGAAAGAGGTGACAGTAGGAGGAGCAGACAGAAATCTCCCCATCGATCCAGTGATCCAGTGATCCATTCTTTTTTTTTTTTTCTGGCTGAAGATTTGGGGGGTTTGGGGAGTGGAATCAGGATGCCAGAGCAGGCTGTAGTGCAGTTAGGAAGCTGTTTTTCAAAGGTGTCCCCTCCTGCAGGTCATCAGTACCTCAGGCTATATTTGATAGAGACTGTATCCTTATTTAGTTTTTAATTTAAGGCTATTTAGTAGGCACTTGGTGCCAAAAAATATATTTGAAGAGCTGTGTTACAAGTAATAACACTTGAGTTTTCACCTGCCCATGTGAAGATCTATGTTCTCCTCTTCCATTTCCAGGTCACAGCTTGCAATTGCTCAACAAATAGTTCTTGGCTGACTGTTGAATGTTGCATTATTCTGTGTTCTCTCTTTGCTCTACTCATTCTCCCCAAACATCTGGCAGCAATCATTATCTTCTTTTTGTTGCAGTCATCTGTGTGCATGTTTTATTTCCCTTGCTAAGCTGGAAGATCCTTGAGGGTAAGGGGCTAGGTATTATAAGGGGCTAGGTATTATTTATCTTTTTACCTCGGACAATGTTCAGAATGGTGTTTTGTACCTAAGAAGCACTCATGTGTTGAATGAATCAGAATTGGTTTGCCATTCCTCACTGCCTTTATCTCACAATAACAGAAACATAAAGTGGGCAGAGCAGAAACGACAGCAAATAAATTGTCCTCTTAGTCACAGAATGCAGTTTCTAGAACTTAAAGAATAATTAGTAGATTTTGAAATAATTTTGTTTTACAAAAATTTCATAAGATTGAAATACTCTAACCTTAAAGCTCTTGATCAACTCTAAAGGAGGGCTTTAATTGGCTCTTCCTGAGTCAAGTGTTTATTCCTGGGCCGATAACTGGGGCCATTGTCATAATAGAAAGTGTGATTTGTTACCAGAGAAAGAGGAAAGTGACGCTGGGCTTGCAAGATATTTATATCTTCTGCCAGAGTGCATAGGATCTGGAACTTAATTGATGACGCAGTATTTGTTTGAGATTATATGAATGAAAAATCTTTGTGTAAGAGTGATTAATCTAAAACTTGGCCAGTCATTGTCCTAGTGTCATATTAAATTGCAGGAGAATCTAGTTTTAGGCACAAAGATCATAAATATAAAATGTGTTCCCAGGCTTGGTTCTGTGTAGTCAGTAATCTATACTCACCCAGTCATTAATAAAAATGAAAGTTAAGGACTCAGTCCTAACTTATATGCTTAGCATTGTATTTTGTTAACAATCTCAGTTTTATTTTCTTTGTTCTCCCCTGTCCATCATCTTCTGCAGAATATAATGTCTCCACTTTCAATTCCCTGTCTATTTAAATCCAATTTGTAATTTATAAAGTTGTCCTCCTTAAGGGCTGTTGCTTCTGCCAGAATAATGTACTCTGACCATTATTATACTCTTCCATCTTTCATGTAGGTCTCCATCCATAGGTTTTGTTTTCATAGCTTTTTTTTTTTTTTTTGGCGGTACGCAGGCCTCTCACTGTTGTGGCCTCTCCCGACATGGAGCACAGACTCCGGATGCGCAGGCTCAGCGGCCATGGCTCACAGGCCCAGACGCTCTGCGGCATGTGGCATCTTCCCGGACCGGGGCACGAACCCGTGTCCCCTGCATCGGCAGGCGGACTCTCAACCGCTGTGCCACCAGGGAAGCCCGAAGAAATGAAAATCTTTACAGACAAGCAAAAGCTACAAGAATTCAGCACCAGCAAACCAGCTTTATAACAAATGCTAAAGGAACTTCTCTAAGTGGGAGACACAAGAGAAGGAAAACACCCACAAAAACAAACCCAAATTAATTAAGAAAATCGTAATAGTAACATACATATCAATAACCACCTTGAATGTAAATGGATTAAATGCCACAAACAAAAGACACACACTGGCTGAATGGATACAAAAACAAGATCCTTATATATGCTGTCTACAAGAAACCCATATTGGACGTAGGGACACATACAGACTGAAAGTGAGGGGATGGAAAAGGATATTCCATGCAAATGAAAATCACAAGAAAGATGGAATAGCAATACTCATATTAGAAAAAATAGACTTTGAAATAAAGACTGTTACAAGACATAAGGAAGGGCACTATATAATGATGACGGGATCAATCCAAGAAGAAAACATAACAATTATAAATACTTATGTACCCAACATAGGAGCACCTCAATACATAAGGCAAATGCTGACAGCCAAAAAACAGGGAAAATACAGTAACACAATAATAGTGGGGGACTTTAACACCCCATTTACACAAACAGACAGATCATACAGACAGAAAATAAATAAGGAAACACAAGCTTTTAAATAACACAATAGACCAGAGAGACTTAACTGATATTTTTAGAACATTCCACCCGAAAGTAGAAGAATATACTTTCTTCTTGATTGCACATGGACTGTTCTCCAGAATAGATCACACCTTGGGTCACAAGTCAAGTCTTGGAAAATTCAGGAAAACTGAAATCATATCAAGCATATTTTCCAATCACAACACTATGAGATTAGAAATCAATTACAGGAAAAAAAAACAACAGTAAAAAACACAAATATATGGAAGCTAAACAGTGCGCTGCTAAATAACCAACAGATCACTAAAGAAATCAAAGAGCAATTTTAAAAAATACCTTAAAACAAATGACAATGAAAACACGATAGTCCAACACCTATAGGACAGAAAAAGCAGCTCTAAGAGGGATATTCATAGCAATTCAAGCTCACCTCAAGAAACAAGAAAAATCTCAAATAAACAATCTAACCTTAAACCTAAAGCAATTAGAAAAAGAAGAACAAAGAAAACCCAAAGTTAGTAGAAGGAAAGAAATCATAAAGATGAGAGCAGAGATAAATGAAATACAAATGAAAAAACAATAGCAAAGATCAATAAAATTAAAAGTTGGTTCTTTGAGGAGATTAAAAAAAATTGATAATACTTTAGCCAGACTCATCAAGAAAAAAAGGGAGAGGACTCAAATCAATAAAACTAGAAATGAAAAAGGAGAGATAACAACCGACACCGCAGAAATACAAAAGATCAAAAGAGACTACTACAAGCAACTATATGCCTATAAAATGGACAACCTGGAAGAAATGGACAAATTCTTGAAAAATTACAACCTTCCAAGATTGAACCAGGAAAAATTAGAAAATATAAACGGACCAATCATAGGTAATGAAATTGAAACTATAATTAAAAACCTTCCAACAAACAAAAGTCCAGGACCAGACGGCTTCACAGGCAAATTCTAACAAACATTTAGAGAAGAGTTAAAACCTATCCTTTAAAACTCTTCCAAAAAATTGTGGATGGAGGAATAATACCAAACTCATGCCACAAGGGCAGCATTACCCTGATACCAAAACCAGATAAAGATATCACACAAAAAAGAAAATTATAGATCAATATGACCAATGAAAATAGATGCAAAAATCCTCAACAAAATACTAGCAAACAGAATCCAAAAACACATTAAAAGGATCATACACCATGATCAAGTGGGACTTATCCCAGGGATGCAAGGATTCTTCAATATATGCAAAAGAATCAATGTGATACACCATGTCAACAAATTAAAGAATAAAAACCATATGATCATCTCAAAAGACGCAGAAAAATCTTCTGACAAAATTCAACACCTATTCATGATAAAAGCTCTCCAGAAAGTGAGCATAGAAGGAACCTACCTCAACGTAACAAAAGCCATATATGACAAACCCACAGCAAACATCTTTCTCAGTGGTGAGAAACTGAAAGCATTTCCTCTAAGATCAGGAACAAGACAAGGATGTCCTCTCTCGCCACTATTATTCAACATAGTATTGGAAGTCCTGGGCACAGCAATCAGAGAAGAGAAAGAAATAAAAGTAATACAAGTTGGAAAGAGGAAGTAAAACTGTCACTGTTTGCTGATGACATGATACTATACATAGTATCATGCAGATGATGGAGCAAGGTAAAAACACAGCAGATGATGCAGCAAGGTAAAAACCCACCAGACCTAACAAATGAAGAGGAAACAGGCAGTCTACCTGAAAAAGAATTCAGAGTAATGATAGTAAAGATGAGCCAAAATCTTGGAAATAGAATGGAGAAAATACAAGAAACATTTAACAAGGACCTAGAAGAACTAAAGAGCAAACAAACAATGATGAACAACACAGTAAATGAAAATAAAATACTCTAGAAGGAATCAGTAGCAGAATAACTGAGGAAGAACAGATAATTGACCTGGAAGATAAAATGGTGGAAATAACTACTGGAGAGAAAAATAAAGAAAAAACGAATGAAAAGAACTGAGCACAGTCTCAGAGACCTCTGGGTCAACATGAAAACACCAACATTCGAATTATAGCAGTCCCAGAAGAAGAAGAGAAAAAGAAAGGGACAGAGAAAATATTTGAAGATATAGTTGAAAACTTCCCTAATATGGGAAAGGAAATAGTTAATCAAGTCCAGGAAGCACAGAAAGCCCCTTACAGGATAAATCCAAGGAGAAACATGCCAAGACACATATTAATCAAACTATCAAAAATTAAATACAAGGAAAAAATATTAAAAGCTGCAAGGGAAAAACAACAAATAACACAGAAGGGAATCCCCATAAGATTAACAGATGATCTTTCAGAAGAAACTCTGTAAGCCAGAAGGGAGTGGCAGGACATATTTAAAGTGATGAAGGAGAAAAACCTACAACCAAGATTACTCTACCCAGCAAGGATCTCATTCAGATTTAACAGAGAAATTAAAACCTTTACAGACAAGCAAAAGCTAAGAGAATTTAGCACCACCAAACCAGCTTTACAACAAATGTTAAAGGAACTTCTCTAGGCAGGAAACACAAGAGAAGGAAAAGACCTACAATAATAAACCCAAAACAATTAAGAAAATGGGAATAGGAACACACATATCAATAATTACCATAAAGGTAAATGGATTAAATGCTCCAACCAAAAGACACAGACTGGCTGAATGGATACAAAAACAAGACCCATATTTATGCTGTCTACAAGAGACCCACTTCAGACCTAGGGACACATACAGACTGAAAGCGAGGGAATGGAAAAAGATATTCCATGCAAATGGAAATCAAAAGAAAGCTGGAGTAGCAATTCTCATATCAGACAAAAGAGACTTTAAAACAAAGACAAGAGACAAAGAAGGACACTACATAATGATCAAGGGATCAACCCAAGTAAAATATATAACAATTGTAAATATTTATGCACCCAACAAAGGAGCACCTCAATACATAAAGCAAATACTAACAGCCATAAAAGGGGAAATCGACAGTAACACAATCATAGTAGGGGACTTTAACACTCCAATTTCACCAATGGACAGATCATCCAAAATGAAAATAAATACAGAAACACAAGCTTTAAATGATACATTAAACAAGATGGACTTAATTGCTATTTATAGGACATTCCATTCAAAACCAAGAGAATAAACATTCTTCTCAAGTGCTCATGGAACATTCTCCAGGATAGATCACATCTTGGGTCACAAATCGAGCCTTGGTAAATTTAAGAACATTCAAATTGTATCAAGTATCTTTTCCAACCACAACGCTATGAGACTAAATATCAATTGCAGGAAAAAATGTGCAAAAAATACAGACACATGGACGCTAAACAGTACACTACTAAATAACCAAGATATCACTGAAGAAATCAAAGAGGAAATTAAAAAATACCTAGAAACAAATGACAATGAAAACATGATGACACAAAAACCTATGGGATGCAGCAAAATCAGTTCTAAGAGGGAAGTTTCTATCAATACAACCCTACCTTAAGAAAGAAGAAACATCTCAAATAAACAACCTACATGTAAATGAATGAAATTAGAACACTCCCTAAAACCATATACAAAAATAAACTCAAAATGGATTAAAGACCTAAATGTAAGGCCAGACACCATCAAACTCTTAGAGGAAAACATAGGCAGAACACTCTATGACATAAATCACAGCAAGATCCCTTTTGACCCACCTCCTAGAGAAATGGAAATAAAAACAAAAATAAACCAATGGGACCTAATGAAACTTCAAAGCTTTTGCACAGCAAAGGAAAACATAAACAAGACGAAAAGACAACCCTCAGAATGGGAGAAAATATTTGCAAATGAAGCAACTGACAAAGGATTAATCTCCAAAACATACAAACAACTCAAGCAGCTCAATATCAAAAACACAAGCAACCCAATCCAAAAATAGGCAGAAGACCTAAATAGACATTTCTCCAAAGAAGATATACAGATTGCCAACAAACACATGAAAGGATGCTCAACATCACTCATCATTAGAGAAATGCAAATCAAAACCACAAGGAGGTATCACAGCACACTGGTCAGAATGGCCATCATCAAAAAATCTACAAACAATAAATGCTGGAGAGGGTGTGCAGAAAAGGGAATCCTCTTGTACTGTTGGTGGGAATGTAAATTGATACAGCCACTACAGAGAACAGTATGGAGGTTCCTTAAAAACCTAAAAATAGAACTACCATATGACCCAGCAATCCCACTACTGGGTATATACCCTGAGAAAACCATAATTCAAAAAGAGTCATGTACCAAAATGTTCATTGCAACTCTATTTACAATAGTGAGGATATGGAAGCAGCCTAAGTGTCCATCAACAGATGAATGGATAAAGAAGATGTGGCGCATATATATATACATGGCATATTACTCCACCATAAAAAGGAACGAAATTGAGTTATTTGTAGTGAGGTGGATGGACCTAGAATCCATCATGCAGAGTGAAGCAAGTCAGAAAGAGAAAAACAAATACCGTATGCTAACACATATATATGGAATTTTAAAAAGCCATACTGATGAACCTAGTGGCAGGGCAGGAATAAAGATGTAGACATAGAAAACGGATTTGAGGGCACAGGGGAGGGGGCAGGCGATGCTGGGATGAAGTGAAAGAGTAGCACTGACATATATACACTACCAAACGTAAAATGGATGGCTAGTAGGAAGCTGCTGCATAGCACAAGGAGGTCAGCTTGGTGCTTTGTGACGACCTAGAGGGGTGGGATAGGGAGGGTGGGAGGGAGGCTCAAGAGGGAGGGGATATGGGGATATATGTATACATATAGCTGATTCACTTTGTTGTACAGCAGAAACTAACACAACATTGTAAAGCATTTATACTCCAATAAACATGTGAAAAAAAAGAAAATATGGGGCAATCTAAATAAATTATGTAAATTACAGGTTGCGCAGGGATCTGGAGAAAACAATGGCAGTGGTACACAATCCCTGTCATTCAGACAATTCTGCTCTTGGTATCGGTAGGCAGGAGTGTTAGGTATGTGAAAACATGATGCAAGAACATATGCTAACATGTAAAGGAGGCCAGGATTCATCCCTGTGAATGGAGGTGTTCAGAGACATTACTATGCATTCACATGAGGCATATTCGGGAAAAGGGAGATCGCTTTGGCCAAAACAGAGTTAGTAAACCAGAAGCAAACTGCAACTGATCCTAACAAAGTGAACAGTAATGGTGGAAATATCAGCAGAGGCTAAATTATGAGGAGCTTTGAATATTAACTTTAGACTTGCTTATATAGTTACAAACGCTCATGGTATATGTCATTTTTTTCTTTCAACTTTGCATATAAAAGTGATACAAGCTCCTAATGAAAATTGCAATCAGTAATTAAATGTATAAATTTTTAAAAATCTATTTACATTTATTTCTAAGAGGTAGCTGTTTTAATAAAATAGGGTATAGCCTTCCAAACTTTGTACATACAGATGTACATATGTAAACACATACTTATTCTCTCAACTAAATTGTGTATCTACTCTAAAATCCCTCATAGCTTGCTTTCTTATTTGACAATCCATCTTGGGGATTTTTCTATGTTAAGCCAGGTAGATTTATCTCTTTTAATAGTTACATAGTATTCTACTTTGCAGATACAGCATTATTGATTCAACCAAGCCCCTGTTGATTGGCATTTGAGTTCACTGATGATTTTGAATAGACAACAAAAACTTTAAAGAAAAGAAACTGTTTAAATATAACCATTAAAATATCTCACATACTAAGAGTGGTAATTGTTCTTTGATCTAGAATAAAACATCCTATTGCACAGATGAGCTGTCCACTCTGAACATCCATACAGACTTGTATAGAATAATGTTAAAAATTTAAAGCAATGTGCCAGAAGATGATTTACAGAAGGAATCTTTAACTTTTTTCTAATCATAGATTTCCTCTAAAAATCAGATCAAAATCTGATTGTAGTATTTTACATTCAACTTCAGGGGCTGAACCTTTGAAATTTATAAGTGGAGAACATCATGTATTATAGAGAGGCAGGACTCCAGATAGTGAAAATAGCTGATAATTGCAAGTGCTTAATTATGGTAGCAACAATTAGAATAAGGGGGAAAAGACTGATGAGATATCAAGGAAAACTATCAATACAGCTTGATAACTAATTGCACAAGAAGAGTAAAGGGGAGTGTATACTCAAAAGTGGTTTCAAGGTTCTGATTTGGGGTGAAATAATGATGGTTTTAATTGTCACTTAACAACTTTTTCACATTAGAAAGAAGATAGAAAGAAAGAAAGACAGGAAAAGGAAGGAAGGGTGGGAGGAAGGGAGGGAGGGAAGGAGGAAGGAAGGGAGGGAGGAAGAAAAGAAAAGAATACCTCTAATGTCACTTGGTCAAGAAAAGTGGGAAAGGTAGTTACATGATTAAGGCAAATTCATATTAAAAGAACCAGGACCCTACAAGAATCTGATACAAAGGGGTAATACTACTACACTGAACGGAAAGACTTCCCTTCCAAGGAGACACTTTTATTTACCTAACATATCAAGATGAAATAGAATCCTCTTCTAACAAGTACTGTGAACCATTAGGTTTCAGGGAAGTCAAACAAAGACAGTCCTACAAACAAAACCTGCATTCTTTGAAGGAAGTGTAAACTGAGACAAGCTGAAAAGAAACCATTTCACTGATCTCAGGGTATCAATAATTCACAGGTAATGATCAATAACTGGCCACCCTAGTTGATCTGTAAATCAAAGCTGTACCACACAGCACTCCATTGCTCTTCATCAACATTTTCATACATTATAATGCAACTTTTACTCTGTGCTTTCAATAATCAAATCTGCCGATATGAGATCTGGTTGTAGTTTCTAAGAACAGAAACCCATGGTGGTTCTAAATTATTAAATGCAATTTTAAAATGCAAAAGGTTCATTTTTCTTCATCCAAAAAAACCCTTACCTACCGTGTTGATAGCAAAATGGATGGTATTAAAGTTACAAACTAATGATTAAAATCACAAAAGCAGATAGAATGGACCTGATTCTGGTTGTTATGAGGAGAATGTTAAGGAGATGGGGCATGGAGGGCTTTAGAGTTTATGGCTCATCACCATTTGTTGGAAACAAGCAATCAATAGGATATATGACTCTGACAAAGATGGGAAACATTTTGAGCCATTATTTTCACCCTCTCTCACAGATGAACAGGATATGAGCAAAGAAGTGTGGACTTGTATATTTTCCAATGACTTACAAATTTAATAAAAAAGAAAGAACATCCATTGATCCTTTTTATGGTCCTAAAGTATGGATGTTCATAGAAAGAATTGTAAGACTCACAGATGAACAGGATATGAGCAAAGAAGTGTGGACTTGTATATTTTCCAATGACTTACAAATTTAATAAAAAAGAAAGAACATCCATTGATCCTTTTTATGGTCCTAAAGTATGGATGTTCATAGAAAGAATTGTAAGAAATAAAGCATCTTTACTCACTACTTTAACTGCATGCTTCTAATGGCACATTTGTTTGAATCAATTTTTAGACTGCTATTCCTTTTAGTAGTATTTCCCTCCCTCACTAGCAAGATTCACTATGGAAAAATATTAGCTATTTCTCAAGCACGTGCTATATTATAGTATGAAAAGTCTCCAAAGGTGTTTTGGGGGGTAGAAATTGGTTTAAACCCAGCATGTCTTATCCTATCCAATTGCTCTTCCTTACCTCCCACTAACTCATAAAGTCAGCAATGAGGTAATAAGAGCTGCACCCAGAAAGCTTTCTCCCAAAACTGTCATTAGGCTATCTAGTAGAGCAGGTCATATGGTACATGTCCTCACATCTTTTGGAGACAACAATTAAAATACCCTCAGAACAAAAGAAATAGGCTTGTGTTTTGAGAGCAATCTTTTGTTTGAGATTAAATTACAGAACCCACCCAGTAAAGGCAATTTCAGTGTAAGCAAACTGAAGTTTGGTGACCTTTTCCAGGTGTCTGAGGTACCACAGGGCACTTCTGATAGCTGGGGCAGGGGGCGGGGGCAGGTCAATGTAATACTGTGATGCTAGAGAACTGTCCACAATACCACCCTTTCTTCTGACACCATCTAAAAAGTCTGGGCATTTCCCTAATCACCCTCACTTTTGACACAAATTACAAGTTCAGAGATCCCCAAGACCACCCGCAAGTTCGATAATTTTCTAGAAAAACTGACAAATATCACTGAAAGCTATTATACTCATGGCTATAGCCTATTTCAATGAAAGAATACCAATGAAAATCAGACAAAGGAAAAAATGCAATTGGTAGACTTTAGAAGGTCTCCAAACATGGATCATCCAGCTGTCCTTTCCTGGTGAAGTCATGGACAGTGTTAACTCCTCTCATCAATGACGTGTGCTAATAGACATGAAGAATTTGCATTCAGGAAAGCTCACCTAAGCTTTGGTTTCTAGAGTTTTAACTGGAGCTTCGTCACAGACCCAGTTGACTGTCTCCTGGAGGAGTTGGTCGGGGTTATTCTATAAAGATATTATTAAGAAACTGACAAAATTGAAAGATGCACTGTAGATTAAAGGATTATATTCATGTAAATTTATAAAGTTGATAACTGTACTATGATGTGAAAATGTAAGAGGATAACCCTATTCTTAGGAAACACACACTGACATATTTAGGGATAAAGGGTCAAACTATTATACATGTGTAACTTACCCTAAAATAG
This sequence comes from Orcinus orca, assembly GCF_937001465.1. Taxonomy (NCBI): domain Eukaryota; kingdom Metazoa; phylum Chordata; class Mammalia; order Artiodactyla; family Delphinidae; genus Orcinus; species Orcinus orca. Next base: position 90,794,472 of record NC_064570.1, read on the forward strand.
CTCAAAATATTATGTGCATATGTATATATGTATATATATAATTACTTACATATATACTCTGTGTGTTTATATAGATACACATATATACATATATGTGTGTATGTATGTGGTGTGTGCATGTCATGTATATGTGTGTGTGTGTATATATATATATATATATACACAAAGACATATATATGTTATAACATGTTATAATATATATGTTAGAGAGAGAAAGATGGAGAAAAACAGGAGGAGAGAGAGGGGGAGATAAAGAATAGATGGCAAAGCAAATTGGCTAGAGTGTTAAGACAGGTAAAGCTGGGTAGTCTGTGTAAACAGTGGTTTTTCTTCACACTATTTTTATTATTGCAAATTTTGTAAATTTGAAACTACTTTGAAATAGTAAAAAAATAGTGAAAAAAACCCATCTAAAACTGAACAGAAAACACTGCTCCACTTCCAATCCTGTTTCAAGATGAGGCAACAAAACATTCTTGTATGAGTGAGGCTTTCAGTTGCAGGTAATGCTGAAAACTCAAAGGAGCTCACACACTAAATGGAAATAATAGAGAACAGGAGAAATGTCAGGCACTCTGAATCTATGGATTCCAACTATGTCACACAACTCCATCTCTGTCTTTCTTAAATCCGTTTTCCTCTTTGTTATCTTCACCCTTTCAGATACTCGAAATCCTTGTGGTAATAAAGGTGTTCCCCAATGACTCTTAGATTCAAGTGATTCTTACAGCTAGTGATTGCAGCAAAAAGATTCAACATATTTCCTAATAATTCCAGAAGAAATAAAAATTAAAACGAATTCTCTAGGTTTTCAATGGTTTTGCATGTGTTAAACACCAAGGATTAAGCACTATGGACAGTGTGTGGTACTCTGATTGGCCAGGTCTGAGTCACATGACCACCTGTGAGCCATGGGGGGTGGGGACTGTGGGTGTCAAGCATGCAGAAACCACCTGATTGAGAGATGGAAGAGTGGTTCCCAAAAGAAAATAAGGAGTTCTGTTACTATACAAGAATAGGCAAATAATAAAATAAGAAAATCCCCATGACCACCATTCAATGAACTTTACTATACTATCACACTTCATGTTCCCCTACCTCTTAACACCTTTCCACACAGCAGCATCTTTTGTTGAATCTGAGAAAGAGGCTTTGTATCACAAGGCTGCCCACAGCGAGTGCTCAGGGTCTACTTACACATTCAGTAAAGACCCACTCTGTGAACACAGTATGCTCGGGGCTATAGGGGTTGGCACTGCAGGAGCTGAGGAGTAGGCCAGCCATTAACTCCACAGGCAGAAGCACTTGAACAGTTCTTCCCGGTGAAATTTATGACATTCACGAATCCACAAGCACTCTGAGAGTTTTCCTCTTACATGGGCAATCTATGAAACCAAAGCTTCTGGATGAGACCTGCAGGTAGTTTATTTTAATTGAAAGTTGTATTCATTTTAACATGTATTAAATTTATCACACAATGAATGCATAATATATGAATATTTAATGAGCATTCAAAATATATTTAAACTATCAAATATTCATGAATAAATAACCATATACTACCAGAAAAACAGAATACATTTGCCAAGAGAGTTGATATCCTTTATTTGGGGGACTGTGATATTCATCTCAATACTATAAGGATATAAACTGATTTAAACAAAAACAACTTTTTGAACTTAATGTTATCAATGAAAAAAAATGTTGCCTTCCATATCAGTAAACAAAGGATGTTGCAACCTCAAGCCATTACATTACAGCAGCCTGAGGGTGAGCCCTGAGGGAACTCGGGATAGAAACAGGATGCCTGCCATCTACCAGTCAACTGCTACAGCCACCCCCTGAAGGTGCATCCTGAGGACACTCAGGATGAGAAAGCACAGGACTGGCCCCAGATAGCTGAGATGCATATCAAAGGAATAATCTCAATGAACCCTGACGTTTGCATGTTCCCATACACAGAAAAGCACTAAATTCCTTAACTTGAGATACCTGGTTTTCTTTAATTAACAGTAATCTTTTCACATTCAAACTGCCTGGTCTTTGTTGCAAAGTCCTGTATATCCTGGCTTCTCCCTTACCTCTTCTGAGCGGTCTCTCAGAGCTATCTGAGATGCTGTGTTCCCAGCTTAAGTCCTCAATTTTGTCCACCAAATAAAACATAATTCTCAACTTTTAGGCTGCGCATTTTTTTCAGTTGACAATGTTAACATGACACGTCTGTCAGATAAAAAATGATTTAAAAACAATCCTTGTAGAGTCTATTATTTGCTGTCAGCAAAGCCAAAGACTTGGTTCTCAGCTAACTAGTCCAAAGGAGAATCTAGTAAAATAGCTTTCTAAATGAAGAAGCATCAACTCAAACTGCAGTGCAATAATGTGTTTCTTCTTTCCACAAGAGAGCACTTAAAATGAAATCTCTACCTAAATGCCAGTCATATGATAACAGTCACTGGCTTTATAAAAGTAATTGTCCAAATACAAGATAATTTTTTATGTCACTATCCATCCAGAACGAGGGAAACAAAATTATTCCTATCTCCAATTAAAATATTTTTTGTCTCAAACATTTCATATGAAAGTCCACAAAACAACAGGGTGTAAGTGGTAAAAAGATAAATAAATAAAAATAAACAAAAAATTTGTGGTTAAAAAAAAAGGCAAATTTTCCCACATCACAATTAGAGCCATGTTTAGTTTTCCTCTGTCTGTAACTACAAAATTAAAGTATATATTCCTGCTTTCCTTTTCTCCCTTTTAGCTAAGCTCTGGGGCAGTAAACAGGTATATTTGTGGAACTAGGGAAGTATGGGAAAAAATGACCAATCTTTGATATTTTTCTAGCCAGTTCCCATATCCCATATCCTGAAATTAATATTGCACCTGCTGCTCCGTTCTACATCTCTGCAAGACTTCAGAAAGATGCTCACTGATCACTTCTAGAATGGAGATACAGGGTGAAAAGAGAAGGATAGAAAACGTCTGACAGCTGTGATTTGCTACAAATGGAATGGTGGCTCATCCAGAAGAGATTAAATAATTTCAATTCAATAAATACTTATTTTACTAGACCTATCACTTATATGCTATGTTCAAAGTCCCCTTGTAGCTAAACAATGCATTTGCTCAGGCAAAGGATACCAAGCTACTCTATAACCTGGTTTACTTATTTCATGGGTTGAGTCATAATCTAAAATTATTTTGATTACATAAATATATGTTTGTATCTTCCACACAAGCTATGCCCTGTAAATGCAGAATCTTGTCTGTTTTGTCCTCTCCTTTCCCCTGGGTGCCTCTCACCTAGTGGATGCTCAGTAAATATTTGTTGATTAAATGAAGATAAGGTGTTTAAGAATTAGGGTATACCAATAGCTTTAATAAGTCACCCCCACCTCTCAGTGGCTTAACCCCAAAATAGATTTACTCCTGGGTCACATAAGAGTCCAAAGCAAGTCAGTGGGGATGGTAGATACCGGATCATCCTCAACATACAGCTGCTGATTTTTTTTGTTTTTTAGGAAATGACATCCAGCTGGCAGATGCAGGGGGTGGGGGAGCAGAGAGATAGAGAGAGAGAGTTAAAGGCACTCCCTCTGTTAAATTATCTAGGCAGAAGCAACACATGTCACTTGTGATTTTTATGTAGAAATATAGTGACTGAAACTTGAATAAGGGTTTCTTAGAAATAAAATAACCTAAATTAAAAAAATTGTGTTTTGAAATTGAAACTATATTATTTTTATGCACTCATATATAAGGACTTTTTCAGGCAAGTTTTTGCTCCATTTAAAATAAATTTGATGGAAATTCTCACGGTTCAATGCCCCCCAAAACAATCATACTCTACCTTTTAATATGAGAAGGGTTCTATTTACTGAATACAATTATCCTCTATTAATACAACACTGTCTAATTGCTTATATTGTAATCAGCATTTCTGACATAGAATAACACAATAATTTTGTTTCTAATAACAACTTAAAATTACTTTGCATGATTACAGTAGTTTCCCTTATTTATTTCATTATTGGCATCAATTATAAGAAAGGCTCATGGTAAGTCCAATAAAATGTGAATCCTAAATTTCAGAACCTAAACTCCAATATGTTTCAACCATACTGTGGTATTCCTAAAAGGTTTCATATTAAAAAAAGTAAGATAGATTTACAAAGTAATGTTTTAAAGTCCTATAATTTTTAGAGGACACTCACATATTACTTCATATGATCCTTACCAAAAGCTTGGCATATACAGGTGGAACTTTTTTTCATGTGTCCATCTTAAAAATTAGGAAAGTGAGTATGCAGTTGGTCCAGTGACTGAGGTGATCTTCCCCTCTGCTCCCTACCTAAGAATAGGAAATTCTCTCCTCAAGAAAATACAGTTGACCCTGGAACAATGTAGGGGTTAGAGACGCTGACTCCCTGTGCAGTCAAAAATTCACATATAACTTTATGGTCGGCCCTTCTCATCTGTGGTTCTGAATCTGAGGATTCAACCATCCACAGATCATGTAGTACTGTATTACTTATCGAAAAAAAAAATCCATGTATAAGTGGATCTGTGCAGTTCAAACCCAGGTTGTTCAAAGGGCAACTGTAATGTCATTCAGATTCTCTACAACTTGTCATATCCCAAATCTGGTATTCACTGACGAACAACCAAGACTACCAAGAAAAGGAGAATTAGAATAAAAAACAAAACAGAATCAGAATCATAGATGACCTAAACATTAAATTTCATACATATTTTGGTAAATATTATCAAGTTCAAGAAAATAGATGACAAGGTGAAGAATTTAACTTGACAACTAGAAACTATAAACTGATTGAAGTTGAACTGATAGAATTAAAAATTATACGAAATTTAAAACTCAGTAGTGGATTGGACACAGGTAAAGAGAGGTAAGTGAACTGGAAGATAGAGTAGTAACAATATTAAGACTAAAGCACGGGAAACGAAAAGAATAAAAAGGACACAAAAGCGCATTTGAGACATATGGGCCACAGTAAACATTTTTATCATATGTGTAAACTGGAGTCCAAAGAAAAAAGGAGACCGAGATTGGGGTGAAAACAATATTTCAGAAATGTTAACAGCTGAGAGTTCTCTAAAACTAAAAAGAATATATAATATGGAGCCATAAATTCAATAAGCACTAAAAAAACGCAACAAGAACAAATACAAAGAAAACCACACCTAAGATCACCACAGTACAATTCATGAATGGCAAAGAAAAACATGACATCTTAGAAGCAGCCAGACGAAAAAGAGAGAGATTACTTTCAAAGGAACAATAGGATTAAGATTACAGCTTACTTCTCAGTGAAACTGAATGGATACTAGAAAATAATGGAATAACATTTTTAAGTGCTAAAGAAAAGAACTTCCCATTGGGAATTCTAGAGGCAGAGAAAATGTTGTTTGGAAGGAAAGATGAAATAAAGAAATTTGCAGACAAACAAAATTTAGAAAATATTTTCTCATCAGAACTGACTGAATTAAATTATAAAGGGAGACCTGCAGGCAGAAGGAAGATTATCACAGATGAAAATAAGGACTTTATAAAGAATTATGTATAACAGAAAGGATAAATAAGTGGATAAACCTAAATAAAATCTAACCTCACAAAAGAGTAATAATAAAATATATGAAAAATTAGAATGCATTAAAACAAATGGAAGAGGAAAAAGTAGTAAAAGAAATTTAAGATCTCAGCATTGCTTGAGAAGCAGTAAAAGAGCTAATAAGTCATGGTACATGTGTAACTGCTACTTGCAAAAATAACAAGCTAATACAAGGGAAAATGGAATTTGAAGAAATCTCAAAGGAAGAAAGAAGAGCAAAAGGAACATAACAAGGTGGGACAAATAGTAAACAAGGAGTAAACGGTCTATAAGAAAATACATTAACTGTAAATACTCAAATTAAAGGACAAGGATTATTGAAACAAACAAAAAACCTAATTCTATGCCACCTACAAGAGACAAGAGTCAGATTGAAAATGAAAGGATTCAAAAATTATGTCATAACAACAGTAAGCAAAATTGAAGAAGATTTTTTAACGTTAACATAGATTTGAAAGCAAAAAGTATCACTGGCGATAAGGCAGGATAATAAAACCCACTGTTACTTTACAAGGAATATATTATAAATCTAAACTTCAATGCAATATATGAAGGGAAATTCCAAAAATCTAAGTAGAAATAGAAAAATCTGAATTACCTAGATCAGTAACATAGAACCACAGCAACAAATCAGCAGATTATAGGAGATCTGAATACCATCATTAAAAACTTCGGCCTAAATTTACATAAAACACTGAACCAACAATGATGGAATATATATATTACGCAGAAATTTTTAGGTGCACATGGCACATTTATAAAATTGACTACATTCTGGTTATAAAACAAGACTCCGAATAAGCAAGAAATTTAAAACTATACAACCAATATTTTACCAAATAGTTGGATATTAAAAAAACATACTTCTGATCATTATGTAGGTCAAAGATAAAGTCGCAATGGGAATTAGAATTTTATTAATTGAATGATAATGAAAATATGCCATAACAAAACCTGTGGGTTGCAAATAAAGCTCTGGTCACAGAGAAGTTTATGTATTCCAATTATACTCTCTAAATGTAAAACGGAAAGGAATAAAGCAACTAGAAGAGAACCTATCACCCTGAGGTAGGCAGCTCCTGAACTGTACCTGGTGGGGAAGGCAGGGCAGAACTTCAGGAGGCCAGCTGGGAGCACGGTGAACCCCATGTCAGGAGCAGTCTCCAAGAAAGAGAATTTAATGTACAAAGGGATGCCTAAAATATATTTAAGAGCTAGCACCCTGACCCCTCTTAAGGATGACTTATGCTGCTGGGGAAAAAATAAGAAGTGCTCGATGTAGAAGGTGAATAGCTTTATAATTCCCAGGAGAATCTTGGTACCAGGACCACACAATGAAGAACTTGGAGTCCCCGTGGCTAACCCAGCAGAGAGAAAATGAGAAACAGAGATGCGAGAGAAAATAAAGGGAACTCTTGGTGCAATTTGGTGCTGCTGCAGGCCCAAGTCCAGGTATGTGCTCTCTATCTCCACATCTTAAATAAAAGCCACCATGTTCCTCAGTCTTTCAGGTACTTAGAATTTCTCTTTAGAACATGAAAACGGGGTCAGGTTTGCTGTCTGCATCGCTACAGTACAAAATAGAGGCAGGATGTTTGAAATACTTCTCCATCTGGCAGAGGAGGCCTTGAAGCTGTGAGCCACTCGCTGCAAACCAGCAGGACATGAAGGATTCTTGAGAAGATCTGAAGCTACTGGGAGGCCTTTGAGGAGTTAAATCCCATAGTAAATACTGTACCTTCAATGGCCCCTTCTCCCTCTCTGTCCAGTCTTCCTCCACTCCCGTGGGGACCCAAAGGGGTTAAATGAGCACTCTGATGTAATCAATATAGCAAATTACTGGTATCTTCTATGGATTATTGAGATCATAAATGCCCTATATACAGTATTATATAGAAAGCAAGAGAGTTGACATAATACTTATATAAAACCATGAAGGTGGAACTATCGTCCTTGGTCCTTACCATATAAACACACACACATAGACACACACACACTTAATGGAGATTGAAAATTTACATATTTATTGTTTTCCAAACCAATAGATGCACACCTAAATCTCCAATGATAATGTCTATGATAAGCTTTTCTAGTCAGGGTATCACATGTAGACATAGCAGTTTCAATTCAAAATCAGGCTACCACCTGTTAAATATACAGGAGTCCATGTTTATGTGCCATGATCCATCACTGTTGTGCTAAAGCCATGTAAGAAAATTAAATGGGGATATCCAGGAATCACAACTACTACATTTTTCATATCTTTGACAGTAATACACATCTCTTCAATAATTCCAGAAATGCAGTATTGCTGTTGATTTCAAGCTTGTTGGAATGGGAGACAAGTTCAGTTTAGTTTCGTTTGGCTTTCCTACACAAATTTGAAAAGCAAGACAAGGGATGTTCTATCACTAACTGTGTTTTCCCCACTTATATATCAGGAACGGGATAAATATCCACAAATTTCATTATGAACCAGTGAGCACACTGTGAGTTGGGCTTGGGTCAGAACTCAGTTTATCACCTGGCCTCCATATCTCTCATGCTAACAACTTGAGAGGGTATCACTTATGTTTAATAGATGTTATTGATACCTCAGACCACTTATCTAGATGTTTTTGAAGTGTCTGAATGTTACTCCAGGTCAGTGTCAGATTCAATAATTCAGTTGCTGATTCAAGACTCTTATAAGATACACATATGCATGTGCACGTGCACACACACACACACACACATCCATTCATTCATCTATCTGTCATCTACCTATCTATATCTATAAATATTTTTTGACATAGCCTTAAGTGAAAGAAGTGTGAGAACATTTCCCAGTTTGTGGATTTTCAATTTTCCCTTGTGAAGACTGAGTTGCTATATTTATAGAAGCTTGAGAAGCTGGAGTTACTAGGTCTTCTTAATGATTCATACATTTTATCATAGTAAATATCTTTTAATCCCTGATAGTATTTTTGACTTCTTTTTCTGATATTATTATAACTAAATCCATTTCTTTTTGATCAGTATTCTCCCCTTAGATTCTTTCTGTCACTTATACTTCAGACTTTCTATGTCCTGTTAAATTGGGTATGTCATAAATAAATAATAATAATTGTCTATTTAGCTAAATTAAATCTTACGTTTAATGTATTTATTGTGATTTTAATTTTAACATTTTCTTTCTTAAGAACTTCATTGGATATTTTGCAAATAGATATAGACTTTTTCTTGATTTTGTCTTTATTTTATAAAATATTTTATATAATTTCTTTACATTTAGAACTGAATTTTCAAAAATCACTGGATTTATTGAAAGACATGGTATGTATATCAGTTCTTTTTTTTAGCTGACTTTTATTTATGTTTGACTTCATTTCATCTATAGTTCATATTTGATATTGAGGTCATTTTTTTTTCAATTTAGTTTGTTGAAAGTCTGAGGGCTTAAGTAGAGAATAATTTCCTCTAAAATAGGTTTAAATGTGCTTCTTCTGGGTTCCAAGGAACACTATTAACCTGGGAAACTATCTTGAGCTTAGCTTCAAGTCATCAATATATGATTTTTATGATTAGAGATCTACTTCTAATTTGAACTTCAGACCCAAGTGAGATCTGTAATTGCAAACATGCAGGGCATATTATTATTAACCCCCAGCCACAGCATAAAAATATGATTTCTTACAGCCTTCCATTAGTGATAGGCACATTTTTGTACCCTCCTGTTTTAGCCCCCAGTGAGACTCTGCACTTAATATACAGGTGTAAGATTCATCCCCAACTTAGCAAAAGTCCATGATTTAGTCAGTTTTTCCTAAACTGACATTGAATTTGCCTCTAAGACAGTCTCAGATTTCTTTGACTAAAATCACTTCTCTGATTACAAGCCATCTTTTGTTATTTTTATTATTTTGTGTTTTATTTCTTTGGTGGGAGAACTTAATTGCCTGCCTTATCATCTTACAATCTCAGCAATTTATTAACTTTTATGTTATTTTATCCTCTCTCTAGTAATACTGTGGACTGGTATTCTTTTTAAGACCTACTCTAATACACTTATTTATATATTTTGTAAAAGGTATGTTTATATTCTTAATATCATTTTTTTTTTCTTTTTAGCACCTTGGTAAAATCCACCATGTACAGACAGGCATAAGGAAGACCAGGAGTTTATTCATCATCAGAAACTCATCCTATTAGAAACACCATGTATTGGATAATTCGATAATATCTAATTGGCCCAATCTGATTCTGTAGCAGATAGAATTCCCTTGGAAACAGACTCTAAGAATATGAGATTTGTATGTAGTAGAGCTATTAATGTGTGTTCTTGGGAACAATATCTGTTAATAATATAGTAAAACAATGTAGGAAGAAATACAACATAGTTCTCCAAAGAAAATACATCTAAAGTTAGTTGAATTTCCTGAATGTCTTGTAATCATGAAAAACTATATATGGAGTCCCTATGATTACTGTACTTACCTATGGGGTAGTACTGCTCTTATATTTCCATCAGTTCTATCAATCTTCATGTCCTAAGCCTTAATACATTTTTTTATCAAGAAATCCAGTAATTTCCTAGTGTCCTTACAGTAGATATGGTTGTTTGCTTAAGCCATAGCATTGCTTCCTTTTACATACAACTCTGATTTTGATTAGATATCAACCTTCCCACAGGCAGCTTGGATATCCATAGGCTGTGGATGACACATTGGAAACCAATAACATGTCATTCAAACATTCTGGTTAAGCTGTCATTCTACTTGTCAGTGATCTTTTTTTTTTTCAGGAATAGAAATGTAGTGAAATTCAGATCACAGAGAATCATAAAGAAATTTGCTTTTGGAAAAATCATTTCTCTGTAATTAGCAATGATTTCCAGAAACATTTCTTCTTCTATCACTGATGTGAAGGAAAATGCAGGTAATCATGATCATTCTTGGCAGTAATTCTACAAGTATGTACAGAACCAATTTTAGGGTGGCATCAATACTGTGGCCAGGAGAGCTGAGAGATAGTAAAACTTGAGCCTTTATAATACTAATGAGCTCCTAAATTGATAAATTCTGAAGATTGTCTTTCTCCTAGACTTCTTCTGTATCAGCTTAATCATAGCAATCATAGTTAAGCTGTTTGAATCAGAGTTCCTTGAGTCAGCATCCTAAATGAATAAAATATTTGTGTTAGAAATGGAAATCTGAAAATAACATTCTAAAATATGGAATTGAGTAAAATTGATACAAGGCAATAAGGATAATATTTTTCTGTCACAGGAATCTGAAAATACTAGTTATTCTACAGAAAAGTTCTGTTTAACTATTGCCTATCGTATATTGCGATGTATCAACTTTTGATGATGGCTGAGTCATCCTGAATCCTAGTAGGAAATATTTATGAGATTGAACTAGGTTGAATCTTTTCTTTGGCATTACATAACACCTTAAATATGAGAAAACTTTTGTCTGCAAGTGACTCATATGAAATCTGAGCGAGAAAAATATGTCTCTGCTAAGAGAGGTCATCTTCACTTATGGATTATAATCAAAACATTTGGAAGTTTAGTAATCAGGGGCCTGGATAATTTAGAAAAGCTAAGGCTTGTAAGAACGATACTCTAAACGTTTGGGAATTTGAGAGAAAATAAGATTAGAACAAAACACTTGTCCCCCCCAAACCTCTTCCAAGCACCTCCTGTAAAGCATTGTGTGACTGATGAAGGGCACAGTCTGATTATTGTGAAGATACAGCTGTCTAAAGCAGCGATATTCGTGCCAGAGGCAGTTGGTTAAATCACCTGGTAACTGAGACCAAGAGGAAAGGAAAGTGTTACATTAAGGTCTCGTGGCACAGACAGAGCACAGAGCTTGTTATCATAAACCAGAAACTTCCAGATTCATAGGCCCAAATAATTGCTGATTGTGTATTAGTATTCATGCAGTTAATTGAAAACAAGTAGACTGTATAACTAGTTTTAAAAGAAATGTATACCAAAGTGACGCCAAGCCTGGTTAGAGTATATGATTGCTAAACCTTCTAAAGTAAACACTAGTCCCAAGAATTTTCACCTACAGAAAGTACGTTGCTAAAGTGGTGCAGACCCAGAAAAGAAATTTTACACTGTCCACTCTAAGGTCACAGAGACAACAGACATGGCTATACTCTGAGAGAGGAGAATAAAAGCTCTCTGATTCACAAGCTATGAAAATCACTTCACTGACAGAACAGGAAGTTTTGTATCCCTGTCCAACATGTAAAGTATATTATAGACAACTGCATATTTTCCCATTGTCCACCTTTACAAAAGGGAGTTCTTTATTGTAATTATCATGCTTTTTACCACTTTGTGTACAGTTAAGGAAGATAAATCACCTTATCACTGGACCATTGGGAGCCATGTCAGAGGACTGAATACTACCCAGAGATCTTGTACTTCAGAATAAATGCAGTAATTGACTTTGGATTTTCTCCCTTTGGGAAGGACTTAAGACATATTTCAAGTGGGCACGAATTTTTTTTAAATGTATTGTAGAATGTGTGGAATGAAAATATGTATGTGGAATAAGTTCTTGGATAGCCAAAGAGCTTGTAATATTGGATTTTAATTGTTGCTTATCCATTTATATTCCATATTCCCCCTTCATTTCCTTACTAGAAACTGAATTCATTTTCCCCAAATATCCAGTTCATTCTATGAAGCTTTATATAACTTAGTAGAGACTGAGTGGGCACTGTTTAGTCTAAACCAATCACAATATTTATCTTTACATCTATCAGTGATTGGTTGGAAAATAGACATGGAATTTACTGAGAATTAAAAGAATTGGGAAGTCAGCTAAGGGCTTCTGGGAAAGTTCTTTGCTCTTCAGTCAAGAATCTAAGAACAGGAATAAGCCTCTAAAACTGATTGCTACTGGCAGTCACCTTGTAACCCTGAGGGCAACCAGTCTTAGCATAAAGCTAATCTGAGGACAAAAGAGATAAAAGACAGATAAAACCAATGACTCTGATGACCTCATTAAGTCATGTATTCAGTGAGCTTAGAAATCTGCTCCAACTTCCAGTTTTATGAGATAATAGATGATCTCATTGTTTTAGCAAGTTTATATAGAATTCCTATTAATTAATCCAAAAGCATTCTAAATAATATAATCATATTCCCCATCTATTCCCTCTGGAAAACCTAGAGGGTGCTTGTGAAGAGATTCTATATAGGACAGTTTTCCAGGGGTATCCACAGTAATTCCATACATCAAGCATCTCTGTGGCCTAGTTTTACAGAAAACTAAGTGCTTTTTACTCCATTCTGTCCTCTTTTATGATAACCCCCTGTAAAACTGGATGGTCTATATATGTCTGTACTCCATTTCTGGACTATTCAGGTACTGAGCCATGTGACTTCAGGTTTCCTTGAAGAGCAAAAAATTACACTGGGTATTTATTTCAGTGTCTGGACAGCTCATGATAAGAATATTCTATTTCATTTTAGTTTTGTCAATAGGGAGGGTTCTGTGCCCAGAGGAGAATGATAATCAAAACAGTATAATGTTTTCTCATGCTTGAGAATACTAATGCTGTTAAATATTTCTCTCAAACACTATGTGTAATGAATGACTGGAATTCAATCCTAGGTATAAACTTTAATTTACTCCATCTTTCCCCAGTTTTTATACTTACATTTTTTATTGTCCTTTGCTTTTGTAATTAATGCCTCTATAAATATTTTTATACAAAATCAGTATTATTCAATAGAATTATTTTTGAATTCCTATCTTAGCAAGATGCTTATGTATTTCAAATTTAGTACTAGGTATTCATTAGTAAATTTGAATCTTGTTATCATGGAGCTTACAAAGTACTGAGGAGAGAGATGCGAAATAAAATCTCACAATAACATATTTTTCTGTGATGAATACTATCCAGAAAACATATAGTATTTTATGAGACTAAGAGTGAAAGAACAAACGTGTTTTCCATTAAGAAAAAATCTGAGAGAGACCTTCAAGATTGCAGAGGAGTAACACGTGGAGATCACCTTCCTCCCTACAAATACATCAAAAGTACTTCCACGTGTGGAACAACTCCTACAGAACACCTACTGAATGCTGGCAGAAGACCTCAGACTTCCCAAAAGGCAAGAAAATCCCCATGTACCTGGAGAGGGCAAAGAAGAAAGAAAAACCAGAGACAAAAGAATAGGAATGGGACCTGCACCTCTGGGAGGGAGCTGTGAAGGAGGAAAAGTTTCCACACACTAGGAAGCCACTTCACTGGCAGAGACGGGGGCGGGGTGTGTGTGTGGGAAGTTTCAGAGCCACGGAGGAGAGTGCAGCAATGGGTGCAGAGGGCAACGTGGAGAGATTCCTGCAAAGAGGCTCGGTGCTGACCAGCACTCACCAGCCTGAGACGCTTTGCTCACCCGCCAGGGGACTGGGGACTGGGAGCTGAGGATCGGGGGTCAGATCCCAGGGAGAGGACTGGGGTTGGCGGAGTGAAGACAGTGTGAAGGGGTTAGTGCACCACAGCTAGCCAGGAGGGAGTCCAGGAAAATGTCTGGACCTGCCTAATAGGCCAGAAACCATTGTTTCGGGATGCGCGAGGAGAGGCGCTTCCTGCTCTGTGTGCCCACAGACAGCAGAGCACAACCTAAGCAAGCTCCAGAGATGGGCATGAGCTGCAGCTGTCATCTCAGACCCCAGAGTCAGGCATGGACCACTAATGCTGCCACTACTGCCAACAAAAATCCTGTGTGCAACCCCAGAGTCAGGCACGGACCACTAATGCTGTCGCCACTGCCACCAAAAATCCTGTGTGCAAGCACAGGACACTACCACACTCCCCCAGGAGCCTGTGTAGCCTGCCACTGCCAGTGTCCCATGATCCAGGGACAACTTCTCCAGGAGAACACAAGGCACGCCTCAGGCTGTTGCAATGTCACGCCAGCTTCTCCCCCTGCAGCCTCACCCTGCATTCCAATTATGACTATCATACCTTTCCTCCTCTCCGACCTGAGTGATCAAGAGAGCCCTAATAAGCCGCTGCTTTAATCCTTTCCTGTCTGGGCGGGGAACAGATACCTGAGGGTGGCCTACACACAGAGGCAGGGTCAAAACCAAAGCTGAACCCCAGGAGCTGTGCGAGCAGAGGTTAGAAAGGGAAATTGCTCCGTGCATCCTCAGGAGCAGTGGATTAAATCCCTGCAGTCGACCTGATAAACCCTGCATCTGTGGAATACCTGAATAGACAATGAATGTTCCCAAAATTGAGGTGGTGGACTTTTGGAGCAACTGTAGATTTGGGGTTTGCTTTCTGAATCTGATTTGTTTTTGGTTTTATGCTTAACTTAGTTTAATTTTTAGTGCTTGTTATCATTGGTGGATTTGTTTATGAGTTTGGTTGCTCTCTTCCTATTTTTTCTTTTAACGAGTGTGTGTGTGTGTGTGTGTGTGTGTGTGTATGTTTCTTTGTGTGATTTTGTCTGTCTAGGTTTACTTTTACCATTTAACCTAGGGTTCTGTCTGTTCATTTTTCTGTTATTTTTGGGTTTTTTTTGTTTGCTTGTTTGTCTTTTCTTTTAATGAGTGTGTGTGTCTGTATGTTTCTTTGTTTGATTTTATCTGTTTAGTTTTGCTTTGACCATTTGTTTTGGGGTTCTATCTGGTTTTTTTCTTCCTTTTCTTTCAAGGCATGTGGATGGCAGGGTCTTGGTGATACAACCAGGTGTTGTGCCTGGGCTTCTGAGGAGGGACAGCCAAGTCCAGGACATTGGACAACTAGAGACCTCCCAGCCCCATGTAGTATTAATTGGCAAGAGCTCTCCCAGAGATCTCCATCTCAACACTAAGACCTAACTCCACCCAATAGCCAGCAAGCTCCAGTGCTGTATGCCCCATGCCAAACAACTAGCAAGACAGGAACACAACCCCACTCATTAACAGAGAGGCTGCCTAAAGTCATACTAAGTTCACTGACACCACAAAACACACCACCAGATGGAACCCTGCCCACCAGAAGGACAAGATCCAGCCCCTTCCACCAGAACACAGGCTCCAGTCCCCTCCAACAGGAAGCCTACACAGCCACTGAACCACACTCAACCACTGGAGATAAACACAAAAATAGCAGGAATGATGAACCTGCAGCCTGTGCAAAGGAGATCCCAAACAGAGTAACTGAAACAAAACGAGAAGACAGAGAAATATGTAGCAGATGAAGGAGCAAGGTAAAAACCCACCAGACCAAACAAATGAAAGGGAAATAGGCAGTCTACCTAAAAAAGTATTCAGAGTAATGATAGTAAAGATCCAAAATCTCTGAAATAGAATGGAGAAAATACAAGAAACGTTTAACAAGGACCTAGAAGAACTAAAGAGCAAACAAATGATGATGAACAACAAAAGAAATGAAATTTAAAATTCTCTACAAGGAATCAATAGCAGAATAACTGAGGCAGAAGAATGGATAAGTGACCTGGAACATAGAATGATGAAAATAACTGCCACAGAGCAGAATAAAGAGAAAAGAATGAAAAGAATTGAGGACAGTCTCAGAGACCTCTGGGACAACATTAAACACACCAACATTCAAATTACAGTGGTCCCAGAAGAAGGAGAGAAAAAGAAAGCGTCTGAGAAAATATATGACGAGATTACAATTGAAAACTTCCCTGACATGTGAAAGGAAATAATCAAGTCCAGGAAGCACAAAGAGTCCCATACAGGATAAATTCAAGGAGAAACATGTCAAGACACATATTAATCAAACTATCAAAAATTAAATACAAAGAAAAAATATAAAAATCAGCAAGGGAAAAGCAAGAAATGACATACAAGGGAATGTCCATAAGGTTAACAGCTGATCTTCCAGCAGAAACACTGAGAGGCAGAAGGGAGTGACAGACATATTTAAAGTGCTGAAAGGGAAAAACCTACAACCAAGATTCCTCTACCCAGCAAGGATCTCATTCAGATTCAACAGAGAAATTAAAAGATTTACAGACAAGCAAATTTAAGAAAATTCAGCATTACCAAACCAGCTTTACAACAAATGCTAAAGGAACTTCTCTAGGCAGGAAACACAGGAAAAAGAAAAGACCTACAATAACAAATCCAAAACAATTAAGAAAATGGTAATAGGAACATACATATCAATAATTACCTTAAATGTAAATGGATTAAATGCTCCAACCAAAAGACACAGACTGTCTGAATGGATACAAAAACAAGACCAATATATGTGCTGTCTATAAGAGACCCACTTCAGACCTAGGGACACATACAGACTGAAAGTGAGAGGATGGAAAAAGATACACCATGCAAACAGAAATCAAAAAAAAAGCTGGAGTAGCAATTCTCAAATCAGATAAAATAGACTTTAAAATAAAGACTATCAAGGGATCAATCCAAGAAGATGATATAACAACTGTAAATATTTATGCACCCAAAATAGGAGCACCTCAATACATAAGGCAAATGCTAACAGCCATAAAATGGGAAATCAACAGTAACACAGGAATAGTAGGGGACTTTAACACCCCACTTTCACCAATGGACAGATCATCCAAAATGAAAATAAATAAGGAAACACAAGCTTTAAATAACAAATTAGACCAGACACACTTAATTGATATTTATAAGACATTCCAACCAAAAACAAAAGAATACACTTTCCTCTGAAGTGCACATGGAATATTCTCCAGGATAGATCATATCTTGGGTCACAAATCAAGCCTTGGTAAATTTAAGAAAATTGAAATTGTATCAAGTATCTTTCCTTTTCACAACATTATGAGACTTGATATCAATTACAGGAAAAAAATTTGTAAAAATACAAATGCATGGAAGCTAAACTATATGCTACTAAATAACCAAGAAATCACTGAAGAAATCAAAGAGGAAATAAAAGAATACCTAGAGACAAATGACAATGAAAACATGATGGCCAAAAACCTATGGGATGCAACAAAATCAATTCTAAGAGGGAAGTTTATAACAATACAATCATACCTTAAGAAACAAGAAAAATCCAAACAACCTAACCTTACACCTAAAACAATTAGAGAAAGAGGGAAAAAAAAACAACACCCAAAATAGCAGAAGGTAATAAATCATAAAGATCAGATAAGAAAGAAATGAAAAAGAAATGAAGGAAACAATAGCAAAGATCAATAAAACTAGAAGCTGGTTCTTTGAGAAGATAAACAAAATTGATAAACTATTAGCCAGACTCATTAGGAAAAAAAGGGAGAAGACTCAAATCTACAGAATTAGAAAGGAAAAAGGAAAAATAACAACTGACACTGCAGAAACACAAAGGATCATGAGAGACTACTACAAGCAACTCTATGCCAATAAAATGGACAACCTGGAAGAAATGGACAAAATTCTTAGAAAAGTACAACCTTCCAAGACTGAACCAGGAAGATATAGAAAATATAAACAGACGAATCACAAGCTCTGAAATTGAAACTGTGATTTAAAATCCTCCAACAAACAAAAGCCCAGGACCAGATGGCTTCACAGGTGAATTCTATCAAACATTTAGAGAAGAGCTAACACATGTCCCTCTCAAACGTTTCCAAAATATAGCAGAGGGAGGAACACTCCCAAACTCGTTCTACGAGGCCACCATCAGCCTGCTACCAAAACGAGAAAAGATGTCACAAAAAAACAAAACTACATGCCAATATCACTGATGAACATAGATGCAAAAATACTCAACAAACTTCTAGCAAACAGAACCCAACAGCACATTAAAAGGGTCATGCAGCATGATCAAATGGGGTTTATCCCAGGAATGCAAGGATTCTTCAATATATGCAAATCACTCAATGTGATACATCATATTAACAAATTGAAGCATAAAAGCCACATGATAATCTCAATAGATGCAGAAAAAGCTTTTGACAAAATTCAACACCCATTTATGATAAAAACTTTCCAGACAGTGGCCATAGAGGAAACCTACCTCAACATAATAAAGACCGTATATGACAAACCCACAGCCAACATCATCCTCAATGGTGAAAAACAAACCATTTCCTCTGAGATCAGGAACAAGACAAGGTTGCCCACTCTCACCACTGTTATTCAACACAGTTTTGGAAGTTTTAGCCACAGCCATCAGAAAAGAAAAAGAAATAAAAGGAATCCAAATTGGAAAAGAAGAAGTAAAGCTGTCACTGTTTGCAGATGACATGATAGTATACATAGAGAACCTTAAAGATGCTACCAGAAAACTACTAGAGCTAATCAATAAATTTGGTAAAGTAGCAGATACAAAATTAATGCAAAGAAATCTCTTGCATTCCTATACACTAATGATGAAAAATCTGAAAGAGAAATTAAGGAAACACCCCCATTTACCATTGCAACAAAAAGAATAAAATACCTAGGAATAAGCCTACCTAAGGAGACAAAAGACCTGTTTGCAGAAAACTGTAAGACAGTAATGAAAGAAATTAAAGATGATACAAACACTTGGAGAGATATACCGTGTTCTTGGATTGGAAGAAGAAACATTGTGAAAATGACTATACTACCCAAAATAATCTACAGATTCAATGCAATCCCTATGAAACTACCAATGGCATTTTTTACAGAAGTAGAAACAAAAATTTTACAATTTATATGGAAACACAAAAACCCTGAATAGCCAAAGCAATCTTGAGAAAGAAAAACAGAGCTGGAGGAATCAGGCTCCCTGACTTCAGACTATACTACAAAGCTACAGTAATCAAGACATTATGATACTGGAACAAAAACAGAAATATAGATCAATGGAACAGGATAGAAAGCCCAGAGATAAACCCATTCACATATGGTCACCTTATTTTTGATAAAGGAGGCAAGAATAGACAATGGAGAAAAGACAGCCTTTTCAATAAGTGGTGCTGGGAAAACTGGACAGCTACATGTAAAAGAATGAAATTAGAACACGTCTTAACACCATACACAAAAATAAACTCAAAATGGATTAAATACCTAAATGTAATTCCAGACACTATAAAACTCTTAGAGGAAAGCATAGGCAGAACACTATGACATAAATCACAGCAAGATCCTTTTGGACCCACCTCCTAGAGAAATAGCAATAAAAACAAATGGGACCCAAATGAAACTTAAGAGCTTTTGCACAGCAAAGGATACCATAAACAAGATGGAAAGACAATGCTCAGAATGGGAGAAAATATTTGCAAATGAAGCAACCGACAAAGGATTAATCTCCAAAATGTACAATCAGCCCATGCAGCTCTATGTCAGAAAAATAAACAACCCAATCCAAAAATGGGTAGAAGACCTAAATAGACATTTCTCCAAAGAAGATATACAGATTGCCAACAAACACATGAAAGGATGCTCAACATCACTACTCATCAGAGAAATGTAAATCAAAACCACAATGAGATATCACCTCACACTCGTCACGAAGGCCATCATCAAAAAATCTACAAACAAATCCTGGAGAGGCTGTAGAGAAAAGGGAACCCTTTTGCACTGTTGGTGGGAATGTAAACTGATACAGCCACTATGGAGAACAGTATGGAGGTTCTTTAAAAAACTAAAAATGAAACTATCATATGACCCAGCAATCCCACTACTAGGCATATACCCTGAAAACCCATAATTTAGAAAAAGAGATGTACCACAGTGTTCATTGCAGCACCATTTACAATAGCCAGGATATGGCAGCAACCTAAATGTCCATTGACAGATGAATGGATAAAGAAGATGTGGCACATATATATAATGGAATATTACTCAGCCATAAAAAGAAATGAAATTGAGTTATTTGTAGTGAGATGGATCAACTAGAGTGTGTCATACAGAGTGAAGTAAGTCAGAAATAGAAAAACAAGTACCATATGCTAACACATATCAGAATCAGAAAAAAAAATGGCTCTGATGAACCTAGGATCAGGACAGGAATAAAGATGCAGACATAGAGAATGGACTTGAGGACATGGTGGGGGGACGTTAAGCTGGGATTAAGTGAAAGAGTGGCCTTGACATATATACACTACCAAATGTAAAATAGATAGCTAGTGGGAAGCAGCTGCATAGCACAGGGAGATCAACTCGGTGCTTTGTAACCACCTAGAGGGCTGGGATAGGGAATTTGGGAGGGAGGTGCAAGAGGGAGGGGATATGGGGATATATGTATACATATAGCTGATTCACTTTGTTATACAGCAGAAACTAACACAACATTGTAAAGCAATTATACTCCAATAAAAGTGTAAAAAACATAAAATAAAATGAAATAAAAATTAACAAAAAAAACCCTTTGAGAGGGACTAATGTTTTTACTGAAGTTTGAGTGCGTTGTTGAGGAGAGTGGGCTTTTCAGGGAGAAGAAACATTTTTCAATGATGTCTAAGTGTCTGAAAGAGCTTTCTGCACTAGAGAAGCTTGAAGAAATATACTGTGCTTGAAGAGGCAAGAAAGTACACAAGATAAAGGTGAAGAATTGGAAGGAACTAGAATATGCAAATCTCAGATTATGTGAGGAATATACTGGTGTACCAATTACAGATTGCTTAATATAATAACTGTTTTACATACTTAAAAATATCTGGTGTAGGGAATTAGAATTTTACACAGTATTATTCTTAGTTACCAAGACATAGTGTAACTCAACATTATTTGTCTAAGAAATTTATAAATAATAGATTGGCTGCAGTGTGTAGGAGGAGAATGTACCCAAAAGGAGCCCAGGTTTCTGATGTGTATAACTGGATAGGAAAAGCAGAGGAATGGTTGTAACAAAGAAATTAAGCATTTGATTCTGAAGAAAGAAAATGAAATGTGGTATAATATTTCATATAGAGAAAAACAGAGGAGGCTTGTGTGTTGATACAGTTATGGTCTACTGGAAAATTCCAAGTGAAGAAACTAAAATACAAGAAAGTAATAATGATTAGATTTTCTATGTATTTCTTTATAATAGCTCAGCAAACATTTTTCATAAAGGGCCAGAAAATAAATATTTTAGGTTTTGAAGCCATATGGTTTCTATCTCAACTCTAGAAATCTACCATTGTAGAATTGAAGTAGGCATAGTCTATAGGTAAAAGAATGAGACAAAACTCCACAGATGGATTTAAATTTAATTACGAAGTGTTATCTGGAACTATATTTCAATAAATTTGAAAACATAATAATAATTTATGTGTAAAATACCAATCTTGATTTTAAATTAACTAGGACACTTGAATAGATCAATCACCTTAGAAAAGAGATGCAGAAAAAGATTTTGCATCTTTTTTCAACATTCATTCATAATAAAACCTGTCAACAAAGTGTAGGAGGAACTTACCTCAACACAATAAATGTATATGAGAAGCCCACAGCTAATATAATAATTAATGGTGGAAAATGGAAAGCTTTTATTCTAAGATCCAGCACATGGCAAGGATGCCCACCCTTGCCAATTCTATTTAACATAGTACTGGAATTTCTAGCCAGAGAAAGTAGATCAGAAAAAGGAATAAAAATCATCCAAATAAGAAAGAAAAAATAAAATAATCTCTGCTTTCAGATAATACAGTCATATCTGTAGAAAAATCTAAGGATTCAATAAAAAAAATCTGTTAGTATAATAAACAAATTCAGTAAATTGCAGGGTACAAAATCACTGTACAGAAATCAGTCACATTTCCCATTGTCAATAATACTGTATTGTATATTTAAAAGTTACTAAGAGAGTAGATCTTAAAAGTTCTAATCACAAGAAAATAATTTTTTTAACTTTGTATGGTGATGAGCTTTCTGCAATATATACAAATATTGAATTATTACATTGTACACCTGAAACTAATATAGTGTTATATGTCTGTCATAACTGAAAAAAAATCAGTCACATTTCTACACATAAACAATAAACTGTTCAAACAGAAAATTAAGAAAAATTTCCCATTCACAGTAACAACCAAAAGGATAAAATACTTGAGGATAAACTTAACCAAAGAGGTGAGACACAGTCAAATGGAAAGATATCCAGTGTTTGTAGATTGGAAGAATTAATACTGTTGAAATGTACAGAGATCTACAGATTCAATGCAATCCCTATCAAAATCCCAATGATGCTCTTTGTAGAAATATAGAAAACAATACCAAAATTCAAATGGAACTACAAAAAACCCCAAATAGCCAAAGCAGTCTTGAGCAAGAAGTGTAAAGCTGGAAGAATCACACTTCCTGATTTCAAAATACATTACAAAGCTACAGTAATAAAAACAGTATGGGACTAGCATAAAAACAGACATGTAGAACAAAGGAACAGAGTAGAGAGGCCAGAAATAAATCCAGGTTTCTAAGGACAACTGATCTTCAACAAAGCTGCCAAGAACCCACAATGAGGAAATGATAGTTTTCTTTAATAAGTAATGCTAATAAAACTGAATATTAACATGCTGGAGAATGAAATTGGACACTTATACCACATACAAAAATCAACTCAAAATAGATTAAAGTATTAAATGTAAACTTGAATCTATAAAATTACAATAATAAAACATAAGGAAAAAGCTTACTGAAATGGGTCTTGGCAATGAGTTTTGGGATATGACACCAAAAGCACAGGCAACTAAAGCAAAATAGACAAACAGGACTACATCAAACTAAAAAGCTTTGGCACAACAAAAGAATCACCAGAATGAACTGGCAACCTAAGAATGGGAGAAAATATTGCAAATCTTATATGTGATAAGGAGCTAATATCTAAAATAGGTAAGGAACACATACAAATCAATAGCAAAAACACAGACCAATTTAGAAAATGGACCAAGGGCCTGAATAGAACTTTGTCAAAAGAAGACATCAGAATGGCCAAAAGTTACATTAAGTGCTGCTCAATGTCACTAATTAAGGAAATTCAAACTTAAACCTCAATGAGTTATTACCTCATACCTGTTAGAATGACTGTCAACAAAAAAGACAAAGAATAACACGTATTGGAAGGATATGGAGAAAAAGAACATTTGTCCACTGTATGTAGGAATTTAAATTCATATAGCAATTATGGAAAACAATAAGGAGTTTCCTCAAAAGACTAAAAATGGAAGTACCTTATGATCTAGCAATCCCACTTCTACAAACACAGCATATCCAAAAGAAATGAAATCAGTATCTCAAGAAGATCTGCACACCTATGTTCGTTGCAGTGTTATTCACAACAGCCAAATAAGGAAACAACCTAAATGCTCATCAATGGATGAATGGGTAAAGAAAATGTAGATATATAATAGATTATTCAGCCTTAAAAAGAGAATGAAATCCTGACACTTGTGACAACATTGAGGAACCTGGAGGACATTATGCTAAATAAAATAATCCAGATTCAGAAAGACGAGTACTGTGTGATCTCACTTAATATGTGGAATCTAAAATAGTCATGGAACTCATGGAAACAGAGAGTATAATGGTGAGTTCCAGGAGGCAGGGTGGGAGGAGGAAAGGGGGAGGTGTTGGTCAAGGGGTACATAGTTTTAGTCATGTAAGATGAATAATTTCTAATGAACAGCAGTGTGACTATAGTTAACAATATTGTATTGTATACTTGAAAGTTTCTGAGAGGGTAAATCTTAAGGATTCATACCAGACGCACACACACAAAAGCAAATGATAACTATGCAAGGTGATAGATATGTTAATTAGCTTAAGTGTAGTGATTATTTCACAATGTTTACATATATCAAAACAAAGCTGTACACTTTAAATATAAATAATTTTTATGTGTCAATTATGCCTTAGTAAAGCTGGAAAAAATAACAGAAAAAGGAAATGAGGTAAAGATATTTGGACAGTTAATTTGTCTACAAACTTTATTTATTTTTTTTATTTGCTGTACGTGGGCCTCTCACTGTTGTGGTCTCTCCCTTTGCGGAGCACAGGCTCCGGACGCACAGGCTCAGCGGCCACGGCTCATGGGCCCAGCCGCTCCGCGGCATGTGGGATCTTCCCGGACCAGGGCACGAACCCGTGTCCCCTGCATCGTCAGGCAGGCTCTCAACCACTGCGCCACCAGGGAAGCCCCGTCTACAAACTTTAAATGGTAAGTAACTTTAATGATATTGAACCCATTTCAGTCATGAAATAAAATGTAAAACTTTTTATTCATTTTGTAAAATAAAAATATAGCAACATAAAAAGATTAATGTTAAAGCCCAGTTCTATATCAAATGTAATTGATATGTTTAGATATACAATATAAATAATATAATAAACAGTGTACTGAAAGCATAATATGTTATGATAAACTGGAATATATTGCAAGACTGAAAATTTAGCTCAGTGACAGTAATACTATCAATACATCTCATAAAATAAAACATTAATATTTTCTCTAATATCCAGGCAAATTTCTTGGTACCATTTGAAATTTGTTTTTATCCAATTTTATCCAATTTTATCCAATTTTAATAGCAAGCAACACTTTAGATAACTTTAGATAACACTTTAGATAACAGGTCTCTAAATCTTCAGCATGGAGAAACCAGGATTAAGACAGAGAGATTAAGGATTAAGACAGAGAGAAACCAGGATTAAGACAGAGGGGGATAGCATCCACATTATTGTGCAATATTATTATAAATTTTCAGTTACAACCAATAAGATAACATGAAATAATCTTTATAAATTTTAAAAATGAAGAGATAAAATATATCTTTTTGATGATGTATTTTTGTACCTACCAAAACTAAGAGACAAGTCAATTCTTAAAAATCTATTAAGGGATCTAGGAAAATTGAAGGGACGTAAAATGTAATTTATACCTAGGTCTTTCCTATTAGAAGTAGTAATAGGATTTTTTAATAATCCATTCAACACAGTAGAAAAGCTATGATACTTTGGAATAAACTTAAGGGGAAAGTACCCAACTTTTATGAAGAAAGTAATAGTTTTATTGCAGGACATAAAACAAGACCATAACAAAGGGAAGGAATGTACCATATTGTTTGATGGAAACATAACATGTCTATGAAATCGTCTATTTTTCCAAAATTATATTAAAATTCAATGTGATTCCAATTTGAAATCAATGTTTAGAGTTATGCTGTGACCTTTATGCCAATGTGAAAGTATTTCCTTGTTTGTTTGTTTACAAACTTGGAACTATTTATTGATTGTGAGGAGAAACTTATGTACAAACAAGGCATGAGGAGAAGGGGGAAACTGTCCAGTGCTGGCAAAGGTAGTGGGGGCTGGAGAGTGGGCCTGACAATACACCAAGAATCAAGAGAAGTTTTCTGAAAACTAGCTCAACTCCTAAACATGCTTCATGGGAACTAGGCTTCAGGACACAGTCCACGTGGAAGGGGACAGACAAAGTTGGTTCTAGAAGCCAAGAAGTTTAACTGCAGTGGAGTCCCTTCAGTGGAGTCTGATCCACTGTGGTAGGGACATAACCCCCTCCGAGATCTACTTTCAATCACAGATCCCTCTGTAATTTTATTACAAGGGGCCTCCAGTCTTTGAGCCCGGGATGTTGGCGGTGGGTCAGAGCACCTTAACTAGCCACCAAAATTATTCAGAGAATGGTTATGTGAGAATCCTCTAGATTTTAATGTGTAATATAGCTTAAAACAACTAACAAACCAAACTCAGAATCTACAGAGAAAATATCCAATCATAATGAGGATAAAGAAAGACAAAATCAGGAAAACCAAAGCTGAGAGAATTTCTGGCCAGTAGAATGGTATTAAAGGAAATACTAAAGGATGTTTTTCAGGCTGAAGGGAAACACCGCCCATTGGAACTCATGTATAGACGAAATGAAAACAGAAATTGTTGTTATTAAAAAAAACCCAGCATTTTTCCTGCTCTTAATTTAGTTGAAGAACAACTATCTGTATTAAGCCAAAATAATTACAGTATATGGTATAACTGTCCCAGGCAATACAAAATAAATAGTGAGAAAAGAAATCAGTGAAATAAAAAGAAACTACTCAACATAAATACAATTAATAGAGACAAAAGTTGTTTTTCCTGAAAAAAGTTAATAAAATTGATAGACTCCTAACATGACTATTTAAGAAAAGGGAGAGACGGTGATCGTGATTACCAATATTAGGACGTAGAAGTATTTATTACCACAATCGTGAAGGATTGGAAGAAGAAGGCAGCCCAGGGCTTGTGTTGAACTGGAAATCAGAGTGGAGTTTGAGAAAAATCAAGTACTGACATTTCTGGTAAGACATTGATGGTGAAGTTATCCTTAGATTTGGCAACATGGGGTTTGGTGGGGTCCTCCAAAGACCACTTTTAATAGAGCAAGAGGAGCGATGCCAAACTGTAGTTGATAGTTGAGTAGTGTTTAGGTGATCCTTTGAAAAAAAAATTATATGCAGATAGTTCCTTCAATAAGTTTGGCTGTGGAGTAGAAGAAAATACAGTCTACCTGGAAAGGAACATATAGTCAATATGAATTGTTTCCTTCTTTCTTTTTATAAATCTTTTTTATTTAAAAGTAAACTAATGTTTACACAACAGCAAGGAAATTGGCCAGCAGAACAAAAGAACATTAGTTCCCCTGCTCTGTAAAAGATATTTGGAGATAAATGACATCAGTTGTTTTTATTGTCTGAAAACCTTGCTGCAAAGAACCAATAATCTTGGTTAAATGTAAAAATATAATGTTATTTTTTTTGTGTTCACCTTCCTTTCAATAATAAGAAGACTCTTAAGGATTTATAATTGTAGCTTATTGAATGTCACATTCACAGTGGAACTGACGGCCAGTTAGTCAAGGATCTGTTGAAT
Source organism: Orcinus orca (assembly GCF_937001465.1). Classification (NCBI taxonomy): domain Eukaryota; kingdom Metazoa; phylum Chordata; class Mammalia; order Artiodactyla; family Delphinidae; genus Orcinus; species Orcinus orca. Next base: position 90,821,854 of record NC_064570.1, read on the forward strand.
TAAGTAAAACTGCAATTTTTACTTAATTCAACAGAGGGGAAGAGTGTTGGAAAAATGCTACACGTTTTATGTACAGAAATATCCTTGACTTTCTCTTGTTATAGGACTTGTCATTAGAAATAAGAAAACTGTAACTTGCAGCTAAGCCATGATAATATCTATTTATTCAGCCATAAGTAAATTATGTATAAAATATTAGACACACATAATTTGTATATATCACCACATATGATTTGTCTATATTTAGTAAACTCAGAAGGTATTTTTCTGTTTGTAACCCTATTATAGAAGATGTACTAGTTTTAAAACCAATGTAGTAATCCTTGGCTCTTAAAAATAAAAATAGTGAGTTGGGTATCTGGTTAGAAATGCAAGTTTTCTGAGAGTCAAAAGAAAAATACATCCAAATTATATTTACTAATACAATTATATCAGAGTAGACTGCAGGCAATCATTTTACTTGGTCTGGTGTGATATAATTTGAAATGTAATTTTTGTAAAGAAGCAGGAGTTGCCACTTTTTACAGTGATATATTACCCAATGACAAGATTGTTGTCTGTAGTATAATGTACCCAATTAAGGGGGCCTGGGATTTGCTTGGGGGAAATGATTGGTTCTGTGTTTGAGGCAGGAAATGTATAAGGTGAATCTAACACATATTAAAACACCAGAAAAATTGGCTACTCGAAACTAATGGGGTCATGTCAAGAGGACCCAAGAGTCAGTCAGCTTGAATAGAATCTTTAAGCCAATGATAAGATAGTTAAAAAAAATTTTTTAATGACCTCACAGTTGATTAAAACTCTAAATGTAGAAAATGAGTTCATAGAGATAGTGATAAAAAGAAGAAAAAAGTAACATATCAAAATGATAAAATCATTAGAGTTTGCTTAAACATCAACTCATTACTCTCAAAACAGATAATGGTAAGGAAATACACATTTTACGATCTTTATGGTAGGAACTGTATTTTAGATAGTCAAATAGCTCTGAGGGTCACTGTTCTTAAAAATGCATTCTGTCTCAAAAATGGAGAAGAAATGATGAAATTTAAATAACTTTTTGCAATCTATATTGAAATAATGGATTTAGGCAACAGTCATGATGGCTGTTACCATTGTACTAAGGTGGAATGTTAACGGGAAGAATTATAAAGAAGGAGTTATGTCATGACTGGAATGCAGTAATCAATCTTAGTATCAGAAGCAGGTTACCATGAAGGTAATTAAGCTTCAGCTTCAGGTTCCCTTATTTGCATATGTCACTTCCAAGCTCTGGGAGGGGCCAGAACAGTGTATGATGTTTGAAGAAATTAGTTAGGTTTTATGAATTTTAATTTTTGTGTCTGTAATTTCTTTACTATTCTAACTAAACATTTATATTTGTCACTTTTTTTGTAATTCTGTAGCCTTTTTGTTAAAGAAGAGACTTCAAATTGTAAAAGCTTCAGGCCTTAACTAATCTAGACTTATTCCTGATTAGAATCACTAGTCCTGAGACAAACAAACATACTATGCTTCTCCATGTTATGCAATTGAATCACCCAAAATTATCTACACGGTATTCTTTTTTTTTTTTTAATATTTATTTATTTATTTATTTATTTTTGGCTGTGTTGAGTCTTCGTTTCTATGCGAGGGCTTTCTCCAGTTGTGGCAAGCAGGGGCCACTCTTCATCACGGTGTGGGCACCTCTCACTATCGTGGTCTCTCTTGTTGTGGAGCACAGGCTCCAGACGCACAGGCTCAGTAGTTGTGGCTCATGGGCCTAGTTGCTCCGCAGCATGTGGGGTCTTCCCAGACCAGGGTTCGAACCTGTGCCCCGTGCGTTGGCAGGCAGATTCTCAACCACTGTGCCATCAGGGAAGCCCTACACAGTATTCTTGACAAAATTTTTGAAGTTTAATATATTCAAACCTTTATATCTAACCAAAATATTGAGAAAATATGGAGAACAGGGAAAAAGTTAAGCTACCTCATAAGGAAGCAATCAATAAAATCCAAAATTTGGAGTGTACTATAGAATAATTGCCTACATTTCTTTAAAATTTTAATAGAATTGAAAAACAAAAAATTAAAATGGAGGATTTTGCGTGATTTTTTAAAATTCTGATGTGATCAAAAACTGTGAAAATACATTTTTTAGAAGGTAAAGGAAATTGATTATGAATTGAATATTATTACATAACATTAATAAATAATTAAATTTGTAACAAGTGCTACTGTGATTGTGTTTATGTAAGAAATATTTTTATTACTATTTTTGAGATTCATATTAACTTTAAAGTTGTTTGGTTTAAATAACAAATATTAGGGGATAGATTTAAAACATTTTTTTAAGCTAGATGATGAATTCATAAGATTTATTGACCTTTCTTCTTTTGTAAATATTTGAAAATTTTTATAATTTAAAAATATTTGTTAAATTTCCCCATAAACATTCTGTTTACTTACACCATGACTAAGTGGGATTTATTCCTGGAATGCAAGGGTGGTTCAGCATATGAAAATCAATCAGTGTAATATTGATACATCACATTAGCAGAAAAAACCAAACCAAACCAGAACAAAACACATGATCATCTCAATGGATTAAGAAATAGCATTTGACAAAATTTAACACATTTCATGATAAAAACACTCTAAAAATTAGGAATAGAAGGAAATCACCTCAACATAATAAAGGCCGTATATGAAAAACTCATAGTTAACTTCATACTCAATGATAAAAGATTGAAAACTTTTTCTCTTAATATCAAGAACAAAACAAGAATGTTCTTTTTCAACACTTATATTCAACATTGTCCTGGAAGTCAACCTGGGCAGTTAGACAAGAAAAAGAAAGTTAAACGTTGCAAATCAGAAAGGAAAAATTAATCTTATCTCTGTTCACAGATGACATGACATTATATGTAGAAAACCAAAACAATTACAACCCGAAAAAGAGAAAAAATGGAACTAATAAATGAACTCAGCAAAGTTATAGGATACAAAATCAGCAACGAAAATTAGTTGCATTTCTGTATGCTAACGATGAACAATCAAAAAGGAAATTAAGAAAACCATTCAATTTACAATAGCGTCAAAAAGAATAAAATACTTAGGAATAAACTTAACCAAGTAGAAAAAATATTTACACTGAAATTAAAGAAACAAATTTTAAAAAGACACAAATAAATGGCGAGATGTCCCATATTCATTGATTGGGATATTCAATATTGTTAAAATGTCAACATTACCCAGAGTAAACTACAGATTCAATGCAATACCGATTAAAATCACAATTTTTTTTTTTTGCAGAAATAGAAAAACCCATCCTAATGTTAACATGGAATTTAAAGGGACCTCAAGTAGTCAACTGGTTTTTGACAAGGATGCCAAGACTATTGAATGGGGAAAGAAACATCTTTTCAACAAGTGGTTTTGGGAGAAGCAGATGATCTACATGCATTAAGAAAGGAAGTTATGCTGTTAACAGATATAAAAGTTAACTGAAAATGGATCAAAGACCTAAACGTAAAAGCTAGAACTATCAAACTCTTAGAAGAAAACATGGCAATATTTCATGACATTGAATTTGATCATGTTTTATTGGATATGACACTGAAAGCTCAGGCAGCAAGAGAAAAAATAGATAAGTTGGACTTAGTGTTTCCTTTGTGAAATGAGAGAAATAATTAAAGGATGGCTCTGCGTATTATAGAAGATAGTATGTGCATTGTACTTAACATGATACCTGGTATGTAAGATTCATTGAAATTCATGGTAGCTATTACTATTGCTAAAATGCAGATGTGTTGAAGGGGGCAAAAAGATGAGCTTTTTTTTTCCATTTGGAGCAAATTTCTTAGATTTCACAACATGGATTAATTATTTTTAAACCAAACATTCCTTTAGATATGGGAAATTTCCCATGACTACTATTATGATAGTAATCACCCTAGAAAACTGATAACTTAATCTTAGCTGTTTATGTTCAAAAAAAATTGAGAATATTTTGATGTGTTGTTTGTGGGGAGGTTTTTAGTAATTTCAGTTTTCTTGATACATTTGTATTCTCCATGTTTTATATGTGTTATTTTTGAAAAGTAAGAATGTAATTGGAGTGGCAGTTTACAGATAAGCAAGGAAAGGAGGCAGTTAAAATAAAAGTTTTTCAGTAGTAAAAACTTTATAGTGGAAAAACTGGACAAACACTACCTCAGCCAGGTGGTCAAGGTCAACATCAACAGTGCTAAGTCGTGTTCATAATATGTACCCTTGATATGACATGAAAGTGTCACTTTACTTCTATAGTTTTCCTTCCCCAAAATCCCAAACTCCAGTCTAATGAGAAAACATCAGTCAACTCTCAATTTAAGAACATTCTACAAAATACCTGAACAGTTTTCAAATCTGTCAAGGTCTCCAAAATATACAAACAGCTCACATAGCTCAATATCAAAAAAGAAAAAAAAAAAAACAATCAAAAAATGGGCAGAAGACCTAAATAAAAATTTCTCCAAGGAAGACACAGATGGCCAAAAAGTGCATGAAAAAATGTTCAACATTGCTAATTATCAGAGAAATGCAAATCAAAACTACAATGAGGTGTCACCTCACACCAGTCAGGATGGCCATCATCAAAAATTCTACAAACAATAAATGCTGGAGAGGGTATGGAGAAAAAGGAACCATTCTACACTCTTGTTTGGAATGTAAATTGGTACAGCCACTATGGAGAAGAGTATGGAGTTTCTTAAAAAACTAAAAATAGAGTTACCATATGAGCCTGCAATCCCACTCCTGGGCATATATCAAGAGAAAACTATAATTCAAAAAGAAACAAGCACCCCGATGTTCATTGTAGAACTGTTTACAGTAATCAAGACATGGGAGCAATCTAATGTCCACTGACAGATGAATGGATAAAGAAGATATGGTATATATACAATGGAATATTAGCCATAAAAAGAATGAAATAACACCATTTGCAGCAACATGGATGGATTAAATATCATCATACTTAGTGAAGTAAGCCAGACAGAGAAAGACAGTTATCATATGATATTGCTTATATGTGGAATCTGAAAAACAAAGATACAATTGAGCTTATTTACAAACGAGAAATAGACCCATAGACATAGAAAACAAATTTATGGTTACCAAAGGGGAAAGGTGAGGAAGAGGAATAAATTAGGAGGTTGGGATTAACATATACATAGTTATATATTTTATATATAAAATAGATAACCAACAAAGACCTAGTGTATAGCACAGGGAACTATACTCAATATTTTGTAATAACGTATATGGCCAAAGAATCTGAAATCTATATATATATAAACTTCAGTTTATGTATATATATAAACTGAATCACTGTTCTGTATACCTGAAACTAACATGACATTGTAAATCAACTACACTTCACTAAAATTTTTAAAAATTAAAAAATAAACTTTCAAGGTCATCAAAAGTCAATAAAAGTATGATAATCTGTCACAGCTAAGAGGAGCCTAAGGTGACATTACAACTAAATGTAATGTGGTATCCTCAGTGAGTTCCTGGAAGAGAGAAAAGGCATTAAGTAAAAATTAAGCAAATCTGAATAAAGTTTGGAACTTGTTAATAATTATTTAATAATTAACAATTTGGGTTCATTAATCGTGACAAGTGTACCATATTAATGTACGATGCTTTGATAGAGGCTACTGAATATGAACTATTTGGGAACTTTCTGTACCAGCTTCACAATTTTTCTGTAAATCTAAAACTGTTCTAAAAAATAAAGTTTACTAATAAATATATAATCAAAAAATTTTTTAATTCACATAGTTTGGATAGTTCAATGACAAAATGGTGGTGTTCAGAGAAGAAGTCTTGGAAATAAACACAAAATTAAAAGTCTACTTACAAAATGGATGGAACTATACATGTATTTTTTCTTTGTAAAAATATCAAAATTTTGGAAATATTTACACAGTCAAAATAAAGGCAAAAGAAAATAAAAGTAAAAGCAGAAGATTTTTAAGTCATATCAAATGGATACTGTTGTCTACACTTGGCCAAAATTTTGCATCAAAATTAGTATTTTTATCTTGTGATTTTCTAAATATGTAACAACTGGTAGAATTTAGAACCTGGCAAATGAGAGCAGACAATAGTAAACAGTGCTCATAACTATATAACACCTAAATATTAGAGTGGTATTTCTAAAACAGAATGTCAGCTCAGCCCAAATACAAAACGTTTAGATTGAGTACCTGAAGTCTTCCTATGTTACACAATGGGAAGAAAATTATATTACAAAAACAGATACAATGCAAGTTTCCCAGACCAGATAATCTCAACAACTATAAAGCCCTAAATCTATACCAGCCATAAACCTGAAGGAAGGAAGGAAGGAAGGAGGGAGGGAGGGGCATTACAGCTCTTCCTGGCCTCACTGCCTCGCTTGCTGTCACTTGGGACTCCCCTTGCTCTTTGACTATGAAATTTGGTATATACATCTCCTCCTTTGGATAGCTTCCTATGCATCCTTCAAGACCTGCTCAAAAATCACTTTTGCCAAGAAGTCTTTCATGAAACTACCAGAAAGAGTTAGCTGCCCCTCATCTGAGTCCCCATAGTATTGTGTTCATTTTGTCACTCTTTCAACAAACACTTAGCAATTACCTACTGTATTCCAGGCCTGTATTTGTATCTCTGTACCATCATTTCCTGAACTCTATGACAGCCATGTCTGACTCCCCTGCTAGATTCAGACTAGTGCTTGGTGGTCTCCTCCTAAAATGAATGAGAAAAAGGAATCAGCAGTTACTCCTCACGGCCTGCCTTGTTTGAGGTGTGTGCTATTATAAACCATACTTTACAAATGTGAAAAATGAGACACGAGAATGCAAGGCAACATGTCTGAGGTAATACTGCTGCAAAATGTTCTTCTTTAGCCTTTTGATGCAATGGATTACATTGATTATTGAATGTTTAGACAGCTTTGAATACCTGGGATAATCCTAGTTGGTTATGGAGAACATTCTTTCTATACATCTTTGGATGCAGTGAGCTATAATTTTGGTTAGGATTTTTGCAGCTACCCATGATATATCAGACTGTAGTTTTCTTGTCTTTTTCTGGTTTTGTTATTGGGGTAATTCTGGTCTCAAAGAATGAGTGAGGAAGTGTGCCCTCTGTTTCTCTTTTCTGGAGGATACTAAGGAGATTTGGGATCATTTCTTTCTTAAATGATTGGTAGAGTTCACCAGTGAAAAAATCTGGGCCTGGTGCTTTCTCTTCTGGAAGGATAATTATTGTTTGAATTTCTGTAAGAGATATGGGCCTATTAAGATGATCTGTTTCTCCTTGTGTCAGTTTTGGCATGATGTGTCTTTCAAGCATTAGTCCATTTCATTCAAATTGTCAAATTTGGGATCATACAGTTTTTCATAATAGTCTACTATATTTTTAAATGATGGTCCCTCTTTCATTTCTGGCATTGGTAACTTATGTCTTTATATTTATTCTTAGCCTGGCTAGAAGTTTATTGATTATATTAATGTTTTCAAAGAACCACCTTTTTGTTTCATTAATTTTCTCATTGTCTCTATTGATATTTCTCTATTTCTTATTTTAAGATTCATTAATATCTGCTTTAAGTTTGTTACTTCTTCTTTCTTTTGGTTTATACTGCTCTTCTTTCTCTAGTATCCTAAGGTGGAAGCTTACATTTTTGGTTTTAGATCTTTATTTTTCTAAAAAATATGCATTCAATGCTATAAATTTCCCTCTAAGCATTGCTTTCACTGCATCTCATAAATTTTGATAGGTTTTATTTCAATTTTCACTAAGTTCAAATTATTTTTAATATCTCTTGACATTTTTTTTTTTGACCCATGTGTTATTTACAAGTGTGTTGTTTGTTTAATCTCCAAATACTTTGGGATTCTCCAGCCACTTTCTGTTGTTGATTTCTAGTTTATTTCCATTGTGTTCTGAGAGCATACTTTGGATGATTTCAATTCTTTTAAAATGTGTTTGAGGTGTGTTTCATGTCCCTGAATGTGATGTATCTTGGTGAATGTTCCATGTGAGCTTGAGAGGAATGTGCAGTTGACTCTTAAATAACATGGGTTTGAACTGGGCAGGTCCACTTATACCTGGATTGTTTTTAAGAAATATATAGTCAGGGCTTCCCTGGTGGCGCAGTGGTTGGGAGTCTGCCTGCCAATGCAGGGGACACGGGTTCATGCCCTGGTCTGGGAGGATCCCACATGCCGCGGAGCGGCTAAGCCCATGAGCCACAACTACTGAGCCTGCGCGTCTGGAGCCTGTGCTCCGCAACGGGAGAGGCCGTGACATTGAGAGGCCCGCGCACCGCGATGAAGAGTGGTCCCCGCTCGCCGCAACTGGAGAAAGCCCTCGCACGGAAACGAAGACCCAACACAGCCAAAAATAAATAAATAAATTAAAAAAAAAAAAGAAAAGAAAAGAAATATATAGTCAGCCCTTCAAATTCTTGGGTTTCGCATCTGTGGATTCAATCAACTTGGATTGAAATTTCCATTCATTTTATATGAGGAACTTGAGCATCAGCAGATTTTGGTATATGCAGGGGCTCCTGGGACAAATCCCCCTCAGATACCAAGGGATGACTGTATTCTTCTGCTGTTGGATAAGTATTTTATAAATGTCAATTAGATACAGTTGATAATGATGGTGGTTCCGTTCAACTGTATGCTCACTGATTTTCTGTAAGCAGAATCTGTCAATTACTGATAGAGGTCTGTTGAGGTCTCCAACTATAATAATAGAGTTGTTTATTTCATCTTGCCATTCTATCTGTTTTTGCCTCACTTATTTTGGTACTTTGCTGTTATGCACATACACATTAAGGATTAAGTCTTCTTAGAAAATTGACTCCCTTATGGTTATGTAATGCCTCTCTCTATCCCTGATAATTTTCCTTGTTTGAAGTCTGCTTTGCCCGACATTAATATAGCTACTCCAGCTTTCCCTTCATTAGTGTTAGTGTGGTATAGTTTTCTTCATCACTTTACTTATAATCTATGTCTTTCTTTTTAAAGTGGGTTTCTTGCAGACAACATATAGTCAGTTATTTTTCTTTATCCCCTCTGTCATTTTCTGTTTTTAATTTTTATAGTTGCATTTAGTCCATTCACATTTAAAGTGATTATGTGTATAGTTGGATTAATCTCTCCCCTTTCTGTACTGTTCTCTATTCATTGCACTTCTTATTTTTTAATATTCTACCCTTTTTCTGCCTTATCTGGTTTAATTAGGCATTTTATATGATTCTGTTTTCTCTCATTTCTTAACAAATCAGTTATACTTCTTTTTAAAAAATGATTTTAGTGGTTGCCCTAAGGATGGCAACATGTATTTACAACATGTATTTATAAGTCCACTTCTAAATAGGTCTATATTATTTTATGAGTGTGTAGGTACCTTAAAATATTTCATATTCATCCCTTCTAACATTGGTGTCACTCATTTCACTTATCAATAAGCTATACTCATCCAATATATTGTTTCTGTTGTTAGTTTGAACACTTATATATTAAATCAAGTAAGAAAAATAAAAATAAAAGGGTTTATTTTACCTTTATGTGTTCCCTCTCTAATGCCCTTCATTTCTTTATGTAGATCTCAGTTTCTAACCTGCATCATTTTCTTTCTCTAAACTTTAAAACAATTAAACTTCTTTAAACATTTTTTGAAAGGCAGATCTACTGGTGAAAAATTCTTCATTTTTGTTCATTTGAGAAAGTCTTTATTTCTCCTTCATTTTTGAGGAACAATTTTCCTTAATACAGAATTCTAGCTTGGTGATTTCTTTATTTCAACATTTTAAATATTTCACTCCACTCTCTTTTTGTTTGCATTGTTGATGACAAGAAGTCTGCTATAAATCTTATACTTCTTTCTTCATAGGTAAGGTGTTGTTTTTCTCTGTGTGTGTTTCAAGATTTTTTCTTTGATTTTCTGTAGTTTGAACACAACATGCCAGGTAAAAGTTTTTTTATTATTTATCCCACTTGGACTCCTCTGAGTCCTTGATCTATGGTTTGGGGTCTGTCGTTATTTTTGAAAAATTCTTAGCTATTTTCACCTCACAAATTATATCAGTCTTGTGAACTGAAATCACATGTTTTATATTACCAATTCATACTCTCCTCTAATAAGCCGTTCATCATAGAAGACCTGCCACCTTACACTTCCTCTAGATCCATCTCTGCTGAGACCATTGCATCAAAGTGAGAACTAATCTCAAACTGATTTTTCCAATTTTCTCTTTGCACAGTGCTGAGTAGTGGGAACTTTAATTGTAACTGATCAATTTTTGTCTTTTATATAGTGTGCAGAATGTTTATTTTCACAAAACATAAATAACATGTGTGTATATATATGTGCATGTATATGTTATATATATATATATATATATATATATATATATATATATATATATATATATATATATATAATGTTATGATTCCTTGCTTGGAAGGATGGAATCTAGGGCAACAAGAAAAGGGGGAGTGAGACATGGTCTTCCTCTTATCTTTACCTTTTTTTCTCTCCTTTTCTTTTTTTACCTAAGTTATTTATTTAATTCATCTCCTGCTACAAGAAAAGTGATGGAAAGTCAGTCTACTGGTCATCATTTGATGCAAATAAAGAACATGGGCTTAAGGTCCTATACATTTTACTGGTCCATGTGCAAGAACAGTCCAAATCTGAGCTGTGGTCCATGATGTAGAACAATGGTCCAGGTCTTCTTTACTCATCTTCATTGCAGGTCAGAAGTGGCTTCAAATGAGGGTTATGGAATAAAGAATGGTTACCATATCTCTAGGAAAATGGCTTGGACCTGACGCAGAGATGGGGATAGGCAAAAACTTGGGTTCTTATGTTTTCTCTGGTGCCAACGGGAAGGCGTTCAGCAAGCTGACTCCCACCCTGGGGAACGTGACAAAGTAAATAGGGGCCTTCCAAGTGTGAGCTACGCCCTCCTTGCTTGAGGCACCTCTAGACGTGGGAAGCCCCAGATGTGGCTGGGACATACCTAGAACCCCGGAAAGCCAGAGTCTAGCCACCACTCCATTTTCGACCTGATTCAAAGCTATCATTGCCTCTTTATTATTCTAGAGATTATAAAGAAATTATTATTCCTGATTAAAAACAGAATTATCAAATTAAAAATCATTGTGATAGCAGTAAGCGGCAAGTTATATTCCTTAGAAAATCAATGCAATGAAATACATCCTCAGCATACATACATACTCAATTTTTCTCAGAATTCAGAAGAAAATAATAGAAACTAGGTGTGATGAGAGAATAGTTAAGTGAAAGAAGGTGGAAAATAAAATCCAATCTACAGAAAATTGTAACTTCATGAAACAGTCACTTTTACAAATTACAAGATTTTTTTTTAATCCAGAAAGTGACATAGTTATTTATCAGTTACTAGTTTTGGATTCCTTTCAACATTTCTGAAGACACAAGTCAAGATGAAGCCGATAATTGCCCAACATTCGATCTGATAAAAACATAATGCTGCAAACGAAGGAGAACTTTCCTCTGGTGAATGGTGGACTGAGGGGGTAAAAATGAAGCACGTTTTCACCTCATGGAACTGAGAATGCATGAAGAAACGTTGATAAAATATCTGATTAACTTAACCACAGATGTTCACAAACTGAGTTTTAAATAGATATTTATGGTTTTCCAAAGCAACCAAAGCAGCAGCCCATCTTCATGGGATCAGCTAGTGAGTATCAAAATTATTTAATACACTCTATCCCCTACTGTCAAAAGTGAATACTCTCAAGTGCTTGGCATTCTGTCGAATAGTGGTTAAGGAGAAGCTTGAAATGTGTTTTCTCTTGTCCAGCAAGTTAACATTTTCTGATAAGTTTCTGTTTTCTCTCGAAGGACCTACTGTTTTCTCGATGGTAAGTTATTCTCTTTAAGGACACGCTGTCCCCCCGCCCCTCCCCTCAACTACAGTAGTATGCTTTATTCAGAGGTTTCTGTAGGGCACAAATATCATGATATGATAATGCAAAATACATATGTACATTTTAGTTAGCAGATGGTTGGTCTCCTTATATAGATTTTAAAAAGAAATCAAAATAAAATTCAGATGGAATAAGGACTTAAATATATAGAGCATCAAATTACTGAAATAATACAGGAGATAACTGAAACTCTGAGCTACACAATAAAAGCAGACATAATGATTTGGTTAAACACCAAAAGCTTCAAAAAGTTTAAACAACAACAACAACAAAAGTTTAAACAAATCTCAAAATAGAGAAATAACTTCTGCAATGCAAAATAATCAATATAGGGGCAAGAGATTTCATTAAAAATAAAGGTAAATATTATATTGAATAAATGCCAGGAAGAAGAAATTCAGGAAAGCAAATGTAAAAAATGTGATAAATACAATGAAATGCTCAAACTAACCAGCATTCAACAAAACAAAATTTAAAATAAAAATAATATGAATGTTTTGTCTATACATTTAATTCATGAGATTTGTTAAATGTAAACTATTCAAATTGATGGAAATATAAATATTGGACTAATATTCTGTATTGTTTTGGATTTTGCTTTCTATTTGATGGTAAGATTTAGAGACTTTTTCATGTCTGTTTATAGATTTATAACTTTTTCAAAATACCTTCATAGCACATATTCTGGATTCTTCATAATTTATTTGTCATTCCTATGGGGATTTCAAGTTGTCCTCACTTGGTTGCTATGCCAGCAATTCTATACGAGAAAACCTTATCCATACAATTTGGTTTCGATGTGTTTTCTTAGCGCTCATTAATTCTCCTGAAGAAACCTGCTCCTTTTCCCAAACTTTAATTCAGGAAACACAAGGATAGTCACCTAATTTTATAACTTTGTTTTGTGTTATTGAGATCTGTATTGTTAATCTTATGATCTCACAGTTCTTCCTCAGTTTGGTCATGTTTCCTTATGCTAACAAAATCTTTTGAGAGGTAAAAAATATTTTTTATTCTTACTGAAGATGCACTTAAAATATTTTCCACTAAATTTTACTTTTGTTGTTGGCACCAAATTACTGAGAAAAGGGCAAAAGAAACAACTTTATTCAGCCATATATAATTACAAATCAGTTTGTTGGTATTTAGTAATATTGGTTCTTATTATCCATTATCCTAAATTAAAATTTAGTATATTTACAGACAATCAGAAACACTAGGAAGTTAAAATTACATATTATTTCTTTGCTCTTGAAATTACATTTGATAAGCTTTTGTATTTTTTTAAGGAAAAATCTGTGTCTTCAGCACTTTTTGATGTAGCATTACATTAAGAACATTTTCCATGTTATTAAATATTTTTTGAAAGCATGTTAATACCTACAAAACATTCCATCTTATGGAAGTACCACGTAATTTATCTGTGCCTTTATTACTTGATATTAAATGTGTTTCTAATTTCTTCTATCCCCAAACATTCTATAATAAGCATTCTTGTACATTAATCCTTGTTAATTGCTTTATTTCTTTAAAATAATTATTATAATGCTATATAAGTAAAGTATGCTGTGGGCACTCAAAACCATAGAGAAAACAGTACATCTAAATGTATTAGTGTTTAAGAATCATAACACATCGAGGGGGATTTTAAGTGAATGAACCTAGTGATTAATTTTAAGAACATAAAACTTGAGACAACCAGATATTATGTGCTCCCTAATGTGAAGAAATAAGAAGTATAGCACATCAACTATGAAGAACTCTTACCAATCAAATCTGAATCAAAACTGTAGTTCCCAATCACTAATTTGTTAAAAAAGAAAAACATGAAAATCAGAGAAATATGTTAAAAATAAAACAGGAATTCACACAGAAAAATGCAAAATTTTGTTAACTCTACAAGGCAAATGACCACCCACAAGGAAGAATAAACTTCATGGAAAAAAGAGAGAGGGACAACCTATAGATTTAAAGACAAGAGAATAATCAACCAAGCTATCAATACTCTGAGCCCTGTTGGGATTCTGATTTCAATAAAACAACTTTGGAAATAAATTAGGATATCATGCAGATATATACACTGACTAGATTTTTTAATATTAAGGGTTTATTGTTAAATTTGTGGGTGGATAGCTGGAAAAGCTTTTGTCTTATTTTGTATTTTTTTAGTCCTTATGCTATTTTTTCCCCGATGAAACGTTATGTTTAGGATTTTCATCTATACTATTTAGGTAACTATACTATTTAAGTAACTCTGAAGCAATCCTAAAGTAACCTTAAAGTAATCGTGTTTTGGGCAGAGCCAAGACACGATTGGACATATGTTGATAATTATTGATCTTCTCTATATTTACATATTTTTTGAGAATTTAAAATGCCACAAAAGGGAGCAACAGGAAATGAGTTTACTATTTCGGTGGGGAATAGATAATACAGTCTTGTTATATATATATATATGGTTTATCCTGAAGAGATTTGGGAAAGGAAGTGATATGATGGGATTCACAAGTGAGAGTGCACTCTTATGAACATGGACATGAATTCATCCAGGAGCAAGGAGACCATTAATACCTTCCTCAGTTTCTATAATTGCAGTCCTCTCTCTGTCACATTCTTATGGGCTATAATTTCTCTACAGAATGATAATAGAATGATAAAGAAAATAAGAATGAATTAAAAATGAGATGTGAAAGCCAAAGGGACTCCTTGGTAGAGGCAAAGAAGCCCTCATTTTGCAGCAGGAGTGCAGAGAAAGACAAACATGAGGCCTGAGACTTATTAGTCTGTGCGACTAACTTCAAAGGAGGTTAAACTTGGCAGATTTGTTATACCAAGGGCATTGCCCCCATTGGGAATATCTGAAGCTTTAACACACAGAATCTAGACATGCGGATGATTGCTCCTGAAGATTTTGATTCCTCTGACTCTTCTGAACCTTCTAAGCCTGCAGAAGTGTTCCATTCCTTTTTGCTAAGAGCAGTCATCTCAATAATCCTGAGAGGCAGCAGATATACCACTCAAGATCTGCCCTCACTTTCCCTCCTGGCCACTTGGCTTATACCTAGGTTTTAAGTCATAATATCAAGCAACTGAGGATGCACTTGGCTTCATAAACAAAGTACTGTAATTTAAAGATGCTGCAAAACTATCTGACATGTATCAGTAGCCATCTGGGATGTATGAGTGGCACTGTGTTAGAAGAGTCTTTATCAAAGGGACAGGAACATAGAATTGGAAAGGGAAGAGTTTATTTACCTGAGAATATTCTTTGGAGATAAAGGATTTAGTGTCCTGGAAAGAACCTCAGGAGATTGTACAAACTAATAAGGTGGCTCCCAGTGGCATGGTACACACAGTGGCCAAGCTGAGCAAAGTTGAAATGCATGAACTGCAATGTCAGATGATGGATAAAGAAATTAAAAAGTTCAGAGAAGTAGACATGCTAGAATGGATGTAATATGTACAGTCAGAAGATAAGCATGATGCTTATGTTCCCTGGGAAGGCCCAAAGGACACAAAATTTATCAAGGCCATATGAATGGCCTGGTGAGACAGGAAACAGCATCATTAAAAAGTTCAGGGGCTTCCCTGGTGGCGCAGTTGTTGAGAGTCCGCCTGACGATGCAAGGGACGCGGGTTCGTGCCCCGGTCCGGGAGGATCCCACATGCTGCGGAGCAGCTGGGCCCGTGAGCCATGGCCGCTGGGCCTGTGCATCCGGAGCCTGTGCTCCGCAACGGGAGAGGCCACAACAGTGATAGGCCCGTGTACAGGAGAAAAAAAACAAAAAAAAGTTCAGTAGTGTCTCTACTTTTCATTTTAGGGCTGGAGATAGAAAATACTGTTACAGAATTTATCTAGCTGAAAACAGTGTCCATGCATGGACTTTAAAATAATAGAGTCTAGGTGGCAGCAGTTAACTGTCAGTAACCAGGTGGTACTTAACCACATATATTGTGATCACTAGCAAAGTTGGAGTAATAGCCCTGGGAACCAGATACACAGGGACTTACAAGGATGGTTAATAGAATATGACCTCCCTAGGGGCAAAATAGATTGGTGGCTGACAAAGTCACTACTCAGCTTGAACCAGCAGAAGAAATCAAGGTTTGGTGATTGGGCATCTGAGGATAGCCACCCTAATAAATATGTCATGATTCCTTGCATAGGTTTCAGACTGGGGACCATTGTTCAGAATCAGAGCCCACTAAACACTGGTTCCAAGTGGAACAATTGCAATACCATAGCATGTATACAAAGAAATGATTTGCCGCATTTTTCCTCAAGAAAATTATGGCCATTTACTCACTTGACTATAAATTGGGAGATGGGGATTACTCATATTTTTAGCACTGTTGGTATAGGTTATAGGGTTTCTGTGATATTGAACTACGAATACTTTGAAACATTATTGTGGCCTTCCTATATGTATGGGGGCATATGGGAGACAGGTAATAAATCACTTACATAGACCACCTGATGGTCATTTCCCTGGACCCTGAATGTTTAATTGGTATTAACATACTTGGAAGTTAGTACAACTTCCAGATTGGGTCCTTGGTTGTAGATAACTACCAAAATAGGGAAAGCCACATGGCAGCCTCTGAAACTGTTCCTGTCATGAGAAAGTAAGTAAAAATATATAAATAAAAATTGTATCATATATGTATTATATAGAGTTTAGGAGATTTATATCAGCCATGAGTTTCTAACAGATGCAAGGATGGTGGTCCTTACCACATCCTCAGTTAAGTTACCTAGCAATGATCTTGCAAATACCAGATGGATCCTGGAAGGTGACTGTAGACCGCTGCAAGCTCAACCCAGTAGTTGCCCTGATTGAAGTTGCCATGATGGATGTGGTAACTTTGTTAGAACAGATAGAGCCTCAGGTTCTGGTATATGGACATTGTTTTGGCATATGCATTCTTTTCTATTTCAGTAAGAAAAGAGGATCAGGGAGAGTTTTTGCTCACTTCAGATGTGTAATAAACACTTGCAAATTTTGCTGTTGAGCTGTAATTCCTTTTCCTCTGCTGTAAGGTAGTCCAAAGGGATCTCGGACTATCTAAACATTGCAGAGCGCAGCACATGAATCCATTGCTTTCAGGATAGCATGTTAATCTCTTCAAATAGTTAGTACTATGAAGGCCTTCGTGAGACACTGTTTAGAGGATGGAGTGGTCATGATGGCAGAGAGAGAGGCCAACAGCATAGATTCTCACTAACTAAGGCTAATCTAGCTACTGCTACCACCAAATGTCCAACCTGTAAGAAAAAGAGACCAAAACCAAGCTCCAAAATTACATAATTTCTTGAGATTTACTATCTACCTGGTAACAAGTTAACTATTTTGAATAGCTTCCATCCTGAGAATATCACTGGTCTTGTCACTAGAATAAATTATTATATATTTCTGCCAGTGTATATGGGTTTCAAAAATATTCCTGTTCTGCTACTTGTTTTTCAAAGAAATGAGTTTTATGGAAGGTGTCATGGTTTATTTTATACCTCAAACTTGACTGGGCCACAGGGTGGCCAGATATTTGGTCAAACATTACTCTGGGTGTATCTGTGAGGATGTTTCTTTTTTTGTTTGTTTTTTTCTTTTTAACATCTTTATTGGAGTATAATTGCTTACAAAGGTGTGTTAGTTTCTCCTTTATAACAAAGTGAGTCAGCTATACATATACATTTATCCCCATATCTCCTCCTCCTTGAGTCTCCTTCCCACCCTCCCTATCCCAGCCCTCTAGGTGGACGCAAAGCACGGAGCTGATGTCCCTGTGCTATGCAGCTGCTTTCCACTAGCTATCTATTTTATATCTGGTGGCGTATATATGTCCATGCCACTCTCACTTCATCCCAGCTTACCCTTTCCCCCTCCCCATATCCTCAAGTCCATTATCTACGTTTGCGTCTTTATTCCTGTCCTGCCCCTAAATTCTTCAGAACCATTTTTTTTTTTAGATTCCATATAAATGTGTTAGCATATGGTATTTGTTTTTCTCTTTCTGACTTCACTCTGTATGACAGTCTCTAGGTCCATCCACCTCACTACAAATAACTCAATTTTGTTTCTTTTTATGGCTGAGTAATATTCCATGGTATATATGTGCCACATCTTCTTTATCCATTCATCTGTCGATGGACACTTAGATTGCTTCCATGTCCTGGCTATTGTAAATAGAGATGCAATGAACATTGTGGTACATGACTCTTTCTGAACTACGGTTTTCTCAGGGTATATGCCCAGTAGTGGGATTGCTGGGTCGTATGGTAGTTCCATTTTTACTTTTTTAAGGAACCTCCATATTGTTCCCCATAGTGGCTGTATCAATTTACATTCCCACCAACAGTGCAAGAGGGTTCCCTTTTCTCCACACCCTCTCCAGCATTTGTTGTTTGTAGATTTTTTGATGATGGCCATTCTGACCGGTGTGAAGTGATACCTCATTGTAGTTTTGATTTGCATTTCTCTAATGATTAGTGATGTTGAGCATCCTTTCATATGTTTTTTGGATATCTGTATATTTTCTTTGGAGAAATGTCTCTTTAGGTCTTCTGCCCATTTTGAGGTTGGGTTGTTTGTTTAATTGGTATTGAGCTGCATGAGCTGCTTGTAAATTTTGGAGATTACTCCTTTGTCAGTTGCTTCAGTTGCACATATTTTCTCCCATTCTCAGGGTTGTCTTTTCATCTTCTTTATGGTTTCTTTTGCTGTGCAAAATATTTTAAGTTTCATTAGGTCCCATTTGTTTATTTTTGTTTTTATTTCCATTAGTATAGGAGGTGGGTCTAAAAGAATCTTGCTGTGATTTATGTCATAGACTGTTCTCCCTATGTTTTCCTCTAAGGGTTTTATAGTGTCTGGCCTTACATTTAGGTCTTTAATCCATTTTGAGTTTATTTTTGTGTATGATTTAAGGTAGTTTTCTAATTTCATTCTTTTACATGTAGCTGTCCAGTTTCCCCAGCACTACTTATTGAAGAGGGTGTCTTTTCTCCATTGTATATCCTTGCCTCCTTTGTCAGAAATAAGGTGACCATATGTGCATGGGTCACCTCCGGGCTTTCTATCCTGTTCCATTGATCTTGATTTCTGTTTTTGTGCCAGTACCATACTGTCTTGACTACTGTAACTTTGAGTATAGTCTGAAGAAGGGAGCCTGATTCCTCCAGCCCCATTTTTCTTTCTCAAGGTTGCTTTGGCTATTTGGGGTCTTTTGTGTTTCCATATAAATTGTGAATTTTTTTGTTCTAGTTCTGTGAAAAATACCATTGGTAGTTTGATAGGGATTGCGTTGAATCTGTAGATTGCTTTGGATAGTAGAGTCGTTTTCGCAATGTTGATTCTTCCAATCTAAGAACATGGTTTATCTCTCCAACAGTTTGTATCATCTTTAATTTCTTTCATCAGTGTCTTATAGTTTTCTGCATATAGCTCTTTTGTTTCCTTAGGTAGGTTTTTTCCTAGGTATTTTATTCTTTTGTTGCAATGGTAAATGGGAGTGTTTCCTTCATTTCACTTTCAGATTCTATATCATTAGTGTATAGGAATGCAAGAGATTTCTGAGCATTAATTTTGTATCCTGCTACCTTACCAAATTCATTGATTAGCTCTAGTAGTTTTCTGGTAGCATCTTTAGGATTCTCTGTGTATAGTATAATGTCATCTGCAAACAGTGACAGTTTTACTGCTTCTTTTCCAATTTGTATTCCTTTTATTTCTTTTTCTTCTTAGATTGCTCTAGTTAAAACTTCCAAAACTATGTTGAATAATAGTGGTGAGAGTGGGCAACCTTGTCTTGTTCCTGATCTTAGTGGAAATGATTTCAGTTTTTCACCATTGAGAACGATGTTGGCTGTGGGTTTTTCATATATGGCCTTTATTATTTTGAGGTAAGTTCCCTCTATGCCTAATTTCTGCAGGGTTTTTATCATAAATGGGTGTTGAATTTTGTCAAAGGTTTTTCTGCATCTATTGAGATGATCCTACGGTTTTTCTCCTTCATTTTGTTAATATGATTTATCACATTGATTGATTTGTGTATATTGAAGAATCCTTGCACCCCACTCGATCATGCTTTATGATCCTTTTAATATGCTGTTGGATTCTGATTGCTAGTATTTTGTTGAGGATTTTTGCATCTAACTTTCTTAGTGGTATTGGCCTGTAGTTTTCTTTTTTTGTGAAATCTTTGTCTGGTTTTGGTATCAGTGTGATGGTGGCCTCATAGAATGAGTTTAGGAGTGTTCCTCCTTCTGCTGTATTTTGGAAGAGTTTGAGAAAGACAGGTGTTAATTCTTCTCTAAATGTTTGATAGAATTTGCCTCTGAAGCCATCTGGTCTTGGGCTTTTGTTTGTTGGAAGATTTTTAATCACAGTTTCAATTTCAGTATTTGTGATTGGTCTGTTTGTATTTTCTATTTCTTCCTGTCAGTCTCGGAAGGTTGTGCTTTTCTAAGAATTTGTCCATTTCTTCCAGGTTGTCCATTTTATTGGCATAGAGTAGCTTCTAGTAATCTCTCATGATCCTTTATATTTCTGCAGTGTCAGTTGTTACTTCTCCTTTTTCATTTCTAATTCTATATTTTGAGTCTTTTCCCCTTTTTTCCTTCATGAGTCTGGCTATTGTTTGTCAATTTTGTTTATCTTCACAAAGAACAAGGTTTTCATTTTATTGATCTTTCCTATTGTTTCCTTCATTTTTTTTCATTTATTTCTGATTTGATCTTTATGATTTCTTTCCTTCTGCTAACTTTGGGGTTTTTTTGGTTCTTCTTTCTCTAATTTTTTTAGGTGTAAGGTTTCGTTTCTTATTTGAGATGTTTCTTCTTTCCTGTGGTAGGATTGTATCGCTATATACTTCCCTCTTAGAGCTGCTTTTGCTACATCCCATAGGTTTTGGGTCATCGTGTTTTCATTGTCATTTGTTTCTAGGTATTTTTTGATTTCCTCTTTGATTTCCTCAGTGATCTCTTGGTTATTTAGTAGTGTATTGTTTAGCCTCCATGTGTTTGTATTTTTTACAGATTTTTTTCCTGTAATTGATATCTAGTCTCATAGCATTGTGGTTAGAAAAGATACTTGATATGATTTCAATTTTCTTAAATTTATGAATGCTTGATTTGTGACCCAAGATATGATCTATCCTGGAGAATGTTCCATGAACACTTGAGAAGAAAGTGTATTCTGTGGTTTCTGCATGGAGTGTCCTATAAATATCAATTAAGTCCATCTTGTTTAATGTATCATTTAAGGCTTGTGTTTCAGTCATTATTTATTTTCAGTTTGGATCATCTGTCCATTTGTGAAAGTGGGATGTTAAAGTGCCCTACTGTTATTGTGTTACTGTAGATTTTCCCTTTTATGGCTCTTTGCATTTGCCTTATGTATTGAGGTGCTCCTATGTTGGGTGCATAAATATTTACAATTTTTATATCTTCCTGTTGGATTCATCCCTTGCTCATTTGTAGTGTCCTTCTTTCTCTCTTGTAATAATCTTTATTTTAAAGTCTATTTTGTCTGATAGGAGATTTGCTACTCCAGCTTTCTTTTGATTTCCATTTGCATGGAATATCTTTTTCCATCCCCTCACTTTCAGTCTGTATGTGTCCCTCAGTCTGAAGTGGGTCTCTTGTAGACAGCATATATATGGGTCCTGTTTTTGTATACATTCAGCCAGTCTAAGTCTTTTGGTTGGAGCATCTAAACCATTTACATTTAAGGTAGTTATCGATATGTATGTTCCTATTACCAGTTTCTTAATTGTTTTGGGTTTGTTATTGTAGGTATTTTCCTTCTCTTGTGTTTCTTGCCTAGAGAAGTTCCTTTCGCATTTTTGTACAGCTGGTTTGTTGGTGCTGGAATCTCTTAGCTTTTGGTTGTCTGTAAAGGTTTTAATTTCTCTGTCAAATCTGAGTGAGATCCTTGCTGGGTAGAGTAATCTTCGTTGTATATTTTGCCCTTTCATCACTTTAAATTTCATACCACTCCCATCTGGCTTGCAGTGTTTCTGCTGAAAGATCAGCTGTTAACCTTTTGGGGATTCCCTTGTATTTATTTGTTGCTTTTCCCTCCCTGCTTTTAATATATTTTCTTTGTATTTAATTTTTGATAGTTTGATTAATATGTGTCTTGGCGTGTTTCTCTGATAGTATCCTATCGGACTCTCTGGGCTTCCTGGACTTGATTGACTATTTCCTTTCCCATATTAGGGAAATTTTAAACTATAATCTCTTCAAATAGTTTCTCAGTCCCTTTCTTTTTCTCTTCTTCTTCTGGAACCCCTATAATTCGAATGTTGGGGCATTTAATGTTGTCCCAGAGGTCTCTGACACTGTCCTCAATTCTTTTCATTTTTTTTCTTTTTTCTGCTCTGCAGTAGTTAGTTCCACTCTTTTATCTTCTGGGTCGCTTATCTGTTCTTCTTCCTTAGTTATTCTACTATGGATTCCTTCTAGAGAATTTTAATCTCATTTATTGTGTTGTTCATCATTGTTTGCTCTTTAGTTCTTCCAGGTCCTTGTTAAGTGTTTCTTGTGTTTTCTGCATTCTATTTCCAAGATTTTGGATCATCTTTGCTGTCATTACTCTGAATTGTTTTTCAGGTAAACTGCCTATTTCCTTTTCCTTTGTTTGGTCTGGTGGGTTTTTACCTTGCTCCTTCATCTGCTGTGTATTTCTCTGTCTTCTCATCTTGCTTAACTTACTGTTTGCGATCTCCTTTTCTCAGCCTTCAGGTTTGTAGTTCCTTTTGTTTTTGGTGTCTGCCCCCAGTGGGTAAGGTTAGTACAGTAGGTTGTGTAGGCTTCCTTGTAGAGGTTACTGGTGCCTGTGTTCTGGTGTATGAGGCCGGATCTTGTCCTTCTGGTGGGTAGGACCATATCCGGTGGTGTGTTTTGGTGTGTCTGTGACCTTATTATAATTTTAGGCAGCCTCTCTGCTAATGGGTGGGGTTGTGTTTCTGTCTGGCTAGTTGTTTGTCATAGGGTGTCCAGCACTGTAGCTTGCTGCTCGTCGAATGGAGCTAGGTCTTAGCATTGATTTGGAGATTTCTGACAGCTTTTGCCATTTGATATTACGTGGAGCTGGGAGGTCTCTGGTGGACCAGTGTCCTGAACTCGGCTCTTCCACCTCAGAGGCTCAGGCCTGACACCCGGCCAGAGCACCAAGACCCTGTCAGCCACACATCTCAGAAGAAAAGTGAGGGAGAAGGAGAGGGAGAGGGAGAGGGAGAGAGAAAGAAAGCTATTAAAATAAAATAAAGTATTAAAAATAAAAAAGGAAAAAAGTAATTAAAAAGAAGAAAAAAGAAAGAAGAGAGCAACTGAACCAAAACACAAACCCACCAATGAGAGCAAGAGCTAAAAGCTATACTAACAAAACAAAACAAAACAAAACAAAATGGGCCGACAGAACCCTAGCACAAATGATAAAAGCAAATCTATACAGACAGAATCACACAAAGAAGCATGCACAAACACACTCACAAAAAGAGAAAAAGGAAAAAAATATATATATAAATGAAGAGAGCAACCAAATCAATAAACAAATCTACCAGTGATAACAAGCTCTAAATACTCAATTAAGATAAACATAAAGCCAGAAACAAATTAGATGCAGAAAGCATACCCCAAGTCTACAGTTGCTCCCAAAGTCCACCTCCTCAATTTTGGGATGATTTGTTGTCTATTCAGGTATTCCACAGATGCAGGGTCCATCAAGTTGATTGTGGAGCTTTAATCCGCTGCTCCTGAGGCTGCTGGGAGAGATTTCCCTTTCTCTTCCGTGTTCGCACAGCTCCCGGGGTTTAGCTTTGGATTTGGCCCCACCTCTGCCTGTAGGTCACCTGCGGGCATCTGTTCCCCACCCAGAGAGGACACAGGACGGGGTTAAAGGAGCAGCTGATTAGGTGGCTCTGGCTCACTAAGGCTGGGGGTAGGGAGGAGTATGGAATGTGAGGCGAGCCTGCAGTGGCAGAGTCCGGAATGACGTTGCAACAGCCTGAGAAGAACTGTGTTCTCCTGGGGAAGTTGTCCCTGGATCACAGGACCCTGGCAGTGGCAGGCCACACAGGCTCCTGGGAGGGGAGGTGTGGATAGTGACCTGTGCTTACACACAGGCTTCTTGGTTGCTGCAGAAGCAGTCTTAGCATTTCATGCCTGTCTCTGGTGTCTGCACTGATGGCCACAGCTTGTGTCCATCTCTGGAGCTCATTTAGGCGGTGCTCTAAATCCTCTCTCCTCGTGCACCTGGAAACAATGGTCTCTTACTTCTTAGGCCATTCCAGACTTTTTCCCAGACTCCCTCCCAGCTAACTGTGGGGCACTAGCCCCCTTCAGCCTGTGTTCATGCAGCCAAGCCCAGTCCTCTCTTGGGATCTGACCTTGGAAGCCATGACCTCAGCTCCCAGCCCCCACCCACCTGGGCGGGTGAGCAGACAAGCCTCTCAGACTGGTGAGTGCTGATCGGCACCGATCCTCTGTGCGGGAATCTCTCTGCTTTGCCCTCTGCACCCCCACTGCTGTGCTCTCCTCCGTGGCTCTGAAGCTTCCCCACCCACCCACTCCCCACCTCTGCCAGTGAAGGGGCTTCCTAGTGTGTGGAAACTTTTCCTCCTTCACAGCTTCCTTCCAGAGGTGCAGATCCCATCCCTATTCTTTTGTCTCTGGTTTTTCTTTTTTCTTTTGCCCTGCCCAGGTACATGGGGAGCTTCTTGCCTTTTGGGAAGTCTGAGGTCTTCTACCAGTGTTCAGTAGGTGTTCTGTTCCACATGTAGTTGTATTTCTGATGTATTTGTGGGGAGGAAGGTGACCTCCACATATTATTCCTCCGCCATCTTGAAGGTCCCTTTGTGAGGATGTTTCTGGAGGAGATTAATGCTTGAATCAGAAGACTGAGTAAAGCAGATTGCCCTCCCTAAGGTAGGTAGGTCTCACCCTATCAACTGAAAACCTGAAAAGAACAAAAATATACTGAGTTGTTTTTCCTGTCTGACTGCCTTCTGGCTGGGGCATTGGTCTTTTCCTGCCTTCAGACTCAAAGTGAAATATCAAGAGCTCTTAGTTCTCAAGCCTGTAGTCTTTCTACTGGAACTTACACCATTGGCTCTCCTGGTGCTCAGGCCTTTGAACTCAGACTGGAATACACTATCAGCTCTTCCTGGTCTCCATCTTGCTGACTGCAGATCTTGGGACTTCTCAGCCTTCATAATTAAGTGAGCCAATTTCTTGTAATAATCTTTTCAGGGAGAGAGAGAGAGAGAGAGAGAGAGAGAGAGAGAGGGAGGGAGAGAGAGAGAGAGGGAGGGAGGGAGGGAGGGAGGGAGAGGGAGAGAGAGATAGAGATAGAGAGAGAGATACCCATCTCCTATTGGTTCTGTTACTCTGGAGAACCCTGAATAATACAGTAGGAGCTTAATAATAATAATAATATAATAATAATACAGTAAGAGCTTCTTCTGTAGGAGTTTTGATGAACTTCATGCTCAGGGATGTCCTTGTCTGTAATTACTGTTTAGTATTCAAAACATGGCCTCTTTGTGTGGCTGTGGCTCTACATCTCAGGTTTAGTGTGATTGTAACTCTGTTGTCCTGCATGCTATAGGTCTTGCCTTCTGACGTAACGATTCACTTTTAATACTATGCTATTTTGGAATATTGTTTTCTGAGATCTATTTACTTTGGATCCATTTACCCCTGGCATCTAAGCAGTCTTTCTGTGGGATTCCTAGTCTTCCTATCTTCTCAGCATGGATTATGTCCCCAGTAGCTTTCCTTCAGGGTAGGTCTTTGTCTTTCTGAAAAAGACTATTTGTAGTACATTGAGGGATGCCTGGGGGTTTAGGCTGTAATGGTTTGATCTCCTCTGTGTGCTTCCCTGGGTCTTTTTTTTTTTACATGTGTCAGAAACCTGGAGCCTGCAAGTTCTTCTTACAGTATTGAAGATGGTTTTAGCTTCTTTTGAAATCAAGTTTTTGTTTGTTAATCCTGGGTTCCATGACCTGTATGGTCCCTCAGTGTTCACCTATCTCTTCTCTGCTACCACTGGGCAGCAGCTGACCAAGCAAGGATCTGATGCTGTGGAACAGTCTGGCCACACATTCACCCTCAGTGGTTCGTAGAGGATCTGGCCATATAGCTTCAGTGAATGTGTCATCTGTGAATTACTAATTTTTCTATCTCTTTTGATCTTTTATAAAAAGGTTTGGGGGGATTTAACGATTGCTGCAGTGATGGTCCTGTTGTCAGTGGCTTATAAATAATTTTTGATCTCTTTTGATAATATTAAAGTTATTCATTTTAGAAAATCCATTAAATTTATTATATATTTATATAGATTATATATAAACAGGCATATATTTATAAATTGTCATATGTTAGTTATGAATTATGTATTATACAGTATGCATCATTCATAATACAACATTTTGTTAAATGTTAAATAATTTAACATTTAACATACAACCTATGTTAAATAATTTAAATATGGTTAATAATATCCAATAGCATTTTATACAATTTTATATTGACCTTATGATAATGTAATATATTTGATATCTGCACTCCCTCATTAGGACATAAGCCAATAGAGAACTGAAATTTTATTTTATGAATCTTTACAACAACAAGTGACTAAAAACAATACTTGATATGTATTAGCAATTAAAATATAATTTTTAAAGTGTTACAGTTCAAATTTGGAACATCTTATTACTTAAACTTTATCACATTTTTCAACTGTCAACCTAAAACCTAAGAATAAATCCACAAAATCAACAGTCATGTGCTGGAAAAATGAGTAATAAAAAAATTTCAGGGAACACCATCAAAACATATTACATAAAAATAAATATTCAGATTTCACATATGAATCCCCATAGTTGAATTGATTTTGTATATATGTCCATGATATTTAATCACTCCTGTATATAAGACTAAAGTTTCCTGAAGAATTTCTAAAATAGTATATGAGATCAAAACATCTAAACTTTCATAGAGCAATTTTGTTGCACAGATATTTACTTGCTAAGATACAGTAGCAGAGGAACTGTGACACTCATTGTTCTCTCCAAAATTTCACTTTAAATATATTTTGGGGGCTTCCCTGGTGGCACAGTGGTTGAGAGTCCACCTGCTGATGCAGGGAACACGGGTCCGTGCCCCGGTCCGGGAAGATCCCACATGCCGCGGAGTGGCTAGGCCCGTGAGCCATGGCCACTGAGCCTGCGCATCCAGAGCCTGTGCTCCGCAATGGGAGAGGCCAAAACAGTGAGAGGCCCACGTACCGAAAAAAAAAATAAATAAATAAAAATAAATATATTTTAGGGGTGGTGGTGGTGGAAAATAAATGTTTAACTTAGACAGTGAAATATTTTCCTGTATATCATCTTCCACCCAGTAAATTTGTAACACATTAGCCGAAGCTTCCTTAACGGAGTGCGGTTTGGGGAAGATGATATTTTGATAGAAAAAACATCCTGTATCTTACACAAAATTGACATTTTCTTCTTATTGATTACTAATATTTTTCTCAATGTACAGTAAATCAGTCCCTTAAATCCTGTAATCTATATTAAATTTTTTCCTGAGGAAATTACACTTTACATAACCATTTTAATGTGTTCCTTCACATCTTTGAAAGTGTATATCAGATTTGACTTTCCAGTTCTGTAGTTCCCCACTATCTGATAGCTATTTTTTTTCCAGCATCACACCATATTATTCTAATCCAGAAAGTTTGAAAGAAACATTTATAAATAGAACTTTCTTGAAAATGTTTGCAATTTTTAGTACTTTTGAAATTTACAGGTAAAAACATCTGTAGACAAGTCTTTCCCATTCTTGGAGGACAAAGCCTAGCACATTTTCAGCAATTTATTTGACTTTCACTGCCTATTTTTTCCAAGCAGTCAATTTCTCTTTTTCTGCAGAGTCTGTGAATAGGACTACATTGTCAGTTGAGAGGTGGCACAGATTTCCCTGGTTAGCTGCCCCCTTGCTCTTTTTCCAGTGCTGTCACCAGAGAGAAATGACTCTAGGCCTCAGTAAAGAAAACACTTTCTGTCAAGTTGTTCCCTCCACGTAGGAAGAGGACAGTAAGTGTCCATATGCAAACCTCCACTCGACTTCCTTCTACCTAATAGAGTTTGTGCTTTGTGTGACTGCACAAACCATTCTAGAACTCACAGAAGTATTTGAAAGAGAATGAACTTTCAGGGGCCAAAAGGATGGCCATTGGCTTCTATATGTGAAATCTGTTGGGCAGATGAAGATCATCTTTGGTACTCTGGTGTTAATTATTTCAAATTATATCTGTGGAACTTTGTTTTTTCTTTTCCTTGTCTCCATTTCGTGCATGCCTAAATGTCCAGGCAATATCAAAATATATCCTAATGAAAGAAGAGCAATAGTTACTTAGTAGAGAGAGGTAAGAAGTCATACAGAAACATCAATTTAAAAGAAAAGTCCTAGGGCCCATTTTGCTCAAAGCTAAGCCTGTGTGAATCTTTCTCTGTCATTTATCTCTCTCACAGAGGCTTACCTGTCTGTGAACAGGCACTGAGCATCCTTAATGTAAACACAAGGTATTGTGTGACCTTCCCTGGTGGGTTTTTATTTTATATATCATTATAAATGAGCAATAAAATATATTGCTATTTAAAACACTAAGAATAGTGAATTTTCAATGGGGCACTTGCAAAAGAAGATGGCATCAATTCTCCAAACAATTCCACCTATAAAATCTGTTAGTAAGGACAGCCTTGATAATAGAAGTACATCAGAGGTTCTTGCTACTCAGGATTGTGGTTGAGTTGGTATTTTTGGTAGAGTCTCATGGTTTGTGTTTCACATCAGTGTTTTAGTTTTTGTTCCTCGATAGTGCACAAGAGAAATATATGTGTCTAAGGATTATACCCTTGCTTCAGATTAGATCTCAATTTTCCGCTGCTAGTATTGAAATTTCTGGGCTTTCTCTGATGGTCTAAGATGAGTACTTCATGCTTCTTAAATGTATATGAAGCATCTGCAATATATTTCTCTAATATTGTGGTCTTTTTTTGAACCTATCACTATTAGAAAATACATAGCATGTTATAATTATATAATAACGAATATTTTTGATCCCGTGGTGTTTGGCTTTGAGTTTTAGGAGATCATAAAATGCTTTGAGACAGGAGTAGATTTTCTTGTTTGTCATTAAGGGTTGATGGTTATTGACAAAGCAAACTTTATATTGTAAATTCTCTTGAAAGTGACAAACAACTTAACAAAATTTAGGTTTATAAATTCAGAGTAATCACCTCTCATCTTAAAGCAACACCACTATTGACTAGCTAACAAATATGCTAAAACACCCTCACAAAATCCCATTTTCATTATTCCTCCTGAAATCGCTTGGGTGATATTCATTTGCCCGATTTAAGAGTTTACTTACATGATTTTTGAGTCAAATGATTTTTATTTTGTTAAAAGTATTATGAACAGAGTGGTAAAAGTCATCTAGGACCTATAATGGTAAACGTAGATATCAAATAATATTGTTTTACTGGAAAAAAAATCTATACAGAATAGCTGTGGACCCAAGAATCTCATTTTTATGTACATAAAGAATGTCTAAAAATTTCTCACCATTTTACTATAGGAGGCATGGTAACTTACACATGTGTTTATGTTAACTGGATCTACTTTTAGGAGAAATTAAAAATCAACCCATTTATCCAGTTTAAATGCTAACAATGCCCTCATTGGACATCGTTATTATAGTACACCTGAATCCTACTGACACAGTATAAACCTATATGCCCTTGATAAGTGTTTCATATTCAGTCTTCTATACTTCTTGAAAATATAAAAGTGGCTACACATAAGACAAATAAAAGTATCCATTACTTCAGGAATATTCTTAAAGCAATGGTTCCATGTATGTGGGTCAATCTACTGAGTTTAAATTTTGATTTCACCTATTATTAGGTGTGTCATATTGGAAAATTCACATGACTTCTTAAAATATCAGCTTCTTAATCTATAAAATTAGGTAAATCTAGTACTTAATTCCTGCATTATTGTAAAGGTTAAATATGGTAGAGTATATAACATTATTAGAACAAATCTAGGTGCATGGAGAACACACAATAAGTAATAATTTCTGAGCTTGTTCAGGCATTGGCTCTGCTTTTCTTTCCAGGATCAAGACAATTACCAAATAGGACTCAAAGCTCTGTTATTTTTTAGAGCTAAGAAAAATTCTAGTAGAGATTTGCTGAAAAGATAGTGTCAGAAGCTCATTTTACCATTTTGGTATCATTCTTTGGCACAGGGAAGTTGATTCTTTCCTCACATGCACCTAACACACCTTGTTTGCCTTTTGAAAATTTATGCTGCTGTTAAACATCAAAAATTATATCACATGGAAATGTCTTTCTGGGAGGGTGTGCTGTTACTGTTGAATCATCTTTCTGTGGTATCATTAGGTACAAAAGCTTTGAAGTAAGACCTAAATCCAAAATTCTCACAGATGTTGCATGAAAACAGATTTCAAAAAGGATCTCTGTGCTCTTTCACAGGCAGGTAAACATCTGTGAGAGAGAAAAAAGAAAGCAGGAGAGACAGAGAGAAACTCACTTGAAGGCTTAACTTTGAACAAAACAGGCCTTAGGCCTTTTCTTTCAAATCCATGTCTCTATTTATATGACTTCCTGCCCCTCTACTAGGTAACAATTGAAGTCTCTCTTTGTGAACTAATTTACATTGAGCTCTTCCTTAGCCCTCAATAGTTCTTTTTAAAGTGAGGTTTGTTTTCCCTAATGAGGATCAGCTGTGAGCAGGGGTGGCCAAAATAAATTCCCTTTAACAAGCTGTGCCTCTGCTTAGGCTGAAATTTGGAGAAGAGGAGAGGCCAAGAATACATGAAAGATCTTGAGCCTGCCGGTTAACATTGAAGATCCTATAAATGCAATGTATTTAGACTCACCACATTTTTCTTTATTAAGGAATTATTATATTCCAAACACTAAAGCTACAAAATGAGGATAAACAAAGCCATGAAAAGAATGACCATCTTTGATAGCTCTTGGGCCATAAATTAAACTTTCTCTATTTTTAATAAGTGTACAAAATTTAGATCAAGGTTCATTTTATTAAAATTATTTGTTTTTCTTTGTCTTTTCATTTTATCAACTAGTGGCTTAGAAGTACTCATGCCATCACAAAATGAAGAAAAAGAAAACAAAACTACAAATTAGAAAGGGTCAATCTATCAGGATTATAGCTTGATCTCTCAAAGCCTAGAGCTTACTAAAACCTCAAAATAATTTCATCAAACAATGTTATAACTGGAGATAAACAGCCCAGTTTTCTTTAAGTTTTCAAGTCTCTTGTCTTCTATTATTAGTTTGTCATATGATTTATTTTTCAAAAAACAAGGATCTATCAAATTGTGCCACTAAATCTCTTCTCTACTTTGATCTTCATTTATGCTTTAAGGCAAAACAGTCTATGTGATTCTCAGCTTTATGGAATGTAGATTCTTTGCTCTTCATGTATAATCCAAGCTTCCCTCACCTCCAAGCATTCTGGAACTGACTGATGGCAAGCCTACCTCAAAAAGTCTTTTCTTATCCTCAGTAAGAATATAACAATAAACAGGAAGAAATGATGATGCTACTGAAGCCTGTGAGCACAGCTGCTCATTTCGTCAGTTCTGCTATTACCTCTGGCTCAGAGGTTCCATTTTCCCTGCTTCTATGGGATGTGTCAGGACTGCTCTGACAGCAAGCCCCATAGGCACATGGCATAAAGCTTCTTGCTTTTAAAGCCGGCTTTTACTGGCTCACCAGTTGAGTGTAGTAGCAGTTCTAATGATAACTGGGGAGCTAGTAGAATAATCCAAAAAGTGCTGCCCTCAAATTCTGAGTTAATGAAAAGAAAACGAACTTAGAGTAAACACATCATACTCTGAAGATAAAAGAAAACATATTCTTCTAGTTAACACTAATTATACGAATATTATTATTATCGCATTCTTTTTTCTTAAAAGCTCATGAGTTTTCGGTCAGAAAAATGTGGGTGGAAGTCCTGACTTTATAACCTATGAGCATTATGACTAGAGAAATTAGAATAATCCTATAATGTCCTTGAAATTCTTGAACTCAGCTACAAATCACTTGGTATAATCATATGCTGATTAAGATTTTGTGATGTTTAAATAACATAATATGTATTCATGATTAGGATTATGAGAGACACAGAAGTAATCACTCAGCATGGATTTTTTTTTGTCTTTAAAAACAAACAAAAAAAACCTTAAAACTCTTTCTCTCTACCAGGTTAAATATACCTACCTTAAAAGCAGGGCGTTCCCTGACTTCTTTCTCTATTTCTATAGGTTTTGGTGTTTTATTGGCCATAATGAATTGAATCGTGGCCCCCAAAATATAGGTCCATGCCCTTATATTCAGAATGTCTGAATTATTCCTAGTATGGCAAAAGATGTGATTAAGTTAAGAATCTTGAGAGGAAAAACTTATCTTGGATTAACAGGAGGGCCCTAAATGCAATCACATTTATCTTTATGAGAGAGAAACAGTTTTGAGACAGACAGAAAAGGAGAAACACAAACACAGGAGGAAGAAGCTGTGTGACCCAGAGACTGGAGCAGTATAGCCACAAGCCAAGGAACACGTGGAGTCACCAGAAGTTGGAAGTGGCAAAAATAGATGCTCCGCTCTAGCTTTGGGAGGGAATGTAGCCCTGCCAACCCGTTGATTTAGGATATTTGGCCTCTAAAACTGTGAGACAATAAATTTCTATAGATTTAAGGCACCGGTTTCTGATGTTTTTATAGGAACCACAGGAAACTAATGCATTGCCATTTTATCACTTTGCGCATTCCAAGTGTATCTTGGCAACTTATCGATAGACTGTTACGACCTTGAAAGTGGAAATCACATCTTACTCCTCTTTGTGTAGAATTCAGTACCTCGCCCAAGTCTTTACACTTCGCAAGGTCTAGAACAAAATTCCCAAATGGATTAATAAATGCCACCATCAGTGAGAGAATTATTCTGGACCCAGTTCCTAAGTACAATGATTAAGAATACTGATTTGGTGAAAAGTCAGCAAAATTGAACAATTATCTAGATATACCTTTTGGGGAAAGGATAAAATGAAACATGCATTTTAACACTGAAAAGATTTAAAAGTCACATAAGAAATAACTGTCATTGACCTATCTAAGAGATGAACTGACAATCTAAGAGAAGAATTCGTAAAAGGATTTTTGTATATTGTGTTGATTGTACTTCCGGTTTTTAGTCCAAATTGTAAGGAGCCTGAAAGTTGTTACTTGCTTCCTCACAACAGGAAAGGTGATGAATAAACTGAAAAGCAGCAACTCTTTTTAGAGTCATCAGGGAGCTAAAGCCACAAGGCAAGCTGCTGCCCCTAAACCTGGAGAAATAGGAGAATACAGAGAATCACAGCTTATTGGGAGTATAAACCCAGAAGTGGAACAGAATCCCATCACTGGTGCCAATCCCAGTAGGAACACAAACTATATTGACAGAGTGCTAGAGGCTCAGTGTGCACTAGCTTGAGAGTTAAAATCTCCATGTGGCCCCAATCTTTTATACGTTTTACCTCTAGGAGTCCCATTAGATTCTTACTGTGAAGAATAGAGGAAAAATTCTCTCATACTTCTGGCAGGGGGAGGGGAAAGTCACTATTCTGAAATATGCCCACATGTCCCTGTTCTTAACAAAGTGCACCCTCAAGGGAAACTTTTACCAGAGCCAAACAGTTTGGAATTTATCTAAGCCTAACCTCACTGGCAGAAGAGAAATACCCAACTCCAGCCCTCCAGCTCTTTGAAAGAGAAGAAAATCGTAGATGATATGTTTGAATACATGTTCAGGAAGCAGAAATACAATGAAAGAGTAGTAACTGTTACAGCTGGTCAGAGAAGTTACCACCCAGTGACTGCTTAAGGCATCCTGGCCATTACCCAGTCAATTTGATAAAGAATCCAAGAAAGATTCAACACCAAGACCCAAGATAATTACTGAGGGATGGACTCCAACAATATTACTGAGTTAAAAACAGGAAAGCATGAAGATCAGGAGACAAGGGATGGGACGTAGTGGAGGAAGTCCTAAGTTGAAGATGAATGGAAGTTCAAGGAAGAAGACTGCTGCATGAGTGGAGAACAACCAGTTCAAAGTGAAACAGAAGAAGCATCTGCAAGAAAATATTATGGTTGGGAAAAAGTCTAATTCTAGAAGGAGAATAGATCTCTGGATCATTTGGGGAAAATTTAAAAATAGTTACAGAAAACAAGACAAAGGAAGCACTGAAGTATTTTCTCCAGGAAAACACAAGAAAGACACAGGAAAGACATTCAACTGTGTGCACAACTGGGTCATGCAGTGAACACACTTTACATGTTTTTTTTCCTTATATATGTGTATTTATTTGTTAATTTTATTAACCAAAGAGAAGAAAAGAGCTATTCTTGTTTCATAGGGGTGAATTTGTTTTTTAAAAAATAATCATAAAAGTACATACTGCAGAGGTTTCAGCTTGATTGATAGTGATTTGCAGATATATCTAATCTACTGAACGATCTCAGAATTCCATAGACTTTTACTTGTGAAGAAACATTTTACATAAAACGGCCCTTTGTTAAATTTTGGCCTAGCCAGTTTTTGGTTTTTGCAGCAAAATTATTTGGTTCACATATTAAAATACAACTATATGGTTTCTTTTTCATTTCTCTTTATCTAATCTTATTTCGTGTTTTTTTCCCTTCAGTTTTCTACCTCATTACACTTTCCTCCTTTTATAATCTCATCCCTTTTTAAAATATGGAACTGACTCTCTTCTAAATAATACACAGTGAATATGTGCATAGATGGAAATTAATTGGGAGAGCTATTACTTCTAAAAGAGGGAAAGGAAAATAGGATAACAACATAGAAATGTGCTTCCTGAACTGCCTTTTCTGTAATCTTTCTCTTCCATTATGGCACATCCATTTTTTTTTCCTCTTTACTGTGTATACCTAGATTCTGTATCATTTCAAATCCATTTTTTTCTGGCACATTATATTCCAACATAGTGCCAGTTTTTTGTTCTTAAACAGATTACTTATTTCTTATATCTTCTTGGGTCTCACTTTGTTTCTTCTTCTGATGGGGAACAAAACACTTCAAGAAATCCATCACTGTGCTCTTAGAGTGGTTTTCCTTAGGCATTGTTTGAAGTTCTCAGTTTAACATGAAAAAAAAAATGATTCATATAAGTTATGCACATTGTTACATAAAAATGCAAACTAAAGATGAATATAGTATATTCTATCTTCAGAATTCTCAGCTCAATCATGTAACGTTTATAAAGATATTATATATCAATCTTTCTTGTAAAATATATTGTCTAAGAAGTTCCACATCAATAATAATCAATTTATTATTAATAACTGACAAATAAATACATACCACTATTCTTTGAGGCCTATATTATTTTTTTAATATTTATTTATTTACTTGGCTGCACCAGTTCTTAGTTGCAGCAGGAGGGCTCCTTAGTTGTGGCACGTGAACTCTTAGTTGCAGCATGCACGTGGGATCTAGTTCCCTGACCAGGGATTGAACCCAGGCCCCCTGCATTGGGAGCATGGAGTCCTATTCACTGCACCACCAGAGAAGTCCCTGAGGCCTGTATTATTACATGCAATTTACATATGAGGAAATAGAGAGTTTAGAGATATGAGTAGTTGCTCTAGATGACACAGTTCATAAATAAGAAATGGTGCTGAAATTTAAACATATAAATATTTAAACCCACACGTATTTAAATCCAAATTTGGTGTATATATTAAATATTGATACTGTAAATATGATAAATATTGGTGGTAATCTATTACATTTCATGATAATTTACATTGTATAATATTTATTTGATTTTGACCATTTTTTAGCCTCACAATAGGCTGGCTGAAAGGAAATAAAGAAGATAACTTTTCTATTAGAATAAAATTCTATTTTTTTAATCCATGATATGGAGTTGAAAACTAAAATTCAAAAGATCAATAATGTATACATAATAATGGGTAATATTGGCTTCTTAAATTGTCTAAAGTAAATATGTCAGAATAAGCCCATGTAAGATTTAATTATAGGCTCAAATAGATCCATCCCTACAAGCAGGGTAAAGCATTTTCACTGACAGACCATGGAGTCCCTGTTATTGAATTCTGCTCATACTAAAGAAACAGTCATCAATTTGGTGACTTAAACGTTTAATTTTCTAAAGACACAAGAGTGAACACCCAGTGGAATGAGAATTGTGCACGCAATTACAATTTGTATTGTAGACAACAACCAAACACGGCAAAGGGACATAAAATAAGGTTTGCATGGACTGATATTTAACATGCTTTTGACTGATAATGTCTAACAATGTAAATATATTACTTTTTCCTTGTGGATGTATACGTATAATAAAATTTAATGAAAAATCTCAATGGGTATTATGAAACTTAATTAAATAATTTAAAAATTAGTCTGGAGAGGAAGTTTAGGATCATTTACCATACTTCCCCCTTTTGTGGTCCAAGGCCCAACAATGCCTGCTCTTCTTTACTGGGATTTCCAGTCCATTCACATTTCGACTTCCTTCCATCATCTTCTCATTTCTGTTTCTATATTTTAAATCCCTTGGCTTCTGATTCCAACCTCTCTTTTCCTAGTGCTTGAGAAAGTGTTTTGCCTGTTTTTCTTTCACAGTCTCAGCCCAGTTACACTTACTTCTGGACATATTCTTTAAACTGACTTCTCCAGGCCTAGGCCAGCTGTAAGATTATAGGGAGAAAATCAAACATCCAAGTGTGTGGCTACACTTGTGAACAGTTTACCTCCAATTGTTTGGCAAAACCAGTCTCCTTCTGCTCAGTCAACCTCACAATCACTGGGGGAGGATCTAAGTTTTTAATCCTTCCAGGCCTTCATTCCAAAGCCCCATTTCTCCTTTTTTTTTTTTTAACATTTTTATTGGAGTATAATTGCTTTACAATGGTATGTTAGTTTCTGCTTTTTAAAAAAGTGAATCAGCTATACATATATATATATATATCTCCACATATCTCCTCCCTCTTCAGTTTTGCTCCCACACTGCCTATCCCACCCCTCTGGGTAGACACAAAGCACAGAGCTGATGTCCCTGTGCTATGCAGCTGCTTCCCACTAGCTATCTATTTTACATTTGGTAGTGTATATATGTCCATGACACACTCTCACTTCGTCCCAGCTTACCACTTCACCCTCCCTGTGTCCTCAAGTCCATTCTCTACGTCTGCATCTTTATTTCTGTCCTGCCCTTAGGTTCTTCAGAAACAATTTTTTTTTTTAGATTCCATATATACGTTTTAGTATATGGTATTTGTTTTTTTCTGTCTGACTTACTTCACTCTGTATGACAGTCTCTAAGTCCATCTGCCTCACTACAAATAACTCAATTTCATTTCCTTTTATGGCTGAGTAATATTCCATTGTTTATATGTGCCACATCTTCCTTAACCATTCATCTGTTGATGGACACTTAGGTTGCTTCCATGTCCTGGCTATTGTAAATAGAGCTGCAATGAATATTGCG
The DNA here is from genome assembly GCF_937001465.1 of Orcinus orca. Classification (NCBI taxonomy): domain Eukaryota; kingdom Metazoa; phylum Chordata; class Mammalia; order Artiodactyla; family Delphinidae; genus Orcinus; species Orcinus orca. The sequence goes on from NC_064570.1 coordinate 90,859,519, forward strand.
GTACATGAATCTTTTTGTTATGGTTTTCTCAGGGTATATACCCAGCAGTGGGATTGCAGGGTCATATGGTAGTTCTATTTTTACTTTTTTAAGGAACCTCCATACTGTTCTCCATAGTGGCTGTATCAATTTACATTACCACCAACAGTGAAAGAGGGTTCCCTTTTTTCCACACCCGCTCCAGCATTTATTGTTTGTAGATTTTTTGATGATGGCCATTCTGACTGGTGTGAGGTGATACTTCATTGTAGTTTTCATACTTCATTGTAGCATTTCTCTAATGATTAGTGATGTTGGGCATCCTTTCATGTGTTTGTTGGCAATCTGTATATCTTCTTTGAAGAAATGTCTATCTAGGTCTTCTACCCAATTTGGACTGGGTTGTTTGATTTCTTGATATTGAGCTCCATGAGCTATCTGTACATTTTGGAGATTACTCCTTTGTCAGTTGCCTCATTTCCAAATATTTTCTCATATTCTGAGGGTTGTCTTTTCATCTTGTTTATGATTTCCTTTGCTGTACAAAGCCTTTTAAGTTTCATTAGGTCCCATTTGTTTATTTTTGTTTTTATTTCCATTTCTCTAGGACGTGGGTCAAAAAGGATTTTGCTGTGATTTATGTCATAGAATGTTCAGTCTATGTTTTCCTCTAAGAGTTTTACAGTGTCTGGCCTTGCATTTAGGTGTTTAATCCATTTTGAGTTTATTTTTGTGTATGGTATTAGGGAGTGTTCTAATTTCATTCTTTTACATGTACCTGTCCAGTGTTTGCAGCACCATTTATCAAAGAGGCTGTCTTTTCTCCATTGTATATTCTTGCCTCCTTTATCAAAAATAAGGTGAACATATGTGCGTGGGTTTATCTCTGGGCTTTCTATCCTGTTCCATTGATCTTGATTTCTGTTTTTGTGCCAGTACCATACTGTCTTGATTACTGTAGCTTTGTACTATAGTCTGAAGACAGGGAACCTGATTCCTGCAGCTTCCTTTTTCTTTCTCAAGATTGCTTTGGCTATTTGGGGTCTTTTGTGTTTCCATGCAAATTGTGAAATTTTTTGTTCTACTTCTGTGAAAAATGACATTGGTCATTTGATAGGGATTGCATTGAATCTGTAGGGTACTATGGGTAGTAAAGTTATTTTCACAATGTTGATTCTTCCAATCCAATAACATGGTATATCTCTCCATCTGTTTGTATCATCTTTAATTTCTTTCATCAGTGTCTTATACTTTTTTTTTTTTTTGTGGTATGCGGGCCTCTCTGTTGTGGCCTGTCCCGTTGCGGAGCACAGGCTCTGGATGCGCAGGCTCACTGGCCATGGCTCATGGGCCTAGCCACTCCGTGGCATGTGGGATCTTTCCGGACTGGGGCATGAACCCGTGTCCCCTGCATCGGGAGGTGGACTCTCAACCACTGTGCCACCAGGGCAGCCCTCTTATAGTCTTTTGTGTACAGGTCTTTTGTCTCCTTACATAGGGTTATTCCTAGGTATTTTATTCTTTTTGTTGCAGTGGTAAATGGGAGTGTTTCCTTAATTTCTCTTTCAGATATTTCATCATTAGTGTATAGGAACGCAAGGGATTTCTGTGCATTAATTTTGTATCCTGCTACTTTACCAAATTCATTGATTAGCTCTAGTAGTTTTCTGGTAGCATCTTTAGGATTCTCTATGTATAGTATAATGTCATCTGCAAACAGTGACAGTTTTACTGCTTCTTTTCCGATTTGGATTGTTTTATTTCTTTTTCTTCTCTGATTGCTCTAGCTAAAACTTCCAAAACTATGTTGAATAATAGTGGTGAGAATGGGCAAACTTGTCTTGTTCCTGATCTTCATGGAAATAGTTTGTTTTTCACCTTTGAGCATGATGTTGGCTGTGGGTTTGTCATATATGGCCTTTATTATGTTGAGGTAAGTTCCCTCTATGCCTACTTTCTGGAGGGTTTTTATCACAAATGGATGTTGAATTTTGTCAAAAGCTTTTTCTGCATCTATTGAGATGATCATATGGTTTTTATTCTTCAATTTGTTAATATGGTTTATCACACTGATTTGAGTATATTGAAGAATCCTTGCATTCCTGGGCTAAACCCCACTTGCTTATGGTGTATGATCCTTTTAATATGCTGTTGGATTCTGGTTGCTAGTATTGTGTTGAGGATTTTTGCATCTATATTTATCAGTGTTATTGGCCTGTAGTTTTTTTTGTGTGTGAAATCTTTGTCTGGTTTTGGTATTAGGGTGACGGTGGCCTTGTAGAATGAGTTTGGGAGTGTTACTCCCTCTGCTATATTTTGGAGCAGTTTGAGAAGAATAGGTGTTAGGTTTTCTCTAAATGTTTGATAGAATTCGCCTGTGAAGCCAGCTGGTACTGGGCTGTTGTTTGTTGGAAGATTTTTAATCACAGTTTCAATTTCACTGCTTGAGATTGGTCTGTTTATATTTTCTATATCTTCCTGGTTCAGTTTTGGAAGGTTGTGCTTTTCTAAGAATTTGTCCATTTCTTCCAGGTTTTCCATTTTATTGGCATATAGTTGCTTATAGTAATCTCTCATGATCCTTTGTATTTCTGCAGTGTCAGTTGTTACTTTACCTTTTTCATTTCTATTCTTTTGATTTGAGTATTCTCCCTTTTTTCCTTGATGACTCTGGCTAATGGTTTATCAATTTTGTATATCTTCTCAAAAAAACAGCTTTTAGTTTTATTGATCTTGGCTATCATTTCCTTCATTTCTTTTTCATTTATTTCTGATCTGATCTTTATGATTTCTTTCCTTCTGCTAACTTTGGGGTTTTTGTTCTTCTTTCTCTAATTGCTTTAGGTGTAAGGTTAGGTTGTTTATTTGAGTTGTTTCTTGTTTCTTGAGGTAGGATTGTATTGCTATAAACTTCCCTCTTAGAACTGCTTCTGCTGCATCCCATAAGTTTTGGGTCACTGTGTTTTCATTGTCATTTATTTCTAGGTATTTTTTGATTTCCTCTTTGATTTCTTCGGTGATCTCTTGGTTATTTAGTAGTGTATTGTTTAGCCTCCCTGTGTTTGTATATTTTACAGTTTTTTTTCCTGTAATTCTTATGTAGTCTCATAGCATTGTAGTCGGAAAAGATACTTGATACAATTTCAATTTTCTTAAAATATATCAAGGCTTGATTTGTAACCCAAATATGATGTATCCCGGAACATGTTCCATGAGCACTTGAGAAGAAAGTGTATTCTGTTGTTTTTGGATGGAATGTCCTATAAATATCAATTAAGTCCATTTTGTTTAATGTATTTAAATATTAATTAAGTCCATCTTATTTAATATATCATTTAAAGCATGTGTTTCCTTATATATTTTTATTTTGGATGATCTGTCCATTGGTGAAAGTGGAGTGTTAAAGTCCCCTACTATGATTGTGTTACTGTCAATTTCCCCTTTTATGGCTGTTAACATTTGCCTTATGTATTGAGGTGCTCCTATGTTGGGTGCATAAATATTTACAATTGTTATATCATCTTCTTGGATTGATCCCTTAAAGTCTATTTTGTCTGATATGAGAATTGCTACTCCAGCTTTCTTTTGATTTCCATTTGCATGGAATATCTTTTCCATCCCCTCACTTTCAGTCTGTATGTGTCCCTAGGTCTGAAGTGGGTCTCTTGTAGACAGCATATATATGGGTCTTGTTTGTATCCATTCAGCCAGTCTATGTCTTTTGGTTGAAGCATTTAATCCATTTACATTTAAGGTAGTTATTGATATGTATGTTCCTATTACCAGTTTCTTACTTGTTTTGGGTTTGTTATTGTAAGTCTTTTCCTTCTCTTGTGTTTCCTGCCTAGAGAAGTTCCTTTATCATTTGTTGTAAAGCTGGTTTGGTGGTACTGAATTCTCTTAGTTTTGCTTGTCTGTAAAGGTTTTAATTTCTCTGTTGAATCCGAATGAGATCTTTGCTGGGTAGAGTAATCTTGGTTGTAGGTTTTTCCCTTTCATCACTTAAAGTATGTCCTGCCACTCCCTTCTGGCTTGCAGAGTTTCTGCTGAAGGATCAGATGTTAACCTTATGGGTATTCCCTTGTATGTCATTTGTTATTTTTCCCATGCTGCTTTTAATATTTTTTATTTGTATTTACTTTTTGGTAGTTTGATTAATATGTGTCTTGGCATGTTTCTCCTTGGATTTATCCTGTATGGGACTCTCTGTGCTTCCTGGACTTGATTGACTAATTCCTTTCCCATATTAGGGAAAGTTTCAACTATAATCTCTTCAAATATTTTCTCAGTCCCTTTCTTTTTCTCTTCCTCTTCTGGGACCCCTACAATTCAAATGTTGGTGTGTTTAATGTTGTCCCAGATGTCTCTGAGACTGTCCTCAATTATTTTCATTCTTTTTTCTTTATTCTGCTCTGCAGTAGTTATTTCCATTATTTTATCTTCCAGGTCACTTATCCGTTCTTCTGCCTCAGTTATTCTACTATTGCTTCCTTCTAGAGAATTTTTAGTTTCATTTTTTGTGTTGTTCATCATTGTTTGTTTGATCTTTAGTTCTTCTAGGTCCTTGTTAAACGTTTCTTGTATTTTCTCCATTCTATTTCCAAGATTTTGGATCATCTTTACTCTCATTACGCTGAATTCTTTTACAGGTAGACTATTTCCTCTTCATTTGTTTGGTCTCGTGGGTTTTTACCTTGCTCCTTCATTTGCTGTGTGTTTCTCTGTCTTCTTATTTTGCTTAACTTACTGTGTTTAGGGTCTCCTTTGCACAGGCTGCAGGTTTCTAGTTCCCATTGTTTTGGGTGTCTGCTCCCAGTACCTAGGGATGGTTCAGTGGGTTGTGTAGGCTTCCTGGTAGAAGGGACTGGTGTCTGTATTCTGGTGGATGAGGCTGGATCTTGTGTTTCTGGTGGGTGGGACTGCATCCAGTGGTGTGTTTTGGTGTTTCTGTGACCTTATTATGATTTTAGGCAGCCTCTCTGCTAATGGGTGGGGTTGTGTTCCTGTCTTGTTGGTTGTTTGTCATAGGGTGTCCAGAACTGTAGCCTGCTGATGATTGAGTGGAGCTGGGTCTTAGCATTGAGATGGTGATCTCTGGGAGAGCTTTCACTCTTTGATATTATGTGGAGCCGGGAGGTCTCTGGTGGACCAGTGTCCTGAACTCGGCTGTCTCAACTCAGAGGCACAGGCCTGATACCTGGCCATAGCAAAAAGACCCTGTAAGCCACACAGCTCAGAAAATAAGGGAGAAAGAAAGAGAGAAAGAGAGAAGGAAAGAAGGAAAGAAGGAAATAAAGAAAGAAAGAAAGGAAGAAAGGAAGAAAGGAGGAAAGGAAGAAAGAAGGAAAGAAAGAAAGAGAGAAAAGGAAGGATGGAATGATGGAAGGAAGGAAGGAAGGAAAGAAGGAAATAAAGTTATTAAAATAAAAAATTAAATTAATTAAAAAGTAATTTAAAAAGGAAAAGAAAAAGAAGAAAGCAGAGAGCCACCAAAGGAAAACACATATCCACCAATGATAACAATCACTAAAAACTATACTATAAAAAAAGGAAAAGAAAAAAACGGACAGGCAAAACTCCAGGATAAATGGTAAAAGCAAAGCTGTACAGACAAAATCACAGAAAGAAGCATACACATGCACCATCACAAAAAGAGAAAAAGGTAAAAAATATATATCTATATTTTTAAAAAAGTAAGAGAGCAACCAACTCAATAAACAAATATACCAATGATAATAAACTCTAAATACTAAACTGAGATAAACATAAGACTAGAAACATATTAGATGCAGAAAGCAAACCCCAGGTCTACAGTTCTTCCAAAGTCCACATCCTATTTTGGGATGATTCCTTGTCTATTCAGGTATTCCAGAGATGCTGGGTACATCAAGTTGACTGTGGAGATTTAATCTGCTGCTCCTGAGCTTGCTGGGAGAGATTTCCCTTTCTCTTCTTTGTTCTCACAGCTCCTGGGGCTCAGCTTTGGATTTGGCCCTGCCTCTGCGTTTAGGTTGCCTGAGGGCATCTGTTCTTCACTTAGACAGGAGGGGGTTAAAGCAGCAGCTGATTAGGGGGCTCTGGCTCACTCAGGCCGGGGGGGGGTGGTGGGGGGGAGGCAGGGGTACGGAATGCAGGGCGAGCCTGCAGCGGCAGAAGCCGGCATAACGTTGCAACAGCCTGAGGTACACCGTTTGTTCTCCCAGGGTAGTTGTCCCTGGATCACGGGCCCCTGGCAGTGGCAGGCTGCACAGGCTCCCGGGAGGGAAGGTGTGGATAGTGACCTGTACTTGCAGACAGACTTCCTGGTGGCTGCAGCAGCAGCCTTAGCGTTTCATGCACCTCTCTGGTGTCTGCGCTGATAACCGCATCTCATGCCTGTCTCCGGAGCTCGTTTAGGCGGTGCTCTGAATCCTGTCTCCTCACGCATCCTGAAACAGTGGTCTCTTGCCTCTTTGGCAGGTCCAGACTTTTTCCCGGACTCCGTCCCAGCTAGCTGTGTGGCAATAGCCCCCTTCAGGCTGTGTTCACGCAGCCAACCCCAGTCCTTTCCTTGGGATCTGACCTCCGAAGCCCAAGCCTCAGCTCCCAGCCCCCGCCCATCCCGGTGGGTGAGCAGACAAGCTACTCGGGCTGGTGAGTGCTAGTTGGCACCGATCCTCTGTGTGGGAATCTCTCCGCTTTGCCCTCCTCACCCCTGTTGCTCTGCTCTCCTCCATGGCTCCAAAGCTTCCCCCCCCCGCGACACCCCCCCACCCCGTCTCCACAAGTGAAGGGGCTTCCTAGTGTGTGGAAACGTTTCCTCCTTCACAGCTCCCTCCCACTGGTGCAGGTCCCATTCCTATTCTTTTGTCTCTCTCTTTTTTTTTTTTCTTTTGCCCTACTCAGGTACGTGGGGAGTTTCTTGCCTTTTGGGAGGTCTGAGGTCTTCTGCCAGCGTTCAGTAGGTGTTCTGTAGGAGTTGTTCCACATGTAGATGTATTTCTGATGTATTTGAACTGCTAAAAAATCTAACTACTATATAACATACACACCTTTTTCATTGAAATATAGTTGATATACTTTATTATATTAGCTTTAGATGTACAGCACAATGATCCAATATTTTTATAGATTATACTCCTTTTAATGTTATCATAAAATATTGGTTATTTCCCCTGTGCTATAAAATATATTCTTGTATCTTATTTATTTTATACTTAATAGTTTGTACCTCTTAATCTCCTACCCTATCTTGTCCCTTCCAACCTTTCCTCTGCCCACTGGTAACCACTAATTTATTCTCTATACCTGTAAATTTATTTCTGTTTGTTTATACTCATTCATTGGTTTCATTTTGTAGATTCTACATACAAGTGATAACAGCATTTGTCTTTCTCTGCTGTCTTAATTCACTAAGCATAATACCCTCCAAGTCCATCCATGTTGTTGCAAACAGCAAAATTTATTTATGGCTGCTATTCCGTAGTGTGTGTGTGTGTGTGTGTGTGTGTATCACTTCTTATTTATCCAATCATCTGTTAATGGACACTTAAGTTGCTTCCATATCTTGGCTATTGTAAATAATGCTGCTGTGAACATTAGGGTGAATGTAACTTTTCAAATTAGTGTTTTTGTTATCTTTGGGTATATACCTAGGAGTGGAATTGCTGGGTCACATGGTAGTTCTACTGTTATTGTTTCGAGGAAACTCCAAACTGTTTTCATAGTGGCTGTTCCAATTTACATGCCCACCAAAAGGGTACAAGGGTACCCTTTTCTCCACATCCTCACCAATATTTGCTATTTCTAGACTTTTTGATGATAGCCATTCTGACAGGTGTGAGGTCATATCTTGCAGTTTACAATTGCATTTCTCTGCTGATTAGCAATGTTGAGCATCTTTTCATGTACCTGCTGCCATCTGTATGTAGTCTTTGGAAACATATCTATTCTGCCCATTTCTTAGTTGGCTTTTTTGTTGTTGTTGTTATTGACTTGTGTGTAGTATTTATGTATTTTTGATATTAACTTGTTATCAGTCATATTATTTGCAAATACTTTCTCCTATTCAGTAGTTTGTCTTTTTGTTTTGTTGATGTTTTCCTATGCTTTTAAGTTTAATTAGTTCCCAATTGATTATTTTTACTTTAGTTTCCTTTGTTCCGGAAGACAAATTCAGAAACGTATTGCTACAATTTATGTCAAAAGTGTTCTGCCTACGTTTTCTTCTAGGAGTTTTATGGTGTCTGGTCTTAGATTTACGATTTTAATCCATTTTGAGTTTATTTTTGTACATGGTGTGAAAAAATATTCTAATTTCTTTCTTTTCCATGTAGCTGTCCGGTTTTCCCAACACCACTTATTGAAGAGACTGTCTTTCCCCATTGTATATTTTTGCCTCCTCTGTCATAAATTAACTGACCAGAAGTGCGTGGGTTTATTTCTTGGCTCTCTATTCTATACCATTGATTTACTTGCCTATTTTTGTGCTAGTACCATGCTGTTTTGATTACTGTACCTTTGTAATATAGTCTGAAGTCAGGGAGCATGGCCACTTGAGCTTTGTACATTTTTCTCAAAATTCATTTGGCGATTTGGGGTCTTTTGTGGTTCCATATCTTTTAGGATTATTTGGTCTAGTTTGGTGAAAAATGTCATGGGTATTTTGATAGGAATAGCATGAAATCTGTAGATTGTGTTGGGTAATATGGACATTTTAACAATATTAATTCATGCAGTCCATGAACAAGGCATCTCTTTCCATTTCTTTACATCATCTGTCATTTCCTTTATCAGTGTTTATTAGTTTACAGAGTATAGGTCTTTTCTCTCCTTGGTTAAGTTTATTCCCATGTATTTTAATTTTTTTTGATGTGATTTTAAATGAGATTGTTTTCTTGCTGTATTCTCCTGATTGTTCATTATTAATGTATGGAAAAGCAAAAGATTCTTATGTATTAATCTTGTATTCTGTAACTTTACTGAATTCATTTATTACTTCTAATAGTTTTTGAGTAGAGACTTTATGGTTTTCTATATACAGTATCATGTCATCTGCAATTAGTGAGTTTTACTTCTTTCCTTCTAATATGGATGCTTTTTATTTCTTTTTCTTTTTTGACTGCTGTGGCTAGGACTTCCAATACTATATTAAGTAGAAGTGTCAAGAATGGGCATCCTTGTCTTACTCCTGATTTTAGAAAAACACTTTCAGCTTTTCCCCATTGAGTATGATATTAGCTGTGTGTTTGTCATAAATGGCCTTTATTCTGTTGAGATATGTTTTGTCTATAGCAACTTTGATGAGAGTTTTTATCATGGGTGGGTGGGAGGTAGAGCTGGAGATGAATGGGCTAGACCCAGAGCCAGATGTGAGCCTGGGTTTCTCCTATACTTAGTGGCCATCAGTCACCTATCAGGGATGGGTGCAGGTCCCAAGTTGCTGGAGCAGAAGCCCTGAGGGTCAGGTCCAAGGTGGCTCCATTCCCTCAAAGTGTGTGCTCTCCCTGGCAACAGCACCTTTGCCCCAGAAGCAGCAATGAAGCAAGAGGGGCTGGAGTGGGTGCCTGGTGCAAGCCCAGGCACATACTGGGCTAGTTCCAGCTCACCATTCAGAGCTCCAGATAGCTCCCAATCCACCATCTCTGTGAGTGTCACCAATGGCTGCCCTTGCCCTTTCAGATGCAGTGCCATGTCCAAGGAAGCTCTGTGCCCCCAAGTGGGCACTCCTCCATAATGGCAGCATTTGCCCTAGTGGGGAGCTGTGCTGGAGCTAAAGGGGGCAGAACTGGCACTCAGCATGGATAGAGCACATGCTGGGATGATCCTGGCACATCAGTGAGACTTCCAGGCAGTTTCAGTCTGTTTCATCTACCTTGTTGCTGGGAATAAGTAGTAAGTAAGCATTTGCATGTTCTTCACAAGTGAAGTCTTGGTTTCTTACAGCCTTCCTATAAGTCCCACTGGCTTTAAACCAGCTAAGGGGACTCATCTTTCTGGAGTCAGACCCTAGGGCTGGGGTACACATGTGGTTGGAATCCCTCGCTCCTCAGAAAAGTTATCCAAGCTTCTGATACACTGCACCCCTTCTGTGTCCTATCCTAGGGGCACAAGTCCTGACATGATTGCTTCTCTTTTCCTACCTGACTCCATGTAGATCTTTCTCTACAGCCTTGGTTGTAGAGATTCTTTCTGCCATTCTCCAGTTTATTTTCAGTTAGAGTTGCCCTACATGTATTGTATTTTTGACGTGTTAATTGGGGGAGGTGAGCTCTACATCCTTCTACTCTGCCATCATGACATGCTTTTTTTTTTTTTTTGGTATCAATAAGGGTTACTAGGGGATGGACAGATCTTCTGCTGTTTTCCTATTTTAGCAGTCCAACCAAGTGTAAGTGCTGAGAAGAAGGAAGTATGATATTACATCCATCATCAGTCCTCACAGGGGTGCTAGTAAAATTCTGATGAGTCTACTCCATGGACTGATTATCTCCAAAATTTCCTACTTCAAATATTCATGTATTAATATTGCTGTCATTTGAATAATTCTAATTACTTTTCACTAGGCAACACTAATATCTCTATCATTATCAAAATTAACCATTGTTTTGGTATCTTTATTTGTATGATTAATCACTTAAGAGATTCAGACATTTAATAATCAAATAACTAATTTGTGTTGAGTACTTTCATTTATTTCCATTTATGGAAGAAGAAATGGAACAACTGGTGTATCATGTACATTTCTAAATTTCCATTCTCATACTTGTTTAATCTGAAAATTGAATCTAGGCTCCCTGAATTCATGGTTAACATGCTTTATCTACTACTTTCCAGTATCAATAGAAATTTGCCCCATTTAAAAAATCTTCTATTTCTAAAATCAGTAGGAATTTGGATTGGAATCTATCAGTAACTATAAAAAATCATGTGACACTTGGAAGACCTAAAATAGAATTCTTTATTTTTCATTAAAATGTTTCATTTTATAGAATATAGTATAATATTTAAAGCTAAAATATTATTTTTTTCTAGGTAGTTCCATTACCTGGAAATGTCACTTTTTAAACATTTAAATGATGATTTAGAAAGAAGTCAAGACTCATCAAATATCATATTTACCTGTGCTTTTAAGACAATGGATCAACTTTAATTTTCTTTTTTTAAATTTTTTATTTATTTATTTTAAACTATTTATTTATTTTTGGCTGCATTGGGTCTCTGTTGCTGCATGCAGCTTTCTCTAGTTGCAGTGAGCAGGGCTACTCTTCATTGCAGTGTGTGGGCTTCTCACTGTGGTGGCTTCTCTTGTTGCAGAGCACAGGCTCTAGGTGCACAGGCTTCAGTAGTTGTGGCACATGGGCTCAGTAGTTGTGGCTCATGGGCTGTAGAGCACAGGCTCAGTAGTTGTGGCACATGGGCTTAGTTGCTCCAAGGTATATGAGATCTTCCCAGACCAGGGATCAAACCCATGTCCCCTGCATTGGCAGGCAGATTCTTAACCACTGTGCCACCAGAGAAGTCCAACTTTAATATTCTTATACCGACTTTAACATCTGCAAATTTTCTTTGTACAAATTTCACCTTTGTAAAACATATGATCAAAACATAAAAGTATCAAATTTTATTAAGATATAATTAATTCAACCAATTAAATTTTAGCACATTTTAAAATTCTCAAGAATTTTCTAATTTTTATTAGTTTTACATTTTTATTATAACATTTTAAATGTATTTTGTATTTTTAATGCAATTTTCAATTCAATAATGATTAAAATATAGCTCCTCTCCTCTGGGAGCTCTCTATATAATTGGAGAGTCAGACAGATAAATGGATAAGAAAACAGTGTGTTATTTGCCATGCAGAATAATTATGGAAGGTGCAACAGTAATATTAAGAAAAAAGAGGCTAATTATTGGTATTGGATAAAAGTCAGAAAGCCCTTTGTGGTGGAGACATCTAACGTGAATTTAGAACATGATTACAGTTTACCATGAGAACAAAAATATAGAATTAATTATCTAGGAGTAAGTAGATTCACATAAAAGAGGGAAAATGTCCATGTCCGTAATGCAGACACAAAATGCATGATATACAATGTGAGCACTTATAAGTCTCTAAACAAAAATTATTAATAGTGACAGCACTTTGACAATTTTCAGTGTTAAGAATATTATTCTCTGTCAATAATATTTTTTTAAATAGAAAGATAGAACAAAACATTTGAATATGTTTAAAGAGATATCATTCTGATTACTAACTCTAAAGATAAATGTAACAGATTTATAATAAAAGCAACTTAAAGCCCAGAGTGGCTTCCTGTCAACAATATTTATTCTTTAAGGAATGCATGGAAATGATAATGGATTTAAAAAAAGAAAAAAAAAACTAAAAAAGTACAAAAATATAGGGAAGTCTGTTTGCTTTGCATCTGACTGTGGACACATTCAAAGAAACACTGGCAGAGACAAGAATAGTGAATTAAAAACATACAAACAAACACCCTGAATTGAAAGAAACATTCTATTCTATTCAAAGAACTTAATTCTCAGATATTATTAAAGACATAAAATAAGAAAATATATTTTTCTCTGATGAGATTAACAAAAATTAAAACAAGACAAAACCTAGGTTTGGTTCAGGCTCTTCCAAATATTTGCGTTGAGAATTTAAATTGGTACAATACTTTTGGAACACATACCCTTTCCCTACTAATTCTGTTTTTGGAAATTTACTTTGAATACATTGTCTCACATATGTGTTTTTATATTCAACATTAAACAATGTATAACTGATATCATGCAGACAAAACAGGTTACTATTATGAGAGAGAGTAAATTGAAGAACCTCTGTACAATCTACTGTGTCAGGATTTCACAAGAGTTTTTGTGCTTTTTTTTCAACATTTTAACTCTCACATGCAATTTGCATAATTTACCTGTATAAATTAATAAATTAAATCTTAAATGTAGCTCTCCCTCGGATTCACAAGACAAAATTCATGAATCATATCCAAAACCATGAAGAGTTCTGCAGACAATACTCTAAGTGTTTTGCACATCCTGACTCTATGGAGTCCCTTTAATATTTATTAATATCAAAGATTATTAGTGGTCTGAGGAATGCACTTTGTGAAATACTGAGCTATATCACAAGCCTTATGAAGACCTTTATTTTAAGTAAAAGTTAAGGACCCCTTTCAGGAATTCATCATCCCAAACAAAATAATATACATTGGTAGAGAAGAAGTCTCTTCTTTTTCTTTAATAAACAATCCTAACTTGGTCAAATACGTAAGCACATACGTGGAGGTTCTTGAATCTCCAAAGTAAATCTATAGATGTAGTGCAAGAAGGGCAGTATGGGACACAATTACTGTGCTCACCTCATCCTACGACTAATGAAGCATGAGAGAAATAGTTGTGCACACACATCAATTTGTCATCTTTACATAGCTGCATTGGAATTTTCCTATCTGACACTCTCAAGGTTGGATGAAAAATCACATATATCAACAACATTGAGTACAGAATATCCATAATTGGAGGTCAACATGTGATTAAAGTTAAAGCCAGATTGGATTCACATCATAGACCATAAATGACAGGTTCAGAAGTCTAATGTTATACATTATTTATTTGTGTTTATCAAATTATTATAATAACATTTTAATAAAATTTATAAAATTCATTGATCTGTATTTTCTAGATATTTTACATGGATGTGTATGACTTTGATAATAATGAAAAAAGAAAAAAGGAAAGATGTACTCATTTTAGAAATATTTTCCTCAAAAATAATTTTAAAATGTGTTAGAATTTAAAATCCTCATGCTACACTGATGTCACACGCATAAGAATGATTTTCATCTTAACAAAACATGTCAAATGTCTGTTTTCTGTGCCAAGATCTTTACCCTGTGGTGCCTTTGTTTTATGGAGCCATGTCTTTCAAAATATCTGTACCTGTGTCTCTTGACTTTATCATAATGCTTGCATATAAGTAATGATCAATTATCAGTTTAGAAACAATGGATATAAGAAGGAAATTATTGTTCCAGTGATTGCCAGTTACACCAACTTTGTGTAATATACTGTGGTACACACATGTTATGAGGTACTGTGATTGTTAATTTAATGTATCAACTTGAATGGTCTAAGGGATGCCCAGATAGCTGGTAAAACATTATTTCTGGGTGTGTCTATGAAGAAGTCTCATGAAGAAATAAACATTTAAATCAGTAGATTGAATAAGGAAAATCTGCCTTACCAATGTGGTGGTGGATGGGGACATCATCCAATCCATTGAGGGCCCAAATAGAACTAAAAGGCAGAGAAGGGGCAATTCTCACTCTCTTAAGATGCAACATCCATTTTTCTGCCCTTGGACCTCAGAACTCCTGGTTTTCATGCCTTTTGACTTTGACTGAATTATACCACCAACTTTCCTAGATCTCCAACTTGCAAACCCCATGTAGTCAGATATCTCAACCCCCCAAATTACATGAGCCAATTCCCATAATAAATCTCCTCTTATATATCAATATATCCTGTTTCTCTGGAGAACTCTGATGAATACAGATGTCATCCACAAACATCATTCTCTCTAAAAAACCTAATCTTAATACATATGTATATTTTGTCTATTTCCTGAAGACTGTACAAGCATTGCAACTAATGAATTCCACTTATTAGTATTTAGTACAAGAATCAAATACATAAAATCTATTATAGTTCATTTTAGCTTGGACTCACTGCTTTGGGGGAGGAAATACATGAAATGAAAATGCTAAAATATTTTGAATGAGTAGAATTAGAATACAGTTCTAGATTTCTCATTAAGTCCATGTTGGGAAAAAATACCAAACTTTTAAGCGCATATTGCAAATTACAATATTTGATTTCATATTCTATAATAACTACTGGTTATATTTTCTAAAAGTACTGTTTGTGTATACTTTGTGAATCTGATGCTATGTAATGTACTGAAGAAAGGAGAGGTATTGTATCAAAATGCTTTAAGAAGCCTGGAACTAAGTATATTTTCAAAGTGTTCATGTGAAGAAAGTAACTAAAACTGTAATGTATTTTCATAAAATGTTTTAAATACTTTGCTCAGGAAAATCTTACTGAACTGAAGAGAATAATAATTGAATTATAATTGCATGCCTTTATAAACCAAGATACATTTACTGGCTATGTGTAAATATTAGAATAAAACATTAGGTTGAGTTTTTTCTTAAACTTTATGGAATATTTTCAGTTCTCTAAATAGAAAACTAGTTACCAGATATATCTTATATAGAGTGTGGAAACATATTTTCAATTTTGAAGTATAAATGAGTAATTTACATGAATTAATAAGGAAAAAATGTAGCTGGAGAGGAAGGCCAACTTGTAAAGCTACCAGTTCAGTTCTACCAAGTTTTGTTTTATTTAGACTCCATTGTTATTCTCCCATTTTTTAGTTTTGTTAAGGTTTTTCCAAATTTCAAGATTGTTCCCACTGACTAATCTTATTAGAAAGTTTTATTTTGTTTTTACTTCAAATTTACTTTTAAAAAAATTCTTAGATTAAATGTTCATATCTTTTTATCATTCTGGTTTCTCTTATGCATTTTTTAAAATCATTTGTTAATTTTTATCTGCAGTTTATCAGTTATATTGACATACATACTTTAAAATAATTACTGGATGACAATGTTTTACTGTTTTATGTATTTTCTATCATATATTTAAACATGTAGGGTATGTTTTATCACTAAACCCATAATTTTGTTTAATTTGAAAAATCTACTTATATTTGTATCTGCTGTTATTATTGTGTTGTTTAATTCATCCTTATACTAGGCATAAATTTAATATTCCATGTTATTTATTTTTTCATCTGTTTTTAAATTGAAGTGTAGTTGATTTACAATATTGTGTTAGTTTCAGGTATACAGCAAAGTGATTCAGTTAAACCTATATACATTCTTTTTAATATTCTTTTCCATTAAGCTTTATAGGAGGATACTGAATATAGTTCCCTGTGCTATACAGTAGGACCTTGTTGTTTATCCATTCTGTATATAATATTTTACACCTGCTAACCCCAAACTCCCAATACATCCCTCCCCCACCCCTCCTCCCCCTTGGCAATTACAAAAGTCTGTTCTCTATGCCTTTGAGTCTGCTTCTGTTTCATAGATAAGTTCACTTGTATCATAGTTTAGATTCCACATATAAGTGATATCATATGGTATTTGTCTTCTGACTTACTTCACTTAGTATGATAATCTCTAGTACCATCCATATTGCTGCAAATGGCATTATTTCATTCTTTTTTTATGGCTGGGTAGTATTCCATTGTATATATGTACCACATCTTCTTTATCCATTCATCTGTCGTTGGGTGCTTAGGTTGTTTCCATGTCTTGGCTATTGTAAATAGTGTTGCTATGAATATAGGGATGCATATATCTTTTAAAATTATAGTTTTGCTTAGATATATGCCCAGGAGTGGGATTGCTGGATCATATGGCAACTATATTTTTATTTTAGGGGGAACCTCCATACTGTTTCCATAGTGGCTGCACCAACTTACATTCCCACCAACAGTGTCGGAGGGTTCCCTTTTCTCCATACCCTCTCCAGCGTTTGTTATTTGTAGACTTTTTAATGATGGCCATTCTGACCAGTGTGAGGTGGTACTGCATTGTAGTTTTGATTTTCATTTCTCTGCTAATTAGCGATGTTGAGCAGCTTTTCATGTGCCTGTTGGCCATCTGTATGTCTTCTTTGGAGAAATATCAATATAGGTCTTCTGCCCTATTCTATGTTATTTCTGATTTTTTTTTTCACTTTTAGGCTTTTAATGTGTCTTGTATGTATTTTGTGATTCCAATTATGCTTTTCACAATAAAAGCCAATACATAAAATGTAAAGAATAATATCTAATTTTCCTAGTATGTCTGTTGGTATAAATATGGACAAATTGCTTATGTTTAAGTCTGTGAAGATTTTTATTCTTTTCTGGTGACCGTGTCTATTTTTATTAATTATACATTCTTCTAAATTACCATACTTTATATGTCTTGATATTAGATAGGGCATGTCTATGTGTTAATTTGTTCTTTTAGAGTTATTTTGAGTAGTCATGCAACTTAATAATTCCTTATGAAATTTAAAATTCCTAATTAAATATATTTTTGTTAAATTTTATTAAAATTGTGTTGTTTATAAATGAGTTTGGTAGAAATTGACATCTAATCAACTTGTACCTTTCAATCTCACACAAATTTTTTATCTTTCTCTTATTTGCGCTGTATGTTAATTCTTATATTTTGTTAGATATATTCCTAAGCATCATTTATTTTGGTGCTTTCATTAACATAATCTTTTTAAATTAAATTTTCTGATTTTAATTGCTGGCAAGTAGAAATGTTATGGATTTTTGTATGTTTGTCTGACTTCTGCCACAACTGATAAACTCACTTATTAATTCAAATATTCTGTCATTGGATTCTCTTGAATTTACTGTGCTGAAAACTTTATCATCTGTAAATCACTGCAACTTTTTAGTCTTTACTTTCTACTCTCCATGCTTTTTAGTTGTCCTCTCATCCTCTCTCCCTTCATTCTTCTCCTTATCCTCCTCTTTCTGCCTTCTTATTTTTTAAAACTTATTGTATTTAATAAGGACTTAGGAGTTAAACTAAAATATTAAAGAGGTGGAGGAATATAGAGTATTTTTAATCTCTGACATGTTAATACCCCTTTGGTCCTTATTGTCCTTTGTCCTCTCCCTACCCCTCCTCCCCTTTTTTCCCCTCCTCCCTAGAATAGTATTATTTTTACTAGATGTAGTGTTTCCATTTCATTTTTTTCTTTGATTCAATAAAATTTAGACATTTTATTTTAAATTTCAGACAAATAGATTTGAGGAGGTAGGACTACTTAGGTGATTTAGGTTTGTAAATGTTTTTTGAAAAGAATGTTCTGTCTCCATTTATTTGTGTGCAAGCTTTTAATTGTGCTCTTCAAATATATTCTACATTTTCTTACTGTTTCAAAGCAAGGAATTTTAAAACTTATAGTTTTGTGAATTTTTCACATCTCTACTGAATTGTCTCAGAATTTCCTTTTGTATTTCAATTTAAGGTATACTTGGTGCATAAAAAATTTGTGATTATTTTATCTTTATGGATATTATTCATTTAATCATTAGTTAAATATTCACTCTTACTTTCACTTATTTTTATCTCAGTTATGTTATGCTGCAGTTGACAGTGATATACAAACTTTTTTGAGAGTTGGAAATATTTGCCAGGTAGATAGATAAATATAGCTATACATATTGATATTATTTATTTGTTTAAAGTTAATACTTATTTAGCTAAGCAATGTAGTGACCAAGTTCTTTGTCATTGTGTCATGTATCTAATTCTGCATTTCTTTTTTTCTTTTTTCTAAGGCTCAACATTCTGGGTTTCCTATGGGGAGAAGTTTAGAGTTTTATATATATAACGAATTATTACTTCAGGAAAAAAAAAGTCAGAATTTTCAAATACATAGAGATCATTACTGATTTATCTATACTAAATTTGTGGACAGCTTATCTATTACATAAAGTATTTTATGTCTATAGTTATAAGTGATTGACAAGTCCTTTTTATAACAATTTTTTAAAATTTTGGTGAAATATAACAAAATTTACCATCTTTAACCGTTTTAATTGTACAGTTCAGGGGTATTAACTATACTCACTTTTTTGTGTAACCATTACTACCAACCATCTCCAACCTCTTTTGTTTTGCAAAACTGAAGCTCTGTATCCATTAGATACTAAATACCTGCCCATCCTCCCCTTACCCCTGCCCCTGAAAACCACCACTCAACTTTCTGACTGAATTTAACTACTCAAGGTACCTCATATAAGTTGAACCATGTAGTATTTGTCTTTATGGGAGTGGCTTATTTCATTTAGCTTAATGTCCTCAAGGTTCATTCATGTAGTAACTGTGTGTCAGAATTTTCTACCTTTTTAAAAGTGAATAATATTCCATTGTAATTGTACACCATATTTTCTTTATACACATCTCTGTTGATGAACACTTGGCTTGCTTCTACCTCTTGGATACTGGGAATAATGCTGCTATGACCATGGGTGTACAGATATCTCTCTGAGACCCTGCTTTCAATTTTTTGGTGTATATACCCGGAGGTGATATTGCTTAATCATATGGCAATTTTATTTTTAAGTTTTTACGGAAGTGCCATACAGTTTCCCACAGCAGCTACACTATTTAACATTCCCATCAACATTATACAGGATTCCAGTTTCTCCGCATCCTCACCAGTACTTATTTGCTGTTTTGTTTTGTTTTGTTTTATAGTAGTGATCCTAATGGGTTTGAGGTAATATCTCATTGTGGTTTTTATTTGCATTCCCTAATGATTAATGATATTGAGCATCTTCCCATGTGCTTGTTAGCCATTTGTATATCTTCTTTATAGAAATTTATTGAAATGTTTTGCCCATTTTGGAATCAGGCTGGTTATTTTTTGTCATTTAGTTATAGGCAGTCCTCTTGGTTTTCATTTCAAAAAGGTTCTTGTAGAATACAATATACATGTGTGTATATACATCTATGTTATATATAGAGAGAGAGGATAGTGTTTTAATATAATAATAGAATATGATAAGATGATATAGGTACATTTAAATCACATGAAGTTTATTATAATACAATGGAATACTGAATTTTCCAAAGAAAATAGTAAATGGTATATAAGAGGATACATATTTTCTGAAATATGAAATAAATATGAAATATAACTGAAAATATTTTCCTCAGTTACCAATTTAATTCAGTTTTTGTAAAGAAGTACTAAACGTATTCTGCAATAAAAAATTTTTTTGGTCAAAACTCAGGGGCCACTAAGAAATGTAATATACTCATTTTCTTTTATCTTGCTTTTTTTCCCCTTCAAATATATTGTGATTAAATAAACACTACAAACATATTCAAGTACTAAAATATTGGATTACTAATATGTTAAATTAATATAAATGAAAGCATAAATTCATGGATTTGAAAGTAAAAATTACATTGATCCTTACACCAAAGAGTAGCATCTTTGAAAATATCACCATGATAACAGAAAAAATGATGAAAATGAATTAGAAAATAATATATTCACTTAGAGTAATAAAGGGGATGGACTTCCCTGGCCGTCCAGTGGTTAAGTCTCCATGCTTCCACTGCAGGGATCACAGGTTCGATCCCTGGTTGGGGGACTAAGATCCCGCATGCCACACAGTGCAACCAAAAATATAAATAAAATTAAATAATAAAGGAGAAATGCATGCAGATGTAAACATTATAAAATAGTATATTTAATTTGATATAAGCACATTCTAAAATCTCAAGTAGATGATTTGACAAGAAAATATAAATTTTTAAAAATTGTGTGAAGCAGAAGCAAACCTGGATGGAATCTGTAATGTATAATGATCATAAAACCAAAACAAAACCAAACAGATATAAAACCAAAAAACAGCTTAGTATATTTTAGGACAGAAAGCTTAGGATTGGCCCCAAGACATTGAAATTTAACTGATCTCAACTAATCCTAAATTCTGCAATTAAAATTGTGGGTTTTTTTTTTTAACATGCTTCACAGTATTGAAATTAAAAAGAGCTTAGAATAATTGGTGAAAATAGAAAACTCTCAGATGTCTTTCATTCTTACCGTCATCCATCTGTGAGCCACATCAAAAATTACACTTAATTTGAGGTCACATTTTCTGACTGATTTCCCTAATGTAGCAAATTTTATATTTATGACTATGCAAGTATTATCTACAACATGGACATCTGTATGGTCCAGTGGTTAAAGATATAGGTTTCCAAGTCAAAATGTCTGATTAAATTTTTGCTTTGCCACTTATTCTCCATGTGAACTGAAGCAGATGTCTTAAGTTTCTAAATCTGTGTATTTTTATTTATATTATAGGAGCTATGATGATAATAAATGGCCATCTTTCATAGAATTACTGTGAGGACTAAAAGAGTTAGCATACATGAAGTCACACATACTCTGAAAAGTTCATGGTACGAAAACACATCTAGAAAAGAGGATTGACTAGCACAACAAGATTTGGGGTGAACGGGGGTGTAAAGCTCAGATCTACCGCTTACTAATTTCTTATGGGCTAATTGCACTATAAATTTGTGTGTTTATATTTAAAAAGGAAATATTATTTATTTCATTTCCCAAGGATTGTTTTGATGTTTTAATGATTTAATTCATGCGAAGGGCTTAGTACAGGGACTAGTAAAGAAAACAAGTCAATATCAACTACCATTTAAATAAATTATAACCATCAAAATATTGTTTTTGCAATATCTTCCTTTCATTCGCATGTACCTCACCTCACCCCCACTGTAAACCCAATTCATGTTTCCCACTGTGTGTGGCTGCAAGCTGTAGGTACATGACTGGTTGAAGGGTGATTATGAAAGCACACACACATAGACACACATAACACCAGTATAAGACACAATACTTGTGTGTGTGTACACATGTTTACTTCATACAGATTATGAATCTATTCATCTAATTTATTTGAATTCTTCCTGAGCTACCTCACAGTAGGTATCATGACATGATACTCAATTCAGGCTGTGACTTGGAATTATTCACTCATACACCAGTATGATTAAGCAGTCTTATGGTATGTCAGTTTGATAGATTTTGTAAGTTACTAAAATTGTTACTTATTTTACATTCCCTAGTTTTTTTCCAATTTTTTTATTATTTTAAAACACTTTCAAATATTTAGAAGAGATTTATAGGCAAATCAACAGTTTTGCAAACATCATTCAAGGCTTCTAATATAATTTGCACCCAGTTCTAGAAACATCTGTCATTTGATACAATGTTTTATGTTAATTCATGGAAAAAAAGAAAAATATCACATAAAATGAGATATATTTTATTATAATAAATTATGGAAACATAGTTTTATGGAACCAACTTAAATACTTACTGGTATTGTAAACAAGTTTAGGAAGATAAATGCCAATTTTTTTGTGTGTGTGTGGTACGTGGGCCTCTCACTGTTGTGGCCCCTCCCATTGTGGAGCGCAGGCTCCAGACGCACAGGCTCAGTGGTCATGGCTCATGGGCCCAGCTGCTCCGCAGCATGTGTGATCTTCCTGGACTGGGGCACGAACCCGTGTCCCCTGCATTGGCAGGTGGACTCTCAACCACTGCGCCACCAGGGAAGCCCTGATAAATGCCATTTTTAATGAAGAATTTTCTCATAATTGTGTTATGAAACTAAATACTACATGAATATGTCAGAACCCAACAAATTTTATACAAAGTGTTTTTCACTGGGTAAATTCTAGAAGTTCAGAATGAGATCACTATGTCTCCTCATTAGGGTTTTAAAAATACAAAATTTACCTAATTTACCTATGTCATGATTCAAGGACACTTCATAAGAATGACGTTAAAAAAAAGAAACATGGAATTTAGTTTTAGTTTTAGACTTTAGTTTTAGAATTTAGTTTTAGACAGTAGAACAGAAACTTTTCCTTTTTAGTTAAATTGCAGTAAACGGTATTGTCAATGAAAGTTTACCTAAAGTTTGTTGAATTATCAAGCCCACAGTTTATTTTTAAATGAATCATATTTTACATTATTTATCACATACAACACATAGCACCTTTGTTAAATTATCAAGCCCACAGTTTATTTTTAAATGAATCATATTTTACATTATTTATCACATACAACACATAGCACCTTAATTTTATACTATTTTAGAGTTATGAGCCACTTTGAATAATTATCTTAATATTAATTCTATAATGTGTAATATATACTTGTTTAGCTATAATGGTCATTCTCAATGTGTTTTAAAATTCATGTCAATCAGTTTTTAATTTCTTCTAAAGAGAGGCATATGTTTATGATCATATAATTGCTCTAAATTGTGTTTAATGTTATAGAAGATTGAAGTAAGTTAAAGACCCTGAATAGCCAAAGCAATCTTGAGAAAGAAAAAAGGAGCTGGAGGAATCAGGCTCCCTGACTTCAGACTATACTACAAACCTACAGTAATCAAGACAGTAAGATACTGGCACAAAAACAGAAATATAGATCAATGGAACAGGATAGAAAGCCCAGAGATAAACCCAGGCACCTATGGTCAGTTAATCTATGACAAAGGAGGCAAGGATATACAATGGAGAAAAGACAGTCTCTTCAACAAGGAGTACTGGGAAAACTGGACAGCTACATGTGAAAGAATGAAATTAGAACATTCTCTAACACCATACACAAAAATAAACTCAAAATGTATCAAAGACCTAAATGTAAGACTACAGACTATAAAACTTTTAGAAGAGAACATAGGCAGAACACTCTTTGACATAAATCACAGTAATATCTTTTGGGATCCATGCCCTAGAGTAATGAGAATAAAAACAGAAATAAACAAATGGGACCTAATTAAACTTAAAAGCTTTTGCACAGCAAAGGAGACCATCAACAAAACAAAAAGACAACCCACAGAACAGGAGAAAGTATTTGCAAATGATACAACTGACAGGGGATTAATCTACAAAATCAACTATACTTCATTAAAAAATTAATTTAAAAAAATTTTTGTAAGCATCAAAAAAAAAAGATGTGATACATATACACAATGGAGTACTACTCAGCCATAAAAAAGAATGAAGTAATGCCATTTGCAGCAACATGGATGGACCTAAAGATTGTCATACTAAATGAAGTAAGTCAGAGAAAGACAAATATCATATGATATCACTTGTATGTAGAATCTTACAAAAATGATACAAATGAATTTGTTTACAAAACAGAAACAGACTCACAGACATAGAAAACAAACTTATGGTTACCAAATGGAAAAGGTGGGGGAAGGATAAATTAGGAGTTTGTGATTAACATATACACACTACTATATACAAAATAAAAAGGACTGACTGTATATAGCACAGGGAACTATACTCAGTATTTTGTAATAGGGTAAATGGGGAAAGAATCTGAAAAATGATATATGTATACCTGAATCACTTTGCTGTACGTGTGAAACTAACACAACATTGTTAGTCAACTATATTCCAGTGTAAAATAAAAATTTTTAAAAAATCAAATAAATGGGTTGAATGCAGTGGTTTATTAAATATGAATATTAAAATAGAATGATTTACTACATATTATAATATATACTTCAATAATGCAGTGCATAAATGTAAAAATATTTTCAAAATATGTTTGGATGTAAACTGTACCTAACATTTAAGCTTGATGTCAGGCCAACTCCATTTGTTTACTAGATGCTCTTTTATTCAAATCAGAAAATAGAAAAGTAAGAAATGAAAGTCAACAAAAATATGCTTTCTGAATCCAGGCAGGATATATCTGAATGCAGAGATCAGAGTTTACTTACCAGGTGAATATGCCTGTAACTGGAACATTGTTATTTATCATTCCAGGGTAAAGCTTAGACAATCATGTTGTATTGCTTCAATTGCTTCACCAATGCTCCAGCAATGCTTTGTAACAAACACTCCCAAGCTCAGTAGTCTCAAACAACACCTTTTTCTCTGTTACAGGTCTATGTATTAGTAGAGTGGCTCTGCTTCAAAGTACTGTCCAACTTGGTTTGGCTTTGGGCTGCAGTAGGTTTCAGGTCTGTTCCTGGGTCTCTACATTCTCTTTGTACCAGCAGCTAGCTAAGCATGCTTTTTTCATGACAGATCATTAAAGCACAGACTGGAAACAAACAATGCTTCTTAAAGCCCTGGCTCAAAACTGGCCTGTAAGTCTGCCCATATTTTCTTGCCCAAAGCAAGTCATGTGAATACAGACAAATCAGTGAGACTGAAAAGTACATAAAATAAAGCATGTGGAGCATTAAAACCTCACATGGCAAAGTGTGCACATATAATTCCAATACAGGGAGAGAGTAGAAAACTGAGGATAATAACCCACCTCCCCCCTCACACACACACAAACCTAGTCATTCTGTCCAAATTTAGGAATCAGACAAGAAGATATACCTCCTCAGTAGTGGAGTGAGGAAAAAGTTAGTAAGAGGCTTAGGGTTACTAACATATCTCTGTTCACAACATAAAAATATCAATAACAGGGAAGAAAAATTCCCCTTTAAAAACTGGTACATAATTATTGCTGTACTGAGTTACAATGATAATACAATCAGCATAAAAACAAGTTTGATTTAAATAGGGACTTTTCAGAGAGTCAGGAAGGATAATTTCATCTTAACTGAAAATGAGAGACAATGATTATTTTAGATGTCAAAGATCACACACATTGCAATTTCTACAGGCCTCATTCCTTGACAGCATAAGGAAATTAAGAGGAATTGAAACAAAGATTCCTTCGAGCCCCATTGTTCTACTTTGAAGTTATTACATCACTGATTTTGCTCCAAAATTTATGTTGGGACTAAGACCCTTTACAGAATTTGGACTTTTAACAAGACAATACTATTCCAAGATGCATTGTGTGTGAGCGAATTGATTGTCTCATTTTTGGATACTGCTAGTTGTACTATACTGCAGGAGAATTTCACCGGACAAAACAGTGGTATTTACGTTGTCAGATTATCAGCTCAAACAGTTTTCAGGGATGATAGTTTTTAAAAAAACTTAAATGAGGCTAAAAAAGGGAAAAATACATATAGAAACAGATTAAGTTTTTCTTAAATGCCTTTTTGGAGCGTATTTTAAAATAACTCCTGGAATGAATAATATATAATATATATTTAATATACATAATATATCTAGATAGAAGCAGAACAATGAGCCTACCCCTGAATCTTTGAATAGATTAGAATCTTTGTTCTAGATTAGTATCTTTGTTCATTTACCTGCTTTAAAAGTTCCTTTCCTTTCAAAAACTGACATAAAACTGACTTCCTACAGCACCATTTACAAAAAACTTTTCATAAAGTAAGCAAAAATAGGTGATTGTGATTGATGAAGGTTAAATTTTGCCTGTAGCAACAGAGATTTTTGTTTTTAATATAGATTTTTGCTGAAACTTTTTAAAGATTATAAGCTACTTTTGTTTTATTAAGGTATCCATATCCATTCAATACTGAGAATATTGATATTTTAAAGTTAATAAATTTCATCAGCAACAAAATATCACTTGTTCATTTAATATATTAACATTTTTTAACATCTTTATTGGAGTATAATTGCTTTACAATGTTGTGCCACTTTCTGCTGTACAACAAAGTGAATCAGCTATATGTATACATATATCCCCATATCCCCTCCCTCTTATGTCTCCCTCCCACCTTACATATCCCAACCCTCTAGGTGGTCACAAAGCACTGAGCTGATCTCCCCGTGTGATGCAGCTGCTTCCAACTAGCTGTCTGGTTTACATTTGGTAGTGCATATATGTCAATGCTACTGTCTCATTTCGGCCCAACTTACCTTTCCCCCTCCCCTTGTCCTCAAGTCCATTCTCTACATCTTCATCTTTATTCCTGTCCTGCCCCTAGGTTCATCAGAACCATTTTTTTTTTAGATTCCATATATATGTGTTAGCATATGGTATTTGTTTTTCTCTGTATGACAGACTCTAGGTCCACCCACCTCGCTACAAATAACTCAATTTCATTTCCTTTTATGGCTGAATAATATTCCATTTTAAATATGTGCCACATCTTCTTTATCCATTCATCTGTCAATGGACACTTAGATTGCTTCTATGTCCTGGCTATCGTAAATAGTGCTGCAATGAACATTGTGGTACATGACTCTTTTTGAATTATAGTTTTCTCAGGGTATATGCCCAGTAGCAGGATTGCTGGGTCATATGTTCCTTGCTAAAAGGGATATATTACAATGTATGAGATTCACAAAAATATAGCATGAAAAACAGAACAATTACTTAAAAGAAACACAAAAAATCCTTGTACTTAAAGGCTTTGCAAATTCTAAAAATAAAATGGTATAATGTAGTTAATCATGAACTAAATGGTATTCTTATGCAAACAGATGGAAGGATTCCAAACACAGTTTCTTATAACACTCCTAAGTAGAAGTTAATGGCAATATCTTTGCTGCATTCTGATGGTTATTTTTTTTTAACAGGAGTAGATTGTAGATTAATGGATGGGCTTCATAATTGTTACAATAGCTTTTTTTTTCTTATTTATGCTTTTGGAAGCTATTACAAAATTGATGGCTAAACTGTGATGTGTTGAGAATGTATTATCTACCATGCTCTGTGCTAAGGGTTGGCATACAATTGGTCTTTTGATGCTTTTCAGGAGACTTGCAACTTTTATAATTTGCTTTAAATCACACAAGTAAGGATTAGTGTACAGATTCAAACTCATACTCTAGCTATGTTATCATAATCCCTGTGTAATATAACTTAGTTCCCTGCAATAAACATTGCCAGATGACATAATGATTGTGTATCCAAAATGATTTAGATACGCATCTGTCAATGAAGGTGATTTTCATCAGCACAAATTCACTGCGCATCTGTACTGATTCTTTTTACTGTCATTAGATAAACAAAGAATGACTATACCCATAATAGATGTGGCAAAAAAATGAAGGTACTGGGCACTCTGCAGAAAATTAAAAATAAAAGTTATCTTTTTGCTAAAAACAAACCAATTACATAGAAAGTATTTTCACATTGCACCAAGATAATATTCATTAAGGCTATCAACATATCCTTAAAGAGGCATTCTACATCTAAGTAAATTTGGGAAACACTGAATTAAACACATTTAAAACTCTTGCAGGAATTTTCAGAGCATTTAATATGCAAATTCATAAATGTATGTCACTTAGAAGTTAATATAATATTCACCGTACCTCCAATTCAAATTGTTAGAGAATCACTGTTTCCCTCCTTGCATTTTTTTAATCTCAAGGAATTAAAGTTTCACCAGTACATGCATTGCAGTTAGAGGAAGACTGGGATGAGCTATTTTGTAATGAGAAACTCAAAGACAGTGAAAAAAATGTTACTTGATTCGAAGAAGGCTTCCATGTAAGAACATATTATTTCTGCTGTCATTGAGATAAATGTCAGTGGACAGTGAGGAAATGAAATGTTGAATATAGATTCAAGGAACAATAAATGAATAAGGCATCTCAAAACAGAGTAATAATGTAGAGAAAATATTGTAATAAAAATTGTATTATATTTAGTAATAAGTGTCAAGGAGGTGGAGGAAAAGACAATAATACATGTAAAAGAGAAAGGGAATAATTTGTAGATCAGGGACCTCAAAGGTGCCTATCCTTGGAAAGGGTGTGGGATGCTGCTTTCTATGAGGCAGAAGGGCACTAACTCAGAGGTTCTCACCTATGACCACTTGCTCAGCAGCTGTCACCTGGGGACTTGTTTGAAATGCAAACTGTTAAGGCTCTGTCTTAGCTTGGTTTGTGATAACAAATTTCCATAAACTAGAGGGCTTAGACCAAAAATATTTTTTCTCACAGTTTTGAAGGCTACAAGTTCAAGATCAGGGTGCTAGCATGAGCAAGTTCTTGGTGTGAGCCTTTTACCTTGTTAAGAGAGGGCTGCCTTCCTACTTACCTCTGGAAGTGAAGGGGTGGGTACCTGGAAATCTATGTTTTTACAAGCCCTTCCAGGTGTGTCTATTTTTTCCTTAATTTTGAGAACCAATGCATTTGATGTTAATTCTGAGGATATATTGATGTTTTCAAAAAGATAGTGTATCTTCAAAGCATTTGACATGAAAAACTCAGAAAATATAATGATCAAAGCTTCAGCCTTTAAGAAAGATTAGATTAGGTCACTGACTGAGAATGAAGAGTGAGGATTAAGGACTCCTGTGAAATGCAATGCAATTTTTACAAGATATAAATTAAAGGAAAGAGGAAGATACCAGTGAAACAAGAAAAGATGAAGTATTTGATTTACTTAACCCAGTTTCTCAAAAAATGTTCTGCAGGGACTTCACTGGCAGTCCAGTGTTTAAGACTCCGCATGGGTTTGATCCCTGGTTGGGGAACTAAGATCCCACATGCCACGCGGTGTGTCAAAAAAAAAAAATCTACAGCCTAAAAGCATGAATGGTGAAAGCAGACAGAATGGATGACACATAATCAGGTGTATTTTATTTTTACTGGCTTTGCTGTGGTTCTCCAGAGAGCTTGTGATTCTGTTGTGCTATTAGCATTGAAAATAACAACCATTTTTAAATTGGATTATTTTGCTATTGAGGTTGTATGAGTTATTTATATATTTTGGATACTCACCCCTTATCAGATACATCATTTGCAAATATTTTCTCCCATTCTGCACTTTGCCTTTTCATTTTGTTGATCATTTATTTTGCTATGTGGAAGCTTTTTAGTCTGATGTATTACGCTGGTTTATTTATTTTGTTTTTTGTGGTACGTGGGCCTCTCACTGTTGCGGCCTCTCCAGTTGTGGAGCACAGGCTCTGGACACGCAGGCTCAGCAGCCATGGCTCATGGGCCTAGCTGCTCCGTGGCATGTGGGGTCTTCCCAGACCGGGGCATGAACCTGTGTCCCCTGCATCGGCAGGTGGACTCTCAACCACTGTGCCACCAGGGAAGCCCCTACACTGGTTTATTTTTTATTTCATTGATTGTGCTTTAGGTGTCATATAAAACAAAACATCATTGTCAAGACCCTGTCAAGGAGATTTTTCCCAGTGTTTTATTCTAGGATTTTTAAGGTGTCAGGTTTTACATTTAAGTCTTTAATCCATTAGAGTTAATTTTTGTGAGTATGTAAGATAGAGGTCTAGTTTTATTCTTTTACATGTGAGTTCCTGATTTTCCCAGCATCATTTATTGTATATACTGTTTTTTCTCCATTGAGTATCTTGGCTCCTGCTATCACCAAATAGACGAGACAGCAAATGCTGGCAAGAATGTGGAGAAAAAGGAACCCTTGTGCACTGTTGGTAGGAATGTAAATTGATGCAGCCACTATAGAAAACAGTATGGTGGTTTCTCAAAAAACTAAAAATAGGACTACCATATAACTCACCAATTCCGCTTCTGGGTATATATCTGATAGAAACAATATCACTATGTCAAGGAGATACCTGCACTCCCATGTTCCATTATTTACAATATCCAAAACACATAAACAACCTAAGTGTTCATTGAGAGATAAATGGATAAAATAAATGTGAGATATATACATACACACATAGAGAATGAAATATTATTTAGTCATAAAAAAGCAAGGAAATCCTGACATTTGCAACAACATGGATGGAACTTGAGGGCATTAGGCTAAGTGAAATAAGTCAGACAGAGCAAGACAATTACTGTAGGATCTCACTTGTATACGAAATCTATAAATAACAAAACTTATAGAAAAAGAGATCAGATCTGTGGTTGCCAGAGATGGGGCATGGGGTGGAAGAATTGGGTGAAAGTTGTCAAAAGGTACAAACTTCCAGTTATAAGATAAAGAAGTACTGGAGATATAATGCACAACATGGTGGCTATAATTAACACTGCTGTATGGTATATTTGAAAGTTAAGAGAGTATACCTAAAAGTTCTCATCACAAGGAAAAAACATTTGTGAATATATAAAGTGATGGATGTCAACTTATTGTGGTAATCACTTTGCAATATGTGTATTCAAGTCATTATGCTGTAAATGTTAAACTTATACAGTGTTGTATGTCAATTATGCTTCAATGAAATTGAAAAAAAGAAAGAAAGGAACAGTCATACAATCCTGACTCCTTAGAGGAAGGCGTGGAATTAGAATCTGAATGATGTCTGAGAATATAGGAGGGGACTGAGATTTAGATTTCCACACAAATGCAAAAACTAGATTCCTTAGTTGAGATGCTGTTTTCAGATATAAGGATACTTAGGTTATCACTGATGAAACAGTTCCAGGTGATAAAGACCTGTGTGGTGCCACAGTGTTAATGAATAATTTCACTAGACTTTGGTCAACTGTCACAGGGACTCAGTCAATTTCTAAAACCGTATATCTCCTTGTTTACAGTTTCCTTTGCTGTGCAAAAGCTTTTAAGTTTCATTAGGTCCCATTTGTTTATTTTTGTTTTATTTCCATTACTCTAGGAGGTGGGTCAAAAAAGCTCTTGCTGTGATTTATGTCAAAGAGTGTTGTTCCTACGTTTTCCTCTAACAGTTTTATAGTGTCTGGTCTTACATTTAGGTCTTTAATCCATTCTGAGTATATTTTTGTGTATGGTGTTAGGGAGTGTTCTAATTTCATTCTTTTACATGTAGCTGTCCAGTTTTCCCAGCACGACTTATTGAGGAGACTGTATCTTCTCCATTGTATATCCTTGCCTCCTCTGTCATAGATTTGGTGACCATGTGTGTGTGATTTTATCTCTGGGATTTCTATCCTGTTCCATTGATCTATATTTCTGTTTTTGTGCAAGTACCATATTGTTTTGATAACTGTAGCTTTGTACTATAGGCTGACATCAGGGAGTTTGATTCCTCCAGCTTTGTTTTTTTCCCCTCAAGATTGCTTTGACTATTTGGGGTCTTTTGTCTCTCCATACAAATTTTAAGATTTTTTGTTCTAGTTCTGTAAAAAATGCCACTGGTAATTTGATAGGGATTGATTGAATCTGTAGATTGCTTTGGGTAGTACAGTCATTTGGATAATATTGAATCTTCCAATCCAAGAACATGGTATATCTCTCCATCTGTTTGTGTCATCTTTGATTTCTTTCATCAGTGTGTTATAGTTTTCTGAGTACAGGTTTTTTAACTCCTTAGGCAGCTTTATTCCTAGGTATTTTATTCTTTTCGTTACAAAGGTGAATGGGATTGTTTCCTTAATTTCTCTTTCTGATCTTTTGTTGTTAGTGTATAGGAATGCAAGAGATTTCTGTGCATTAATTTTGTATCCTGCAACTTTACCAAATTCATTGATGAGCTCTAGTAGTTTTCTGGTAGCATCTTTAGGATTATCTATATATAGTATCATGTCATCTGCAAACAGTGACAGTTTTACTTCTTCTTTTCCAATTTGTATTCATTTTATTTCTTTTTCTTCTCTGATTGCCACAGCTAGGACTTCCAAAACTATGTTGAATAATAGTGGCAAAAGTGGACATCCTTGTCTTGCTCCTGATCTTAGAGGAAATGCTTTCAGTTTTTCACCATTGAAAATGATGTTCACTGTGGGTTTGTCGCATATGGCCTTTATTATGTTGAGGTAGGTTCCTTCTATGCCCAGTGTCTGGAGAGTTTTTACCAAAAAAGAGTGTTGTATTTTGTCAAAAGCTTTTTCTGCATCTATTGAGATGATCATATGGTTTTTATTCTCCAGTTTGTTAATATGGTGTATCCCATTGATTGATTTGCACATATTGAAGGATCCTTGCAGCCCTGGGATAAATCCCAATTGATCATGGTGTATGATCCTTTTAATGTGTTGTTGCATTCCGTTAGCTAGTATTTTGTTAAGGATTTTTGCATCTATATTCATCAATGATAGTGGTCTGTGATTTTTTTTTTTTTTTGTAGTATCTTTGGTTTTGGTATCAGAGTGATGGTCACCTTGTAGAATGAGTTTACAAGTGTTCCTTCCTCTGCTATACTTTGGAAGAGTTTGAGAAGGATAGGTGTTAGTGCTTCTCTAAATGTTTCATAGAATTCACCTGTGAAGCCATGTGTTCCTGGCCTTTTGTTTGTTAGAAGATTTTTAATCACAGTTTAAATTTCATTACTTGCGATTGGTCTGCTCATATTTTCTATTTCTGCCTGATTCAGTCTGGGTAGGTTATACCTTTCTAAGAATTTGTCCATTTCTTCCAGGTTGTCCATTTTATTGGCATAGAGTTGATTGTACTAGTCTCTTAGGATGCTTTGTATTTCTATGGTGTCTGTTGTAACTTCTCCTTTTTCATTGCTAATTTTATTGATTTGAGTCCTCTCCCTCCTTTATCTTGATGAGTCTGGCTAAAGGTTTATCAATTTTGTTTATCTTCTCAAAGAATCAGCTTTTAATTTTATTGATCTTTGCTATTGTTTTCTTTGTTTCTATTTCATTTATTTCTGCTCTGATCTTTATGATTTCTTTCCTTCTACTAACTTTGTGTTTTGTTTGTTCTTCTTTTCTAATTGCTTTAGGTGTAAGTTTAGATTGTTTATTTGAGATTTTTCTTGTTTCTTGAGGTAGGCTTGTATTGCTATAAACTTCCCTCTTAGAACTGCTTTTGCTGCATCCCATAGGTTTTGGATCATCGTGTTTTGGTTGTCATTTGTCTCTAGGTATTTTTTGATTTCCTCTTTGATTTCATCAGTGACCTCTTGGTTATTTAGTAGTGTATTGTTTAGCCTCCATGTGTTTGTGTTTTTTACATTTTTTCCCTGTAATTTATTTCTAATCTCATAGCATTGTGGTTAGAAAAAATGCTTGATATGATTTCAGTTTTCTTAAATATACTGAGGCTTGATTTGTGACCCAAGATGTGATCTATCCTGGAGAATGTTCGATGTGCATTTGAGAAGAAAGTATAATCTGCTTTTTTCAGATGCGATGTCCTGTAAATATCAATTCAATCTGTCTGGTCTAATGTGTCATTTAAAGCTTGTGTTTCCTTATTAATTTTCTATTTGGATGATCTGTCCATTGGTGTAAGTGAGGTTTTAAAGTTCCCCACTATTATTGTGCTACTGTCGATTTCCTCTTTTTTAGCTGTTAGCATTTGCCTAATGTACTGAGGTGCTCCTATGTTGGGTGCATATATACTTATAATTGTTTATCTTCTTCTTGGATTGATCCCTTGGATGTTATGTAGTGTCCTTCCTTGTCTCTTGTAACATTCTTTATTTTAAAGTCTATTTTATCTGATATGAGTATTGCTATTCCAGCTTTCCTTTGATTTCCATTTGCATGGAATATCTTTTTCCATCCCCTCACTTTCAGTCTGTATGTATCCCTAGGTCTGAAGTGGGTCTCTTGTAGACAGTATATATATATATATATATATATAGGTCTTGTTTTTCTATCCATTCAGCGAGCCAGTATCTTTTGGTTGTAGCATTTAATCCATTCACATTTAAGGTAATTATCGATATGCACATTCTTATTACCATTTTCTTAATTGTTTTGGGTTTGTTTTTGTAGGTCCTTTTCTTCTCTTGTGTTTCCCACTTAGAGAAGTTACTTTAGCATTTATTGTAGAGCTGGTTTGGTGATGCTGAATTCTCTGGGCTTTTGCTTGTCTGTAAAGCTTTTAACTTCTCCATCTAATCTGAATAATATCCCAGCCAGGTAGAGTAATCTTGGTTGTAGGTTCTTCCCTTTCATTGCTTTAAATACATGCCACTTCTTCCTGGCTTGTAGAGTTTCTGCTGAGAAATCAGCTGTTAACCTTATGGGAGTTCCCTTGTATGTTATTTTTCATTTTTCCCTTGTTGCTTTTAATGATTTTTCTTTGTCTTTAATTTTTGTCAATTTGATTAATATGTGTCTTGGCATGTTTCTCCTTGGATTTATCTTGCCTGGGATTCTCTGCGATTCCTGGACCTGGGTGGCTATTTCCTTTCCCATGTTAGGGAAGTTTTCGACTATAAACTCCTCAAATATTTTCTTGCGTCCTCTCTCTCTCTCTGTCCTCCTTCTGGGACCCCTATAATGCAAATGTTGGTGCGTTTCATGTTGTCCCAGAGGTCTCTTAGGCTGTCTTCATTTCTTTTCATTCTTTTTTCTTTTTTCTTCTGTGGCAGTGAATTCAACCATTCTGTCTTCCAGGTACTTATCTGTTCTTCTGACTCTGTTATTCTGCTATTGATTCCTTCTAGTGTATTTTTCATTTCAGTTATTGAATTGTTCATCTCTGTTTGTTTGTTTTTTAATTCTTCTAGGTATTCATTCTTTAATTCTTCTAGGTCTTTGTTAAACATTTCTTGCATCTTCTTGATCTTTACCTCCATTTTTTTCCTGAGGTCCTGGGTCATCTTCACTATCATTATTCTGAATTCTTTTTCATTTAATTGTCTTTCTGGGGTTTTATCTTGTTCCTTCATCTGGTACATAGCCCTCTGCTTTTCATTTTGTCTATTTTTCTGTCAATGTGGTTTTCGTTCCACAGGCTGCAGGACTGTAGTTGTTTTTGCTTCTGCTGTCTGCCTTCTGGTGGATGAGACTATCTAAGAGGCTTGTGTTAGCTTCCTGATGGTAGAGACTGGTGGTGGGTAGAGCTGGGCATTGCTCTTGTTGGCAGGGCTCAGTAAAACTTTAATCTGCTTGTCTGCTGATGGGTGGGGCTGAGTTCCCTCCCTATTGGTTGTTTGGCCTGAAGTGACCCAGCACTGGAGGCTACAAGCTCTTGGTGAGGCTAATGGTGGACTCCAGGAGGGCTCATGCCAAGGACTTCTTCCCAGAACTTCTTCTGCCAGTGTCCTTGTCCCCACAGTGAGCCTCAGCTGCCTCCTGCCTCTGCAGGAGACCCTCCAACACTAGCGGATAGGTCTGGCTCAGTCTCCTATGTGGTCACTGCTCCTTCCCCTTGGGTCCTGATGCACACACTACTTTGCGTGTGCCCTCCAAGAGCGGAGTCTCTGTTTCCCCCAGTCATGTCAAAGTCCTGCAGTCAAATCTCGCTAGCCTGCAAAATCTGATTCTCTGGGAATTCCTCCTCCCGTTGCTGGACTCCCAGGTTGGGGAGGCTGTCATGGGGCTCAGAACCTTCACTCCAGTGGGTGGGCTTCTGTGATATCATTGTTCTCCAGTTTGTGAGTCACCCACGCAGCAGTTATGGGATTTGATTTCATTGTGATTGCCCCCCTCCTACTGTCTCATTGCAGCTTCTCCTTTGTCTTTTGATGTGGGGTATCTTTTTTGGTGAGTTCCAGTGTTTTCCTGTTGATGATTGTTCAGCAGTTAGTTTTGATTCCAGTGCTCTCGCAAAAGGGAGTATACTCTTATGCTTAATTGGCTAAAATAACTTTTACTCTATTTTCACAAGCTAAACACATTGAAAATTCATTCATAATCTTTCTAAATCCCAAATAAAATTGTCAAACTGGTTTCTATAATTGTGTAAATTCATCTTCTATTGTTGATCACTCATGTTGCAAATCTTAAAGAATCTTATACATTCACTCTCTTTCTTCCACATATGCATAGTCAAAATTTATCATCAGTTTACTTACTATTGGCTTCTCATTTCTATATCCAATGCTTTGCTCTAGTTTTGTCTTTACTCATTCCATGTGTTCTAGTGCAATTTTTTTTGAAATCATTGTTTCTAACTTTCAGTCTCCTTCATTGAATACTGGCAAATATATTTTCATAAAATTCATTCCTAAAAGCACTCCTCTGTAATAAGAAACCTGAAATTTTTCTCTTGGTATATAGAATATATTAACAACAAGTAGCCATGGAATTCAAGATTCTCTAAAATCTAACTGAACTTTCCTCTCCAGCTTTTGCTCTTATTATGTCTTCATGTAAATTGTGTTATTCAGCCAAGTCAACATCTTTATTTTTTTATTCATCCCGTCCTCTGCTTTTGTCCATGCTTATTAACTCTGGCAGAAAATACCTCTCATTGTTCTTTTGAAAATACTCTCTTCCTTGGAAAAGAACTGCCTAATTTTCTTTTAAATCAGAAGTTAATATGTTTCTTTTGTATCTCATAGCATTTAAACATTTTATACTTCTTATTACATTCTGATCTTACTACAGTTTTATAGGCATGCCTTTATCTCTTGTCAAAATGTTTCTTTCTTCAGAGTTGAAAGGTATCAATGCCTACATATATATTTGTATATATAGTATAACTTTTAAACTTCATTTGTTGTCAAGCAAAGGAAATGTTGGGTAATTGTCTAAAATCTTTTTTTTAAGTCGTTCTTCTGATATTGATGAGTGACAATGTAATATTCACATTCTTGTTCTTTAAATGGAAGGATTTCAGTACCCATTACACCATTACATACATGGAGAGGGATTGATAGTTGAATTTCTATGTTAGTTAGAAGACATAGATAAATGCCAAATAAAACCACACCAGTAAGAATTCTAAAACTGAAAATATGCAAGACAAACACAATAAAATGTTATGTAATATGTACAAGTAAAAGTGTTGCTAGTTGTCTGAATGCATTCCTCAGAATAAAGGGAGATTTCTATTGAAGTGTCATTGCATTCATATATCTGGAAACTTTAATTGGAGTAACTATTATTTATACTTATTTGTAACCAAACCACAATAGTCATTGTTTACAAGGTTAGAGTTGAAATCACTTTATGAAGAAATGTCACAGAAATACAAGTTTCTAAACTATACTTCATGTAGGCACATGTCTATGTATGCTTGGAAATATGAGAGAAGTAGTTTGCATGTAAATCCTGATATTTCTACGATTGAAATGAAAAAAAAAATATTTTTGGTAAAGAAGACAAAAGAATCAGAGTGGTATTCATTTTTCTAAAAATATGTTTAAAATATTTACAAGTCCTTCATCAGATTTATGTTTTATGAATATTTTCTCCAGCCTCTGGCTTCTCTTTTCATTTTCTTACTGGTATCTTCCGAAGAGTAAAACTCTTTAAACTTTGTCTTTTCATGGTTAAAATTTTATGTATCCTAAGAAAATTCTGCCAAACCACTGAATTCAAAAATAATTTCCTATATTTTAGAAGTTTAAATTTTATTGATTCTATGATCCTTTTAGGGATAAACTTTGTAGTTATATGAAGAAAGGATTGGCTCAGGTTCATTTTTCCACATGGGTATCCAACAGCTCCAAAGCAAAAAATAAATGTTTCATGATTCAACCACATTATATGTTTTCTTAAAAAACCAGTTAAACACATATGTGTGTTCCTATTTCTGAGCTCTCTACTCTGTCAATTTTGATGTATAATTATATCTTTATAGTTTTATAAGTCTTGAAATTAGATATTAGACCTCTAAATTTGATCTTTATTTTCAAAGGAGTTTGGCTATAATAAGTTCTTTGCATAACACATATACACTGTAGAATCAGTTTACTAATCCTTACAAAAGAATTTCCTGAAATTTTGATTGGAATTATAATGAAGCTATAGAATTATTTGTTGATAATTGATATTTTAATAATATTGGATCTTCTGATCTTTATTATATATTTTCACATTCAGGTTCTCTTTAATATCCTCAACAATGTTATATAATTTTTATATACAAAACTTTGCCACATTTTAAATTTATCTCTGAATATTTCATGTTTTGATGCAATTGCAAATGGTATTTTTTTCAATTTCACATATTTTGTTATGGGTATATAAAAATCTATTTTTTGTTGCCTTAGTAAACTTCTACCTTGCAGCATTTATTTATTAGCTTAGATAACATTTTTGAGGCTTCTTGATGTCATTCTCCATAAAAGATAACACCCTCTGCAAATAGAGTTTAATTTCTTTCTTCCAACTATAAAGTTTTTATTTCTTTTTCTTCTCTTATTGCACTGGTTAGAAAATTATGTACAATATTAAATATAAATGTTAAAAAAATCCTTTGCTTGTTACTGATCTTAGTTGAGAGAGAGTTCACCTTTCACCAATAGAAATGGTGTTAACTACAGGTAAACCAAGTTGAGGATATTCCCTTTTATTCTTCCCTTGCTGAAAATTTTTATCACAAATGGGTATTAATTTGTTTTCAAAAGTTTCTCTCTATTTACCTTTCATTGATATTTTGGTTTTCTTTTTATTTTCCTACATTTACTTTTTGTTTAGTTTATTATATTTTAGTGTCTTGAAGTAGATGATTAAGACACTGATCTTATATATCTTTTCCTTTTTTAATTGAAGTATAGTTGATTTACAATGTTGTGTTAGTTTCAGGTGTACAGCAAAGTGATTCAGTTATATGTATATCTATTCTTTTTCAGATTCTTTTCCTATATAGGTTCTTACAGAGTATTGAGTAGAGTTCCCTGTGGTATACAGTAGGTCCTTGTTGATTATCTATTTTATATATAGTATTGTGTATATGTTAATCCTAACCTCCTAATTTATCCCTCCCCC
This sequence comes from Orcinus orca, assembly GCF_937001465.1. Taxonomy (NCBI): domain Eukaryota; kingdom Metazoa; phylum Chordata; class Mammalia; order Artiodactyla; family Delphinidae; genus Orcinus; species Orcinus orca. The sequence goes on from NC_064570.1 coordinate 90,898,542, forward strand.
CCACCTTTCCCCTTTGGTAACCATAAGTTTGTTTTCTGAGTCTGTGAGTCTATTTTTGTTTTGTAAGTAAGTTCATTTGTATCATTTTTTTAGATTCCACATATACGTGATATCATATAATATTTGTCTTTGTCTGACCTACTTCACTTAGTATGAGACTCTCTAGGTCCATCCATGTTGCTGCAAATGTCATTATTTCATTCTTTTTTATGGTTGAGTAATATTCCATTTTATATATGTACCACAACTTCTTTATTCATTCATCTATCGATGTGCATTTAGGTTGCTTCCGTGTCTTGGCTATTGTAAATAGTGCTGCTGTGATACATGGGTGCATGTATCTTTTCAAAGTATGGTTTTCTCCAGATATATGCCCAGGAGTGGGATTGCTTGATCATATGGTAGCTCTATTTTTAGTTTTTAAGGAACCTCCATACTGTTCTCCAGAGTGGTTACACCAATTTACATTCCCACCAACAGTGTAGAACCTTTTCCTCCACACCTTCTCCAGCATTTATTATTTGCAGATTTTTTGATGATGGCTATTCTGACTGGTGTGAAGTGATACCTCATTGTAGATTTGATTTGTATTTCTCTTATAATTAGTGACGTTGAGCATCTTTTCATGTGCTTTCTGTCCATCTGTATGTGTCTTTGGAGGAATGTCTATTTAGGTCTTCTGTCCATTTCTTGATTGGGTTTTTTGGTTTTTTGATATTGAGTTGCATGAGCTTTTTTACAGTTTGGAGATTAATCCCTTGTTTGTTGTTTCATTTGCAAGTGTTTTCTCCCATTCTGTGGGTTGTCTTTGCTTTGTTTATGGTTTCCTTTGCTGTGAAAAAGCTTTAAAATTTAACTAGGTCCCATTTGCTTATTTTTGTTTTTATTTTCATTACTCTAGGAGGTGGATCCAAAAAGATATTGCTGCAATTTATGTCAAACAGTGTTCTGTGTATATTTTCCTCTCAGAGTTTTATAATATCCAAACTTGTATTTAGGTCTTTAACACATTTTAAGTTCATTTTTGTGTATGGTGTTACAGAATGTTCTAATTTCATCTTTTACTTGTGGCTCTCGAGTTTTCCCAGCATCACTTATTGAAGAGACTGTCTTTTCTCCACTGTATATTCTTGCCTCCTTTGTTGTAGATTAATTGACCCTAGGTGTGTGGGTTTATTTCTGGGCTTTCTATCCTGTTCCATTGATATATAAGTCTGTCTTTGTGCCAGTACATTACTCTTTTTTTTTTTTTTAACATTACTCTTTTGATTACTGTAGATTTATAGTATTGTCTGAAGTCAGGGAGCCTGAGTCCTCCAGCTCCGTTTTTGCTTCTCATGATTGCTTTGGCTATTCAGGGTCTTTAGTGTTTTCATGCAAATTTTAAGATTTTTTTTGGTTCTAGATCTGCAAAAAATGCCATTGGTAATTTGATGGGAATTGCAATGAATCTGTAGATTGCCTTAATGTAGTATAGTCTGATGCTGATGAAAGAAATTGAAGATGAGACAAACAGATGGAAAGATATACCATGTTCTTGGATAGGATATATATATGTGTGTGTGTGTGTGTGTGTGTGTGTGTGTGTGTGTGTGTGTGTGTGTGTGTATATATTCTTTTTCAGATGCTTTTCCCTTATGGCTTATTACAAAATATTGAGTATAGTTCTCTGTGCTATACAGTAATTGGTTATCTATTTTATATATAGTAGTATTTAATGCTATATGTTTTCTTCTAAATAGAACATTAACTTCTTCCCACACATTTTGATGTTATGTTTTCATTTTCTATTTTATTAAAAATGCATTCCAATATCCTATCATTCATCAATTTGTTATTTAGAAGCATGCTATTTAATATCCAAAACTTTGGGGATTTTTCAATATCTTTTGTTGATTGCTGGTTTATTTTCACTGTGGTAAAAAGAATATTCTTTTTCATGCTTTCTTATTTACTGAAATATAATTATGGCTCAAAATATGGTCTATTTTGTGATCTATGTGCACATAAAAGAAATGTGTAATCAGCTGTTGTTTGCTGGAGTGTTGTATAAATGCCATTTAAGTTAGTTGGTATTGATCAAATCATCATTTGCCCTTAAATCTTTTTGTCTACTTGTTTTTATCAATTATTGTGAGAGGAGTATTAAAAGTCTCTAATTATAATTATGGCTTTCTCTTTTCAGTCCACTTTTTTTCATTTACTTTGAAATTTTAGGTGCATGTATACTTTAAGATTTTGCCTGTTCTGGCTGAACTAAACCCTTTGTCATTGTGATATATCACTCTTTCTTTCTGGTAATATTTACTGTCCTGAAATTTTATTTGCCTGATGTTAGTTTAGCTTCTCCATCCTTCCTTGGATTGTATCTATGATTATCTTATTATATCCTATTACTTTTAATAGAATGTCTTCCTTATTTAAAATGGGTTTATATAAATAGCATATAGTTGTATCTGACTTTTTCATTTAGTCTCACAAATCTTTTTAACTAGAGTCTTTAGACAATTTATATTTAATATAAATATTAGATATTAGCTTAAATCTAGATTCTTGCTTGCTATTGTCTATTTCTCTGTTTGTTTATTTTTTCTGCTATTCCCTTATTTGCTATTATTCCTTGTTTACATTTTTATTACTCTAGGATTTACTTATCACAGTAATAGATGGTAATACTATGTATGTCATAAATTCAAAAACACATGATAATTGTTTGCCTTTAAACAACCATATTTTAAAGAGATTAAAAATGAGAAAAATTTTTTTATATTTGCCCACATACACCTATATGTTTCCATTTTTTATGCTCTCACTTCTAGAAATACAAATTTTATATGGGATATTTTGTCTCCTTTTTTAAAGAATTTGCTTTAACTTGTCTTAATGCATGTCTGTAATGATTAATTATCCCAGATTCGGTTACTCGCAAATAGTCTTACTTCAGCTTTATTTTTCAATAATATTTTTGGTAAGTATTGTGTTCTGGGTTAACAATTATTTTTTCTTTCATTAATTTAACATGGCATTTCATTTTTCTTCTCATCAGTTTGATTTTTATGAGAAATATGTTATGACTATCTATGCTCCCTGTATATAATTTTTGCTCTGGCTGCCTTTATGAATTTTATCTTTATGACTGGATATCAGTAATTGGATCATGCTATTTTCCTTATGTTTCTTTCATTTGGGCTTCATCAAGTTTCTTGAATCTGTGCCTTTATAAATTTTATTTAATTTGAAAAAATTTCTGACAAGATTTCTTCAGATACTTTTCCGCCCACCTCCCTCTTTTGTCCAAGGGCACTCTAAGGATCTTTTTATTATTTTCATTATTTTTCTATTTTTGATTCATTTTTTCCACAGTATCTAATCTTCTTTTATCTGATCAGATTTATCTACTTTTCAAATTTTCAGGTATTGTATTTTTAATCTCTAGAATTTTTATTTAGTTTATTTCTATATCTTCTATTTTTTCTCATTATGTGTATCATTTCCTCTGCATCTTAGAACATATTTAAAAGATCATTGTTTTAAGGTTCCTTTCTGTTCTAGTTCCATAATGATTCTTATTTCTGTCTCTTTCCATTATCTTAATTTTCTTGCTTACTAATCCCATTTTCCTGCTTTTTTACATGCTGAATAAATTTTGACTGGACACTAGAAATTCTAAGTTTTACATTTTTAGTGTTTGATTTTGCTTTATTTCTTCAAATTGTATTATATATATTGAATTTTATTTTATTTTTTATACAGCAAGTTCTTATTAGTAATCCATTTTATACATATTAGTGTATATATGTCAATCCCAATCTCCCAATTCATCACACCTCCACACACCCCCACCACTTTCACCCCTTGGTATCCATATGTTTTTTTCTCTACATCTGTGTCTGTATTTCTGTCCTGCAAACCGGTTCATCTGTACCATTTTTCTAGGTTCCACATATATGTGTTAACATATGATATTTGTTTTTCTCTTTCTGACTTACTTTACTCTGTATGACAGTCTCTAGATCCATCCAAGTCTCTACAAATGACCCAATTTCATTCCTTTTTATGGCTGAGTAATATTGCATTGTGTGTGTATATATGTACCACAACTTCTTTATCCATTCATCTGTCAATGGGCATTTAGGTTGCTTCCATGACCTGGATATTGTAAATAGTGCTGCAATGAACACTGGGGTGCATGTGTCTTTTTGAATTATGGTTTTCTCTGGGTATATGCCCAGTAGTGGGACTGCTGGGTCATATGGTAGTTCTATTTTTAGTTTTTTTAAGGAACCTCCATACTGTTCTCCATAGTGGCTGTATCAACTTATATTCCCACCAACAGTGCAAGAGGGTTCCCTTTTCCCCACACCTTCTCCAGCATTTGTTCTTTGTAGAATTTTTGATGACGGCTATTCTGACCAGTGTGAGGTGATACCTCATTGTAGTTTTGATTTGCATCTCTCTAATAATTAGTGACGTTGATCAGCTTTTCATGGGCTTCTTGGCCATCTGTATGTCTTCTTTGGAGAAATGTCTATTTAGGTCTTCTGCCCATTTTGGGATTGGATTGGTTGTTTTTTTTTAATATTGAGCTACATGAGTTATTTATATATTTTGGAGATTAATCCTTTGTCCATTGATTCGTTGGCAAATATTTTCTCCCATTCTGAGGTTGTCTTTTCTTCTTGTTTATGGTTTCCTTTGCTGTGGAAAGGCTTTTAAGTTTCATTAGGTCCCATTTGTTTATTTTTATTTTATTTCCATTACTCTAGGAGGCAGATCAAAAAAGATTTTGCTGTGATTTATGTCAAACAGTGTTCTTCCTATGTTTTCCTCTAAGAGTTTTATAGTGTCCAGTCTTACATTTAGGTCTCTAATCCATTTTGAGCTTATTTTTGTGTATGGTGTTAGGGAGTGTTCTAATTTCATTCTTTTACATTCAGCTGTCCATTTTTCCCAACACCACTTATTGAAGAGACTGTCTTTTCTCCATTGTATATCCATGCCTCCTTTGTCATAGATTGGTTGACCATAGGTGTGTGGGTTTATCTCTGGGCTTTCTATCCTGTTCCATTGATCTATATTTCTGTTTTTGTGCCAGTACCATATTGTCTTGATGACTGTAGCTTTGTAGTATAGTCTGAAGTCAGGGAGTCTGATTCCTCCAGCTCCATTTTTTTCCCTCAAGACTGCTTTGGCTGTCCGGGGTTTTGTGTCTCCATACAAATATTAAGATTTTTTTTTTCTAGTTCTGTAAAAAATGCCACTGGTAATTTGATAGGGATTGCATTGAATCTGTAGATTGCTTTGGGTTGTATAGTCATTCTCACAGTATTGATTCTTCCAACCCAAGAACATGGTATATCTCTCCAGCTGTGTGTATCATATTTAAATTCTTTCATCAGTGTCTTATAGTTTCCTGCATGCAGGTCTTTTTTCTCCTTAGGTAGGTTTATTCCTAGGTATTTTATTCTTTATGTTGCAAAGGTAAATGGGAGTGTTTTCTTAATTTCTCTTTCTGGTTTTTCATTGTTAGTGTATAGGAATGCAAGAGATTTCTGTGCATTAATTTTGTATCCTGCAACTTTACCAAATTCATTGATGAGCTCTAGTAGTTTTCTGGTGGCATCTTTAGCATTCTCTATGGATACTATCATGTGATCTGCAAACAGTGACAGTTTTATTTCTTCTTTTCCAATTTGTATTCCTTTTATTTCCTTTTCTTCTCTGATTTCTGTGGCTAGGACTTCCAAAACTATCTTGAATAATAGTGGTAAGGGTGGACATTCTTGTCTTGTTCCTGATCTTAGAGGAAATGCTTTCAGTTTTTCACCATTGAGAATAATGTTTGCTGTGGGTTTGTTGTATATGGCCTTTATTATGTTGCGGTAGGTTCCTTCTATGCCCACTTTCTGGAGAGTTTTTAAAATAAATTGGTGTTGAATTTGGTCAAAAGCTTTTTCTACATCTATTGAGATTATCATATGGTTTTTATTCTTCAATTTATTAATATGGTGTATTCCATTGATTGATTTGTGTATATTGAAGAATCCTTGCATCCCTGGGATAAATCCCACTTGATCATGGTGTATGATCCTTTTATTGTGTTGTTTGATTCTGTTTGCTAGTATTTTGTTGAGGATTTTTGCATGTATATTCATCAGTGATATTGGTCTGTAAGTTTCTCTTTTTTTTGTAGTATCTTTGTCTGGTTTTGGTATCAGGCTGATGGTGGCCTCATAGAATTAGTTTGGGAGTGTTCCTCCCTCTGCAGTTTTTTGGAAGAGTTTGAGAAGGATGGGTGTTAGCTCTTCTTTAAATGTTTGATAGAATTTACCTGTGAAGCTATCTGGTCCTGGACTTTTGTTTATTGGAAGACTTTTAATCACAGTTTCAATTTCATTACTTGTAATTGGTCTGTTCACATTTTCTATTTCTTCATGGTTCAGTCTTGGTAGGTTATACCTTTCTAAGAGTTTGTCCATTTCTTCCAGGCTGTCAATTTTATTGGCATAGAATTGCTTGTAATAGTCTCTTAGGATGCTTTGTATTTCTATGGTGTCTGTTGTAACTTCTCCTTTTTCATTTGGATTTTATTGATTTGAGTCCTCTCCCTCTTTTTCTTGATGAGTCTGGCTATTGGTTTATCAATTTTGTTTATCTTCTCAAAAAAACAGCTTTTAGTTTTATTGATCTTTGCTATTGTTTTTTGTTTCTATTTCATTTATTTCTGCTCTGACCTTTATGATTTCTTTCCTTCTACTAACTTTGGGTTTTGTTTGTTCTTCTTCCTCTAGTGCCTTTAGGTGTAAGGTTAGATTGTTTATTTGAGATTTTTCTTGTTTCTTGAGGTAGGCTTGTATTGCTATAAACTTCCCTCTTAGAACTGCTTTTGCTGCATCCCATAGGTTTTGGATCATCGTGTTTTCATTGTCATTTGTCTCCAGGTATTTTTTGATTTCCTTTTTGATTTCTTCAGTGATCTCTTGGTTATTTAGCAATGTATTGTTTAGCCTCAATGTGTTTGTGTTTTTTTACGTATTTTTCCCCTTTAATTGATTTCTAATCTCATAGCATTGTGGTCAGAAAAGATGCTTGATATGATTTCAGTTTTCTTAAATTTACTGAGGCTTAATTTGTGACCCAAGATGTGATCTATCCTGGAGAATGTTCCATGTGCACTTGAAAAGAAAGTGTAATCTGCTAATTTTCAATGGAATGTCCTATGAATATCAATTAAATCTATCTGTTGTGTCATTTAAAGATTCTGTTTCCTTATTACTTTTCTGTTTGGATGGTCTGTGCATTGGTGTACGTGAGGTGTTAAAGTCCTCCACTACTATTGTGTTACTGTCAATTTCCTCTTTTATATCTGTTAGCTGGTGCCTTACATATTGAGGTTCTCCTATGTTGGATGCATAAATATTTACAATTGTTATATCTTCTTCTTGGATTGATCCCTTGGTCATTATGTATTGTCCTTTTTTGTCTCTTGTAATAGTCTTTATTTTAAAGTCTATTTTATCTGATATGAGTATTGCTACCTCAGCTTTCTTCTGATTCCCATTTACATGGAATATCTTTTTCCACCCCCTCACTTTCAGCCTGTATGTGTCCCTAGGTCTGAAGTGGATCTCTTGTAGGCAGCATATATATGGGTCTTGTTTTGGTGTCCATTCAGTGTCTTTTTGTTGGAGTATTTAATCCATTCACTTTTAAGGTAATTATCAATATGTATGTTCCTATTACCATATTCTTAATTGTTATGTGTATGTTTTTGTAGGTCCTTTTCTTCTCTTGTGTTTCCCACTTAGAGAAATTCCTTTGGCATTTGTTGTAGAGCTGGTTTGGTGGTGCTGAATTCTCTTAGTTTTGCTTGTCTGTAAAGCTTTTGATTTCTCCATCAAATCTGAATGAGATCCTTGCCGAGTAGAGTAATCTTGGCTGTAGTTTCTTCCCTTTCATCACTTTAAATATATCACACCACTCCCTTCTGGCTTGTAGAATTTCTGCTGAGAAATCAGCTGTTAACCTTATGGGAGTTCCCTTTCACGGTATTTTTCGTTTTTACCTTGTTGCTTTCAGTAATCTTTCTTTGTCTTTAATTTTTGTCAGTTTGATTACTGTGCGTCTCAGCATGTTTCTCCTTGTGTTTATCCTGCCTGGGACTCTCTGTACTTCCTGGACTTGGGTGGCTATTTCCTTTCCCATGTTAGGGAAGTTTTCAACTATAATCTCTTCAAATATTTCCTCGGGTCCTTTCTCTCTTCTCCTTCTGTGACGCCTATTATATGAATGTTTTTGCATTTAATGTTGTCCCAGAGGTCTCTTAGGCTGTCTTCATTTCTTTTCATTCTTTTTTCTTTATTTTTCTGTGGCAGTGAATTCCCTCATTCTGTCTTCCAGGTCACTTATCTGTTCTTCTGACTTAGTTATTTTGCTATTGTTTCCTTCTATTGTATTTTTCATTTCAGTTATTGTATTGTTCATCTCTGTTTGCTTGTTCTTTAATTCTTCTAGGTGTTTGTTCTTTCATTCTTCTAGGTCTTTGTTAAACATTTCTTGCATCTTCTTGATCTTTGCCTCCATTCTTTTTCTGAGGTCCTGGATCATCTTCACTATCATTATTCTGAATTCTTTTTCTGGATGGTTTCCTATCTCCACTACATTTAGTTGTTTTTCTGGGGTTTTATCTTGTTCCTTCATCTGGTACATAGCCCTCTGCCTTTTCATCTTGTCTATATTTCTGTGAATGTGGTTTTTGTTCCACAGGCTGCAGGATTGTAGTTCATCTTGCTTCTGCTGTCTGCCCTCTGGTGGAGGAGGCTATCTAAGAAGCTTGTGACAGTATCCTAATGGGAGGAACTTGTGGTGGGTTGAGCTGGGTGTTGCTCTTGTTGGCAGAGCTCAGTAAAACTTTAATCCACTTGTCTGATGGGGGTAGGGCCAGGTTCCTTCCCTGTTGGTTTTTTGGCCTGAGGCGACCCAACACTGGAGCATACAGGGCTCTTTGGTGGGGCTAATGGCGGACTCCAGGAGGGTTCACACCAACGAGTATTTCCCAGAACTTCTGCTGCCATTGTCCTCATCCTCACAGTGATCCAAAGCCAACCACCATCTCTGCAGGAGACACTCCAACACTAGCAGGTAGGTCTGGTTCAGTCTCCTGTGCGTCACTGCTCCTTCTCCTGGGTTCTGAAGCACACACTACTTTGTGTGTATCCTCCAAGAGTGGAGTCTCTGTTTCCCCCAGTCCTGTCGAAATCCTGCAATCAAATTTTCCTAGCCTTCAAAGTCTGATTCTCTAGGAATTACTCCTCCCATTGCCAGAGCCCCAGTTTGAGAAATCTGACCTGGGGCTCAGAACCTTCACTCCAGTGGGTGGACTTCTGTGGTGTAAGCGTTTTCCAGTTTGTGAGTCACCCACCCAGCACTTATGGGCTTTGATTTTATTGTGATTGTCCCCCTCCTACCATCTCATTGTGGTGTCTCCTTTGTCTTTGGATGTGGGGTATATATTTTGGTGAGTTCCAGTGTCTTCCTGTTGATGATTGTTGAGTAGTTAGCTGTGATTCTGGTGCTCTCGCAAGAGGGAGTGAGAGCATGTCCTTCTACTCTGCCATCCATTGTGTTATTATGTTTTTTATGCCTGGAAGTTAATTTTCACACCTTTGTGGCTTGAATTAAGGTTTGTTTTGGCAGGTTCCAAACAGTTTTTATTTAATTTCTCTTTGTCTTAAGCCATTCTGAAGACTCTAATTATATATAACATCTCTTCACTTGGTCTATTGTGCAACACAACTATACAAATCCTTCTCTGACTTCTGATCATTGTTTGTCTATTGTTTTCAGGTAGTTAGTTCCTCAGCAGTAAATCTTAGGACACTTTGTCCTGCTCATGTGCAACACTTTCTTTTCTGGAAGTGCTTTTACCAGTCTGAACTCCAGCCCCTTTCCTTAACTCAGTGAGTCTCTGTTTTGGTCTCTCTGTACTGTGCACTTTTTTTCTTCTCTCACTGGTCACAATCTTGTGTTGCCTGTTGTCCAAAGTATGCAAAACTATTATTTAATATTCTTAGTCCTTGAAGATGTTTACCACAGGAAGACAATTCCAATAAAATTCAGCTCTTTATTTTTGAAATAGGTTTAGCTTAGATTTTCAATGTTAGTACTATCCTCCCAGTTGCTAAAACCTTGGCCATAGTTTTGAATATTCTTTCAACCTACTTCCAGTTCTACCTTTTGCCTGTACCTCTCAACAGCTTCCAAAATGGCCATTTCTGGGCTTCCCTTGTGGCGCAGTGGTTGAGAGTCCGCCTGCCGATGCAGGGGACATGGGTTCGTGCCCCGGTCCAGGAAGATCCCACATGTCGTGGAGCGGCTGGGCCCGTGAGCCATGGCTGCTGAGCCTGCACATCCAGAGGCTGTGCTCTGCAATGTGAGAGGCCTGCGTACTGCAAAAAAAAAAAAAACAAAAAAAACCCAACCCCAAATGGCCATTTCTTCCCCTTTTTTCCCCTAAAGTCCATTTTGCATTCTTCTCAAGACTTCCTGCTACATCTAGAATAAGATAAACCTTATCTATAAAATTTACATGATTTTAGCCCCAGTCTAGCTTCTCTAACCCATATTTGCCAATTCTTGTCCCTATTTCATACTCTTCATCGGTCCTTGGTGTACTTCTGCCTGGGATGTTCTTCTACACATAACCCAATATTGGACCCTGTACAGGCCTTAAAATGAAATTTCAACTGTATAATAATAATGAATATATATCAAAATATTGGGGAGTGCAATAATACTATAAACAAACAAAAAATTTTAAATTCTGAGCAATACAATATTGCATAAATTACATGAGTAGTAATTATATAATAAATATGAGTACTAATCATATAGCTCTAGAAAAACTAACTTGATACATTAAAAAGGATTACTGGTCCAAAAGTGATTAACACTCTAAGCCAGAAACACACACACACACACACACACACACACACACACACATCTTCTTTATCTTTTTTTTCTTTTGTGAAAGACACAGTAGCCATTAGCATAAGTATAATTCAGAATATAAATAATATACATATATTGTATACTCAAATAGAGAGATACATTCAGAGTATATAATATATATGAGATTTGATGTGGCTTGCTATGTCATATAGGCCAGCAGTCCCCAACTTTTTCACACCAGGGACTCGTTTTGTGGAAGATGGTTTTTCCATGGATGGTCGGGGGCAGGGGAGAAGGTTCAGGCAGTAAGGTGAGTGATGGGGGGGATGGTTCAGGTGGTAATGTGAGTGCTGGGGAGCAGCAGATGAAGCTTCACTTTCCCGCTGCTCACCTCCTGCTGTGTGGTCCAGTTCCTAACAGACCACGGACCGGTACCTCTCCACAGCCCAGGGGTTGGGGACCCCTGATATAGGCAAGAAATGAAAGAGCCAGCATGTAAAATTAGATGTACAAAATGAACTCTTTCTGCCACAGCACTCTCCTTTATTCATTTTATGTCTGTTATGCTTACAGTACATTTTGAATAGAAAATAGAAGAAAAGAAAGAAATTAAATACTTAAATTGTCAAAAATAAGTTGAAGCTAAATTTATGGGCCAAAACTGTAAGAGAAAGTGAGATATTTTTGTTTCATTCATTTGCTTTCATGTGTACAGAGTCATATTATGTAATAGTCATATCTCCATGTTGTTGCCACCTTCTCTGCAGTAAATATCTTTTGTGCTTCTTTTGTAAAGATTTTATAAACTCACATGGGAGTTCAGTGTCAAAAAGCCCAGGTTCATTTTTTATTTATTCATTTATGTGTATTTTTTGTTATGTATTTGCTCCTTTCAAACGCAACGAGAAAGTAATGATAAGAATGCAATAAACTATAAGACACTGATGAAAAAAATTAAATATGATACAAACAGATGGAGAGATATACCATGTTCTTGGATTGGAAGAATCAACATTGTGAAAATGACTATACTACTCAAAGAAATCTACAGATTCAGTGCAATCCCTATCAAACTACCCAAGGTATTTTTCACAGAACTAGAACAAAAAATTGCACAATTTGTATGGAAACACAAAAGACCCCAAATAGCCAATGCAATCTTGAGAAACAAAAAGGGAGCTGGAGGAATCAGGCTCCCTGACTTCAGACTATACTACAAAGCTACAGTAATCAACACAGTATGGTACTGGCACAAAAACAGAAATCAAGATCAATGGAACAGAATAGAAAACCCAGAGATAAACCCACACACATATGGTCACCTTAGTTTTGATAAAGGAGGCAAGAATATAAAATGGAGAAAAGACAGCCTCTTTGATAAATGGTGCTGGGAACACTGTACAGGTACCTGTAAAAGAATGAAATTAGAACACTCCCTAACACCATACACAAAAATAAACTCAAAATAGATTAAACACCTAAATGCAAGGCCAGACACTGTAAAACTCTTAGAGGTAAACATAGACAGAACACTCTATGACATAAATCACAGCAAAATCCTTTTTGACCCATGTCCTAGAGAAATGGAAATAAAAACAAAAATAAACAAATGGGACCTAAAACTTAAAAGACTTTGTACAGCAAAGGAAATCATAAACAACATGAAAAGACAACCCTCAGAATGGGAGAAAATATTTGCAAATGAAGCAACTGACAAAGGAGTAATCTCCAAAATGTACAAGTAGCTCATGCAGCTCAATATCAAGAAATCAAACAACCCAGTCCAAATTAGGTAGAAGACCTAGATAGACGTTTCTCTAAAGAAGATATACAGATTGCCAACAAACACATGAAAGGATGCTCAACACCACTAATCATTAGAGAAATGCAAATCAAAGCTACATTGAGGTATCACCTCACACTGGTCAGAATGGCCATCATCAAAAGATCTACAAACAATAAATGTTAGAGAGGATGTGTAGAAAAGGGAACACTCTTGCACCTTTGGTGGGAATGTAAATTGATACAGCCACTATGGAGAACAGTATGGAGGTTCCTTAAAAAACTAAAAATAGAACTACCATAAAACCCAGCATCCCACTCCTGGGCATATACCCTGAGAAAACCGTAATTCAAAAAGAGTCATGTACCAAAATCTTCATTGCAGCTCTATTTACAATAGCCAGGACATGGAAGCAATCTAAGTGTCCATCAACAGATCAATGGCTAAAGAAGATGTGGCACATATATACAATGGAATATTACTCAGCCATAAAAAGAAATGAAATTATTTGTCGTGAGGTGGATGGACCAAGAGATGGTCATACAGAGTGAAGTAAGTCAGAAAGCGAAAAACAAATACCATATGCTAAAACATATATATGGAATCAAAAAAAAAATTGGTTCTGAAGAACCTAGGGGCAGGACAGGAATAAAGACGAAGATGTAGACAGTGGACTTGAGGACATGGGGAGGGGGAAGGGTAAGCTGGGACAAAGTGAGACAGTGGCATTGACATGTATACACTACCAAATGTAAAATAGATAGCTAGTGGGAAGCAGCCACATAGCACAGGGAGATCAGCTCGGTGCTTTGTGTCCACCTAGAGGGGTGGGATAGGGAGGGTGGGAGGGAGATGCAAGAGGGAGGAGGTAAAGGGATATATGTATATGTACAGCTGATTCACTTTGTTATACAGCAGAAACTAACACACCATTGTAAAGCAATTATATTCCAATAAAGATGTTAAAAAAATAATTACTTAAAAAAAGAATAAAACAGGTAAATAACTGTCTATGGGCTTGAAAACATGAAGTGCTTTATATCCATTATCTAAAAACCTGACAACAACTGTACAAAGTAGTGCTACTTGGCAAATAATTATATATATGGTTTCAGTCATTGTAAACTGTGGAGGTAAAAAGAAACAAAACTAAAACCAATAAACTAAAAAATCTGGTGGATTTAGTACAACAACACTAAAATTTAAAGTCACATAGCAAATATTTTATAACTATAAATGGAGTATAAATTTTAAAAACTGTGAATCACTATTTTGTACACTTGTAATTATATATTATACATCAACTATATTTCAATTAAAAAAACAAGTTTTTAAAAAGTAGCCTCTTATTCTGCTCAAAATAAATAAATAAATAAATAAATAAAGTCACCTATCTTGGTTGTGCCAGAGACTTGTTCTGTTAATTATATTTGCATCTTCAATTACTGCCTGTTTCTCAAGATTCGCAGTCAATTTAGCAGATGATGCTGTGAAAATATTCCCAGTAAATTATTGCTCTCTTTCTCAACCCAGTTCTACATCAATTGGAATATAGCCAAAAGAGTCAGTCAGTGGGAGCCAAAATATCAGTTTTATCATAGAAAATGTGGAAGAGTCTATGGTTTAGGTGCAGGACAAGAATGAGGTGTCTAATGTGGAACTCCTGTATTAGACACACCCCTCATTTGTAGGCCACACTGGAACAGTTCCTGCTTCGCTCACTGGAGAAAGCAATTGCCTTTACCATCAAGCTTAGGAGAGATCAGATGCACGGCATCTTATTCTCTGCCTCTTGACTTATTCAAAAGGGAGGGAGAGAGAAGTTCAAAGTTCCTAACCTCAAATTTACTAAAGAGAAAACTCTTCTTCAACCAAGATGAACTGAATAAAGGAGGATTGAGAGCCCCCAAAAGCCAGAGGAAAGGTGTTTTCCTATCTCTTTGACATGTTATGTGCTTATTGCACTTTATTGAATGAATAATAATCTTGTTTTCAACCTGTGGCTTGAAATAACACATTCTGAAGTATATTATAATTATATATCCATTATTGATACAAGAAACTATGGAAGTAAATATACACTCATTTGTTTCTAAAATAGCTCATAAACCTCTCTAGACACTTATATAATATTGAAAAGAGAAAGCAGTACTGTATTTTGAGGGAAAAAAAGCAACAATATGATGCTTCCTTCAGGGAGAACGAAAAACTATTAGAAACATCAAGGGTCAAAAACACTAAGCCACCAGTTATTAAAAATTATTTACCTCTTGAACTTTTGGTGGGAAAATCCACTGCCTGTGGAGATATAAGAATTTCAATCACAGAACTAATGTCCTGGAATTCGTTTGATTTACTCTAAAATCTCAGAAGATTGGGCACATTTTAAAAGTTTTTAAGTCAGAATAAACTATATCAGATTGTTTCTTTTAGATAAAATACAGAGATCTAGTATTTTTTGGTCACATGTCAAGACTTAACTCATAAGTTACCAACTTATATTTTAGCCAAGCTATATATACTCTTTTTAAAAATGTTAGAACTGGTGTGATATTGATTATGTGTGTGTGTATTTGTGTGTGTGAATTCACTTTTGTTGTTCTTCTCTTTTTATATATCCAGAAACCTCATGAATAATATCTGACTGGTATGTCTTTTTTAGTTATTCCTTTATCTTTCTTGTTTTTTATCATATGGTGTGCTTTTTTTCTTTTTTTGTATTTATAATAATGATTCAATAATTTAAATATGATTAATATTTTAGTTAATGCATATTCTTTTCATTCACTTTCTATCACTTCATAACATAGTAGTAAACATTGCAGCTTAAATGTACAAAAATTTACAGGGTGATGATAAAGCCTTTGCTCAGTGTAAAATTTATAGCCATAAATGCCTATGTTAAGAACAAATAAAATATATCAATAACCTAACATACCACCTTAAGAAATTGTAAGAAAAACAAATGCAAACTAAACCCAGAGCAAGTAAGAGGAAGAAAATAATAAAGGTTAAAGAGGAATAATTTAAATGATTAAATGGAATTTTTTTTGGCTAAACCCCACATACTCACAGTAAGAAATACATCTTAACTCATGATCCAGTGTATATGTATCTTTCTGTCTCTCTATACATCAATCTTTGCCTCTATTTATCCATCTATCCATTTTCCTATGAGTCCATCTATCATTTACATACAGATGTATTTATTCATTTATAGATAATTCTCTCTTGTTCCTACTTTTCTTTAGTGGTTTCAGTATTTGTTTTAAATTTATCTATAACTCACCACTTAAAATGTCTTAAGCTTTCATTTTTCACAATTATCCCGTTTTTATTGAAATATATGTTTCAGTTAACATACCATAATCATAGAGCTTGAGGTATATTCACTTAATACACTCATATATACAGCCCCTAGATCAACAAACTGAATAGTACAGCATTCCGGAAGTCTCCTATGTCATTAAAGATTAAACAATAATCTGATTTTAATGACATAGGTTAATTTTACCTGTTTTCATTGTTATATGCCTGGAACAATAATGGTATATACTCTTTTTCTTATCTTTATACCATCTCATCCACTCTTACCCCCTGCCTCTGGTAACTGCCAATCTGTTCTCTGTATCTATGGGCTTTTTTTTTTTTTAGGATTTCTCATATAAGAGAGGTAATATGGTATTTGTCTTTCTCTGATTTATTTCACCTTGCATAATGGTCTTGAGGTCCATCTATGTGCTCGCAAATGGCAAGACTTCATTCTTTTTTATGGCTAAATAATATTCCACTATATACATATACACATGTATGTGTGTATACACACACACACACACAAATACACATACATGCCATGTCTTCTTTATCCACTCATCCATCCGTGCACATCTCACCAACACTTGTTATTTCTTGCCTTTCTAATAACAGCCATCTAACAAGTATGAAGTGATATCTCATTGTCATTTTGATTTGCCTTTCCCTGGTCACTAGTGATGTTGAGCATCTTTTCATATACCTCCTGACCATCCCTATATCTTCTTTGTAAAAATATCTATTCAGATCTTCTGCTCATTTTTCAGTCAAATTGTTGGGGTTTTTTTGTTTTGTTATTGAATTGTATGAGTTCTTTATATATTTTGGATATTAGCCTTTTATCAGATATATGATTTGCAAATACTTCTCCCATTCAGTGGGTTGCCGTTTCACTTTGTTAATGGTTTCCTTTGCTGTGCAGAAGCTTTTTAGTATGATATAGTCTCACTTGTTTAGTTTTGCTTTTGTTGTCATTTTTTTTTGGTGGCAAATCCAAAAAATCCTTGCCAAGACCTAGGCCAAAGAGCTTAATGCCCCATGTTTTCTTCTAGAAGTTTTAAGGTTTCAGGTCTTATGTTCAAGTTTTTAATTCATTTGAGTTAATTTCTGTGTATAGTTTAAGATAGTGGTCAAGTTTCATTCTTTTGCCTGTGGCTGTCAAGTTTTCCAATACCATTTATTGAAGAGATTGTCCTTTCTCTATTGTATATTCTTCCTCCTTTGTCATAAATTAATTCACCACATATACATGGGTTTATTCTGGGCTCTGTATTCTGTTCCATTGATCTATGTGTCTGTTTTTGTGCCAATACCATACTGTTTTAATTACCATAGATTTGTAATATAATTTGAAATCAGAGAGCATGATGTTGCCAGCTTTGTTGTTCTTTCTCAGTATTGTGCTGGCTACTTGGGGTCTTTTGTGTTTCCATAACAATTTTAGGATTACCTGTTATATTTCTGTGAGAAAAATGCCATTGGAAATTTGATAGGGATTGCATTGAATCTGTAGATTGCTTTGGGTAGTGTGGACATTTTAACAGTATTGATTCTTCCAATCCATGACCATGGAATATCTTTCCATTTATTTGTATCTTCTTCAATTTATATCATTAATGTCATATTTTTCAATATACAGGTCTTTTACCTCCTTGGTTAAATTTATTCACAGGTATTCTACTTTTTTGATGCAATTGTAAATGGATTGTTTTCTTCATTTCTCTTTCTGATAGTTTATTATTAGTGTATAGAAATACAACAGATATTTGTGTATTGATTTTATATCCTGTAACTTTACTGAATTCACTTATTAGCTCTAATAGTTTTTTTTTAAGGAGTCTTTAGGATTTTCTATATATGATATGTCATCTGTAAATAGTGACAGTTTTATTTATTCCTTTCCAATTTAGATGTATTTTATTTATTTTTCTTGCCTGATTGCTCTGGTAAGGCCTTCCAATACTATCTTGAAGAAAAGTGACAACAGTCGACATTCTTATTCTGTTTCTGATCTTAGAGGAAAAGCTTTCAGCTTTTTTCTGTTGAGTATGTTGTTAGCTATGGGCTTGGAATATATGGCCTTTATTGTTTTGAGGTATATGCTTTGTTAAGAGTTTTTACCATAAATGGATGTTGAATTTTATCAAATGTTTTCTCTGCAAATATTGAGGTGATCATATGAATTTTATCCTTCATTTTGTTAATGTGGTGTATTACACTGACTGATTTGTGGATGTTGAACATCTTACATCTCTGGAATAAATCCTACTTAATCATGTTTTATGATCTTTTTACTGTATTTTTTGATTTGGTTTGCTAATATTTTGTTTGAGGATTTTTACACCTCTGTTCGTTCATTAGGGATATTGACTTGTAATTTTATTTTTCTATGGCATTCTTGTCTGGTTTTGTTATCAGGGTAATGGTGGCCTTATAAAATGAATTTGGAAGAGTTCCCTCTTCTATTTTTTGGAAGAGTTTGGTTGTATTAATTCTTAGTTGAATTTTTGGTAGAATTCACCAGTGAAGCTGTCTTGACCTGGATTTTTCTTTGTAGGTAGCTTCTTCCCTAGTGATTCAATCTCCTTAATGAGTAATCAATCTATTCATATTTTCTTGTCCATCATAATTCAATCGTCATAGGTTGTATATTTCTAGGAATTTATCCATTTATTTTAGATTGCCCAATTTGTTGATATATAATTGTTAATAACAATCTCTTATGATTAATTGTATTTCTGGGATATCATTTGTAATATCTCCTGTTTCATTTCTGATTTTATTTATTTGAGACCTCTCTTTTTTTCTTGGTGAGTCTAGCTAAAAGTTTGTCAATTTTGTTTAGCTTTTCAAAGGAACTGCTCTTGGTTTCATTGATCTTCTCTATTGTCTTTTTACTCTATTTCATTTATTCCTTCTCTAATCTTTGTTATTCCTTCCTTTCACTAACTTTGGGCTTCATTCTTTTTCTAGCTTTTTAAGGTGTAAAGTTAGGCTGTTTATATGAAACATTTCTTTTTCTTGAGGTAGACATTTATAATTATGAACTTCCCTCTTAGAAATCCTTTTGCTGCATCCCACAAATTTTGATATATTTTCATTTTTTTTTGTCTCAAAGTATTTAAGCGTTTTTCTTTTGATTTCTTCTTTGACACATTTGTTGTTCAGTAGCATGTTGTTAAATAATCTCCACATATTCGTGAATTTTCCAGTTTTCTTTATGTAAGTAATTTCTAACTTTGTATTATTATGGTCAGAAAAGGTGACTGATATGATTTCAATTCTCTTAAATTTATTAAGATTTGTTTTGTGGCCTAAAATATAAGGTATCTCAGAAAACATTCCATGAGCATTTGAGAGGAATGTATATTCTTTTGCTTCTGGATGGAATGTTCTGTATGTATTTGTTAAATCTGTCTGGTCTAATATGTTGTTTAAGGACAATGTTTCCTTTTGATTTTTCTGTCTGGATGATCTATCCATTGATGTAAGTGGGGTATTAAAGTCATACTATTTTTGTATTTCTGTTTCTCACTTTAGGTCTGCCAACATCTGCATTATATATTTAGGTGCCTATGTTGAGTGCATATATATTTACAAATGTTATATCCTCTTGTTAGATTGACCACTTTATTATGTAATGCCCATCTTTTTCTTTTATTACAGTCTTAAAATCTATTTTGTCTGATACAAGTACAGCAACTCCAGCTTTCTCTTGGTTTCCATTTACATGGAATATCTTTTTTCTATCCCTTCACTTTCAGTCTTCTGTGTTCTTACATCTCAAGTGAGTGTCTTGTGTGCCCCTTAACTAATTATTGTGGTGATTAACCTTTAGTATATATTTACCTACAATTGAGATTTATTCTTTCATATGTTTTCTTGTTACCAATTAATACCCCTTATTTCCAGCCCAGTGAAGTCCCTTTCACATTTCTTGTAAGGTTAATTGAGTGGTGATGAACTTCTTTAGCTTTTGCTTGTCCAGAAAACTCTTATCTCTCCTTCAATTCTGAAATTTAACTTTGTTGGGTATTCTCATTGGAGGTTTATTTTTCTGTCAGCCCTTTGAACATATTGTGCCACTCCTTTCTGGCCTGCAAAGTTTTGCTAAAAAAATCTGCTGATAATCTTATGGGGATTCTCTTCAACATAACAAGTTGTTTTTCTCTTGCTGCTTTTAATATTCTCTCCTGTCTTTAACTTTCTACATTTTAATTATGTATCTTGGTATGGATCTTTTTGGGTTCATCTTTTTGGAACTCTCTGGGTTTTCTGGATCTGGATGTCTGTTTCCTTCCCTAGATTAGGGAATTTTTCAGCCATTATTTCTTCAAATAAAATTTCTGTATCTTTCTCTCTTCTCATTCTGGAACCCTAAAATGCAAATGGTAGTCTGTCTAAAGTTGTCCCATAATTCCTTTAAGCTCTCTTCACTTGTTTTTATTCTTTTTTCTTTTTACTGTGTTGGTTGGCTGAGTTCTACTTCCTTGCTTTTTGGTTGCCTAATCCTTTCTTCTGCTCCCCACTGAAGGGCAAAAAGATGCAGGAAAATGTTGCACAGTGGGCTAACACTTTTGGACAGAATCAGGAAGTGTTTTTTTTGTTTTTTGTTTTTGTTTTTTTGCGGTACGTGGGCCTCTCACTGTTGTGGCCTCTCCTGTTGGGGAGCACAGGCTCCGGACGTGCAGGTTCAGCAGCCATGGCTCACGGGCCTAGCTGCTCCGCGGCATGTGGGATCTTCCCGGACCGGGGCATGAACCCGTGTCCCCTGCATCGGCAGGCAGACTCTCAACCACTGCGCCACCAGGGAAGCCCAAGGAAGTGTTTTATATCTCATATGCCTATATTTTCCTACTCAGAATTCAATTATATGTCCCCTAACCTAACTACAAGAAGGATTTGGAAGGTCAGACTTCTGTATACCCAAGGAGAGTGGTTTGGATACATCTTATTATCTTTTATAGAGCATTCTTGTTACCAGATCATTTTATTCTACTTTCACACAGAACATTCTCACCCCTTCCTGAGAGAGAAAATATAAAGTCCTAACTGGTCACTGATTACTGTACAGAGTTCATGCCTCCATGTGGCACCACATCTAGATATCACTCCTTTTAGTCTGCAGACCTATAAATTTAAAAGGTAAATTATCTTCCCCTCTCCAGCAAAAACACCCAGAATGTAGTGATGGAGCAGGCACAGGATACACAAAACAATCACTCCCATTTGGAAAGGCAAAGAACTGGAGGCATGCAACGTCAACTGGAAATCAACAATGTAAATCCCATAAGGAAGAGAGTGTAATAAAGCTCCCAGATACACACACTGGGGCTGAAGGAATTACCTTGATTAAACTCTGATTCTGCTCACTGGAAGGAACCTGTTGTCCACGTTCCTTGTGAACTCTTGTTCTGACCTCTGAGAACTCCTTGCTCATTACTCTCCTTGGCCATATCTGAACTGGAGAATGGAGACCACCATGGAGACCACCTTCTAAAAGAAGGTTGGGCCCCAAACCTATAAAATTCTTGAAAATTTAGTCTTTTCTGGGTGAACTAATGGTTTCTTTGATAAATCTGGAAAAACTTAGCTGCTGGTCCACCATTAAACTAGTGGTTTCTGCCACCTAAAATTTCTTTCTGTGCACAGATGTCAAGTGCATTTTACTTGCTTGCTTTCTGGCCCTCTGGCTCCCTCATTTTCTTACGCTTCATCAAGTCTGCTATTGAACCCCTCTAGTGTTTTTTTAGTTCAGTTATTGTATTCTTCAGCTCTGTGACTTTTGTTTGGTACTTTCTTATATTTTCCAACTCTTTGTTGAAGTTCTCGCTATTTTCATACATTCTTGTCCCCAGTTAGGTGAGCATCTTGAAGACCATTATTTTGAACTCTTTATGAGGTAAATAACCTAGCTCCGTTTCATTAACATTTTTTCCCTGAGGTTCTGTCTTGTTCTTTCATTTGCAATATACTCCTCTGTTTGTTTATTTTGCTTGACTCTCTGTTGGTTTCTATACAGTAGATGAAACAGCCACTTCTCTTAGTCTTGGAGGTGTGGCCTTAGGTAGGAGATGAGCCTACATGAGGCCCTACCCCAGCTCTTTGTTCAATCCTGCCCCAGCTCTTTGTTGTCTCTCAAACCTTTGTGTTTGTCCCAGCAGTCTATTATATTTTTAATAGCTCCCTGTAGTTGAGGATGCGCCAAGACCTGTCAGTGTCCTTAAGGGGAGGATCTTAGCACCTAGCTTCAGGCTGATTGGAAGCCAGACCCTCACATAGCAGCTTATTAAAGCATGCAAATAGAGAGAGTCCTGTGGGACTGTAAGCATAAGCCCTGATGGTCTCCAGAGCTAGGCAATCTGGTGGTGTCCCCTGGGTGGCAGTCACAAAAATTGGAGCTGCACACAAGTGTATAAGCTCTTTTCTGTGCAATATCTGTGAGCAGGGGCAAAACAGAGGGAGAGTACAAAGATAGTACCCACACCCTGAGGTCTCTAGAAAGGATTGCAGTCAGATCCTAGAGGTATGTTTGTTACGAGCCTGCCCCTCAGGCCACAGCTATGATGATGAGTTCATAGGTCTCCTTTATAGAAAGAGCTCCTGGGTCTGTTGCTTCTTGCTCTGCCCTGGAGGTAGTTGCTGCTTAAGAACTTTTTTCTGTTGGTTACAATCCTGGGGACCCACAGCCACTGGCCACCAAAGCCACGTGATGTGATGTAGAGGTGCCCCTGGCAGAAGCCACAATAATTGGGGCAGAGATACTGTTGATCTGGAACATAGCAATGGGAAATCATGAAGATGGTGCCTGCCATTCTACATCCCCAGAGAATATTCCGGCAGACTCCTAATGTGTGTGTTAAATTATATGCCTCCCTCTAGGACAATAATATAAGCAGGTGAGCTTCCTTCAGTTTAAGTCAGGGTAAGACCAGCTGCCTCAGAGTCATTTCTCAGATTGCTACAATCTTGTGGATCTCAGGACATGAGCCCCATTGGTTTTCAAAGGTAGATGTTTTGGGGGCTTGTCTCTCAAGTGCAGGTCTTAAAAACAGAGGTTCCTGATGTGGGGCTCAAACTCTTCATGCCTCAGAGAGAAACTCTCGGTTTTGGGTTTTTTCCTGATTGTGGGTCACGGTATTAGACATGGTGTTTATGGTGAGATTGTGTCCCAGCCTCCTCTACCCACTTTGATGTGGTTTTCTTCTTTTTTTCCCAGTTTGTGGTTGTCACTCAGCCAGGCTTTAGGTTTTTGTAGGAGTAAATTGTTTCATATGTAGCTGTAGACTCAGTGTGTCCATGGAAGGAAGTGAGTTCAGGATCTTCCTATGTCACTATCTTTAGTATATACTTTTCTGTGTCTAGCTTCTATTACTCAATATATTGTTTGTGAGATTTATCCATTGTTTTTTGTGTTGTGGTTTTTCATTTTTATTGCTGTATGGTATTCCATTGTATGAATATGACATGGTATATTCATGTTTTTTAGTGTTGATAGACATTTGGGTGAGGTTCAATTTTTGGCTATCATAGATAAGAACACTCTAAACATTTTAATGCATATCCTTTTGTGTGTGCATGTGTGGAGAGGTTTTTTTTTGCATAATTGTATAGTGTGGGAATGCTGGGTCATAGGATATGCATTACTCAGCTTTAATAGAATATTTTAATGTAGATCAGACTATGGGTCTTCTCTGCATAAAACTTTCAGATGTTTTCCATACTAGTTTACATATATTATACTATAAACTCTTTTCCATATTCCATGCAGCTCTGCCAAACTGACTCTTGTCTACTTCTGCAGCCTCCTCTCATGCTACAGTTTCCCTTGGCCCAGGCTTGTTAGCATCCTTTGGTGATGTTTCTGGATGCAGGGCTTTTGCACATGCTCTTCCTTCTGATGGAAAGACTCACTGATCCTCTGTCAGTCTCACTACTCAAAGTTCCAGCTCCTTCTCATCATTCAGATGTTCACTAAAATGCCACCTCTTTAGAGAGGTCACTTCCTCCTTTTATAGTACATAATTTTATCTGACTTCATAGCACTTGTGAAAGGTTGTAAATATATACTAAAGTGCAGGTTGTTTCTTGTTTATTTCTATCTCCTACTGGAAGTATGCTCCATAAGGGAAGTGGCCAGGCTTACATGGATGTCAAACCCACTGGAGATGTTTCATGATTTCTTTCCCACACCATCATATGTGGAGCTCTAAACTGAACTTTAAAAAGCCATGCCTTTTCTTTTCCTGTTTTAATACTATAAAAGTAAGCATAATAAAATGAGCCCTAAGATTTGAGGTTAAAATTACATGAGTTCAAGTTTTAGTTCTGCCACCTACCATGTATATGTTTGTGGACGAATTACTTCATTTACTCAAGTTCTTCACCTATAAAATATTAATGCACTATACTGTATAACCTGGTTCTACCCAGGCTTCATTGAGTCATTAAAAATAACAAAAACTGGTATGAATAACCCAGTTCCTATTCCCTATTACCCCCACAGTTAATGGTTCAAGAAAGTTTCTTTACAGTGTTTTAAGTAGTCCCAGCAGCATTTTGTGCACTGAGCCCACTAACTACATAGTGGAAGTAGTGCCATTTTGCTCAAGGTTTGTGATAGTCTATTGTGAAGTGGGCTAGAACCACTAACTCCATTTTTTCTTTTATGTTCACCACATGTAGATAGTTTATCAGCCATGCTAACTGTGTCCTGATATCATAGAGAGGTTTTGTGTGTTAGGCTTGGCTTCTTCTCTTGAGATTGCATTATATATTTCTTAACAACTCAATAATTTGTAATAAATGCATAAAGTTGCTCAATAATCAATTATCACAACAATTCAGTTTTAAACCTTTTTTTATCATCCCCTTATTTCCATGGAGCCTGTTTACGAACAATCTATACTCTTTACTACAGCCCCAGTAAAACACAAGTCTGCCTTCTGTCTTTAAATTTGCCTTTTTCTGAACAGTGACAAGTTCACAAAAATGGAATCATAGAGTATACATTCTTTTGCAACTGACTTAGTCTAAATTTTAGCAAGAGTATTTTGAGATATATCCATGTTGTAGCATGCATCAGTATTTTTTTATTTCAATATAGTAGTCTATTTTATGGATATATCACATTATATTTGTGCGTTCACAACCTGATGGGCACTTTTTTACAGTCTGGGCTATTATGAATAATGCTGCTATGAAATCTGAATTTAAGTCTTGCTTTGGACATATGTTTTCATTTCTCATGGGTAGATTCCTAAGACTGGAATTACTGGGTAAGTTTATGTTTAAGTTGTAAAATTGTTAGACTGTTTACCAAAAATGTCTCTAGCATTTTACATTTCCATCAGCAACTTTTAAGGCATCCAGTTTCTTCTCACATCCACCAGCACTTGGTATTGCCTGTCTTCATTGTAGCCATAAATGTGAGTTTGTCATTGTGAGCTTAGTTTGCATCCCTTAACAAGTAATGAGATTTTTCACCTTCTCTTGGGTTTATTAGCCATGTATATATCTTCCTTGGTGAAAAGTACATTTGGCATTTTGTCTATTTTCAATCGAGTTTCTTATTATTGAGTTGTAAGTAATATATTCTGGATACAAGTCCCTTGTCAAGTATATAATTTGCAAATATTTTCTCCCAATGTGGGGCTTGTGTTTTCATGTCTTTAATGTTATGTCTTCTTTAAAATTAATTCTAATTTACCATTTTTAAAATTTTCCAGTTAATATTTTTGGTGTCATATCTGAGATCTTTTTGACTAAGTCAATGTTACAGATATTTTTTTTTCTTGGACTCATAGTTTTAGCTTTTAGCACTAGTATTAATGTGTTTCTTTGTGTATTTCTTGTAAGTTTTTGCAAATAGCATCATGTCTTCTGAGAGTAAAGAAAGTTTTGCTTTTCTTTAATAATGGAGACTATTTTAATGATTTATGATAATAATAATTATTATTTTTAGAGAAGAATTATTATAGACAAATAATTATTACAGAGGAAAAGCAGTCCTTCATCAAGAATGATGATGTTAGATGTAGGTTTTTGCAGAAGTTTCCTTCTATTCCTAGGCTTTTGAGAATAACTTTTTGAGGCATAGCTTGACTAAAACTGTACTTATTTTATTTCTATAATGAATGGAATGCTATGCTATAGTTATTTGGGGAGTTGGGGAGGAGTACACCTGCTGTGAGGTGTTGTACGCAGATTCCTTGCAGATAGTATGTTAAACGCTATATTGCCCTGGGTCTTTGGTGCAGGCCCACACTCCATCCATATCTGATTGCTAAACCAAGTGACTTTTAGTCATTCAGTATTTATGAGATAAAGGATTTGATGAGTCAGGCCCAGTTTTTCTGTATTTATTTATTGAAATAGTACTTATGATAATTATTCCAACTATTGACTCAAATACCTCTCTCACATATGAATCTGTAATGTGGCCTTCCAGGCTTGGAAGATCTCTGAAAATGTTCTTAACTTTATTGGAGTTTTCTTCTGTAAGTCTTCTATTCTTCATTTTTCATTAATATATTTCCATCTGCTTTCTCTCTATCCACATTATTCTGAATTTCTGGCCAGCTAATAGTAAGGTGTCTTAGATGGGGTTCTCTAGAAGCAGACCCTGAGATACCAACACATGTGCAAGTGATTTATGAACAATATGTTTCAGGAGAAGCTGGCAAATAACATAGCAAGCAGGATTGGGAAGGGTAGAAGCCAAGTAGGTGGTGATTTCATGCAAAGCATTAGCCTTAGCCTGAGCCTGGCAGGGGAGCTCTAGTGTGAGTTAAGCTTCAGGGTTAGTTCCAAATTCAGAAAAAGAATTCAGGCTTTTATATTCCCTCATTGACTAAGGCTCACCATTGAGGGTTGGAGACCATAAACTACCAGGAGCTACAAGATCTCTGCATTTAGAAGTAAAGCAGGTCCAGTAGCCAAGGACAGTCCTCCAAAGACAGTATTAGGCACAGGGCATTAGAAGGAAATGCATACAGAGCTGGGATGTGAGCCCACAGATAACAAAAAGAATCCAAGGGATCTGGGTGGGATACTGACAATGCCCACTACATTAGATTTTCATGCCTCGCCTTATTATTGGGAATTCTTACTATCATTTTAAACATAATTTATTTAATCTTAATATTGTGCTGGCTTCAACTATATTCCAGGAGCCAAGTGAGGTATTTCACACATGTATTTCCATTTTAATGAAAAGCATTTTGCTAATATAAGTATTTTAAAAATAAAATGTATTCTATTATGCATAGAGGATTACTAATAAATGAAAGAAATTGAATAGAAACACCAGTATTGGATAGGAGATAATCTATATACTGTCCTCAAATCTAAAATTCAGATACTTTCTCTCTAAAATTATGAAACATATTGGAGAATTTATATTACATAATTTATTGCATGCCTTTCAAAGTAGGAAACAAAACATTGCAAGTTTTGGTTTTTCCTCCTGTCAGAATAACCAGATCAATATTTACAAATTAAAGCATGAGGTACAGAGTCCACAAATGAGTGTTATACAGACTCTTAGACCAACACTGTAATAGGTATGTGCCATAACTGCTCTTTGCCATTTGAAAAAAAAGTAATTGTGTTTATTAATTTTTGGTTTTGGAGGCCTTTATAGCTTGAATACATATTTTGTAACTGAAAATGTTTTAATCCTCTAAACAAGTAATTATTCTGTTCAATTATTTACTTTTTTATTAAGAAGTTGACTGGTTATGAATCTTTTCTCTCATACATTGAAATCTGCAGATTTATTTAAGAAATTATATTTAATCTTCTCAGTGTTGGAGAGTTAGAAATGCTTATAACACGTTGAACTCTGTCATATGCTAGGGGTGACAAATTTATAAAGAAAATTGAATAATGTTAAGCTTCAATACTCTCATTTTAGCAGAGTAGAAGTGTGTTGATGTTGAATAGATAGTACAGTATCATTTAAAATGTAAGTTATATAAAAAATCACATTTAAACAGAAAACAAGAGGGGGAAAGAACAATAGCATAGAATACATTTAGTAAAAAGACCCTTTGGTATTTTGCAAGTAGATAGAAGCCCATCAACTTAATATGGAAAAGTGATTAACCACATTGTCAGAAAGAGCTACTTCATGGCAACATCTAAAAGGATGAATGAGGCAAGTGCTATTGGGATCAGAACAATGAGCTTTGTTTTCCTTTTATACTGTCTGCTGTTTTTCTGTATCCATATGTTGGTGCCCACATATCATACCTTCATCATTGGTAAAATTCTATCAGTATGTACTTAGGAATCATTAAATTTGCTTTACAAGACTGAAAAACTATGCTTTGAGCTTCATGAAGTGTCAACAGTATAAAGATGGAAAAAGGATAAACTTCAAAAAACATATATTCAGAATCAGCCTCTTATAGTTGATACTACAGTCCAAAGAATTGACACCATGTTACTTGTCAAAGGGAATTGTTCATAGCTGTATAAACTGAAAAGAGCAAAGTAAACAGGGAGTGATGCTCATTGAGAAATTGACTTTAGGAAACCAGGGAGAAAATTCTGATTAAAGGAGCCACTGGAAGACATTGAATGCACAGTACTTGGAATTGCCTAACAAGGGACATCACATGTCCTTGGCCTCTACCAGTGCCTAGAAGGACAAAAACAAAAGTGATAAATAAGTTAGATAACTCATAGCTAAACATAGGTCAAAAACAAAGAACTTTCTGTAGTTTTTGAAAAGAATGGGATTAAATGAACTAAATTAAGGAAAAATGCTTATAAAAATATTGGAGGTCTTAAAGATTTGTCTATTTCAATAATTTTAAATTTTAATTAATTTTAATGAAGTATAGTTGATTTACCATATTATATTAGTTTCAGGTATACAACATAGTGATTCAATATTTTTATAGAATATATTCCATTTAAAGAAATAATGACTATATTTCCCTGTGCTGTACAATATATCCTGGTTTCTTATTTATTTTATGCTAAGTAGTTTGTATCTCAATCCCCTATCCCTATCATGCCCATCCCCACTGGTAACCACTAGTTTATTCTCTATATCTGTGAGTCTGTTTCTGTTTGGTTATATACATTCCTTTATTTTTTAGATTCCACATATAAGTGATAACATGGAGTATTTGTCTTTCTCTGACATATTTCACTAAGCATAATACCCACTATGTCCAACCACATTGTTGCAAATGGCAGAATTTCATTCTTTTATATGGCTGGGTAATATTTCATCTTGTTTATTCATTTTCTGTTGATGGACATTTAGGTTGCTTCCATATCTTGGCTATAGTAAATAATTCTGCTATGAACACTGGGTTGCATGTATCTTTTCAAATTAGTGTCTTCATTTTCTTCAGATACATACCCAGGATAGTAATTGCTGGAAAATATGTTAGTTCTATTTTAAGTTTTTTGAGGAACCTCCGTGTTTTCCATTGTGGCTGCACCAGGTTACATTCCTACCAACAGTGTAGGAGTGTTCACTTTTCTCCTCATTCTTAACATTTGTTATTCATAGACTTTCTGATGATAGCCATTTGACAGATGTGAGGTGATTTATCATTGTGGTTTTGGTTTGAATTTCTCTGATGATTAGCTATGTTGATCACATTTTCATGTGCCTGTTGGCCATCTGTGTATCTTCTTTCAAAAAATGTCTATTCAGGCCTTCTGCCTGTTTTATAAATCGAGTTGTTTGTTTTTAAATTTATTTTGTTGAAGTATAGTTGATTTACAACTTCGTGTTAATTTCTGCTGTACAGCAAAGCGATTCAGTTATATATGTATATATACATTCTTTTTCATATTTTTTTTCCATTATGGTTTATCACAGGCTATTGAATATAGTTCTGTGTGCTATACAGTAGGAGCTTGTTGCTTATCCAGTCTATATATAATAGTTTGATCTGCTAATCCCAATTCATACCTCCCCCCCTTGGAAACCACAAATCTGTTTTCTGTGTCTGTGAGTCTGTTTCTGTTTCATAGATAAGTTCATTTGTGTCATATTTTATATTCCACATATTAGTGATATCATATGGTACTTTTTCTGACTTACTTCACTAATTATGATAATTTCTAGGTCCATCCATGTTGCTGCAAATGGCATTATTTTTTTTATGGCTGAATAGTATGCCATAGCATATATGTACCACATCTTCTTCATCCATTGATCTGTCGATGGACCTTTAGATTGCTTCCATGCCTTGGCTATTGTGAATACTGATGCTGTGAATATAGGGGTGCATGTAACATGTTGAATTATAGTTTT
Organism: Orcinus orca; assembly: GCF_937001465.1. Classification (NCBI taxonomy): domain Eukaryota; kingdom Metazoa; phylum Chordata; class Mammalia; order Artiodactyla; family Delphinidae; genus Orcinus; species Orcinus orca. Next base: position 90,928,874 of record NC_064570.1, read on the forward strand.
GTCAGGATATATGCCCAGGAGTAGGATTGCTGTATCATATGGCAACTCTATTTTTAGTTTTTTGAGGAACCTCCATACTGTTTTCCATAGTGGGTGCACCAATTTGCATTTCCACCAGTGCAAACAATGATCATTCTGACTAGTGTGAGGTGTAGTTTTGATTTACATTTCTCTAATAATTAGTTATGTGGAGCATGTTTCCATGTGACTCTTGGTGATCTCATTTGGAGAAATATCTATTTAGGTTTATGCCCATTTTTCAATTGAGTGGTTTTTCTTGTTATTTAGTTGTATGAGCTCTTTGTATATTTTGGAAATTAAGCCCTTGTTGGTTGCATCATTTGCAAATATTTTCTCCCAGTCTTTTTGTATTGTATGATAGGTTGTCTTTTTGTATTATTTACAATTTCCTTTGCTGTACAAAAGCTTGTAAGTTTGATTAGGTCCCATTTGTTTATTTTTGCTTTTATTTCTATTGCCTTAGGAGACTGGCCTAAGAAAAAATTGCTCTGATTTATGTCAGAGAATGTTTTGCATATATTCTCTTCTGGGAGTTTTATGGTGTCATGTCTTACATTTAAGTCTGTAAGTCATTTTAATTTTATTTTTGTGTATGGTGTGAGGGTGTCTTCTAACTTCATTGATTTACATGTAGCTGTCCAGCTTTCCCAACACACTTGCTGAAGAGACTATCTTTTCCCCACTGTGTATTCTTTCCTCCTTTGTTGAAGATCAATTGACCATAGGTGTTTGGGTTTATTTTTGGGCTCTCTATTCTGTTCCCTCGATCTGTAAGTCTGTTTTGTACCAATACCATGTTGTTTTGATTACTGTAGCTTTTGTAGTATTGTCTGAAATCTGGAAGGTTTATGCCTCCTGCTTTGTTACTTTTCCTCAGACTTTCTTTGGCAATTCTGGGTCTTTTATGGTTCCATATAAATTTTAGGATTTGTTCTAGCTCTGTGAAAAATGTCATGGGTAATTTGATAGGAATCATATTAAATCTGTAGATTGCTTTGGGTACTATGGCCACTTTAACAATAATAATTCTTCCAATCCAGTAGCATGGGATATCTTTCCATTTCTTTGAATCAGCTTCAACTTCTTTATTGTTTTATAGTTCTCAGCACATAAGTTTTTCACCTCCTTGATCAGATTTATTCCTTTTTTGGTGCAACTTTAAAGGAGAATTTTTTTTTAACATTCCCTTTCCAATGTTTCATTGTTACTATAAAGAAATGTAACTGATTTCTGTATGTTAATCTTGTATCCTGCTACCTTGCTGAATTCGTTTATTCTAGTAGTTTTTGTGTGGAGTCCTTAGGGTTTTCTATAGAGAGTATCTTACCTCTTCCCTTCCAATGTGAATACATTTTCTTTTTCTTGTCCGATGGCTGGGGCTAGGACTTCCAAAACTATGTTGAATAGAAGTGGTGAGAGTGGGCATCCTCGTCTTGTTTCAGATTATAGCAGGAATGCTTTCAGCTTTACACTGTTGAATATTATGTTGGCTGTGGGTTTGTCAAATAGATTTCACTACGTTGAGATATGTTCCCTCTATACTCACTTAGATAAGAGTTTTTATCATGAATCGATGTTGAATTTTATCAAATGCTATTTCTGCATCTATTGAGATGATCATGTGTTTTTTGTCTTTTCTTTTGTTGACATAGTGTATCACATTGATTGATTCACGTAGGTTGAACTGTCCTTGTTAACCTGGGATGAATCGAACTTGGTGGTGGTGTATGTCTGTGTTGTTGGATTCAGTTTGCTAACATTTGTTGAGAAATTTTGCATCTACAGTCATCAAAGATATTGGCCTGTAATTTTATTTTTTGTAGTTTCTTTGGTATCAGGGTGATGGTGGCTTCATAGAATGTCTTTGGGAGTGCTCCTTCCTCTTCAGTCTTTTGGAAGAGTTTGAGAAGGCTTGGTATAAATTCTCCTTTGTATGTTTGGTAAAATTCACCTGTGAAGCCGTCTGGACCTGGACTTTTGTTTGTAGGGAGTTTAAAATTTTTTTAATTACAGGTTCTATTTCACTTCTAGTGATCAGTCTGTTCAAATAATCTATTTCTTCCTGATTCACTTTTGGTGGACTGTAAATGTTTAGAATTTTGTCCATTTCTTCAAGGCTGTCCAATTGTTAGCATACAGTTGTTCATAGTATTCTCTTATGGTTTATGTAGTTCTGTGGTATTGGTTATTGTTTCTCCTTTTTCATTTTTCATTTTGTTTATTTGGATTATTTATCTTTTCTTCTTGGTGAGCCTGCCCAGAAGTTTGTCAATTTTGTTTACCCTTTCAAAGAAACAGCTATTGGTTTTATTGACTTCTTTTTCTATTGTTTTTTAAATATCTTTTATTTCCTCTGATTTTTATTATTTCCTTCTTTCTGCTAAATTTAGGTTTTGTTTGTTCTTCTTTTTCTAATTATTTTAGGAGGTAGGTTAGGTTGTTTATTTGAGATTTTGCTTGTTTTCTGAGGAAGACCTGTATCACTATGAACATCCATCTAAGAACTGCATTTGCTGCATTCTGTAAATTTTTGTATGGTTGTGTATTCACTGTCATTTATCTCAAGGTATTATTAAATTTATTCTTTGGTTTCATCGTTGGCCCTTTGGTCTTTTAGTAGCATGTTGTTTAGTTTCCATGTAATCATTTTGTTTTGTTTTCTCATTTACTTTTCTGTGGTTGATTTCTAGCTTCATGCCACTGTGGTAAAAAAAAATGTTTGAAATAATTTCTATACTCTTAAATTGGCTGAGGTTTTTTCTGTGCCCTAGTATGTGGTCAGTCCTAGAAAATGTTCCATGTGCACTTGAAAACAATGTGTATTCTGCTTTTTTTTGGATGTAATGTTCCAAAAATATCAGTTAAGTCTAATTGTTCTATTGCATCATTTAGTATCTCTGTTGCCATATTGATTTTCTGTCTAGAAGTTCTGCCACTGATGTGAATGGGGTGTTAAAGTCTCCTACTATTATTGTATTTCCATTAATTTCTCCCTTTATATCAGTTAGTATTTGTTTTATGTATTTGGGTGCTCCTATATTGGGTGCATATATATATGTTGACAAGTGTAATATCCTCTTCTTGTACTGATCCTTTTATCATTATAGAGTGTCCTTCTTTTTCTTTCTTAATGGCCTTTGTTTCGAATTTTATTTTGTATCATATGAGTATTTCAACCCCCAATTTATCGTTTCCATTTGCATGAAGTATCTTTTTCCATCCCCTCACTTTCAATCTATGTGTGATCTTTGACCTAAAGTGGATCTCTTGTAGGGAGACTATTGTAGGCTCTTATTTTTTTTAATGCAATCTGTTACTCTGTGTCTTTTGATTGGAGTGTTTAGTCCATTGACATCTAAGGTGATTATTGATAGATATGTATTTATTGCCATTTTAAACCTTGCTTTCCAGTTGATTCTGTATTTCTTTGTTTCTGTTTGTTTTTTCTTTTGTACTTTGATGCCTTCCTTTTGTATTATGTTTGTGTTCTTTTTTGGTTTCTGTGAACCTATTGCATGTTTTTGATTTGTGGCTACCCTGTTTTTCAAAAATGTTAACCCCTTGCTATATCTACTTGCTTTAGACTGATAGTCATATAGGCTCAAACACATTCTGAAAAAAACGCCTACATTTTCTTACTCTCCTCCCCAACATTTTATGATTTTGATGTCCTCTTTTAAATCTTCATGTTTATCATCTTGCTGTTCATTGTGGTTATCATTGCTTTCACAAATTTTTTTTTGATTTTTTCTGTTTTTAATCTGTATACTAGCTTAATTTAAGTGATATATTTTCCAATTGTGATTTTCTCATTCCTATAGGTTCTTGCTTCTTTTCTATTTAGAAAAGACATTTCAATATTTCTTTTAAGGATAGGTTTAGTATTGCTGTATTCCTTTAGCTTTTGTTTGAGAAATTCTTTGTCTCTCCTTCTATTCTAAATGTTAATCTTCCTGGGTAGAGTATTTTAGATTGCAGAATTTTCCCTTTCAAGACTTTGTATATATTTTCCCCCTCCCTTCTGGCATGCAACATTTCTGTAGAGAAATCGGCTGATAGCCTTGTGGGGGTTTCCTTGTAATAAACTCTTTGTTTTTCTCTTGCTGTTTTTTGAATCCTCTCTTTAACTTTTGCCATTTTAATTATAATATGTCTTGGTGTAGTTCTGTTTGGGTTTATCTTGTATGGATCCCTCTGTGCTTCCTGTACCTGGATATCTGTTTCCTTCTTTAGGTTTGGGAAGTTTTCAGCCATAATTTCTTCAACTACATTTTTGATCCCCTTTTATCTTTCTTCTCCTTCTGGAATCACTATTATGCATAGACTGGCATGCTTTATATTATCCCACAGGTCTCTTATATTGCTTTCATATTTTTTAAATTTGGCTTTCTGTCTGCTGTTCTGATTGGCTGATTTCCATTATTCTATCTTCCAGATCACTTATTCCTTCTTCTGCATTATTCATTCTGCTATTCATTGCCTTTAGTTCAGATTTCATCTCTGAAAATGAATTTTCTAATTTTTCTTGGCTCCTCCTTATAGTTTCTAGTTCCTTTTTATAGTAATCCACATTTCTGTCGATAGCTTCTCTTAATTCCTTCAATATTTTCATTATCTCCTTTTTGAACTCAGTTTCTATTAGACTGAAGAGGTCTGTTTGTTTGTTCTTTCAGGGGAATTCTCTTGATCTTTTCATTGGGAGTGGTTCCTCATCTTCTTCACTTTATTTCTCTTTTTTATTTCTCTTACTCTATGAGTTTAGGAGAAACAATTACCTATTGTGGTCTTGGAGGGCTATTTTTGCATGGGAACATCCTTGTGTAGCCTGCATGGGTTTAATGTTTTTTGGTGTGAGGGCTGTTTTTAGTATGGATGCCTGTGACCTCTTTTCTCAGTGTGTGCTGGCTGTTATCCCCTCATTCGGGGATGTGACTGTTGTGGTGTCTAGCTAGAGCTTGCACTGAATGTTGAATGGGGCCTCCTCTTTGCTCTATGGTTGTCACAGCCCTGTTGGGGGCAGGATCTGCTCCCTAGTTGTTGGACTAGAAGCCCCCATATCTGTTTGTGAGCTGTGGTTTGAGGTAGGCAGGATTGGAGCACTCCCACTGAGAGAGAGGGCACTAAGTATTCCTCTGCTGGAGCTGTTCACTGGGGAGTGTGCTCTGTGGTGTCACCTATCACCCGCCTCATAAAGTACACTGTTGTTGGCACTTCCCTCAGACCTGCCTCAACTGTGAGAATGCCAGAAATTGGCCCTGGTGTCCCTCAGGTGTTGTTTTCACAAAACCATCAGTGCAGATCCGTAGGCACAGATCCACTGAAATCAGGTAACAGGGCCACAGTTGTTGCACACTTGGACCCACCATGGGAGCTATGGAAACAGCCCAGACCCTGGGCATGCCTCCACATATGCATGCCCTATAAGTCCACAGATTCTAAGGCCAGACCTGTCCCAGCTGTGGGAGTACCCATTGTCCACTTGGATGTCCTGCAGGTGCAGATTTTACAAAGCTGGTGGTGGCAGTTTAAATCTGTGGATTGCATAGCCATGGGGAAAGGGCTCAGATTTCAGCCCTGCTTCTAAGTTGAATGGCCCCTGGAGATAAGCTCTGATTTCAGCCCCACCTCTGCCTGTGGGCAACATGTTGGCACTTGCACAATGGGGCTCGAAGTAATCTTTGTTTCAATTCCTCTTAATTTCCTTATGCTGTCAAGGAACGAGGCCTGTAGAAATTGCAATGTGTGTGATCTTTGACATCTAAAATAATCATTGTCTCTCATTTTCAGTTAAGATGAAATTATCCTTCCTGACTCTCTGAAAAGTCCCTATTTAAATCAAACTTGTTTTTATGCTGATTGTATTATCATTGTAACTCAGTACAGCAATAATTATGTACCAGTTTTTAAAGGGGAATTTTTCTTCCCTGTTATTGATATTTTTATGTTGTGAACAGAGATATGTTAGTAACCCTAAGCCTCTTACTAACTTTTTCCTCACTCCACTACTGAGGAGGTATATCTTCTTGTCTGATTCCTAAATTTGGACAGAATGACTAGGTTTGTGTGTGTGTGAGGGGGGAGGTGGGTTATTATCCTCAGTTTTCTACTCTCTCCCTGTATTGGAATTATATGTGCACACTTTGCCATGTGAGGTTTTAATGCTCCACATGCTTTATTTTATGTACTTTTCAGTCTCACTGATTTGTCTGTATTCACATGACTTGCTTTGGGCAAGAAAATATGGGCAGACTTACAGGCCAGTTTTGAGCCAGGGCTTTAAGAAGCATTGTTTGTTTCCAGTCTGTGCTTTAATGATCTGTCATGAAAAAAGCATGCTTAGCTAGCTGCTGGTACAAAGAGAATGTAGAGACCCAGGAACAGACCTGAAACCTACTGCAGCCCAAAGCCAAACCAAGTTGGACAGTACTTTGAAGCAGAGCCACTCTACTAATACATAGACCTGTAACAGAGAAAAAGGTGTTGTTTGAGACTACTGAGCTTGGGAGTGTTTGTTACAAAGCATTGCTGGAGCATTGGTGAAGCAATTGAAGCAATACAACATGATTGTCTAAGCTTTACCCTGGAATGATAAATAACAATGTTCCAGTTACAGGCATATTCACCTGGTAAGTAAACTCTGATCTCTGCATTCAGATATATCCTGCCTGGATTCAGAAAGCATATTTTTGTTGACTTTCATTTCTTACTTTTCTATTTTCTGATTTGAATAAAAGAGCATCTAGTAAACAAATGGAGTTGGCCTGACATCAAGCTTAAATGTTAGGTACAGTTTACATCCAAACATATTTTGAAAATATTTTTACATTTATGCACTGCATTATTGAAGTATATATTATAATATGTAGTAAATCATTCTATTTTAATATTCATATTTAATAAACCACTGCATTCAACCCATTTATTTGATTTTTTAAAAATTTTTATTTTACACTAGAATATAGTTGACTAACAATGTTGTGTTAGTTTCACACGTACAGCAAAGTGATTCAGGTATACATATATCATTTTTCAGATTCTTTCCCCATTTACCTTATTACAAAATACTGAGTATAGTTCCCTGTGCTATATACAGTCAGTCCTTTTTATTTTGTATATAGTAGTGTGTATATGTTAATCACAAACTCCTAATTTATCCTTCCCCCACCTTTTCCATTTGGTAACCATAAGTTTGTTTTCTATGTCTGTGAGTCTGTTTCTGTTTTGTAAACAAATTCATTTGTATCATTTTTGTAAGATTCTACATACAAGTGATATCATATGATATTTGTCTTTCTCTGACTTACTTCATTTAGTATGACAATCTTTAGGTCCATCCATGTTGCTGCAAATGGCATTACTTCATTCTTTTTTATGGCTGAGTAGTATTCCATTGTGTATATGTATCACATCTTTTTTTTTTGATGCTTACAAAAATTTTTTTAAATTAATTTTTTAATGAAGTATAGTTGATTTTGTAGATTAATCCCCTGTCAGTTGTATCATTTGCAAATACTTTCTCCTGTTCTGTGGGTTGTCTTTTTGTTTTGTTGATGGTCTCCTTTGCTGTGCAAAAGCTTTTAAGTTTAATTAGGTCCCATTTGTTTATTTCTGTTTTTATTCTCATTACTCTAGGGCATGGATCCCAAAAGATATTACTGTGATTTATGTCAAAGAGTGTTCTGCCTATGTTCTCTTCTAAAAGTTTTATAGTCTGTAGTCTTACATTTAGGTCTTTGATACATTTTGAGTTTATTTTTGTGTATGGTGTTAGAGAATGTTCTAATTTCATTCTTTCACATGTAGCTGTCCAGTTTTCCCAGTACTCCTTGTTGAAGAGACTGTCTTTTCTCCATTGTATATCCTTGCCTCCTTTGTCATAGATTAACTGACCATAGGTGCCTGGGTTTATCTCTGGGCTTTCTATCCTGTTCCATTGATCTATATTTCTGTTTTTGTGCCAGTATCTTACTGTCTTGATTACTGTAGGTTTGTAGTATAGTCTGAAGTCAGGGAGCCTGATTCCTCCAGCTCCTTTTTTCTTTCTCAAGATTGCTTTGGCTATTCAGGGTCTTTAACTTACTTCAATCTTCTATAACATTAAACACAATTTAGAGCAATTATATGATCATAAACATATGCCTCTCTTTAGAAGAAATTAAAAACTGATTGACATGAATTTTAAAACACATTGAGAATGACCATTATAGCTAAACAAGTATATATTACACATTATAGAATTAATATTAAGATAATTATTCAAAGTGGCTCATAACTCTAAAATAGTATAAAATTAAGGTGCTATGTGTTGTATGTGATAAATAATGTAAAATATGATTCATTTAAAAATAAACTGTGGGCTTGATAATTCAACAAACTTTAGGTAAACTTTCATTGACAATACCGTTTACTGCAATTTAACTAAAAAGGAAAAGTTTCTGTTCTACTGTCTAAAACTAAATTCCATGTTTCTTTTTTTTAACGTCATTCTTATGAAGTGTCCTTGAATCATGACATAGGTAAATTAGGTAAATTTTGTATTTTTAAAACCCTAATGAGGAGACATAGTGATCTCATTCTGAACTTCTAGAATTTACCCAGTGAAAAACACTTTGTATAAAATTTGTTGGGTTCTGACATATTCATGTAGTATTTAGTTTCATAACACAATTATGAGAAAATTCTTCATTAAAAATGGCATTTATCAGGGCTTCCCTGGTGGCGCAGTGGTTGAGAGTCCACCTGCCAATGCAGGGGACACGGGTTCGTGCCCCAGTCCAGGAAGATCACACATGCTGCGGAGCAGCTGGGCCCATGAGCCATGACCACTGAGCCTGTGCGTCTGGAGCCTGCGCTCCACAATGGGAGGGGCCACAACAGTGAGAGGCCCACGTACCACACACACACAAAAAAATTGGCATTTATCTTCCTAAACTTGTTTACAATACCAGTAAGTATTTAAGTTGGTTCCATAAAACTATGTTTCCATAATTTATTATAATAAAATATATCTCATTTTATGTGATATTTTTCTTTTTTTCCATGAATTAACATAAAACATTGTATCAAATGACAGATGTTTCTAGAACTGGGTGCAAATTATATTAGAAGCCTTGAATGATGTTTGCAAAACTGTTGATTTGCCTATAAATCTCTTCTAAATATTTGAAAGTGTTTTAAAATAATAAAAAAATTGGAAAAAAACTAGGGAATGTAAAATAAGTAACAATTTTAGTAACTTACAAAATCTATCAAACTGACATACCATAAGACTGCTTAATCATACTGGTGTATGAGTGAATAATTCCAAGTCACAGCCTGAATTGAGTATCATGTCATGATACCTACTGTGAGGTAGCTCAGGAAGAATTCAAATAAATTAGATGAATAGATTCATAATCTGTATGAAGTAAACATGTGTACACACACACAAGTATTGTGTCTTATACTGGTGTTATGTGTGTCTATGTGTGTGTGCTTTCATAATCACCCTTCAACCAGTCATGTACCTACAGCTTGCAGCCACACACAGTGGGAAACATGAATTGGGTTTACAGTGGGGGTGAGGTGAGGTACATGCGAATGAAAGGAAGATATTGCAAAAACAATATTTTGATGGTTATAATTTATTTAAATGGTAGTTGATATTGACTTGTTTTCTTTACTAGTCCCTGTACTAAGCCCTTCGCATGAATTAAATCATTAAAACATCAAAACAATCCTTGGGAAATGAAATAAATAATATTTCCTTTTTAAATATAAACACACAAATTTATAGTGCAATTAGCCCATAAGAAATTAGTAAGCGGTAGATCTGAGCTTTACACCCCCGTTCACCCCAAATCTTGTTGTGCTAGTCAATCCTCTTTTCTAGATGTGTTTTCGTACCATGAACTTTTCAGAGTATGTGTGACTTCATGTATGCTAACTCTTTTAGTCCTCACAGTAATTCTATGAAAGATGGCCATTTATTATCATCATAGCTCCTATAATATAAATAAAAATACACAGATTTAGAAACTTAAGACATCTGCTTCAGTTCACATGGAGAATAAGTGGCAAAGCAAAAATTTAATCAGACATTTTGACTTGGAAACCTATATCTTTAACCACTGGACCATACAGATGTCCATGTTGTAGATAATACTTGCATAGTCATAAATATAAAATTTGCTACATTAGGGAAATCAGTCAGAAAATGTGACCTCAAATTAAGTGTAATTTTTGATGTGGCTCACAGATGGATGACGGTAAGAATGAAAGACATCTGAGAGTTTTCTATTTTCACCAATTATTCTAAGCTCTTTTTAATTTCAATACTGTGAAACATGTTAAAAAAAAAAACCCACAATTTTAATTGCAGAATTTAGGATTAGTTGAGATCAGTTAAATTTCAATGTCTTGGGGCCAATCCTAAGCTTTCTGTCCTAAAATATACTAAGCTGTTTTTTGGTTTTATATCTGTTTGGTTTTGTTTTGGTTTTATGATCATTATACATTACAGATTCCATCCAGGTTTGCTTCTGCTTCACACAATTTTTAAAAATTTATATTTTCTTGTCAAATCATCTACTTGAGATTTTAGAATGTGCTTATATCAAATTAAATATACTATTTTATAATGTTTACATCTGCATGCATTTCTCCTTTATTATTTAATTTTATTTATATTTTTGGTTGCACTGTGTGGCATGCGGGATCTTAGTCCCCCAACCAGGGATCGAACCTGTGATCCCTGCAGTGGAAGCATGGAGACTTAACCACTGGACGGCCAGGGAAGTCCATCCCCTTTATTACTCTAAGTGAATATATTATTTTCTAATTCATTTTCATCATTTTTTCTGTTATCATGGTGATATTTTCAAAGATGCTACTCTTTGGTGTAAGGATCAATGTAATTTTTACTTTCAAATCCATGAATTTATGCTTTCATTTATATTAATTTAACATATTAGTAATCCAATATTTTAGTACTTGAATATGTTTGTAGTGTTTATTTAATCACAATATATTTGAAGGGGAAAAAAAGCAAGATAAAAGAAAATGAGTATATTACATTTCTTAGTGGCCCCTGAGTTTTGACCAAAAAAATTTTTTATTGCAGAATACGTTTAGTACTTCTTTACAAAAACTGAATTAAATTGGTAACTGAGGAAAATATTTTCAGTTATATTTCATATTTATTTCATATTTCAGAAAATATGTATCCTCTTATATACCATTTACTATTTTCTTTGGAAAATTCAGTATTCCATTGTATTATAATAAACTTCATGTGATTTAAATGTACCTATATCATCTTATCATATTCTATTATTATATTAAAACACTATCCTCTCTCTCTATATATAACATAGATGTATATACACACATGTATATTGTATTCTACAAGAACCTTTTTGAAATGAAAACCAAGAGGACTGCCTATAACTAAATGACAAAAAATAACCAGCCTGATTCCAAAATGGGCAAAACATTTCAATAAATTTCTATAAAGAAGATATACAAATGGCTAACAAGCACATGGGAAGATGCTCAATATCATTAATCATTAGGGAATGCAAATAAAAACCACAATGAGATATTACCTCAAACCCATTAGGATCACTACTATAAAACAAAACAAAACAAAACAGCAAATAAGTACTGGTGAGGATGCGGAGAAACTGGAATCCTGTATAATGTTGATGGGAATGTTAAATAGTGTAGCTGCTGTGGGAAACTGTATGGCACTTCCGTAAAAACTTAAAAATAAAATTGCCATATGATTAAGCAATATCACCTCCGGGTATATACACCAAAAAATTGAAAGCAGGGTCTCAGAGAGATATCTGTACACCCATGGTCATAGCAGCATTATTCCCAGTATCCAAGAGGTAGAAGCAAGCCAAGTGTTCATCAACAGAGATGTGTATAAAGAAAATATGGTGTACAATTACAATGGAATATTATTCACTTTTAAAAAGGTAGAAAATTCTGACACACAGTTACTACATGAATGAACCTTGAGGACATTAAGCTAAATGAAATAAGCCACTCCCATAAAGACAAATACTACATGGTTCAACTTATATGAGGTACCTTGAGTAGTTAAATTCAGTCAGAAAGTTGAGTGGTGGTTTTCAGGGGCAGGGGTAAGGGGAGGATGGGCAGGTATTTAGTATCTAATGGATACAGAGTTTCAGTTTTGCAAAACAAAAGAGGTTGGAGATGGTTGGTAGTAATGGTTACACAAAAAAGTGAGTATAGTTAATACCCCTGAACTGTACAATTAAAACGGTTAAAGATGGTAAATTTTGTTATATTTCACCAAAATTTTAAAAAATTGTTATAAAAAGGACTTGTCAATCACTTATAACTATAGACATAAAATACTTTATGTAATAGATAAGCTGTCCACAAATTTAGTATAGATAAATCAGTAATGATCTCTATGTATTTGAAAATTCTGACTTTTTTTTTCCTGAAGTAATAATTCGTTATATATATAAAACTCTAAACATCTCCCCATAGGAAACCCAGAATGTTGAGCCTTAGAAAAAAGAAAAAAAGAAATGCAGAATTAGATACATGACACAATGACAAAGAACTTGGTCACTACATTGCTTAGCTAAATAAGTATTAACTTTAAACAAATAAATAATATCAATATGTATAGCTATATTTATCTATCTACCTGGCAAATATTTCCAACTCTCAAAAAAGTTTGTATATCACTGTCAACTGCAGCATAACATAACTGAGATAAAAATAAGTGAAAGTAAGAGTGAATATTTAACTAATGATTAAATGAATAATATCCATAAAGATAAAATAATCACAAATTTTTTATGCACCAAGTATACCTTAAATTGAAATACAAAAGGAAATTCTGAGACAATTCAGTAGAGATGTGAAAAATTCACAAAACTATAAGTTTTAAAATTCCTTGCTTTGAAACAGTAAGAAAATGTAGAATATATTTGAAGAGCACAATTAAAAGCTTGCACACAAATAAATGGAGACAGAACATTCTTTTCAAAAAACATTTACAAACCTAAATCACCTAAGTAGTCCTACCTCCTCAAATCTATTTGTCTGAAATTTAAAATAAAATGTCTAAATTTTATTGAATCAAAGAAAAAAATGAAATGGAAACACTACATCTAGTAAAAATAATACTATTCTAGGGAGGAGGGGAAAAAAGGGGAGGAGGGGTAGGGAGAGGACAAAGGACAATAAGGACCAAAGGGGTATTAACATGTCAGAGATTAAAAATACTCTATATTCCTCCACCTCTTTAATATTTTAGTTTAACTCCTAAGTCCTTATTAAATACAATAAGTTTTAAAAAATAAGAAGGCAGAAAGAGGAGGATAAGGAGAAGAATGAAGGGAGAGAGGATGAGAGGACAACTAAAAAGCATGGAGAGTAGAAAGTAAAGACTAAAAAGTTGCAGTGATTTACAGATGATAAAGTTTTCAGCACAGTAAATTCAAGAGAATCCAATGACAGAATATTTGAATTAATAAGTGAGTTTATCAGTTGTGGCAGAAGTCAGACAAACATACAAAAATCCATAACATTTCTACTTGCCAGCAATTAAAATCAGAAAATTTAATTTAAAAAGATTATGTTAATGAAAGCACCAAAATAAATGATGCTTAGGAATATATCTAACAAAATATAAGAATTAACATACAGCGCAAATAAGAGAAAGATAAAAAATTTGTGTGAGATTGAAAGGTACAAGTTGATTAGATGTCAATTTCTACCAAACTCATTTATAAACAACACAATTTTAATAAAATTTAACAAAAATATATTTAATTAGGAATTTTAAATTTCATAAGGAATTATTAAGTTGCATGACTACTCAAAATAACTCTAAAAGAACAAATTAACACATAGACATGCCCTATCTAATATCAAGACATATAAAGTATGGTAATTTAGAAGAATGTATAATTAATAAAAATAGACACGGTCACCAGAAAAGAATAAAAATCTTCACAGACTTAAACATAAGCAATTTGTCCATATTTATACCAACAGACATACTAGGAAAATTAGATATTATTCTTTACATTTTATGTATTGGCTTTTATTGTGAAAAGCATAATTGGAATCACAAAATACATACAAGACACATTAAAAGCCTAAAAGTGAAAAAAAAAATCAGAAATAACATAGAATAGGGCAGAAGACCTATATTGATATTTCTCCAAAGAAGACATACAGATGGCCAACAGGCACATGAAAAGCTGCTCAACATCGCTAATTAGCAGAGAAATGAAAATCAAAACTACAATGCAGTACCACCTCACACTGGTCAGAATGGCCATCATTAAAAAGTCTACAAATAACAAACGCTGGAGAGGGTATGGAGAAAAGGGAACCCTCCGACACTGTTGGTGGGAATGTAAGTTGGTGCAGCCACTATGGAAACAGTATGGAGGTTCCCCCTAAAATAAAAATATAGTTGCCATATGATCCAGCAATCCCACTCCTGGGCATATATCTAAGCAAAACTATAATTTTAAAAGATATATGCATCCCTATATTCATAGCAACACTATTTACAATAGCCAAGACATGGAAACAACCTAAGCACCCAACGACAGATGAATGGATAAAGAAGATGTGGTACATATATACAATGGAATACTACCCAGCCATAAAAAAAGAATGAAATAATGCCATTTGCAGCAATATGGATGGTACTAGAGATTATCATACTAAGTGAAGTAAGTCAGAAGACAAATACCATATGATATCACTTATATGTGGAATCTAAACTATGATACAAGTGAACTTATCTATGAAACAGAAGCAGACTCAAAGGCATAGAGAACAGACTTTTGTAATTGCCAAGGGGGAGGAGGGGTGGGGGAGGGATGTATTGGGAGTTTGGGGTTAGCAGGTGTAAAATATTATATACAGAATGGATAAACAACAAGGTCCTACTGTATAGCACAGGGAACTATATTCAGTATCCTCCTATAAAGCTTAATGGAAAAGAATATTAAAAAGAATGTATATAGGTTTAACTGAATCACTTTGCTGTATACCTGAAACTAACACAATATTGTAAATCAACTACACTTCAATTTAAAAACAGATGAAAAAATAAATAACATGGAATATTAAATTTATGCCTAGTATAAGGATGAATTAAACAACACTCAATAATAACAGCAGATACAAATATAAGTAGATTTTTCAAATTAAACAAAATTATGGGTTTAGTGATAAAACATACCCTACATGTTTAAATATATGATAGAAAATACATAAAACAGTAAAACATTGTCATCCAGTAATTATTTTAAAGTATGTATGTCAATATAACTGATAAACTGCAGATAAAAATTAACAAATGATTTTAAAAAATGCATAAGAGAAACCAGAATGATAAAAAGATATGAACATTTAATCTAAGAATTTTTTTAAAAGTAAATTTGAAGTAAAAACAAAATAAAACTTTCTAATAAGATTAGTCAGTGGGAACAATCTTGAAATTTGGAAAAACCTTAACAAAACTAAAAAATGGGAGAATAACAATGGAGTCTAAATAAAACAAAACTTGGTAGAACTGAACTGGTAGCTTTACAAGTTGGCCTTCCTCTCCAGCTACATTTTTTCCTTATTAATTCATGTAAATTACTCATTTATACTTCAAAATTGAAAATATGTTTCCACACTCTATATAAGATATATCTGGTAACTAGTTTTCTATTTAGAGAACTGAAAATATTCCATAAAGTTTAAGAAAAAACTCAACCTAATGTTTTATTCTAATATTTACACATAGCCAGTAAATGTATCTTGGTTTATAAAGGCATGCAATTATAATTCAATTATTATTCTCTTCAGTTCAGTAAGATTTTCCTGAGCAAAGTATTTAAAACATTTTATGAAAATACATTACAGTTTTAGTTACTTTCTTCACATGAACACTTTGAAAATATACTTAGTTCCAGGCTTCTTAAAGCATTTTGATACAATACCTCTCCTTTCTTCAGTACATTACATAGCATCAGATTCACAAAGTATACACAAACAGTACTTTTAGAAAATATAACCAGTAGTTATTATAGAATATGAAATCAAATATTGTAATTTGCAATATGCGCTTAAAAGTTTGGTATTTTTTCCCAACATGGACTTAATGAGAAATCTAGAAATGTATTCTAATTCTACTCATTCAAAATATTTTAGCATTTTCATTTCATGTATTTCCTCCCCCAAAGCAGTGAGTCCAAGCTAAAATGAACTATAATAGATTTTATGTATTTGATTCTTGTACTAAATACTAATAAGTGGAATTCATTAGTTGCAATGCTTGTACAGTCTTCAGGAAATAGACAAAATATACATATGTATTAAGATTAGGTTTTTTAGAGAGAATGATGTTTGTGGATGACATCTGTATTCATCAGAGTTCTCCAGAGAAACAGGATATATTGATATATAAGAGGAGATTTATTATGGGAATTGGCTCATGTAATTTGGGGGGTTGAGATATCTGACTACATGGGGTTTGCAAGTTGGAGATCTAGGAAAGTTGGTGGTATAATTCAGTCAAAGTCAAAAGGCATGAAAACCAGGAGTTCTGAGGTCCAAGGGCAGAAAAATGGATGTTGCATCTTAAGAGAGTGAGAATTGCCCCTTCTCTGCCTTTTAGTTCTATTTGGGCCCTCAATGGATTGGATGATGTCCCCATCCACCACCACATTGGTAAGGCAGATTTTCCTTATTCAATCTACTGATTTAAATGTTTATTTCTTCATGAGACTTCTTCATAGACACACCCAGAAATAATGTTTTACCAGCTATCTGGGCATCCCTTAGACCATTCAAGTTGATACATTAAATTAACAATCACAGTACCTCATAACATGTGTGTACCACAGTATATTACACAAAGTTGGTGTAACTGGCAATCACTGGAACAATAATTTCCTTCTTATATCCATTGTTTCTAAACTGATAATTGATCATTACTTATATGCAAGCATTATGATAAAGTCAAGAGACACAGGTACAGATATTTTGAAAGACATGGCTCCATAAAACAAAGGCACCACAGGGTAAAGATCTTGGCACAGAAAACAGACATTTGACATGTTTTGTTAAGATGAAAATCATTCTTATGCGTGTGACATCAGTGTAGCATGAGGATTTTAAATTCTAACACATTTTAAAATTATTTTTGAGGAAAATATTTCTAAAATGAGTACATCTTTCCTTTTTTCTTTTTTCATTATTATCAAAGTCATACACATCCATGTAAAATATCTAGAAAATACAGATCAATGAATTTTATAAATTTTATTAAAATGTTATTATAATAATTTGATAAACACAAATAAATAATGTATAACATTAGACTTCTGAACCTGTCATTTATGGTCTATGATGTGAATCCAATCTGGCTTTAACTTTAATCACATGTTGACCTCCAATTATGGATATTCTGTACTCAATGTTGTTGATATATGTGATTTTTCATCCAACCTTGAGAGTGTCAGATAGGAAAATTCCAATGCAGCTATGTAAAGATGACAAATTGATGTGTGTGCACAACTATTTCTCTCATGCTTCATTAGTCGTAGGATGAGGTGAGCACAGTAATTGTGTCCCATACTGCCCTTCTTGCACTACATCTATAGATTTACTTTGGAGATTCAAGAACCTCCACGTATGTGCTTACGTATTTGACCAAGTTAGGATTGTTTATTAAAGAAAAAGAAGAGACTTCTTCTCTACCAATGTATATTATTTTGTTTGGGATGATGAATTCCTGAAAGGGGTCCTTAACTTTTACTTAAAATAAAGGTCTTCATAAGGCTTGTGATATAGCTCAGTATTTCACAAAGTGCATTCCTCAGACCACTAATAATCTTTGATATTAATAAATATTAAAGGGACTCCATAGAGTCAGGATGTGCAAAACACTTAGAGTATTGTCTGCAGAACTCTTCATGGTTTTGGATATGATTCATGAATTTTGTCTTGTGAATCCGAGGGAGAGCTACATTTAAGATTTAATTTATTAATTTATACAGGTAAATTATGCAAATTGCATGTGAGAGTTAAAATGTTGAAAAAAAAGCACAAAAACTCTTGTGAAATCCTGACACAGTAGATTGTACAGAGGTTCTTCAATTTACTCTCTCTCATAATAGTAACCTGTTTTGTCTGCATGATATCAGTTATACATTGTTTAATGTTGAATATAAAAACACATATGTGAGACAATGTATTCAAAGTAAATTTCCAAAAACAGAATTAGTAGGGAAAGGGTATGTGTTCCAAAAGTATTGTACCAATTTAAATTCTCAACGCAAATATTTGGAAGAGCCTGAACCAAACCTAGGTTTTGTCTTGTTTTAATTTTTGTTAATCTCATCAGAGAAAAATATATTTTCTTATTTTATGTCTTTAATAATATCTGAGAATTAAGTTCTTTGAATAGAATAGAATGTTTCTTTCAATTCAGGGTGTTTGTTTGTATGTTTTTAATTCACTATTCTTGTCTCTGCCAGTGTTTCTTTGAATGTGTCCACAGTCAGATGCAAAGCAAACAGACTTCCCTATATTTTTGTACTTTTTTAGTTTTTTTTTTCTTTTTTTAAATCCATTATCATTTCCATGCATTCCTTAAAGAATAAATATTGTTGACAGGAAGCCACTCTGGGCTTTAAGTTGCTTTTATTATAAATCTGTTACATTTATCTTTAGAGTTAGTAATCAGAATGATATCTCTTTAAACATATTCAAATGTTTTGTTCTATCTTTCTATTTAAAAAAATATTATTGACAGAGAATAATATTCTTAACACTGAAAATTGTCAAAGTGCTGTCACTATTAATAATTTTTGTTTAGAGACTTATAAGTGCTCACATTGTATATCATGCATTTTGTGTCTGCATTACGGACATGGACATTTTCCCTCTTTTATGTGAATCTACTTACTCCTAGATAATTAATTCTATATTTTTGTTCTCATGGTAAACTGTAATCATGTTCTAAATTCACGTTAGATGTCTCCACCACAAAGGGCTTTCTGACTTTTATCCAATACCAATAATTAGCCTCTTTTTTCTTAATATTACTGTTGCACCTTCCATAATTATTCTGCATGGCACATAACACACTGTTTTCTTATCCATTTATCTGTCTGACTCTCCAATTATATAGAGAGCTCCCAGAGGAGAGGAGCTATATTTTAATCATTATTGAATTGAAAATTGCATTAAAAATACAAAATACATTTAAAATGTTATAATAAAAATGTAAAACTAATAAAAATTAGAAAATTCTTGAGAATTTTAAAATGTGCTAAAATTTAATTGGTTGAATTAATTATATCTTAATAAAATTTGATACTTTTATGTTTTGATCATATGTTTTACAAAGGTGAAATTTGTACAAAGAAAATTTGCAGATGTTAAAGTCGGTATAAGAATATTAAAGTTGGACTTCTCTGGTGGCACAGTGGTTAAGAATCTGCCTGCCAATGCAGGGGACATGGGTTTGATCCCTGGTCTGGGAAGATCTCATATACCTTGGAGCAACTAAGCCCATGTGCCACAACTACTGAGCCTGTGCTCTACAGCCCATGAGCCACAACTACTGAGCCCATGTGCCACAACTACTGAAGCCTGTGCACCTAGAGCCTGTGCTCTGCAACAAGAGAAGCCACCACAGTGAGAAGCCCACACACTGCAATGAAGAGTAGCCCTGCTCACTGCAACTAGAGAAAGCTGCATGCAGCAACAGAGACCCAATGCAGCCAAAAATAAATAAATAGTTTAAAATAAATAAATAAAAAATTTAAAAAAAGAAAATTAAAGTTGATCCATTGTCTTAAAAGCACAGGTAAATATGATATTTGATGAGTCTTGACTTCTTTCTAAATCATCATTTAAATGTTTAAAAAGTGACATTTCCAGGTAATGGAACTACCTAGAAAAAAATAATATTTTAGCTTTAAATATTATACTATATTCTATAAAATGAAACATTTTAATGAAAAATAAAGAATTCTATTTTAGGTCTTCCAAGTGTCACATGATTTTTTATAGTTACTGATAGATTCCAATCCAAATTCCTACTGATTTTAGAAATAGAAGATTTTTTAAATGGGGCAAATTTCTATTGATACTGGAAAGTAGTAGATAAAGCATGTTAACCATGAATTCAGGGAGCCTAGATTCAATTTTCAGATTAAACAAGTATGAGAATGGAAATTTAGAAATGTACATGATACACCAGTTGTTCCATTTCTTCTTCCATAAATGGAAATAAATGAAAGTACTCAACACAAATTAGTTATTTGATTATTAAATGTCTGAATCTCTTAAGTGATTAATCATACAAATAAAGATACCAAAACAATGGTTAATTTTGATAATGATAGAGATATTAGTGTTGCCTAGTGAAAAGTAATTAGAATTATTCAAATGACAGCAATATTAATACATGAATATTTGAAGTAGGAAATTTTGGAGATAATCAGTCCATGGAGTAGACTCATCAGAATTTTACTAGCACCCCTGTGAGGACTGATGATGGATGTAATATCATACTTCCTTCTTCTCAGCACTTACACTTGGTTGGACTGCTAAAATAGGAAAACAGCAGAAGATCTGTCCATCCCCTAGTAACCCTTATTGATACCAAAAAAAAAAAAAAAAGCATGTCATGATGGCAGAGTAGAAGGATGTAGAGCTCACCTCCCCCAATTAACACGTCAAAAATACAATACATGTAGGGCAACTCTAACTGAAAATAAACTGGAGAATGGCAGAAAGAATCTCTACAACCAAGGCTGTAGAGAAAGATCTACATGGAGTCAGGTAGGAAAAGAGAAGCAATCATGTCAGGACTTGTGCCCCTAGGATAGGACACAGAAGGGGTGCAGTGTATCAGAAGCTTGGATAACTTTTCTGAGGAGCGAGGGATTCCAACCACATGTGTACCCCAGCCCTAGGGTCTGACTCCAGAAAGATGAGTCCCCTTAGCTGGTTTAAAGCCAGTGGGACTTATAGGAAGGCTGTAAGAAACCAAGACTTCACTTGTGAAGAACATGCAAATGCTTACTTACTACTTATTCCCAGCAACAAGGTAGATGAAACAGACTGAAACTGCCTGGAAGTCTCACTGATGTGCCAGGATCATCCCAGCATGTGCTCTATCCATGCTGAGTGCCAGTTCTGCCCCCTTTAGCTCCAGCACAGCTCCCCACTAGGGCAAATGCTGCCATTATGGAGGAGTGCCCACTTGGGGGCACAGAGCTTCCTTGGACATGGCACTGCATCTGAAAGGGCAAGGGCAGCCATTGGTGACACTCACAGAGATGGTGGATTGGGAGCTATCTGGAGCTCTGAATGGTGAGCTGGAACTAGCCCAGTATGTGCCTGGGCTTGCACCAGGCACCCACTCCAGCCCCTCTTGCTTCATTGCTGCTTCTGGGGCAAAGGTGCTGTTGCCAGGGAGAGCACACACTTTGAGGGAATGGAGCCACCTTGGACCTGACCCTCAGGGCTTCTGCTCCAGCAACTTGGGACCTGCACCCATCCCTGATAGGTGACTGATGGCCACTAAGTATAGGAGAAACCCAGGCTCACATCTGGCTCTGGGTCTAGCCCATTCATCTCCAGCTCTACCTCCCACCCACCCATGATAAAAACTCTCATCAAAGTTGCTATAGACAAAACATATCTCAACAGAATAAAGGCCATTTATGACAAACACACAGCTAATATCATACTCAATGGGGAAAAGCTGAAAGTGTTTTTCTAAAATCAGGAGTAAGACAAGGATGCCCATTCTTGACACTTCTACTTAATATAGTATTGGAAGTCCTAGCCACAGCAGTCAAAAAAGAAAAAGAAATAAAAAGCATCCATATTAGAAGGAAAGAAGTAAAACTCACTAATTGCAGATGACATGATACTGTATATAGAAAACCATAAAGTCTCTACTCAAAAACTATTAGAAGTAATAAATGAATTCAGTAAAGTTACAGAATACAAGATTAATACATAAGAATCTTTTGCTTTTCCATACATTAATAATGAACAATCAGGAGAATACAGCAAGAAAACAATCTCATTTAAAATCACATCAAAAAAAATTAAAATACATGGGAATAAACTTAACCAAGGAGAGAAAAGACCTATACTCTGTAAACTAATAAACACTGATAAAGGAAATGACAGATGATGTAAAGAAATGGAAAGAGATGCCTTGTTCATGGACTGCATGAATTAGTATTGTTAAAATGTCCATATTACCCAACACAATCTACAGATTTCATGCTATTCCTATCAAAATACCCATGACATTTTTCACCAAACTAGACCAAATAATCCTAAAAGATATGGAACCACAAAAGACCCCAAATCGCCAAATGAATTTTGAGAAAAATGTACAAAGCTCAAGTGGCCATGCTCCCTGACTTCAGACTATATTACAAAGGTACAGTAATCAAAACAGCATGGTACTAGCACAAAAATAGGCAAGTAAATCAATGGTATAGAATAGAGAGCCAAGAAATAAACCCACGCACTTCTGGTCAGTTAATTTATGACAGAGGAGGCAAAAATATACAATGGGGAAAGACAGTCTCTTCAATAAGTGGTGTTGGGAAAACCGGACAGCTACATGGAAAAGAAAGAAATTAGAATATTTTTTCACACCATGTACAAAAATAAACTCAAAATGGATTAAAATCGTAAATCTAAGACCAGACACCATAAAACTCCTAGAAGAAAACGTAGGCAGAACACTTTTGACATAAATTGTAGCAATACGTTTCTGAATTTGTCTTCCGGAACAAAGGAAACTAAAGTAAAAATAATCAATTGGGAACTAATTAAACTTAAAAGCATAGGAAAACATCAACAAAACAAAAAGACAAACTACTGAATAGGAGAAAGTATTTGCAAATAATATGACTGATAACAAGTTAATATCAAAAATACATAAATACTACACACAAGTCAATAACAACAACAACAAAAAAGCCAACTAAGAAATGGGCAGAATAGATATGTTTCCAAAGACTACATACAGATGGCAGCAGGTACATGAAAAGATGCTCAACATTGCTAATCAGCAGAGAAATGCAATTGTAAACCGCAAGATATGACCTCACACCTGTCAGAATGGCTATCATCAAAAAGTCTAGAAATAGCAAATATTGGTGAGGATGTGGAGAAAAGGGTACCCTTGTACCCTTTTGGTGGGCATGTAAATTGGAACAGCCACTATGAAAACAGTTTGGAGTTTCCTCGAAACAATAACAGTAGAACTACCATGTGACCCAGCAATTCCACTCCTAGGTATATACCCAAAGATAACAAAAACACTAATTTGAAAAGTTACATTCACCCTAATGTTCACAGCAGCATTATTTACAATAGCCAAGATATGGAAGCAACTTAAGTGTCCATTAACAGATGATTGGATAAATAAGAAGTGATACACACACACACACACACACACACACACTACGGAATAGCAGCCATAAATAAATTTTGCTGTTTGCAACAACATGGATGGACTTGGAGGGTATTATGCTTAGTGAATTAAGACAGCAGAGAAAGACAAATGCTGTTATCACTTGTATGTAGAATCTACAAAATGAAACCAATGAATGAGTATAAACAAACAGAAATAAATTTACAGGTATAGAGAATAAATTAGTGGTTACCAGTGGGCAGAGGAAAGGTTGGAAGGGACAAGATAGGGTAGGAGATTAAGAGGTACAAACTATTAAGTATAAAATAAATAAGATACAAGAATATATTTTATAGCACAGGGGAAATAACCAATATTTTATGATAACATTAAAAGGAGTATAATCTATAAAAATATTGGATCATTGTGCTGTACATCTAAAGCTAATATAATAAAGTATATCAACTATATTTCAATGAAAAAGGTGTGTATGTTATATAGTAGTTAGATTTTTTAGCAGTTCAAATACATCAGAAATACATCTACATGTGGAACAACTCCTACAGAACACCTACTGAACGCTGGCAGAAGACCTCAGACCTCCCAAAAGGCAAGAAACTCCCCACGTACCTGAGTAGGGCAAAAGAAAAAAAAAAAAGAGAGAGACAAAAGAATAGGAATGGGACCTGCACCAGTGGGAGGGAGCTGTGAAGGAGGAAACGTTTCCACACACTAGGAAGCCCCTTCACTTGTGGAGACGGGGTGGGGGGGTGTCGCGGGGGGGGGAAGCTTTGGAGCCATGGAGGAGAGCAGAGCAACAGGGGTGAGGAGGGCAAAGCGGAGAGATTCCCACACAGAGGATCGGTGCCAACTAGCACTCACCAGCCCGAGTAGCTTGTCTGCTCACCCACCGGGATGGGCGGGGGCTGGGAGCTGAGGCTTGGGCTTCGGAGGTCAGATCCCAAGGAAAGGACTGGGGTTGGCTGCGTGAACACAGCCTGAAGGGGGCTATTGCCACACAGCTAGCTGGGACGGAGTCCGGGAAAAAGTCTGGACCTGCCAAAGAGGCAAGAGACCACTGTTTCAGGATGCGTGAGGAGACAGGATTCAGAGCACCGCCTAAACGAGCTCCGGAGACAGGCATGAGATGCGGTTATCAGCGCAGACACCAGAGAGGTGCATGAAACGCTAAGGCTGCTGCTGCAGCCACCAGGAAGTCTGTCTGCAAGTACAGGTCACTATCCACACCTTCCCTCCCGGGAGCCTGTGCAGCCTGCCACTGCCAGGGGCCCGTGATCCAGGGACAACTACCCTGGGAGAACAAACGGTGTACCTCAGGCTGTTGCAACGTTATGCCGGCTTCTGCCGCTGCAGGCTCGCCCTGCATTCCGTACCCCTGCCTCCCCCCCACCACCCCCCCCCCGGCCTGAGTGAGCCAGAGCCCCCTAATCAGCTGCTGCTTTAACCCCCTCCTGTCTAAGTGAAGAACAGATGCCCTCAGGCAACCTAAACGCAGAGGCAGGGCCAAATCCAAAGCTGAGCCCCAGGAGCTGTGAGAACAAAGAAGAGAAAGGGAAATCTCTCCCAGCAAGCTCAGGAGCAGCAGATTAAATCTCCACAGTCAACTTGATGTACCCAGCATCTCTGGAATACCTGAATAGACAAGGAATCATCCCAAAATAGGATGTGGACTTTGGAAGAACTGTAGACCTGGGGTTTGCTTTCTGCATCTAATATGTTTCTAGTCTTATGTTTATCTCAGTTTAGTATTTAGAGTTTATTATCATTGGTATATTTGTTTATTGAGTTGGTTGCTCTCTTACTTTTTTAAAAATATAGATATATATTTTTTACCTTTTTCTCTTTTTGTGATGGTGCATGTGTATGCTTCTTTCTGTGATTTTGTCTGTACAGCTTTGCTTTTACCATTTATCCTGGAGTTTTGCCTGTCCGTTTTTTTCTTTTCCTTTTTTTATAGTATAGTTTTTAGTGATTGTTATCATTGGTGGATATGTGTTTTCCTTTGGTGGCTCTCTGCTTTCTTCTTTTTCTTTTCCTTTTTAAATTACTTTTTAATTAATTTAATTTTTTATTTTAATAACTTTATTTCCTTCTTTCCTTCCTTCCTTCCTTCCATCATTCCATCCTTCCTTTTCTCTCTTTCTTTCTTTCCTTCTTTCTTCCTTTCCTCCTTTCTTCCTTTCTTCCTTTCTTTCTTTCTTTATTTCCTTCTTTCCTTCTTTCCTTCTCTCTTTCTCTCTTTCTTTCTCCCTTATTTTCTGAGCTGTGTGGCTTACAGGGTCTTTTTGCTATGGCCAGGTATCAGGCCTGTGCCTCTGAGTTGAGACAGCCGAGTTCAGGACACTGGTCCACCAGAGACCTCCCGGCTCCACATAATATCAAAGAGTGAAAGCTCTCCCAGAGATCACCATCTCAATGCTAAGACCCAGCTCCACTCAATCATCAGCAGGCTACAGTTCTGGACACCCTATGACAAACAACCAACAAGACAGGAACACAACCCCACCCATTAGCAGAGAGGCTGCCTAAAATCATAATAAGGTCACAGAAACACCAAAACACACCACTGGATGCAGTCCCACCCACCAGAAACACAAGATCCAGCCTCATCCACCAGAATACAGACACCAGTCCCTTCTACCAGGAAGCCTACACAACCCACTGAACCATCCCTAGGTACTGGGAGCAGACACCCAAAACAATGGGAACTAGAAACCTGCAGCCTGTGCAAAGGAGACCCTAAACACAGTAAGTTAAGCAAAATAAGAAGACAGAGAAACACACAGCAAATGAAGGAGCAAGGTAAAAACCCACGAGACCAAACAAATGAAGAGGAAATAGTCTACCTGTAAAAGAATTCAGCGTAATGAGAGTAAAGATGATCCAAAATCTTGGAAATAGAATGGAGAAAATACAAGAAACGTTTAACAAGGACCTAGAAGAACTAAAGATCAAACAAACAATGATGAACAACACAAAAAATGAAACTAAAAATTCTCTAGAAGGAAGCAATAGTAGAATAACTGAGGCAGAAGAACGGATAAGTGACCTGGAAGATAAAATAATGGAAATAACTACTGCAGAGCAGAATAAAGAAAAAAGAATGAAAATAATTGAGGACAGTCTCAGAGACATCTGGGACAACATTAAACACACCAACATTTGAATTGTAGGGGTCCCAGAAGAGGAAGAGAAAAAGAAAGGGACTGAGAAAATATTTGAAGAGATTATAGTTGAAACTTTCCCTAATATGGGAAAGGAATTAGTCAATCAAGTCCAGGAAGCACAGAGAGTCCCATACAGGATAAATCCAAGGAGAAACATGCCAAGACACATATTAATCAAACTACCAAAAAGTAAATACAAATAAAAAATATTAAAAGCAGCATGGGAAAAATAACAAATGACATACAAGGGAATACCCATAAGGTTAACATCTGATCCTTCAGCAGAAACTCTGCAAGCCAGAAGGGAGTGGCAGGACATACTTTAAGTGATGAAAGGGAAAAACCTACAACCAAGATTACTCTACCCAGCAAAGATCTCATTCGGATTCAACAGAGAAATTAAAACCTTTACAGACAAGCAAAACTAAGAGAATTCAGTACCACCAAACCAGCTTTACAACAAATGATAAAGGAACTTCTCTAGGCAGGAAACACAAGAGAAGGAAAAGACTTACAATAACAAACCCAAAACAAGTAAGAAACTGGTAATAGGAACATACATATCAATAACTACCTTAAATGTAAATGGATTAAATGCTTCAACCAAAAGACATAGACTGGCTGAATGGATACAAACAAGACCCATATATATGCTGTCTACAAGAGACCCACTTCAGACCTAGGGACACATACAGACTGAAAGTGAGGGGATGGAAAAGATATTCCATGCAAATGGAAATCAAAAGAAAGCTGGAGTAGCAATTCTCATATCAGACAAAATAGACTTTAAGGGATCAATCCAAGAAGATGATATAACAATTGTAAATATTTATGCACCCAACATAGGAGCACCTCAATACATAAGGCAAATGTTAACAGCCATAAAAGGGGAAATTGACAGTAACACAATCATAGTAGGGGACTTTAACACTCCACTTTCACCAATGGACAGATCATCCAAAATAAAAATATATAAGGAAACACATGCTTTAAATGATATATTAAATAAGATGGACTTAATTAATATTTAAATACATTAAACAAAATGGACTTAATTGATATTTATAGGACATTCCATCCAAAAACAACAGAATACACTTTCTTCTCAAGTGCTCATGGAACATGTTCCGGGATACATCATATTTGGGTTACAAATCAAGCCTTGATATATTTTAAGAAAATTGAAATTGTATCAAGTATCTTTTCCGACTACAATGCTATGAGACTACATAAGAATTACAGGAAAAAAAACTGTAAAATATACAAACACAGGGAGGCTAAACAATACACTACTAAATAACCAAGAGATCACCGAAGAAATCAAAGAGGAAATCAAAAAATACCTAGAAATAAATGACAATGAAAACACAGTGACCCAAAACTTATGGGATGCAGCAGAAGCAGTTCTAAGAGGGAAGTTTATAGCAATACAATCCTACCTCAAGAAACAAGAAACAACTCAAATAAACAACCTAACCTTACACCTAAAGCAATTAGAGAAAGAAGAACAAAAACCCCAAAGTTAGCAGAAGGAAAGAAATCATAAAGATCAGATCAGAAATAAATGAAAAAGAAATGAAGGAAATGATAGCCAAGATCAATAAAACTAAAAGCTGGTTTTTTGAGAAGATATACAAAATTGATAAACCATTAGCCAGAGTCATCAAGGAAAAAAGGGAGAATACTCAAATCAAAAGAATAGAAATGAAAAAGGTAAAGTAACAACTGACACTGCAGAAATACAAAGGATCATGAGAGATTACTATAAGCAACTATATGCCAATAAAATGGAAAACCTGGAAGAAATGGACAAATTCTTAGAAAAGCACAACCTTCCAAAACTGAACCAGGAAGATATAGAAAATATAAACAGACCAATCTCAAGCAGTGAAATTGAAACTGTGATTAAAAATCTTCCAACAAACAACAGCCCAGTACCAGCTGGCTTCACAGGCGAATTCTATCAAACATTTAGAGAAAACCTAACACCTATTCTTCTCAAACTGCTCCAAAATATAGCAGAGGGAGTAACACTCCCAAACTCATTCTACAAGGCCACCGTCACCCTAATACCAAAACCAGACAAAGATTTCACACACAAAAAAAACTACAGGCCAATAACACTGATAAATATAGATGCAAAAATCCTCAACACAATACTAGCAACCAGAATCCAACAGCATATTAAAAGGATCATACACCATAAGCAAGTGGGGTTTAGCCCAGGAATGCAAGGATTCTTCAATATACTCAAATCAGTGTGATAAACCATATTAACAAATTGAAGAATAAAAACCATATGATCATCTCAATAGATGCAGAAAAAGCTTTTGACAAAATTCAACATCCATTTGTGATAAAAACCCTCCAGAAAGTAGGCATAGAGGGAACTTACCTCAACATAATAAAGGCCATATATGACAAACCCACAGCCAACATCATGCTCAAAGGTGAAAAACAAACTATTTCCATGAAGATCAGGAACAAGACAAGTTTGCCCATTCTCACCACTATTATTCAACATAGTTTTGGAAGTTTTAGCTAGAGCAATCAGAGAAGAAAAAGAAATAAAACAATCCAAATCGGAAAAGAAGCAGTAAAACTGTCACTGTTTGCAGATGACATTATACTATACATAGAGAATCCTAAAGATGCTACCAGAAAACTACTAGAGCTAATCAATGAATTTGGTAAAGTAGCAGGATACAAAATTAATGCACAGAAATCCCTTGCGTTCCTATACACTAATGATGAAATATCTGAAAGAGAAATTAAGGAAACACTCCCATTTACCACTGCAACAAAAAGAATAAAATACCTAGGAATAACCCTATGTAAGGAGACAAAAGACCTGTACACAAAAGACTATAAGAGGGCTGCCCTGGTGGCACAGTTGTTGAGAGTCCACCTCCCGATGCAGGGGACACGGGTTCATGCCCCAGTCCGGAAAGATCCCACATGCCACGGAGTGGCTAGGCCCATGAGCCATGGCCAGTGAGCCTGCGCATCCAGAGCCTGTGCTCCGCAACGGGACAGGCCACAACAGAGAGGCCCGCATACCACAAAAAAAAAAAAAAGTATAAGACACTGATGAAAGAAATTAAAGATGATACAAACAGATGGAGAGATATACCATGTTATTGGATTGGAAGAATCAACATTGTGAAAATAACTTTACTACCCATAGTACCCTACAGATTCAATGCAATCCCTATCAAATGACCAATGTCATTTTTCACAGAAGTAGAACAAAAAATTTCACAATTTGCATGGAAACACAAAAGACCCCAAATAGCCAAAGCAATCTTGAGAAAGAAAAAGGAAGCTGCAGGAATCAGGTTCCCTGTCTTCAGACTATAGTACAAAGCTACAGTAATCAAGACAGTATGGTACTGGCACAAAAACAGAAATCAAGATCAATGGAACAGGATAGAAAGCCCAGAGATAAACCCACGCACATATGTTCACCTTATTTTTGATAAAGGAGGCAAGAATATACAATGGAGAAAAGACAGCCTCTTTGATAAATGGTGCTGCAAACACTGGACAGGTACATGTAAAAGAATGAAATTAGAACACTCCCTAATACCATACACAAAAATAAACTCAAAATGGATTAAACACCTAAATGCAAGGCCAGACACTGTAAAACTCTTAGAGGAAAACATAGACTGAACATTCTATGACATAAATCACAGCAAAATCCTTTTTGACCCACGTCCTAGAGAAATGGAAATAAAAACAAAAATAAACAAATGGGACCTAATGAAACTTAAAAGGCTTTGTACAGCAAAGGAAATCATAAACAAGATGAAAAGACAACCCTCAGAATATGAGAAAATATTTGGAAATGAGGCAACTGACAAAGGAGTAATCTCCAAAATGTACAGATAGCTCATGGAGCTCAATATCAAGAAATCAAACAACCCAGTCCAAATTGGGTAGAAGACCTAGATAGACATTTCTTCAAAGAAGATATACAGATTGCCAACAAACACATGAAAGGATGCCCAACATCACTAATCATTAGAGAAATGCTACAATGAAGTATGAAAACTACAATGAAGTATCACCTCACACCAGTCAGAATGGCCATCATCAAAAAATCTACAAACAATAAATGCTGGAGCGGGTGTGGAAAAAAGGGAACCCTCTTTCACTGTTGGTGGTAATGTAAATTGATACAGCCACTATGGAGAACAGTATGGAGGTTCCTTAAAAAAGTAAAAATAGAACTACCATATGACCCTGCAATCCCACTGCTGGGTATATACCCTGAGAAAACCATAACAAAAAGATTCATGTACCGCAATATTCATTGCAGCTCTATTTACAATAGCCAGGACATGGAAGCAACCTAAGTGTCCATCAACAGATGAATGGTTAAGGAAGATGTGGCACATATAAACAATGGAATATTACTCAGCCATAAAAGGAAATGAAATTGAGTTATTTGTAGTGAGGCAGATGGACTTAGAGACTGTCATACAGAGTGAAGTAAGTCAGACAGAAAAAAACAAATACCATATACTAAAACGTATATATGGAATCTAAAAAAAAAAATTGTTTCTGAAGAACCTAAGGGCAGGACAGAAATAAAGATGCAGACGTAGAGAATGGACTTGAGGACACAGGGAGGGTGAAGTGGTAAGCTGGGACGAAGTGAGAGTGTGTCATGGACATATATACACTACCAAATGTAAAATAGATAGCTAGTGGGAAGCAGCTGCATAGCACAGGGACATCAGCTCTGTGCTTTGTGTCTACCCAGAGGGGTGGGATAGGCAGTGTGGGAGCAAAACTGAAGAGGGAGGAGATATGTGGAGATATATATATATATATGTATAGCTGATTCACTTTTTTAAAAAGCAGAAACTAACATACCATTGTAAAGCAATTATACTCCAATAAAAATGTTAAAAAAAAAAAAAGGAGAAATGGGGCTTTGGAATGAAGGCCTGGAAGGATTAAAAACTTAGATCCTCCCCCAGTGATTGTGAGGTTGACTGAGCAGAAGGAGACTGGTTTTGCCAAACAATTGGAGGTAAACTGTTCACAAGTGTAGCCACACACTTGGATGTTTGATTTTCTCCCTATAATCTTACAGCTGGCCTAGGCCTGGAGAAGTCAGTTTAAAGAATATGTCCAGAAGTAAGTGTAACTGGGCTGAGACTGTGAAAGAAAAACAGGCAAAACACTTTCTCAAGCACTAGGAAAAGAGAGGTTGGAATCAGAAGCCAAGGGATTTAAAATATAGAAACAGAAATGAGAAGATGATGGAAGGAAGTCGAAATGTGAATGGACTGGAAATCCCAGTAAAGAAGAGCAGGCATTGTTGGGCCTTGGACCACAAAAGGGGGAAGTATGGTAAATGATCCTAAACTTCCTCTCCAGACTAATTTTTAAATTATTTAATTAAGTTTCATAATACCCATTGAGATTTTTCATTAAATTTTATTATACGTATACATCCACAAGGAAAAAGTAATATATTTACATTGTTAGACATTATCAGTCAAAAGCATGTTAAATATCAGTCCATGCAAACCTTATTTTATGTCCCTTTGCCGTGTTTGGTTGTTGTCTACAATACAAATTGTAATTGCGTGCACAATTCTCATTCCACTGGGTGTTCACTCTTGTGTCTTTAGAAAATTAAACGTTTAAGTCACCAAATTGATGACTGTTTCTTTAGTATGAGCAGAATTCAATAACAGGGACTCCATGGTCTGTCAGTGAAAATGCTTTACCCTGCTTGTAGGGATGGATCTATTTGAGCCTATAATTAAATCTTACATGGGCTTATTCTGACATATTTACTTTAGACAATTTAAGAAGCCAATATTACCCATTATTATGTATACATTATTGATCTTTTGAATTTTAGTTTTCAACTCCATATCATGGATTAAAAAAATAGAATTTTATTCTAATAGAAAAGTTATCTTCTTTATTTCCTTTCAGCCAGCCTATTGTGAGGCTAAAAAATGGTCAAAATCAAATAAATATTATACAATGTAAATTATCATGAAATGTAATAGATTACCACCAATATTTATCATATTTACAGTATCAATATTTAATATATACACCAAATTTGGATTTAAATACGTGTGGGTTTAAATATTTATATGTTTAAATTTCAGCACCATTTCTTATTTATGAACTGTGTCATCTAGAGCAACTACTCATATCTCTAAACTCTCTATTTCCTCATATGTAAATTGCATGTAATAATACAGGCCTCAGGGACTTCTCTGGTGGTGCAGTGAATAGGACTCCATGCTCCCAATGCAGGGGGCCTGGGTTCAATCCCTGGTCAGGGAACTAGATCCCACGTGCATGCTGCAACTAAGAGTTCACGTGCCACAACTAAGGAGCCCTCCTGCTGCAACTAAGAACTGGTGCAGCCAAGTAAATAAATAAATATTAAAAAAATAATATAGGCCTCAAAGAATAGTGGTATGTATTTATTTGTCAGTTATTAATAATAAATTGATTATTATTGATGTGGAACTTCTTAGACAATATATTTTACAAGAAAGATTGATATATAATATCTTTATAAACGTTACATGATTGAGCTGAGAATTCTGAAGATAGAATATACTATATTCATCTTTAGTTTGCATTTTTATGTAACAATGTGCATAACTTATATGAATCATTTTTTTTTTCATGTTAAACTGAGAACTTCAAACAATGCCTAAGGAAAACCACTCTAAGAGCACAGTGATGGATTTCTTGAAGTGTTTTGTTCCCCATCAGAAGAAGAAACAAAGTGAGACCCAAGAAGATATAAGAAATAAGTAATCTGTTTAAGAACAAAAAACTGGCACTATGTTGGAATATAATGTGCCAGAAAAAAATGGATTTGAAATGATACAGAATCTAGGTATACACAGTAAAGAGGAAAAAAAAATGGATGTGCCATAATGGAAGAGAAAGATTACAGAAAAGGCAGTTCAGGAAGCACATTTCTATGTTGTTATCCTATTTTCCTTTCCCTCTTTTAGAAGTAATAGCTCTCCCAATTAATTTCCATCTATGCACATATTCACTGTGTATTATTTAGAAGAGAGTCAGTTCCATATTTTAAAAAGGGATGAGATTATAAAAGGAGGAAAGTGTAATGAGGTAGAAAACTGAAGGGAAAAAAACACGAAATAAGATTAGATAAAGAGAAATGAAAAAGAAACCATATAGTTGTATTTTAATATGTGAACCAAATAATTTTGCTGCAAAAACCAAAAACTGGCTAGGCCAAAATTTAACAAAGGGCCGTTTTATGTAAAATGTTTCTTCACAAGTAAAAGTCTATGGAATTCTGAGATCGTTCAGTAGATTAGATATATCTGCAAATCACTATCAATCAAGCTGAAACCTCTGCAGTATGTACTTTTATGATTATTTTTTAAAAAACAAATTCACCCCTATGAAACAAGAATAGCTCTTTTCTTCTCTTTGGTTAATAAAATTAACAAATAAATACACATATATAAGGAAAAAAAACATGTAAAGTGTGTTCACTGCATGACCCAGTTGTGCACACAGTTGAATGTCTTTCCTGTGTCTTTCTTGTGTTTTCCTGGAGAAAATACTTCAGTGCTTCCTTTGTCTTGTTTTCTGTAACTATTTTTAAATTTTCCCCAAATGATCCAGAGATCTATTCTCCTTCTAGAATTAGACTTTTTCCCAACCATAATATTTTCTTGCAGATGCTTCTTCTGTTTCACTTTGAACTGGTTGTTCTCCACTCATGCAGCAGTCTTCTTCCTTGAACTTCCATTCATCTTCAACTTAGGACTTCCTCCACTACGTCCCATCCCTTGTCTCCTGATCTTCATGCTTTCCTGTTTTTAACTCAGTAATATTGTTGGAGTCCATCCCTCAGTAATTATCTTGGGTCTTGGTGTTGAATCTTTCTTGGATTCTTTATCAAATTGACTGGGTAATGGCCAGGATGCCTTAAGCAGTCACTGGGTGGTAACTTCTCTGACCAGCTGTAACAGTTACTACTCTTTCATTGTATTTCTGCTTCCTGAACATGTATTCAAACATATCATCTACGATTTTCTTCTCTTTCAAAGAGCTGGAGGGCTGGAGTTGGGTATTTCTCTTCTGCCAGTGAGGTTAGGCTTAGATAAATTCCAAACTGTTTGGCTCTGGTAAAAGTTTCCCTTGAGGGTGCACTTTGTTAAGAACAGGGACATGTGGGCATATTTCAGAATAGTGACTTTCCCCTCCCCCTGCCAGAAGTATGAGAGAATTTTTCCTCTATTCTTCACAGTAAGAATCTAATGGGACTCCTAGAGGTAAAACGTATAAAAGATTGGGGCCACATGGAGATTTTAACTCTCAAGCTAGTGCACACTGAGCCTCTAGCACTCTGTCAATATAGTTTGTGTTCCTACTGGGATTGGCACCAGTGATGGGATTCTGTTCCACTTCTGGGTTTATACTCCCAATAAGCTGTGATTCTCTGTATTCTCCTATTTCTCCAGGTTTAGGGGCAGCAGCTTGCCTTGTGGCTTTAGCTCCCTGATGACTCTAAAAAGAGTTGCTGCTTTTCAGTTTATTCATCACCTTTCCTGTTGTGAGGAAGCAAGTAACAACTTTCAGGCTCCTTACAATTTGGACTAAAAACCGGAAGTACAATCAACACAATATACAAAAATCCTTTTACGAATTCTTCTCTTAGATTGTCAGTTCATCTCTTAGATAGGTCAATGACAGTTATTTCTTATGTGACTTTTAAATCTTTTCAGTGTTAAAATGCATGTTTCATTTTATCCTTTCCCCAAAAGGTATATCTAGATAATTGTTCAATTTTGCTGACTTTTCACCAAATCAGTATTCTTAATCATTGTACTTAGGAACTGGGTCCAGAATAATTCTCTCACTGATGGTGGCATTTATTAATCCATTTGGGAATTTTGTTCTAGACCTTGCGAAGTGTAAAGACTTGGGCGAGGTACTGAATTCTACACAAAGAGGAGTAAGATGTGATTTCCACTTTCAAGGTCGTAACAGTCTATCGATAAGTTGCCAAGATACACTTGGAATGCGCAAAGTGATAAAATGGCAATGCATTAGTTTCCTGTGGTTCCTATAAAAACATCAGAAACCGGTGCCTTAAATCTATAGAAATTTATTGTCTCACAGTTTTAGAGGCCAAATATCCTAAATCAACGGGTTGGCAGGGCTACATTCCCTCCCAAAGCTAGAGCGGAGCATCTATTTTTGCCACTTCCAACTTCTGGTGACTCCACGTGTTCCTTGGCTTGTGGCTATACTGCTCCAGTCTCTGGGTCACACAGCTTCTTCCTCCTGTGTTTGTGTTTCTCCTTTTCTGTCTGTCTCAAAACTGTTTCTCTCTCATAAAGATAAATGTGATTGCATTTAGGGCCCTCCTGTTAATCCAAGATAAGTTTTTCCTCTCAAGATTCTTAACTTAATCACATCTTTTGCCATACTAGGAATAATTCAGACATTCTGAATATAAGGGCATGGACCTATATTTTGGGGGCCACGATTCAATTCATTATGGCCAATAAAACACCAAAACCTATAGAAATAGAGAAAGAAGTCAGGGAACGCCCTGCTTTTAAGGTAGGTATATTTAACCTGGTAGAGAGAAAGAGTTTTAAGGTTTTTTTTGTTTGTTTTTAAAGACAAAAAAAAATCCATGCTGAGTGATTACTTCTGTGTCTCTCATAATCCTAATCATGAATACATATTATGTTATTTAAACATCACAAAATCTTAATCAGC
This sequence comes from Orcinus orca, assembly GCF_937001465.1. NCBI lineage: Eukaryota > Metazoa > Chordata > Mammalia > Artiodactyla > Delphinidae > Orcinus > Orcinus orca. Next base: position 90,965,309 of record NC_064570.1, read on the forward strand.
ATATGATTATACCAAGTGATTTGTAGCTGAGTTCAAGAATTTCAAGGACATTATAGGATTATTCTAATTTCTCTAGTCATAATGCTCATAGGTTATAAAGTCAGGACTTCCACCCACATTTTTCTGACCGAAAACTCATGAGCTTTTAAGAAAAAAGAATGCGATAATAATAATATTCGTATAATTAGTGTTAACTAGAAGAATATGTTTTCTTTTATCTTCAGAGTATGATGTGTTTACTCTAAGTTCGTTTTCTTTTCATTAACTCAGAATTTGAGGGCAGCACTTTTTGGATTATTCTACTAGCTCCCCAGTTATCATTAGAACTGCTACTACACTCAACTGGTGAGCCAGTAAAAGCCGGCTTTAAAAGCAAGAAGCTTTATGCCATGTGCCTATGGGGCTTGCTGTCAGAGCAGTCCTGACACATCCCATAGAAGCAGGGAAAATGGAACCTCTGAGCCAGAGGTAATAGCAGAACTGACGAAATGAGCAGCTGTGCTCACAGGCTTCAGTAGCATCATCATTTCTTCCTGTTTATTGTTATATTCTTACTGAGGATAAGAAAAGACTTTTTGAGGTAGGCTTGCCATCAGTCAGTTCCAGAATGCTTGGAGGTGAGGGAAGCTTGGATTATACATGAAGAGCAAAGAATCTACATTCCATAAAGCTGAGAATCACATAGACTGTTTTGCCTTAAAGCATAAATGAAGATCAAAGTAGAGAAGAGATTTAGTGGCACAATTTGATAGATCCTTGTTTTTTGAAAAATAAATCATATGACAAACTAATAATAGAAGACAAGAGACTTGAAAACTTAAAGAAAACTGGGCTGTTTATCTCCAGTTATAACATTGTTTGATGAAATTATTTTGAGGTTTTAGTAAGCTCTAGGCTTTGAGAGATCAAGCTATAATCCTGATAGATTGACCCTTTCTAATTTGTAGTTTTGTTTTCTTTTTCTTCATTTTGTGATGGCATGAGTACTTCTAAGCCACTAGTTGATAAAATGAAAAGACAAAGAAAAACAAATAATTTTAATAAAATGAACCTTGATCTAAATTTTGTACACTTATTAAAAATAGAGAAAGTTTAATTTATGGCCCAAGAGCTATCAAAGATGGTCATTCTTTTCATGGCTTTGTTTATCCTCATTTTGTAGCTTTAGTGTTTGGAATATAATAATTCCTTAATAAAGAAAAATGTGGTGAGTCTAAATACATTGCATTTATAGGATCTTCAATGTTAACCGGCAGGCTCAAGATCTTTCATGTATTCTTGGCCTCTCCTCTTCTCCAAATTTCAGCCTAAGCAGAGGCACAGCTTGTTAAAGGGAATTTATTTTGGCCACCCCTGCTCACAGCTGATCCTCATTAGGGAAAACAAACCTCACTTTAAAAAGAACTATTGAGGGCTAAGGAAGAGCTCAATGTAAATTAGTTCACAAAGAGAGACTTCAATTGTTACCTAGTAGAGGGGCAGGAAGTCATATAAATAGAGACATGGATTTGAAAGAAAAGGCCTAAGGCCTGTTTTGTTCAAAGTTAAGCCTTCAAGTGAGTTTCTCTCTGTCTCTCCTGCTTTCTTTTTTCTCTCTCACAGATGTTTACCTGCCTGTGAAAGAGCACAGAGATCCTTTTTGAAATCTGTTTTCATGCAACATCTGTGAGAATTTTGGATTTAGGTCTTACTTCAAAGCTTTTGTACCTAATGATACCACAGAAAGATGATTCAACAGTAACAGCACACCCTCCCAGAAAGACATTTCCATGTGATATAATTTTTGATGTTTAACAGCAGCATAAATTTTCAAAAGGCAAACAAGGTGTGTTAGGTGCATGTGAGGAAAGAATCAACTTCCCTGTGCCAAAGAATGATACCAAAATGGTAAAATGAGCTTCTGACACTATCTTTTCAGCAAATCTCTACTAGAATTTTTCTTAGCTCTAAAAAATAACAGAGCTTTGAGTCCTATTTGGTAATTGTCTTGATCCTGGAAAGAAAAGCAGAGCCAATGCCTGAACAAGCTCAGAAATTATTACTTATTGTGTGTTCTCCATGCACCTAGATTTGTTCTAATAATGTTATATACTCTACCATATTTAACCTTTACAATAATGCAGGAATTAAGTACTAGATTTACCTAATTTTATAGATTAAGAAGCTGATATTTTAAGAAGTCATGTGAATTTTCCAATATGACACACCTAATAATAGGTGAAATCAAAATTTAAACTCAGTAGATTGACCCACATACATGGAACCATTGCTTTAAGAATATTCCTGAAGTAATGGATACTTTTATTTGTCTTATGTGTAGCCACTTTTATATTTTCAAGAAGTATAGAAGACTGAATATGAAACACTTATCAAGGGCATATAGGTTTATACTGTGTCAGTAGGATTCAGGTGTACTATAATAACGATGTCCAATGAGGGCATTGTTAGCATTTAAACTGGATAAATGGGTTGATTTTTAATTTCTCCTAAAAGTAGATCCAGTTAACATAAACACATGTGTAAGTTACCATGCCTCCTATAGTAAAATGGTGAGAAATTTTTAGACATTCTTTATGTACATAAAAATGAGATTCTTGGGTCCACAGCTATTCTGTATAGATTTTTTTTCCAGTAAAACAATATTATTTGATATCTACGTTTACCATTATAGGTCCTAGATGACTTTTACCACTCTGTTCATAATACTTTTAACAAAATAAAAATCATTTGACTCAAAAATCATGTAAGTAAACTCTTAAATCGGGCAAATGAATATCACCCAAGCGATTTCAGGAGGAATAATGAAAATGGGATTTTGTGAGGGTGTTTTAGCATATTTGTTAGCTAGTCAATAGTGGTGTTGCTTTAAGATGAGAGGTGATTACTCTGAATTTATAAACCTAAATTTTGTTAAGTTGTTTGTCACTTTCAAGAGAATTTACAATATGAAGTTTGCTTTGTCAATAACCATCAACCCTTAATGACAAACAAGAAAATCTACTCCTGTCTCAAAGCATTTTATGATCTCCTAAAACTCAAAGCCAAACACCACGGGATCAAAAATATTCGTTATTATATAATTATAACATGCTATGTATTTTCTAATAGTGATAGGTTCAAAAAAAGACCACAATATTAGAGAAATATATTGCAGATGCTTCATATACATTTAAGAAGCATGAAGTACTCATCTTAGACCATCAGAGAAAGCCCAGAAATTTCAATACTAGCAGCGGAAAATTGAGATCTAATCTGAAGCAAGGGTATAATCCTTAGACACATATATTTCTCTTGTGCACTATCGAGGAACAAAAACTAAAACACTGATGTGAAACACAAACCATGAGACTCTACCAAAAATACCAACTCAACCACAATCCTGAGTAGCAAGAACCTCTGATGTACTTCTATTATCAAGGCTGTCCTTACTAACAGATTTTATAGGTGGAATTGTTTGGAGAATTGATGCCATCTTCTTTTGCAAGTGCCCCATTGAAAATTCACTATTCTTAGTGTTTTAAATAGCAATATATTTTATTGCTCATTTATAATGATATATAAAATAAAAACCCACCAGGGAAGGTCACACAATACCTTGTGTTTACATTAAGGATGCTCAGTGCCTGTTCACAGACAGGTAAGCCTCTGTGAGAGAGATAAATGACAGAGAAAGATTCACACAGGCTTAGCTTTGAGCAAAATGGGCCCTAGGACTTTTCTTTTAAATTGATGTTTCTGTATGACTTCTTACCTCTCTCTACTAAGTAACTATTGCTCTTCTTTCATTAGGATATATTTTGATATTGCCTGGACATTTAGGCATGCACGAAATGGAGACAAGGAAAAGAAAAAACAAAGTTCCACAGATATAATTTGAAATAATTAACACCAGAGTACCAAAGATGATCTTCATCTGCCCAACAGATTTCACATATAGAAGCCAATGGCCATCCTTTTGGCCCCTGAAAGTTCATTCTCTTTCAAATACTTCTGTGAGTTCTAGAATGGTTTGTGCAGTCACACAAAGCACAAACTCTATTAGGTAGAAGGAAGTCGAGTGGAGGTTTGCATATGGACACTTACTGTCCTCTTCCTACGTGGAGGGAACAACTTGACAGAAAGTGTTTTCTTTACTGAGGCCTAGAGTCATTTCTCTCTGGTGACAGCACTGGAAAAAGAGCAAGGGGGCAGCTAACCAGGGAAATCTGTGCCACCTCTCAACTGACAATGTAGTCCTATTCACAGACTCTGCAGAAAAAGAGAAATTGACTGCTTGGAAAAAATAGGCAGTGAAAGTCAAATAAATTGCTGAAAATGTGCTAGGCTTTGTCCTCCAAGAATGGGAAAGACTTGTCTACAGATGTTTTTACCTGTAAATTTCAAAAGTACTAAAAATTGCAAACATTTTCAAGAAAGTTCTATTTATAAATGTTTCTTTCAAACTTTCTGGATTAGAATAATATGGTGTGATGCTGGAAAAAAAATAGCTATCAGATAGTGGGGAACTACAGAACTGGAAAGTCAAATCTGATATACACTTTCAAAGATGTGAAGGAACACATTAAAATGGTTATGTAAAGTGTAATTTCCTCAGGAAAAAATTTAATATAGATTACAGGATTTAAGGGACTGATTTACTGTACATTGAGAAAAATATTAGTAATCAATAAGAAGAAAATGTCAATTTTGTGTAAGATACAGGATGTTTTTTCTATCAAAATATCATCTTCCCCAAACCGCACTCCGTTAAGGAAGCTTCGGCTAATGTGTTACAAATTTACTGGGTGGAAGATGATATACAGGAAAATATTTCACTGTCTAAGTTAAACATTTATTTTCCACCACCACCACCCCTAAAATATATTTATTTTTATTTATTTATTTTTTTTTTCGGTACGTGGGCCTCTCACTGTTTTGGCCTCTCCCATTGCGGAGCACAGGCTCTGGATGCGCAGGCTCAGTGGCCATGGCTCACGGGCCTAGCCACTCCGCGGCATGTGGGATCTTCCCGGACCGGGGCACGGACCCGTGTTCCCTGCATCAGCAGGTGGACTCTCAACCACTGTGCCACCAGGGAAGCCCCCAAAATATATTTAAAGTGAAATTTTGGAGAGAACAATGAGTGTCACAGTTCCTCTGCTACTGTATCTTAGCAAGTAAATATCTGTGCAACAAAATTGCTCTATGAAAGTTTAGATGTTTTGATCTCATATACTATTTTAGAAATTCTTCAGGAAACTTTAGTCTTATATACAGGAGTGATTAAATATCATGGACATATATACAAAATCAATTCAACTATGGGGATTCATATGTGAAATCTGAATATTTATTTTTATGTAATATGTTTTGATGGTGTTCCCTGAAATTTTTTTATTACTCATTTTTCCAGCACATGACTGTTGATTTTGTGGATTTATTCTTAGGTTTTAGGTTGACAGTTGAAAAATGTGATAAAGTTTAAGTAATAAGATGTTCCAAATTTGAACTGTAACACTTTAAAAATTATATTTTAATTGCTAATACATATCAAGTATTGTTTTTAGTCACTTGTTGTTGTAAAGATTCATAAAATAAAATTTCAGTTCTCTATTGGCTTATGTCCTAATGAGGGAGTGCAGATATCAAATATATTACATTATCATAAGGTCAATATAAAATTGTATAAAATGCTATTGGATATTATTAACCATATTTAAATTATTTAACATAGGTTGTATGTTAAATGTTAAATTATTTAACATTTAACAAAATGTTGTATTATGAATGATGCATACTGTATAATACATAATTCATAACTAACATATGACAATTTATAAATATATGCCTGTTTATATATAATCTATATAAATATATAATAAATTTAATGGATTTTCTAAAATGAATAACTTTAATATTATCAAAAGAGATCAAAAATTATTTATAAGCCACTGACAACAGGACCATCACTGCAGCAATCGTTAAATCCCCCCAAACCTTTTTATAAAAGATCAAAAGAGATAGAAAAATTAGTAATTCACAGATGACACATTCACTGAAGCTATATGGCCAGATCCTCTACGAACCACTGAGGGTGAATGTGTGGCCAGACTGTTCCACAGCATCAGATCCTTGCTTGGTCAGCTGCTGCCCAGTGGTAGCAGAGAAGAGATAGGTGAACACTGAGGGACCATACAGGTCATGGAACCCAGGATTAACAAACAAAAACTTGATTTCAAAAGAAGCTAAAACCATCTTCAATACTGTAAGAAGAACTTGCAGGCTCCAGGTTTCTGACACATGTAAAAAAAAAAAGACCCAGGGAAGCACACAGAGGAGATCAAACCATTACAGCCTAAACCCCCAGGCATCCCTCAATGTACTACAAATAGTCTTTTTCAGAAAGACAAAGACCTACCCTGAAGGAAAGCTACTGGGGACATAATCCATGCTGAGAAGATAGGAAGACTAGGAATCCCACAGAAAGACTGCTTAGATGCCAGGGGTAAATGGATCCAAAGTAAATAGATCTCAGAAAACAATATTCCAAAATAGCATAGTATTAAAAGTGAATCGTTACGTCAGAAGGCAAGACCTATAGCATGCAGGACAACAGAGTTACAATCACACTAAACCTGAGATGTAGAGCCACAGCCACACAAAGAGGCCATGTTTTGAATACTAAACAGTAATTACAGACAAGGACATCCCTGAGCATGAAGTTCATCAAAACTCCTACAGAAGAAGCTCTTACTGTATTATTATTATATTATTATTATTATTAAGCTCCTACTGTATTATTCAGGGTTCTCCAGAGTAACAGAACCAATAGGAGATGGGTATCTCTCTCTCTATCTCTATCTCTCTCTCCCTCTCCCTCCCTCCCTCCCTCCCTCCCTCTCTCTCTCTCTCCCTCCCTCTCTCTCTCTCTCTCTCTCTCTCTCTCTCTCTCCCTGAAAAGATTATTACAAGAAATTGGCTCACTTAATTATGAAGGCTGAGAAGTCCCAAGATCTGCAGTCAGCAAGATGGAGACCAGGAAGAGCTGATAGTGTATTCCAGTCTGAGTTCAAAGGCCTGAGCACCAGGAGAGCCAATGGTGTAAGTTCCAGTAGAAAGACTACAGGCTTGAGAACTAAGAGCTCTTGATATTTCACTTTGAGTCTGAAGGCAGGAAAAGACCAATGCCCCAGCCAGAAGGCAGTCAGACAGGAAAAACAACTCAGTATATTTTTGTTCTTTTCAGGTTTTCAGTTGATAGGGTGAGACCTACCTACCTTAGGGAGGGCAATCTGCTTTACTCAGTCTTCTGATTCAAGCATTAATCTCCTCCAGAAACATCCTCACAAAGGGACCTTCAAGATGGCGGAGGAATAATATGTGGAGGTCACCTTCCTCCCCACAAATACATCAGAAATACAACTACATGTGGAACAGAACACCTACTGAACACTGGTAGAAGACCTCAGACTTCCCAAAAGGCAAGAAGCTCCCCATGTACCTGGGCAGGGCAAAAGAAAAAAGAAAAACCAGAGACAAAAGAATAGGGATGGGATCTGCACCTCTGGAAGGAAGCTGTGAAGGAGGAAAAGTTTCCACACACTAGGAAGCCCCTTCACTGGCAGAGGTGGGGAGTGGGTGGGTGGGGAAGCTTCAGAGCCACGGAGGAGAGCACAGCAGTGGGGGTGCAGAGGGCAAAGCAGAGAGATTCCCGCACAGAGGATCGGTGCCGATCAGCACTCACCAGTCTGAGAGGCTTGTCTGCTCACCCGCCCAGGTGGGTGGGGGCTGGGAGCTGAGGTCATGGCTTCCAAGGTCAGATCCCAAGAGAGGACTGGGCTTGGCTGCATGAACACAGGCTGAAGGGGGCTAGTGCCCCACAGTTAGCTGGGAGGGAGTCTGGGAAAAAGTCTGGAATGGCCTAAGAAGTAAGAGACCATTGTTTCCAGGTGCACGAGGAGAGAGGATTTAGAGCACCGCCTAAATGAGCTCCAGAGATGGACACAAGCTGTGGCCATCAGTGCAGACACCAGAGACAGGCATGAAATGCTAAGACTGCTTCTGCAGCAACCAAGAAGCCTGTGTGTAAGCACAGGTCACTATCCACACCTCCCCTCCCAGGAGCCTGTGTGGCCTGCCACTGCCAGGGTCCTGTGATCCAGGGACAACTTCCCCAGGAGAACACAGTTCTTCTCAGGCTGTTGCAACGTCATTCCGGACTCTGCCACTGCAGGCTCGCCTCACATTCCATACTCCTCCCTACCCCCAGCCTTAGTGAGCCAGAGCCACCTAATCAGCTGCTCCTTTAACCCCGTCCTGTGTCCTCTCTGGGTGGGGAACAGATGCCCGCAGGTGACCTACAGGCAGAGGTGGGGCCAAATCCAAAGCTAAACCCCGGGAGCTGTGCGAACACGGAAGAGAAAGGGAAATCTCTCCCAGCAGCCTCAGGAGCAGCGGATTAAAGCTCCACAATCAACTTGATGGACCCTGCATCTGTGGAATACCTGAATAGACAACAAATCATCCCAAAATTGAGGAGGTGGACTTTGGGAGCAACTGTAGACTTGGGGTATGCTTTCTGCATCTAATTTGTTTCTGGCTTTATGTTTATCTTAATTGAGTATTTAGAGCTTGTTATCACTGGTAGATTTGTTTATTGATTTGGTTGCTCTCTTCATTTATATATATTTTTTTTTCCTTTTTCTCTTTTTGTGAGTGTGTTTGTGCATGCTTCTTTGTGTGATTCTGTCTGTATAGATTTGCTTTTATCATTTGTGCTAGGGTTCTGTCGGCCCATTTTGTTTTGTTTTGTTTTGTTTTGTTAGTATAGCTTTTAGCTCTTGCTCTCATTGGTGGGTTTGTGTTTTGGTTCAGTTGCTCTCTTCTTTCTTTTTTCTTCTTTTTAATTACTTTTTTCCTTTTTTATTTTTAATACTTTATTTTATTTTAATAGCTTTCTTTCTCTCTCCCTCTCCCTCTCCCTCTCCTTCTCCCTCACTTTTCTTCTGAGATGTGTGGCTGACAGGGTCTTGGTGCTCTGGCCGGGTGTCAGGCCTGAGCCTCTGAGGTGGAAGAGCCGAGTTCAGGACACTGGTCCACCAGAGACCTCCCAGCTCCACGTAATATCAAATGGCAAAAGCTGTCAGAAATCTCCAAATCAATGCTAAGACCTAGCTCCATTCGACGAGCAGCAAGCTACAGTGCTGGACACCCTATGACAAACAACTAGCCAGACAGAAACACAACCCCACCCATTAGCAGAGAGGCTGCCTAAAATTATAATAAGGTCACAGACACACCAAAACACACCACCGGATATGGTCCTACCCACCAGAAGGACAAGATCCGGCCTCATACACCAGAACACAGGCACCAGTAACCTCTACAAGGAAGCCTACACAACCTACTGTACTAACCTTACCCACTGGGGGCAGACACCAAAAACAAAAGGAACTACAAACCTGAAGGCTGAGAAAAGGAGATCGCAAACAGTAAGTTAAGCAAGATGAGAAGACAGAGAAATACACAGCAGATGAAGGAGCAAGGTAAAAACCCACCAGACCAAACAAAGGAAAAGGAAATAGGCAGTTTACCTGAAAAACAATTCAGAGTAATGACAGCAAAGATGATCCAAAATCTTGGAAATAGAATGCAGAAAACACAAGAAACACTTAACAAGGACCTGGAAGAACTAAAGAGCAAACAATGATGAACAACACAATAAATGAGATTAAAATTCTCTAGAAGGAATCCATAGTAGAATAACTAAGGAAGAAGAACAGATAAGCGACCCAGAAGATAAAAGAGTGGAACTAACTACTGCAGAGCAGAAAAAAGAAAAAAAATGAAAAGAATTGAGGACAGTGTCAGAGACCTCTGGGACAACATTAAATGCCCCAACATTCGAATTATAGGGGTTCCAGAAGAAGAAGAGAAAAAGAAAGGGACTGAGAAACTATTTGAAGAGATTATAGTTTAAAATTTCCCTAATATGGGAAAGGAAATAGTCAATCAAGTCCAGGAAGCCCAGAGAGTCCGATAGGATACTATCAGAGAAACACGCCAAGACACATATTAATCAAACTATCAAAAATTAAATACAAAGAAAATATATTAAAAGCAGGGAGGGAAAAGCAACAAATAAATACAAGGGAATCCCCAAAAGGTTAACAGCTGATCTTTCAGCAGAAACACTGCAAGCCAGATGGGAGTGGTATGAAATTTAAAGTGATGAAAGGGCAAAATATACAACGAAGATTACTCTACCCAGCAAGGATCTCACTCAGATTTGACAGAGAAATTAAAACCTTTACAGACAACCAAAAGCTAAGAGATTCCAGCACCAACAAACCAGCTGTACAAAAATGCGAAAGGAACTTCTCTAGGCAAGAAACACAAGAGAAGGAAAATACCTACAATAACAAACCCAAAACAATTAAGAAACTGGTAATAGGAACATACATATCGATAACTACCTTAAATGTAAATGGTTTAGATGCTCCAACCAAAAGACTTAGACTGGCTGAATGTATACAAAAACAGGACCCATATATATGCTGTCTACAAGAGACCCACTTCAGACTGAGGGACACATACAGACTGAAAGTGAGGGGATGGAAAAAGATATTCCATGCAAATGGAAATCAAAAGAAAGCTGGAGTAGCAAATCTCCTATCAGACAAAATAGACTTTAAAATAAAGATTATTACAAGAGAGAAAGAAGGACACTACAAATGAGCAAGGGATGAATCCAACAGGAAGATATAAAAATTGTAAATATTTATGCACCCAACATAGGAGCACCTCAATACATAAGGCAAATGCAAAGAGCCATAAAAGGGAAAATCTACAGTAACACAATAACAGTAGGGCACTTTAACATCCCACTTTCACAAATGGACAGATGATCCAAACTGAAAATAAATAATGACTGAAACACAAGCCTTAAATGATACATTAAACAAGATGGACTTAATTGATATTTATAGGACACTCCATGCAGAAACCACAGAATACACTTTCTTCTCAAGTGTTCATGGAACATTCTCCAGGATAGATCATATCTTGGGTCACAAATCAAGCATTCATAAATTTAAGAAAATTGAAATCATATCAAGTATCTTTTCTAACCACAATGCTATGAGACTAGATATCAATTACAGGAAAAAAATCTGTAAAAAATACAAACACATGGAGGCTAAACAATACACTACTAAATAACCAAGAGATCACTGAGGAAATCAAAGAGGAAATCAAAAAATACCTAGAAACAAATGACAATGAAAACACGATGACCCAAAACCTATGGGATGTAGCAAAAGCAGCTCTAAGAGGGAAGTATATAGCGATACAATCCTACCACAGGAAAGAAGAAACATCTCAAATAAGAAACGAAACCTTACACCTAAAAAAATTAGAGAAAGAAGAACCAAAAAAACCCCAAAGTTAGCAGAAGGAAAGAAATCATAAAGATCAAATCAGAAATAAATGAAAAAAAATGAAGGAAACAATAGGAAAGATCAATAAAATGAAAACCTTGTTCTTTGTGAAGATAAACAAAATTGACAAACAATAGCCAGACTCATGAAGGAAAAAAGGGGAAAAGACTCAAAATATAGAATTAGAAATGAAAAAGGAGAAGTAACAACTGACACTGCAGAAATATAAAGGATCATGAGAGATTACTAGAAGCTACTCTATGCCAATAAAATGGACAACCTGGAAGAAATGGACAAATTCTTAGAAAAGCACAACCTTCCGAGACTGACAGGAAGAAATAGAAAATACAAACAGACCAATCACAAATACTGAAATTGAAACTGTGATTAAAAATCTTCCAACAAACAAAAGCCCAAGACCAGATGGCTTCAGAGGCAAATTCTATCAAACATTTAGAGAAGAATTAACACCTGTCTTTCTCAAACTCTTCCAAAATACAGCAGAAGGAGGAACACTCCTAAACTCATTCTATGAGGCCACCATCACACTGATACCAAAACCAGACAAAGATTTCACAAAAAAAGAAAACTACAGGCCAATACCACTAAGAAAGTTAGATGCAAAAATCCTCAACAAAATACTAGCAATCAGAATCCAACAGCATATTAAAAGGATCATAAAGCATGATCGAGTGGGGTGCAAGGATTCTTCAATATACACAAATCAATCAATGTGATAAATCATATTAACAAAATGAAGGAGAAAAACCGTAGGATCATCTCAATAGATGCAGAAAAACCTTTGACAAAATTCAACACCCATTTATGATAAAAACCCTGCAGAAATTAGGCATAGAGGGAACTTACCTCAAAATAATAAAGGCCATATATGAAAAACCCACAGCCAACATCGTTCTCAATGGTGAAAAACTGAAATCATTTCCACTAAGATCAGGAACAAGACAAGGTTGCCCACTCTCACCACTATTATTCAACATAGTTTTGGAAGTTTTAACTAGAGCAATCTAAGAAGAAAAAGAAATAAAAGGAATACAAATTGGAAAAGAAGCAGTAAAACTGTCACTGTTTGCAGATGACATTATACTATACACAGAGAATCCTAAAGATGCTACCAGAAAACTACTAGAGCTAATCAATGAATTTGGTAAGGTAGCAGGATACAAAATTAATGCTCAGAAATCTCTTGCATTCCTATACACTAATGATATAGAATCTGAAAGTGAAATGAAGGAAACACTCCCATTTACCATTGCAACAAAAGAATAAAATACCTAGGAAAAAACCTACCTAAGGAAACAAAAGAGCTATATGCAGAAAACTATAAGACACTGATGAAAGAAATTAAAGATGATACAAACTGTTGGAGAGATAAACCATGTTCTTAGATTGGAAGAATCAACATTGCGAAAACGACTCTACTATCCAAAGCAATCTACAGATTCAACGCAATCCCTATCAAACTACCAATGGTATTTTTCACAGAACTAGAACAAAAAAATTCACAATTTATATGGAAACACAAAAGACCCCAAATAGCCAAAGCAACCTTGAGAAAGAAAAATGGGGCTGGAGGAATCAGGCTCCCTTCTTCAGACTATACTCAAAGTTACAGTAGTCAAGACAGTATGGTACTGGCACAAAAACAGAAATCAAGATCAATGGAACAGGATAGAAAGCCCGGAGGTGACCCATGCACATATGGTCACCTTATTTCTGACAAAGGAGGCAAGGATATACAATGGAGAAAAGACACCCTCTTCAATAAGTAGTGCTGGGGAAACTGGACAGCTACATGTAAAAGAATGAAATTAGAAAACTACCTTAAATCATACACAAAAATAAACTCAAAATGGATTAAAGACCTAAATGTAAGGCCAGACACTATAAAACCCTTAGAGGAAAACATAGGGAGAACAGTCTATGACATAAATCACAGCAAGATTCTTTTAGACCCACCTCCTATACTAATGGAAATAAAAACAAAAATAAACAAATGGGACCTAATGAAACTTAAAATATTTTGCACAGCAAAAGAAACCATAAAGAAGATGAAAAGACAACCCTGAGAATGGGAGAAAATATGTGCAACTGAAGCAACTGACAAAGGAGTAATCTCCAAAATTTACAAGCAGCTCATGCAGCTCAATACCAATTAAACAAACAACCCAACCTCAAAATGGGCAGAAGACCTAAAGAGACATTTCTCCAAAGAAAATATACAGATATCCAAAAAACATATGAAAGGATGCTCAACATCACTAATCATTAGAGAAATGCAAATCAAAACTACAATGAGGTATCACTTCACACCGGTCAGAATGGCCATCATCAAAAAATCTACAAACAACAAATGCTGGAGAGGGTGTGGAGAAAAGGGAACCCTCTTGCACTGTTGGTGGGAATGTAAATTGATACAGCCACTATGGGGAACAATATGGAGGTTCCTTAAAAAAGTAAAAATGGAACTACCATACGACCCAGCAATCCCACTACTGGGCATATACCCTGAGAAAACCGTAGTTCAGAAAGAGTCATGTACCACAATGTTCATTGCATCTCTATTTACAATAGCCAGGACATGGAAGCAATCTAAGTGTCCATCGACAGATGAATGGATAAAGAAGATGTGGCACATATATACCATGGAATATTACTCAGCCATAAAAAGAAACAAAATTGAGTTATTTGTAGTGAGGTGGATGGACCTAGAGACTGTCATACAGAGTGAAGTCAGAAAGAGAAAAACAAATACCATATGCTAACACATTTATATGGAATCTAAAAAAAAAAATGGTTCTGAAGAATTTAGGGGCAGGACAGGAATAAAGACGCAAACGTAGATAATGGACTTGAGGATATGGGGAGGGGGAAAGGGTAAGCTGGGATGAAGTGAGAGTGGCATGGACATATATACGCCACCAGATATAAAATAGATAGCTAGTGGAAAGCAGCTGCATAGCACAGGGACATCAGCTCCGTGCTTTGCGTCCACCTAGAGGGCTGGGATAGGGAGGGTGGGAAGGAGACTCAAGGAGGAGGAGATATGGGGATAAATGTATATGTATAGCTGACTCACTTTGTTATAAAGGAGAAACTAACACACCTTTGTAAGCAATTATACTCCAATAAAGATGTTAAAAAGAAAAAAACAAACAAAAAAAGAAACATCCTCACAGATACACCCAGAGTAATGTTTGACCAAATATCTGGCCACCCTGTGGCCCAGTCAAGTTTGAGGTATAAAATAAACCATGACACCTTCCATAAAACTCATTTCTTTGAAAAACAAGTAGCAGAACAGGAATATTTTTGAAACCCATATACACTGGCAGAAATATATAATAATTTATTCTAGTGACAAGACCAGTGATATTCTCAGGATGGAAGCTATTCAAAATAGTTAACTTGTTACCAGGTAGATAGTAAATCTCAAGAAATTATGTAATTTTGGAGCTTGGTTTTGGTCTCTTTTTCTTACAGGTTGGACATTTGGTGGTAGCAGTAGCTAGATTAGCCTTAGTTAGTGAGAATCTATGCTGTTGGCCTCTCTCTCTGCCATCATGACCACTCCATCCTCTAAACAGTGTCTCACGAAGGCCTTCATAGTACTAACTATTTGAAGAGATTAACATGCTATCCTGAAAGCAATGGATTCATGTGCTGCGCTCTGCAATGTTTAGATAGTCCGAGATCCCTTTGGACTACCTTACAGCAGAGGAAAAGGAATTACAGCTCAACAGCAAAATTTGCAAGTGTTTATTACACATCTGAAGTGAGCAAAAACTCTCCCTGATCCTCTTTTCTTACTGAAATAGAAAAGAATGCATATGCCAAAACAATGTCCATATACCAGAACCTGAGGCTCTATCTGTTCTAACAAAGTTACCACATCCATCATGGCAACTTCAATCAGGGCAACTACTGGGTTGAGCTTGCAGCGGTCTACAGTCACCTTCCAGGATCCATCTGGTATTTGCAAGATCATTGCTAGGTAACTTAACTGAGGATGTGGTAAGGACCACCATCCTTGCATCTGTTAGAAACTCATGGCTGATATAAATCTCCTAAACTCTATATAATACATATATGATACAATTTTTATTTATATATTTTTACTTACTTTCTCATGACAGGAACAGTTTCAGAGGCTGCCATGTGGCTTTCCCTATTTTGGTAGTTATCTACAACCAAGGACCCAATCTGGAAGTTGTACTAACTTCCAAGTATGTTAATACCAATTAAACATTCAGGGTCCAGGGAAATGACCATCAGGTGGTCTATGTAAGTGATTTATTACCTGTCTCCCATATGCCCCCATACATATAGGAAGGCCACAATAATGTTTCAAAGTATTCGTAGTTCAATATCACAGAAACCCTATAACCTATACCAACAGTGCTAAAAATATGAGTAATCCCCATCTCCCAATTTATAGTCAAGTGAGTAAATGGCCATAATTTTCTTGAGGAAAAATGCGGCAAATCATTTCTTTGTATACATGCTATGGTATTGCAATTGTTCCACTTGGAACCAGTGTTTAGTGGGCTCTGATTCTGAACAATGGTCCCCAGTCTGAAACCTATGCAAGGAATCATGACATATTTATTAGGGTGGCTATCCTCAGATGCCCAATCACCAAACCTTGATTTCTTCTGCTGGTTCAAGCTGAGTAGTGACTTTGTCAGCCACCAATCTATTTTGCCCCTAGGGAGGTCATATTCTATTAACCATCCTTGTAAGTCCCTGTGTATCTGGTTCCCAGGGCTATTACTCCAACTTTGCTAGTGATCACAATATATGTGGTTAAGTACCACCTGGTTACTGACAGTTAACTGCTGCCACCTAGACTCTATTATTTTAAAGTCCATGCATGGACACTGTTTTCAGCTAGATAAATTCTGTAACAGTATTTTCTATCTCCAGCCCTAAAATGAAAAGTAGAGACACTACTGAACTTTTTTTTGTTTTTTTTCTCCTGTACACGGGCCTATCACTGTTGTGGCCTCTCCCGTTGCGGAGCACAGGCTCCGGATGCACAGGCCCAGCGGCCATGGCTCACGGGCCCAGCTGCTCCGCAGCATGTGGGATCCTCCCGGACCGGGGCACGAACCCGCGTCCCTTGCATCGGCAGGCGGACTCTCAACAACTGCGCCACCAGGGAAGCCCCTGAACTTTTTAATGATGCTGTTTCCTGTCTCACCAGGCCATTCATATGGCCTTGATAAATTTTGTGTCCTTTGGGCCTTCCCAGGGAACATAAGCATCATGCTTATCTTCTGACTGTACATATTACATCCATTCTAGCATGTCTACTTCTCTGAACTTTTTAATTTCTTTATCCATCATCTGACATTGCAGTTCATGCATTTCAACTTTGCTCAGCTTGGCCACTGTGTGTACCATGCCACTGGGAGCCACCTTATTAGTTTGTACAATCTCCTGAGGTTCTTTCCAGGACACTAAATCCTTTATCTCCAAAGAATATTCTCAGGTAAATAAATTCTTCCCTTTCCAATTCTATGTTCCTGTCCCTTTGATAAAGACTCTTCTAACACAGTGCCACTCATACATCCCAGATGGCTACTGATACATGTCAGATAGTTTTGCAGCATCTTTAAATTACAGTACTTTGTTTATGAAGCCAAGTGCATCCTCAGTTGCTTGATATTATGACTTAAAACCTAGGTATAAGCCAAGTGGCCAGGAGGGAAAGTGAGGGCAGATCTTGAGTGGTATATCTGCTGCCTCTCAGGATTATTGAGATGACTGCTCTTAGCAAAAAGGAATGGAACACTTCTGCAGGCTTAGAAGGTTCAGAAGAGTCAGAGGAATCAAAATCTTCAGGAGCAATCATCCGCATGTCTAGATTCTGTGTGTTAAAGCTTCAGATATTCCCAATGGGGGCAATGCCCTTGGTATAACAAATCTGCCAAGTTTAACCTCCTTTGAAGTTAGTCGCACAGACTAATAAGTCTCAGGCCTCATGTTTGTCTTTCTCTGCACTCCTGCTGCAAAATGAGGGCTTCTTTGCCTCTACCAAGGAGTCCCTTTGGCTTTCACATCTCATTTTTAATTCATTCTTATTTTCTTTATCATTCTATTATCATTCTGTAGAGAAATTATAGCCCATAAGAATGTGACAGAGAGAGGACTGCAATTATAGAAACTGAGGAAGGTATTAATGGTCTCCTTGCTCCTGGATGAATTCATGTCCATGTTCATAAGAGTGCACTCTCACTTGTGAATCCCATCATATCACTTCCTTTCCCAAATCTCTTCAGGATAAACCATATATATATATATAACAAGACTGTATTATCTATTCCCCACCGAAATAGTAAACTCATTTCCTGTTGCTCCCTTTTGTGGCATTTTAAATTCTCAAAAAATATGTAAATATAGAGAAGATCAATAATTATCAACATATGTCCAATCGTGTCTTGGCTCTGCCCAAAACACGATTACTTTAAGGTTACTTTAGGATTGCTTCAGAGTTACTTAAATAGTATAGTTACCTAAATAGTATAGATGAAAATCCTAAACATAACGTTTCATCGGGGAAAAAATAGCATAAGGACTAAAAAAATACAAAATAAGACAAAAGCTTTTCCAGCTATCCACCCACAAATTTAACAATAAACCCTTAATATTAAAAAATCTAGTCAGTGTATATATCTGCATGATATCCTAATTTATTTCCAAAGTTGTTTTATTGAAATCAGAATCCCAACAGGGCTCAGAGTATTGATAGCTTGGTTGATTATTCTCTTGTCTTTAAATCTATAGGTTGTCCCTCTCTCTTTTTTCCATGAAGTTTATTCTTCCTTGTGGGTGGTCATTTGCCTTGTAGAGTTAACAAAATTTTGCATTTTTCTGTGTGAATTCCTGTTTTATTTTTAACATATTTCTCTGATTTTCATGTTTTTCTTTTTTAACAAATTAGTGATTGGGAACTACAGTTTTGATTCAGATTTGATTGGTAAGAGTTCTTCATAGTTGATGTGCTATACTTCTTATTTCTTCACATTAGGGAGCACATAATATCTGGTTGTCTCAAGTTTTATGTTCTTAAAATTAATCACTAGGTTCATTCACTTAAAATCCCCCTCGATGTGTTATGATTCTTAAACACTAATACATTTAGATGTACTGTTTTCTCTATGGTTTTGAGTGCCCACAGCATACTTTACTTATATAGCATTATAATAATTATTTTAAAGAAATAAAGCAATTAACAAGGATTAATGTACAAGAATGCTTATTATAGAATGTTTGGGGATAGAAGAAATTAGAAACACATTTAATATCAAGTAATAAAGGCACAGATAAATTACGTGGTACTTCCATAAGATGGAATGTTTTGTAGGTATTAACATGCTTTCAAAAAATATTTAATAACATGGAAAATGTTCTTAATGTAATGCTACATCAAAAAGTGCTGAAGACACAGATTTTTCCTTAAAAAAATACAAAAGCTTATCAAATGTAATTTCAAGAGCAAAGAAATAATATGTAATTTTAACTTCCTAGTGTTTCTGATTGTCTGTAAATATACTAAATTTTAATTTAGGATAATGGATAATAAGAACCAATATTACTAAATACCAACAAACTGATTTGTAATTATATATGGCTGAATAAAGTTGTTTCTTTTGCCCTTTTCTCAGTAATTTGGTGCCAACAACAAAAGTAAAATTTAGTGGAAAATATTTTAAGTGCATCTTCAGTAAGAATAAAAAATATTTTTTACCTCTCAAAAGATTTTGTTAGCATAAGGAAACATGACCAAACTGAGGAAGAACTGTGAGATCATAAGATTAACAATACAGATCTCAATAACACAAAACAAAGTTATAAAATTAGGTGACTATCCTTGTGTTTCCTGAATTAAAGTTTGGGAAAAGGAGCAGGTTTCTTCAGGAGAATTAATGAGCGCTAAGAAAACACATCGAAACCAAATTGTATGGATAAGGTTTTCTCGTATAGAATTGCTGGCATAGCAACCAAGTGAGGACAACTTGAAATCCCCATAGGAATGACAAATAAATTATGAAGAATCCAGAATATGTGCTATGAAGGTATTTTGAAAAAGTTATAAATCTATAAACAGACATGAAAAAGTCTCTAAATCTTACCATCAAATAGAAAGCAAAATCCAAAACAATACAGAATATTAGTCCAATATTTATATTTCCATCAATTTGAATAGTTTACATTTAACAAATCTCATGAATTAAATGTATAGACAAAACATTCATATTATTTTTATTTTAAATTTTGTTTTGTTGAATGCTGGTTAGTTTGAGCATTTCATTGTATTTATCACATTTTTTACATTTGCTTTCCTGAATTTCTTCTTCCTGGCATTTATTCAATATAATATTTACCTTTATTTTTAATGAAATCTCTTGCCCCTATATTGATTATTTTGCATTGCAGAAGTTATTTCTCTATTTTGAGATTTGTTTAAACTTTTGTTGTTGTTGTTGTTTAAACTTTTTGAAGCTTTTGGTGTTTAACCAAATCATTATGTCTGCTTTTATTGTGTAGCTCAGAGTTTCAGTTATCTCCTGTATTATTTCAGTAATTTGATGCTCTATATATTTAAGTCCTTATTCCATCTGAATTTTATTTTGATTTCTTTTTAAAATCTATATAAGGAGACCAACCATCTGCTAACTAAAATGTACATATGTATTTTGCATTATCATATCATGATATTTGTGCCCTACAGAAACCTCTGAATAAAGCATACTACTGTAGTTGAGGGGAGGGGCGGGGGGACAGCGTGTCCTTAAAGAGAATAACTTACCATCGAGAAAACAGTAGGTCCTTCGAGAGAAAACAGAAACTTATCAGAAAATGTTAACTTGCTGGACAAGAGAAAACACATTTCAAGCTTCTCCTTAACCACTATTCGACAGAATGCCAAGCACTTGAGAGTATTCACTTTTGACAGTAGGGGATAGAGTGTATTAAATAATTTTGATACTCACTAGCTGATCCCATGAAGATGGGCTGCTGCTTTGGTTGCTTTGGAAAACCATAAATATCTATTTAAAACTCAGTTTGTGAACATCTGTGGTTAAGTTAATCAGATATTTTATCAACGTTTCTTCATGCATTCTCAGTTCCATGAGGTGAAAACGTGCTTCATTTTTACCCCCTCAGTCCACCATTCACCAGAGGAAAGTTCTCCTTCGTTTGCAGCATTATGTTTTTATCAGATCGAATGTTGGGCAATTATCGGCTTCATCTTGACTTGTGTCTTCAGAAATGTTGAAAGGAATCCAAAACTAGTAACTGATAAATAACTATGTCACTTTCTGGATTAAAAAAAAATCTTGTAATTTGTAAAAGTGACTGTTTCATGAAGTTACAATTTTCTGTAGATTGGATTTTATTTTCCACCTTCTTTCACTTAACTATTCTCTCATCACACCTAGTTTCTATTATTTTCTTCTGAATTCTGAGAAAAATTGAGTATGTATGTATGCTGAGGATGTATTTCATTGCATTGATTTTCTAAGGAATATAACTTGCCGCTTACTGCTATCACAATGATTTTTAATTTGATAATTCTGTTTTTAATCAGGAATAATAATTTCTTTATAATCTCTAGAATAATAAAGAGGCAATGATAGCTTTGAATCAGGTCGAAAATGGAGTGGTGGCTAGACTCTGGCTTTCCGGGGTTCTAGGTATGTCCCAGCCACATCTGGGGCTTCCCACGTCTAGAGGTGCCTCAAGCAAGGAGGGCGTAGCTCACACTTGGAAGGCCCCTATTTACTTTGTCACGTTCCCCAGGGTGGGAGTCAGCTTGCTGAACGCCTTCCCGTTGGCACCAGAGAAAACATAAGAACCCAAGTTTTTGCCTATCCCCATCTCTGCGTCAGGTCCAAGCCATTTTCCTAGAGATATGGTAACCATTCTTTATTCCATAACCCTCATTTGAAGCCACTTCTGACCTGCAATGAAGATGAGTAAAGAAGACCTGGACCATTGTTCTACATCATGGACCACAGCTCAGATTTGGACTGTTCTTGCACATGGACCAGTAAAATGTATAGGACCTTAAGCCCATGTTCTTTATTTGCATCAAATGATGACCAGTAGACTGACTTTCCATCACTTTTCTTGTAGCAGGAGATGAATTAAATAAATAACTTAGGTAAAAAAAGAAAAGGAGAGAAAAAAAGGTAAAGATAAGAGGAAGACCATGTCTCACTCCCCCTTTTCTTGTTGCCCTAGATTCCATCCTTCCAAGCAAGGAATCATAACATTATATATATATATATATATATATATATATATATATATATATATATATATATATATATAACATATACATGCACATATATATACACACATGTTATTTATGTTTTGTGAAAATAAACATTCTGCACACTATATAAAAGACAAAAATTGATCAGTTACAATTAAAGTTCCCACTACTCAGCACTGTGCAAAGAGAAAATTGGAAAAATCAGTTTGAGATTAGTTCTCACTTTGATGCAATGGTCTCAGCAGAGATGGATCTAGAGGAAGTGTAAGGTGGCAGGTCTTCTATGATGAACGGCTTATTAGAGGAGAGTATGAATTGGTAATATAAAACATGTGATTTCAGTTCACAAGACTGATATAATTTGTGAGGTGAAAATAGCTAAGAATTTTTCAAAAATAACGACAGACCCCAAACCATAGATCAAGGACTCAGAGGAGTCCAAGTGGGATAAATAATAAAAAAACTTTTACCTGGCATGTTGTGTTCAAACTACAGAAAATCAAAGAAAAAATCTTGAAACACACACAGAGAAAAACAACACCTTACCTATGAAGAAAGAAGTATAAGATTTATAGCAGACTTCTTGTCATCAACAATGCAAACAAAAAGAGAGTGGAGTGAAATATTTAAAATGTTGAAATAAAGAAATCACCAAGCTAGAATTCTGTATTAAGGAAAATTGTTCCTCAAAAATGAAGGAGAAATAAAGACTTTCTCAAATGAACAAAAATGAAGAATTTTTCACCAGTAGATCTGCCTTTCAAAAAATGTTTAAAGAAGTTTAATTGTTTTAAAGTTTAGAGAAAGAAAATGATGCAGGTTAGAAACTGAGATCTACATAAAGAAATGAAGGGCATTAGAGAGGGAACACATAAAGGTAAAATAAACCCTTTTATTTTTATTTTTCTTACTTGATTTAATATATAAGTGTTCAAACTAACAACAGAAACAATATATTGGATGAGTATAGCTTATTGATAAGTGAAATGAGTGACACCAATGTTAGAAGGGATGAATATGAAATATTTTAAGGTACCTACACACTCATAAAATAATATAGACCTATTTAGAAGTGGACTTATAAATACATGTTGTAAATACATGTTGCCATCCTTAGGGCAACCACTAAAATCATTTTTTAAAAAGAAGTATAACTGATTTGTTAAGAAATGAGAGAAAACAGAATCATATAAAATGCCTAATTAAACCAGATAAGGCAGAAAAAGGGTAGAATATTAAAAAATAAGAAGTGCAATGAATAGAGAACAGTACAGAAAGGGGAGAGATTAATCCAACTATACACATAATCACTTTAAATGTGAATGGACTAAATGCAACTATAAAAATTAAAAACAGAAAATGACAGAGGGGATAAAGAAAAATAACTGACTATATGTTGTCTGCAAGAAACCCACTTTAAAAAGAAAGACATAGATTATAAGTAAAGTGATGAAGAAAACTATACCACACTAACACTAATGAAGGGAAAGCTGGAGTAGCTATATTAATGTCGGGCAAAGCAGACTTCAAACAAGGAAAATTATCAGGGATAGAGAGAGGCATTACATAACCATAAGGGAGTCAATTTTCTAAGAAGACTTAATCCTTAATGTGTATGTGCATAACAGCAAAGTACCAAAATAAGTGAGGCAAAAACAGATAGAATGGCAAGATGAAATAAACAACTCTATTATTATAGTTGGAGACCTCAACAGACCTCTATCAGTAATTGACAGATTCTGCTTACAGAAAATCAGTGAGCATACAGTTGAACGGAACCACCATCATTATCAACTGTATCTAATTGACATTTATAAAATACTTATCCAACAGCAGAAGAATACAGTCATCCCTTGGTATCTGAGGGGGATTTGTCCCAGGAGCCCCTGCATATACCAAAATCTGCTGATGCTCAAGTTCCTCATATAAAATGAATGGAAATTTCAATCCAAGTTGATTGAATCCACAGATGCGAAACCCAAGAATTTGAAGGGCTGACTATATATTTCTTTTCTTTTCTTTTTTTTTTTTAATTTATTTATTTATTTTTGGCTGTGTTGGGTCTTCGTTTCCGTGCGAGGGCTTTCTCCAGTTGCGGCGAGCGGGGACCACTCTTCATCGCGGTGCGCGGGCCTCTCAATGTCACGGCCTCTCCCGTTGCGGAGCACAGGCTCCAGACGCGCAGGCTCAGTAGTTGTGGCTCATGGGCTTAGCCGCTCCGCGGCATGTGGGATCCTCCCAGACCAGGGCATGAACCCGTGTCCCCTGCATTGGCAGGCAGACTCCCAACCACTGCGCCACCAGGGAAGCCCTGACTATATATTTCTTAAAAACAATCCAGGTATAAGTGGACCTGCCCAGTTCAAACCCATGTTATTTAAGAGTCAACTGCACATTCCTCTCAAGCTCACATGGAACATTCACCAAGATACATCACATTCAGGGACATGAAACACACCTCAAACACATTTTAAAAGAATTGAAATCATCCAAAGTATGCTCTCAGAACACAATGGAAATAAACTAGAAATCAACAACAGAAAGTGGCTGGAGAATCCCAAAGTATTTGGAGATTAAACAAACAACACACTTGTAAATAACACATGGGTCAAAAAAAAAAATGTCAAGAGATATTAAAAATAATTTGAACTTAGTGAAAATTGAAATAAAACCTATCAAAATTTATGAGATGCAGTGAAAGCAATGCTTAGAGGGAAATTTATAGCATTGAATGCATATTTTTTAGAAAAATAAAGATCTAAAACCAAAAATGTAAGCTTCCACCTTAGGATACTAGAGAAAGAAGAGCAGTATAAACCAAAAGAAAGAAGAAGTAACAAACTTAAAGCAGATATTAATGAATCTTAAAATAAGAAATAGAGAAATATCAATAGAGACAATGAGAAAATTAATGAAACAAAAAGGTGGTTCTTTGAAAACATTAATATAATCAATAAACTTCTAGCCAGGCTAAGAATAAATATAAAGACATAAGTTACCAATGCCAGAAATGAAAGAGGGACCATCATTTAAAAATATAGTAGACTATTATGAAAAACTGTATGATCCCAAATTTGACAATTTGAATGAAATGGACTAATGCTTGAAAGACACATCATGCCAAAACTGACACAAGGAGAAACAGATCATCTTAATAGGCCCATATCTCTTACAGAAATTCAAACAATAATTATCCTTCCAGAAGAGAAAGCACCAGGCCCAGATTTTTTCACTGGTGAACTCTACCAATCATTTAAGAAAGAAATGATCCCAAATCTCCTTAGTATCCTCCAGAAAAGAGAAACAGAGGGCACACTTCCTCACTCATTCTTTGAGACCAGAATTACCCCAATAACAAAACCAGAAAAAGACAAGAAAACTACAGTCTGATATATCATGGGTAGCTGCAAAAATCCTAACCAAAATTATAGCTCACTGCATCCAAAGATGTATAGAAAGAATGTTCTCCATAACCAACTAGGATTATCCCAGGTATTCAAAGCTGTCTAAACATTCAATAATCAATGTAATCCATTGCATCAAAAGGCTAAAGAAGAACATTTTGCAGCAGTATTACCTCAGACATGTTACCTTGCATTCTCGTGTCTCATTTTTCACATTTGTAAAGTATGGTTTATAATAGCACACACCTCAAACAAGGCAGGCCGTGAGGAGTAACTGCTGATTCCTTTTTCTCATTCATTTTAGGAGGAGACCACCAAGCACTAGTCTGAATCTAGCAGGGGAGTCAGACATGGCTGTCATAGAGTTCAGGAAATGATGGTACAGAGATACAAATACAGGCCTGGAATACAGTAGGTAATTGCTAAGTGTTTGTTGAAAGAGTGACAAAATGAACACAATACTATGGGGACTCAGATGAGGGGCAGCTAACTCTTTCTGGTAGTTTCATGAAAGACTTCTTGGCAAAAGTGATTTTTGAGCAGGTCTTGAAGGATGCATAGGAAGCTATCCAAAGGAGGAGATGTATATACCAAATTTCATAGTCAAAGAGCAAGGGGAGTCCCAAGTGACAGCAAGCGAGGCAGTGAGGCCAGGAAGAGCTGTAATGCCCCTCCCTCCCTCCTTCCTTCCTTCCTTCCTTCAGGTTTATGGCTGGTATAGATTTAGGGCTTTATAGTTGTTGAGATTATCTGGTCTGGGAAACTTGCATTGTATCTGTTTTTGTAATATAATTTTCTTCCCATTGTGTAACATAGGAAGACTTCAGGTACTCAATCTAAACGTTTTGTATTTGGGCTGAGCTGACATTCTGTTTTAGAAATACCACTCTAATATTTAGGTGTTATATAGTTATGAGCACTGTTTACTATTGTCTGCTCTCATTTGCCAGGTTCTAAATTCTACCAGTTGTTACATATTTAGAAAATCACAAGATAAAAATACTAATTTTGATGCAAAATTTTGGCCAAGTGTAGACAACAGTATCCATTTGATATGACTTAAAAATCTTCTGCTTTTACTTTTATTTTCTTTTGCCTTTATTTTGACTGTGTAAATATTTCCAAAATTTTGATATTTTTACAAAGAAAAAATACATGTATAGTTCCATCCATTTTGTAAGTAGACTTTTAATTTTGTGTTTATTTCCAAGACTTCTTCTCTGAACACCACCATTTTGTCATTGAACTATCCAAACTATGTGAATTAAAAAATTTTTTGATTATATATTTATTAGTAAACTTTATTTTTTAGAACAGTTTTAGATTTACAGAAAAATTGTGAAGCTGGTACAGAAAGTTCCCAAATAGTTCATATTCAGTAGCCTCTATCAAAGCATCGTACATTAATATGGTACACTTGTCACGATTAATGAACCCAAATTGTTAATTATTAAATAATTATTAACAAGTTCCAAACTTTATTCAGATTTGCTTAATTTTTACTTAATGCCTTTTCTCTCTTCCAGGAACTCACTGAGGATACCACATTACATTTAGTTGTAATGTCACCTTAGGCTCCTCTTAGCTGTGACAGATTATCATACTTTTATTGACTTTTGATGACCTTGAAAGTTTATTTTTTAATTTTTAAAAATTTTAGTGAAGTGTAGTTGATTTACAATGTCATGTTAGTTTCAGGTATACAGAACAGTGATTCAGTTTATATATATACATAAACTGAAGTTTATATATATATAGATTTCAGATTCTTTGGCCATATACGTTATTACAAAATATTGAGTATAGTTCCCTGTGCTATACACTAGGTCTTTGTTGGTTATCTATTTTATATATAAAATATATAACTATGTATATGTTAATCCCAACCTCCTAATTTATTCCTCTTCCTCACCTTTCCCCTTTGGTAACCATAAATTTGTTTTCTATGTCTATGGGTCTATTTCTCGTTTGTAAATAAGCTCAATTGTATCTTTGTTTTTCAGATTCCACATATAAGCAATATCATATGATAACTGTCTTTCTCTGTCTGGCTTACTTCACTAAGTATGATGATATTTAATCCATCCATGTTGCTGCAAATGGTGTTATTTCATTCTTTTTATGGCTAATATTCCATTGTATATATACCATATCTTCTTTATCCATTCATCTGTCAGTGGACATTAGATTGCTCCCATGTCTTGATTACTGTAAACAGTTCTACAATGAACATCGGGGTGCTTGTTTCTTTTTGAATTATAGTTTTCTCTTGATATATGCCCAGGAGTGGGATTGCAGGCTCATATGGTAACTCTATTTTTAGTTTTTTAAGAAACTCCATACTCTTCTCCATAGTGGCTGTACCAATTTACATTCCAAACAAGAGTGTAGAATGGTTCCTTTTTCTCCATACCCTCTCCAGCATTTATTGTTTGTAGAATTTTTGATGATGGCCATCCTGACTGGTGTGAGGTGACACCTCATTGTAGTTTTGATTTGCATTTCTCTGATAATTAGCAATGTTGAACATTTTTTCATGCACTTTTTGGCCATCTGTGTCTTCCTTGGAGAAATTTTTATTTAGGTCTTCTGCCCATTTTTTGATTGTTTTTTTTTTTTTCTTTTTTGATATTGAGCTATGTGAGCTGTTTGTATATTTTGGAGACCTTGACAGATTTGAAAACTGTTCAGGTATTTTGTAGAATGTTCTTAAATTGAGAGTTGACTGATGTTTTCTCATTAGACTGGAGTTTGGGATTTTGGGGAAGGAAAACTATAGAAGTAAAGTGACACTTTCATGTCATATCAAGGGTACATATTATGAACACGACTTAGCACTGTTGATGTTGACCTTGACCACCTGGCTGAGGTAGTGTTTGTCCAGTTTTTCCACTATAAAGTTTTTACTACTGAAAAACTTTTATTTTAACTGCCTCCTTTCCTTGCTTATCTGTAAACTGCCACTCCAATTACATTCTTACTTTTCAAAAATAACACATATAAAACATGGAGAATACAAATGTATCAAGAAAACTGAAATTACTAAAAACCTCCCCACAAACAACACATCAAAATATTCTCAATTTTTTTTGAACATAAACAGCTAAGATTAAGTTATCAGTTTTCTAGGGTGATTACTATCATAATAGTAGTCATGGGAAATTTCCCATATCTAAAGGAATGTTTGGTTTAAAAATAATTAATCCATGTTGTGAAATCTAAGAAATTTGCTCCAAATGGAAAAAAAAAGCTCATCTTTTTGCCCCCTTCAACACATCTGCATTTTAGCAATAGTAATAGCTACCATGAATTTCAATGAATCTTACATACCAGGTATCATGTTAAGTACAATGCACATACTATCTTCTATAATACGCAGAGCCATCCTTTAATTATTTCTCTCATTTCACAAAGGAAACACTAAGTCCAACTTATCTATTTTTTCTCTTGCTGCCTGAGCTTTCAGTGTCATATCCAATAAAACATGATCAAATTCAATGTCATGAAATATTGCCATGTTTTCTTCTAAGAGTTTGATAGTTCTAGCTTTTACGTTTAGGTCTTTGATCCATTTTCAGTTAACTTTTATATCTGTTAACAGCATAACTTCCTTTCTTAATGCATGTAGATCATCTGCTTCTCCCAAAACCACTTGTTGAAAAGATGTTTCTTTCCCCATTCAATAGTCTTGGCATCCTTGTCAAAAACCAGTTGACTACTTGAGGTCCCTTTAAATTCCATGTTAACATTAGGATGGGTTTTTCTATTTCTGCAAAAAAAAAAAATTGTGATTTTAATCGGTATTGCATTGAATCTGTAGTTTACTCTGGGTAATGTTGACATTTTAACAATATTGAATATCCCAATCAATGAATATGGGACATCTCGCCATTTATTTGTGTCTTTTTAAAATTTGTTTCTTTAATTTCAGTGTAAATATTTTTTCTACTTGGTTAAGTTTATTCCTAAGTATTTTATTCTTTTTGACGCTATTGTAAATTGAATGGTTTTCTTAATTTCCTTTTTGATTGTTCATCGTTAGCATACAGAAATGCAACTAATTTTCGTTGCTGATTTTGTATCCTATAACTTTGCTGAGTTCATTTATTAGTTCCATTTTTTCTCTTTTTCGGGTTGTAATTGTTTTGGTTTTCTACATATAATGTCATGTCATCTGTGAACAGAGATAAGATTAATTTTTCCTTTCTGATTTGCAAAGTTTAACTTTCTTTTTCTTGTCTAACTGCCCAGGTTGACTTCCAGGACAATGTTGAATATAAGTGTTGAAAAAGAACATTCTTGTTTTGTTCTTGATATTAAGAGAAAAAGTTTTCAATCTTTTATCATTGAGTATGAAGTTAACTATGAGTTTTTCATATACGGCCTTTATTATGTTGAGGTGATTTCCTTCTATTCCTAATTTTTAGAGTGTTTTTATCATGAAATGTGTTAAATTTTGTCAAATGCTATTTCTTAATCCATTGAGATGATCATGTGTTTTGTTCTGGTTTGGTTTGGTTTTTTCTGCTAATGTGATGTATCAATATTACACTGATTGATTTTCATATGCTGAACCACCCTTGCATTCCAGGAATAAATCCCACTTAGTCATGGTGTAAGTAAACAGAATGTTTATGGGGAAATTTAACAAATATTTTTAAATTATAAAAATTTTCAAATATTTACAAAAGAAGAAAGGTCAATAAATCTTATGAATTCATCATCTAGCTTAAAAAATGTTTTAAATCTATCCCCTAATATTTGTTATTTAAACCAAACAACTTTAAAGTTAATATGAATCTCAAAAATAGTAATAAAAATATTTCTTACATAAACACAATCACAGTAGCACTTGTTACAAATTTAATTATTTATTAATGTTATGTAATAATATTCAATTCATAATCAATTTCCTTTACCTTCTAAAAAATGTATTTTCACAGTTTTTGATCACATCAGAATTTTAAAAAATCACGCAAAATCCTCCATTTTAATTTTTTGTTTTTCAATTCTATTAAAATTTTAAAGAAATGTAGGCAATTATTCTATAGTACACTCCAAATTTTGGATTTTATTGATTGCTTCCTTATGAGGTAGCTTAACTTTTTCCCTGTTCTCCATATTTTCTCAATATTTTGGTTAGATATAAAGGTTTGAATATATTAAACTTCAAAAATTTTGTCAAGAATACTGTGTAGGGCTTCCCTGATGGCACAGTGGTTGAGAATCTGCCTGCCAACGCACGGGGCACAGGTTCGAACCCTGGTCTGGGAAGACCCCACATGCTGCGGAGCAACTAGGCCCATGAGCCACAACTACTGAGCCTGTGCGTCTGGAGCCTGTGCTCCACAACAAGAGAGACCACGATAGTGAGAGGTGCCCACACCGTGATGAAGAGTGGCCCCTGCTTGCCACAACTGGAGAAAGCCCTCGCATAGAAACGAAGACTCAACACAGCCAAAAATAAATAAATAAATAAATAAATATTAAAAAAAAAAAAAGAATACCGTGTAGATAATTTTGGGTGATTCAATTGCATAACATGGAGAAGCATAGTATGTTTGTTTGTCTCAGGACTAGTGATTCTAATCAGGAATAAGTCTAGATTAGTTAAGGCCTGAAGCTTTTACAATTTGAAGTCTCTTCTTTAACAAAAAGGCTACAGAATTACAAAAAAAGTGACAAATATAAATGTTTAGTTAGAATAGTAAAGAAATTACAGACACAAAAATTAAAATTCATAAAACCTAACTAATTTCTTCAAACATCATACACTGTTCTGGCCCCTCCCAGAGCTTGGAAGTGACATATGCAAATAAGGGAACCTGAAGCTGAAGCTTAATTACCTTCATGGTAACCTGCTTCTGATACTAAGATTGATTACTGCATTCCAGTCATGACATAACTCCTTCTTTATAATTCTTCCCGTTAACATTCCACCTTAGTACAATGGTAACAGCCATCATGACTGTTGCCTAAATCCATTATTTCAATATAGATTGCAAAAAGTTATTTAAATTTCATCATTTCTTCTCCATTTTTGAGACAGAATGCATTTTTAAGAACAGTGACCCTCAGAGCTATTTGACTATCTAAAATACAGTTCCTACCATAAAGATCGTAAAATGTGTATTTCCTTACCATTATCTGTTTTGAGAGTAATGAGTTGATGTTTAAGCAAACTCTAATGATTTTATCATTTTGATATGTTACTTTTTTCTTCTTTTTATCACTATCTCTATGAACTCATTTTCTACATTTAGAGTTTTAATCAACTGTGAGGTCATTAAAAAATTTTTTTTAACTATCTTATCATTGGCTTAAAGATTCTATTCAAGCTGACTGACTCTTGGGTCCTCTTGACATGACCCCATTAGTTTCGAGTAGCCAATTTTTCTGGTGTTTTAATATGTGTTAGATTCACCTTATACATTTCCTGCCTCAAACACAGAACCAATCATTTCCCCCAAGCAAATCCCAGGCCCCCTTAATTGGGTACATTATACTACAGACAACAATCTTGTCATTGGGTAATATATCACTGTAAAAAGTGGCAACTCCTGCTTCTTTACAAAAATTACATTTCAAATTATATCACACCAGACCAAGTAAAATGATTGCCTGCAGTCTACTCTGATATAATTGTATTAGTAAATATAATTTGGATGTATTTTTCTTTTGACTCTCAGAAAACTTGCATTTCTAACCAGATACCCAACTCACTATTTTTATTTTTAAGAGCCAAGGATTACTACATTGGTTTTAAAACTAGTACATCTTCTATAATAGGGTTACAAACAGAAAAATACCTTCTGAGTTTACTAAATATAGACAAATCATATGTGGTGATATATACAAATTATGTGTGTCTAATATTTTATACATAATTTACTTATGGCTGAATAAATAGATATTATCATGGCTTAGCTGCAAGTTACAGTTTTCTTATTTCTAATGACAAGTCCTATAACAAGAGAAAGTCAAGGATATTTCTGTACATAAAACGTGTAGCATTTTTCCAACACTCTTCCCCTCTGTTGAATTAAGTAAAAATTGCAGTTTTACTTAATTCAACAGATCCTTGACTAACTGGCCGTCAGTTCCACTGTGAATGTGACATTCAATAAGCTACAATTATAAATCCTTAAGAGTCTTCTTATTATTGAAAGGAAGGTGAACACAAAAAAAATAACATTATATTTTTACATTTAACCAAGATTATTGGTTCTTTGCAGCAAGGTTTTCAGACAATGAAAACAACTGATGTCATTTATCTCCAAATATCTTTTACAGAGCAGGGGAACTAATGTTCTTTTGTTCTGCTGGCCAATTTCCTTGCTGTTGTGTAAACATTAGTTTACTTTTAAATAAAAAAGATTTATAAAAAGAAAGAAGGAAACAATTCATATTGACTATATGTTCCTTTCCAGGTAGACTGTATTTTCTTCTACTCCACAGCCAAACTTATTGAAGGAACTATCTGCATATAATTTTTTTTTCAAAGGATCACCTAAACACTACTCAACTAATCAACTACAGTTTGGCATCGCTCCTCTTGCTCTATTAAAAGTGGTCTTTGGAGGACCCCACCAAACCCCATGTTGCCAAATCTAAGGATAACTTCACCATCAATGTCTTACCAGAAATGTCAGTACTTGATTTTTCTCAAACTCCACTCTGATTTCCAGTTCAACACAAGCCCTGGGCTGCCTTCTTCTTCCAATCCTTCACGATTGTGGTAATAAATACTTCTACGTCCTAATATTGGTAATCACGATCACCGTCTCTCCCTTTTCTTAAATAGTCATGTTAGGAGTCTATCAATTTTATTAACTTTTTTCAGGAAAAACAACTTTTGTCTCTATTAATTGTATTTATGTTGAGTAGTTTCTTTTTATTTCACTGATTTCTTTTCTCACTATTTATTTTGTATTGCCTGGGACAGTTATACCATATACTGTAATTATTTTGGCTTAATACAGATAGTTGTTCTTCAACTAAATTAAGAGCAGGAAAAATGCTGGGTTTTTTTTAATAACAACAATTTCTGTTTTCATTTCGTCTATACATGAGTTCCAATGGGCGGTGTTTCCCTTCAGCCTGAAAAACATCCTTTAGTATTTCCTTTAATACCATTCTACTGGCCAGAAATTCTCTCAGCTTTGGTTTTCCTGATTTTGTCTTTCTTTATCCTCATTATGATTGGATATTTTCTCTGTAGATTCTGAGTTTGGTTTGTTAGTTGTTTTAAGCTATATTACACATTAAAATCTAGAGGATTCTCACATAACCATTCTCTGAATAATTTTGGTGGCTAGTTAAGGTGCTCTGACCCACCGCCAACATCCCGGGCTCAAAGACTGGAGGCCCCTTGTAATAAAATTACAGAGGGATCTGTGATTGAAAGTAGATCTCGGAGGGGGTTATGTCCCTACCACAGTGGATCAGACTCCACTGAAGGGACTCCACTGCAGTTAAACTTCTTGGCTTCTAGAACCAACTTTGTCTGTCCCCTTCCACGTGGACTGTGTCCTGAAGCCTAGTTCCCATGAAGCATGTTTAGGAGTTGAGCTAGTTTTCAGAAAACTTCTCTTGATTCTTGGTGTATTGTCAGGCCCACTCTCCAGCCCCCACTACCTTTGCCAGCACTGGACAGTTTCCCCCTTCTCCTCATGCCTTGTTTGTACATAAGTTTCTCCTCACAATCAATAAATAGTTCCAAGTTTGTAAACAAACAAACAAGGAAATACTTTCACATTGGCATAAAGGTCACAGCATAACTCTAAACATTGATTTCAAATTGGAATCATATTGAATTTTAATATAATTTTGGAAAAATAGACGATTTCATAGACATGTTATGTTTCCATCAAACAATATGGTACATTCCTTCCCTTTGTTATGGTCTTGTTTTATGTCCTGCAATAAAACTATTACTTTCTTCATAAAAGTTGGGTACTTTCCCCTTAAGTTTATTCCAAAGTATCATAGCTTTTCTACTGTGTTGAATGGATTATTAAAAAATCCTATTACTACTTCTAATAGGAAAGACCTAGGTATAAATTACATTTTACGTCCCTTCAATTTTCCTAGATCCCTTAATAGATTTTTAAGAATTGACTTGTCTCTTAGTTTTGGTAGGTACAAAAATACATCATCAAAAAGATATATTTTATCTCTTCATTTTTAAAATTTATAAAGATTATTTCATGTTATCTTATTGGTTGTAACTGAAAATTTATAATAATATTGCACAATAATGTGGATGCTATCCCCCTCTGTCTTAATCCTGGTTTCTCTCTGTCTTAATCCTTAATCTCTCTGTCTTAATCCTGGTTTCTCCATGCTGAAGATTTAGAGACCTGTTATCTAAAGTGTTATCTAAAGTTATCTAAAGTGTTGCTTGCTATTAAAATTGGATAAAATTGGATAAAATTGGATAAAAACAAATTTCAAATGGTACCAAGAAATTTGCCTGGATATTAGAGAAAATATTAATGTTTTATTTTATGAGATGTATTGATAGTATTACTGTCACTGAGCTAAATTTTCAGTCTTGCAATATATTCCAGTTTATCATAACATATTATGCTTTCAGTACACTGTTTATTATATTATTTATATTGTATATCTAAACATATCAATTACATTTGATATAGAACTGGGCTTTAACATTAATCTTTTTATGTTGCTATATTTTTATTTTACAAAATGAATAAAAAGTTTTACATTTTATTTCATGACTGAAATGGGTTCAATATCATTAAAGTTACTTACCATTTAAAGTTTGTAGACGGGGCTTCCCTGGTGGCGCAGTGGTTGAGAGCCTGCCTGACGATGCAGGGGACACGGGTTCGTGCCCTGGTCCGGGAAGATCCCACATGCCGCGGAGCGGCTGGGCCCATGAGCCGTGGCCGCTGAGCCTGTGCGTCCGGAGCCTGTGCTCCGCAAAGGGAGAGACCACAACAGTGAGAGGCCCACGTACAGCAAATAAAAAAAATAAATAAAGTTTGTAGACAAATTAACTGTCCAAATATCTTTACCTCATTTCCTTTTTCTGTTATTTTTTCCAGCTTTACTAAGGCATAATTGACACATAAAAATTATTTATATTTAAAGTGTACAGCTTTGTTTTGATATATGTAAACATTGTGAAATAATCACTACACTTAAGCTAATTAACATATCTATCACCTTGCATAGTTATCATTTGCTTTTGTGTGTGTGCGTCTGGTATGAATCCTTAAGATTTACCCTCTCAGAAACTTTCAAGTATACAATACAATATTGTTAACTATAGTCACACTGCTGTTCATTAGAAATTATTCATCTTACATGACTAAAACTATGTACCCCTTGACCAACACCTCCCCCTTTCCTCCTCCCACCCTGCCTCCTGGAACTCACCATTATACTCTCTGTTTCCATGAGTTCCATGACTATTTTAGATTCCACATATTAAGTGAGATCACACAGTACTCGTCTTTCTGAATCTGGATTATTTTATTTAGCATAATGTCCTCCAGGTTCCTCAATGTTGTCACAAGTGTCAGGATTTCATTCTCTTTTTAAGGCTGAATAATCTATTATATATCTACATTTTCTTTACCCATTCATCCATTGATGAGCATTTAGGTTGTTTCCTTATTTGGCTGTTGTGAATAACACTGCAACGAACATAGGTGTGCAGATCTTCTTGAGATACTGATTTCATTTCTTTTGGATATGCTGTGTTTGTAGAAGTGGGATTGCTAGATCATAAGGTACTTCCATTTTTAGTCTTTTGAGGAAACTCCTTATTGTTTTCCATAATTGCTATATGAATTTAAATTCCTACATACAGTGGACAAATGTTCTTTTTCTCCATATCCTTCCAATACGTGTTATTCTTTGTCTTTTTTGTTGACAGTCATTCTAACAGGTATGAGGTAATAACTCATTGAGGTTTAAGTTTGAATTTCCTTAATTAGTGACATTGAGCAGCACTTAATGTAACTTTTGGCCATTCTGATGTCTTCTTTTGACAAAGTTCTATTCAGGCCCTTGGTCCATTTTCTAAATTGGTCTGTGTTTTTGCTATTGATTTGTATGTGTTCCTTACCTATTTTAGATATTAGCTCCTTATCACATATAAGATTTGCAATATTTTCTCCCATTCTTAGGTTGCCAGTTCATTCTGGTGATTCTTTTGTTGTGCCAAAGCTTTTTAGTTTGATGTAGTCCTGTTTGTCTATTTTGCTTTAGTTGCCTGTGCTTTTGGTGTCATATCCCAAAACTCATTGCCAAGACCCATTTCAGTAAGCTTTTTCCTTATGTTTTATTATTGTAATTTTATAGATTCAAGTTTACATTTAATACTTTAATCTATTTTGAGTTGATTTTTGTATGTGGTATAAGTGTCCAATTTCATTCTCCAGCATGTTAATATTCAGTTTTATTAGCATTACTTATTAAAGAAAACTATCATTTCCTCATTGTGGGTTCTTGGCAGCTTTGTTGAAGATCAGTTGTCCTTAGAAACCTGGATTTATTTCTGGCCTCTCTACTCTGTTCCTTTGTTCTACATGTCTGTTTTTATGCTAGTCCCATACTGTTTTTATTACTGTAGCTTTGTAATGTATTTTGAAATCAGGAAGTGTGATTCTTCCAGCTTTACACTTCTTGCTCAAGACTGCTTTGGCTATTTGGGGTTTTTTGTAGTTCCATTTGAATTTTGGTATTGTTTTCTATATTTCTACAAAGAGCATCATTGGGATTTTGATAGGGATTGCATTGAATCTGTAGATCTCTGTACATTTCAACAGTATTAATTCTTCCAATCTACAAACACTGGATATCTTTCCATTTGACTGTGTCTCACCTCTTTGGTTAAGTTTATCCTCAAGTATTTTATCCTTTTGGTTGTTACTGTGAATGGGAAATTTTTCTTAATTTTCTGTTTGAACAGTTTATTGTTTATGTGTAGAAATGTGACTGATTTTTTTTCAGTTATGACAGACATATAACACTATATTAGTTTCAGGTGTACAATGTAATAATTCAATATTTGTATATATTGCAGAAAGCTCATCACCATACAAAGTTAAAAAAATTATTTTCTTGTGATTAGAACTTTTAAGATCTACTCTCTTAGTAACTTTTAAATATACAATACAGTATTATTGACAATGGGAAATGTGACTGATTTCTGTACAGTGATTTTGTACCCTGCAATTTACTGAATTTGTTTATTATACTAACAGATTTTTTTTATTGAATCCTTAGATTTTTCTACAGATATGACTGTATTATCTGAAAGCAGAGATTATTTTATTTTTTCTTTCTTATTTGGATGATTTTTATTCCTTTTTCTGATCTACTTTCTCTGGCTAGAAATTCCAGTACTATGTTAAATAGAATTGGCAAGGGTGGGCATCCTTGCCATGTGCTGGATCTTAGAATAAAAGCTTTCCATTTTCCACCATTAATTATTATATTAGCTGTGGGCTTCTCATATACATTTATTGTGTTGAGGTAAGTTCCTCCTACACTTTGTTGACAGGTTTTATTATGAATGAATGTTGAAAAAAGATGCAAAATCTTTTTCTGCATCTCTTTTCTAAGGTGATTGATCTATTCAAGTGTCCTAGTTAATTTAAAATCAAGATTGGTATTTTACACATAAATTATTATTATGTTTTCAAATTTATTGAAATATAGTTCCAGATAACACTTCGT
Organism: Orcinus orca; assembly: GCF_937001465.1. Taxonomy (NCBI): domain Eukaryota; kingdom Metazoa; phylum Chordata; class Mammalia; order Artiodactyla; family Delphinidae; genus Orcinus; species Orcinus orca. Next base: position 91,003,153 of record NC_064570.1, read on the forward strand.
AATTAAATTTAAATCCATCTGTGGAGTTTTGTCTCATTCTTTTACCTATAGACTATGCCTACTTCAATTCTACAATGGTAGATTTCTAGAGTTGAGATAGAAACCATATGGCTTCAAAACCTAAAATATTTATTTTCTGGCCCTTTATGAAAAATGTTTGCTGAGCTATTATAAAGAAATACATAGAAAATCTAATCATTATTACTTTCTTGTATTTTAGTTTCTTCACTTGGAATTTTCCAGTAGACCATAACTGTATCAACACACAAGCCTCCTCTGTTTTTCTCTATATGAAATATTATACCACATTTCATTTTCTTTCTTCAGAATCAAATGCTTAATTTCTTTGTTACAACCATTCCTCTGCTTTTCCTATCCAGTTATACACATCAGAAACCTGGGCTCCTTTTGGGTACATTCTCCTCCTACACACTGCAGCCAATCTATTATTTATAAATTTCTTAGACAAATAATGTTGAGTTACACTATGTCTTGGTAACTAAGAATAATACTGTGTAAAATTCTAATTCCCTACACCAGATATTTTTAAGTATGTAAAACAGTTATTATATTAAGCAATCTGTAATTGGTACACCAGTATATTCCTCACATAATCTGAGATTTGCATATTCTAGTTCCTTCCAATTCTTCACCTTTATCTTGTGTACTTTCTTGCCTCTTCAAGCACAGTATATTTCTTCAAGCTTCTCTAGTGCAGAAAGCTCTTTCAGACACTTAGACATCATTGAAAAATGTTTCTTCTCCCTGAAAAGCCCACTCTCCTCAACAACGCACTCAAACTTCAGTAAAAACATTAGTCCCTCTCAAAGGGTTTTTTTTGTTAATTTTTATTTCATTTTATTTTATGTTTTTTACACTTTTATTGGAGTATAATTGCTTTACAATGTTGTGTTAGTTTCTGCTGTATAACAAAGTGAATCAGCTATATGTATACATATATCCCCATATCCCCTCCCTCTTGCACCTCCCTCCCAAATTCCCTATCCCAGCCCTCTAGGTGGTTACAAAGCACCGAGTTGATCTCCCTGTGCTATGCAGCTGCTTCCCACTAGCTATCTATTTTACATTTGGTAGTGTATATATGTCAAGGCCACTCTTTCACTTAATCCCAGCTTAACGTCCCCCCACCATGTCCTCAAGTCCATTCTCTATGTCTGCATCTTTATTCCTGTCCTGATCCTAGGTTCATCAGAGCCATTTTTTTTTCTGATTCTGATATGTGTTAGCATATGGTACTTGTTTTTCTATTTCTGACTTACTTCACTCTGTATGACACACTCTAGTTGATCCATCTCACTACAAATAACTCAATTTCATTTCTTTTTATGGCTGAGTAATATTCCATTATATATATGTGCCACATCTTCTTTATCCATTCATCTGTCAATGGACATTTAGGTTGCTGCCATATCCTGGCTATTGTAAATGGTGCTGCAATGAACACTGTGGTACATCTCTTTTTCTAAATTATGGGTTTTCAGGGTATATGCCTAGTAGTGGGATTGCTGGGTCATATGATAGTTTCATTTTTAGTTTTTTAAAGAACCTCCATACTGTTCTCCATAGTGGCTGTATCAGTTTACATTCCCACCAACAGTGCAAAAGGGTTCCCTTTTCTCTACAGCCTCTCCAGGATTTGTTTGTAGATTTTTTGATGATGGCCTTCGTGACGAGTGTGAGGTGATATCTCATTGTGGTTTTGATTTACATTTCTCTGATGAGTAGTGATGTTGAGCATCCTTTCATGTGTTTGTTGGCAATCTGTATATCTTCTTTGGAGAAATGTCTATTTAGGTCTTCTACCCATTTTTGGATTGGGTTGTTTATTTTTCTGACATAGAGCTGCATGGGCTGATTGTACATTTTGGAGATTAATCCTTTGTCGGTTGCTTCATTTGCAAATATTTTCTCCCATTCTGAGCATTGTCTTTCCATCTTGTTTATGGTATCCTTTGCTGTGCAAAAGCTCTTAAGTTTCATTTGGGTCCCATTTGTTTTTATTGCTATTTCTCTAGGAGGTGGGTCCAAAAGGATCTTGCTGTGATTTATGTCATAGTGTTCTGCCTATGCTTTCCTCTAAGAGTTTTATAGTGTCTGGAATTACATTTAGGTATTTAATCCATTTTGAGTTTATTTTTGTGTATGGTGTTAAGACGTGTTCTAATTTCATTCTTTTACATGTAGCTGTCCAGTTTTCCCAGCACCACTTATTGAAAAGGCTGTCTTTTCTCCATTGTCTATTCTTGCCTCCTTTATCAAAAATAAGGTGACCATATGTGAATGGGTTTATCTCTGGGCTTTCTATCCTGTTCCATTGATCTATATTTCTGTTTTTGTTCCAGTATCATAATGTCTTGATTACTGTAGCTTTGTAGTATAGTCTGAAGTCAGGGAGCCTGATTCCTCCAGCTCTGTTTTTCTTTCTCAAGATTGCTTTGGCTATTCAGGGTTTTTGTGTTTCCATATAAATTGTAAAATTTTTGTTTCTACTTCTGTAAAAAATGCCATTGGTAGTTTCATAGGGATTGCATTGAATCTGTAGATTATTTTGGGTAGTATAGTCATTTTCACAATGTTTCTTCTTCCAATCCAAGAACACGGTATATCTCTCCAAGTGTTTGTATCATCTTTAATTTCTTTCATTACTGTCTTACAGTTTTCTGCAAACAGGTCTTTTGTCTCCTTAGGTAGGCTTATTCCTAGGTATTTTATTCTTTTTGTTGCAATGGTAAATGGGGGTGTTTCCTTAATTTCTCTTTCAGATTTTTCATCATTAGTGTATAGGAATGCAAGAGATTTCTTTGCATTAATTTTGTATCTGCTACTTTACCAAATTTATTGATTAGCTCTAGTAGTTTTCTGGTAGCATCTTTAAGGTTCTCTATGTATACTATCATGTCATCTGCAAACAGTGACAGCTTTACTTCTTCTTTTCCAATTTGGATTCCTTTTATTTCTTTTTCTTTTCTGATGGCTGTGGCTAAAACTTCCAAAACTGTGTTGAATAACAGTGGTGAGAGTGGGCAACCTTGTCTTGTTCCTGATCTCAGAGGAAATGGTTTGTTTTTCACCATTGAGGATGATGTTGGCTGTGGGTTTGTCATATACGGTCTTTATTATGTTGAGGTAGGTTTCCTCTATGGCCACTGTCTGGAAAGTTTTTATCATAAATGGGTGTTGAATTTTGTCAAAAGCTTTTTCTGCATCTATTGAGATTATCATGTGGCTTTTATGCTTCAATTTGTTAATATGATGTATCACATTGAGTGATTTGCATATATTGAAGAATCCTTGCATTCCTGGGATAAACCCCATTTGATCATGCTGCATGACCCTTTTAATGTGCTGTTGGGTTCTGTTTGCTAGAAGTTTGTTGAGTATTTTTGCATCTATGTTCATCAGTGATATTGGCATGTAGTTTTGTTTTTTTGTGACATCTTTTCTCGTTTTGGTAGCAGGCTGATGGTGGCCTCGTAGAACGAGTTTGGGAGTGTTCCTCCCTCTGCTATATTTTGGAAACGTTTGAGAGGGACATGTGTTAGCTCTTCTCTAAATGTTTGATAGAATTCACCTGTGAAGCCATCTGGTCCTGGGCTTTTGTTTGTTGGAGGATTTTAAATCACAGTTTCAATTTCAGAGCTTGTGATTCGTCTGTTTATATTTTCTATATCTTCCTGGTTCAGTCTTGGAAGGTTGTACTTTTCTAAGAATTTTGTCCATTTCTTCCAGGTTGTCCATTTTATTGGCATAGAGTTGCTTGTAGTAGTCTCTCATGATCCTTTGTGTTTCTGCAGTGTCAGTTGTTATTTTTCCTTTTTCCTTTCTAATTCTGTAGATTTGAGTCTTCTCCCTTTTTTTCCTAATGAGTCTGGCTAATAGTTTATCAATTTTGTTTATCTTCTCAAAGAACCAGCTTCTAGTTTTATTGATCTTTGCTATTGTTTCCTTCATTTCTTTTTCATTTCTTTCTTATCTGATCTTTATGATTTATTACCTTCTGCTATTTTGGGTGTTGTTTTTTTTTCCCTCTTTCTCTAATTGTTTTAGGTGTAAGGTTAGGTTGTTTGGATTTTTCTTGTTTCTTAAGGTATGATTGTATTGTTATAAACTTCCCTCTTAGAATTGATTTTGTTGCATCCCATAGGTTTTTGGCCATCATGTTTTCATTGTCATTTGTCTCTAGGTATTCTTTTATTTCCTCTTTGATTTCTTCAGTGATTTCTTGGTTATTTAGTAGCATATAGTTTAGCTTCCATGCATTTGTATTTTTACAAATTTTTTTCCTGTAATTGATATCAAGTCTCATAATGTTGTGAAAAGGAAAGATACTTGATACAATTTCAATTTTCTTAAATTTACCAAGGCTTGATTTGTGACCCAAGATATGATCTATCCTGGAGAATATTCCATGTGCACTTCAGAGGAAAGTGTATTCTTTTGTTTTTGGTTGGAATGTCTTATAAATATCAATTAAGTGTGTCTGGTCTAATTTGTTATTTAAAGCTTGTGTTTCCTTATTTATTTTCATTTTGGATGATCTGTCCATTGGTGAAAGTGGGGTGTTAAAGTCCCCTACTATTCCTGTGTTACTGTTGATTTCCCATTTTATGGCTGTTAGCATTTGCCTTATGTATTGAGGTGCTCCTATTTTGGGTGCATAAATATTTACAGTTGTTATATCATCTTCTTGGATTGATCCCTTGATAGTCTTTATTTTAAAGTCTATTTTATCTGATTTGAGAATTGCTACTCCAGCTTTTTTTTTGATTTCTGTTTGCATGGTGTATCTTTTTCCATCCTCTCACTTTCAGTCTGTATGTGTCCCTAGGTCTGAAGTGGGTCTCTTATAGACAGCACATATATTGGTCTTGTTTTTGTATCCATTCAGACAGTCTGTGTCTTTTGGTTGGAGCATTTAATCCATTTACATTTAAGGTAATTATTGATATGTATGTTCCTATTACCATTTTCTTAATTGTTTTGGATTTGTTATTGTAGGTCTTTTCTTTTTCCTGTGTTTCCTGCCTAGAGAAGTTCCTTTAGCATTTGTTGTAAAGCTGGTTTGGTAATGCTGAATTTTCTTAAATTTGCTTGTCTGTAAATCTTTTAATTTCTCTGTTGAATCTGAATGAGATCCTTGCTGGGTAGAGGAATCTTGGTTGTAGGTTTTTCCCTTTCAGCACTTTAAATATGTCTGTCACTCCCTTCTGCCTCTCAGTGTTTCTGCTGGAAGATCAGCTGTTAACCTTATGGACATTTCCTTGTATGTCATTTCTTGCTTTTCCCTTGCTGATTTTTATATTTTTTCTTTGTATTTAATTTTTGATAGTTTGATTAATATGTGTCTTGACATGTTTCTCCTTGAATTTATCCTGTATGGGACTCTTTGTGCTTCCTGGACTTGATTATTTCCTTTCACATGTCAGGGAAGTTTTCAATTGTAATCTCGTCATATATTTTCTCAGACGCTTTCTTTTTCTCTCCTTCTTCTGGGACCACTGTAATTTGAATGTTGGTGTGTTTAATGTTGTCCCAGAGGTCTCTGAGACTGTCCTCAATTCTTTTCATTCTTTTCTCTTTATTCTGCTCTGTGGCAGTTATTTTCATCATTCTATGTTCCAGGTCACTTATCCATTCTTCTGCCTCAGTTATTCTGCTATTGATTCCTTGTAGAGAATTTTAAATTTCATTTCTTTTGTTGTTCATCATCATTTGTTTGCTCTTTAGTTCTTCTAGGTCCTTGTTAAACGTTTCTTGTATTTTCTCCATTCTATTTCAGAGATTTTGGATCTTTACTATCATTACTCTGAATACTTTTTTAGGTAGACTGCCTATTTCCCTTTCATTTGTTTGGTCTGGTGGGTTTTTACCTTGCTCCTTCATCTGCTACATATTTCTCTGTCTTCTCGTTTTGTTTCAGTTACTCTGTTTGGGATCTCCTTTGCACAGGCTGCAGGTTCATCATTCCTGCTATTTTTGTGTTTATCTCCAGTGGTTGAGTGTGGTTCAGTGGCTGTGTAGGCTTCCTGTTGGAGGGGACTGGAGCCTGTGTTCTGGTGGAAGGGGCTGGATCTTGTCCTTCTGGTGGGCAGGGTTCCATCTGGTGGTGTGTTTTGTGGTGTCAGTGAACTTAGTATGACTTTAGGCAGCCTCTCTGTTAATGAGTGGGGTTGTGTTCCTGTCTTGCTAGTTGTTTGGCATGGGGCATACAGCACTGGAGCTTGCTGGCTATTGGGTGGAGTTAGGTCTTAGTGTTGAGATGGAGATCTCTGGGAGAGCTCTTGCCAATTAATACTACATGGGGCTGGGAGGTCTCTAGTTGTCCAATGTCCTGGACTTGGCTGTCCCTCCTCAGAAGCCCAGGCACAACACCTGGTTGTATCACCAAGACCCTGCCATCCACATGCCTTGAAAGAAAAGGAAGAAAAAAACCAGATAGAACCCCAAAACAAATGGTCAAAGCAAAACTAAACAGATAAAATCAAACAAAGAAACATACAGACACACACACTCATTAAAAGAAAAGACAAACAAGCAAACAAAAAAAACCCAAAAATAACAGAAAAATGAACAGACAGAACCCTAGGTTAAATGGTAAAAGTAAACCTAGACAGACAAAATCACACAAAGAAACATACACACACACACACACACACACACACACACTCGTTAAAAGAAAAAATAGGAAGAGAGCAACCAAACTCATAAACAAATCCACCAATGATAACAAGCACTAAAAATTAAACTAAGTTAAGCATAAAACCAAAAACAAATCAGATTCAGAAAGCAAACCCCAAATCTACAGTTGCTCCAAAAGTCCACCACCTCAATTTTGGGAACATTCATTGTCTATTCAGGTATTCCACAGATGCAGGGTTTATCAGGTCGACTGCAGGGATTTAATCCACTGCTCCTGAGGATGCACGGAGCAATTTCCCTTTCTAACCTCTGCTCGCACAGCTCCTGGGGTTCAGCTTTGGTTTTGACCCTGCCTCTGTGTGTAGGCCACCCTCAGGTATCTGTTCCCCGCCCAGACAGGAAAGGATTAAAGCAGCGGCTTATTAGGGCTCTCTTGATCACTCAGGTCGGAGAGGAGGAAAGGTGTGATAGTCATAATTGGAATGCAGGGTGAGGCTGCAGGGGGAGAAGCTGGCGTGACATTGCAACAGCCTGAGGCGTGCCTTGTGTTCTCCTGGAGAAGTTGTCCCTGGATCATGGGACACTGGCAGTGGCAGGCTACACAGGCTCCTGGGGGAGTGTGGTAGTGTCCTGTGCTTGCACACAGGATTTTTGGTGGCAGTGGCGACAGCATTAGTGGTCCGTGCCTGACTCTGGGGTTGCACACAGGATTTTTGTTGGCAGTAGTGGCAGCATTAGTGGTCCATGCCTGACTCTGGGGTCTGAGATGACAGCTGCAGCTCATGCCCATCTCTGGAGCTTGCTTAGGTTGTGCTCTGCTGTCTGTGGGCACACAGAGCAGGAAGCGCCTCTCCTCGCGCATCCCGAAACAATGGTTTCTGGCCTATTAGGCAGGTCCAGACATTTTCCTGGACTCCCTCCTGGCTAGCTGTGGTGCACTAACCCCTTCACACTGTCTTCACTCCGCCAACCCCAGTCCTCTCCCTGGGATCTGACCCCCGATCCTCAGCTCCCAGTCCCCAGTCCCCTGGCGGGTGAGCAAAGCGTCTCAGGCTGGTGAGTGCTGGTCAGCACCGAGCCTCTTTGCAGGAATCTCTCCACGTTGCCCTCTGCACCCATTGCTGCACTCTCCTCCGTGGCTCTGAAACTTCCCACACACACACCCCGCCCCCGTCTCTGCCAGTGAAGTGGCTTCCTAGTGTGTGGAAACTTTTCCTCCTTCACAGCTCCCTCCCAGAGGTGCAGGTCCCATTCCTATTCTTTTGTCTCTGGTTTTTCTTTCTTCTTTGCCCTCTCCAGGTACATGGGGATTTTCTTGCCTTTTGGGAAGTCTGAGGTCTTCTGCCAGCATTCAGTAGGTGTTCTGTAGGAGTTGTTCCACACGTGGAAGTACTTTTGATGTATTTGTAGGGAGGAAGGTGATCTCCACGTGTTACTCCTCTGCAATCTTGAAGGTCTCTCTCAGATTTTTTCTTAATGGAAAACACGTTTGTTCTTTCACTCTTAGTCTCATAAAATACTATATGTTTTCTGGATAGTATTCATCACAGAAAAATATGTTATTGTGAGATTTTATTTCGCATCTCTCTCCTCAGTACTTTGTAAGCTCCATGATAACAAGATTCAAATTTACTAATGAATACCTAGTACTAAATTTGAAATACATAAGCATCTTGCTAAGATAGGAATTCAAAAATAATTCTATTGAATAATACTGATTTTGTATAAAAATATTTATAGAGGCATTAATTACAAAAGCAAAGGACAATAAAAAATGTAAGTATAAAAACTGGGGAAAGATGGAGTAAATTAAAGTTTATACCTAGGATTGAATTCCAGTCATTCATTACACATAGTGTTTGAGAGAAATATTTAACAGCATTAGTATTCTCAAGCATGAGAAAACATTATACTGTTTTGATTATCATTCTCCTCTGGGCACAGAACCCTCCCTATTGACAAAACTAAAATGAAATAGAATATTCTTATCATGAGCTGTCCAGACACTGAAATAAATACCCAGTGTAATTTTTTGCTCTTCAAGGAAACCTGAAGTCACATGGCTCAGTACCTGAATAGTCCAGAAATGGAGTACAGACATATATAGACCATCCAGTTTTACAGGGGGTTATCATAAAAGAGGACAGAATGGAGTAAAAAGCACTTAGTTTTCTGTAAAACTAGGCCACAGAGATGCTTGATGTATGGAATTACTGTGGATACCCCTGGAAAACTGTCCTATATAGAATCTCTTCACAAGCACCCTCTAGGTTTTCCAGAGGGAATAGATGGGGAATATGATTATATTATTTAGAATGCTTTTGGATTAATTAATAGGAATTCTATATAAACTTGCTAAAACAATGAGATCATCTATTATCTCATAAAACTGGAAGTTGGAGCAGATTTCTAAGCTCACTGAATACATGACTTAATGAGGTCATCAGAGTCATTGGTTTTATCTGTCTTTTATCTCTTTTGTCCTCAGATTAGCTTTATGCTAAGACTGGTTGCCCTCAGGGTTACAAGGTGACTGCCAGTAGCAATCAGTTTTAGAGGCTTATTCCTGTTCTTAGATTCTTGACTGAAGAGCAAAGAACTTTCCCAGAAGCCCTTAGCTGACTTCCCAATTCTTTTAATTCTCAGTAAATTCCATGTCTATTTTCCAACCAATCACTGATAGATGTAAAGATAAATATTGTGATTGGTTTAGACTAAACAGTGCCCACTCAGTCTCTACTAAGTTATATAAAGCTTCATAGAATGAACTGGATATTTGGGGAAAATGAATTCAGTTTCTAGTAAGGAAATGAAGGGGGAATATGGAATATAAATGGATAAGCAACAATTAAAATCCAATATTACAAGCTCTTTGGCTATCCAAGAACTTATTCCACATACATATTTTCATTCCACACATTCTACAATACATTTAAAAAAAATTCGTGCCCACTTGAAATATGTCTTAAGTCCTTCCCAAAGGGAGAAAATCCAAAGTCAATTACTGCATTTATTCTGAAGTACAAGATCTCTGGGTAGTATTCAGTCCTCTGACATGGCTCCCAATGGTCCAGTGATAAGGTGATTTATCTTCCTTAACTGTACACAAAGTGGTAAAAAGCATGATAATTACAATAAAGAACTCCCTTTTGTAAAGGTGGACAATGGGAAAATATGCAGTTGTCTATAATATACTTTACATGTTGGACAGGGATACAAAACTTCCTGTTCTGTCAGTGAAGTGATTTTCATAGCTTGTGAATCAGAGAGCTTTTATTCTCCTCTCTCAGAGTATAGCCATGTCTGTTGTCTCTGTGACCTTAGAGTGGACAGTGTAAAATTTCTTTTCTGGGTCTGCACCACTTTAGCAACGTACTTTCTGTAGGTGAAAATTCTTGGGACTAGTGTTTACTTTAGAAGGTTTAGCAATCATATACTCTAACCAGGCTTGGCGTCACTTTGGTATACATTTCTTTTAAAACTAGTTATACAGTCTACTTGTTTTCAATTAACTGCATGAATACTAATACACAATCAGCAATTATTTGGGCCTATGAATCTGGAAGTTTCTGGTTTATGATAACAAGCTCTGTGCTCTGTCTGTGCCACGAGACCTTAATGTAACACTTTCCTTTCCTCTTGGTCTCAGTTACCAGGTGATTTAACCAACTGCCTCTGGCACGAATATCGCTGCTTTAGACAGCTGTATCTTCACAATAATCAGACTGTGCCCTTCATCAGTCACACAATGCTTTACAGGAGGTGCTTGGAAGAGGTTTGGGGGGGACAAGTGTTTTGTTCTAATCTTATTTTCTCTCAAATTCCCAAACGTTTAGAGTATCGTTCTTACAAGCCTTAGCTTTTCTAAATTATCCAGGCCCCTGATTACTAAACTTCCAAATGTTTTGATTATAATCCATAAGTGAAGATGACCTCTCTTAGCAGAGACATATTTTTCTCGCTCAGATTTCATATGAGTCACTTGCAGACAAAAGTTTTCTCATATTTAAGGTGTTATGTAATGCCAAAGAAAAGATTCAACCTAGTTCAATCTCATAAATATTTCCTACTAGGATTCAGGATGACTCAGCCATCATCAAAAGTTGATACATCGCAATATACGATAGGCAATAGTTAAACAGAACTTTTCTGTAGAATAACTAGTATTTTCAGATTCCTGTGACAGAAAAATATTATCCTTATTGCCTTGTATCAATTTTACTCAATTCCATATTTTAGAATGTTATTTTCAGATTTCCATTTCTAACACAAATATTTTATTCATTTAGGATGCTGACTCAAGGAACTCTGATTCAAACAGCTTAACTATGATTGCTATGATTAAGCTGATACAGAAGAAGTCTAGGAGAAAGACAATCTTCAGAATTTATCAATTTAGGAGCTCATTAGTATTATAAAGGCTCAAGTTTTACTATCTCTCAGCTCTCCTGGCCACAGTATTGATGCCACCCTAAAATTGGTTCTGTACATACTTGTAGAATTACTGCCAAGAATGATCATGATTACCTGCATTTTCCTTCACATCAGTGATAGAAGAAGAAATGTTTCTGGAAATCATTGCTAATTACAGAGAAATGATTTTTCCAAAAGCAAATTTCTTTATGATTCTCTGTGATCTGAATTTCACTACATTTCTATTCCTGAAAAAAAAAAAGATCACTGACAAGTAGAATGACAGCTTAACCAGAATGTTTGAATGACATGTTATTGGTTTCCAATGTGTCATCCACAGCCTATGGATATCCAAGCTGCCTGTGGGAAGGTTGATATCTAATCAAAATCAGAGTTGTATGTAAAAGGAAGCAATGCTATGGCTTAAGCAAACAACCATATCTACTGTAAGGACACTAGGAAATTACTGGATTTCTTGATAAAAAAATGTATTAAGGCTTAGGACATGAAGATTGATAGAACTGATGGAAATATAAGAGCAGTACTACCCCATAGGTAAGTACAGTAATCATAGGGACTCCATATATAGTTTTTCATGATTACAAGACATTCAGGAAATTCAACTAACTTTAGATGTATTTTCTTTGGAGAACTATGTTGTATTTCTTCCTACATTGTTTTACTATATTATTAACAGATATTGTTCCCAAGAACACACATTAATAGCTCTACTACATACAAATCTCATATTCTTAGAGTCTGTTTCCAAGGGAATTCTATCTGCTACAGAATCAGATTGGGCCAATTAGATATTATCGAATTATCCAATACATGGTGTTTCTAATAGGATGAGTTTCTGATGATGAATAAACTCCTGGTCTTCCTTATGCCTGTCTGTACATGGTGGATTTTACCAAGGTGCTAAAAAGAAAAAAAAAATGATATTAAGAATATAAACATACCTTTTACAAAATATATAAATAAGTGTATTAGAGTAGGTCTTAAAAAGAATACCAGTCCACAGTATTACTAGAGAGAGGATAAAATAACATAAAAGTTAATAAATTGCTGAGATTGTAAGATGATAAGGCAGGCAATTAAGTTCTCCCACCAAAGAAATAAAACACAAAATAATAAAAATAACAAAAGATGGCTTGTAATCAGAGAAGTGATTTTAGTCAAAGAAATCTGAGACTGTCTTAGAGGCAAATTCAATGTCAGTTTAGGAAAAACTGACTAAATCATGGACTTTTGCTAAGTTGGGGATGAATCTTACACCTGTATATTAAGTGCAGAGTCTCACTGGGGGCTAAAACAGGAGGGTACAAAAATGTGCCTATCACTAATGGAAGGCTGTAAGAAATCATATTTTTATGCTGTGGCTGGGGGTTAATAATAATATGCCCTGCATGTTTGCAATTACAGATCTCACTTGGGTCTGAAGTTCAAATTAGAAGTAGATCTCTAATCATAAAAATCATATATTGATGACTTGAAGCTAAGCTCAAGATAGTTTCCCAGGTTAATAGTGTTCCTTGGAACCCAGAAGAAGCACATTTAAACCTATTTTAGAGGAAATTATTCTCTACTTAAGCCCTCAGACTTTCAACAAACTAAATTGAAAAAAAAATGACCTCAATATCAAATATGAACTATAGATGAAATGAAGTCAAACATAAATAAAAGTCAGCTAAAAAAAAGAACTGATATACATACCATGTCTTTCAATAAATCCAGTGATTTTTGAAAATTCAGTTCTAAATGTAAAGAAATTATATAAAATATTTTATAAAATAAAGACAAAATCAAGAAAAAGTCTATATCTATTTGCAAAATATCCAATGAAGTTCTTAAGAAAGAAAATGTTAAAATTAAAATCACAATAAATACATTAAACGTAAGATTTAATTTAGCTAAATAGACAATTATTATTATTTATTTATGACATACCCAATTTAACAGGACATAGAAAGTCTGAAGTATAAGTGACAGAAAGAATCTAAGGGGAGAATACTGATCAAAAAGAAATGGATTTAGTTATAATAATATCAGAAAAAGAAGTCAAAAATACTATCAGGGATTAAAAGATATTTACTATGATAAAATGTATGAATCATTAAGAAGACCTAGTAACTCCAGCTTCTCAAGCTTCTATAAATATAGCAACTCAGTCTTCACAAGGGAAAATTGAAAATCCACAAACTGGGAAATGTTCTCACACTTCTTTCACTTAAGGCTATGTCAAAAAATATTTATAGATATAGATAGGTAGATGACAGATAGATGAATGAATGGATGTGTGTGTGTGTGTGTGTGCACGTGCACATGCATATGTGTATCTTATAAGAGTCTTGAATCAGCAACTGAATTATTGAATCTGACACTGACCTGGAGTAACATTCAGACACTTCAAAAACATCTAGATAAGTGGTCTGAGGTATCAATAACATCTATTAAACATAAGTGATACCCTCTCAAGTTGTTAGCATGAGAGATATGGAGGCCAGGTGATAAACTGAGTTCTGACCCAAGCCCAACTCACAGTGTGCTCACTGGTTCATAATGAAATTTGTGGATATTTATCCCGTTCCTGATATATAAGTGGGGAAAACACAGTTAGTGATAGAACATCCCTTGTCTTGCTTTTCAAATTTGTGTAGGAAAGCCAAACGAAACTAAACTGAACTTGTCTCCCATTCCAACAAGCTTGAAATCAACAGCAATACTGCATTTCTGGAATTATTGAAGAGATGTGTATTACTGTCAAAGATATGAAAAATGTAGTAGTTGTGATTCCTGGATATCCCCATTTAATTTTCTTACATGGCTTTAGCACAACAGTGATGGATCATGGCACATAAACATGGACTCCTGTATATTTAACAGGTGGTAGCCTGATTTTGAATTGAAACTGCTATGTCTACATGTGATACCCTGACTAGAAAAGCTTATCATAGACATTATCATTGGAGATTTAGGTGTGCATCTATTGGTTTGGAAAACAATAAATATGTAAATTTTCAATCTCCATTAAGTGTGTGTGTGTCTATGTGTGTGTGTTTATATGGTAAGGACCAAGGACGATAGTTCCACCTTCATGGTTTTATATAAGTATTATGTCAACTCTCTTGCTTTCTATATAATACTGTATATAGGGCATTTATGATCTCAATAATCCATAGAAGATACCAGTAATTTGCTATATTGATTACATCAGAGTGCTCATTTAACCCCTTTGGGTCCCCACGGGAGTGGAGGAAGACTGGACAGAGAGGGAGAAGGGGCCATTGAAGGTACAGTATTTACTATGGGATTTAACTCCTCAAAGGCCTCCCAGTAGCTTCAGATCTTCTCAAGAATCCTTCATGTCCTGCTGGTTTGCAGCGAGTGGCTCACAGCTTCAAGGCCTCCTCTGCCAGATGGAGAAGTATTTCAAACATCCTGCCTCTATTTTGTACTGTAGCGATGCAGACAGCAAACCTGACCCCGTTTTCATGTTCTAAAGAGAAATTCTAAGTACCTGAAAGACTGAGGAACATGGTGGCTTTTATTTAAGATGTGGAGATAGAGAGCACATACCTGGACTTGGGCCTGCAGCAGCACCAAATTGCACCAAGAGTTCCCTTTATTTTCTCTCGCATCTCTGTTTCTCATTTTCTCTCTGCTGGGTTAGCCACGGGGACTCCAAGTTCTTCATTGTGTGGTCCTGGTACCAAGATTCTCCTGGGAATTATAAAGCTATTCACCTTCTACATCGAGCACTTCTTATTTTTTCCCCAGCAGCATAAGTCATCCTTAAGAGGGGTCAGGGTGCTAGCTCTTAAATATATTTTAGGCATCCCTTTGTACATTAAATTCTCTTTCTTGGAGACTGCTCCTGACATGGGGTTCACCGTGCTCCCAGCTGGCCTCCTGAAGTTCTGCCCTGCCTTCCCCACCAGGTACAGTTCAGGAGCTGCCTACCTCAGGGTGATAGGTTCTCTTCTAGTTGCTTTATTCCTTTCCGTTTTACATTTAGAGAGTATAATTGGAATACATAAACTTCTCTGTGACCAGAGCTTTATTTGCAACCCACAGGTTTTGTTATGGCATATTTTCATTATCATTCAATTAATAAAATTCTAATTCCCATTGCGACTTTATCTTTGACCTACATAATGATCAGAAGTATGTTTTTTTAATATCCAACTATTTGGTAAAATATTGGTTGTATAGTTTTAAATTTCTTGCTTATTCGGAGTCTTGTTTTATAACCAGAATGTAGTCAATTTTATAAATGTGCCATGTGCACCTAAAAATTTCTGCGTAATATATATATTCCATCATTGTTGGTTCAGTGTTTTATGTAAATTTAGGCCGAAGTTTTTAATGATGGTATTCAGATCTCCTATAATCTGCTGATTTGTTGCTGTGGTTCTATGTTACTGATCTAGGTAATTCAGATTTTTCTATTTCTACTTAGATTTTTGGAATTTCCCTTCATATATTGCATTGAAGTTTAGATTTATAATATATTCCTTGTAAAGTAACAGTGGGTTTTATTATCCTGCCTTATCGCCAGTGATACTTTTTGCTTTCAAATCTATGTTAACGTTAAAAAATCTTCTTCAATTTTGCTTACTGTTGTTATGACATAATTTTTGAATCCTTTCATTTTCAATCTGACTCTTGTCTCTTGTAGGTGGCATAGAATTAGGTTTTTTGTTTGTTTCAATAATCCTTGTCCTTTAATTTGAGTATTTACAGTTAATGTATTTTCTTATAGACCGTTTACTCCTTGTTTACTATTTGTCCCACCTTGTTATGTTCCTTTTGCTCTTCTTTCTTCCTTTGAGATTTCTTCAAATTCCATTTTCCCTTGTATTAGCTTGTTATTTTTGCAAGTAGCAGTTACACATGTACCATGACTTATTAGCTCTTTTACTGCTTCTCAAGCAATGCTGAGATCTTAAATTTCTTTTACTACTTTTTCCTCTTCCATTTGTTTTAATGCATTCTAATTTTTCATATATTTTATTATTACTCTTTTGTGAGGTTAGATTTTATTTAGGTTTATCCACTTATTTATCCTTTCTGTTATACATAATTCTTTATAAAGTCCTTATTTTCATCTGTGATAATCTTCCTTCTGCCTGCAGGTCTCCCTTTATAATTTAATTCAGTCAGTTCTGATGAGAAAATATTTTCTAAATTTTGTTTGTCTGCAAATTTCTTTATTTCATCTTTCCTTCCAAACAACATTTTCTCTGCCTCTAGAATTCCCAATGGGAAGTTCTTTTCTTTAGCACTTAAAAATGTTATTCCATTATTTTCTAGTATCCATTCAGTTTCACTGAGAAGTAAGCTGTAATCTTAATCCTATTGTTCCTTTGAAAGTAATCTCTCTCTTTTTCGTCTGGCTGCTTCTAAGATGTCATGTTTTTCTTTGCCATTCATGAATTGTACTGTGGTGATCTTAGGTGTGGTTTTCTTTGTATTTGTTCTTGTTGCGTTTTTTTAGTGCTTATTGAATTTATGGCTCCATATTATATATTCTTTTTAGTTTTAGAGAACTCTCAGCTGTTAACATTTCTGAAATATTGTTTTCACCCCAATCTCGGTCTCCTTTTTTCTTTGGACTCCAGTTTACACATATGATAAAAATGTTTACTGTGGCCCATATGTCTCAAATGCGCTTTTGTGTCCTTTTTATTCTTTTCGTTTCCTGTGCTTTAGTCTTAATATTGTTACTACTCTATCTTCCAGTTCACTTACCTCTCTTTACCTGTGTCCAATCCACTATTGAGTTTTAAATTTCGTATAATTTTTAATTCTATCAGTTCAACTTCAATCAGTTTATAGTTTCTAGTTGTCAAGTTAAATTCTTCACCTTGTCATCTATTTTCTTGAACTTGATAATATTTACCAAAATATGTATGAAATTTAATGTTTAGGTCATCTATGATTCTGATTCTGTTTTGTTTTTTATTCTAATTCTCCTTTTCTTGGTAGTCTTGGTTGTTCGTCAGTGAATACCAGATTTGGGATATGACAAGTTGTAGAGAATCTGAATGACATTACAGTTGCCCTTTGAACAACCTGGGTTTGAACTGCACAGATCCACTTATACATGGATTTTTTTTTTCGATAAGTAATACAGTACTACATGATCTGTGGATGGTTGAATCCTCAGATTCAGAACCACAGATGAGAAGGGCCGACCATAAAGTTATATGTGAATTTTTGACTGCACAGGGAGTCAGCGTCTCTAACCCCTACATTGTTCCAGGGTCAACTGTATTTTCTTGAGGAGAGAATTTCCTATTCTTAGGTAGGGAGCAGAGGGGAAGATCACCTCAGTCACTGGACCAACTGCATACTCACTTTCCTAATTTTTAAGATGGACACATGAAAAAAAGTTCCACCTGTATATGCCAAGCTTTTGGTAAGGATCATATGAAGTAATATGTGAGTGTCCTCTAAAAATTATAGGACTTTAAAACATTACTTTGTAAATCTATCTTACTTTTTTTAATATGAAACCTTTTAGGAATACCACAGTATGGTTGAAACATATTGGAGTTTAGGTTCTGAAATTTAGGATTCACATTTTATTGGACTTACCATGAGCCTTTCTTATAATTGATGCCAATAATGAAATAAATAAGGGAAACTACTGTAATCATGCAAAGTAATTTTAAGTTGTTATTAGAAACAAAATTATTGTGTTATTCTATGTCAGAAATGCTGATTACAATATAAGCAATTAGACAGTGTTGTATTAATAGAGGATAATTGTATTCAGTAAATAGAACCCTTCTCATATTAAAAGGTAGAGTATGATTGTTTTGGGGGGCATTGAACCGTGAGAATTTCCATCAAATTTATTTTAAATGGAGCAAAAACTTGCCTGAAAAAGTCCTTATATATGAGTGCATAAAAATAATATAGTTTCAATTTCAAAACACAATTTTTTTAATTTAGGTTATTTTATTTCTAAGAAACCCTTATTCAAGTTTCAGTCACTATATTTCTACATAAAAATCACAAGTGACATGTGTTGCTTCTGCCTAGATAATTTAACAGAGGGAGTGCCTTTAACTCTCTCTCTCTATCTCTCTGCTCCCCCACCCCCTGCATCTGCCAGCTGGATGTCATTTCCTAAAAAACAAAAAAAATCAGCAGCTGTATGTTGAGGATGATCCGGTATCTACCATCCCCACTGACTTGCTTTGGACTCTTATGTGACCCAGGAGTAAATCTATTTTGGGGTTAAGCCACTGAGAGGTGGGGGTGACTTATTAAAGCTATTGGTATACCCTAATTCTTAAACACCTTATCTTCATTTAATCAACAAATATTTACTGAGCATCCACTAGGTGAGAGGCACCCAGGGGAAAGGAGAGGACAAAACAGACAAGATTCTGCATTTACAGGGCATAGCTTGTGTGGAAGATACAAACATATATTTATGTAATCAAAATAATTTTAGATTATGACTCAACCCATGAAATAAGTAAACCAGGTTATAGAGTAGCTTGGTATCCTTTGCCTGAGCAAATGCATTGTTTAGCTACAAGGGGACTTTGAACATAGCATATAAGTGATAGGTCTAGTAAAATAAGTATTTATTGAATTGAAATTATTTAATCTCTTCTGGATGAGCCACCATTCCATTTGTAGCAAATCACAGCTGTCAGACGTTTTCTATCCTTCTCTTTTCACCCTGTATCTCCATTCTAGAAGTGATCAGTGAGCATCTTTCTGAAGTCTTGCAGAGATGTAGAACGGAGCAGCAGGTGCAATATTAATTTCAGGATATGGGATATGGGAACTGGCTAGAAAAATATCAAAGATTGGTCATTTTTTCCCATACTTCCCTAGTTCCACAAATATACCTGTTTACTGCCCCAGAGCTTAGCTAAAAGGGAGAAAAGGAAAGCAGGAATATATACTTTAATTTTGTAGTTACAGACAGAGGAAAACTAAACATGGCTCTAATTGTGATGTGGGAAAATTTGCCTTTTTTTTTAACCACAAATTTTTTGTTTATTTTTATTTATTTATCTTTTTACCACTTACACCCTGTTGTTTTGTGGACTTTCATATGAAATGTTTGAGACAAAAAATATTTTAATTGGAGATAGGAATAATTTTGTTTCCCTCGTTCTGGATGGATAGTGACATAAAAAATTATCTTGTATTTGGACAATTACTTTTATAAAGCCAGTGACTGTTATCATATGACTGGCATTTAGGTAGAGATTTCATTTTAAGTGCTCTCTTGTGGAAAGAAGAAACACATTATTGCACTGCAGTTTGAGTTGATGCTTCTTCATTTAGAAAGCTATTTTACTAGATTCTCCTTTGGACTAGTTAGCTGAGAACCAAGTCTTTGGCTTTGCTGACAGCAAATAATAGACTCTACAAGGATTGTTTTTAAATCATTTTTTATCTGACAGACGTGTCATGTTAACATTGTCAACTGAAAAAAATGCGCAGCCTAAAAGTTGAGAATTATGTTTTATTTGGTGGACAAAATTGAGGACTTAAGCTGGGAACACAGCATCTCAGATAGCTCTGAGAGACCGCTCAGAAGAGGTAAGGGAGAAGCCAGGATATACAGGACTTTGCAACAAAGACCAGGCAGTTTGAATGTGAAAAGATTACTGTTAATTAAAGAAAACCAGGTATCTCAAGTTAAGGAATTTAGTGCTTTTCTGTGTATGGGAACATGCAAACGTCAGGGTTCATTGAGATTATTCCTTTGATATGCATCTCAGCTATCTGGGGCCAGTCCTGTGCTTTCTCATCCTGAGTGTCCTCAGGATGCACCTTCAGGGGGTGGCTGTAGCAGTTGACTGGTAGATGGCAGGCATCCTGTTTCTATCCCGAGTTCCCTCAGGGCTCACCCTCAGGCTGCTGTAATGTAATGGCTTGAGGTTGCAACATCCTTTGTTTACTGATATGGAAGGCAACATTTTTTTTCATTGATAACATTAAGTTCAAAAAGTTGTTTTTGTTTAAATCAGTTTATATCCTTATAGTATTGAGATGAATATCACAGTCCCCCAAATAAAGGATATCAACTCTCTTGGCAAATGTATTCTGTTTTTCTGGTAGTATATGGTTATTTATTCATGAATATTTGATAGTTTAAATATATTTTGAATGCTCATTAAATATTCATATATTATGCATTCATTGTGTGATAAATTTAATACATGTTAAAATGAATACAACTTTCAATTAAAATAAACTACCTGCAGGTCTCATCCAGAAGCTTTGGTTTCATAGATTGCCCATGTAAGAGGAAAACTCTCAGAGTGCTTGTGGATTCGTGAATGTCATAAATTTCACCGGGAAGAACTGTTCAAGTGCTTCTGCCTGTGGAGTTAATGGCTGGCCTACTCCTCAGCTCCTGCAGTGCCAACCCCTATAGCCCCGAGCATACTGTGTTCACAGAGTGGGTCTTTACTGAATGTGTAAGTAGACCCTGAGCACTCGCTGTGGGCAGCCTTGTGATACAAAGCCTCTTTCTCAGATTCAACAAAAGATGCTGCTGTGTGGAAAGGTGTTAAGAGGTAGGGGAACATGAAGTGTGATAGTATAGTAAAGTTCATTGAATGGTGGTCATGGGGATTTTCTTATTTTATTATTTGCCTATTCTTGTATAGTAACAGAACTCCTTATTTTCTTTTGGGAACCACTCTTCCATCTCTCAATCAGGTGGTTTCTGCATGCTTGACACCCACAGTCCCCACCCCCCATGGCTCACAGGTGGTCATGTGACTCAGACCTGGCCAATCAGAGTACCACACACTGTCCATAGTGCTTAATCCTTGGTGTTTAACACATGCAAAACCATTGAAAACCTAGAGAATTCGTTTTAATTTTTATTTCTTCTGGAATTATTAGGAAATATGTTGAATCTTTTTGCTGCAATCACTAGCTGTAAGAATCACTTGAATCTAAGAGTCATTGGGGAACACCTTTATTACCACAAGGATTTCGAGTATCTGAAAGGGTGAAGATAACAAAGAGGAAAACGGATTTAAGAAAGACAGAGATGGAGTTGTGTGACATAGTTGGAATCCATAGATTCAGAGTGCCTGACATTTCTCCTGTTCTCTATTATTTCCATTTAGTGTGTGAGCTCCTTTGAGTTTTCAGCATTACCTGCAACTGAAAGCCTCACTCATACAAGAATGTTTTGTTGCCTCATCTTGAAACAGGATTGGAAGTGGAGCAGTGTTTTCTGTTCAGTTTTAGATGGGTTTTTTTCACTATTTTTTTACTATTTCAAAGTAGTTTCAAATTTACAAAATTTGCAATAATAAAAATAGTGTGAAGAAAAACCACTGTTTACACAGACTACCCAGCTTTACCTGTCTTAACACTCTAGCCAATTTGCTTTGCCATCTATTCTTTATCTCCCCCTCTCTCTCCTCCTGTTTTTCTCCATCTTTCTCTCTCTAACATATATATTATAACATGTTATAACATATATATGTCTTTGTGTATATATATATATATATATACACACACACACATATACATGACATGCACACACCACATACATACACACATATATGTATATATGTGTATCTATATAAACACACAGAGTATATATGTAAGTAATTATATATATACATATATACATATGCACATAATATTTTGAGCTATTTTAGGGTAAGTTACACATGTATAATAGTTTGACCCTTTATCCCTAAATATGTCAGTGTGTGTTTCCTAAGAATAGGGTTATCCTCTTACATTTTCACATCATAGTACAGTTATCAACTTTATAAATTTACATGAATATAATCCTTTAATCTACAGTGCATCTTTCAATTTTGTCAGTTTCTTAATAATATCTTTATAGAATAACCCCGACCAACTCCTCCAGGAGACAGTCAACTGGGTCTGTGACGAAGCTCCAGTTAAAACTCTAGAAACCAAAGCTTAGGTGAGCTTTCCTGAATGCAAATTCTTCATGTCTATTAGCACACGTCATTGATGAGAGGAGTTAACACTGTCCATGACTTCACCAGGAAAGGACAGCTGGATGATCCATGTTTGGAGACCTTCTAAAGTCTACCAATTGCATTTTTTCCTTTGTCTGATTTTCATTGGTATTCTTTCATTGAAATAGGCTATAGCCATGAGTATAATAGCTTTCAGTGATATTTGTCAGTTTTTCTAGAAAATTATCGAACTTGCGGGTGGTCTTGGGGATCTCTGAACTTGTAATTTGTGTCAAAAGTGAGGGTGATTAGGGAAATGCCCAGACTTTTTAGATGGTGTCAGAAGAAAGGGTGGTATTGTGGACAGTTCTCTAGCATCACAGTATTACATTGACCTGCCCCCGCCCCCTGCCCCAGCTATCAGAAGTGCCCTGTGGTACCTCAGACACCTGGAAAAGGTCACCAAACTTCAGTTTGCTTACACTGAAATTGCCTTTACTGGGTGGGTTCTGTAATTTAATCTCAAACAAAAGATTGCTCTCAAAACACAAGCCTATTTCTTTTGTTCTGAGGGTATTTTAATTGTTGTCTCCAAAAGATGTGAGGACATGTACCATATGACCTGCTCTACTAGATAGCCTAATGACAGTTTTGGGAGAAAGCTTTCTGGGTGCAGCTCTTATTACCTCATTGCTGACTTTATGAGTTAGTGGGAGGTAAGGAAGAGCAATTGGATAGGATAAGACATGCTGGGTTTAAACCAATTTCTACCCCCCAAAACACCTTTGGAGACTTTTCATACTATAATATAGCACGTGCTTGAGAAATAGCTAATATTTTTCCATAGTGAATCTTGCTAGTGAGGGAGGGAAATACTACTAAAAGGAATAGCAGTCTAAAAATTGATTCAAACAAATGTGCCATTAGAAGCATGCAGTTAAAGTAGTGAGTAAAGATGCTTTATTTCTTACAATTCTTTCTATGAACATCCATACTTTAGGACCATAAAAAGGATCAATGGATGTTCTTTCTTTTTTATTAAATTTGTAAGTCATTGGAAAATATACAAGTCCACACTTCTTTGCTCATATCCTGTTCATCTGTGAGTCTTACAATTCTTTCTATGAACATCCATACTTTAGGACCATAAAAAGGATCAATGGATGTTCTTTCTTTTTTATTAAATTTGTAAGTCATTGGAAAATATACAAGTCCACACTTCTTTGCTCATATCCTGTTCATCTGTGAGAGAGGGTGAAAATAATGGCTCAAAATGTTTCCCATCTTTGTCAGAGTCATATATCCTATTGATTGCTTGTTTCCAACAAATGGTGATGAGCCATAAACTCTAAAGCCCTCCATGCCCCATCTCCTTAACATTCTCCTCATAACAACCAGAATCAGGTCCATTCTATCTGCTTTTGTGATTTTAATCATTAGTTTGTAACTTTAATACCATCCATTTTGCTATCAACACGGTAGGTAAGGGTTTTTTTGGATGAAGAAAAATGAACCTTTTGCATTTTAAAATTGCATTTAATAATTTAGAACCACCATGGGTTTCTGTTCTTAGAAACTACAACCAGATCTCATATCGGCAGATTTGATTATTGAAAGCACAGAGTAAAAGTTGCATTATAATGTATGAAAATGTTGATGAAGAGCAATGGAGTGCTGTGTGGTACAGCTTTGATTTACAGATCAACTAGGGTGGCCAGTTATTGATCATTACCTGTGAATTATTGATACCCTGAGATCAGTGAAATGGTTTCTTTTCAGCTTGTCTCAGTTTACACTTCCTTCAAAGAATGCAGGTTTTGTTTGTAGGACTGTCTTTGTTTGACTTCCCTGAAACCTAATGGTTCACAGTACTTGTTAGAAGAGGATTCTATTTCATCTTGATATGTTAGGTAAATAAAAGTGTCTCCTTGGAAGGGAAGTCTTTCCGTTCAGTGTAGTAGTATTACCCCTTTGTATCAGATTCTTGTAGGGTCCTGGTTCTTTTAATATGAATTTGCCTTAATCATGTAACTACCTTTCCCACTTTTCTTGACCAAGTGACATTAGAGGTATTCTTTTCTTTTCTTCCTCCCTCCCTTCCTTCCTCCTTCCCTCCCTCCCTTCCTCCCACCCTTCCTTCCTTTTCCTGTCTTTCTTTCTTTCTATCTTCTTTCTAATGTGAAAAAGTTGTTAAGTGACAATTAAAACCATCATTATTTCACCCCAAATCAGAACCTTGAAACCACTTTTGAGTATACACTCCCCTTTACTCTTCTTGTGCAATTAGTTATCAAGCTGTATTGATAGTTTTCCTTGATATCTCATCAGTCTTTTCCCCCTTATTCTAATTGTTGCTACCATAATTAAGCACTTGCAATTATCAGCTATTTTCACTATCTGGAGTCCTGCCTCTCTATAATACATGATGTTCTCCACTTATAAATTTCAAAGGTTCAGCCCCTGAAGTTGAATGTAAAATACTACAATCAGATTTTGATCTGATTTTTAGAGGAAATCTATGATTAGAAAAAAGTTAAAGATTCCTTCTGTAAATCATCTTCTGGCACATTGCTTTAAATTTTTAACATTATTCTATACAAGTCTGTATGGATGTTCAGAGTGGACAGCTCATCTGTGCAATAGGATGTTTTATTCTAGATCAAAGAACAATTACCACTCTTAGTATGTGAGATATTTTAATGGTTATATTTAAACAGTTTCTTTTCTTTAAAGTTTTTGTTGTCTATTCAAAATCATCAGTGAACTCAAATGCCAATCAACAGGGGCTTGGTTGAATCAATAATGCTGTATCTGCAAAGTAGAATACTATGTAACTATTAAAAGAGATAAATCTACCTGGCTTAACATAGAAAAATCCCCAAGATGGATTGTCAAATAAGAAAGCAAGCTATGAGGGATTTTAGAGTAGATACACAATTTAGTTGAGAGAATAAGTATGTGTTTACATATGTACATCTGTATGTACAAAGTTTGGAAGGCTATACCCTATTTTATTAAAACAGCTACCTCTTAGAAATAAATGTAAATAGATTTTTAAAAATTTATACATTTAATTACTGATTGCAATTTTCATTAGGAGCTTGTATCACTTTTATATGCAAAGTTGAAAGAAAAAAATGACATATACCATGAGCGTTTGTAACTATATAAGCAAGTCTAAAGTTAATATTCAAAGCTCCTCATAATTTAGCCTCTGCTGATATTTCCACCATTACTGTTCACTTTGTTAGGATCAGTTGCAGTTTGCTTCTGGTTTACTAACTCTGTTTTGGCCAAAGCGATCTCCCTTTTCCCGAATATGCCTCATGTGAATGCATAGTAATGTCTCTGAACACCTCCATTCACAGGGATGAATCCTGGCCTCCTTTACATGTTAGCATATGTTCTTGCATCATGTTTTCACATACCTAACACTCCTGCCTACCGATACCAAGAGCAGAATTGTCTGAATGACAGGGATTGTGTACCACTGCCATTGTTTTCTCCAGATCCCTGCGCAACCTGTAATTTACATAATTTATTTAGATTGCCCCATATTTTCTTTTTTTTCACATGTTTATTGGAGTATAAATGCTTTACAATGTTGTGTTAGTTTCTGCTGTACAACAAAGTGAATCAGCTATATGTATACATATATCCCCATATCCCCTCCCTCTTGAGCCTCCCTCCCACCCTCCCTATCCCACCCCTCTAGGTCGTCACAAAGCACCAAGCTGACCTCCTTGTGCTATGCAGCAGCTTCCTACTAGCCATCCATTTTACGTTTGGTAGTGTATATATGTCAGTGCTACTCTTTCACTTCATCCCAGCATCGCCTGCCCCCTCCCCTGTGCCCTCAAATCCGTTTTCTATGTCTACATCTTTATTCCTGCCCTGCCACTAGGTTCATCAGTATGGCTTTTTAAAATTCCATATATATGTGTTAGCATACGGTATTTGTTTTTCTCTTTCTGACTTGCTTCACTCTGCATGATGGATTCTAGGTCCATCCACCTCACTACAAATAACTCAATTTCGTTCCTTTTTATGGTGGAGTAATATGCCATGTATATATATATGCGCCACATCTTCTTTATCCATTCATCTGTTGATGGACACTTAGGCTGCTTCCATATCCTCACTATTGTAAATAGAGTTGCAATGAACATTTTGGTACATGACTCTTTTTGAATTATGGTTTTCTCAGGGTATATACCCAGTAGTGGGATTGCTGGGTCATATGGTAGTTCTATTTTTAGGTTTTTAAGGAACCTCCATACTGTTCTCTGTAGTGGCTGTATCAATTTACATTCCCACCAACAGTACAAGAGGATTCCCTTTTCTGCACACCCTCTCCAGCATTTATTGTTTGTAGATTTTTTGATGATGGCCATTCTGACCAGTGTGCTGTGATACCTCCTTGTGGTTTTGATTTGCATTTCTCTAATGATGAGTGATGTTGAGCATCCTTTCATGTGTTTGTTGGCAATCTGTATATCTTCTTTGGAGAAATGTCTATTTAGGTCTTCTGCCTATTTTTGGATTGGGTTGCTTGTGTTTTTGATATTGAGCTGCTTGAGTTGTTTGTATGTTTTGGAGATTAATCCTTTGTCAGTTGCTTCATTTGCAAATATTTTCTCCCATTCTGAGGGTTGTCTTTTCGTCTTGTTTATGTTTTCCTTTGCTGTGCAAAAGCTTTGAAGTTTCATTAGGTCCCATTGGTTTATTTTTGTTTTTATTTCCATTTCTCTAGGAGGTGGGTCAAAAGGGATCTTGCTGTGATTTATGTCATAGAGTGTTCTGCCTATGTTTTCCTCTAAGAGTTTGATGGTGTCTGGCCTTACATTTAGGTCTTTAATCCATTTTGAGTTTATTTTTGTATATGGTTTTAGGGAGTGTTCTAATTTCATTCATTTACATGTAGGTTGTTTATTTGAGATGTTTCTTCTTTCTTAAGGTAGGGTTGTATTGATAGAAACTTCCCTCTTAGAACTGATTTTGCTGCATCCCATAGGTTTTTGTGTCATCATGTTTTCATTGTCATTTGTTTCTAGGTATTTTTTAATTTCCTCTTTGATTTCTTCAGTGATATCTTGGTTATTTAGTAGTGTACTGTTTAGCGTCCATGTGTCTGTATTTTTTGCACATTTTTTCCTGCAATTGATATTTAGTCTCATAGCGTTGTGGTTGGAAAAGATACTTGATACAATTTGAATGTTCTTAAATTTACCAAGGCTCGATTTGTGACCCAAGATGTGATCTATCCTGGAGAATGTTCCATGAGCACTTGAGAAGAATGTTTATTCTCTTGGTTTTGAATGGAATGTCCTATAAATAGCAATTAAGTCCATCTTGTTTAATGTATCATTTAAAGCTTGTGTTTCTGTATTTATTTTCATTTTGGATGATCTGTCCATTGGTGAAATTGGAGTGTTAAAGTCCCCTACTATGATTGTGTTACTGTCGATTTCCCCTTTTATGGCTGTTAGTATTTGCTTTATGTATTGAGGTGCTCCTTTGTTGGGTGCATAAATATTTACAATTGTTATATATTTTACTTGGGTTGATCCCTTGATCATTATGTAGTGTCCTTCTTTGTCTCTTGTCTTTGTTTTAAAGTCTCTTTTGTCTGATATGAGAATTGCTACTCCAGCTTTCTTTTGATTTCCATTTGCATGGAATATCTTTTTCCATTCCCTCGCTTTCAGTCTGTATGTGTCCCTAGGTCTGAAGTGGGTCTCTTGTAGACAGCATAAATATGGGTCTTGTTTTTGTATCCATTCAGCCAGTCTGTGTCTTTTGGTTGGAGCATTTAATCCATTTACCTTTATGGTAATTATTGATATGTGTGTTCCTATTCCCATTTTCTTAATTGTTTTGGGTTTATTATTGTAGGTCTTTTCCTTCTCTTGTGTTTCCTGCCTAGAGAAGTTCCTTTAACATTTGTTGTAAAGCTGGTTTGGTGGTGCTAAATTCTCTTAGCTTTTGCTTGTCTGTAAAGGTTTTAATTTCTCTGTTAAATCTGAATGAGATCCTTGCTGGGTAGAGTAATCTTGGTTGTAGGTTTTTCTCCTTCATCACTTTAAATATGTCCTGCCACTCCCTTCTGGCTTACAGAGTTTCTTCTGAAAGATCATCTGTTAATCTTATGGGGATTCCCTTCTGTGTTATTTGTTGTTTTTCCCTTGCAGCTTTTAATATTTTTTCCTTGTATTTAATTTTTGATAGTTTGATTAATATGTGTCTTGGCATGTTTCTCCTTGGATTTATCCTGTAAGGGGCTTTCTGTGCTTCCTGGACTTGATTAACTATTTCCTTTCCCATATTAGGGAAGTTTTCAACTATATCTTCAAATATTTTCTCTGTCCCTTTCTTTTTCTCTTCTTCTTCTGGGACTGCTATAATTCGAATGTTGGTGTTTTCATGTTGACCCAGAGGTCTCTGAGACTGTGCTCAGTTCTTTTCATTCGTTTTTTCTTTATTTTTCTCTCCAGTAGTTATTTCCACCATTTTATCTTCCAGGTCAATTATCTGTTCTTCCTCAGTTATTCTGCTACTGATTCCTTCTAGAGTATTTTATTTTCATTTACTGTGTTGTTCATCATTGTTTGTTTGCTCTTTAGTTCTTCTAGGTCCTTGTTAAATGTTTCTTGTATTTTCTCCATTCTATTTCCAAGATTTTGGCTCATCTTTACTATCATTACTCTGAATTCTTTTTCAGGTAGACTGCCTGTTTCCTCTTCATTTGTTAGGTCTGGTGGGTTTTTACCTTGCTGCATCATCTGCTGTGTTTTTACCTTGCTCCATCATCTGCATGATACTATGTATAGTATCATGTCATCAGCAAACAGTGACAGTTTTACTTCCTCTTTCCAACTTGTATTACTTTTATTTCTTTCTCTTCTCTGATTGCTGTGCCCAGGACTTCCAATACTATGTTGAATAATAGTGGCGAGAGAGGACATCCTTGTCTTGTTCCTGATCTTAGAGGAAATGCTTTCAGTTTCTCACCACTGAGAAAGATGTTTGCTGTGGGTTTGTCATATATGGCTTTTGTTATGTTGAGGTAGGTTCCTTCTATGCTCACTTTCTGGAGAGCTTTTATCATGAATAGGTGTTGAATTTTGTCAGAAGATTTTTCTGCGTCTTTTGAGATGATCATATGGTTTTTATTCTTTAATTTGTTGACATGGTGTATCACATTGATTCTTTTGCATATATTGAAGAATCCTTGCATCCCTGGGATAAGTCCCACTTGATCATGGTGTATGATCCTTTTAATGTGTTTTTGGATTCTGTTTGCTAGTATTTTGTTGAGGATTTTTGCATCTATTTTCATTGGTCATATTGATCTATAATTTTCTTTTTTGTGTGATATCTTTATCTGGTTTTGGTATCAGGGTAATGCTGCCCTTGTGGCATGAGTTTGGTATTATTCCTCCATCCACAATTTTTTGGAAGAGTTTTAAAGGATAGGTTTTAACTCTTCTCTAAATGTTTGTTAGAATTTGCCTGTGAAGCCGTCTGGTCCTGGACTTTTGTTTGTTGGAAGGTTTTTAATTATAGTTTCAATTTCATTACCTATGATTGGTCCGTTTATATTTTCTAATTTTTCCTGGTTCAATCTTGGAAGGTTGTAATTTTTCAAGAATTTGTCCATTTCTTCCAGGTTGTCCATTTTATAGGCATATAGTTGCTTGTAGTAGTCTCTTTTGATCTTTTGTATTTCTGCGGTGTCGGTTGTTATCTCTCCTTTTTCATTTCTAGTTTTATTGATTTGAGTCCTCTCCCTTTTTTTCTTGATGAGTCTGGCTAAAGTATTATCAATTTTTTTTAATCTCCTCAAAGAACCAACTTTTAATTTTATTGATCTTTGCTATTGTTTTTTCATTTGTATTTCATTTATCTCTGCTCTCATCTTTATGATTTCTTTCCTTCTACTAACTTTGGGTTTTCTTTGTTCTTCTTTTTCTAATTGCTTTAGGTTTAAGGTTAGATTGTTTATTTGAGATTTTTCTTGTTTCTTGAGGTGAGCTTGAATTGCTATGAATATCCCTCTTAGAGCTGCTTTTTCTGTCCTATAGGTGTTGGACTATCGTGTTTTCATTGTCATTTGTTTTAAGGTATTTTTTAAAATTGCTCTTTGATTTCTTTAGTGATCTGTTGGTTATTTAGCAGCGCACTGTTTAGCTTCCATATATTTGTGTTTTTTACTGTTGTTTTTTTTTCCTGTAATTGATTTCTAATCTCATAGTGTTGTGATTGGAAAATATGCTTGATATGATTTCAGTTTTCCTGAATTTTCCAAGACTTGACTTGTGACCCAAGGTGTGATCTATTCTGGAGAACAGTCCATGTGCAATCAAGAAGAAAGTATATTCTTCTACTTTCGGGTGGAATGTTCTAAAAATATCAGTTAAGTCTCTCTGGTCTATTGTGTTATTTAAAAGCTTGTGTTTCCTTATTTATTTTCTGTCTGTATGATCTGTCTGTTTGTGTAAATGGGGTGTTAAAGTCCCCCACTATTATTGTGTTACTGTATTTTCCCTGTTTTTTGGCTGTCAGCATTTGCCTTATGTATTGAGGTGCTCCTATGTTGGGTACATAAGTATTTATAATTGTTATGTTTTCTTCTTGGATTGATCCCGTCATCATTATATAGTGCCCTTCCTTATGTCTTGTAACAGTCTTTATTTCAAAGTCTATTTTTTCTAATATGAGTATTGCTATTCCATCTTTCTTGTGATTTTCATTTGCATGGAATATCCTTTTCCATCCCCTCACTTTCAGTCTGTATGTGTCCCTACGTCCAATATGGGTTTCTTGTAGACAGCATATATAAGGATCTTGTTTTTGTATCCATTCAGCCAGTGTGTGTCTTTTGTTTGTGGCATTTAATCCATTTACATTCAAGGTGGTTATTGATATGTATGTTACTATTACGATTTTCTTAATTAATTTGGGTTTGTTTTTGTGGGTGTTTTCCTTCTCTTGTGTCTCCCACTTAGAGAAGTTCCTTTAGCATTTGTTATAAAGCTGGTTTGCTGGTGCTGAATTCTTGTAGCTTTTGCTTGTCTGTAAAGATTTTCATTTCTTCGGGCTTCCCTGGTGGCACAGCGGTTGAGAGTCCGCCTGCCGATGCAGGGGACACGGGTTCGTGCCCCGGTCCGGGAAGATGCCACATGCCGCAGAGCGTCTGGGCCTGTGAGCCATGGCCGCTGAGCCTGCGCATCCGGAGTCTGTGCTCCATGTCGGGAGAGGCCACAACAGTGAGAGGCCTGCGTACCGCCAAAAAAAAAAAAAAAAGCTATGAAAACAAAACCTATGGATGGAGACCTACATGAAAGATGGAAGAGTATAATAATGGTCAGAGTACATTATTCTGGCAGAAGCAACAGCCCTTAAGGAGGACAACTTTATAAATTACAAATTGGATTTAAATAGACAGGGAATTGAAAGTGGAGACATTATATTCTGCAGAAGATGATGGACAGGGGAGAACAAAGAAAATAAAACTGAGATTGTTAACAAAATACAATGCTAAGCATATAAGTTAGGACTGAGTCCTTAACTTTCATTTTTATTAATGACTGGGTGAGTATAGATTACTGACTACACAGAACCAAGCCTGGGAACACATTTTATATTTATGATCTTTGTGCCTAAAACTAGATTCTCCTGCAATTTAATATGACACTAGGACAATGACTGGCCAAGTTTTAGATTAATCACTCTTACACAAAGATTTTTCATTCATATAATCTCAAACAAATACTGCGTCATCAATTAAGTTCCAGATCCTATGCACTCTGGCAGAAGATATAAATATCTTGCAAGCCCAGCGTCACTTTCCTCTTTCTCTGGTAACAAATCACACTTTCTATTATGACAATGGCCCCAGTTATCGGCCCAGGAATAAACACTTGACTCAGGAAGAGCCAATTAAAGCCCTCCTTTAGAGTTGATCAAGAGCTTTAAGGTTAGAGTATTTCAATCTTATGAAATTTTTGTAAAACAAAATTATTTCAAAATCTACTAATTATTCTTTAAGTTCTAGAAACTGCATTCTGTGACTAAGAGGACAATTTATTTGCTGTCGTTTCTGCTCTGCCCACTTTATGTTTCTGTTATTGTGAGATAAAGGCAGTGAGGAATGGCAAACCAATTCTGATTCATTCAACACATGAGTGCTTCTTAGGTACAAAACACCATTCTGAACATTGTCCGAGGTAAAAAGATAAATAATACCTAGCCCCTTATAATACCTAGCCCCTTACCCTCAAGGATCTTCCAGCTTAGCAAGGGAAATAAAACATGCACACAGATGACTGCAACAAAAAGAAGATAATGATTGCTGCCAGATGTTTGGGGAGAATGAGTAGAGCAAAGAGAGAACACAGAATAATGCAACATTCAACAGTCAGCCAAGAACTATTTGTTGAGCAATTGCAAGCTGTGACCTGGAAATGGAAGAGGAGAACATAGATCTTCACATGGGCAGGTGAAAACTCAAGTGTTATTACTTGTAACACAGCTCTTCAAATATATTTTTTGGCACCAAGTGCCTACTAAATAGCCTTAAATTAAAAACTAAATAAGGATACAGTCTCTATCAAATATAGCCTGAGGTACTGATGACCTGCAGGAGGGGACACCTTTGAAAAACAGCTTCCTAACTGCACTACAGCCTGCTCTGGCATCCTGATTCCACTCCCCAAACCCCCCAAATCTTCAGCCAGAAAAAAAAAAAAAGAATGGATCACTGGATCACTGGATCGATGGGGAGATTTCTGTCTGCTCCTCCTACTGTCACCTCTTTCTTGCTATTTCCTACCCGAGGAAACCTGACATCAGCCCAAAAGCATCTCTGGAAATGGGCAGGAGGGAGCCTGTCAGCGCCAGAGAAGAAAGTGCGCTCTGCAGAGTTCTCAGTTGTTCCATCTCTCGCGATGAAAGGAAGAAAAGGAGCGAATCCGCCACAGATTTACAGGAGACCAGGGTTACTCCATCCGGCTCCGGCCACAGTAACCCCTGAAGACCAAAGATGCATTTCCATTCCCAGCATTTCTTGTTGGCGTCTTTCCCTACAGACTAGCCCAGTGCCTGGCCCCGGAGAAGTCTCTGCGTAAAGGTTCTTTAGGTCATAAATCAGGCTCCTGTGTGTATGTGTGTTTTTCTTAGGAAAAACTGGCACAGACGAATTAGCAGTAGAGAGTCTCCCTACTACCCTTCACGCTTGGCGGCATCACCTTCGACTACCTCGCATTCTCCGGGCGCTGACAGCCCCGGCTCCGGACCTCAGGGTTGGAAGCAGTCAGCCCTAGCTAGAACCGCCCTGTCCGGGGCTGATGCCACCCTGTGCCTAGAATGTGCGTGTGGGTGCAGGCGGGCGAGCGAGCGGCTTCTACAGTGAGACCGAAGCAGGAGCTCAGCCTTCGCCTGCGACCTGCAATCCCGATTCCCTGGGGACCTCGAAACTCCCAATCGGAGGTACTCCCCCCCCCCCCCCCCGCAGCCGCCCACCCATTCCCTCCCCCCTTACCTCAGCACGCAGCCCCTCCCTGCGTGATGATACAAAACCGTGGGGAGGGTGGGCGCTGGGAAGGGTGGGGAGAGCCTGAGAGCGAGCGAGGGTGGGAGGGAGTGGGCGGAGGAGGAGAGGGAGCCGAACGCGCATTTAAAGCGATAGCCATCCTCGCTCTCTCCCCAGTGCTGGGCTGTTGGAGAGCTCGAGCTGCTAGCCACCGAGCGCGAGCTCGAGCGCGGCGCGCTGGCCGGGGAACCCGAGAGCGCACGGCGCCCCAAGCTGGCAGGCGCCGCTGGAGCCCCCACCCTCGCCGGCTGCCCTTCCCCGGGCGCCCCTACCCTCCTCGCCCGCAGGAGACCCTGGGCTTCCCCGGCGGAGCTCACCCCAAGGGGCCAGGACTCCGGCGAGCCCGCCACCGTCCCCTCGAGTGCCGCCGCCACCACCGCAGCCGCGGAAGCAGCATGGTCCAGCTGGGGAAGCTGCTCCGCGCCCTGACTTTGATGAAGTTTCCCTGCTGCGTGCTGGAGGTGCTTCTGTGCGCGCTGGCGGTGGCGGCGCGCGGCCAGATGTACGCCCCGTACTCCATTCGGATCGAGGGGGACATCACCCTCGGGGAGCTGTTCCCGGTGCACGCGAAGGGTCCCAGCGGAGTGCCCTGCGGCGACATCAAGAGGGAGAACGGGATCCACAGGCTGGAAGCGATACTCTACGCCCTGGACCAGATCAACAACGATCCCAACCTGCTGCCCAACGTGACGCTGGCAGCGCGGATCCTGGACACTTGTTCCAGGGACACTTATGCGCTCGAACAGTCGCTCACTTTCGTCCAGGCGCTCATCCAGAAGGACACCTCCGAAGTGCGCTGCACCAACGGCGAGCCTCCGGTTTTCGTCAAGCCCGAGAAAGTAGTTGGAGTGATTGGGGCTTCGGGGAGTTCGGTCTCCATCATGGTAGCCAATATCCTGAGGCTTTTCCAGGTAGGAGGCGCTCCCTCCGGAGCAGAGCGCGCCGTAGCTCCCCGCGCTCTTTATCCTGAAGGCTGGCTTGGACTCCAGGGGTGCGGGGTCTGGTCAGCCTTCGCTCATTTCCACCCTGGAGATCCTGCCGAATCCCTCCCACCTCACCCGAGGAGGTACTTTCCCTGCTTGATTCATTTCCCTTCCATCTCTCCCCTGTCCGCGCTCCACTCCATCCGGCTTGACATTCTGGATTTATGGCCCCATTGACAAGAAACAGTCTCCGAAAAACAAGACGATGATTTAAATGGGTTTGCATTAGAGTGAAATATGGTTCCAAAACAGGCTTGTAAAAGTGCCGGGCTCCTGTGAGAGCCACTTAGGCGCAAGGAATATGAAAGATGAGAAGACGCCTAGAAACTAGGCATTTCTCAACTCTCCAGCTTCCCTGCCCCAAGCCGCCCGACAAGCTGCAGCTCCCTTGGAAAATTTCGAGAAGAGCTTAGGGAGGCAGTTCTTAAACCGAAGGCTAGGTCTTCACCTACATTTGGACGTGAATTGCCCATTTCGCTTGGGTTGGATTTCCCGACCTGTAACCTGTCTCTGCGAGGGCATGGGGCGGAAGGCGTGGGGACTGTCTTCAAGCGGGGAGAAGCCACCCGCAGACGTGCCCCCAGGTGATTTGCTCTGAGCAGTTGTTTGCACCGTCTAAACTGCCTTTGCGATCCGGCCACTGGCAGGAGCCGGGCGATCCGCTTTCTACTCCTGCCAGCTCAGAGCCCGGAGGTGAGCTCATGCTAACTGCGAAACACAGTCGCTTCTTCTGCACCCACCCGGTGCCCATCCTTTCCCACGACCTCCCTAACGCAGCCCCCAGCCCCAGTCCTGGGTTTTGAGGACGATTCTCAGAGCCAGACAAGAAGGCGCCTGGAGGGAGGCAGTAGGGTGCGCTGAGCAAGGCCGGGCGGTCCTCTAGCTCCGGGTGCAGGCGGGCAACGGCGGAAGATGCGAGGACGGCGGATCGGGCCCGTTGAGCGGTGGGCGGTGCTGCAGTGCTCTCTCACCGCCTGCTCCCGCAGCCTCGGCCCCACGGCTCCTGTGCCGCCCTGGGTATAGATGGATGGCTTCTGGATGAAGAAATTGAGTTTCAGGGTCTGCGTGACTATGGGTTCTCTTGTTTCTCTGTCTTTCTTCCTGTGTGTCTCTCTCCTTGTGTCTCTTTCTCCCTTTTTTTTTTTTTGTCTCTCTGTTTTTTATGTTCTCCCTTTCAATTTCTGCCTCTCTTTTCCTTCTCTACCCCTATCTCCAAGTTTTTTGTTCATCTCTGTCTTGAAGTGATCCTTTCCTAATGCACAGCTCTCTCCCTGCCTGGTAGGACCCAAGGTCAGTTAGTCCCTTCTCCAGATGTTCTGGCTGACCCTTATGCTCCCCGTAGCTAAAAAGTTGGCTCCCTCTCAAGTGCCTTTCCTGAAGCATGTTGGGTTTCTGGAGGGGACTCCTTGTGAGATTCAAGCTGTCACTACATCAGCACCCAGGGGTATGAAGTTTGTGTTTGTGCCAGAAGGAGGGGTGCCTGTCTAAAGCTGCAGCCTGGTATGGCCCCTCTGAGCCTCTGAGCATCCCTAGCACCTGTTGAGTATGCCACATCTAGATGTTTGCAAGGCCAAAAGTGCTTCTGGGCAGCCTTCACTTTGAGGTAATGCTTTCAGGAAGAGCCTGGGTTGTTGTAAGCAAAACCCAGAAGCACTTCCTTTACCTCTGAGCTTAAACTAGAGAACCTGAGGAGGCAGCGCTGCAGGGAGGATGAGGCCAGAGGTCACCTGAGAACCACAGGGGCAACTCACAGTATTTTTACTGGAGCTCTGGGGGTTGAAGGCACATTTGCTGTTTGACATTTTAAAAATTATTTTGGTGCCTTCACTTGGAGCTTGGGCAGTACTGCAGATGGGCCTGCCTGTCGAAAAAAGAGAGAAATCTTAAAGTCAAGAGAGAGCTTGCAAACGAGGCTGAAGGATTGTGTTTGCTGAAAAAGATTCCAGGGGGAGCTGATTCCTTCTCTGGTGTGTGGATCTGAGGCACCTGCAAGAAAAGAGAATGCTTGCCTTATGCTTAGTTCCCCCGTTCCCTGGGCTGGGAAGGAAAGGAACTGAATGCCAGCATTAGCAGTGTGCGTTGGGACCAAAACCATTCAGAGAAAACACTGTCATTTTCCTCTAATTTGCAAATTGCAGCTATTCATGTTGGATTGAACAGCTGAGGGAAAAGAGCCCCCAGTTTTCACCTGCATTTATTGAGAAGAGGCTGGTAGTAGGAGGGATGCACCAACTTGTAGGTTGTGCTGCAAGTTGGATATAAGCTTGGTGTGAGCATCCTGGTTAACCACTGCCCATGTTCAAATATACAGAGATAGATTCCAACAATCTCTTCCAGTAGCCTTATTTTTGCGTGTGATCTTAGAAGCTCCTGGCATGTAAGTCCAGTCCCCAGTTTCCCAGCCTCTGTAAACCTGCAAAATGAATAGAGAGAATAGTGGAACACAGACCTATTGTTCAAAGACACAGTCACTTTAGGGAAAGAGGAAAAGAACGGGTAGGTGAATCTTCTCTGGGATTGCAGGGTTCAGCTCAATGAAGACTGTCCTGTATAAAAGAAACTCCTCTAAATGGTTGAATTCTTAGCTCTCCGGAGATTTGAGTTTTCTTTTCCCCAGTCCCTGTGGGTTGCTGTGGGGAATGTGCCAAACCTATCATTTGAGATAAAAATTTATGGTGAGGTAAGCTTCTAGGCTGGGGGAAGGAAGACTTAGTGACTGAAATGGGGGATGCTAAGCACTGGGGGGCAGGAAGGAACAAGGAGCTAGTAATGGATGTAACAAATGCTGCAGCTGCCAGCAAAGCCTGGATTGAAGTTCTTTCCTGAAAATGAGGACCTGGGCAAGAATGACCACTCAGATGTAAACAGTGTCTCTGACTGGGAATTCTCATCTGCCTGCCGGTGGGCCAGAGCTGAGCAAGTCCTTTCTCTCCTCTGTATGCACACTGAATTGGTTAGTAAGTGACATGTCAGAGGACATGAATCATATTCAGTGGATCTTTCAAATCCAGGAGTTTGAGGCTAATGAAATTAGTGTGTGGCCAGGGCTCTGCCAACTAGAATTAAGTCACTGCAGCCACCCTGCAATGCATTTTCAGCCTGAAGGGAGCATCAGGGAGGAATTTCGGGAGATTTGTTTCGGAGCCTGTACAAAATAATACTCTCCTAATGCTAAGAAAGATTAAATGTAAATTAATATTGACTACGAGTAACATATTTAAAAAATAATCGCCGAGTGGGGGATGGCTTAAAGTGGAGAGATTATATAATATGGTGTCCAAAGAATAAATCTCCTCTGACCGCTGTTTCATGGGCTATAAGTAAGATATATTACAATGGAAAGTAATGGGAACGTTTTTATTCAAGGCTTCTCTGCTATTGACTTGAGAGCAAACACTCTGAGAGTATAAATTACTCTTGCTATGTGCTGACTCTGAATGAACAATATTTCATGTGCAGTGACATGGTCTAAGCTATAGACTTGGAATTGAATGGCATCTGTTTCAATTGTTTTGTTCTCTCAAGAGCAACTAGATAGAAAAAAGTGGTCAATTTGACCCTTGTGGGAGCGTGTTGCAAATCTAAACCTGTGTCCCTCATACCATAAATGAAATACATTTGTAAATTTGTAAGTGTTTTCCTTCTGTTCATTGATGCTTGAGTATAATCTCAAACTTTGGGAGCAACATTTTATACATAAGTACTTGGTTTTCTTCCTTTCTTCTTTCTCTTTCTCCTCTCTCTCTCTCTCTGTTTCTATCTCTCTCTCTCTCTTTCTCCATCTTATGTAATTGGATAGAACTGGGCACCTAGGATGATGTGGTGTTACTATAGTGGGATTTTTTTTTTTTAAAAAAAACAACTCTAACTTACCCTTTTAAAAATTTCATAAATACAGGTGTCAGTGCCATTTGGAATAGTCTCTATAACAATTTCTGTCTCCACATTTACTGTGTTTCAGCAAATTTACCTAACAGATGGTGAGTGGGCAATTTTTAAAGGGGCATTTTTTAAAAGAGCGGAGAGGGAAGGAATAGAGACAGGCACATTCTACATTTGAAGTTACCTCCACGTGTATTTTATGTATGTATACCCATACAATTAAGAAGTCTTTGGATGTTTTATCTTCAAGAATAATTCAGATAATGGATTACTTGAATTATCATAAACATTTAGGGTTTAACAGATTTGTTACATATAGACGTTGTATCATGGATTTAAAAGACCATAGCCAGCGGGCAGCGGCGGGCGGAGAGACCGAGGGGCGACGCGGGCTGGGCGGCGGGTGCGGGGGTCCGTGCTTCCTCGCGGTGGAGGGCTGGGGTTCGCCGGAGACGCCGGGTTGCTCCGCGTTGCCAGGTTACCGCCCCGCGCCCGCTCTTCCGCCCGGGCCGCCCTCGGCGCCGCCTGAGCCGCGGTGCGGGCTGCGCGGGGCGCCGGTTCCGCGTAAGCCTGGGTCGGGCGCTGCGTGCGGGACTCTCGTCGCGCGTGGACAGGGAGCGAGCGTGCGGGGGACGTAGGGCGCCGACCTGAGGCTCCCCGGCGCTCCGGCTTCGCTCAGGGCGCCCGCTCAGGGGCCTCCGGCGCGAGGCCCCCTTTGTGGTCAAGATGGCGGCGCCCAGGCGGGCCGCGCCGAGGTGAGCTGGAGCCGGGCCCGGAGCGGGGCGAGTCTGCCACGCCCAGGACTTGGACCCCGGGCTGGTCTCCCGTCTGCCGGGGAGCGGCGGGTGAGTGGGCGCGGCCGCGCGTAGGTCCCTCTCGTGGGGTGGTCAGCTCTCCGTGCGTCCGCGGACTTCTGTCGTCTGATAGATCTGGGGTGGCCCAGGTTGGAGGCGAGGGTGCTTGATAGTGGAAACCTGAGGGGTTTAAGGACTCCCTTGGGA
Source organism: Orcinus orca (assembly GCF_937001465.1). Classification (NCBI taxonomy): domain Eukaryota; kingdom Metazoa; phylum Chordata; class Mammalia; order Artiodactyla; family Delphinidae; genus Orcinus; species Orcinus orca. Next base: position 91,042,631 of record NC_064570.1, read on the forward strand.
TCGTTTCAGACCCCAGCAAGAAGCTGAGCAAGTTTCCTCCTGACTCTCTTCCCGGCTAAGTTTTCTCGCTTCTCTGAAGGTGCCAGGTTTTCTGAATCACCTTGTTACCCGGGGGGATACAGTTGGTGGTTCTGACCGTGGAACGTAGGACCCGGCGAGGGGAAGCCTGAGCTGGTTCTAGTTACTTTGTTTGCAAAGCACTTGTCTTGTCTTTGGAATCTTTGTGTATGTAACCAACGTTGGGAAGAGCCAGCGTTTTCTCCTCCAAAACACTGCGAGGGGTAACTTTATACGTAAGAAACAAGCGGGCGTTCACATCCATCTCTTTTCCAGCCACTGAGTTTTGGTTGTGTTTCCTTTCTTTAAGTTTGTCTCGTTCTGAAGTGATAACAAAAAAAAAAAAAAAAAAAAAAAAGACCATAGCCAATTACACAAAGTATACTCTAGTCTCAGTCCTGCCATTAATTAGCTTAAGTCATTTAATTTTTCTAGGCCTCATTTTTCTCATGTGATGTTTTCTCTTTGAAAAAGTATAGTTTCTAATCTCTGTGTCATAGTTCAGCTTGGAGAAAACCTGTTCTTATCCAAACTCCATGACATTGTATTTCCAGCTCCAACTTTGGACTTTGAGTGAGTTGGGGGCAACTTTTTAAGGATATTTTCACACAGCTTTTTTAGTTAATATCAGTCTAGCTGACTTGTCATACTCAGACTTTCTCCCATATTCTTTTACCAGTGTGTTCCTTAGTCATATATATAAAGACTGTTGTGGGAAAAATGACCTCCTGGGTCAGCTTACTGCATGGTCATCGACACAGGCAGGGAGTAAGATTCTGTGGATTTTACAGAAGCAGATACAGGTTTCATTATCCATGTCCTCTCCCCTTTCATCTTACAAAAACAGCAGGCTTTTCTTGGAGAACGGCCAGATAATGCTATCCTGCCTCCTCACTGGCCCCGGGGATGAGTTGCCCAGGGACTGACCTCCAGTAAAGCAGGTGATTGGCTCATGGGTAGGCATCTGACCTTGGCTAAGTCTATCAGACTCCTCCCCAGGACTTTTCTCTCAGAGAAAAATGGAAGAATTGTCTTTTCTCTCTGGAATTTCTAAGCTGGGGAGATATGACTCTGGGACTCCCAGTGACCATCCAGCACAAGAAGAGACTTTCTGTGAAATAAAGTCTTGCAGAGGTAAGCAGGGCTGAGCGATGGAGAGAGAGCTGGAACCCTGCTGACACTCTGGAACTTCCAGATCCAACTGTATCTGAATATGGCTGCATCCCTGAATTTCTAGTACTTGTTTGTTGAGGTTGTTGTTGTTGTTTGGTTTTTGTTTTTAAATTTCCTTTGACTATTTTGAACTTGTTTTCAGCCATGTGCATTTGAAAGCATCATAGCTAAAAGAGCTAATTTCCTACATTAATGTCAGGTTTGCTGATTGGCATTCCTTAAGTGAAAAATAATATCCGCTATTTTCTTTAAATAAAATCCTTCTAGCTCAGGTTTGAGATATTCAAAACTCTGCCTCCTACCCCCCTCTTTCCAACATTTACTATATCACCTTGAAGCATTTGTGACCACATCTTTCCCATCTAGACGCAGTTGAGAGAGAGAGCAAATACTTCTGATATAAACCGCAACCTATACGCCTCCTACCTGGAAGCTTTAGAACATACTTGATTCTTGTCATCAAAGCAAATCTTTTGTTGTTGTCTCCAGGGCACAGAAGCATTTTCATGGCATAATGGAGTACAAAGTACATTAAGCCTAACTCTACTTCTCACCCTCTTTTACTTTAAATAGGCAGAAAAGAACAATCTCAAACACATTTTCCCAACAAATAAAATACATATACAATTATGTTTAGAAGACATTTATGCAACATATAGTTAGACTGATTAATTAATGGACCTTTCACCAATTGGCACAGTAAATATATATGTTCAATGTGCTTAATTAAAAAGAAGACAATAGGGCTTCCCTGGTGGCGCAGTGGTTGAGAGTCCGCCTGCCGATGCAGGGGACACGGGTTCGTGCCCCGGTCCGGGAGGATCCCACATGCCGCGGAGCAGCTGGGCCCGTGAGCCATGGCCGCTGAGCCTGTGCGTCCAGAGCCTGTGCTCCACAAGGGGAGAGGCCACAACAGTGAGAGGCCCACGTACCGCAAAAAAAAAAAAAAAAAAAAAAAAGAAAGAAGACAATAACATATTTTTACAGGTTAATTATCTGAGAAGAGTATTGTGCCAGCACACTTGATACTACAGTATTTCATGTTTGACAAGTAATCTTCTTTCAATTATATTTACTGCTAAATGTTTCTTGGATCAAGCTATTAAATTATAAGGTCAAAAGTAAAATGATATGAAATTACAATGATAAAGGGACACATATCCCACTTTATGAGAATAGAAGTTCTAATTTCTTTTCAATACTACTAGTAGTGACCACAGTACTAATTTGAGCCCTTACTATGAGCCACTGTGCCCATATACATTTAGTTCTTACAGTAGTTCTGCAAAGGGCATATAATAATCCACACTGTAAAGCTGAAGAAAGTGATTCTCATAGCTGAAAGTCACATAGCTGGTGAGTGGCAAAGTCTGGATTCAAACTTAGAGTCGTCTGACAATGCCCAGGTTGTTGACCACTATGTACACTGCTCAGTTGTTGCACCAATAAAGAAGTGCTTGAAATAATTATAGATTTGCCTACCCTGAAACTGCAGTGATTTAAAGACATCAAAGTTGCCAGTTGCTTAACCACATCTACTTACAGTAAGAAATTACATTTTATTTCATTTCTAAAACAAGATTAATTCTGCAGGCCCATCGAAACTTGAGCACACAAATCCTACCTCCAAATGAAAGATGCTTCTTTTCCATTATTCAACAGATGGCCCTGTACAGAGGCAATAAATATATAGTAGAATTTTCATTCAAATAAATGAGAAGAGAGGTTTCTTCTTGTCCTGATTCAGTGCCCATCATTATGGATTATGATGGCTCTTCCCAAACTTTACTTCATTCACTCCACTCTTTCTGCAAAGCTCCAGTAATGGAATCCATCATTCAGATATATGTGCAAAGCGAAAGGACCGTATTAATACAGTTGCTGAAAGTCACGTTGATAGAGCACAGGAAATACATCCTAATAAATGCAACATTAATGTTTGTGTGGGCCTTGGAGTGAGGGGTAGAAGAATTTTCAGTTTAATGGAATATTTTGCCTCTTGCTATGAAAGTGTGGCTTAATAGTCTTGTAATTGGTCATTTACAGACCTCCATCTCTGGGTTTCATGCTTTCTTTACTCTGCAGCTGTTGATTCCTTCTCTTGTTCTGGATGGAGGATAGCAACGAAGCCACTTCAAAGGGCTCAGCCTGCCTTTTTGTGTTATTGTTTAGATGAAGATATTTCCATTTATTAAAGCACACTGTTTAAACATTTTTATCATGTTTTAAACTTGACTGTGTTCTGAAGGTATGAGCACAGGCAGACATAATGGGGGATGTTTTCCAGGAGAAAACATACTCTTATCAAAGGAATTATCAAAATTTTCATGTATGGAGTGAGAATCAAATTCTGGAGTTAGACCTGAATTTAAATTCATACTCACAACCTATTACCAGTCTCGTCTTGATCAAACAGTTACCACACTTCTCATCAATTTCCTTATCTTTGAAAGCGGAATAAGAGAAGTATGCCTGGTGGAGTTACACATAAAGCTCATCTGATAGAATATTCATAAGGATTTTGCACAAAATACACATGGAAATATTTTAGCACCGAGTTTAGCGTGCGATTCGTCTTCAATACATTAAAGAGCTATTATTTTATTATTATTATACTATCATTAAATATCACTATTACTTAAATGTCATTATTGCTAAAATTGCTGTAAAATTACCGCAATAACCCATGATGAATTCCCCTCTTCTGTTTCCTTTGTTTAAATGGAAAATATATATATAAATCTAGACAGAGAACACTTTAGTGATCCTATTCAGTGGAGTGAGAATTTCCATGGCACTGATTAAAACAAATCCTGAATTGCATGGACTTAAGATAGCAGAGAGGGGCTTCCCTGGTGGTGCAGTGGTTGAGAGCCCGCCTGCCGATGCAGGGGACACGGGTTCGTGACCCGATCCGGGAAGATCCCACATGCTGTGGAGCGGCTGGGCCTGTGAGCCATGGCTGCTGAGCCTGTGCGTCCGGAGCCTGTGCTCCTCAACGGGAGAGGCCGCAACAGTGAGAGGCCTGCGTACCGCAAAGAAAAAAAAAAAAAAGATAGCAGAGAGGCTAAGAGGTTTGAAGTTAGACATCCCCAAGTGTGAATTCTACTGTGACCCTCTTCTAGCTCTAGAACCTTGAGGAAGTTGCTTAAACTTTCTGAGCTTCACTACTAGTTTCCTCATCTGTATCTTTTTCAGGACTATTTATCAAGTATCTTCCTGTTCTCTATGCTTGGACGTATCAATGAATAAATTAGACAAGAGCCTTTGCCTGCGTGCTCCTTCTTGCATGCTTTCTCCCTCCTTACACTCTCGTGTGGATACGGATGTTATAAATAAATTCTATGCTTTGTCACAGGTTGATGGGCGCTACGGGATAAGGAAAAGGATGTGAAGCTCACTGAAGAGGCTTGGGTTGGGAGTGCTGGAGGAGTGTACAGGTAGGTTCTGATTTTAAATAGGGTAGTCAGGGTGGATTTTATAAGTTGACATTTGAGCAAAGACTTGAAGTGAGGGAGTTGTCAGAATGTATGAGGGGGAGACCACTCCCTGGGAGCAAGAATAACCAGTCCCAAAACTCTAAGGCAGAAATATGCCGGGCAGCTTGGAGGAATATCAAGGAGGCCACCCTGGCTGACTTAGTCAGTGGGGAGGAAGAGACAGCAGGAGGGCTGTAGGTCGGAGATGTGATGGGATGGATTGGGTAAGTCCTGGGAGGCCATCACATGCATTGTGTCTTTTACTCTAAATGTAGGCAGCCAGGGGCAGGATTTCAGCCGAGGTGTGGCATGAACTGTCTCTTGTTTGAAAAGCATAACTCTATCTGTGGTCTTGAGGATGTGGGGAGAGAGTGGAGTCAGGGAGAATCTCGGGAGGTGACTACAGGATCCTCGAGGTCTATGTTGGTGGCCTGCACCAGGCTGCTAGCGGCTGGTAATTCTCAGAAGTGGCACATTGGGAAGGTTGTGACAGCATTTCGTGGTAGATTGAATGCAAGAATGGAAAGGAAGAGGGGGTCAAGGGTGAATTCGAGATTTAGGGCCTGGGGAACTGGAAAGGTGTGGTTACTGTCACCTAAGATGGAAAAAGTTTGGGGTAGAGCATGTTTGGGGGGATTAAAGACCAGTTTTGGAGGTATAAGATTTGAGATGTTTTCGTGACGTCCAAGTAGAGATGCTGAGTACACAGTTGGATACACAAGTCTGCAGTTCTGAAGAAAGGTCTAAACTAGAGATACACTTTAATACAATGGAGATATTAAGAATAATTACATGGAAGCGCTATTTTAAAGATAAAATGAAGTAATGCAATTAGCACTCTGTCTTCTCAAAACATTTAATAACTGTTAGCTAAAATAATTACCTGAAATGAAAAAATACCTATAGTTTCTTTTGTTGTTCGCAGTAAAAGTGAATAAAACGTCACAATTATTTTAATAGTATTTGTGACACAGTAGTTTTAGTTAAGACACCATGACTACAAACATTTACAATAAACCTTTCAATCTCCTACTTTTCACTCTGATAGGGTACTTGGAACCATATTTTGTAAGGTTTAAGTTAGTTGTTATAGGGTACCTCTTTAATTAGAAGTAATTCTGAACTGTCTAGTTCCATGCAGTTTTATATACATATATGTATAATTACTATTTTATGATTTATCAAACTCAGTTGAAAATTTGCATCACTGATATACATTAGAATTTAAGCATTTACCCAGGTATTCAAGGAAAAAAATGTACTTGTCTTGTAATTTCCATAGGGGTACTTACTTTCCCATCTTCCCTTCACTTTGCAATTGAAAACATGGCAGGGGAAATATTATCTTACTGGTCTTTGAGTTCCCCTTAGCTATCTGCAAGTCCTTAAACAGCCTTTGTGGCTTAACCAAAATTCTCTTCCATCTTCATTCCGCTAACAGATATTGGTCTAAGCATGTACTTATACTAAAAAATGCATGACCACGTTGTCTCTACACATCTATAATTTTATGTTAACACTATCATTATGTAAGCTATACTTTAATTGTAATTATAACAGATTTTATGTCAACACACATCCATTTCTAGTGTTCATCTGGTGTTCAAGGGGAGAGCAGCATGTCGTAAATTTTATCAAAATATAACATCTGAAGAATAGAACAGAGGGTAATTGTGTAATTCTGTATTCACTCTAATTAAGTTCAGTGGAGTTGGCATAATAGAATTAAGATGAAAAAAAAAAGACATTGAGGTACCATGGCTCCCTCTCCTAACACACCCTGTTTGTATCCGAGAGCAGAGACTCGGCACCTTTCTGTACAGAAATGGAGACAGGAAGAGGCCAGAGGATGAATGACAGGCACGAATGAGGTGGAACTTGAAGAGCAACATGGAAATGAAATACTTCTTTTGTATTTGGTAGGTGGGGAAAATGTACCAGTGTGTATGCCTACTGGGACCACGTTTTCCAGAACGGTTAAGCCCAGTGTCAACTGTGCTGTCCCACCTTCCTCGTAAGTAGGAACATACTGTTACTTGAATCTTTGCTTCCTGTTTCTTGATACCTGGTTGAGAAGATTATCACAGGAACTGCATCTTGTTAGCAAATACACTGTTTTGAAATGATTGACACTCACTGAAGAGTGGCAACTCCAAGTTTGCTCTCTCTTGATCTTGGACTATTTAAGTCTGGAGTGCAGGAGTGGGTTATGGGGAAAGACCATTGGAATTCTTATGTCTTCAGCATAATGGTTATAGCATAATGGTTAGGAGTGTAGGTGCTGGTTCAAATCTCTGCTTTCCACTTGCTAACCATATGAGCTTGGGCAATTTACCTGATTACCTGAACCTCAATACTCCTGCCTATAAAATGATGTTAATAATATTTCATCCTCATAGACTTGTTTTCAATGTTGAAATGAAGTCACTTACACCAAGCACTTAATACAATGCCTAGAGCATAGTAAAGTCTATTATTATTACTATTACTACTACTACTACTACTATTATTATTATTACTATCACGATGCCAGGTGCTATTTTTCCTATTCCTTATTCCATTATCTTCTGCCCTGTCCCCCCATTTCTGTCTTGTTTCTGTACAAGGGTAGGTTTGTCACAGAGCATTTTCTTTCCCTAGTGTCTGACTCTTAGTCATCAAGGTGACTGGTCCACGACCCGGCATTCATTGCTGCTCGTTGAAGCAACCCATTTTGAGAAGGGGAGTTGGATATTGATGCCAAGTTGGGTCAAGGAGAGAGAATTTTCTCTCTTCTGCACTCAGAGAGCTAAGTGAAATATTCAGGCCTCAGAAGGAGAATCAGGCAAAGGGCAACATGCTTAATTTCATACCTTGGTGATTAAGAACAAGTCAGACAGGCTGGATTTGAACTCATTTCCGTCATGTACTGACAACGGGATCTTAGGTGCATTTGTAACCCCTCTGAGGCTCAGTCAACATCTGAAAGAGACGAATAACATTATCAGGACCTAGCGTATAGCCTCGTTGTAATAAGTGAGTAAATCCTTTTAAAGCGTTCAGCACGTTGTTTGGCATATAAACACTTAATAAAATTTAGCTTCTTTGACTACTACCGCTGCTAATATTATTAAGTAGCTGAGCAAATCTGAGGCCCATTTTTTTCTTAGATTGCACATAATCGTTTGGACAACCAGCTCACATTGATCAACTGTTGCTTATATATAAACCCCCATGAACCCAAAGGTGCTTTAACTCTCTCGCAGTCAGAGCCTGTTCTGGGGGCAGAAGCAACACCGGCACTACCCCCGTCATCTTTGCCTTTATTGTCACTACACTCGCCTGCCGTACTGAGCACTTTCTGTGTGCCAGGCACCAAATTTAGCCCTGCGTATGCACTATATCATGTAGTTCTCACACTCAGGTGCGAGACATTATCATCATCCCCAATTTTCAGATAAAGACGCTGAGGTGTTGGAAAGGTAAGAAACTTGACCCACAGCAAGAGATGGAGCCGGAGTATTCAAACCCTTCTCTCTGACCTCAAGAACCCTTAAATATTAGCCTACTACTACATCCTGGTAAGAAAATCTGCTTCCAGCCACTCTGGTGAGAGTAGAAATGATTCTCAATCCCCACATTCCTCTATTGCCCATGCCATCCTAGCCTCAGGACTAGGGGGGAAAGGAAGTGATCTCTTCAAAGAGCAGCCAAAGGGAACCTACTCCCTTCTGCCTTTTCGTAATCAACTAACCAATATTTTACTTCCTTCTTAAGAGTCCCCACATGTTCCTTTTGGTACTTAGCTTGGCGTTTTAGAATTCTGACGTTCTGTACATGACTCATCCACTGTATTTCATGTTAATTTATTGAGGTCAAGTATAGGGTCTTACTCATCCTGAAGTCCAGTTATCCCCTGTCGCATCTAACTCTGTTCTTTTCTTCTTCTAGGACATCTGCAGATATTTATTTGAATTTTGTTGAATTGTTCTCATCAATAGTACATTAAAAGTTATACAGAAGGTGCTTTCTTATAAGGAAAACCATCTAAATAGATTTCTAGCTGTTTACTTTTTATAGCACTATTATAGAGATTATAGATCTCCAGGTAATATTTTTTAGATTGAGTTCTTCATATCATCTTATTTTTACATATAATGATAAATCTGAATTTTCTCTATCAAAGCTCCGAGACTTCACTGGCTGGTAACTTAGCTTGTTGATTATGTGTTGTTGACTTTTCCATTTACAATGATATTTGATCCTGGTAAGGATGGGGCTGGGTGGGAAGGTACATCTTAGGGCCATAAATTGGTTTTGTAGAGAACTAACATAAAGATCTAAAGTCTCATCATATTTCTGCAGAACTCATGAATCATTTTATTATAATTCCATTCATTCAGGGAGTATAAAACCATTTTCAAAGTGTTATTCCTAATTTGTTCATCTTCTCTTCCTTAGTCTCAGTGAGAAGAGAGCAGGCTGAATGGAAGAAAGTCATTACGACCACTGGGGCCACTAGGGTAGGCATCAGTCCCAGAGGTTTGTTTTCATCTCTCCGCTATTAATATTGGCTAATGTCTTGAGTGCTTACTTGGTGCAAATTACTTAGCCGACCATGGCAAATGGATTGTGTCATTTCATCCCCTGATAGTCATACAATTAATGTATGTATTATTATGATATCCCATAATGCATACATGGAACAGAGTCTCAGAAGTAGTTATTTGCTCATGAAAATATGGTAGATGTGGAATTTGGACTCAGGTCTGATAGACTCCTAAATCACTCCTAGTGATTTTTACCACTAAATTTAAGTTGTATACCTCTGGAGAGTAGATAGTTTCTAAAATTTCCTCAGCTCTAACGTTTTATAATTAAATTTTTGTCTGATTGCAAGCTTAACAATTAAGATGGGTAGGAAGGAATGCCAGCCTGTTGAATGGAATTTCCCTGAAATAAGCCTGTTTTGTGACACCAGTTCACTCATTCATTCACTCAGCATGTATTGAATGTTTGCTCTGTGCAAAGGCATTTTAGGCATCACAGTGGAGTGAGCGCCCCTTCCATAGACTCTCCTGCAGCACTCAGAGAAGTCTTGGACTGGTTTGCCTGTTATGGAATGGGGCTTGGTGATAGAAGCCTGGTTTGTCCTCCGCTGATAAAACTAAGACATACTCATATGAGTTTATAGGCATCTTGAAGCCGTGGGATAGTAACACACATGAATCTTACCATTTTTGCCTGGGATTAATGATATAAAGGCTTTGGATTTGGGTATGGAAAATGGGTGCAATTATGGGCGTGTTGGTTCTACATATATATGGACATCACGTGTCATCAGCCTGCAGCTACCTGCCATTCCTCACTACTCCTTTTCACAAACCAAACAAGTACCTTCTTACCTCTCCTGTGGATAAGCTCTTGACAGTGGCACTAGGGCCTCCCTCAATAAGTACATCATTGGCTAAACCAGTGGTTTCTCAGATATGCTCATTGAACAACCCTTAAGGTGGATTGACATTCCACTGCCTAGAATAGAATATGGTGTTCTTTAGAAATCGGGGGGAAAAAATAGGCCACCAGATGTACTTTCTTTAATTTAAATTGTTTATATATATATATATATATATATATATATATGAACAATTGTTATATATGTGTATGTATACTTGTTCATATATATGAATGATTTAAAATTGAAGATATATATGTATATATGTACATATATTTGTGTATAAATATATATAAATATACACAAATGTATATAAATATACACACATATATATATGTATATTTAAATTTTGGCTTCTGTTAGCAAGTAGTAAATTAAATTATTAGCAGATCCATACTGCAGGGAAATAACCAATCAGATTTCATTCAATAGCTTGCTTTTTTGTAGATTTATGGTTGTGATTTTATATCTGCAGGTCTGTTTGCTGAAGAAAATATTTCTACCACTTTACACAAAATTAAATTCATTTAATACCAATGCAGCATGTCTCAAATGTCTTAATACAGTTTTAATCTTGAATCGCATCAGAAGTATGAAATTAGAAACATACCCCAAAATCATTTGAAGATACAATTACTTTCATTTCCCTTATACTTTTGAGACTTTTGAAAAATAAGTATTTAGTTGTACTTATCTGTTTCTGTCTCTCTAAGGATAGCAAACACTGAAACACAATTCTTTTTAAAAGTCAATATTAAAAATATATTGTCCAAGATGATCAAAACTAAGGAAGTGGCAAAGAAATTCAAAAATTTAAACTTTCAAAGGGTGCTTTTTCTGTGAATGTGTAGTACTTGTTCTTCTGAAGGAATTAATCTTTTTTAAAATTTAATTAACTTATTTTTTATTGACGTATACTTGGTTTACAGCGTTGTGTTAATTACTGCTGTACAGCACAGTGACTCTGTTATACATAGGTATATACATTCTTTTTCATATTCTTTTCCATTATGGTTTATCACAGGATATTGAATATAGTTCCCTGTGCTATATAGTAGGACCTTGTTGTTTAGCCAATCTATATATACCAGTTTGCATCTGCTAATCCCAAACTCCCAGTTCATCCCTCTCCCACCCGCTTCCCCCTTGGCAGCCACCAGTCTATTCTCTATGTCTCTGATTCTGTTTCTGGTTCATAGATAGGTTCATTTGTGTCATATTTTAGATTCCACATATAAGTGGTATCATGGTATTTGTCTTTCTCTTTCTGACTTACTTTGCTTAGTATGATAATCTCTAGTTGCATCCATGTTGCTGCTGCAAATGGCATTATTTCATTCTTTTTTTTATGGCTGAGTAGTATTTCATTGTATATATGTACCACATCATCTTTATCCATTCATCTGTTGATGGACATTTAGGTTGTTTCCATGTCTTGGCTATTGTGAATATTGCTGCTGTGAAGATCAGGGTGAATGTGTCTTTTTGAATTATAGTTTGGTCTGGATATACGCCCAGGAGTGGGATTGCTGGATCATATGGTAGGTCTGTTTTTAGTTTTCTGAGGAACCTCCATACTGTTTTCCACAGTGGCTGCACCAACTTACATTCCCACCAACAGTGTTGTAGGAGGGTTCCCTTTTCTCCACACCCTCTCCAGCATATGTTATTTGTAGACTTTTTAATGATGGCCATTCTGACTGGTGTGAGGTGGTACCTCATGGTAGTTTTGATTTGCATTTCTTTAATAATTGGCAGTGTTGAGCATCTTTTCATGTGCCTATTGGCCATCTGTATTTCTTCTTTGGAGAAATGTCTCTTTAAGTCTTCTGCCTATTTTTTTGATTGGGTTGTTTGCTTTTATTGTCATCAAGTTGTATGAGCTGTTTGTATATTTTGGAAATTAAGCCCTTGCTGGTCGCATCATTTGCAAATATTTTCTCCCATTCTGTAGGTTGTCTTTTCATTTTGTTTATGGTTTCCTTTGCTGTGCAAAAGCTTGTAAGTGTGATTCGGTCCCCTTTGTTTATTTTCATTTTTATTTCTATTGTCTTGGGAGACTGACCTAAGAAAACATTGGTATGATTTATGTCAGAGAATATTTTGCCTGTGTTCTCTTCTAGAAGTTTTATGGTGTCATGTCTTATGTTTAAGTCTTTAAGACATTTTGAGTTTATTTTCGTGTATGGTGAAAGGATGTGTTCTAACTTCACTTGTTTATATAAGGCTGTCCAACTTTACCAACACCACTTGCGGAAGAGACTGTCTCTTTCCCATTATATATTCTTGCCTCCTTTGTCAAAGATTAATTGTCAAAGATTAACTGAGGTGTGTGGGTTTATTTCTGGGCTCTGTATTCTGTTCCATTGATCCATATGTCTGTTTTTGTGCCAATACCACGCTGTTTTGATTACTGTGATTTTGGAGTACTGTCTGAGTCTGGGGTGGCTATGCCTCCAACGTTGTTCTTTTTATTCAGGATTGCTTTGGCAATTCTGGGTCTTTTATGGTTCTGTATGAATTTTAGGATTATTTGTTCTAATTGTGTGAAAAATGTCATGGGTAATTTGATAGGGATCGCATTAAATCTGTAGATTGCTTTGGGTAGTATGAGCATTTTAACAATATTAATTCCTCCAACCCAAGAACATGAGATGTCTTTCCATTTCTTTGAATCATCTTCACTTTCCTTTATTAATGTTTTACAGTTCTCAGCATATAAGTCTTTTGCCTTCTTGGTGAGGTTTATTCCTAAGTATTTTATTTTTGGGGTTGTGATTTTAAAAGGCATTGTTTTTTTACATTCCCTTTCCGATATTTCATTGTTGGTATAAAGAAATGCAACCAATTTCTGTATGTTAATCTTGTATTCTGCTACCTTGCTGAATTCGTTTATCAGTTGTAGTAGTTTTCATGTAGAGTCTTTAGGGTTTTCTATATCTAGTATCATATCATCTGCATATAATGACAATTTTACCTCTTCCTGAAGGAATTAATCTTGAAGTTCTACTAAGACTTTTGGGATACCTGTTTTAATGAGCCACTACTTCCTGCCTGAGATTGCATTATGCACCAGAGATTCTAGAATTAGCATAATAAAACTAATAATGCAAACAACAACAACAAATCTTCACAAACCTTCCTTGCAAGGAAGTAAAGTCCACTGGAAAAGCAGACAAGTGAAACACACATTCAAAATGGCAGTGATTCTCAAACATTTATGTGCTGAAAAATCATGACAAGCATGATAACCAGGGCAATTACTAGACCCCTTCTCCAGCTGGTCAGGTGTAAGGTCCTGTAACTCTATTTTTGGTGAATGCCTCCAGGAGAGTCTGAGACAGATGTTCTCAGTTGTCGTCGACCTTTAGTGTGCATCAGATTTGCCTGAGAATATTGTTAAAACACAGATTGCTGGGCTCCAGTGCCAGAGTTCTAACCAGTTCCCAGGTGTGGCTGATATTGCTGGCCCAGGGACCACATTTTGAGAACCACCTTTCAAAACTCTGCAGTATGCGATTGTGTGTGTTGTGAATGAGATGGGCCCAGAGAACCAAAGGAGGGCAAAGGGACTCTACCCTAAATTAGTCAAAGGTAACAATAGCAGCTAGAATTGGTTGACCCAAGAAAAAATTTTAAGAACTTTACCTGCATTTGCTCATTTAATCCTTTCAGTAAGGTACATAGGTGCTACTTAGTGTTCCTCTTTTACAGGGGTGTCCAGAGAAGGTAACTACTTTGCCCATGTCCTAAACTGGTAAGTAACAGATTAAGAATTCAAGTCTAGGAAGTCTGATTCCAGAGCCCACACCTCTACCCTTTCTGCATGTAGAGAGGAGTAAAGGGTTGTCAGTGAAGCCTTCCTGGGGGCCCTGGCCTCTGAGTGTAGATAGAAGGATGAGTGGACATAAAGATCATTATTTGTGTGTGGTGGGGGTAGGGAGGAAGTATCAGGGCTTCCAGAAGAGCCCACCCTCCCCATACATCTGCTATAAGCAAGTCTGATGATCAGGAGTCCGGAACACGAGTATGACTATGGGATACTGAGAAGGGTTCTAGAACCCTGAGGTTAGAGTTCTGGATCAGTTAGTAGGTAACAGAAAGTGAATGAGTGATTTACCTTACTTTCCACGGGTAGCAGGAAGTTTGGAGTTAGTCCCTCTAGCGTTAGTCCAGCAGCTGAAGGGCATCACCAGGGGACTGGGTTGCTTAGCTCTTCCAGCTTCCACATCTCTAGCACATCCACATAGCTTCAAAGTGACCCCAGAATCCCAATAGTGTTCCAGCAATTTGGGCAGGAAGAAAGAAAAGGGAAAAAAAAAAGAAATTAAGTAAGAAAGAAAAGGCAGTGTGTAAATCAGAGAGCAAATTTTTTACCACAGATGGTCAGCAGACTTGCACTTAGATCTCATCAGCTCGGATTTTAAACTGGCCACCTTAGCCTTAAGGATAATGGGGTCTCCTAAACCAGGGCTCTGATAGTAAGGAATAAGGAGAGAGTGGTACTGATTAGCAGTGCCTGCTGTCCCAAACAAATATTATCCCCAAACTATTTTTTTTATCCTATATTTTACTTTAAAGAATGGAGGGGAAACATTATGTATCTGTAAATAGCCTTTTAGAAAGGGTACAATTATATAGTTATACAACCCCCTGGAGGGCTCCTTTCTTCTAAAATCTCTTTAAAAACTGTTCAAGGTTAAGGACATTTTTATCTTAATTTAGTAACTTGCAGTCGATTATCTTGGAATGACATCCTCTCTCTGCAGATGTTCTGTCAGGCTTTAGAAAATTCTAGAAGTGGACAGAGAAGTGTTATGGTACATGTATTTGCAATATGCACGTCTTTGAAATGAAATCCATTTAGGGACCAAAAGGCATTTTATGTCTTTGTTATACATTTTCACATATTTGCCTTTCCAGAATTCCTTTGAGCAAATCTGTTAGATGTAACCCATCCGTTTCTCCCATCTGAATTCTTTATTACTAAACATTCTTAAGTATGCTCTCACTCCCCTCTGTCAAAGGCGTTTCTCTGGGTCCTCACCCTTCTCATCTCATATGTGAATGTGTATCTTAAACTGAAGCAACAGTCTGCTATGACTTCTCCATAACTTGAAGAACCCGTCTTTGTGGGAAAAAAAGTAGACTTACTAACTTAAAATGCGTGCAATGTTTCTGAGAATTAAAAACTAAGATAAAAACATAAGCAATGGAAAAAACTTACAGTTGATCCTTTTCAAATACTTTATTTTACAGAGAAGGCAACTGAGGTTTAAAGAAAAAATGCGTTAGTTAAACACTAAATAATAAACCTTAAACCTCAGTGGAGCAACACATGGACGGTTCATTTCTCACTCACTCAGGAGTGTAGTATGGACTTTGGTGGTCTGAGGGTCAGTTTTCTGCTCAGTTATTCAGGGACCCACCACCTTCATCAAGTGGCTCTACGTTTGTCCTAAAAAGGAAAGGAGAGAGGTAGCTGCAAGCTACAATTATCAACTCGTTTTTCTTCAGACATAAACTCTTCAGGTCACCTCTGGTCACATTCTTTGGAATAGAACCATACCCAGATGCAAGTGGAGATGGAGAATGTTGTTCCTATCTTGGTCCTAGTGAGGCCTCTGCAGGCTGGAGGAGCTAATTAAAGTGTGGTCAACAGCTCGTTGTTTCTGCCACAATGAGTGATTAGCCTAAGACTGTGGATTAATTATGTGTGTGTGTCACATATACATATAATACACACAAACATATATATATATGTGTGTATATATACATTTTTTAGCATGAGTTGACACATGGGGCTTCTGCCGTATCAAAAGAGTACAAACTGCCTCTTGGTGCTTTTTCTTAATTGAAGTTGACTACTACTATCTATTTCCCTTCATTTTGCTACCTCCCCCCCGCCTTTCAGTGCTATATGAAAATTCTGAAAGAAATAATTTCAAAGTTTCCAGTGCTTTTAAAGGTAATAGAATACTCAGACCTTAACAATTTTCCTGTGTGAAACTTTTGCTAGACTAAAATAATTAACTTATGAAAAGTAAATTTAGATTGATACAAAAGAGAAAATAAGCTGATTTTTTTTTTTTACACAAATACCCTGAGCCAGGGTGGAAAATAAATGGAAAATTGGAGGAATTTAGATCCTTTTGTTGTAAATTTAAATATTTTTAATTGTAAAAATAATACAGGCTCATTGCAGAAACTCCAAAATTGAAAGGATTTAAAGAAAAAAGGAAAAATAACTCAAAATCCCATTTCTGATAAATCATCTCTGTAACATTTTTGAGGGTATCTTTTGAAACTTTTTTGTGACGGGGTGCATATAAATACAATGCAAGTATAAAATACCTTTAATTATTATATCAAACTACAAAACAGTTCTATAAGATTTTTATTTAGTAATATAAGTATGATTACTCCTCACCTAATAAAAATCTGCAGCATCATTTTTCATGGTTGAACAGCATTCTGTTATTTATTTAACCAGTCCCTACTGTTCAACATTTAGATTATTCCTGTTTTGCTTTGCTAAACAATGAGACAAGCATCCTTGTTCATATGTCTTTGAGCATTTGTTTATTTCCTTAGAGTGGACTTCTAGAACTTGAATGGCTGGTTGTCAGTTCTGGTACATACTGACATATTGTCTTCCAGAAAGGTTACCGTGCTTTTTATTTCTACCAAGAATTTAACATCCAGTGTGGTTTCTTACACACACTTATCAGTACCAGTATTATCAATATCAATACCAGTAGTATCAAGTTTTTTAAAACTTTGTCATTCTAGTCAGTAAAATATGACATCTGAATTATTTTATTTGTATTTCTTTGATTAATAATAGCAAGGTTGAACATATTTTCATATCTTTATTGGCTGTTAATACTTTTTAGTTTGTGACTTTATGACATCCATTTTTCATCTATGTATAACAACCTTTTCTATATCAATGTGTTTATTTTGTTGTAAATGCAATTTTTTTCTCTTCATTTATTAATTTTTATTTTGTGTGTGTTGAACTTCTTTAATACTGTCAAGTCTATTCAAAAACCCTTTAATGAACACAACAAATGTGGAAAATCAGTCATTCTCCTGCATTTTGTAATCAATTTATTTCCTTTTGGGCAGTATGGAAATGTAAGTTCTTATTTCATCTTATGGTTAGAAAGAATCTATTCCCTCGGAAAGGGATTATAGTCTCCATGATGCAGTAATGGGAGATTTTATAGGGTAGGCAGGGTCTACAGAAGAAAAAACCCTAAATCACACTCCATTGGTGGTTGCCTTATTTATAAAAATGGCATTTGAGGTTGTGTGACTGCCATCAGGTAAGCAAAATTAATTTTTAGCATGAAATACTCCTATCAGCAAGAACAGCCTAGGATAGGCTAGCAGTAAGAAGTGAGGGGTTATGGGATTGGGGCATAGCCTCTGTTTCCTCCAATGCAGCTGGAAATTTAAACTCTGGGGCTCCTGCTTGATCCAGTCAGCCCAGCTAGTATGTGTTGCCAGGTAGGGTGAATAGACTCAGAAGTACAAGAGCTCATCCTTGGTCCCCTCTGGAAATGAGCAGAGAATACTGTGTCAAGCAGAGGTGATCAGTCCATGGTCTGGAGACTTGGATCTCCTCACATAGTCCTTAAAGTCAGGGTGAGACAAAATGCCAATACAAATTATACCGATGACAGTATCAATGAGGTGACATTGAGTCCTTTGACCCAACATGTGTCTGCAGTGTGCCATCCATTAGTAAATGGGCAAAGCCATTTGACAGATCTATCTGATACAATGAATGAATCTGACACTCATATTTTGAAAAACTGAAACTGTATCCATTTGTCAAGAACAGTGGCTACTTGTTCTGCTTTATTCCCCCTGGTAGAACTAGATAGCATTGCAGACAGTAAGACGTTCCGGCATTTCACCCTGGAGTAGCCCCAAAACTGAAGAAGCTGTCTTATCAGTAGTTAGCTCCTTGTCACCAAGACTATTAAAGTAGATTTGTATGATTAGCAAATTAAAGAGACTATAGTGCCTACCACTACTGTATTCACTAAGGCACCCAAGTTATTCTAAAGAAATCCTAATAATACATTAGGACCGTTTTGAATATTTTTATTTGATTAGCCATAATCTTCTAGTTATAACATCCATCACCATCTTGACCACTGAAACTTGGCCTTCTTTTCTTACAGCCTAGCCCTGTGGTCTTGGGCTAATCACTAACCTGCTTAGATACAATTTTCTTCTCTATGAAATAGAAACAATATTATATGCTTTGAAGGACTGCAGGAAGATGAGCTGTAATGTTTATCAAGTGCCTAGTAAGTAGCCTGGCCCATAATAAATACTTGGCTAATTGTAGATGTTAGTTTCATTTTTAGTTTTATTTCCAAACATTGCTCTTTACTTTTGGAACTCTAAAATTTGTTTTGAGAGTGGAGGACTTGTTTGGATTCCTCCAACACTCTCTGTATATTCTGTACTTCTATCCCTAGATCATTTATATTAATGGAATAAATGATCTTTGGTCTGGTGATTCCAAGGTGACGAGGAGCTAAGTGGAGGTTCAGTATACACCTGGAAGTATGGATTTTCATGCCCAGTGCAAATGTGGGAAAGGCATTATTCCCACATTATAAAGGGGGTAAAGACCTCCAACTTGAGGAGACTCTGGGTTGAGAGATGAGAGATTTACAGGTACTGTGTTTATCCTACAGGGTACCACAGGGGCTTTTATGTTCTGTAGCAAGAATTTGCACCTTATACCCTTGTAGTTAGAAGTAAAGCGTACCACATAACTAATATCTAGTAAGCATTAGAGTTAGAATAAATACCATTTATTTAACGTTTCCTTTGTGTTAAGCATTTTACAGTTACAACATATGGATGGATACTATATTGTAATGGTTAAGAGTGTAGTTTTTTGAGCTAGATAATCCTGGATTGGAATCTCATCTTTATTACCTCTTTTTTTTGTTTTATTGAGGTATAATTGACAAAATTGTAAGATAGTCAAAGAGTATATCATGATGATTTGATATACATATGCGTGGCAAAAGGATCCTTCCCATCACGTTAATTAATACATCTAACAGCTCATGACACCTTTTTCCTTTTTTTCTTTTTGTGGTGAGAACACTTAAGTTCTATTCTCTCAGAAAATGTTAGTTATACAATACAGGATTATTGACTGTAGTAACTATGTTATACAGTAGATCCTCAGACCTTATTCATCCTGCAGCTGAAAGTTTGTACCCTTTTACCAATCTTCCCCTCTTTTCCCCACCCACACCCCAGCCTCTGGCAACCAGTTTTCTACTCTCTCTTTCTATGAGTGTGGCTTTTTTTCTTTTTAGATTCCATATATAAATGATATCATTCGTATTTATCTTGTCTGGCTTATTTCATCAGTATAATGCACTCCTGTTTCATCTATATTGTCACAAATGAAAGGATCTCCTTCATTTTTTAAGGCTGAATAATATTCCATTACCTCTTAAATGAGTGACTTTTGGTACATTGTTTATACTTTCTAAGCCTCAGGGTTTCTTTTCTTCTGTAAAAAAAAATATGTATATATATATATATATATATATATATATATATATATACACACTAACAGGTTATTTTCTGATATGTGGAATGTTTGTTGAATCAACAAATAATTAGTTGAGATCATAAATGTGACACTTAGCACTGTATTAACATTTATTAATACTCTCCCTGTTAATTTCTACAATAAATTGTATAATAAGTAACAATAATAATAGTACTAGTAGTAGTTTTAGAAAATGCATAGGATGTGCCAGGCATCATATACTGTACTACCCTCCTTCATGTGTACCACAAGTTACATGTGGATATCATCTTCCACGTTGTTTCCTTTAAAGAAAATTGAAGCTCAGCAAGATTGAGTAGCTTGCTCCAGATATGAACTCAGGTCTGAATCACTCCACATATAGGTTCTTAATTACTCCATGTCTTTAATTCCACATCTGCATTTGTTTGTTGTTGTTGTTTTAACTTTTCAAGCATCTGAAATTCCTTTCTCTTTGGGGAATTTTCCACTTTGTGGGTCTTGATGAGAAACAGAGCCTTCCTCTCGTTATACAAGCTGAACATGTCAGATACACTGTTTACTCACATGCTCAGTCTCCCTTACAGATGGAAAACAGTCGGGCGACCTCGGGTTGGCCAACTGCACTCCTCTCTTGGATTCTGAATTACAAATAAATGATGTAAAGAAGCAAGGCCAGCAGTGCTGGGTCAACCTCCTGTTTCCTGTTCCTGCTTGGTAGCAAGGCCAGCTAGGACTTACAACATCACTTTGGCCTGATCCTATAATTGCAATAGCATAGCCTTGGCTTTCGGTTGTTTAGTCTGCTTCTAGTTACTGAGACCTAACTATAAACTACCAAAAGTTTCCTTTTCTGCTCAAATTAGCCATATATGGTTCCTGATGATTACAAATAAGACCTTTCCTGATATACAATGGTGACCTACTTATCCAGGCAGATGTAACATCGTCCTGGCAGGGACAGAGGGCAGGCAAGTTCCTTGAACAGCTGAACAAGAAGGAAAAGACCTAAGAAGGAAGAATTGAAGCCAGTTCTGCTTGTGTTATAATTCTACCCGCAGCTGCCTCTGTTTCACAGACCACATGCTAAGGACCATGTCCCTTCCCCTGTAACAGACAAGCAAAGTAGACCCAGGCCTTCCAACCCAGAGACCAGCTGAGCTGTACCGTGGACAATCTAGGATGTGAAAGACTTCACTCAATGTCTTTGTCACTTGACACGTTGTTCCTCTCTTTGGGAAGTAGTTTCTTTGTGTGACAAGAATATGCTAAACCAACACTTAAGTGGACAGAGGTGAAAGATGCTAAAATTAGCTACAGAAAAAAAGGCTAAAGACTTGTATTTTCTGTTATTTGAAGGTGTTAAGACCCCACATAGAATATGAGTCCTTTAAAGGAAAGCTGTGAATGGCCCAGGGAATGTTGGAATTTCCATGTGGCAATATGTTCTTGATCGGTCATGATGATGATGATGGTAGCATCAGTAGCATTTATCAGTGTTTCCTGGGTGAGAGGCACTTTATCCTAATGACCTTTTATCCCCATGACGACCCTGTGAAGTAGGAAATACTGTTTCAGCATCTTCAGGGTTTTTCTTCTTCTTTTTTTTTAATCAGGAATTTATCCTACATCACAGTTGGGTGGTAGAACGACCAGAACTGGACACTAGCCTTTCCTGAATTCCCAGCGTGTGATCTTAGCAGTTGTATTGCCTGATGCAGAGCCATGTAAATGTTGCCAAAGCAATGAAACGTGTACCTGTTTCTAACAGATTCTAACTCAAGCTCTGGGGTTAAGTGCAGAGCAGTTGAGTGTGATCGTCTTTACAGACAGTAGACAACTTAAGAGAAGTTGTTTAAAAGTATATTTGCGTATTGCACTGCACTGTCATATCTGTGACTGGTTAGCTATTGAGTCACTAACACAAATCCCAATCCCAGCTCTAATCTCATTCATCTCTTGTATGATATTTGACCTAATTGAGGCAGGTTTTTTTTTGTTCTTTCCCACAAACACACATCGAACATCCAAAACATGCTTACCATTTGTGAGCATATTCTCTTAGTTATTTAGGAGTTGAGTAAGAGTGAGAGGGAAGGGCTTCCCTGGTGGCGCAGTGGTTGAGTGTTCTGCCTGCCGATGCAGGGGACGCGGGTTTGTGCCCCGGTCCGGGAAGATCCTACATGCCGCGGAGTGGCTGGGCCCGTGAGCCATGGCCGCTGAGCCTGCGCATCCGGAGCCTGTGCTCCGCAACGGGAGAGGCCACAACAGTGAGAGGCCCGCATACCGCAAAAAAAGAAAAAAAAAAAGAGTAAGAGAGAAAAAGACACATAAATATGAAATACGGTCATCATTTTTTTAATATCCTTTATGTTGTTAATCCCTCTTAGCATTTACTGCCATTCACTCATTTGTATTATTTGGGGTATAGCAGTTTATTCACACAGCATTTTTACATATGGCTTATCATTTGTATTCTATTTTAATAACACTAATAATTATAGACTATCGACAAACTCATCAGACCCTACATATTCATTTCAAAATCATGAAAATAAGGTGGAAAGTGAGGTGTAAAGTGGAAAATCTATGTGTATGTTTTCATTGGTGGAATGAGGAGCTACCTGAATATCACTCCTTTAGCTTTTCCTTCAAATGGTGCACTTTTTCCTCCATGCATAGGAGTCACTTCCATTAGGTAAACAGTAGTCTTGAGGGCAAACCTCAGAAGTAGAAACAGGAGAACTTTTCAGTTATGGTAAAATCAAACATATTTTTCTTCAGTAGTGAAAAAAAAAATTCTTCATGAGAAGTTCAACCACCGTGAGTTCCATGGTGAAAAACTTTCCCCTTATAGATGCAACTTCCCCCAGAATTCTGAGAAATGTCGGTAGTAGAGAGGGGTGTTGCATACACCTGTTTCATTTCCCTCTGACTTTTCCTTCTCCTTTCTCTATTGACATTAAAATCTATAGTGAAAGCGCGTAGTAAGCAGTCTGGGACAATTGATATGACATTTGATCTAAATCTCCACAGTCTACTTTAGATGGGGATGCTGTGAGAGTCACAGGAGGGGAAAAAAATCTAGAATTATTCTTATGTGATCAATGCACTAAAATAACAAGCAAATCTTATTTCTAGCGAATGAAATAGCATTCCTTATGTGATGTCATATTATGGCAGAAAAGAAATACATGCGTCTATTTTCTTCTATATTAAAACTGCTAAGGAGTGGGGACCGATGAACTAAATCAATTGTTTTGGGTTCAAGTTGTAGTTTTTAGTAGCCATGCTTCTTAGCAAGTTTTCAGAAGCAAATGTAGTTCGTTTACTATCACCACTAAATGTGCAATTGTGTAGATTTGTGGGAAAAAAATCATTTAAAATGATTTGTGTAAATTTATCTATTCATATGATTATTCTCCCCAAGTAAATCAAAATCTATATACTATGTTTTTCTTCTATAGCTTAAAAGGGGAATGTATGTTGAAACTTATTCAAATATTTATTAGGTGTCTACTAAGTGCCAGGCACTCTACTAGGCAGTAGAGATGTTGTATTAGAGGTGGAAAATGTCCTTGACCTCCAGAACTGATACTCTTGTAAGAGAAATACTGGGTCAAACTAAGTCAACAGTTTCTTTGGCTACAGAGCTTTTTACGAGTCTTGTGAATTATGAGTCTCTGATAAGGAGATGTAGTGGACAACAGATCCCAAATTTACTTGAAATCTTCCGTCATGGACTGTCTCGTAGGATTTATGATCCACTGAACACACCTTGAGAGACACTAGTATTCTACAGTGGTTAGTTGTTTTCTATTAAACAACTATATACTGAATCCATGATATTATTATCTGGATGTTTTGGAGGATACAATGATGTACATGGCCACTGTGATGATAAGGGGGTCCAGTTTAGTTAAGAAGAGAAACCACAGGAGTTATAACTTAATGTAACAAAGAAATACACACACATATACATATATTTATATGTAAATTACTATTTATATAGTATACAATGTCTTCTGAAGAAGATAGAGTTGTTTGTAACTTGGGATCTCACAGGAGGTTTCACAGAGAAGGTAGACCCTGAGCTGGGCAGAATTTCAGTAAGTTAATTTGGTTCTGACCGTACGATAAAATCAGGTATTTGCATTGGTCAATCTGACCTTGATGGAACAGCATTCCATTTGCAGGGAATAGTGTGATCAAACATGCAGTGGTGGAGATTGCCAGATGGTAATATTCCAGTACCTGGAAAGTGTTGAAACATCTGCTTTCTCCACGGTCTAGAAAAGTGAATCTCAAGTGAAATGCAAGTATAATGGAGGCCAGTGCTCTTTGCTTTGTACACTGCTTTGATTCTACAACATGCAACAATGTAGTGATCTGTTTCAGATTGTCATTATTCGAGAGGGTTCTTAGTAACAGGAGTGGAAAAGGAAGACCTCTCTTCCTGTGTTTCTGCCCTATGCTCTTAAGCCAGAAAAGGTACCAACATCACTGACCTGACCTTGTCTCAGGTATCTATCAGAATCTACTAGAATCATTCTAGTGAAAGGTAACTAGACGTCCAAAGGACTTAAAAGGTACACTATAACCTTTGTATACTTTATCTACCTGGTGAAACAAAAATGTCACCTGTGTGGTCCCCTTCCCTAGAAATACCAGTATGTTTTTCCAGTGCATGGCAGAACTTTGCAGGTAAAACTGGGATAAAGGTGAAGAACAGTCTTAAAATTCTAGTCCTTGAACAGCACCTAACACACAACAGGTTTTCAATAATCTTAGCAACAGTATTCACAAATAATGACCATCAGCGTAACTGCTCTTTTGTGCCAAAATACATTACCATGTTACTTTTTTTCCTTCAGCTTTACAACTTGGGTTCTATTATTGTTTCCATTTTACAGATTAGGAAAGTGAGGCTCAGAGATGCTAAGTCACTTGGGCAAGGTCACAGAGCTTGTAGGAGATAAACCTGCACCCTTACTGTTGGATCCTACAAACCAGACCATAATTTAAGTCCTTCAAAATATACCTCAGAACATTTGAGTAAATTAATGAATAAATCCTCCTAGTCAGACTGACCAGATCATTATATTAGGTTCAGCTGTAAGTGGAGGAAAGTCATAATCATAGTTGGACAGTTAATACAGTAATTTACTTGCTTTGAATTTTCTAAATGATGTTTAGCTAGTAGTTTCATGATGATAACCATCGAATAAAAACAGGCAAAATATTTTTTTCTAACAAAATATTTATTTCTAACAAAATATTTTTGGTGTTTGGAATAAGATCTCATATTGAGTAAAATACATATTGATTCCTAGACCTATATGATGTGAGTAACAGATGACATTGAGATGCCATCTAGAAGTACTCCTGTGCAGTTCATCATGTCAACCCAGCTAATAATTTTAGAATGTTCAGAGTGAATAATATATGCAGCCATAAAGCATATTTCTAATCAATGCAAATAATATTTTTCCTATGCTAAACCCAGAGTTAAGTTATAACACGCATCATAAGATTAATGGGCCATTTTTTCTTCATCACTTTGCTAAATTACTTAGTCTGGAAACCATTCAGAAGGTTGCGAATTGGGGCTGAGCAGTAGTAGTGAGACTGTGCCTCTGATGATGAAACTATTTCCACCCCGACCCCTACCGCTCCCTTCTTGGGAAAGAAGGCAACATTTCTCCTAGAAAAAGTCACAGGTTCATAAGCTGGCTTGTATAATACGTTTGGAGGAATAGTGTGTCTTTTAAGCAGAGCCTATCTCGGCATATAAAATAATTTTTACCTACCATTTAATGAAATTAACACTCACTTTGAGTCTAGGTCTTTTGCCATTTGACTCCTGGATCACGTCTATGGATATATGTTTTTCTTGAGACGAAGTGTGAACCCAATATAGTATCCATCATTCAGTCTATCTAGCTGATGTACATCATCTGAAGCACAAGCTCCCTGAGGCCAGGCACTTTATCTGCTCTATCAGTGTAGCCCTGATGCCTAGTGTCTAGCTTTTGGAGATTCTTAATAAACATTTGTACTGAATAAGGTATGTATATGGTGAGCAAAAGTTGGCTTCCCATTTTACCATCAAGAGTACCCCACTCATGTTCTGTGAACACTGGATAGCAGAATCTTACTATGTTATTTTTCTGTTCCCTTTGCAAGTTTCCTGAAAGGGCATTCCTGTCCTTAGAATGTCCATCTCCTCCCATCTTCCTGGAGAATAACTCTTCTTTCTTAAATACTTAGCCCCATTATTGACTCTTTAAGATTGAATGTATTACCTCCTTACAAACAGAAAAATGCAGTGCTTTTTTTTTTTTGGACATTTATCACCAGAAAATTATTCTAACACCTGAAATTCTGGACCTAAAATGCCTGGACTAGTGGTTCTCAAAGTCTGGTACCCAGACCAGCACATCAGCTGCACGTAGGAATTTTTAGAAATGAAAGTCTTGGGCCCTTCTCCAGACCTACAGACTCGGACACTCTGGGGGTGGGGCCCACTACCTGTTTCAGCAAGCTCTCTTGGTGATGCTGATGCATACTCAAGTTGGAGAGCCACTGCTTAGACCTAGAACTTAAGGTTTAGGCTTTGGACAGATCTGAGTCCTAAACACTACAGAGACACTGGAGTGACCACGAGCAAGTTACTTCTGGGAACCTCTTAGCATCTGTGTGCCTTGCTTAGCTAATAGTGATTTTAATTAATTAGAATAATGCACACAGTGTACTCAAGAGAGTAACCAAAGCATACTTTATGTTCCATAAGTTCTAGCTGTTTACCATTATCATCAATCAGAGCTTACTGACACGTCCTGAAGACATTCTTCTAATAAATGTAATAATGTGGTTTGTAAAATTAACGGCTTAGAAGAGCATATTACGAAGTTCATCAGACAGGGTCTCAGCAGCAGATCAGGGGTACATCAGTAAGGATAAATTGAGCCCAATGTAGAGAATCAAGAGATAGTGTAGTGCCCTGGGTTCAGTAAAAGTGTGGCTACTTTATAGGAGATGAAAGAGAAAGGAAGCCTTGCTGGAGAGAGAGTCCTCCCCAAAGATGCTGTGACGCCCCACAGAGAAACACTATACGTTAGTTGGGGGATGCGGCCAACTCCCAGCAATTTGGCAAGAATTAATACCCTAACTTCACTCCCCTCCTTCATTCCCTACAATCTTCTATTGGTACTCTTCATTGGTGAGCCAAACAGAAGCCAGAGCAAGGACACTTACTAAGCTAGGCCATGCAAGCCATCCATATAGAGTTGGGTGGAGAAAGGATGTGGAAGGGCAAATAGGACATATTTCCCGCAGGTGGTGAGTGAGCTGTAAAATCACTCGCCCTTCTAACATCATTGCCATTGCAGGAGCACGGAGGAGCAAGTGGTTAGTTCTGACTTGGCAGATCCAGGAGACTGCAGGACAGAACTGGTATATGAGTTGGGCTTTAAAGGTAGATTTGAATTTTAATGGAGAGTATGGAGTAAGAAATGGTGAAGAACCAAGGGAAAGGGAGATTCATTGCAAATGGAGAAAAGAAAAGTGGCATAAAGACAAGGAAAGTCAAGACTCATGGAAGAGATAGCAAATACTCTGCGTGTGACTGGAGCAGAGAATGGGTAGACGAAGGCTGGAAGTTAAGGTGAAGTCATCCTTGAATAACATTAAAGTTTCCTCCTTTAACCTCAATTTCCACCTTCTACTCGCTTCATTAACATTGGAAAATTAAAAGTGAATTTGAGTGGGCTGGTGACAATGGCAGTATGAAGCAAAGAGAAGAGAATAAGAGTAAAAAATTTAGTAGTACCTTGGTGAAGCTGGGTAAATGATGGGCGGTGGTGTCATGTCAAAGCATGGGCAAGTGATTGTGACAAATACAGGCTTATTTCTTGACTATATGACTTCAGTTAAGGTACTTAAGCCCTCTAGGCTGCAGTCTCCCAACCTGTAAAATGGGGATGAAACCTCGCTTCCTCCAAGGTTTCTGTGAGGATCTAATGATCAATGGAAGTAAGAGTTGAGTCCAGTAATCAGTTTTTAATACATATAAACTAATGTGAGGATAAGGGTAAGAATACTTGCTATCATTTATTGAATACTTATTATGTGTCCAATATTGTGCTAGTCTATTTACATATCTTTTCCCACTTAGCTTTCTTTTCTCTTATCTGCCTTTCTATAGGCAAGAGATAACTGATGGCTCAGTTATGAGGAAACGCAGTTGTGAGGAAAATGTCAGAGGGAAAATGTACCAGAAAGTTAATTCCTAATGGATCTGTCAGCCTTAAACAGAGCATGTCTGTGCTAAAATGTGTAAAATATCTGTGCTAAAACTACTCAATTGGACAAGTTTTGATAAAGTATTAACTTAATGAATAGGCATAAACAGCTTGGAGCTTTTTGGAGGGTATGTGGTAATATTAGTATTGGTGTGATGACTTTTGAAAGTTCTATGGCGTATAGAAGTCAAAAAGAAGACCCGGAAAGGGGGAAAACTCTCTCTGAAAGTTATTGGGGAAGTCTGGCTAGTAAGACTCCAAAAGGGAGAATCAGTAAGAGGCCAGGTTATTCATAGGCCTTCTAAGAATGTGTCCATGAGAAATATTTACAATGATTGGATGCCGGAATAAAGGAGAACACTGGCTCCATAAATGGTAACTTATTTTATACAAACAGGCTAATGATAAAAATAATGAAAATCTGATGGATTTTTGAGAGTTTCACTGACCAAACTGAGACAAAAGTGCATAACAGCTAGATGCTCATAGTTTTAATCAGTTCACTTTGGAGTCAAGTAAAGATAGCACCTGAAATGGTAAGGGACGTTTATGCAAGGTCACAAAGATTTGTGGTGGTGCATTTGGGATATAAACCCATTTCCATAAGAATTCTTTCAGAAGTCAAATGTTTGCTTGTCAAAAATAGCATGAACTTACTTCCAGGAAAAGTTCCTAAGAAAAAATAATTTGAGTAATGAAGCACACTGATGTAACAGTTAATTTAAGAACCCAGAAATAGAGGTAAAAAGTAAAGCAATTATGGGTTAAGAGTCTGCATAAATTCCCCTGGAAGGGGGATATGGTCAGAGATGGCAATTTGAAAACAGTGAGTCACCAAAAGTAAAAGTTTAAATTACAAGCTGTTTTGGGGGTCTTCAAGAGAGATTTTATAGATTGAACAACAACAGCAGCAAGGATAAGATATAACGCTGTCATGTAGACTGCAGCCTGAAAAGAAAGCATTGCAGAGAAGCCACATCATCCTGAATTTATATTTCCGTGCATTTGAACAGATTGGAGAGCAGTAAAGTTGTTTTAAGACTGAGTGATTTAAGTCAGCCAGCTTGTGAATAATATGAGATACTTTTGCATTTACATTAACTTATGTCCATAAATAACGAACTTTAACAATGAACAAAATCCATAATCCTGATAATGCTAAGAAAACTGGAAAGATACCTTTACCTTGAAAAGACAGGATAAAGAAGACAGCATAGAAATTTAGGGAGATTGCAGTTTTGGAAAAATCATATTAACATTTATTAGCTGCTACAGCTTTGAAATGTGATGACTTAAAGAAAGAAGTAGACTGTTGATTTCTAAAAGGTAATGTGTTGGCTGAAAGAGAAGAGAATCTTGTTGAGACCTAAAGTGTTCTTTTAAGGATATATTTCAATGTCATTTCAAAAAATAAACACATTTCCCATAACAAAACAGTGAGGTTAATGGAGTAATGCAGGTGAAAGCTTTTTGGCCCAAAGGAGTTCCATCCTTTGGAACAAAGTTTTATTGTTAAACACACCATGACCCAGGCCTGTGAGTGCCAGCACAGTGGCTGTTTTTACAAGATCTGGTACAATATTCACAGTAGTTCTGGCCTTAGCACTAGGCAAGGATCATTCTTTTTGTATCTTCCTGATTGCTTCCTCTACAGAAATGGGATAATCCCTCCTCTTCTAAACTGGAAAGTAGTTTCTTCCCTCAATAAAACTAGTTTCTTCTCCAGGTTGAGCTTTTCCAACTCTTAGAGGTCTAAAATGAATGATATGAAACATACTATATTTGCATCTATTTTTATTTAAGAGTTATTTAAGGAGATTTATCTAATTAAATAGGAATTTCCTAACAGATGCCAAAATAAACAATCAACAAGTTTTCTTTAAAGATCATATATATTATATAACAAATCCACCTAAGAGTTAAAATATAAGTAGGTATACTTATATTTAACTATTTGAAGATAATTTTTCTTCTTACCACTGAAGCAATAAGCAGGTAGTAGTACAATTTGGGGAAAACAATATTTCTGACTTTTGTTTGTTTTATTTTAATTTGTGATATTCATGAGATCTTTTGTGAAGCCTTTGGGTATATAGTAAAATTAATGGGTTTTTAACTTTGTATTGACTCGTATTTTTGTAGGTTTTAAATTTTTCTTCTGGCTTCAATTTATACTATCTCCTTTTACTTCTTCATTTAGAAATAATGTATTTTTCTCAGGATTGCAATCTCAGTGCAGTCCTCTACTTTTCTGTTTGTTGGACGTTCTCTTAGACATCTACATTTTTGTCTAGTTAGTACATTTCTAGTTTTTTATACAATTGATAAGAACTGTTTAATCTTATGAATTCTTTATATTTTCTCTTTGGTGACAAGATTTATAGGGATTTCCTTGGGCTTAAACTAGAAAGAAAAAAGAATTTGCATATGAAATGTTGAAGGCTTTGTTACAAAGTGGGTTAACATTATATGTATGTTTGAAATAAACTACTTCAACCAGAGCACCTAGCTGTTAACCTCCAGATTAATATCTATCATAAAATATGTGCATGCTTCCAACACATGGCATTGCCTCCTATTACTGCATGTCCAGGAGAAATTGTTTTGTCTTGTAGCAAAAGGCATTAGCTCTTTGCACATTTTTTTTTTTTTTTTAATGACAGCTATCCAAAAATCAAGCTGAACCCTTTTATGTGAGGGCAGAAAAGGACAATTTTTAGACGGGTCTAATATCCAATTGTACCTTTCAGTCACTTAGAGAGAAGGCTTAGACCCCTGAAGCCCAAAGTCACAGGTTTTTTAGGATTATGGTGGTATATACTTCCAGTTTATAGAAAAAAAATGCGTTGTAGAAAATCCAAGTTAAATCAGGACTAAAATCCAAGTTAAATCTAGAACTAAAGTTTTACTGCCCCAAATACTTGTAAACTCTAGGTTACTGCTCTGTTGTCCATTTCATCAATTGCAGAATATTCAAGTTAGTCTTTCAATGCTAACAAGAACATAAAAATGCATTATGTCTAAAAGCAGAACATGATTGCCAAGCCAGATCTGCGCATTACCTGAGAGTTTGGGGGGCCACCTAAGCGGCATCTACTTGTCTGCTACTGACCTTCAGTTAGACTTGCTCAAGAATTGTTACAATGTAATAACATACACCATTATGTACTCTTGAGTTTATTGAAAACACACAGCAAATGTGCACACACACATACATACACACCAGCACACCAGCACGCACCTACTCTAGAGCCTAGAATTTTAAGAGTCAGAACTTTTTATTTGCTTCTGGATTAAGATGGACCCTGTATTTCCTCAGCATGCTAATTAGAAACTCTATAAACAATTCAAAACCAGCTTCTTAAAATTCTGTTTTACAAAAATTGATGTTAAATATTGTCCTCAGAGAGTTCTACTCTGACTTTTCAAATTGTTTTTTTCTCCCTTCATGGGATAAACAGTTAGGGTTTCTTTTTCTTTGTTTTTTTATCTTTCATTGTAAAAAATTCTATCTTAAAAGCTGATTTATTATTTCTTCCTTTGCATGGATGACATGGGAACAAAGATGATATTTCATCAGTCTTGTTTTTATTTAAGTTGAAAGGTTATATATTTCTACTATCTACTGCAATAATGCTAAATATTTTTATAGTGCTTGTAAATCTTATGACATTATTTTTTTAGTTTGTATTTAAGGCATTTACTCAAAAGGGACCATATGCCTCAGTTCATGTCACTCTATCATCAGTGTGTATGGTCACTCTATTTTCTAATACTTTTAAGATTGGTTTTGGCCCCGATGTTCCTCTGCCAGATTTATTTCCTTTATTTTCCCCTATATAGCACCATTTGGGCCATTTAATATGTAATTTCCCAACTCACCTTTCATAGTTATTTTAAACATATGTATATATTTGAAATACCGAATTGTTTTGTATTTTCTAATTTTTGCAAAAGTAGTATCGACTAAAAATCACATCCTATTCTTTTATTTTTTCTACACAAAATTATTGTTTTAAAATTTGTCTATGTTGCTTCATAGAAATTATTGCTTCTGGCCACTGTCTAATATTCCACCATATGTTAATACCATGTTTTGCTTATCCATTACCCTGGTGATACATACTTAGGCTATTTTCAACACTTTATGTCCACCATAAAGCATTAATACACTCTTTCCACATGTCCCCTTGAGTAACAGTGCAGAGTAACAGTGCAGCCGTGGAATGGCTGAGGTAGAAGTCATATATATGCCTTATTTCACAGATTCCTCCCCAGAATAGCTGTACCATTTTCCCCTCACCAGCAATACTTGGAATTTCTCTCTTGCCATATCCTTTGTCACCACATGCTGTTAATCTGCATTTTTAAAAAGTAATCAATTTATTTATTTTTGGCTGCATTGGGTCTTCGTTGCTACACTCAGGCTCTCCCTAGTTGCAGCGAGAGGGGTCTACTCTTCGTTGCGGTGCGCAGGCTTCTCATTGCAGTGGCTTCTCTTGTTGCGGAGCACAGGCTCTAGGCGCGCGGGCTCAGTAGCTGTGGCTCCCAGGCTCTAGAGCGCAGGCTCAGTAGTTGTGGTGCGCAGGCGTAGTTGCTCCACGGCATAATTTGCATTTTAACTTCTGGAAATTTGGCATGTGTGGATTCATATGAAGTAAGGTGTTTTAATTCTGCATTGCTCTGATTCTAGGAAAGTTAGGTCTTCATATACTTTCTTGCTATTCATGTTTTCCATTCTGTGAATTGCCTATCATGACCTTCGCTCATTTTTCTATTGAGTATTCAGTGTCTTTAGAGATGCAGAAGTTTTTGTATTCAGATGTTGAGTCCTTTATTGGGTTTTAGATAATGTACATGTCCTCTACCCATCAACTGTTTTTCAGTCTGACTTTGGTATCCTTTATTGTACATAAAGTTCTAATTTTTTATTAAAGTACAATTGATTTACAATATTATGTTAATTTCAGGTGTACAACATGGTGATTCAATATTTTTATAGGTTATGCTCCATTGAAAGTTACTATAAAATATTGGCTATATTCCCCATGCCCTACAATATATCCTTGTATCTCATTTATTTTATACATAGTTGTCTGCACTTCCTAATTCCCAGTCTGTATCTTGCCCCTCTCGCTTCCCTCTCCCCACTGGTAACCACTAGATTGTTTTCTATATCTGTGAATCTGTTTCTGTTTTGTTGTATTCATTCATTTGTCTTATTTTTTAGATTCTACTTATAAGTGATATCATTACAGTATTTGTCTTTGTCTGACTTATTTCATTAAGCATAATACCCTCCAGGTCCATCTGTGTTGTTGCAAATGGCACAATTTAATCATTTTTTATGGCTGAGCAGTGTTCCATTGTGTATATATGGCATGCATTCTTTATTCATTCATCTGTTGATGGACACTTAGGTTGCTTCCATATCTTGGCTATTGTAAACAATGCTGTTATAAACACTGGATGTGGGTGCATGCATCTTTTCAAATCAGTGTTTCTGTTTTCTTCAGATATATACCCAGGAGTGGAATTACTGGATTATATGGTTGTTCTGTTTTGTTTCTGTTTTTATTCACATCTTTATTGGAGTATAGTTGCTTTACAATGGTGTGTTAGTTTCTGCTTTATAACAAAGTGAGTCAGCTATACATATACATATGTCCCCATATCTTCTTCCTCTTGTGTCTCCCTCCCACCCTCCCTATCCCACCCCTCTAGGGGCTACATCAGTTAACATTCCCACCAACAGTGTACCAGAGTTCCCTTTTCTCCACATCCTCGCCAAGGCTTGTTCGTTTTGTTCTTTTTTATGATAGCCATTCTGACATGTGTGAGGTGATCTCTCATTGTGGTTTTGATTTGCATTTCCCTGATGGCTAGTGATGTTGAGCATCTTTTCATGTGCCTGTTGGCCATCTGTATGTTTTCTTTGGAAAAATGTCTCTTCAGCTCTTCTGCCCATTTTTTTAAATCAGATTTTTTATATTAATAAATTTATAATTTTAATATAGTTAAATTCATCACTTTTGCTTCATACAATGTATGCTTCTTTATTTTTCAAAGATCTATTTCATCTCTTACCCTGAAATCACAAATAAATTACCTTGCAATTTCTTTTATTCTCTCTAGATTTTATTTTTCACATTTAGATATTAAAACTATTGTATTTTAGTTTTGTACATTAGGTGGAATTATATAACATAATGGTTAATAGAATGATTTCTGTGGGGTTTAAGTTCCAGCTCCACCATGTACTTCTTAGGCTAGTCATTTTATCTCTCATACCTCAGTTTTTCCACCTGTAAAATGAGGATAATAGTTTATGCCTTGTGGATTTTTTTGTGAAGATTAGGTGAGCTATATAGGACTGGGTACAACATAAGTGATATCACTAGGTTAAGATCCAGTCTCATATCTCTTTTTAAAATGAGACTGTTTCCCCAAAAGCTGTAATTCAGCTTCCTCCATTGGACTATGATTCCATCTCTTTCATGTGCCAACTTCCTATCTGTATATAGCTCTATTTCTAGGCCACCTGTTTGATTTGTTTTCTTGTTTGCCATTTCTTCCAAGGGCATCACACAGTTCTTATCTATCATGACTTCCCAATATATCTTAATGTATAGGGCACATTCTCCATTTTGAGCTTATTTTTCAAAACTACCTTAGCTGTATGGAGAACTTTATTCTTCCAGATACATTTTATTTTATTTTATTTTAATTCTTTTATAGGAGATAGAACAATCTGCTCTTTTTTTTCCTTTTCTTTTTTTTTTTTTTGGCTGCATTAGGTCTTCATTGCTGCGTGCGAGCTTTGTCTAGTTGCAGCGAGGGGTGGGGCAGGAGGCTACTCTTTGTTGTGGTGCACAGGCTTCTCATTGCAGTGGCTTCCCTTATTGCGGAGCACAGGCTCCAGGCTCGTGGGCTTCAGTAGTTGTGGTTCGTGGGCTCTAGAGTGCAGGCTCAGCCGTTGTGGTGCACCAGCTTAGTTGCTCCGTGGCATGTGGGATCTTCCTGGACCAGGGATTGAACCCATGTTCCCTCCATTGGCAGGCGGATTCTCAACCACTACGCCACCAGGGAAGTCCCCCAGATACATTTTAGAATCACTTTTTTATGCTGTCCCTCAAAAAAAAAAAAAAACAGCTTGGCCTTTTATTACAGTTGCATTTAATTTTATAGATTAATATAAGGACATTTATATTTTTATAGCAAGTCATCTCATCCGTACCTGTGATATATATTTCTTTTACTCATGTGTCCTCTAATAAAGTTTTCATTATGAAGATTTTCTGCATAATTTATTAGGTGAAACCCCATACTCTCTATAGGTTTTGTTACTATGGTAAATTCATCTTGTATTGTATCTAGATATTGATGCTATGGAGGAACACAATTGATTTTGGTGTATTAATTTTTTTCCAGCCCCTATGTTGAGCTCTTTTCTTAGATTTAATAGCTTATTGATTTTCCTGTGTTTCCAATGAAATACATAATCAAAACAATCTATAAATATGACATTTTTATCTATATTCTTCTAAACCTTCTCTCTCTTTCTATTTCTCTCAATACACAGCTCCAAAAAGGTCAGTTCCAATAGACCAGTAATGTTAGAAATCTTTATCTCAATTCTCTCCTTAAAGGAAATGCTAATTTTTTAAAAAAATTAGTAGTATAATAATTTTTGTTAGTGTATACATGTGCCATGTATTTTTGGTATATAGCCTTTATCAAGGAAAGATAGTTATGATTTGGATCTAGTTTTATAAAATTTACCCTACCCAATAGATTTTGAACCTCATGGGATGCTTTTTATCTCCTGTATCTAAAAAGAATGATGATATGATTTTCTCCTTTTTTTTAACTAATACAGTGAGTCACATGAATTGATTGGCTGATACTGAACCAACCTTGCATTCTCAAGGATAAACCCACTTGACCAAATCGTATTAGAGTATAGATTAGCTTTTGCTGTATTACAAACCACCTCACAACTTAGTGGCTTAGGGAGATCAGCTTGGTGCTTTGTGACCACCTAGAAGGGTGGGATAGGGAGGGTGGGAGGGAGGGAGACACAAGAGGGAAGAGATATGGGAACATATGTATATGTATAACTGATTCACTTTGTTATAAAGCAGAAACTAACACACCATTGTAAAGAAATTATACTCCAATAAAGATATAAAAAACAAAACAACAAAAGACTTAGTGGCTTAAAATAGCAATTACTTGGCAATTTGGGACTGGATTCATCTGGGTAGTGTTTACTTTTGGTTTTATCTGGGCTCCTTCCTGCAGTTTTAGTCAACTGATGGATCAGCTGAGTGAGAGCTGGTCTGAGACAGCCTCACTCACAGGTTTGGTGGTTGGCATGGACAGTGGGAGCACCTGGTCCACTTGTCTTCAGAACCTAGTGGGCTAGTCCTCGGCAACTGAGCCATCAAGCTCTTTTGCTATTGTCTCATCATGTGGGTTGAGTATGCCAAAGCCCAGTCCTGCTGAAGTGGTGACTCAGGAATGAGGGTGTCAGAAGGGGATTGTACATAATTTTTGAAACATCCTATCACAATGTTTTTAATATACCTTAAAACTCCGTGGAATAATAGTGTATTTAGGTTTTTGACTTATATTTTTAATAAGGAAAATTTGATTGTAATGTTTTTTTATATTGCCCCTGTTTGGTATAATATTCTTCTTGCACCTCTAGCCCCATTATTCTAGCTTGGGGTACTTAAAATGTATTGAAGGGGATAGAAATGAGTATTGCATCTTAAATAAAATAGTCGTGGACAAGTGGTTCCCACTTATCACTGAGGTTGTTCAAAAGGCTGCATTCTCACAGTGGACTATTGAACCCTTATGCACACCAAGCATTACATCTCACTTACACCTTACTAGCATTCTTGTGCTGGTTCCTTGATTTTAATTTAAAAAGTAATAAGTACTTGAAAAAATACAAAGTAAGAAGCAAAAACCCTCCATCACCCTAGTCTCTTTCCCTCACAGGGGAAGCAACTATAAAGTTAAGATGTCAATTTAAAAATATTTACAAGATGAAAATGATTCTTAAAAGTCCTTGGGGGCATTTAATCATTGAAGGGTATGCTGAAGAAGGTAAGTAACAGTTTGACCTCCAATCCAGAGACTATTGGCAATAAGTGTAAACAGTGCTCTAACAACATGGCCTAATAGAACTATAGAACTAAAGAAAAAGCTAGGATTAGGATTATTGGGTCCAAATTCACATTGTTCATAATGAAGAACCTTAAAATCATGAAATATTGACTGATCTCTAATTCTAAGTCATTCCAGAATGCTATTTTCTATGTCAAAGAGTGGAGTTTGAGAGAGAAATAAGAAGGAATAAAGTCCAATTTGGTTTTAAAGAATCATGGAGAAATGAAGATTATTTCTTTCATAATTTCCCTGTAGATAGAGCTCTTCTATGAGTGACTGTTTCACTAAAGCAGGGAAATACAGGGTGTTATCCAGAAAATCATATCAGTTTACTTCAAGTCAGTCCTCTTCTGGGCAAACACATCTTTAACTTCATTTGTATTATATAGTATTTTAAATTATGAATTGTTTTGTCTTCTCAGGTCAGTTTCTTCTAGCCACGTGGGTTTGTTCTCTATTTATTCCTTCCGTCTTCCCTCTCTTCCTTCTTCTCTCCTGTACTCCCTTTTTTATTAGTGAATTGGAAAGACGATTTCCTTATATATGCTAAACTATGCAATAGCAAAACCCCAAAATATAACTAACATTTTATGAAGAAGACAATAACAAAAAAAATTATAGTGGAAAAATCTTAGGAAACTGGAAGGAATTTGGGGGTCTTTCTGTCTCGAAGTAGATTTGGAATGTGCATTTCAGGTTCTCTTTTATAATGCAGGGTTGCTAGTTGAGCCTTTATTTTGTTTCCAGAAAAACAATCAGCTTACATATTTTTTTTAAACAAGGTTTTCTTCACCTTTGGAAATTAGTAATGATTAAAAAGAATATTATACAGTTAAGTGATGTCTAATTTTTTTCCTCATGAGTTCACTGTACTTCAGGTTATAGCCCTGATCTGTTTAATCCTCCAACAATCCTGAGAGGGAGCAAAGGGGCAGATGTTCTTTCCTCATTTCACAGATAAGAAAACTGAGGTTCAAAGATTCAAAGTGAGGTTAAGTGCTTCTGCCAAGGTCATTCTCTGAGGTGAAGCTGGAGCCAGGAATAGCACCTCATCCTCTTGTTTTCTCTCATGTGATTCTCCATCCGCTGACCCACTCTGACTATAAAAACGCACTGTACCAGGCCTCACACAGTCCCTGAAACGTCCTTTTAGTAGGACACTATGGTAGTGACAAGATTGAACAGATATAAAGAATGCTGTAAAAAAGGACCTGTCTTTTTTGTTGACTCCATCCCATAAAATTCCACAGCCACACTGCATGAGAAACATGAGACATCCATTAAGATCATGTTCCCATTAGTTCCCCAAATCTAGCTAGAACTAGACTTTGCAGAAATTGAAGACACATCTTGTGGCCTGACTGCTGAAAATGAGTGTCTCGGGAGTCAGAGAGGCATTGCTGCTCAACGAAGTCAAGAATGCCCTTTGCTAATTGTTTCTCCTCCATTTCTGAGGGAATTTAAATTCATGATCGGCACCATATATTATACTTCAATACTATTCATCATCCATCTTGTACGTATTTGCAGGAAAGAATGTTGCCCAAGTCATTATATCCCGCCATGATTCACAGTCATATGACCTTAGGTGGCAGCTCAGCAGGAGCTTACCAGTGCCTTAAATCATCCCTGTTGTGGACATACAAGAGCGTGACCTCTGACTTCCCAAGCTGTCTCTTCATGAAATGAAAATGGAACTGAGAGTTTAGGGGAAAGTTTTGAAAGTGTCTGGCTCTTGTAGTCATCTAATGAGGTCCTCATTTCTAGCTGCTAAGCATGCCCTTTAATTGGTGGTCACTCGAAAATCAATGATAATATAACTGTCCAACTCTTTGGAGCTATTTTTCTCTCTGCTTTCTATCCTGCAAGTACACGATAAAAGCAACCACCCATTCAGCCATTATCTTGTGTCACTTACTATTCAGAGATCAGTCTTCCTTTATGTGCTCCTTCAGGAAAGACCTGGGTTGTACTTTTCACTTGCCTTTCAGGCAGAGAGTAGAGTCCTTGGCACAGATTAAGTCCTCAAAAATGTTAGATGGGTGGATGGGTGGGCAGTGGATTGCAGCACATGAGCAACTACAGTAGCATTGTGATACATGACAAGGAAATGACCTCAGTTGGGGAAATAAATGCCTAGCACATATGCCACCACTTTCCCCTTCCATCTTCATTACAGTCCTTACTAATCTATTATGACATTTTTCCCCATTGGGTCTAGACATGACCTCAGGATGCTTGTAGAATATAAACAGTCCTGTGCAATGTAAACCTTGTATAATGTAAACAATGCTTTACTGTTTGATTTGAGTTGGGACACAAGAAGAATCCTATTTTCCGTCCATAACATAGACGTTGGGAATAATAACTAATGCTCATGTAAACATATAGATTCATAGGATAGAAAAAATAATTTTTAAGAAATGACCTAGTACAGACTCAGGGGGAAAATATATGTTAACTTGATTATAGAAATTTGGTTCAGCCACTCAGCTTCAACCTTCAAAAATCATGTCACTTTTTATTTTAAATCAACGTATGAATCCAAGGTATAGCAAAATAAACCATTAACCTTGTAGAACAGGGCCCTTCTAGATACGATCTCGTTAGGACCTGATCCTCCATGGTTGTATCTACACAGAGGGGTAATGCCAGTCCCCTACTGGGAAGTTGAATTGGAGGAAGAGATAGACAGAGATACTATGGATAATTCTAGACTGACATGGTCATCAAGAAGTCCTATGAAAAATAATTTCTGGTGAGTATAGAGTAAATCATCAATGAGAAATGGAGAGGATTGGAATTAAGTAGACTCATCACTAGTCCGTGGTTATTACCAGTGTACCAGTCTAGCAATGAATTACTCAAGGTAATTGATGCTAGGTGGTATAACAAACACTCCTGAAAGCCAAGTGTCTTAACTTAATAAATGTTTATTTCTCTTGTCAGAGACCCGTGTGAATTAGGTGGTTCATTCTTAGCAGATTGCTTTCAAGTAGTGAATCAGGAACCCATGCCCCCTCCACCTTGAGGTGTTGTCTTAAATGCATGACTACCTAAACTACAGCAGAAGGGAACATGGGCAATCATGCATAATATCTCCTGGCCAGGCCTGAAAGTGGTAGACCCATACCCTTTCAACAAGAATGCAAAAACTTGACCTCTGCCTGGCTCCAAGGGAGGTTAGAAAAGGTCATTGTTCTGTGTGTCCAGGAAGAGGAGAATGAAATGCATCTCACTGTCTCATCCATAGCTGAAGGCAGGTAATCTGTGACAGAGAGCAATGTTTGCAGATGGTGATACATGAAGATTGAGGAAGATTGATTTCTCAGTCATTGAGGAGTACTGTTCCATCTAACTGAGTTCTGAATGGTAATAAAGTCATCCACTGAAAACTTACCAATCTAGTTTGTGTGCAAGGTATTATGAATTATAGTCTTACCGTTAATTTAGCGGACCCACAAATACTTACATCTACCAAGCACCGTGCTGGCAACTGCAGCTTACCAGTACTTCTTTCCTGGGCCCTGGATAATTTCCAGTAGTTGGTATCGGGATCTAAGCTATCCACTTGATGTGGACACTAGTCCCCTTGTAGCCCTCTCACAGGAGCCTTTAACCATTCGTGGCCAAAAACAAAGGAAATGGGCAAGAGTTACTGCTCTGCTTATCAGAAAGTGTCTCCTAGAGTCTTGTCTCCTAAATCGTTTTTCTGGCCCCTTTATAGTCATCTTTCTTTACTCACATTTCTTGGCCTACTGAACGCTATAATCAAATCCGCCCTCAATTTTCTTTTTCCTGAAGTATATAAAACTACATTTTCTTCAGCCTTTTTTTAAAAAAAAAGATAATTATCTTGTTTATTTGTATTTGGAAAATCTAATGAGATCGCATATTTAAAAATCACATACTATCAAAAGATAGATAGTAGTAGTAATTCCTTCTGGAATATTTTTCCCCCTCATCCAACCAATGTTAGGTCCCTTACCCCCTTTCTTAGCAACTTTTATTAATTTCTTACGTGTCTATCAGAAGTTTTTTGTGGCAAAGGTACATGTGTATGTTTCAGAGGTTACTGTTGTCATGAATTCACAGAAGCCAGAGCCTGGAAAGCATTAAGTGGTCCTGAGCACCCCATTTCCAATGAGAGAGCGTAGCAGTGCTCAAACGGCTGGGTGTCCTATAATTCAACTCATTTCTGGCACTATCTACCTGTAGATAGCATCAGATCTCACATGTTAAGGGCTCAGTCCAGCAGGAATGCACACACACACTTCAGGTGCCAGTCACCAAGTATATGTTGTCACCTGTGCTTCTGACCCTTGTACCACAGATCAGAGGTTCCAACGACCCCCTTCTTAGCTTTAATTAATTTGCCCAAGTGACTCATAGAACTCACAGAAATATTCTATTAACTAGATTAACCGGTGTATTATAAAATGATAAAACTCAGCAACAGCCAGATAGAGAACATGTATAGGACGAGGTATGGGGAGAAAGCATGGAGCCCACTCTCCCCAAATCTCCATGTGCTCACCAACTGGGAAGCTCCCTGAACCCTGTCCTTGGGGGTTTATGGAGGCTTCAGTACACAGGCGTGACTGAATAACTCATTGGCCATGGGCGATTGAGCTCAGTCTTGAGTGGCTCTTCCCTGCCCTGAGGGCAAGGGGGTGGGACTGAAAGTTCCAACCTCTAATCACAAGGTTGGCTCCACAGGCTGCCCGCTCCCATCCTTAGGTGCTTTCCAAAGATCACCTTGTTAACATAACAAAAGACACCATTACCATCTCATCACTTAGGAAATACCAAGGGTGTTAGAAACTCTGTGGCAGAAACTGGGACAGAGACCAAAAATATAATTCTTATTACTCCTAAAGCACAGTTATCTAGGTAAATGTTTGTATCACCCCAAACAGGCAGTAGTCACCAGGGAAAATAAGTTAATTGCCAGTCTTTTCTATTAATTTTTAAAAATCAGATTTAAGAAGAGAATTTTTTTAATGGCCAGTGAAAATGTCTCTTACTTTAGCTCTTGCCCTTTTCTACTTATTATTTATTTTTTCAATTTTTAGTTTAGTTTTGAAAAGTGTCTTTAAGTTATTTTAAGGTTAGAACCGAACCTTCCAGGGTTAAAAAAATATTGCGTCTCTTGAAAGAGATTATTTTAGACTTAGTGAAATGGATTTGATGCTAGAGAACATGTGACATCATACATTTGACCTTTTTGAAATGATTTACGTTATATCAGCTACACTTTAAGTCCAGCAACTGTAACCAAAAAAAAACCCTACTAATTAAGGCAACTTTGCAGATTGATGGCATTAGATTATCAATTAAGATCTCAGTTTTAAACCAGATTTTTCCTCTAAATAGTGATCCAAAGAACACTAGTTTTAGGGTCAGTCTAATTAGTCAGACAGCTTCCTGATTGTTTAGCGCCTTCACTTGAAGTTTGTTAAATATTTTGAATATCACCTATGCTCCCATGGGACATTAGTGAATGTGAAGTCAACAAAAGAAAAAAAAAAGTAAGAAAAAGGATTTTGT
This sequence comes from Orcinus orca, assembly GCF_937001465.1. Classification (NCBI taxonomy): domain Eukaryota; kingdom Metazoa; phylum Chordata; class Mammalia; order Artiodactyla; family Delphinidae; genus Orcinus; species Orcinus orca. The sequence continues at coordinate 91,085,393 of NC_064570.1, forward strand.
AGTAAAATAAACTTGAGAAATCCTGGGTTCAGTAAATTTAAACATGTTTCGTGACTGCAGGACTTTTGAAATGTGGAATGAGCTATAATGTGCTCTGTGAATTTCACTGTTAAGTAGAGTTTGGTCTGAAGTGTTTTTAAACTTTATTTGGCTCTACAACCCTTTGTCAGTGGAACATTTTAAAGGACTCTTTGTTTCCAGCAACTTTGGAAAATGCTGTTCTGGTCTCAGTTAAGCCCTTGAAATCTTAGCATTTGGAAGGAGATCCACACACAAGCTCATCCAATTTCTGGTACAGAAATCTACCATGTATCCATGCTATAGGCTCACTCAGCTGTCGATGAGTATTTTGATAACAAAATGCTCACTACCCATAAATCAGCTGATTCTATAGTCGGAATGCTGGTCTGTTAGGAGGTTTTAACCTTTTAAGTGCCTTTTACTATTAGAAAATTTTAAGTTTTAAAATTTTGTCTATTGGACCTAGATCTGATCTCTGGATTAAGATAAGTCCTACTCAAGTAAAAGAATCCTTATTTTTCAAGGATGATTTGTACATGAAAAAAAAAATCCATATACTTAAAATCATCTGTAGTGACTGAAGAGTAATTGAAAATACATTTGAAAATAATTTTCATTTGAAATTTATGTCAAAATATGTTATTATATAAACGAATCCAGTATATTTTCTGTTATAGCCAGTAAAATTTAGGTTAAATTTTAATTAAGCACAAGTGCCACAATTAAAAAAAAAGAATTACATTTTGTTTTGAGTGATTATTTCAGCAAAACTGGTTTATGGGACAGTAAACTGTCCTTCACTGCATGTTCAATGTTAGCAGCTCAAACAGGCTAATTCTGGTAAAAATTCAACAGTTTTCCGAGGCCTTCTCTTAATTATTTGATACTCAATTGTTTTTTCTTTTACTTCTATTGTATCTCTTTTTTAAATTGTTAACTACACATCCTCATTTATCAATGGCTTTGTATGTTTAACCCAGCAGATCTCTGGTATTATTTACAATGGCTTCATGATATTATATCTTTAAAATTCAGAATTCCACTTTAAAGTTGATTTGAATTTTATTTCTATTATATGGTATTATGTTTATGTTATGAATCCATCAGTGAGTAATTTGCTGAAACAGGATGATCAGTTTGCTGACTTAGAAGGGCTGGAATCTATAGACACCTTAAAATTAGGATGTAGATAACGAATAGTTGGATGACAAGAAACCCTGTTATATGAAAACAGGGATAATGAGTGTTCCAAATCTTATCTTTTCTGTTCTTACTTTTCTCCAAAGGTTAGCTCTAGAGTCCTTAATTCTCCATTCAGCATTAAATTATTGACTATTTTGCCACAACTACTGAGCCTGCGCTGTAGAGCCTGCGAGTCACAGCTACTGAAGCCTGTGTGCCACAACTACTGAACTCCATGCACCTAGAGCCCATGCTCTGCAACAAGAGAAGCCACCAAAATGAGAAGCCTGCACACCGCATAGAAGAGTAGCCCCCGCTCACCGCAACTACAGAAAGCCCGCGTGTAGCAATGGAGACCCAACACAGCCAAAAATAAAATAAATACATTTATTTTTTAAAAAGTGGATGTATTTAAAAAAACCCCAAAAGGTCCTACTGTATAGCACAGGGAACTATATTCAATATCCTGTGATAAACCATAATGGAAAAGAATATGAAAAAGAATGTATATAAATGTATAAATGAGTCACTTTTCTGTGCAGCAGTAATTAACACAACACTGTAATTCTATACGTCAATAAAAAATAAAATTTTAAAAAACTGCCATAAAAATCACCACAGAAGGGGGACTTCCCTAGTGGTCCGGTGGTTAAGACTTCGCCTTCCAATGGAGGGGGTGAGGGTTCGATCCCTGGTTGGGGAGCTAAGATCCCACGTGCCTTGCGACCAAAAAACCAAAACATAAAACAGAAGCAATACTGTAACAAATTCCATAAAGACTTTAAAAATAGTCGACATCAAAAAAAATCTTTAAAAAAATCACATAAATCAGAAACAAATGAAACATAATAAAGTCCATACATTAAAAAAAAAGAGCATGGGTTCTGGTCACATCCCAGCTTCCCACTTACTTACAGCTGTGTAATTCTGGGCAACTCACATAATGTCTCCTCAGACTCCTCATCTATAAATGGGGATGGTAATAGTTCCCTACCTCATACTGTTGCTGTAATCCATAAACACGGTTAAGTGCCTTGGTAAATTGTTTGATGCTCTCTGTGAATTAAAATATGTCAATGGCTTCTGGCCATACGATTTATAATAGTTTGACAGTTAACCAAATGGTAAAACTATGCCATTTATTATTCCCATCTCTTTTTACCCCTTACCCTGTTTTGTTGTTTATGTTTTCTCCCACCACAGAGTGTTAGTTCCAGGAGAGCAAAAGCTTTATTTTGTTCACTGCTGAAAGCAATAGCACCCAGAAAAGTACTGTACATATGAAGCCCTCAGTAAACACTAGCTGAATGAATGGTGCAAACTGTCACAAGGAAAAATACACCAAAACTTTCATTATAATAAAAAAGTATAGATAAATCTTTCTCTAATGGCTTCCAGTCAAGTATTTTAAAACACCATATGCTATAATAAAAACATAAGTAATTTATTAAAATTTGAAGGCAAAAACATAATTTTAAAAGATTTTAAAATATTTAGACCTATGTTAGGTGTGATGGAATATGGATGCTTTCTGGAAATTCACAATCAGATCCAAGAGTATCACTTTCAGAATGTTCTAGTAGACTGAGTTTACTTTTAGTTGTCTTTGAAGAAACAGTCACTATTGTACTCTCTTTCTTAACAGAAATGTGTTTTTTCGAAGACTCACTTCTAATTGGTTCATTAAGCAAAGAATTATTTTGCCCAATTCCTTTGCTTTTCTGCTTTACAGGTGAGTCAGAGCAGGAATGCAGGTCCTTCCCAGGTTGTTTCTTAGCAGAGTAGTTTTTGGTATATTATGCTCTGGTCATTTTCTCTGAAGAAGACCTGCTATATCTAGGTAATTCCTCTTCTTTTCTTTGACTTCCAGTTCCAGAAATGACGTCTGCTGAAGGAGAACATGTTCTAGCAATGAAATCTTCAAAAGACTCCTGCTGCTGCTCTGTGACTGCGACCCCCAGGTTGTCTTTGGAAGTTTCTAAGGCCTCCTGAGTAGAGACTGGGACATGGAAGGAGTCGACAGGCAAAGGAATCCCAGCATCACCTGTAATTTTCTGAAACTGGAGGGAAAGACAAAAGACAAGACAAAAATTCAGTGATGAACAAAGCCAACCATTAAAAAGTAGAGTTCAAAACTTCAGTGTTACTCTGTGATCTTATTATTAACACAGTCAATTGATTATTCAGAAGATTTCAGAGCCAGTTTTTCTCTTAATTATATCCTGCCAAGTGATTCTCAGCTTAACCTAGCTATATCCAAGGCTATGTCCGCTACATTTTCAGACTTTGGTGACTGGGGTAGTTATTACCCATTTCCTTCCCCTCACTAAAAATAAAACCCTACTCTGTAAGAAAATTAATTTCTTTGCTATCCTCCAGGCACATGTGAACAGTATATAATATAGTTTGTGACCAGACTGTCAGTTCCCAAGACCAGTCAGTTCCCAAGACCAGTCTGAGATTGGCTGAGCTGGGCGAAGGGGGCTCCAAGTGAGGCTGGAGGAAAAGCTGACAGGTTTCCCCTCCCATTCCCATGACCAGGTGAGTCACTGTAATATCTTACGTATCAGCTATGTCAAGATTACTTATTTTAAAAATTATATCAGTACGTGTACCTCCATTAGTGTTCCTTCATTGTTAAGCTGACTGCATACAAATAGAAACCTAGATAAAATATGAATAGAACAGACATTTATACAACTTGAAATTTGGAATATTTTCTGTAATGTTTTCTTTCTTCATTAAGGAGAGTTTGCTTTAACTCATACACTTTCTAAAGAACTTCCGGTTTTCTTATGTACAACAATACAGTATCATGAAACAGGCCCACATTTACTAATCTCAGATTTGGGGAGGACTCCAGAGTCTTCTAGCTCCCGAGCATGTGAACTATTAGAGACTGACCATTATTATTTTCTCTCTGACTTGGTCATTTCCTTTTTGCTGATCACTCTTAGAATCCTTAAGTGCTGTCCTCTCCACTTACTTGGAGATTGTGCGTTGGTCCTGGGGCACTCTGCTTTGACTCTGATTTTTCTTCTTCAAGTGCCTTCTTTTCTTCTTTAGGTGGACTACTAACAGTAGAATTCATCTGGGGACGACCTAGTAAATGAAAATCTGACTGATCTATACCAGCCATTGTGGCCAGCTGCCCAAGCCTGGACCAGAGGAGGAAAGGAGAAAAGATAAAGGTTATTATAATCACAGAAGAGCAGTTTAGATTTCCCCAGACCTACAATCATGAAATACTTCTAAAATCTTAAAAGCCAACATCCTACTCCATACTACAAGCCTCTCTCTCCCCCAAATTCTCAGCCCTTTCCAGATTCATCCTCTAGGAGACATCCCACTGTCTCACTAGCAGCTTCAACATGTACCATGCACCCCGTCCACTGCCAGTCACACCTCCATTCCCACACTTCTTTACCACCTTTCCTCCAGTTTCCAAGAATGTGTTTGTTCCTTCCTTCCCAACACCAACTCATTCACTGACAAAACACCACTCCATCAACTATCAATCTCCACTTCCCTCTTTCAGCAAAATTGCTCACGGTTGAGAACCACTGACCTATATCTTCCCTGCAGATTAATAATAATTTTTATGTCTAAGACAAAAATAACTTTAATTCAAACTTATCAAACAAGCAAAGTAAATGAAAGATAGGAAAATTCTTATCCATTCCCGAATATTTTCAATGAAAACTGCTTTCAATTTAGTCTTTACAAAAAACTGTACCTACTAATTACTCTGTCTACAGGTTACTCTTTTATAATGGGCTCCCCACTCTACCAAAGCAGGCTCCCCTATTTGCATTTCTTAAAAAATTTAATTCCTCCTTTTAAAACGTCAACTATATTACCTATAATTACACTAAATTTGGCTAAATATGGCCACGTAAGTGATGAAAATTGCTCCAGTTCCTCAGCAAACTACCATTACAGTCGCAAAGAGAAGAATGCCATGAAGAGAAATGAACTAACCCAGCATCTTTAAGGAGATCCAAGAAAGCATGGAACTTCTGAAAAGAATTCTCAATGCTGCCCAAAACACCTTCATCATCCAGGATCATGCTTGTGGACATGAAGGGCTTCAGACAAAGAGAAAGTTACATTTCTTAACTGGGCATTTTCATGTTCTAACTACAAAAGAAGACGGAAAATGTCTGACATGATTTTTTTCTCATTGTCATCAAAAGTAGTCTTGCCTGGTTTCAAGGAACAAAACTAAAACACTCAAAATGTAATTAATCTGTAATTAACCTAACTCTCCACCAGTAAAGACAGAGACCATTATCACATAATAACCAAAACCCCCAGGCACCCAACAAAGTTTCCTATATAACGCTTAGGTGGTATATAAGTAAACCAAAGTTATCGTTTTATTAATGATCTTTCACGAAAGATCACATTTCTAACTGGTTCAATTCATAATGGAGCCTCATTCCACATCAGAAAATTACCTGCTTTAAGTTTCCCTTAAATTAGAAAGTGAATTATATAATCTGATCTGAACAAAACATATTACAACTCTGCTGAATGTTAAGAATTAACTTTAGTGAACAAAATATCTAATGCTTAACGTTTAAAAGTCCTAAATCATACCCAACCCAATTTATTAAAGGTACGATCACCAATGTTTTCTTTGGCTCCTTCAAAATATTCACTCCCGTGCACTCTTCCCCGTCCGCTCATCACCTATGCACTTAAAACCCCCTATAAGCTCAACTCCAGTATTTCTCAGAAAGGCTGTTATGTTCATGATGCCCCTTTTGCCTTATATAAGCAGGTGCTCACCACTTATTGAATGAGTGTCCGCCAATCCAGTGGATATGCACTTTGAAAAATTCCTCCCTACGCTCAACCTCTGATAAAGTATATTTAGAACTTTTTAGATTATGCCCTGCTTTCATGCACATTACCTAATGTAATTCTTACAGTATATATTTTTATCTTTCATTGCATTCTTAGAAGTTTTCCAATACCTTAAATTTATTTAAATGATTCACTTTCCTAATTCATTGCCAGGAGAGTCTCATCATGTCTTTTATGCTACTGTATATATAGTATATGCACAAAAAGTGCTTTCTTGAATCAAAGAATCATGAACAGATCATAAGCTAATGTCATAAAGCGCGTGTGCGCGCGCACACATACACACACACACAACGAGATTTTCATATTTTTAAAAACATGCTTTCTGGAATATAGATCATATGATCACTAAATACCAGTAAATGCAAAAGTCCATATGATACAACCAATTTGCAACATATTACAGTTTTAAAGTTTACAAACTATGTGTATATGGATTAAAATCAAATCGAAATAAAACCAAAACACTCCCAAAAGTATAAGAAATTGTTTACTTCATTGACTCATTTATCAGCCTTAAGTCTTATTACTCTTTCCTCCTTTAACTGCTTTAGGCACTCCTCCAGTTTTTCCTAAACAGAATAAATGTTATAACTAATTCGTAGTATAATATCCAAAAGCCTTTCCAGCTATAGGACTCATCAGGATTTAGGGGCAGAGCCAGAAGTGAACTCAGCTTTTAGTCTGCTACTGGTAATATCATACCATGCTAGTGAAATGAATTATCAAAATCTATCAAATTAGCATAGTAAAGATTTATTTAAATTCCACTTTTTCCAACATAAATTTGTGGCAGCCCACCATAAAAGGCATATGCGTATAACATAGCAAGTCAGAAATAAATAGTTAAGAACAAGAAAGAAAAGTTCTATTTTTATTTGTGGGTCTCTTTATAGTAGGAACTCCTATTAATGAACATGCTTAACACACCTGAATTGCATAATTGCAGATTCAAAAGCATTTTTTTTAAAGTAATCACTTTATTTTATTTTTTTTATTGCGGTACACGGGCCTCTCACTGTTGTGGCCTCTCCCGTTGCGGAGCACAGGCTCCGGACGCGCAGGCTCAGCGGCCATGGCTCACGGGCCCAGCCACTCCGCGGCAAGTGGGATCTTCCCCGGATCGGGCATGAACCCGTGTACCCTGCATCGGCAGGCAGGTGGACTCTCAACCACTGCACCACCAGGGAAGCTCCAAAAGTGATCACTTTTAAAGCAATTTACAGTCAAGCACTGTTCCTGGAGTTCCCTGGGCATTAAATCTAATCATCAAAACCCTAAGAGGGGGCTTCCCTGATGGCGCAGTGGTTAAGAATCTGCCTGCCAGTGCAGGGGACACGGGTTCGAGCCCTGGTCCGGAGAGATCCCACGTGCCTCGGAACAACTAAGCCCGTGCGCCACGACTACTGAACCTACGCTCTAGAGCCCCCGAGTAAAAACTACTGAGCCTGCGTGCCACAACTACTGAAGCCTGCGCGCCTAGAGCCCGTGCTCCGCAACAAGAGAAACCACCGCAATGAGAAGCCCGCACACCACTACGAAGAGTAGCCCCCGCTCGACGCAAGTAGAGAAAGTCCGAGAGCAGTATCAAACACGCAGCGCAGCCAAAAACAGATAAATAAAATAAATTTATTTAAAAAACAAACCGTACGAGGAAAGAACAATCACTAACTCCATGTTATTTTACAGATGAGGGAAACAGAGGCAGAGAAGTAGAGTAAGTAGAGCAGCACAGCCAAGGTCACACCACTAAGTAGCAGAGCCACACTGTGGACTCAGGAAGCTGGGTGCCATTCCTGCTCACGGAGGTGGTAGTCTTCCCATTCACCAAGGTCACTGAAATAAAATGAACACTGATAAACTCCCTTAGGAGTTTCAGGAAATAAGACACTTCGGTCCGTGAAGTGGGGACACTGCTTGCAATAGGCAGAATTCTAACAGAGCCCCTAAGACTCCTACTTACTGAAGTACACAAACCTTCCACTCATCCAATCAAACTCTAAATCTAGGTGCTGCAGTGAAGGGATTTTGCAGACGGAATTAACGTTCAAAATCAGTTGTTTTTTTTAAGATGGGGAGATTATTCTAGGTGGATGTGACCTACTCAGGCACCCCATGAAAAGGACCTGAACTCTTCCTGAATTGAAGTACAAAAGGGACAAGAGGGAGACTCTCCATTGCTGGCTCTGAAGAAGTCCAATGGTGTGGCAGGGAAGGCAAGTGAGAGGCCTCTAGGAGCTGAGACTGTCCCCCGAATGACAGCCAGCAAGGAAATGGGGACCTCTGTCCTGCAACTGCAGAATCTGAATTATGCCAACAAGCCGAAGAATCTTGGAGCCATTCTTTCCCAGAGCCTCTGGATGCTAACACAGCCAGACTGACATCTTGATTTCAGCTCTGTGACCCACACAAACTATGGTGAACATCCAACGTTTGGGGCTCAATGTCTTACACTTAAATTTCACGTGCTTTAACACTCTCAGGAGGGAACTCACATGTTCCCGTGTGTACCTGAGCAGGAAACCCAGTCATGCTGTGCCCGGACTTCTGACCTGCAGAGCTGTGAGCTAGTCAAATAGGTATTGTTTTCAGTCAGTAAGAGTGTAGTAAAAGAATCAATATCCTACTCAACCTCCAGGTTCGTGAACAAAATAAATGACTGTCATTGTTTTAGGCCACTGTTTCGGGGTGGTTTCTTATGCAGCGATAAACAATCAGAATTCCTATACTTATGAAAACAGTACGGTATATTTATACCTTTTAACTGCTTTGAACAATCACTTAAAGAATGAGGAACTCTATTATATGCCATCATTGGGAGAGGAACTGGTATCACTTTCTGAAGAGTAACTCTTGGTACCTAACAATAATCCTACATCAGGGGTTTACCCTAAGGAAATCAAAGATGTGGGCAAAGATTTATCTACCAGCATGATGTCATAAGATTGTTTATAACCAAACCCTAGAAGAAAGCTAAGAGCCTCCAAATTGGGACTGGTTTAAAGAAAAACAGCTCACCGTCTGAAGGAATGCGCTATGAAGCCACTAAGAAAAGAATGACACGAGGTCTCGACCAGAGTTAATGAATGGGCTTCAGGAGTTCTACATTCACAATATATCTGTGCGTTTTTCCTGGGAGATGATGCAAAAGCTTAATCAAATTCTCTGACGTAGAAGAGTATTTAGTGACATGGCAAAATATTTTTGATACTTTTTTAAGACAAAAGAGCAGATTAGGTGTGTGTACATGCAGAGGTGGCTTCTATTTCCTTCAAGAAGCTGTTCATTGTTTACAAACATTTGCTCAATGAACATATATTTTTATATTCAGAACATGTTTTAAAAATTGAGAGTCTAAGAACTTCAAACTCTTTAATGTTCCATTACTAAAGCCAGTCAAGTTTTCAATGGGGAAAAAGGAAAAAAAAATGCAAAATTCCTCTACTTTTAATACGATGGTTTAATCAATCTTCTAATTGTGTTAGAAGTGTTAAATTTTTGTGAAAAAGTGTATCCTCCTCCTACAAAGTATTCATAATTCATGTCCCTTACACGGAAATATGGAACCAAAAAAGTTAGAAAGTAAAATTGCTTGATATTCTATTACTTAAGTAAGACTGATGATAAGGCTTTGGAATAATTTTCCTTCCTGTCATCTGCTCTCCTTCCTCCCTTCTGTACACTGGCTAGGGTGATTTTTCTGGGACAAAGCTTCCATCATATTGGATATCAAATTTTATGTTCAACTTTTCTCCATTTAACATTGAAATCAATCATTTCTCATATAATCAGGGGATTCATAACCGTGATTTTTTTTTGTGGGCTACAAAATATTCCACTGAGTGGGTTTACTGGTTAACCATTTTACACATTTAAATTCTTTCCAACTTTTCAATATTATCAGACAATAACCGTTTTTATGCATGAAAGCTTTTTTCCATATTGAGAATAACGTTCTTACAATAAATCCATAAAAATGAGTTTGAGATCAAAGCAAATGAACATTTTTAAGGCTCTGAGGTACCTGTCTCCAAACTTCTTTCCAAAAGATTTCTGAGATTTTACACTGCCATCAGCGATGTATCACTTGGTATATAACCTCTACTATAACTGTTGGCTTACTTCCTCACTTAGAGTGCAAGTTATTTGAAGATAGGGGTGTATTTTATTAAGTGTTTACCCCCAGCACCTGTGCCTAGCACAGCGTAGACGGTCAATAAATAATTGCTTAATAAGGAAAATCCCTGCCAATACAAGATGTATGTGTGTGAAAGACAGACTGTGTGTTTTTCTCTAACTGGATAGATGAAAACGTGTCATCTTCTTTAATGTGCAAATTTTTTGCTTATAATTAGTAATTAAATTTCTCTTTTAGATTATATTGTAAAAATTCAGATTCTCTGAGGCAAATGGGCCTGGCACTACCCATTAGCTATATAACCTTGGACAAGTTCTATAACTCTAGGCCTCAACTTCCTCATCTATAAAATGGAGATAAGCTCCCATATCACAGAGCTCTTGTGAGGATTACATGAGTTAAAACACATATAAAATTAGAAGAGTGCTTGGTACATAGAATATGTTCAATTAATGCTGAATGAATGAACATGTGAATGCAAACAGTAGTGAAGGGCTTAAAATGAAATGGTCTCATCCCACTCCCACATCCAGCACTCAAGAAGCGACCGATTCTTTACGCAGGTTTTTAATTGTAAAATACGATATGTGTACTGAGAAGTGCACAGAAAAAAACTGTCAATGTGACAAATAAAAAGAGAATACTCACATAAACACTACTCGAATCTGAAAGTATTGATACTTGTCAGCATCTCAAACCGCCCCCTCCATATCCTTTTCTCATCACAAGCTCCTTCCCTCTTCCAGGTTAAACACCATCCTCACTTCTTGACAATCCTTTCCTTTAACCTGCATGCATCCCTAACAAAAGAGTTTAGTTTTGTCAACATCTAACTTTATGTAGAGGATCATAGTATATGAAGTCTTTTCTATCTTATTTCTTTCTCTCAACGTTGGTTTAAAAAATTCATCCACATTGCTGCCTGTAGCTCTAGTTCATTCAATTTTATTGCTGGATAGTTTTCCCACTGTACGAATACACAAAATTTATTTAATTCTTGACTCTTAATGGACATTTGGTTTGTTTTCAGTTTGTGCTAATGCAAATCATGGACAGGAATCCTGCTGTACCGGTTATTCTGGTGCATTTACACAGGGCGGGGGTGAGGGCTGCTGGCTCACAGGCTATTTATGTACCTTCAGTTGATGGAGAGTGCTAAATGCTTTCCAAAGTAGTTGTGTCGATTTATACTCCAGTATAAACAGGGTAGAGGATTCCCATAGTACTCCAGGTCTACAATACCTGAAACTACCAGACTTTCTTTATGTATTTGTCAATCTGATTGGCATGTAGTTTCCTTGGTTTTGACTCACTTTTCTCTTATTACTTAATGAAGTCATACACTTTTCTGTGTTTACTGGCTGTTTGGATTTCCTTTTTCATGAGGTTTACATCAATATTGTTATTTTTTATTTATTTTTTTATTACTATTTATTTATTTTTGGCTGTGTTGGGTCTTCGTTGCTGCGTGCAGTCTTTCTCTAGTTGCGGCGAGTGGGGGCTACTCTTCATTGCGGTGGCTTCTCTTGTCATGGAGCACAGGATCTAGGCACGCGGGCTTCAGCAGTTGTGACACGTGGGCTCAGTAGTTGTGGTTCACAGGCTCTAGAGCGTAGGCTCCGTAGTTGTGGCGCACGGGCTTCGCTGCTCCGCAGCATGTGGGATCTTCCCAGACCAGGGCTCGAACCCGTGTCCCCTGCCTTGGCAGGCAGATTCTTAACCACTGCGCCACCAGGGAGGTCCAACTATTGTTATTTGAATTCTTCTCCATTTCCAAGTAATACTCTTACATGACTATTTTCTCACTAATTTGGAGGCATTATCTGTTCACTTTCTAACTTACTAATAAGTAAGGGTTTAGTTCCTTTACACTCTTTCCTATGTCCACACTGCTCTGTAATGTCATCATGAGTTATTCCACTGCTCATGATCTCTTTGACTTGTAGTGATATACTTAAAAACCTACATTGTTGATCAACTATAAACACTCTCAACGTCACGCTTTGTAAAATGAGGACATTCATACCATCTTCCCTTTTTTCTACCTCCTGTCTACCTTCCAAACCTAGCTTTTACGTTGTCAAAGTTGAAATTTATATTCTGTTCTATGTGCAGTTAAGTCTTCTGTTATTCGAGAGTCAGTAAGGAGTAAGGTTTAAGAGAACAGGCAGAGAGCCTCAACTCAAAGCCTCAATCCAACCTTAAAATAGGTACAGCCTGGGCAAGTTCCTTCCCTGTCTTAGTTACCTGTTCTCAAAAGTGGGAATGGGGCATCCCTGGTGGCACAGTGGTTCGGAGTCCGCCTGCCGATGCAGGGGACACGGGTTCGTGCCCCGGTCTGGGAGGATCCCACATGCCGCGGAGCAGCTGAGCCCGTGAGCCATGGCCGCTGGGCCTGCGCATCCAGAGCCTGTGCTCCGCAACGGGAGAAGACATAACAGTGAGAGGCCCGTGTACCGCCAAAAAAAAAAAAAAAAGTGGGAATGATATTAGCACCAACCTCATAAGGCTATTCAGAGGATTAAATGAGTTAATATATGCAAAAACACTTAGAGCCTAATATATAATAAGTACATACTAGTACACAATACATTTCAGTACATACCAACTTAATACTAATACATACTAAGTATAGTTTACTTTAGTTATTAGTGATTACATGCAAGTTGACGATAAAAGCTGCAAACCAAGACAGTATTGCCATTATTACAATTAAATTAATATTGCCCACTGCAGATGTACTGTGTCTCTGTGTACAGACTACACCTTGTTCCATACTGTGCCAGTGTCACTGCCCTTGTGCAGGGTGACCACATACCCCAAGCCGCCTTGGGCTGTTCCAGTTTATACCTGTTGTCCTGATGTTACAGCATTAGAGCGCCTCCTTACACTATTGAAGTGTAAGGAGTTTGGACAAGTTCTGGTTTGGACAACAAATTAGACAGGTGGTCATTACCCCTGTGTGTCACTGAAAAGGGGGACATCTATAGTGTCAAGTTTAAGTGGATTCTTCTCTTCCTCACCAATAGTACGTTAAAAATCAATGATAGTTTAGTTTGCTTCATGTTTATGTCCATATAGCCTTTCGTCCTCTGGAGTTCAAGTTCCCTCTCCTCTTCCTCTCCCTCCTCCCTTCCAACAGTGCCTAATAGCTAGTAAGTACAACATGCCTCAAGGTGTTTCTCAGCTCTCAATCACACAGTCAATAGAAGCCTCTCCACCCTAGACTGGCTGCAATCTGCACCGAATCCCCTATTACCTTCCTTCTTGGTTTACTGCCTCATTTTGCTGGATTATTTCTATAAATAGCTTAAGGTGTAGCACAGGAGGTCAAATTTTCAAATTTCTTTGTGTACAAAATATCTTCTTCAGCCTCCACTTATGACTGATAGTTTGGCTGGATACAAACCCCTAGGGTGAAAATTATGTGCCTGAAAAACTTTGGAGGTATCTTTCTAATGCCTTCCAGGATCCATGGCGCTGATGACAAGTATGATAAGGTCAGATTTTAACTCTTTTTTTTAGGTGGCCAGTATTTTTCTCTCTGGAATGGATGTATCCTCTCAGTATTTTATTCTATTTTAATTTATTTTTTCAGTATTTTAAAGTTTCACAATGAAGGGTGCCTAGGTATGAGTCTATTCTTGCTCATCTTGCGTAACTGTTTTCAATCTGAGGCCTGATGTCTACTTTCAGCTGTGGGGAATTTTGTTGCCCTTTGACAGCTTCCTTCCATTTTTGTTCTGGGTCTGGAGTTTCTAATAGTAACATGTTGGATCTCCCAGATGCAGCCTCTCTAACATATTTCTATCACTTTTTCCATTGTGTCTTTCTTTTTTATATACTGAGAAATTTTTTAAATTCCTACTGAATTTATTTCAGCAACCATATTTTCATTTCCAAGAGACCTCTCTTGCTTTCTGACCATTCTCTTTTTAATTAACACCCTAATCTTATTTTATAGCTTTTTTACAGCTCTTTTTAAACCTCTCTCAGGATACTAATTAGGGTTTTTTCTTAAATTATTTTGTTCCCTAAATTGTCCCTCGTCCTACTAGGATACATTTTCACTCTTTTTCCCCCTCTCACGTTGGAAGCTTTACTCAACTATCACGCAAATGACAGTTATTTTCTATTTAAGAATGAGTGCAGAAAGCTCCCTGAAGTCAACGATTGATTGGTTTCTTATGCAGGAAAAAGCGGGGAGTAACTGTAATAGGATCTCCCCCAAACACAATTTTCTAGGGTGTAAAAACTCACACTAGCTGCCCTAGTTCTTGCCAGTTTCACTGGTTTCAAAATGAAATCATCTCATTTCAGGAGTGTGAGGGCGGGGCTGGGAGTCCACTCCTCCAAACACAACCCTTCAATGAGCTCCCCTATTTCAGTCACATTTTTAACTAACTCCACCCTCTCTCCTACATGCGCATCTGAGCATGGGCCTACTTCTGCAGGTGGGGTCAGAATCCTCCTCAGTTGCAGGTGGTCGCTGTGCATATTCTAGGTGATGCTTTTCCTCTGTCCTACTGCTTCAGTTTCACACTCTTCCACTTGTCTTCGGTCTTTCAAAACTATGTTGAAATCTCTTGATTCTTGTGGGCTTATATACTTGAACACTTTGATACCATCATTGTAGTGTCTTGTGAAAACGGAGAAGAGCTAAAAGGGTTCTCAGTACCTTCTGAATCTGCTATTCTGTGGTCCAGTGTTTAAACTTCTTGGTCTTCCCCAGTGTCTATCATTGCTTTTAGAAATACAATCTCCTGGTCTATTCGTGAAGGAAATGAATACATCACATCTAAAATGACAAGGAAGGCGGGTTAGATGCTCTAGGGTCTTGTCGTACTCTGCCATTTACTAATAAACCACTACGTGCTACAAATTGTAGGTGCTCATTTATAAAACGAAAGGGGGTAACCCTACACGAACTATAGATTTCTCCTACTCTAACATTTCATAATTTTCTAAGTTCTTTTCTTAAAATTTCTCTATATTATCATTAATTTTAATTAAAAAAATAAAAATCTAACTTCCTCTTTTGAAAATCAAAGAGTAATTCCCATAGTCCTACAATAATGGGATAATTAGTTCTGAAACCTGTCAAGTTTCATGTTTCATATGAAAAGAAAATCACATTAAATAATTTAAAAAAATTAAACATGAACTCTGTAGCACAAAGACAAGGTCCCCCCAAATGGTGTTCCTTTATTTACTAGAAATGTTCAGCTCTGCATTAAAGCTGAAAAAAAAAGAAATATATTATTTTTGAGGTACAAAAATTTCTTATGAAAATCAATTTTTCTTTTCTGTCCATACAAACAAAAGTATGGAATGACATTAGAGGTCAGGTTTAGTTGGTAATAGAATGTAGCTTCTTGATATTTTTTATTTTAGGAAAGGAGAATATCAACATCAAAACTTTTTTTTTACTTTTATTTAAAATGAGGCCATATTTTCCTCTTATAAAAACAGAGTTCAGCTAGAACTGTCAATTTCCTCATCTGTAAAACAAGAACACTGAATCAGCTGACTATATTCATTCAGAACTCAATTTCTTTATCGTATGATCACTAAGGTTCTCCCTAAATCTAATATACTAAGGTTCTAAGGAAAGGAAAATATATTACTAACGACATGTTTTGATTTTTATTTCTTAGAGTTCAAATGTCCACCATTCACCTTGGTCTAAGCTTAAGGAACCATTCAAGGGGATACAATGCAGGGGAAAACAGAACCCTCACACAAGCTGTGGCGTGTTGCAATCAGGCTTCCATTTGAAAAAGAATCTTCTCTATAGCTTTAAAGTGATAACTTTGTACCTGCAGTGCTTCTTGTTTCAAACGGATTTTCTCTGGCTCTTCCTGAACACTTTCTGAGGAATCATCGACCTCTTCGATTTCTGAGGAGGAAGGACTCTCTACTGTCACAGTCACAGGAAATTCTGATGGACCTGAGTGTCTGAAGAAGAAGATAGGAAATCACAGAGTTGTTACACTAAAGTGCAAAGAAAGAAGACAAGATTGTAAAAAAAGATAACACAAGCCAGATCCAAATATCCAAATATTAGAGGACATTTAACAAAAGTGATCTGAGGTATCATTATTTATAAATGTCTCTCACTGCTCCTTAGTCTAAAACAGGCAATGACTAAGTAAAATTACAGGAACTTATTTTTGCTATGTTACTGTACAGACCTCTGTTGTACATGGTTAGGATTAGTAATGGGAATTGCCCATATTATTTTATTAAGTTTCTTTCACAGAAGCCAAGTGAAGAGCCAAGGTAAACATTTTTTCTCAGATCAACTTTATACTGCAAATGAAAAATTTACTCTTCACCATCAGACACAAACAGTCTGGAAGAAAATGTAGTTTTTCAGAGGAAAATACATCAGTAAAGGGACTGATGAATAATCAGAAAGTCAACATATCTAAGCTGGGAATAACAGACATTAGAATTTTAAAAAAGAAATCACATACACATACACAACTAAAACTAACCCATCAAAAATTTCATCTTCTCACCACACTTAAGCCAAAACTAGGGTAACAGTAATACAATTCTCCCATCAAGATTCACGGCCACTGCAATGTTGTTCAATAGGACAGTTCCAAACATTTAAAACCTGACCTGGCCACAACCCCATAAAAGTCTACAGATCATAAAGAAGCGTGCTGGGATTATATAACCACGCAGAAGACAAGTCACTAGGACATCATTTTGACAACAAGCAGCAAACCCTGCAGCACAGGAAAACCGTAACAGGAGAACGAGGTGCACACCTCTCTCTCTGGGCATGCAAGGGCAGGACTGACACCCAAGGTGCTCTTCTCTCAACCTCAGCAGTGGTGCCTTTCACAGAGCAACTATGCAGTCTCCCCGAACCACTGGGAAGGAGAATCTGATACTGACAGTATTAGCTTGCCATGAGGCCATAAGCGAGGGAATGTGTGTGGCCTTGGTGAGAGAGCAGAGGTTTGGGAGATGTTGCTTTATATTGGCTTTCAGATCAGGAATTTGTACATATAGCCCGCAAACAACGTTTCTTGAAAACATGTGAACATTCTTCAGTATGAGAGCTCCATGTGAGGGGGTCAGAAATGGCACTCAAGTTCGTTTCACTGGGTAACAGCTGATTTGCGGACTGGAAAACAGGCTTCCTTGTTTACAGGCATAACCACAAGGCTGCCAGTTGTGTGCCAAATCCACACAACTACACAGTTGCATTGGGAGAGCGACCAAACATGTTTTACATGGATTTATTTCAGAGAGGGAAATGCTTCTTGTAAGGCTCTGTCAGTTTAAAAAGCAAGGAGAATGACCATCCACCTTTCCCAATTCAAGTCCTATATATCATAAATATGATAGCTAAACACCAGCAACTGATTACATACATCACGAGCTTTGATGAATGGAAAGCCCCTAAAAAGATATCAATAAAACGAAGTTAGATCTTCATGTAAATACATCACCAGTTAAACCCAGTTAATACAACTATTTAGTATTATGTACAGTATCCACACAGAATTGTGTATAAAAATAAATAAGCTCAAAACAAGGACCTGGAGGGCTCTGCTATGGAGAAAACCGAACAGAATTCAGGTGACTGGCTCGGTATAACTCTCTGAACTGCTGAGAGGCCCCTTCAGTTCCTATGTTCAGGATGCTTGAGATTTCAGTCTCACTTCTTTAAATGGAGATATTAATCATTCTCTAATTTACCACCCTGTGTGAGGAGGATGGATGTGAGATTAAGTGTCTCAGGAAGAAGATAGGAAACCACAAAGTTGCTAAACTCAAGTGCAAAGACTGGGGATTCAACACTATAGTTTATGCAACAGCAATTCACATTACCATTTGCAAAACAGTAGTCGGTTGTCCAATGGGGATTATAAACATCCATTTAACATGAGCAACTGAACAGATATTTTACACAGTAACTACTTCAAGTACTATTTAAAATCAATTCTCTTTGTTTTCTTAAGCAATTGTTAATCCCCAATTTCGTGAGTACTACCAAGTCAGTCATTTGAAAATCATCTAGAGCAATCTATTTCACTTAGCAAGCCTAAAGGTGTAGTTCAAGCATTTTATTTACTGTTCTGTGACAAAAATTACTATGAACAGCTATGCCCTGGATAAGAAATCAGGTAAAGCTAGTTTGACTCACTAAATCTGATTTACTGAGTTAATAAGCCAGTTGTTTTAGAATAGGTCGAATGCATAATTTTCATCCATTCTGTATTAAACTATTTCCCCTGTCTAAAATGTCTTTTTGCCCATTCGTACATATCCAAGTTCCTACTTCTGTGCTGTAGGGCTTCACGCAACTACACCTGCCTTTAATGAAACTTTCCTCACATGCACAATTGGTGATAGTTCTAGTCTCCTCAAGACTCCCACGGGGCTAGCTCTGTTGTGACACTTGAGAAACAACTTGAAACTCCCAATTACCTTTTGTTTTTCTTCCTTAGAGGGCTCACTGGGCAGAAGCCATGTGTGAGTTATCTTTTCTCCTCTATAGAGAGCACCAGAGACCGCTCACGTAACAGAAGTTCCAAAATAAAGGGCTCTGAATGGCTGAAAAGACAGGGAATGCAAACACGCTACCTGCTGCTTTTTGCAGGTTCTGCAGTACGCCACGCCGGAAACCAGACACACCAGGTGGTAGAGGTTCAGGACCATAACATTCTTTACCAGCAGAGGGTTTCCTTCCATTACGTACAGGTTGCTTTGCGGCCAAGCCTATGTTTGACAAAGCATGAAAAGAAGGAATCAAGATGCACCAAAGGTCTGCAGAGCAACTGTCACATGTGTACACTTTGAAAGGAATCAAACAGGCACTTGACAATGATGCCAAGGCCATTAAAAAGAGGATCGTTTTGTACAAAGGTTTTACATAAGCCAGCATTTTTAAAAAATATAAGTTCTCTACAGTAACAAGTTATTTTAACTAAAACAAAAGTATTGAGATGTGCAGAAATGCAAAAATAAATTTTTAAAATAATCCCGAAGTATGATACATTTTATGTATTATGCAGAAACACTCAAGTTTACTGAATCTTAGAACACCTTTGGCATTTCTGAATCTCAAGGACACAGAAACACAGATACACCCATGACTTCTGCCAAACAGAATCTTCAGAATTAGACCAAAATTTCAATTTAAGATGAATTTTTCTATGTAAAAACAATAAAAGTTATAAGGCTGCAAGTTGCTGGGTGGTAGGTGAGTCAATGTTACTCTCCTATAAGCCTGTCAACCTTCACTGCTCCTTTGATTTCATACAGAAATCACACACAAAAACAAATGAGACCCACTGGATAAAAGAGTGAAATGTGGAGACTTATCCTGTATTTCAGTAGTAAAGAGGCAAGTATCTTTATATGAAATATTTGGTTGCAAAAACTAGACCTACGTGTTAATATTTTATTTAGAACAAGCCACATATTAAAATTCACATTTAAATATTTAATTTGAATTTACTGAAGACAAACATCATAGGTTAAAATGGTTATATTTATCCTTCAAAGCTACTATATTTTGTGTTATTTTATTTATTTATTTTAATAGATCTTTATTGGAGTATAATTGCTTCACAATTCTGTGTTAGTTTCTGTTACACAACAAAGCAAATCAGCCATATGCATACATATGTCCCCATATCCCCTCCCTCTTGAGCCTCCCTCCCACCCTCCCTATCCCACCCCTCTAGGCCATCGCAAAGCACCGAGCTGATCTCCCTGTGCTATGCTGTTGCTTTCTACTATAGTTTAGCAACATTAGGATGCAGGGTAAAATGGAGTGTATGTGGTAATAGAGGACAAATATTTCATAGAGTGTAGCTTATTGATAATCACCACACGATCCTGTGTGATTTACATGCCTCTTAAAAATATATAGGAGCTCAGTTCATTTTGTGCTATTTTATTGTGTTTTTTAACTTAATTACGGTCAAAAAAATGTTTGTATGCATGTGGTTTGTATGTGTTAGCTTCCTTTACTTTCAGAAACGAATGCAAATACATTTGTATTAAAAGTTTTTTAAATTACACTTTTCTTGTTAGGAGATAAAAAAAATTTCTAATAAAAGTTCCCATCTGTTTTTAGGCATACATCATGACAATATAAATGTGACAGAATTCACACCATTATTTCACCCTACACTCACCAGGATCTAGGTATATACCCAGATACTGATTGGCTTACCTCTATGTCTCCAAATAACTGAGGCAAATAGAAAAAAAAAGCCCAAGAAATAAAATTACTCTTAAAATAGCTCAATGAGTTTGTACATTGCAGTTATATTTCCACTTTGTTTCATCATGCTAAATAAAAAAAAAACGTTTAACTGTTTTCTTCTCATTCCCTGATGCCCTATTATATACCACCAGGTACTAATTTTACAGAATTCCTAATATACATGCTTTATTAATATATATATTTCCATTTCTAATATCATAGCAAAAGTCAACTTAGCTATTTTAAGAATACTGTACACATGATATAAATTTTTAATAATAATATCTAATTAGTGTGATACCACAAATCTTAACTTCTTTGTATGTACTATTTATTAAAATATCACTCTCTTGAAATAACAATTGGCAGACAATCATAAGCTTTTTTTGACTTCATAAACACTCTTAACAACTTATTTAATACACTATTGTCCAAGCAAGTTGATTAACAGAGAATCAAAAACATACATCTTTAAGTAGAAAAAAAAAGCTGTATTTATGAAGATGTTTACAATAGTTTATTTTAGGTTATTTCCAATTGTTCACCAATTTAAAAAATTGACCAACTCAATGAAACCTTGTGAATACAATGTTAAAAAGTATAACTATGAATCACAGAATTTAAATTTAGTATGAAAAGATAAGAATGGCAAATTATATTGAAGTTATGTGGAATTATGTTTATAGACAGCAGGAAGAGAAAATAAAAATGTAAATATTGCTAGATAGGATAATGCAATTAGAGGTGGTCTTTTAAATTTTTCATTTTTATGCTAATACAATACCTTTATAAAACCCAAAAATCTTCAAACAACACATTTTAAAAAAATTGTGGTAAACTACACAAAACAGAAAATTTATCATTTTAACCATTTTAAAGTGAACCGTTCAGTGATATTAAGTCAACAAATTTTTAAAACTTTCAGAGGGAACCTGAATAAAAGATGAGTTGTCCATTGGTGATTTTAATGTATCCGGTATATAACTAAAGTCACCACAAAACTCTTTCTGGGAAATTGGCAGATCATAAACATAAAATATTTATTTTGCTTTATATCAAACCTTATTGTTTTGCTGTTTCAAAGTTCAAATTTACTCACAAGAAAGAGTCAGTTTCATATTAGATTTGGTTTCACAAATGCTGCTCCTGCTATTCATTCTTATCACCAAAAAAAAAAAAAGACTATTTGTGACTAACGATAATATGTTCCAGAAAATAAAAAGTTAAAAGGTTTTCAATCTGCATTTCTGGGAACCTAAATTAAAGCATCACACAACATTTTCAAAAACAGAAAAGCCATTTGATTTGACTAAAAACTTAGTTTTAAGATGGCAGAAAGTACCTTGATAATTTTCTTTTAAGAAAGAAAGAAAAACAAGCCATTAAAGAGAAATTCTTCTGAGCGAACTGAAACATGTTATGTATGTCTGACTTGGCACTCCTTCCATCTGGAGAACTTTTTTGATAATTGCTTTCATCACAGAATGATCTAAAGTAAAATGAATTGAAGTTAGAGTAATTATTTCCCAATGAGTGGCTATTTCCATTTAAAACCAAAAGCCAACTAATTATTGCTTTTCCCATAAATTTAAATATGAAATCTACATTATGTAATTATACCCTTAATACCCCTTTGTGTATTCTAATTTCTTCCTCAGAAACCTAAGATGCCATCTTGCAGCCTGCCCACAATGGCTACTATTTTGGCAGCAACAAAGGTCAACTTTAAACATTTTGCATCTAAAGTGGCTTTGGATACCTTTGGATAGAAAGTACAGTCTGAGCACTGTCCAGACACTTAGATACCTAAAGGGCATCTAAGATAACAAATCAAAGTCCTGATATTCCCTCAAAAGCTGCTCCTCCCATCAGCCCCCTTTTTCTAAGTGATACCACCCAGTTGCACACATAATTATCAACGACTTGTCTCCTTGTTACTATTCCCTTCATACCTCACAACTAATCTATCTGCAGGTCTTGTTAGCTACACCCTGAAAACACAACCTGAATTCAACCACTTTTCACTTGCTGCAAACTTCCAACCTAACCTAGGCCATAAACATCTCTTATTTGGACCCCTGTGATTGTCTCCTAACTGGTCTCCCTGTTTCTCTTCTTTATCCTCCCAAGTCCATTCTCTATACCAGGTCACCTTATTCAGATACTATTTGGATCATGCCTTTTTCCAGTTCTAAACCCTCTACTCATTTAGAATAATCCACATCTTTACTCTGGCCTTCAAGACTTTACAAGAGCAGACCCCTGGCTAGCTCCTTGACCTCATGTCACACCACATTCTTCTTCACTCAGTACTCTGCCCAGATTGGCCTTCTTGCTTTTCCTTAAATACTCCACCCACCTACATGCCTGCATACTCATTGCCCCCTTGTCCTGGAATGTGCTTACCCCAGATCTTCCATGGCTTGCTCCTCTCTTCATTCAGGTCTCCATTCAAATGCCACTTCTCCAGTGAAGCTGGCCCCTAACTAACCTGTCCAATGGAGTCCTACCTGCCCCCCCTCCCTCTTCTTACATTTAGATATTTTTGCACTTCCTACTCTCTAAAATTATATTACTTATCTCTTTACTAATTTCTATCTGAACTCCTTCACTAGAATGTAAGCTCCATGAGGGCAAGACTTTTGTCTGTCTGGTTCACTGCTTTATCAGTAGTGCCTAAACCCGTATCTGGCACACAGAAGGTATTAAAAAAATTACTTGTGAAACTGACAAATGAATAAAGTACTCCTTGCAAGAATTCAGAGGTTGCACAAGAAGCAAATAATGCTCTTGGTGGAAGCAGGCTTAGTATCTAGGTTCACCTCTATTCAGAGTAGAGATAAGAACAATTTACAAGTATAAATCACTTTAATCAGTGAATTATCTGCTCAAACCATAAGGGAAGTACAACATTAGAAAAGTACTGTTTTCTAGGATACAAACAATTAACAAATTCAAACAACGTGTGTATAGAGAATACACACTAAAAACCTATCATGAAAAGTATGATGGTCAAGAACTCTCGCAGTAAAAGGTCAGACAAAAACCAGAACAAATGATCATGAATTCTAGTAGTTCTGGGGCTGAACAACCTACTCATTTAATCAAAAGGGATCATCGCAAAAGCACAGGTATTTAAAAATATTACATGAGAGGAAACTATCATGAGTCATTTAAGTGTTGAGTGGACCATCACATTAAAATAACTAGAGTCTTTCAACGCCCCATGACATACAGAAATAGCAAGTCAGACATATGGATCTAACAGCATATGATACAACCCTTACAAACTGTCACTACAGAAGAAGGGACGCCCGGTGTAATTAACCAACTAGCCAAATGAATACAAACAGCCAGTAAAACTCACCAGTAAATCAAATGAATACAAAATAAAACAAAATGTGGTTATTCTCCTATCAGATTAAGCCAAGATTCTGTAAGAGAAGTCTTTAAAATGTCTATAACCCTTTTGATCCAAAAGAAATAGTCAGAGATATAGGTAAGGATATATATCAGAGTACTTTTTGTAACTGAAAAACTGGACATACCTTTTATACAAGATCGGATAAGCTATGTGCACTGTGGCATATTCATATAATGGAACACTGAAGGGTCACAAAAAAAATGATGCAGTAAGGCTTCCCTGGTGGCGCACTGGTTGAGAGTCCGTCTGCTGATGCAGGGGACACGGGTTCGTGCCCTGGTCCAGGAAGATCCCACATGCCGCGGAGCGGCTGGGCCCGTGAGCCATTCCCGCTGAGCCTGCGCGTCCGGAGCCTGTGCTCCGCAACGGGAGAGGCCACAACAGTGAGAGGCCCGCGTACCACAAAAAAAGAAAAAAGATGCAAATTTACTGACTTGCTAAGATGGTCATACTGAATTAACTGAAAAAAGTTATAAAATTTGGAGTAATCCCACTTGCATAAAAAAGGGAGAGGTACTCATTTTTGTAGTCTTACAGTTTTTTAAAAGTGCTACCAGCCAGTGTTTGTGAGAGGCAGGCTTCATTCACATCCACTCTTGGGGTGGACTACACATTGGCATAGCCTTTCTGGGTGGTAATTTGGCAATGTGTATGAAAAGTCTTAAAAATATGTCACACTTAGTCATTCCACTTGCAGTACCTTATTCTACAGAAGTAAGCCCGATGGACACAGAGATGTATATACAACGTATTCACATTGTTTCTGACATGGAAAAGCAAACTGTCTCAATCTAATTGCAAAGAACTGATTATAGGACATCAATATGATGGAACACTACATGATACCTCATTAAATGAAAAAAGCAGGAATATGAAATAGCAAGTATACTACAATTCTATTTTTGTAATCCCTAAGTGTACAAATATATTTATAGAAAACAATAAAAAGACTGAGAATATATACACCAAAATGAACAGTGATTATGTCTGGGTGTTAAATTTATAGGTAATTTTTCTCTTGTTACTCTGTATTTTCTGTAAAGAATATATGTAACTCTTAGAGAAAGTTTAAAAGCAACATAAAAGCTATCAGAAAAATGAGGCCTTAAAAAAAGTCCTATCACAACAGTATCATGCCAAAAGCTAAGCATATATTACATTAAAAATTCAGTATTTTCAATTTAAGAATTTACCTCCAAGCCATAAATCCTCACTAAGAGATTCTGCAAAAGCACGAGCACCCAGGTCACCAACGAGCTTGTTGCAGTTCAGAGCGATGCGCCTCAAACCAGGCATACAGTCAAGATCAGGTCTCCTGGAACGAAGACTCTCAGCTCAGGTTTCTTCATGCCTTCTGGTAGTCTGATACTTCAAAGATCTAATGGGATGAAATTAAGATGCTTCAATAAGGAAACAGGATGTGCCTACTGAGCATGGCTTATTATGTCAGAGATTTACCCACACACATATCACGCATATATGCCAGGAGAATCAAGCTGAGAAATTAAACAGTCAGTTCTGCTTTACGAGTCCAGTGACCCACATTCTAGTCGGTCAGTGATTAGATTCCAGCCACTGGATGACCTGTTTTTGAACAGTTATGTAAAGTTGGATAACTCAATTACAGTCTAAGAATTATTTTCCTTATCTTCTAAGTCAGGGAATTGATTCTAAATTCTATCATTGCTGAGGCTCTAAATTTCATCATTCTGTCCTCCAATGGTCTCCAAACACCTGACTGGGCAACCCATAAGAAAACTTTTTAATATGCATCTTATTTTTTAACAAATTATATACACAAAGTTCTATACATATAATTTAGGTACATTATAAACTACACAGATATTTTTAAATGATACAAAGCTAAATAGGTTCTAATATTTTCTTTTCCTAACTCCTAAGGCATTATTGAATTTTATTTATTTTTAAAAAGTATTTATTTATTTATTTGTTTCTTTGTTTGGCTGTGCCGGGTCTTTAGTTGCGGCCTGCCGGATCTTTTAATTATTGCATGTGGGATCTAGTTCCTTGAGCAGGGATCGAACACAGGCCCCCTGCATTGGGAGCGCAGAGTGTTAACTGCTGGACCGCCAGGGAAGTCCCAGGCATTATTTTTAAAACTATATTTACAAAATGGATCTTACATGCTACCTAGGGTGTGGACACAAACTTCAGAGGCCTGGACTATGCACAGCCAGTTTGATGTGCCTTGGGAAGATAATGGTTTGATATTTAACCACAAGTCTTGTCTTAAAGACATTCAATTCTTTATATTCATAAAATCAATTTTGGTAACAGGGAACACTGACTTTAAATCAAAAAAGTCTTGTTACATTCTTGAAAACATAAAAGACTCAAAGTGCCTTTGACACTCTAAAAGCAAAATCATTAGTGGTGAAAAACTGAAAGCATTTCCACTAAGATCAGGAACAAGACAAGGTTGCCCACTCTCACCACTCTTATTCAACATAGTTTTGGAAGTTTTAGCCACAGCAATCAGAGAAGAAAAGGAAATAAAAGGAATCCAAATCGGAAAAGAAGAAGTAAAGCTGTCACTCTTTGCAGATGACATGATCCTATACATAGAGAATCCTAAAGATGCTACCAGAAAACTACTAGAGCTAATCAATGAATTTGGTAAAGTAGCAGGATACAAAATTAATGCACAGAAATCTCTGGCATTCCTATACACTAAGGATGAAAAATCTGAAAGTGAAATCAAGAAAACACTCCCATTTACCATTGCAACAAAAAGAATAAAATATCTAGGAATAAACCTACCTAAGGAGACAAAAGACCTGTATGCAGAAAATTATAAGACACTGATGAAAGAAATTAAAAATGATACAAATAGATGGAGAGATATACCATGTTCTTGGATTGGAAGAATCAACATTGTGAAAATGACTCTACTACCCAAAGCAATCTACAGATTCAATACAATCCCTATGAAACTACCACTGGCATTTTTCACAGAACTAGAACAAAAAATTTCACAATTTGTATGGAAACACAAAAGACCCCGAATAGCCAAAGCAATCTTGAGAACGAAAAATGGAGCTGGAGGAATCAGGCTTCCTGACTTCAGACTATACTACAAAGCTACAGTAATCAAGACAGTATGGTACTGGCACAAAAACAGAAATATAGATCAATGGAACAGGATAGAAAGCCCAGAGATAAACCCACGCACATATGGTCACCTTATCTTTGACAAAGGAGGCAGAAATGTACAGTGGAGAAAGGACAGCCTATTCAATAAGTGGTGCTGGGAAAACTGGACAGCTACATGTAAAAGTATGAAATTAGATCACTCCCTAACACCATACACAAAAATAAGCTCAAAATGGATTAAAGACCTAAATGTAAGGCCAGAAACTATCCAACTCTTAGAGGAAAACATAGGCAGAACACTCTATGACATAAATCACAGCAAGGTCCTTTTTGACCCACCTCCTAGAGAAATGGAAATAAAAACAAGAGTAAACAAATGGGACCTAATGAAACTTAAAAGCTTTTGCACAGCAAAGGAAACCATAAAGAAGACAAAAAGACAACCCTCAGAATGGGAGAAAATATTTGCAAATGAAGCAACTGACAAAGGATTAATCTCCAAAATTTACAAGCAGCTCATGCAGCTTAATAACAAAAAAACAAACAACCCAATCCAAAAATGGGCAGAAGACCTAAATAGACATTTCTCCAAAGAAGATATACAGAGTGCCAACAAACACATGAAAGAATGCTCAACATCACTAATCATGAGAGAAATGCAAATCAAAACGACAATGAGATATCATCTCACACCAGTCAGAATGGCCATCATCAAAAAATCTAGAAACAATAAATGCTGGAGAGGGTGTGGAGAAAAGGGAACCCTCTTACACTGTTGGTGGGAATGTAAATTGATACAGCCACTGTGGAGAACACTATGGAGGTTCCTTAAAAAGCTACAAATAGAACTACCATATGACCCAGCAATCCCACTACTGGGCATATACCCTGAGAAAACCATAATTCAAAAAGAGTCATGTACCAAAATGTTCATTGCAGCTCTATTTACAATAGCCCAGAGATGGAAACAACCTAAGTGTCCATCATCGGATGAATGGATAAAGAAGATGTGGCACATATATACAATGGAATATTACTCAGCCATAAAAAGAGACGAAATTGAGCTATTTGTAATGAGGTGGATAGACCTAGAGTCTGTCATACAGAGTGAAGTAAGTCAGAAAGAGAGAGACAAATACCGTATGCTAACACATATATATGGAATTTAAGAAAAAAAAATGTCATGAAAAACCTAGGGGTGAATCAGGAATAAAGACACAGACTTACTAGAGAATGGACTTGAGGCTATGGGGAGGGGGAAGGGTAAACGGTGACAAAGCGATAAAGAGGCATGGACATATATACACTACCAAACGTAAGGTAGATAGCTAGTGGGAAGCAGCCGCATAGCACAGGGAGATCAGCTCGGGGCTTTGTGACCGCCTGGAGGGGTGGGATAGGGAGGGTGGGAGGGAGGGAGATGCAAGCGGGAAGAGATATGGGAACATATGTGTATATATAACTGATTCATTTTGTTGTGAAGCTGAAACTAACATACCATTTTAAAGCAATTATACTCCAATAAAGATGTTTAAAAAAATAAAAAAAAAAAAAAAAAAAAAAAAAAAAGCAAAATCATTAGTGTCATTTTCCTATTAACAATGGCTTATAAAAGCTCCAAGCAGAAATAACAGCAATCACTTACACAGTGCTTAGTATGTGCCAAGCACTATTTATACAAATGAGTTCATTTAAACCTCACAACGAGGCATAGACGTTAAGTGATTTGTCCATGGTCACTAGCTATGAAAAGGGAGAAAGGGAATTTGAACCTAGACCATTTGGCTTCGGCACCCAAGTTCTTGACTGTTCTCTACCCGAGGGGTCAATGGACTTGCCCTGTATAGGCTCAAAGAATTTTTCAATTTCTAAAATCTAAATTTAAACATTTCCAGCTTTGTGGGCTATACAGTTTCTGTTGCAACTACTCAACCCCACTGGCGTAGGCTGAAAGTAGCCATAGCTACCATGTAAACAATGGGTTCCACTATGTTCCAAAAAACTTTACAAAATCTTTACAAAATCAGGCGACGGGCCGGATCTGGCCCACCAGCCATAGTTTACCTATCCCTGATCTGCACCACCAAACTATTAAAAAGACTTCATGTCAAATTATTAAATAACTTAGGCCTCAATACAGTAATTATAACCACTGTAAAGTTGTTAAGGCATTAGTTTAAAAACTGTATTTACAAGTTGCCGATGTAGTGATGTTTATTAGTTTATAAACTACAGCAGCTAATAGACACTTGATTCATTTAAATCTTGAAGACTATAATTTAGTCTTGAAGACTAAATTAAATCTTGAAGACTATTATAAACTATAATAGTTTCTTCACAGCATCACAATCAATGTTTTCAGTAACTAAAAATACATAGAAGTATTATTATGTATTATATATTAAATCTCCTATTTCTAAAATTAAGTGGACTATCTTTACTAAATGGTAGAAACCCAAACTGAAAACTGGTCTTATTCTTTCAACAAAACGAAAGATGCACTCACAGGTATCAAAAGACAAAAATTAACTGCCATCTGTGTCAATGTATTAATGTGCTTCAATCACATATGTTTTCATGAAAGTTTAAACATAAAATCACCTTTAAGATCCTGGCCATGTAATCTGCTCCCTGCCATGTCAGATTATACCCCGTGAAGTTTACTGTCTTAAGAGTGATAGAGTTCTTTACACCTTGCCAAATAACTAAAAGGAAAAAAAAACCCCACACACACAGTAAGATGAAGAGCCTATACGTTTGTCAATCTTGACTTATTTGCTTTTCTTGAGTCAATTGGAGGTTTACAGCCACATTCTTAAAATCATTAACTACAATCTTCCCAAACAGGTAATTGATGAACTGATGCATTCTAAAGCTTGTCAGTAACAAAGTTATTCCAGTTTACAGCAACAGTTTAATTCTATTTAGTACTAAAACTGAATACACTGGATACTGCAAACTTTCTTACCAACCACTCAGTAAAGTACTACATACTTTTGAGACAAAGGAAAAAAAAGAAAAACCTAAAGAGCATAAGACTCTTCCGATTTTCAGTTCCAATGATACATGCCAACCTTGATGATCAATCAGCGATTTAAATGTCAACTATAAACCCAGTATTTTATTAGCTGCTATGCAGTATACTAGAGCAATAGAAGAGGGAGGACCTCAAACC
The DNA here is from genome assembly GCF_937001465.1 of Orcinus orca. Lineage (NCBI taxonomy): Eukaryota > Metazoa > Chordata > Mammalia > Artiodactyla > Delphinidae > Orcinus > Orcinus orca. Next base: position 91,115,562 of record NC_064570.1, read on the forward strand.
CTCTGTTTCCTCAAATTGAAAGGCAGGCTTCCTTACCCCTTCAGACCACTAATGGACACAGGGAACGTACACTAATGTTTCAGGACCCCAATCAAGAATCACTGCTTTGTGATTAGGTCCATCATACACCCTCACCATCACCACTGAGTTTGCTGCTCCTACGGGACGTTACATATATTTCCTATTTGAACACATACCACAGTGCATTATAATTATGATTGCAGATAGATGTTCTAACAATTTAAAGAGAATGATGACTTTTTTGCTCTTTACATCTTGCTATTTCCCGTCCCATAATATTTCTTGAAGAGAAACCATAAAAATATAAAGAAACACGAAAAACAGGAAATATACAAAACGTGTGGTTTGTGGCTTAACACAAACTTAAGTAAGATTAATTCTGACAGTATCCAGCATGACAAACTTCCATGGTACAAATGAGAATGGACCAAGGTTTGAGCAGGTACAGGAGACAATCCACGCATGCACAACACCAAGAAAAGGTAGACAGGAAAAGGTAGACAGACATGGTGTGTAGGAAATCACGAGACCAGTCCGATGGGAAGAGACTTAAACAAGACTGAAACTCACTTTCGAAACCTCCGTCTCCAACTGGACAATTCGCAAGACACAGGTTCACCAAAGTGGCCAAATATTCAATCCCTTTAATGGGGAGGAACAGTTTTAAATTTTATTGCTTTAGTTTGCCCCAAAAGCAACTATCAAAGGTTGGCAGGACACAATGAAGGCTTACTTTTGTTAACATAGCTAAGTCTCTCTCTCTCAGAACTAGCCCACTTAGCTCCAGGTTCCTTAGCGCACCCGATGCACTTACACAGCCTTCATGAGCTCTACACAACTGGAAGGTCACATCTTTATTTCTTATCGCAGGAACACGACTTCTGTAAACTTCATTTCTGTCACAACCTAAAGCAAAAATATTGTAAAATGAGTGGTTTAAACCATACATTTTATCATCATTAAAAAGCACCTAAATAAAAAGAAAAAAAGCATCTGCTCTGTGCTAAGGATTAGAAACGACTCCTGCCCTTAAAGCCTTCATTAAGGAGGAAGATGTATAAACTCAAAATTTCAATCACATGAGATAAATAAACATAACCTTTATGCACAGAGGTACCTATGGAGGCAAAAAGTTATATCTAAGTGACAGCTTCATGAGAACCCTGAAGTAGAATCTAGAAAGATGAGGCTATGCAGAGTTGGAGTAGGAGGTGCATTAACTGCAGAGGGAACATCTGTGAAAAGACACTCAAGCCTGACTCCTGCTGGGCACTGTAAATACTTCAGGTGGGGACGACTAAAGGCCAGGGGTCCAAGTGTGAGAAGAGACACAAAGGCAAATAGAGGAGCTGGCAGAAGCAAGCCTGGGAGAGAGCATGGCTTTTATCCCACAGGTGACGAGGCCTGGGACTACCACTAGCTGAGTAAGGGTGCCTCCGCTGATTAGAAAAAGGCGCCCCGCTGCTGAAGGACCAATTAGACAAAGGAAGTGATCCCAAAAAGTTCCCCTTCCTCAGGGCCAAAGAACGCCATGACAGGGCTTCCCTGGTGGCGCAGTGGTTGAGAGTCCACCTGCCGATGCAGGGGACACGGGTTCGTGCCCCGGTCTGGGAAGATCCCACATGCCACGGAGCGGCTAGGTCCGTGAGCCATGGCCGCTGAGCCTGTGCGTGCGGAGCCTGTGCTCCGCAACTGGAGAGGTCACAACAGTGAGAGGCCCGCATACCGCAAAAAAAAAAAAAAAAAAAAGAGCCCCATGAGGCTTGGCCCAGCACAGTTCAGACTACACGCCTCTAGGCAGGGCAAACGCTGCGTGGCTAGTATGCACTAACTCTGTGTGGGCAAGCCATTAGCAGCATTATTTTAAGCATAGCTTTTTATGTTACAAGATCACTCAACCCGAGTAGGCAGATGAACTTAGAGGAGCTGAGCCCAGGAGCTGCGAAACCACCCAGGAGTTTCTGCCATAGTCTGGGCAAAATGTAATATGGATGAAGAAGCAAATTTAAGAGGAGGCCAAAATCTACAAGCTAGCCCCACTGGATGCAAGACATAAAGGAAGTTCAGTGAAGGAACTCTGAAGAGAATGGGCTCAACAATAAATTTTTGTTACATTCAATGTAAAATATGTGGCAAAATTAAGTACAGTGGCCTTTAAGGTCCCTTCCAGCTCTAATTTCTTTTGATTTCTAACTTATTACTCTGCTTAAGTAAAGTCCCTTCAGAGGTACAGAACAGTTCTTACACCTGAATGGGATGCAAAGAATAATCTGACTTCTGTTCACCAGGGGATGAATTGAACTGTCTTTGCAGGAGAGAGAACAGATGGTGTGAACCCCAGATCCTAGTAAAGGGCCAGGCACACGATAAGTATTCAGCTTTTCGAAAACAAATGAACAATCATTTCCTTTCCTAGATCTTCACACCCTTCCTCTGCTAGCTACTTTCTCTCAGCTTATAAACATCCTCAAATATACCCACTTAAAAAACTCTCAGACCTATGACTCTTTGGATATTCTTGTGGATAACCTAAGTCTCTCCCATGCCTTCAAACACCTGTCCTTCCAGAAAGCCCAGATCTGTATCTTGGGCCCAGACCTGGCCCCTCTACCAGGCCCCTCTAAAGCACTGAAGATCAAGTAAGATCCTCTCCCCACCTCCAATCCCTCGCTACTGTGCTCTGTATCTCACAAAAAGATGCAGCTGTAAACTGTCACCCACACTTGCTGCCCTCCCTTTTCTAACTGGTCACCAGGCCTCACCCATTCTCTCTCAGATCTGCAAAATCCAGTCCCACCTTTTATAACTTAAGTGGGACCCTTTGATTACAATTCACACTGCACCCAATCAACTGCCTTCCACATGGAGGTCCCAGTGAGCCTCTAAACCAGAATTCCATTTCACTGTTCTTTGGTGTTTCCCACAGCCTTCAGGATAAACATCCAAACTTCTGACATGACAAACAAGGCCCCTTTCTGTGGGGCCCCACTAGGTTTCCAGTATCAACTCTCATTGCTTTCCCAAACCCTGAGTTCCAGTCCTGTACCTGAGTTTTGCCATATTTTTTTATATTTCTCAAACTTTGACACACACTGCTCCCTCCTGCCACCCCAGGAGCTTCTACATATCCTTAGAAAGGATGGCACCTCCTCCAAGAGCCTACCCTGAACTTTCCCTTCCAAGATTCTGTGCTCTGCAAAGGGGAAAGATGGCGGGGAGGGATACATTAGGAGTTTGGGAATAACATATACACACGACTATATATAAAATAGATAATCAACAAGGACCTACTGCATAGCACAGGGAACTCTACTCCATATCCTGTAACAAACTGTACGGGAAAAGAATCTGAAAAGGAATGGATATATGTATAACTGAATCACTTTGCTGTACACCTGAAACTAACACAATATTGTAAATCAACTATACTCCAATATAAAATAAAAATTAAATTAAAGAAAAAAGAGATTCTATGCTTTGTAGCACCAGAACTCACTTCTTCCAGAACACTGACTACTGTGCTTGTGTTTACTTGCCACCCAGTAGAAGGGGAGCTTACCTAGGGCAGAAGCGTCGTCTCCAGCAGCCCTTGGTTCTGACAACTCATTCAAGTACCAGGATACTTTACACACATAACCTGCTTAATTAATTCTAAGAACCCACAGAAAGAGTGGTTTTTAATGTCATTTTACAAGTGTGGGGATTGTAGCGCAAAAGAAACCTGCCCAGGCCACAGAGAGCATAAGCCCTGGAATTCAAACCCTAAGCTGCCTTCACACTGGTGCTCTTTCCACTATAGGATACTATTGAAAAAAATTTCTTTTTCCTGAGCCCTGTTTGAATGGAAAGGAGATGAAGCTGGGATATATCAATTTCCTAATCGCTTTGGTCTGTACCAGGCAAAGTCATTCAACACACCAGGTAACATCTGTGCAACCATTAACGACGCTCCAAACTGTGCTAAGTGTTCTACATTGTAGAGTCTACAAGCATTAACAGAGTGAGACCTTGTAACCTCCACAGAGAGTGGGTCCTGTTAAGCCCATGCTACAGATGAGAACACTGAGACCTAGAAGCCTTAAAGCACTCGGCCGGGGTCACCGAGCTGGCAGGGGTCCTAAGCCGCACGCCCCGTCTAGTGCACGCACACCCGGGCACTGGGCACCGGTTCTAGTGCCCACCCTCCACCTTGCACCATCTAAAACCCCGCTTCTCAGCGCCCACATGAGGGCCCCTGGAAGCGGGAACTACAAACCTGTCTCGCCAAGCCGTGGCTGGAAGAAACTCTGGATACAGATCACGGGCAGAGGGTGCTCAAGAGCGGCGTCCAGTCAACCCCACGGAGGCGGTCGGCGTTGAAGTCCAGCAGCCCTCCCGCAGGGAAGCGCGACCGGCGGGCAGAGGCAGCGAGTCCTGCAGCGCACACAGCTCCTCACAGCGCCAGAAGTCGGCCACGCTGTCGCGGCGCAGCTTCACCGAGTGATCATGGCCGGAGCGTGGCCTCGGGGACGCTGGCTGCGGACACGATGCCCACAGCCGCCTGGCGGTCCCTGCTCGCCTCCCGGCCCCTCGGGCGCCCACCGCCCGGCGGCTGCGGCGCCGCAGCGTGGGCAGGACCCACGTAGCAGGCGGAAGACGCAGGGCCACGGGCCCCAGCTACGCCGGCCCCCTCCATGCCACGACCCCGTGACCCCGCATCGCCGGCTGTTGGCGCCGGCCTCAACGCCCCGCGAGACGCGGCGCGGCGGTTTAAACTTCCGGGCGGGCCCTTGGGGGCGGGGCTCGAGGACGTCAGCGCACGCCCTGTGCGCCAGCACGCAGCCCCGCCTCCCAAGGGGACCCGGCTTGAGGAGTAGTGGTGGAAACTTCGAGACTAGGACGGCGCGAAAGGTAGGAGGTGTGGAGAATTTGGGGTTTCGAAAACGCGTTTGCTGACTGATCCAAACAAAAGTGAGACATGATTGTATCAGCGCATTTTAAAAGTAAACTCCCACTAAGTGTCTGTGCTCGCGCCGCCCAGGAGAGAGTGTGCACTTCGTGAGGGACACAGGAAAGGCTGAGTGAACGTTTGCCTGTGGTCCGTTACCTGGTGCGCGGGTGTGTGAATTTCTGCGGAGAGCCCTTAATTTCTGTAGTTTCTGCTGACTTGACACGGTGGTTGGCAAACGGTGACGTGTTCCGTGCATTCAGGACATGATCGTGGTTACTAATAATCACTTTGTTTATTTATTTGTACTGACAACTCCGAGAATTTACTACTGAATATCCACTTTACAGAGGAGAAACTGAGGCGTAGGAAGTGAAGTGACTGAGTGAGAGGAAGGACTCAGACGATTGGTGTCAGTAAATTAACCCTGCAAGGAGGCCGTTAGACAGCAGTGGCTCTAGCGATGCGGCTGCTTACGTAAACCAACCAAAATCTAAGCCTGTCAACGCCTCAGGGTGACGAAAACCGCTGAGGACAACCAGTCACAAACCACCAACTAGGCGTTAAAGCCATAGCAAATCAGTCATTTCCTTGCTTTGCTTCTGCCCTTTTAAAATAAACATCTCTGCAGCTCCTGTGGCTGGAGTGCTCCTCACCTCTTCCGCTTTGTGGTGCCTGAACTGAATCTATTTTTGCTCACATAAAGTGTTAAAACTTTAAATATGCCTCAGTTTGTCTTCCAAGATTGGCCGTAGAAGTTGGATTTGTGTCCAGTTTCTAGAACAGTGGTCGTCCTCTGGTCAGGCCTTAGGCGTTACGTGTACAACGTTCCTCTTGTACCACCACCTTCTGGATCCCTCCACCCACTACCAGCTCCCACGCATCAGATCCCCTAGATGTGGTCAGCAGTGGCTTTTACATGCAACGTGCTCACATTATAACATCGCAGACACTCCTGTGTCCTCCAGCCACTGTGTGAAGTGAAACATTACCATTCCTGTTGAAGAGTCCCTGGTGTGACCACTTTCCCAAACACAGCCACTCCCCAGCTGACCCTGGACTGTTTTTTCTTTGGGGTCTGTTTTTCTTCAGATGATTTTCTAGTAATTTATACAAATATGTGAATCTGGATAAACTAATATATTTTACTCTCAATTTCAGGTTGCATCCTTTGCTCTCCAGCAATCATTGGAGTGCTGTTTTCAATATGTCCACGCAGGGATTCAAAATAACAAAAATGCTTTTGAAAAATAATGTCGTAGGTTGACAGAGTGGTTTATAAATTATAGCATACGCTTATGCACTTAATTCTTCCTCACAACCCTGCTTATCATGGCTGGAATTGCTGCTACCCCTGTGGGGTCAGCTGTGGGCTGGCTGTAGCCGGGCCGGGGGACTGACGGGGCCACATGCCTCTTATGTCCCAGCGAGTAACTGGGGCTTGTGTTCATGGGGGTAGCAGGGCTCCGAGAGGGAGAGTAGAAGCATCGTGGGACCTAGTTCTGAGCTGGCGCACCATCGTTTCTGCTGCCTTCTATTGGCCATGGCAAGTCACCTAACTTTAAGGGTGGGGAAATCAACTCTGCCTCTTGATGGGAGAAGTTGGAATGTTACATTACAAAGAGTGAGGACACAAGGAGTCAACCTGGAGCCATTTTTGCAATTTGGGATGGCTCTTGTTGCCTTCCTCGAGGAGGACGTCCAAAACCATTTTTCAAACATCTCAGGTTCCTATAAATCTCCACCTCTGGTTTGGTGACCCATAAAAATTCCCAGTCAGTTTTGGTGAGGGGACACTTGGTGACAGTGTTGTCTTTCGAAATGAGTAGTTCCGTTACAGATATTACATTGCTCCCCATACATTATTTATAAGGTTTCCCTGTTTGTATGTATTGTACAGGCCTCTTTTTTTTCTTTCACACACCCTAGAGATGTCATAGAGGCAGTAAATGTGTCCAACTTTTTGAGAAATTGGATCAAGTCTTACCTGTATGGAATGCTGTCATACGATGTCAATTCCCACTACATTACCTTTCATCTGACACACATAGGGTCTGTAAACAGATTAAAAGTAGTAAAAGACATGGAGCGAGAGAATTTTCATTATCTTGTGCTTTGAAAACTTGGATTTTCATTGGTTTGAATGGGCCTGAAAATGTATTTTTTTTAGTAGGGACATAGAAGCCTCTAGCGGTATTCTTAACAAAGCAAGGTGAGTTATAAGCAATCATCTGATGGAGGGTAAATGTGCCACAGTCCAGTTTAAGAAAAATACAATATAAAAGTCTTACCATGGAAGAAAATCTTTATATGATCTTTTGGAAAAAAAAAAGCTTCAAGAAACATAAAGACATGACACCATATTCAGTTTAAAGTCAGTGACTTGTAAGCAAGGCAAAGCAAAGACAGTCTGATTAAGGCCGTTGCATTGTTCTGGCATTTTTTAGGTCTCACCCACTTCTGTGGCCATTTTAGAACCTAAGCTTCTAGGGCACAGAGAACTTCATCTTGACGTAGGGCTGAGCAAATGCACGGAGCATTTCTCAATAAGTAGGCATTAAATTCTAAGTCCAGAAAGAGCCTTCAGATGCCCTCTCTTTACCGCTTGGTAGAGCTGTTTTAACCATCCCCCGAAAACAGATTTTTTTCTTTAAATCTCAAAATTCAGAGATTCCACAATCAGAAGTTACTTCTCATATTGCCTTGTGGTCTGCTGTGGGCATCTGTCGAATGGTGTGAACTCTGCGTGGGGAGACTGGCCTACCCTCGAGGCCCACGGTTTGGGCTGCGGTGGTGCCATGCTGTGCTCAGGGGCCTTCTTTTTTGGAAGTCTGGGCTCCAGTGAGCCTTGGTCATGTTCTTTTATGGAACCTTGGGTGCTAGACCACTCTGACCCTCAGTCTCATTTGCAGGTTCTGGGGAGGATTAAATGAGCTCATGGGATATCCAGGTGACTGAGGCAGAGTCGGCTCGGGATGAATCTTTGCTTCGTTTTCATTAGCTGCGGAGAAGACGATGACAGCTTGGTGCCTCTCCAACTTTAATATGGGTATGCCTCTCTTGGGGATCTTGTTAAATGCAGGCTGGTATTCAGTAGTTCTGGGTGGGGCCTGGATTCTGTGCTTCTAACAAGCTCCTAGGTGACGGTGACGCTGAGGGCAAGGGTTTGGCACCTGTGTTTCTCCCTTTCCGGAAGAGCAGGATGTCTGCCCCACCCCCACCCCGAGAGGAGAAAACATCGGCAATGTGACTACTAGGAACCAGCTTCCCTCACATGCAAGGGTCCTGTACCACTGCTCCCAACCATTCTTTCTGAGGCGCAGCAAGCCAAAACACTGAAATGCTGAGGTTTGCAGCAAAAAGGAGGTTTATTCACAGGGCAGCCAAGCGAGGATGTGACGTGACAATAGGTCTCAAATCCGCCTCCCCAAAGGCAAGGGGCTTTGGATATCTGTGGGATAAAGAATAAAGAAGCAGGGCAGTATGAGGCATGGGGAGCATGAGGAAAGGTGATTGGAAAAACGTGTGCTCATCATTGTTCTGAGCTGGCGTAACTAGGCTACAGGCCTCAGCACATTCTCAGGCTGGAGTTTTCGGCCCTCTGATGGCAGGAGGTCAAAAGGCACTTGCCCGGGTGGAAGATCTGTGGTCCTCTCCACTCTAAACCAGCTCAGCCTAACCAGGCACAGCTGATTCCAAGTTCCTGGACGATCACGGGACAAACATCTTATTGCTTATGCTACATGCTACTTGGAGGACTACCTTGATGAGTGAAGACGGGATTTGACTAATCATGACACCTTGTTTCACCTCCAGGCGAGCAGAAGACAGCTGTAGGCTGAGTCTGGCTCCTGGCACCTGGAATTGGAGGCAGGTGGTTTAAAAACGGGCTCTCCCACCCTCTGTGTGATATTAGGTAGATAGACTATTGAACCTTCCTGTGCCTGTTTCTCCACAAGCAGCATGGGGACACTCAGAGTCCCTCTCTTGGGGGCTGTTATGGGGCTTCAGTGAGATATAGATGCATGCACAGGCACACGGGAGACACCCAGTGTGTGTTCCCTTCGTGCTTATTTTTATTAGGACACCAGTATTGTTAGAAGATTTCTGGTTTGGACAACAAATTAGATAGGTGGTCATTGCTATAGTTTATGCGAGAGCAATTCACATTGCCATTTGTAAAAAAGTAGTTGGTTGTCCAATGGGGATTATAAACATCCATTTAACATGAGCTACTGAACAGATAGTTCACACAGTAAGTACTTTATTTAAAATCAATTCTCTTTGTTTTCTTAAGCAATTGTTAACCCCCAATTTCGTGAGTACTACCAAGTAAGTCACTTGAAAATCATCTAGAGCAATCTATTTCACTTAGCAAGCCTAAAGCTATAGTTCAACCATTTTATTTACTGTTCTATGACAAAAATTACTCTAAACAGCTATTCCCTGGATAAGTAATCAGCTAAAGCTAGTTTGACTGACTAAATCGATTTACTGAGTTAATAAGCCAGTTGTTTTAGAATAGGTCGAATGCATATTTCTCATCCATTCTGCATTAAAGTGTTTCCCATTCGTACATACCCACATTCCTACTTCTGTGCTGTAGGGCTTGGCTGAACTACACCTGCCTTCAGTGAAACTTTTCTCTCCTGCACAATTGGAGATAATTTTAGTCTCCTCGTGACTCCCACGGGGTTACCTCTGTTGTGACACTTGACTATTTGGTGGCATATTTTATTTGAAAAAGCCTTCCGTTACTCCGGGCACGTCAAACAGTAAATGCTTTCTCTTCGTAAACCTGCATAACAGTTTTCTGAACTCTTCTGCTCTGGGCAAGATTCATCAGTACACCAGGCAAACATAGTGAAAGAGGAGACAGTACTTGTGTTGTATTCAATTGGGTCTTGATACCTAAGTGTGACTCTTAACCAAGGATTATGCAGTAGTTAAGGACACAGATTCAAGTTGTTTAGGGTGTGTCCTAAAGTGTCAGTGGCAGAATTTAAGTCTCTACTCTGGAAATTGTAGACCTGAGACAAACTACTTCCCTAAACGTCATTTCCTACATCTGAGAAAGATAATAGTATCTACCTTGTAGTAGACTGAATAATACCATTGCCCCCAAATGTCCACATTCTACTCTCCAGAACCTGTGAATGTCACCTTAAATGGCAGAAGGCACTTTGCCAGTGGGATGAAAGTAATGGTTCTCAGATGGGAAGATTCTCCTGGACTACCTGGATGGGCCCAAATATAACCACTGGTGTTCTCGTAAGAGAGAGGCAGAGGGAATTTGTACTCCAAAGAGAATGCGATGACGAAGTTGGGGTTGCATTGATGTGGCCGGAAGTGAAGGAATGCTGGCGAGGAAACAAACAGATTCTCGCTTAGAGCCTCTAGAAGGAGGATGGATGGCCCTGTCGACTTCTGGTTTCAGCCCAGGGAAACTGGTTTTGGACCTCTGTCTTCCAGAACCATAAGAAAATAAGTGTGTTTTGTTAGAAGCAAGCACATTTGTAGTCATTTGTTACAGCAGCCATAGGGAACTAATGCCTACCTCATAGGAAGTATTTCTCCAATTAAAATGTGTGAGTGGAAACACACTTAGTGGCATGTGTGACACACACTAGTTATGCTACCGTAGGTCGTTCTTGGAAACTGAAGCCTTGGTTTGGAGAGATCATCAAAACCAGTACAATGGTTGCCATGTTTCTCCTTGTTCAGCCTGGTGACCAACCTGGTAGAGAGAGCTCCATCCTTTCCCACAGGACCCCACCTGTGGGTACGTAGAGGGAAGCGGTTATGTCTCCCTTAAGGCACCTTTTTCTTTTCCTTTCTACTTTTGTCTTCATTAATCTTCATCCAACTGACCTTTCTAAATTTTACAGAAAGCAAAACCATTTCTCCATGGATTCAGATACTACCCCAAGTTAATATTCCAACCAAGTTCTCGTTCTTCCGGGTCTCATCACCAGAAATTTCTGAGCCTAACTCTACTCTAGTTTCTAGAATCACTCATTTTCTCATTTCTCCCTTCTCCTTTTAGTTCAGAGTCTTGTCAATTGAGTTCCTTCCCTAACCACAACTTATAGTACGGTGACACAGCAAAGTGATGAAAGTCTAGACGGTCTGGTTTTAATCCCGGGTTTTGCCACCTACTTACTGTGTGGCATTAGGCAAGCTCTTCAACGTCTCTGGGCCTCAGTTGCCCCCAGAAAAGTGAACATTATGAATATTCCCTACCTCTAGGGTTGCCATTATGAGGAATAAGTGAGTTAATATTTGGTAAGCCCTTAGAATAGTACTTGTTATAGTCTAAGCACTACAGTTGTGCTTGTTAATAATAATAAATGAAATTCCAAGCGTATAACTTACTCAACTTTCTGTCATAACTTTGAAGTGTTGGTCTGTCTGTTGGCTCACGTTGCAGGTAAATGAGTCGAGGCATGGGCTGAGGCATTGCTATCACTGGGTGGTGTGTTCCCAGAACTTGGAACAGCGGTGTGAAATGGGTAGTGGTTCTATTGGAGACAGGGCAGACTGGAAAATGACAGCCTGGGAAGGAGGTGTGGTGTCCATAGCTTTGGTGTTAGAGGTGCTGCCTGCTGAAGCACCAGTGCCGGCCTAAGCCGTAAATGGGGTGCTGGGGTAAAGAGGAGCAGGATGGAAGATGACAGCGTGGGAAGGAGGTGTGGTGTCCATAGGTTCGGGGTCTGAGGTGCTGACTGCTGAGGCACCGATGCCCACCAAAGGCGTAAATGGGTTGCTGGAGAAAACAGGAGCAGAATAGAAGATGACAGCGTGTGAAGGAGGTGTGGTGTCCATAGGTTCAGGGTCTGACGTGCTTCCTGCTGAAGCACCGATGCCCGCCAGGGCCGTAAATGGGGTGCTGGGGAAAACAGGAGCAGAATGGAAGATGACAGCGTGTGAAGGTGGTGTGGTGTCCATAGGTTCGGGGTCTGTCATTCTTCCTGCTGAAGCACCGATGCTCACCAGGGCCGTAAATGGGGTGCTGGGGAAAACAGGAGCAGAATGGAAGATGACAGCGTGTGAAGGAGGTGTGGTGTCCATAGGTTCGGGGTCTGACATGCTTCCTGCTGAACCACCGATGCTCACCAGGGCCGTAAATGGGGTGCTGGGGAAAACAGGAGCAGAATGGAAGATGACAGCGTGTGAAGGAGGTGTGGTGTCCATAGGTTCGGGGTCTGACGTGCTTCCTGCTGAAGCACCGATGCCCGCCAGGGCCGTAAATGGGGTGCTGGGGAAAACAGGAGCAGAATGGAAGATGATAGCGTGTGAAGGAGGTGTGGTGTCCATAGGTTCAGGGTCTGACGTGCTTCCTGCTGAAGCACCGATGCCCGCCAGGGCCGTAAATGGGGTGCTGGGGAAAACAGGAGCAGAATGGAAGAGGACAGCGTGTGAAGGAGGTGTGGTGTCCATAGCTTCCATATTAGAGGTACAGCCTGCCTGATCTGAGAGCAGAGAGTGAAAGTGGGAGAGCCTCTTCCTAGATTCTAACTCCTCTGAATTTATAGCACTGGCTCTGCCTGGCTTTATGACATATCCATTGTACGTGTCACAGAGAAAGAGCGGGCGGGGCAGGGGGTGAGGCAGGGGTCACATGCAAGCCCAGCTGCTGGCTTAACCCCGGCCCAAAGGCAAAGGGCGGGGCCCCTTCTGGACTTTCTAGTGGCTGGGACTTCTGGCTGTGGGTGGCAGGTGTTTGGCACCAGATGGGCCACCATGCGGAGACTGTTGGGGACTGTGGAAGCCTCCTCCAGAGCTCACCCTGCCTGGGGACTGGCTCTGCAGGCCCCTCAGCCCTGCGTATGTATCGGCCAGGCCTTCCCCACCACGGGGCCCAGAGGCCAGAGCCTGCTCAGACCTGAGGGCAGGAGGCAGCCAGAGCTTACCAGGGTGTGGGCCACCTCGTCCGGAGACCTCCCCAGCTCCTCTGCGAGACCTGGAGACAGGATCGCCTTCTCCAGGGCTGCTCAGCTGCCAGCATGACCATGAGCCAGGTGGCCAAGGTTTCTGAGCAGGAGATGCAGAGCCCTGATCCGACTGGATGCTGCAGCCCACGATGTCCCTTCCTGGCAGATAGGTTCTTTCTTCACTTCTTGTTTGAAATTTGGTAAAAGAACATTTAACCCTTGGCCTGTCCTTCAGGGTATATAGATGGTAGTGGCTTAGCCGGGATTCGATCCAAGCCTGTGTGATTCCAGAGCTTGTGCTCTGGACTGTGGTGCCTCCTTATCGTATATGCTTCATGTGTTACTTGTTTTTCTTTTTTTCTTGTAGTCCTTATGGTACTTAGCCCTAAGTGCCATACCTGTAACGAACAGCTACACTGCCCTGTAGGAGGTCTTCTTTTGTTCAACGCCTGAATTGGTCATCCACCACACTGTGTTCTAATCTCAGAAGATACAGGTCAGGGACCACCAGTTGTCAGCATGGCACCATTCCATATTTCTAACTGAGGCTTGAAGCCCGTATTTTCCCTTTGTCTAATTTGAAGGATCCAGATATGTAAAGATGATACTCTAGATAAATCATGGGCTATCCTGAAAGAAATTCACCAGTGAATTGTTCCGTATGGATTAGAAGCCAGCTTCTCTGGCCTTCCTGGAGTATATCCAGTAAGGCGTCTCATTCATGTCTAGAAAGCAAATATATCATTTATTGCAACTTCAGCGTGGAGCGATGTATTGGTATAAAGTACGATCAACACAATTTGGTCATTGTGAGTATGACAGCTGGGTCCACTCTTTACTACACATATGTAACTCTAGGGATTCTTATGCCCAAGGGAGGAGACGTACTCTTGGCTGTCTAGGACAAGGGAAGCATGTGTTGTTATTCAGGAGCTGGAAGCTTCAGCATGACAGGTAGGAATTGAACAATCTACACATCACTTGACCTTGCTTAAAACTTGTTTCTTTGGCTTGCTTCATTGGAGTGTTTTCTCCCTCCTGGGGCTGACAGTGTCTGTTATGTATCATGCATGTGACATGTAGAAGTTTCAGAACCCAAAATCATATAGATCAGTAAAAATGTATATATATATATAAACCTATTGAAACTCACACTGGGCATAATTCATATATTCCAAAATCAGTTTGACCCTCTGCTCATGAGATTCTTTTTATGGTATGTCCCAGCAAATCGGGGCTTCCATCCCCAATAAATTTTGGGGTTGAAGGACACAAAAGCTTTTGCTCAGACCTAAATTCTGTCTGAAAACAAGGGAAATATTATAAGCCCTTTGTAACCTCTCCAAGAGCAGAAATGATTTACAGCTGTGGCATTGAACCATAATTCCTCGATCTCATTTGAGAAGAGTTCAGTTAGAAACAGTGTCTTGATTTTTGTTTCTTTTGTTTCTTCCCTGTTTTCTTGTCTTGCTTGCCAACAATCCATTGTAATTCATGAGTTAGTATGGCAGCAGGCTGAGTGTTCCCTGGAGCTCATTAAATGAAGTGTTTTTCCTAAAATGACGTTTGTCTCCTTGTTTTCAGCCCCTCTTCCTTCCTCTGCCCTTTACTATAACCAGAGCTCAGCAAAAGCTGAGTGACTTTGTGCAGACCTTACGTAGGCTCAGCCTTTTTTTCTTCATTATTTTATTCATGGCTCCTCCATTTCATTGTTTGCCTTCTCGAAATGTGTTGAAATCTTTCTGTGGTTGATGACTTCCAGAATATCTTGGCTTTTATTGGTTGATTAATTTTGGTATTTCTACAGTTTTATTTGGATATGGTTTCAGGAGGAACAGAAAGTAAATATATTTCCTAGTCTGCCATCTTGAGCTGAAAATCCCTGTGGATTTTAGCATCCAATGTTCCCATGGGAAAACACCCAACCATGGCCTTAATAGATGTAACACTCAAGATTTCAGCTTTTCTTGAGCAATCACTCAGGATTTCATATGTGGTCATTTCTAATGGGGAAATAATAACTATCTCATGACGTTGATTTGAGGATTAAATTAGATAATGAACATGAAAATGCTTTGTAAGATTTAAAAATCAGTAAAAATGTTTTTTGTTATTATTTGATTTGTTGCTATTTCAACTTCACTTGACAGTTGTTTATGACCTTGCGTATGTGAGAAAATGTCCTCTGGGTTATTTTTCTGAAAGCCAGAATGTATTTTTCAATAGCTCAATGGAACTGGCATCATTTGTGAAGGTTAAGGGTGAAGGGGTAAATGTTTCTTGACACCTATCACTTTACAGTGTTTTCAGGAACTAACTGACTCATGTATTCCTCTTCCAAATTTGGTTGAGGACCTCCTACCAGCCACATGCTTTACGTCAGGTGTTGGAAAGCATTTTCTGGATTTTAAATATCTTAGGCTTTGTGGGCCATGTACAGTTTCTGTAGCTTCTCCTCCTCTTTCCTCTTCAACAAGCTTTCTAAACATGAGAACCATTATTAGCTCACAGTCCCACAGATCCAGGCTGAGAGCCTGATTTGATTCGTGGCCATTATTTGCCAATTCCTGCTCTGCGTCTTCACTGAGGAGGGGGACCATGTTTGAGTAATCATTTCTTTGAATCAACTGTTGGTCTTCTGGGCCTTGTCCTTGCTCTCCTACAGTCTCTAATCAGCGTGGCATCCAGAGAGATCTTGTTAAAACATAAGTCAGATCATGTCACTCAAATTTCTTCAGTGGCTTCTTCACAGAAAATGCAAAGTCCTCAGAGTGCCTCCACAGACCTAGAAATCTGGGTGTCTGTTTCCTCTCTGACTGTTTCGTTCTCCTCTCCAATTTGCTCGCTCTGTTTTCCACACGCTGACATCCTTTCTGCTCCTTGGATACTCCAAGCCTACTCTTGCCTCATTGACTTTCTGCCGCACGCCAGCCGCAGAAACAGGATTTCACCGCCCAGGGTCAGAAGGGAAGGGGTGAGGGCCTGAAGTAGCACTGACGAATGGGGTCAGAAGCCCATGGGGTCAGAAGGCTGCAATGAGAAGCCTACTCACCGCAACAAAGAATAGACCCCCGCTCGCTGAAACTAGAGAAAGCTCGCATGCAGCAATGAAGACCCAATGCAGCCAAAAATAAATAAATAAAACATAAAGTATAGAATCTTAAAAAAGCAACAAAAAAATCGATAAAGAATATTACGAGAATAGAATCACAGGCCAGTTTCTCCTTTGAACATGCATGCAAAATGTGTAAAGAGAAGCACAAACTGTATCCATGGTATGTAAAACAATCATATATCAGAATCAAAGTAGCTTTATTCTGGCAATGCAAGGTTGCTTTAATGTCCAAACATGAAACTGATCCCAGGAATGAATTAGAGTGGGGAAAGAATTCATTTAAAACTGAAGTCTTGGGACTTCCCTGGTAGTCCAGTATTTAGAACATGATGCTTTCACTGCTGGGGCCCTGGGGTCCAATCCCAGGTCAGGGAACTAAGATCCTGCAAGACATGAGGCAGGGCCCCGAAGAAAACAAAAAAAAAAGGGAAAGAAAGAAGTCTTACCCAGGAGAAGCACAAGATAGAATAAACATAACAGATAACACCTTATGAAAAGTAGGTGAAGATTATGGAATATTCTAAAATTTAAAACAAAAAGAAAGTTTTAAAGATTCAAAAGGATGTGACAAATATAGTACATAGGCAAAAATGAAATGAAATAAAATATACAAATGATGGGAACCCAAAATTCCAGATGCCCAAGTCCTGTCTCTGAAGAGTCTCATTCAATGGGTTCAGGATTTCCTCTATATTTGAAAACCTACAGGTGATTCTGGTACGATTCACAGACACAATGTAAAGCTTCTCTTTTACAGGAAAGAATACCAGATTATTTTGTTATCTTATAGTTATACTAACAGGTTGTACTATTGACGGATAAGTCTGCTGTGAAAATGCACCCCCACTAGGCGTAAAAAAGGAACTAGTAGTCTCTACTGCTACTTGGTGGCAGCATGCATGTATTGCAAGGGCAATTATTGTAGCAGTCCAAATTAGTGGAACATTTTAGAATTGGAAGACTACATACAGATCATCTAGTCAAGCTTCCAACTATTAAAGTTGTGAAAACTAAGGCCCATATAAATGACATGATTTATCTCCAAAGAGCATTAGTGAAAGTATGAAATAAAAAATATCTCTGAACTTTTAATTTAGTGCTGTTTTTATTAATCTCAAGTATTAGCTTAAACTTCAGTGTGACAGATTTGGGATTGAATTCTTGCTCACGTTTACTGGTTGCGTGCCTTTTAGTAAGTTACTAAAACACTTTTCTTAAAAATAGACGTATTTATTTATTTATCTTTGGCTGCCTAGGCTCTTCGTTGCTGTGCGCGGGCTTTCTCTAGTTGCGGTGAGCGAGGGCTACTCTTTGTTGCAGTATGCGGGCTTCTCATTGTGGTGGCTTCTCGTTGTTGCTGAGCACGGGGTCTAGGTGCGTGGGCTTCAGTAGCTGTGGTTCACGGGCTCTAGCACGCAGGCTTAGTAGTTGTGGCACATGGTCTTAGTTGCTCCGTGGCATGTGGGATCTTCCCGGACCAGGGCTCAAACGTGTGTCCCGTGCACTGGCAGGTGGATCCTTAACCAGTGCGCCAACAGGAAAGCCCTACTAATACACTTTTAACTTTGCTTTTCACGTATGTAAAACGGTGAGCCTTGACTGATATAGAATATGAGATAACCTAGCACTGTTCTTCACACATATATGTAGTTAAAATTTTTTGGCTCTCATCCCACTTAAACAGCCTCTATCCCCTTAATAATGAATGTGTCTTTCAGCTAGCAGAGCACCCCAGATCTGACCACATTCTGGCAAGAGATATAGGATTCTTTTTCTTACTGGGGGTTCTTTATACCTGATATTTGAAGTGCACTTAAACATGAACAACTCTTGTTTATACTGTATTAATGGATTTGATGGATGAATTTTAGAAAGTAATATGCAGGAATTGAGCTGCCTTACTCTCAAGAAATATAATTCGATAGTGGTGGCTAGAACGATAAACAGTGTTTGGACAGGGAGTCTATATTGGATGTGAACTTCCTGTACTCCCATTCGTCTATTAAGAATAAATAGAATCCTTTCAAAATGTATTTTAAAGGGCAGTTATTTCTTTCTGCCTCATTTAAGTTACCTGCAAGAAAAAGACAATCTCCTGCATTCATGTTTAATAGGCTTTTAACGTAAAGCAGATAATTTTTTGCAACATTTCCCAAACTTTTCGTTATCCAATTGGCTGAGGCTTCTCAATGACTATCATTTCACAACAATATCTCCATCTTCAGCTTCTTTCAATGAATTGGCCTAATAGATGTGCCATTAAAACAGAGCTTCACTTTCAACGTATTTTTAATTTTGTATTCAAAGGGTATGAAGGATTCAGCCATAACAGTGAGTGGATTTCTGATACATGCTACATGATGGATGCAACTAAGTGAAAGGAGTCAGGCATGAAAGGCTACATATCGTATGGTTCCATTTATATGAAATGTCCAGCAGTGGCAAATCCATACACACAGAAAAGATTCTACATTCGTGGTTGCCAGGGGTTTGGAAGAGAGGGAACTAGGGAATGACTCCTTAAAATGGGTGTAGGTTTCCTGTTGGTTGATGAAGATGTTTTGCAGCTCGGCAGTGGTGATAGTTGCACAACATTGTGACAGTAGTAAATTCCACTGAATGGTACAGTGAATTGTAAAATGATCCAAATGGTGAATTTTGTGTTATGTTCATTTTACTACAATAAAAAGGAGAAAGAATTCGGGAAAGACTTAGAGTTTGGGAAACTAAGGTGAACTGGTCAAGAAAAAGACAGCTCTATTGTTCAGTTTTCTCTCAGCTCTCCCAGTGCATTAATCCTCAGCAAAAAGTAGGCTGAACTTATAGATGATAGTCATTCAACACAGTCCAGGGAAAAGTAAATAAAGTAAAACCCAACTCTTCTTCTTTAGCACATGTATGAAAGGTTAACTTGCTGCTCAGCCACGTGGACCTTCATGAAGACGTTTCACTTTAGGTGTCCTCTACTTCAGTACTTTACTCACAGCTCATTCACACATGTAGGCAACAGCATTCCTTAATTCGATGGAATCTGCAGCACTGGTTGTGATCAGTCTCATGAAAAGAAAAGGAAAGGTGGCGCGGAAGCCAAGGGAAGAGAGTTTCAAGACAGAGACGTTGTTTAAGATCTAACTCGGGTTGGCGGTCACAAAGATAAGGATTGAGAAGTAGTCCCCTGGACTTGTCAATGGAGAAATCATTGGGGGCTTCAAGGAGATCAGTTTCACGAGAGTAGTGGGGCAGAAACCAGATCGCAGTATAGATGGGAGGGGAGAAATGGGGGGCAAGTCAAGAAATTGATGGCAAAGGGAAAGAAGGGGGGGTGGATAGGAGGACAGGAGAATGGAATGGAGGAGAGCATTTCCTTGTGGCTCTTTAATATGGCTGGGAGGGGCCAAAAGAGAAGGAGAGCGTGAAGATGTAGGAAGAGGGGGTGGCATCCCGAGCCCAAGGAGGACTGGCCCCTGTCTTCAGCTCCCACCAGCTGGATGGTCCCTCCCTCTAGCTTTCCACGTAGGCTGTGGAAGTTGCCCCTTGCCTCCTTGGATCAGCTGCCCTTGATTCGTTCGTCCTTTTCTTATTTCTCAGCACATCTGGGTCATACGTTATGTGAAGACAAACAAATCACCACTGATGCTTAATTTTCTTGAAAAATCCCCCAGGCAGGTACCATTTTGGAGAACTACCTATTGTGCCTCAGCAAGCCAAAGTAGCCCATTTTTCCTCTCTCATTGGGAGAGATTGCTGTTTCTTGGAGAACCTGATGAAGAGGGTGACTCGCGCTTAGGAATAACGTTGCTTGAAAAGTGCAAAAGGTGAGGTAGTTTGGCTCTGAGGGGCCTCTGAGGCCTGAGACTTCCTGAGAGATGGCAGACTCACAGCTCCCATTTCCCTCTGACCCTGGGCTATGAGCTCATCAAATGAGATGGTAAATAAAGTCACTGACATGGTTTAAAGGATAATTTTGTTCTCTCTTGTTCACTCAGAGCAAACTGAATGGAATTTGCATACAACATATGGATGAACCATCCATACGATGGGGCTTGACCATATCCTCATGGTTCCCCTTCCCTTTTCTACATCTGGCCCCTTTAGCTCTGCAGACTTAACCCCACACCATCAGTCCACCCAGTCGGTCCACTGGACGTCTCTTCCTCTTTCGCATCTGGTCGTTGTCGTCACCTTGTTCTCCACTACCGCCTCCTGCAGTAGCTGTTAGGTCCAGAGAGGTTGGTTCACTGTGAGCAAGTAACTGTCAACTCCATGGACAGGTGGAAGTGACTTGGCAGCCGGGATGCGCCCACCCTGAGTTCATTATACCCATGAGGGTCAAGGAGAATGGGGATGCAGCTGGTCTGCAGAGCCCCGGTAGTTCTGAGACACATGTTCCTGGATCCACACGTTGCTCCGTACCCAGCCTTGCCTTTCTTTTTTTCTCTCTCTTGACTCCATCCAGGTTTCTGCTCTCCTTGTCCCTTCGGGGAGGGAGGCCAGTACCAGTCCAGGTGTAGTCCCCCAAAGCTTCCTACTTCCAAGCGTTACGTAGGCTTGTATATCCACTTGCTTGGGTTGCCCTGGCATTCGTGCCAACAAGTTGAGTGGTTTAAGCCCTAGGCTCTCTTTTCTGGCAAGAATGTGCCTAAAAATCTCCACCTCTGGTTTGGTGGCCTCTAAAAATTTCCAGTCAGTTTTGGTGAGGGGACACTTGGTGACAGTGTTGTCTTTCGAAATGAGTAGTTCCGTTACCGACGATACTTTGCTCCCCATACATTATTTATAAGGTTTCCCTGTTTGTATGTGCAAACTATTTGTGTGCATATTTTGAGAAAAACATTGTACAGGCCTCTTTTTTATTTCTTCTGCACACCCTAGAGATGTCATAGAGGCGGTAAATGTGTCCAACTTTTTGAGAAATTGGAACAATCAAGACTTACCTGTATGGAATGCTGTTAACGATGTCAATTCCCGCGACAGTACCTTTCATCTGACACACTTAGGGACTGTTAACAGATTAAAAGTAGTAAAAGACGCGGATAGAGAGAATTTTCATTATCTTGTGCACTGAAATCTTGGATTTTCGTTGGTTTGAATGGGCCTGAAAATGTATTTTTTTTAGTAGGGACATAGAAGCCTCTAGCGGTATTCTTAATAAAGCAAGGTGAGTTATAAGCAATCATCTGATGGAGGGTAAATGTACCACAGTCCAGTTTAAGAAAAATACAATATAAAAGTCTTACCATGGAAGAAAATCTTTATATGATCTTTTGTAAAAAAAAAATAAAAGCTTCAAGAAACATAAAGACATGACACCATATTCAGTTTAAAGTCAGTGACTTGTAAGCAAGGCAAAGCAAAGACAGTCTGATTAAGGCCGTTGCATTGTTGTGGCATCTTTTAGGTCTCACCCATTTCTGTGGCCTTTTTAGAACCTAAGCTTCTAGGGCACAGGGAACTTCATCTTGACGTAGGGCTGAGCAAATGCACGGAGCATTTCTCAATAAGTAGGCATTAAATTCTTAGTCCAGCAGGGGCCTTGAGATGCCCTCTCTTTACTCCTTGGTAGAACTGTTTTAACCATCCCCCGAAAACAGATTTTTTTCTTTAAATCTCAAAATTCAGAGAGTCCACAATCAGAACTTCCTTCTCATATTGCCATGTGGTCTGCTGTGGGCATCTGTCGAATGGTGTGAACTCTGCGTGGGGAGTCTGGCCTACCCTCGAGGCCCATGGTTTGGGCTGCGGTGGTGCCATGCTGTGCTCAGGGGCCTTCTTTTTTGGAAGTCTGGGCTCCAGTGAGCCTTGGTCATGCTCTTTTATGGAACCTTGGGTGCTAGACCACTCTGACCCTCAGTCTCATTTGCAGGTTCTGGGGAGGATTAAATGAGCTCATGTGATATCCAGGTGACTGAGGTAGAGTCGGCTCGGGATGAATCTTTGCTTCGTTTTCATTAGCTGCGGAGAAGACGATGACAGCTTGGTGCCTCTCCAACTTTAATATGGGTATGCCTCTCTTGGGGATCTTGTTAAATGCAGGCTGGTATTCAGTAGTTCTGGGTGGGGCCTGGATTCTGTGCTTCTAACAAGCTCCTAGGTGACGGTGACGCTGAGGGCAAGGGTTTGGCACCTGCGTTTCTCCCTTTCCGGAAGAGCAGGATGTCTGCCGCACCCCCACCCGAGAGGAGCAAACATCCGCAACGTGACTACTAGGAACCAGCTTCCCTCCCAGGCAAGGGACCTGTACCACTGCTCCCAACCATTCTGTCTGAGGCGCAGCAAGCCAAAACACTGAAATGCTGAGGTTTGCAGCAAAGAGGAGGTTTATTCACAGGGCAGCCAAGCGAGGACGTGACGTGACAATAGGTCTCAAATCTGCCTCCCCAAAGGCAAGGGGCTTTGGGTATCTGTGGGATAAAGAATAAAGAAGCAGGGCAGTATGAGGCATGGGGAGCGTGAGGAAAGGTGATTGGAAAAAGGTGTAATCATCATTGTTCTGAGCTGGCGTAACTAGTCTACAGGCCTCGGCACATTCTCAGGCTGGAGTTGGGGAAAACAGGAGCAGAATGGAAGATGACAGCGTGTGAAGGAGGTGTGGTGTCCATAGGTTCGGGGTCTGACGTGCTTCCTGCTGAAGCACCGATGCCCACCAAAGCCGTAAATGGGGTGCTGGGGAAAACAGGAGCAGAATGGAAGATGACAGCGTGTGAGGGAGGTGTGGTGTCCATAGGTTCGGGGTCTGACGTGCTTCCTGCTGAAGCACCGACGCCCGCCAAAGCCGTAAATGGGGTGCTGGGGAAAACAGGAGCAGAATGGAACATGACAGCGTATGAAGGAGGTGTGGTGTCCATAGGTTCGGGGTCGACGTGCTTACTGCTGAAGCACCGATGCCCGCCAAAGCCGTAAATGGGGTGCTGGGGAAAATAGGAGCAGAATGGAAGAGGACAGCGTGTGAAGGAGGTGTGGTGTCCATAGCTTCCATATTAGAGGTACTGCCTGCCTGATCTGAGAGCAGAGAGTGAAAGTGGGAGAGCCTCTTCCTAGATTCTAACTCCTCTGAATTTATAGCACTGGCTCTGCCTGGCTTTATGACATATCCATTGTACGTGTCACAGAGAAAGAGCGGGCGGGGCAGGGGGTGAGGCAGGGGTCACATGCAAGCCCAGCTGGTGGCTTAACCCCGGCCCAAAGGCAAAGGGCGGGGCCCCTTCTGGACTTTCTAGTGGCTGGGACGTCTGGCTGTGGGTGGCAGGTGTTTGGCACCAGCTGGGCCACCATGCGCAGACTGTTGGGGACTGTGGAAGCCTCCTCCAGAGCTCACCCTTCCTGGGGACTGGCTCTGCAGGCCCCTCAGCCCTGCGTATGTATCGGCCAGGCCTTCCCCACCACGGGGCCCAGAGGCCAGAGCCTGCTCAGACCTGAGGGCAGGAGGCAGCCAGAGCTTACCAGGGTGTGGGCCACCTCGTCCGGAGACCTCCCCAGCTCCTCTGCGAGACCTGGAGACAGGATCGCCTTCTCCAGGGCTGCTCAGCTGCCAGCATCACCATGAGCCAGGTGGCCAAGGTTTCTGAGCAGGAGATGCAGAGCCCTGATCCGACTGGATGCTGCAGCCCACGATATCCCTTCCTGGCAGATAGGTTCTTTCTTCACTTCTTGTTTGAAATTTGGTAAAAGAACATTTAACCCTTGGCCTGTCCTTCAGGGTATATAGACGGTAGTGGCTTAGCCGGGATTCGATCCAAGCCTGTGTGATTCCAGAGCTTGTGCTCTGGACTCTGGTGCCTCCTTATCGTATATGCTTCATGTGTTACTTGTTTTTTTTTTCTTGTAGTCCTTATGGTTCTTAGCCCTAAGTGCCATACCTGTAACGAACAGCTACACTGCCCTGTAGGAGGTCTTCTTTTGTTCAACGTCTGAATTGGTCATCCACCACACTGTGTTCTAATCTCAGAAGATACAGGTCAGGGACCACCAGTTGTCAGCATGGCACCATTCCATATTTCGAATTGAGGCTTGAAGCCCGTATTTTCCCTTTGTCTAGTTTGAAGGATCCAGAAATGTAAAGATGATATTCTAGATAAATCATGGGCTATCCTGAAAGAAATTCACCAGTGAATTGTTCCGTATGGATTAGAAGCCAGCTTCTCTGGCCTTCCTGGAGTATATCCAGTAAGGCGTCTCATTCATGTCTAGAAAGCAACTATATCATTTATTGCAACTTCAGTGTGGAGCGATGTATTGGTATAAAGTACGATCAACACAATTTGGTCATTGTGAGTATGACAGCTGGGTCCACTCTTTACTACACATATGTAACTCTAAGGATTCTTATGCCCAAGGGAGTAGACGTACTCTTGGCTGTCTAGGACAAGGGAAGCATGTGTTGTTATTCAGGAGCTGGAAGCTTCAGCATGACAGGTAGGAATTGAACAATCGTGGTCTATACATCACTTGACCTTGCTTAAAACTTGTTTCTTTGGCTTGCTTCATTGGAGTGTTTTCTCCCTCTTGGGCTGACATTGTCTGTTATGTATCACGCATGAGACATATAGAAGTTTCAGAACCCAAAATCATATAGATCTGTAAAAATGTATATATATATATATATATATACATACACATATATATATATATACATATATATATATATATATATATATAAATCTATTGAAACTCACACTGGGCTTAATTCATATATTCCAAAATCAGTTTGACCCTCTGCTCATGAGATTCTTTTTATGGTATGTCCCAGCAAATCTGGGCTTCCATCCCCAATAAATTTTGGGGTTGAAGGACACAAAAGCTTTTGCTCAGACCTAAATTCTGTCTGAAAAAAAGGGAAATATTATAAGCCCTTTGTAACCTCTCCAAGAGCAGAAATGATTTACAGCTGTGGCATTGAACCATAATTCCTCGATCTCATTTGAGAAGAGTTCAGTTAGAAACAGTGTCTTGATTTTTGTTTCTTCCCTGTTTTCTTGTCTTGCTTACCAACAATCCATTGTAATTCATGAGTTAGTATGGCAGCAGGCTGAGTGTTCCCTGGAGCTCATTAAATGAAGTGTTTTTCCTAAAATGACGTTTGTCTCCTTGTTTTCAGCCCCTCTTCTTTCCTCTGCCCTTGACTATAACCAGAGCTCAGCAAAAGCTGAGTGACTTTGTGCAGACCTTACTTAGGCTCAGCCTTTTTTTCTTCATTATTTTATTCATGGCTCCTCCGTTTCATTGTTTGCCTTCTCGAAATGTGTTGAAATCTTTCTGTGGTTGATGACTTCCAAAATATCTTGGCTTTTATTGGTTGATTAATTTTGGTATTTCTACAGTTTTATTTAGATATGGTTTCAGGAGGAACAGAAAGTAAATATATTTCCTAGTCTGCCATCTTGAGCTGAAAATCCCTGTGGATTTTAGCATCCAATGTTCCCATGGGAAAACACCCAACCATGGCCTTAATAGATGTAACACTCAAGATTTCAGCTTTTCTTGAGCAATCACTAAGGATTTCATATGTGGTCATTTCTAATGGGGAAATTATAACTATCTCATGACGTTGATTTGAGGATTAAATTAGATAATGAACATGAAAATGCTTTGTAAGATTTAAAAATCTGTAAAACTGTTTTTTGTTATTATTTGATTTGTTGCTATTTCAGCTTCACTTGACAGTTGTTTATGACCTTGCCTATGTGAGAAAATGCCCTCTGGGTTATTTTTTTGAAAGCCAGAATGTATTTTTCAACAGCTCAATGGAACTGGCATCATTTGTGAAGGTTAAGGGTGAAGGGGTAAATGTTTCTTGACGCCTATCACTTTACAGTGTTTTCAGGAACTAACTGACTCATGTATTCCTCTTCCAAATTTGGTTGAGGACCTCCTACCAGCCACATGCTTTACGTCAGGTGTTGGAAAGCATTTTCTGGATTTTAAAGATCTTAGGCTTTGTGGGCCATATAGAGTTTCTGTAGCTTCTCCTCCTCTTTCCTCTTCAACAAGCTTTCTAAACGTGAGAACCATTATTAGCTCACAGTCCCACAGATCCAGGCTGAGAGCCTGATTTGATTCGTGGCCATTATTTGCCAATTCCTGCTCTGCGTCTTCACTGAGGAGGGGGACCATGTTTGAGTAATCAGTTCTTTGAATCAACTGTTGGTCTTCTGGGCCTTGTCCTTGCTCTCCTACAGTCTCTAATCAGCGTGGCATCCAGAGAGATCTTGTTAAAACATAAGTCAGATCATGTCACTCAAATTTCTTCAATGGCTTCTTCACAGAAAATGCAAAGTCCTCAGAGTGCCTCCACAGACCTAGAAATCTGGGTGTCTGTTTCCTCTCTGACTGTTTCCTTCTCCTCTCCAATTTGCTCGCTCTGTTTTCCACACGCTGACATCCTTTCTGCTCCTTGGATACTCCAAGCCTACTCTTGCCTCATTGACTTTCTGCCGCAGGCCAGCCGCAGAAAGAGGATTTCACCGCCCAGGGTCAGAAGGGAAGGGGTAAGGAACTGAAGTAGCACCGACGAATGGGGTCAGAAGCCCATGGGTCAGAAGGCTGCAATGAGAAGCCTAGTCACCGCAACAAAGAATAGACCCCCGCTCGCCGAAACTAGAGAAAGCTCGCATGCAGCAATGAAGACCCAATGCAGCCAAAAATAAATAAATAAAAAATAAAGTATAGAATCTTAAAAAAATCTATAAAGAATATTACAAGAATAGAATCACAGGCCAGTTTCTCCTTTGAACATGCATGCAAAATGTGTAAAGAGAAGCACAAACTATATCCATGGTATGTAAAACAATCATATATCAGAATCAAAGTAGCTTTATTCTTCTGGCAATGCAAGGTTGCTTTAATGTCCAAACGTGAAACTGATCCCAGGAATGAATTAGAGTGGGAGAAAAGTCATTTAAAACAGAAATCTTGGGACTTCCCTGGTGGTCCAGTGTTTAGAACATGGCGCGTTCACTGCTGGGGCCCTGGGGTCCAATCCCAGGTCAGGGAACTAAGATCCTGCAAGACATGAGGCAGGGCCCCGAAAAAAAAAAAGGAAAGAAAGAAGTCTTAACCAGGAGAAGCACAAGATCGAATAAACATAACAGATAACACCTTATGAAAAGTAGGTGAAGATTATGGAATATTCTAAAATTTAAAACAAAAAGAAACTTTTAAAGATTCAAAAGGATGTGACAAATATTGTACATAGGCCAAAATAAAATGAAATAAAATATACAAATGATGGGAGCCCAAAATTCCAGATGCCCAAGTCCTGTCTCTGAAGATTCTCATTCAATGGGTTCAGGATTTCCTCCTTATTGAAAAACCTACAGGTGATTCTGGTACGATTCCCAGACACAATGTAAAGCTTCTCTTTTACAGGAAAGAATACCAGATTATTTTGTTATCTTATAGTTATACTAACAGGTTGTACTATTGACGGATAAGTCCGCTGTGAAAATGCACCCCCACTAGGGATAAAAAAGGAACTAGTAGTCTCTACTGCTCCTTGGTGGCAGCACGCATGTATTGCAAGGGCAATTATTGTAGCAATCCAAATTAGTGGAACATTTTAGAATTGGAAGACGACATACAGATCATCTAGTCAAGCTTCCAACTATTATAGTTGTGAAAACTAAGGCCCATATAAATGAAATGATTTATCTCCAAAGAGCATTAGTGAAAGTATGAAATAAAAAATATCTCTGAACTTTTAATTTAGTGCTGTTTTTATTAATCTCAAGTATTAGCTTAAACTTCAGTGTGACAGATTTGGGATTGAATTCCTGCTCACGTTTACTGATTGCGTGTCTTTTAGTAAGTTACTAAAACACTTTTTTTTTAAATAGACGTATTTAATTATTTATCTTTGGCTGCCTAGGCTCTTCGTTGCTGTGCACGGGCTTTCCCTAGTTGCGGTGGGCGGGGGCGACTCTTTGTTGCAGTACGCAGGCTTCTCATTGTGGTGGCTTCTCGTTGTTGCTGAGCACGGGGTCTAGTTGCGTGGGCTTCAGTAATTGTGGTTCACGGGCTCTAGCACGCAGGCTCAGTAGTTGTGGCACATGGTCTTAGTTGCTCCGCGCTATGTGGGATCTTCCCGGACCAGGGCTCAAACGTGTGTCCCGTGCACTGGCAGGTGGATCCTTAACCAGTGCGCCAACAGGGAAGCCCTACTAATACACTTTTAACTTTGCTTTTCACGTATGTAAAATGGTGAGCCTTGACTGATATAGAATATGAGATAACCTAGCACTGTTCTTAACACATATATGTAGTTAAAACTTTTTGGCTCTCATCCCTCTTAAACAGCCTCTATCCTCTTAATAATGAATGTGTCTTTCAGCTAGCAGAGCACCCCAGAGCTGACCACATTCTGGCAAGAGATATAGGATTCTTTTTCTTACTGGGGGTTCTTTATACCTGATAGTTGAAGTGCACTTAAACATGAACAACTCTTGTTTATACTGTAGTAATGGATTTGATGGACGAATTTTAGAAAGTAATATGCAGGAATTGAGCTGCCTTACCCTCAAGAAATATAATTCGATAGTGGTGGCTAGAACGATAAACAGTGTTTGGACAGGGAGTCCATATTGGATGTGAACTTCCTGTACTCCCATTCGTCTATTAAGAATAAAGAGAATCCTTTCAAAATGTGTTTTAAAGGGCAGTTATTTCTTTCTGCCTCATTTAAGTTACCTGCAAGAAAAAGACAATCTCCTGCATCCTTGTTTAATAGGCTTTTAATATAAAGCAGATAATTTTTTGCAACATTTCCCAAACTTTTCATTATCGAATTGGCTGAGGCTTCTCAACGATTATCATTTCACAACAATATCTCCATCTTCAGCTTCTTTCAATGAATTGGCCTAATAGATGTGCCATTAAAACAGAGCTTCACTCTCAACGTATTTTTAATTTTGTATTCAAACGGTATGAAGGATTCAGCCATAACAGTGAGTGGATTTCTGATACATGCTACATGATGGATGCAACTAAGTGAAAGAAGGCTACATATTGTATGGTTCCATTTATATGAAATGTCCAGCAGTGGCAAATCCATACACACAGAAAAGATTCTACATTCGTGGTTGCCAGGGGTTTGGAAGAGAGGGAACTAGGGAATGACTCCTTAAAATGGGTGTAGGTTTCCTCTTGGTTGATGAAGATGTTTTGCAGCTCGGCAGTGGTGATAGTTGCACAACATTGTGACAGTAGTAAATTCCACTGAATGGTACAGTGAATTGTAAAATGATCCAAATGGTGAATTTTGTGTTATGTTCATTTTACTACAATAAAAAGGAGAAAGAATTCGGGAAAGACTTAGAGTTTGGGAAACTAAGGTGAACTGGTCAAGAAAAAGACAGCTCTATTGTTCAGTTTTCTCTCAGCTCTCCCAGTGCATTAATCCTCAGCAAAAAGTAGGCTGAACTTGTAGATGATAGTCATTCAACACAGTCCAGGGAAAAGTAAATAAAGTAAAACCCAACTCTTCTTCTTTAGCACATGTATGAAAGGTTAACTTGCTGCTCAGCCACGTGGACCTTCATGAAGACGTTTCACTTTAGGTGTCCTCTACTTCAGTACTTTACTCACAGCTCATTCACACATGTAGGCAACAGCATTCCTTAATTCGATGGAATCTGCAGCACTGGTTGTGATCAGTCTCATGAAAAGAAAAGGAAAGGTGGCGCGGAAGCCAAGGGAAGAGATTTTCAAGACAGAGACGTTGTTTAAGATCTAACTCGGCTTGGCGGTCACAAAGATAAGGATTGAGAAGTAGTCCCCTGGACTTGTCAACGGAGAAATCATTGGGGGCTTCAAGGAGATCAGTTTCACGAGAGTAGTGGGGCAGAAACCAGATCGCAGTGTAGATGGGAGGGGAGAAATGGGGGGCAAGTCAAGAAATTGATGGCAAAGGGAAAGAAGGGAGGGATGGATAGGAGGACAGGAGAATGGAATGGAGGAGAGCATTTCCTTGTGGCTCTTTAATATGGCTGGGAGGGGCCAAAAGAGAAGGAGAGCGTGAAGATGTAGGAAGAGGGGGTGGCATCCCGAGCCCAAGGAGGACTGGCCCCTGTCTTCAGCTCCCACCAGCTGGATGGTCCCTCCCTCTAGCTTTCCACGTAGGCTGTGGAAGTTGCCCCTTGCCTCCTTGGATCAGCTGCCCTTGATTCGTTCGTCCTTTTCTTATTTCTCAGCACATCTGGGTCATACGTTATGTGAAGACAAACAAATCACCACTGATGCTTAATTTTCTTGAAAAATCCCCCAGGCAGGTACCATTTTGGAGAACTACCTATTGTGCCTCAGCAAGCCAAAGTAGCCCATTTTTCCTCTCTCATTGGGAGAGATTGCTGTTTCTTGGAGAACCTGATGAAGAGGGTGACTCGCGCTTAGGAATAACGTTGCTTGAAAAGTGCAAAAGGTGAGGTAGTTTGGCTCTGAGGGGCCTCTGAGGCCTGAGACTTCCTGAGAGATGGCAGACTCACAGCTCCCATTTCCCTCTGACCCTGGGCTATGAGCTCATCAAATGAGATGGTAAATAAAGTCACTGACATGGTTTAAAGGATAATTTTGTTCTCTCTTGTTCACTCAGAGCAAACTGAATGGAATTTGCATACAACATATGGATGAACCATCCATACGATGGGGCTTGACCATATCCTCATGGTTCCCCTTCCCTTTTCTACATCTGGCCCCTTTAGCTCTGCAGACTTAACCCCACACCATCAGTCCACCCAGTCGGTCCACTGGACGTCTCTTCCTCTTTCGCATCTGGTCGTTGTCGTCACCTTGTTCTCCACTACCGCCTCCTGCAGTAGCTGTTAGGTCCAGAGAGGTTGGTTCACTGTGAGCAAGTAACTGTCAACTCCATGGACAGGTGGAAGTGACTTGGCAGCCGGGATGCGCCCACCCTGAGTTCATTATACCCATGAGGGTCAAGGAGAATGGGGATGCAGCTGGTCTGCAGAGCCCCGGTAGTTCTGAGACACATGTTCCTGGATCCACACGTTGCTCCGTACCCAGCCTTGCCTTTCTTTTTTTCTCTCTCTTGACTCCATCCAGGTTTCTGCTCTCCTTGTCCCTTCGGGGAGGGAGGCCAGTACCAGTCCAGGTGTAGTCCCCCAAAGCTTCCTACTTCCAAGCGTTACGTAGGCTTGTATATCCACTTGCTTGGGTTGCCCTGGCATTCGTGCCAACAAGTTGAGTGGTTTAAGCCCTAGGCTCTCTTTTCTGGCAAGAATGTGCCTAAAAATCTCCACCTCTGGTTTGGTGGCCTCTAAAAATTTCCAGTCAGTTTTGGTGAGGGGACACTTGGTGACAGTGTTGTCTTTCGAAATGAGTAGTTCCGTTACCGACGATACTTTGCTCCCCATACATTATTTATAAGGTTTCCCTGTTTGTATGTGCAAACTATTTGTGTGCATATTTTGAGAAAAACATTGTACAGGCCTCTTTTTTAATTCTTCTGCACACCCTAGAGATGTCATAGAGGCGGTAAATGTGTCCAACTTTTTGAGAAATTGGAACAATCAAGACTTACCTGTATGGAATGCTGTTAACGATGTCAATTCCCGCGACAGTACCTTTCATCTGACACACTTAGGGACTGTTAACAGATTAAAAGTAGTAAAAGACGCGGATAGAGAGAATTTTCATTATCTTGTGCACTGAAATCTTGGATTTTCGTTGGTTTGAATGGGCCTGAAAATGTATTTTTTTTAGTAGGGACATAGAAGCCTCTAGCGGTATTCTTAATAAAGCAAGGTGAGTTATAAGCAATCATCTGATGGAGGGTAAATGTACCACAGTCCAGTTTAAGAAAAATACAATATAAAAGTCTTACCATGGAAGAAAATCTTTATATGATCTTTTGTAAAAAAAAAATAAAAGCTTCAAGAAACATAAAGACATGACACCATATTCAGTTTAAAGTCAGTGACTTGTAAGCAAGGCAAAGCAAAGACAGTCTGATTAAGGCCGTTGCATTGTTGTGGCATCTTTTAGGTCTCACCCATTTCTGTGGCCTTTTTAGAACCTAAGCTTCTAGGGCACAGGGAACTTCATCTTGACGTAGGGCTGAGCAAATGCACGGAGCATTTCTCAATAAGTAGGCATTAAATTCTTAGTCCAGCAGGGGCCTTGAGATGCCCTCTCTTTACTCCTTGGTAGAACTGTTTTAACCATCCCCCGAAAACAGATTTTTTTCTTTAAATCTCAAAATTCAGAGAGTCCACAATCAGAACTTCCTTCTCATATTGCCATGTGGTCTGCTGTGGGCATCTGTCGAATGGTGTGAACTCTGCGTGGGGAGTCTGGCCTACCCTCGAGGCCCATGGTTTGGGCTGCGGTGGTGCCATGCTGTGCTCAGGGGCCTTCTTTTTTGGAAGTCTGGGCTCCAGTGAGCCTTGGTCATGCTCTTTTATGGAACCTTGGGTGCTAGACCACTCTGACCCTCAGTCTCATTTGCAGGTTCTGGGGAGGATTAAATGAGCTCATGTGATATCCAGGTGACTGAGGTAGAGTCGGCTCGGGATGAATCTTTGCTTCGTTTTCATTAGCTGCGGAGAAGACGATGACAGCTTGGTGCCTCTCCAACTTTAATATGGGTATGCCTCTCTTGGGGATCTTGTTAAATGCAGGCTGGTATTCAGTAGTTCTGGGTGGGGCCTGGATTCTGTGCTTCTAACAAGCTCCTAGGTGACGGTGACGCTGAGGGCAAGGGTTTGGCACCTGCGTTTCTCCCTTTCCGGAAGAGCAGGATGTCTGCCGCACCCCCACCCGAGAGGAGCAAACATCCGCAACGTGACTACTAGGAACCAGCTTCCCTCCCAGGCAAGGGACCTGTACCACTGCTCCCAACCATTC
Organism: Orcinus orca; assembly: GCF_937001465.1. Lineage (NCBI taxonomy): Eukaryota > Metazoa > Chordata > Mammalia > Artiodactyla > Delphinidae > Orcinus > Orcinus orca. The sequence continues at coordinate 91,148,413 of NC_064570.1, forward strand.
TGTCTGAGGCGCAGCAAGCCAAAACACTGAAATGCTGAGGTTTGCAGCAAAGAGGAGGTTTATTCACAGGGCAGCCAAGCGAGGACGTGACGTGACAATAGGTCTCAAATCTGCCTCCCCAAAGGCAAGGGGCTTTGGGTATCTGTGGGATAAAGAATAAAGAAGCAGGGCAGTATGAGGCATGGGGAGCGTGAGGAAAGGTGATTGGAAAAAGGTGTAATCATCATTGTTCTGAGCTGGCGTAACTAGTCTACAGGCCTCGGCACATTCTCAGGCTGGAGTTGGGGAAAACAGGAGCAGAATGGAAGATGACAGCGTGTGAAGGAGGTGTGGTGTCCATAGGTTCGGGGTCTGACGTGCTTCCTGCTGAAGCACCGATGCCCACCAAAGCCGTAAATGGGGTGCTGGGGAAAACAGGAGCAGAATGGAAGATGACAGCGTGTGAGGGAGGTGTGGTGTCCATAGGTTCGGGGTCTGACGTGCTTCCTGCTGAAGCACCGACGCCCGCCAAAGCCGTAAATGGGGTGCTGGGGAAAACAGGAGCAGAATGGAACATGACAGCGTATGAAGGAGGTGTGGTGTCCATAGGTTCGGGGTCGACGTGCTTACTGCTGAAGCACCGATGCCCGCCAAAGCCGTAAATGGGGTGCTGGGGAAAATAGGAGCAGAATGGAAGAGGACAGCGTGTGAAGGAGGTGTGGTGTCCATAGCTTCCATATTAGAGGTACTGCCTGCCTGATCTGAGAGCAGAGAGTGAAAGTGGGAGAGCCTCTTCCTAGATTCTAACTCCTCTGAATTTATAGCACTGGCTCTGCCTGGCTTTATGACATATCCATTGTACGTGTCACAGAGAAAGAGCGGGCGGGGCAGGGGGTGAGGCAGGGGTCACATGCAAGCCCAGTTGGTGGCTTAACCCCGGCCCAAAGGCAAAGGGCGGGGCCCCTTCTGGACTTTCTAGTGGCTGGGACGTCTGGCTGTGGGTGGCAGGTGTTTGGCACCAGCTGGGCCACCATGCGCAGACTGTTGGGGACTGTGGAAGCCTCCTCCAGAGCTCACCCTTCCTGGGGACTGGCTCTGCAGGCCCCTCAGCCCTGCGTATGTATCGGCCAGGCCTTCCCCACCACGGGGCCCAGAGGCCAGAGCCTGCTCAGACCTGAGGGCAGGAGGCAGCCAGAGCTTACCAGGGTGTGGGCCACCTCGTCCGGAGACCTCCCCAGCTCCTCTGCGAGACCTGGAGACAGGATCGCCTTCTCCAGGGCTGCTCAGCTGCCAGCATCACCATGAGCCAGGTGGCCAAGGTTTCTGAGCAGGAGATGCAGAGCCCTGATCCGACTGGATGCTGCAGCCCACGATATCCCTTCCTGGCAGATAGGTTCTTTCTTCACTTCTTGTTTGAAATTTGGTAAAAGAACATTTAACCCTTGGCCTGTCCTTCAGGGTATATAGACGGTAGTGGCTTAGCCGGGATTCGATCCAAGCCTGTGTGATTCCAGAGCTTGTGCTCTGGACTCTGGTGCCTCCTTATCGTATATGCTTCATGTGTTACTTGTTTTTTTTTTCTTGTAGTCCTTATGGTTCTTAGCCCTAAGTGCCATACCTGTAACGAACAGCTACACTGCCCTGTAGGAGGTCTTCTTTTGTTCAACGTCTGAATTGGTCATCCACCACACTGTGTTCTAATCTCAGAAGATACAGGTCAGGGACCACCAGTTGTCAGCATGGCACCATTCCATATTTCGAATTGAGGCTTGAAGCCCGTATTTTCCCTTTGTCTAGTTTGAAGGATCCAGAAATGTAAAGATGATATTCTAGATAAATCATGGGCTATCCTGAAAGAAATTCACCAGTGAATTGTTCCGTATGGATTAGAAGCCAGCTTCTCTGGCCTTCCTGGAGTATATCCAGTAAGGCGTCTCATTCATGTCTAGAAAGCAACTATATCATTTATTGCAACTTCAGTGTGGAGCGATGTATTGGTATAAAGTACGATCAACACAATTTGGTCATTGTGAGTATGACAGCTGGGTCCACTCTTTACTACACATATGTAACTCTAAGGATTCTTATGCCCAAGGGAGTAGACGTACTCTTGGCTGTCTAGGACAAGGGAAGCATGTGTTGTTATTCAGGAGCTGGAAGCTTCAGCATGACAGGTAGGAATTGAACAATCGTGGTCTATACATCACTTGACCTTGCTTAAAACTTGTTTCTTTGGCTTGCTTCATTGGAGTGTTTTCTCCCTCTTGGGCTGACATTGTCTGTTATGTATCACGCATGAGACATATAGAAGTTTCAGAACCCAAAATCATATAGATCTGTAAAAATGTATATATATATATATATATACACATACACATATATATATATATACATATATATATATATATATATAAATCTATTGAAACTCACACTGGGCTTAATTCATATATTCCAAAATCAGTTTGACCCTCTGCTCATGAGATTCTTTTTATGGTATGTCCCAGCAAATCTGGGCTTCCATCCCCAATAAATTTTGGGGTTGAAGGACACAAAAGCTTTTGCTCAGACCTAAATTCTGTCTGAAAAAAAGGGAAATATTATAAGCCCTTTGTAACCTCTCCAAGAGCAGAAATGATTTACAGCTGTGGCATTGAACCATAATTCCTCGATCTCATTTGAGAAGAGTTCAGTTAGAAACAGTGTCTTGATTTTTGTTTCTTCCCTGTTTTCTTGTCTTGCTTACCAACAATCCATTGTAATTCATGAGTTAGTATGGCAGCAGGCTGAGTGTTCCCTGGAGCTCATTAAATGAAGTGTTTTTCCTAAAATGACGTTTGTCTCCTTGTTTTCAGCCCCTCTTCTTTCCTCTGCCCTTGACTATAACCAGAGCTCAGCAAAAGCTGAGTGACTTTGTGCAGACCTTACTTAGGCTCAGCCTTTTTTTCTTCATTATTTTATTCATGGCTCCTCCGTTTCATTGTTTGCCTTCTCGAAATGTGTTGAAATCTTTCTGTGGTTGATGACTTCCAAAATATCTTGGCTTTTATTGGTTGATTAATTTTGGTATTTCTACAGTTTTATTTAGATATGGTTTCAGGAGGAACAGAAAGTAAATATATTTCCTAGTCTGCCATCTTGAGCTGAAAATCCCTGTGGATTTTAGCATCCAATGTTCCCATGGGAAAACACCCAACCATGGCCTTAATAGATGTAACACTCAAGATTTCAGCTTTTCTTGAGCAATCACTAAGGATTTCATATGTGGTCATTTCTAATGGGGAAATTATAACTATCTCATGACGTTGATTTGAGGATTAAATTAGATAATGAACATGAAAATGCTTTGTAAGATTTAAAAATCTGTAAAACTGTTTTTTGTTATTATTTGATTTGTTGCTATTTCAGCTTCACTTGACAGTTGTTTATGACCTTGCCTATGTGAGAAAATGCCCTCTGGGTTATTTTTTTGAAAGCCAGAATGTATTTTTCAACAGCTCAATGGAACTGGCATCATTTGTGAAGGTTAAGGGTGAAGGGGTAAATGTTTCTTGACGCCTATCACTTTACAGTGTTTTCAGGAACTAACTGACTCATGTATTCCTCTTCCAAATTTGGTTGAGGACCTCCTACCAGCCACATGCTTTACGTCAGGTGTTGGAAAGCATTTTCTGGATTTTAAAGATCTTAGGCTTTGTGGGCCATATAGAGTTTCTGTAGCTTCTCCTCCTCTTTCCTCTTCAACAAGCTTTCTAAACGTGAGAACCATTATTAGCTCACAGTCCCACAGATCCAGGCTGAGAGCCTGATTTGATTCGTGGCCATTATTTGCCAATTCCTGCTCTGCGTCTTCACTGAGGAGGGGGACCATGTTTGAGTAATCAGTTCTTTGAATCAACTGTTGGTCTTCTGGGCCTTGTCCTTGCTCTCCTACAGTCTCTAATCAGCGTGGCATCCAGAGAGATCTTGTTAAAACATAAGTCAGATCATGTCACTCAAATTTCTTCAATGGCTTCTTCACAGAAAATGCAAAGTCCTCAGAGTGCCTCCACAGACCTAGAAATCTGGGTGTCTGTTTCCTCTCTGACTGTTTCCTTCTCCTCTCCAATTTGCTCGCTCTGTTTTCCACACGCTGACATCCTTTCTGCTCCTTGGATACTCCAAGCCTACTCTTGCCTCATTGACTTTCTGCCGCAGGCCAGCCGCAGAAAGAGGATTTCACCGCCCAGGGTCAGAAGGGAAGGGGTAAGGAACTGAAGTAGCACCGACGAATGGGGTCAGAAGCCCATGGGTCAGAAGGCTGCAATGAGAAGCCTAGTCACCGCAACAAAGAATAGACCCCCGCTCGCCGAAACTAGAGAAAGCTCGCATGCAGCAATGAAGACCCAATGCAGCCAAAAATAAATAAATAAAAAATAAAGTATAGAATCTTAAAAAAATCTATAAAGAATATTACAAGAATAGAATCACAGGCCAGTTTCTCCTTTGAACATGCATGCAAAATGTGTAAAGAGAAGCACAAACTATATCCATGGTATGTAAAACAATCATATATCAGAATCAAAGTAGCTTTATTCTTCTGGCAATGCAAGGTTGCTTTAATGTCCAAACGTGAAACTGATCCCAGGAATGAATTAGAGTGGGAGAAAAGTCATTTAAAACAGAAATCTTGGGACTTCCCTGGTGGTCCAGTGTTTAGAACATGGCGCGTTCACTGCTGGGGCCCTGGGGTCCAATCCCAGGTCAGGGAACTAAGATCCTGCAAGACATGAGGCAGGGCCCCGAAAAAAAAAAAGGAAAGAAAGAAGTCTTAACCAGGAGAAGCACAAGATCGAATAAACATAACAGATAACACCTTATGAAAAGTAGGTGAAGATTATGGAATATTCTAAAATTTAAAACAAAAAGAAACTTTTAAAGATTCAAAAGGATGTGACAAATATTGTACATAGGCCAAAATAAAATGAAATAAAATATACAAATGATGGGAGCCCAAAATTCCAGATGCCCAAGTCCTGTCTCTGAAGATTCTCATTCAATGGGTTCAGGATTTCCTCCTTATTGAAAAACCTACAGGTGATTCTGGTACGATTCCCAGACACAATGTAAAGCTTCTCTTTTACAGGAAAGAATACCAGATTATTTTGTTATCTTATAGTTATACTAACAGGTTGTACTATTGACGGATAAGTCCGCTGTGAAAATGCACCCCCACTAGGGATAAAAAAGGAACTAGTAGTCTCTACTGCTCCTTGGTGGCAGCACGCATGTATTGCAAGGGCAATTATTGTAGCAATCCAAATTAGTGGAACATTTTAGAATTGGAAGACGACATACAGATCATCTAGTCAAGCTTCCAACTATTATAGTTGTGAAAACTAAGGCCCATATAAATGAAATGATTTATCTCCAAAGAGCATTAGTGAAAGTATGAAATAAAAAATATCTCTGAACTTTTAATTTAGTGCTGTTTTTATTAATCTCAAGTATTAGCTTAAACTTCAGTGTGACAGATTTGGGATTGAATTCCTGCTCACGTTTACTGATTGCGTGTCTTTTAGTAAGTTACTAAAACACTTTTTTTTTAAATAGACGTATTTAATTATTTATCTTTGGCTGCCTAGGCTCTTCGTTGCTGTGCACGGGCTTTCCCTAGTTGCGGTGGGCGGGGGCGACTCTTTGTTGCAGTACGCAGGCTTCTCATTGTGGTGGCTTCTCGTTGTTGCTGAGCACGGGGTCTAGTTGCGTGGGCTTCAGTAATTGTGGTTCACGGGCTCTAGCACGCAGGCTCAGTAGTTGTGGCACATGGTCTTAGTTGCTCCGCGCTATGTGGGATCTTCCCGGACCAGGGCTCAAACGTGTGTCCCGTGCACTGGCAGGTGGATCCTTAACCAGTGCGCCAACAGGGAAGCCCTACTAATACACTTTTAACTTTGCTTTTCACGTATGTAAAATGGTGAGCCTTGACTGATATAGAATATGAGATAACCTAGCACTGTTCTTAACACATATATGTAGTTAAAACTTTTTGGCTCTCATCCCTCTTAAACAGCCTCTATCCTCTTAATAATGAATGTGTCTTTCAGCTAGCAGAGCACCCCAGAGCTGACCACATTCTGGCAAGAGATATAGGATTCTTTTTCTTACTGGGGGTTCTTTATACCTGATAGTTGAAGTGCACTTAAACATGAACAACTCTTGTTTATACTGTAGTAATGGATTTGATGGACGAATTTTAGAAAGTAATATGCAGGAATTGAGCTGCCTTACCCTCAAGAAATATAATTCGATAGTGGTGGCTAGAACGATAAACAGTGTTTGGACAGGGAGTCCATATTGGATGTGAACTTCCTGTACTCCCATTCGTCTATTAAGAATAAAGAGAATCCTTTCAAAATGTGTTTTAAAGGGCAGTTATTTCTTTCTGCCTCATTTAAGTTACCTGCAAGAAAAAGACAATCTCCTGCATCCTTGTTTAATAGGCTTTTAATATAAAGCAGATAATTTTTTGCAACATTTCCCAAACTTTTCATTATCGAATTGGCTGAGGCTTCTCAACGATTATCATTTCACAACAATATCTCCATCTTCAGCTTCTTTCAATGAATTGGCCTAATAGATGTGCCATTAAAACAGAGCTTCACTCTCAACGTATTTTTAATTTTGTATTCAAACGGTATGAAGGATTCAGCCATAACAGTGAGTGGATTTCTGATACATGCTACATGATGGATGCAACTAAGTGAAAGAAGGCTACATATTGTATGGTTCCATTTATATGAAATGTCCAGCAGTGGCAAATCCATACACACAGAAAAGATTCTACATTCGTGGTTGCCAGGGGTTTGGAAGAGAGGGAACTAGGGAATGACTCCTTAAAATGGGTGTAGGTTTCCTCTTGGTTGATGAAGATGTTTTGCAGCTCGGCAGTGGTGATAGTTGCACAACATTGTGACAGTAGTAAATTCCACTGAATGGTACAGTGAATTGTAAAATGATCCAAATGGTGAATTTTGTGTTATGTTCATTTTACTACAATAAAAAGGAGAAAGAATTCGGGAAAGACTTAGAGTTTGGGAAACTAAGGTGAACTGGTCAAGAAAAAGACAGCTCTATTGTTCAGTTTTCTCTCAGCTCTCCCAGTGCATTAATCCTCAGCAAAAAGTAGGCTGAACTTGTAGATGATAGTCATTCAACACAGTCCAGGGAAAAGTAAATAAAGTAAAACCCAACTCTTCTTCTTTAGCACATGTATGAAAGGTTAACTTGCTGCTCAGCCACGTGGACCTTCATGAAGACGTTTCACTTTAGGTGTCCTCTACTTCAGTACTTTACTCACAGCTCATTCACACATGTAGGCAACAGCATTCCTTAATTCGATGGAATCTGCAGCACTGGTTGTGATCAGTCTCATGAAAAGAAAAGGAAAGGTGGCGCGGAAGCCAAGGGAAGAGATTTTCAAGACAGAGACGTTGTTTAAGATCTAACTCGGCTTGGCGGTCACAAAGATAAGGATTGAGAAGTAGTCCCCTGGACTTGTCAACGGAGAAATCATTGGGGGCTTCAAGGAGATCAGTTTCACGAGAGTAGTGGGGCAGAAACCAGATCGCAGTGTAGATGGGAGGGGAGAAATGGGGGGCAAGTCAAGAAATTGATGGCAAAGGGAAAGAAGGGAGGGATGGATAGGAGGACAGGAGAATGGAATGGAGGAGAGCATTTCCTTGTGGCTCTTTAATATGGCTGGGAGGGGCCAAAAGAGAAGGAGAGCGTGAAGATGTAGGAAGAGGGGGTGGCATCCCGAGCCCAAGGAGGACTGGCCCCTGTCTTCAGCTCCCACCAGCTGGATGGTCCCTCCCTCTAGCTTTCCACGTAGGCTGTGGAAGTTGCCCCTTGCCTCCTTGGATCAGCTGCCCTTGATTCGTTCGTCCTTTTCTTATTTCTCAGCACATCTGGGTCATACGTTATGTGAAGACAAACAAATCACCACTGATGCTTAATTTTCTTGAAAAATCCCCCAGGCAGGTACCATTTTGGAGAACTACCTATTGTGCCTCAGCAAGCCAAAGTAGCCCATTTTTCCTCTCTCATTGGGAGAGATTGCTGTTTCTTGGAGAACCTGATGAAGAGGGTGACTCGCGCTTAGGAATAACGTTGCTTGAAAAGTGCAAAAGGTGAGGTAGTTTGGCTCTGAGGGGCCTCTGAGGCCTGAGACTTCCTGAGAGATGGCAGACTCACAGCTCCCATTTCCCTCTGACCCTGGGCTATGAGCTCATCAAATGAGATGGTAAATAAAGTCACTGACATGGTTTAAAGGATAATTTTGTTCTCTCTTGTTCACTCAGAGCAAACTGAATGGAATTTGCATACAACATATGGATGAACCATCCATACGATGGGGCTTGACCATATCCTCATGGTTCCCCTTCCCTTTTCTACATCTGGCCCCTTTAGCTCTGCAGACTTAACCCCACACCATCAGTCCACCCAGTCGGTCCACTGGACGTCTCTTCCTCTTTCGCATCTGGTCGTTGTCGTCACCTTGTTCTCCACTACCGCCTCCTGCAGTAGCTGTTAGGTCCAGAGAGGTTGGTTCACTGTGAGCAAGTAACTGTCAACTCCATGGACAGGTGGAAGTGACTTGGCAGCCGGGATGCGCCCACCCTGAGTTCATTATACCCATGAGGGTCAAGGAGAATGGGGATGCAGCTGGTCTGCAGAGCCCCGGTAGTTCTGAGACACATGTTCCTGGATCCATACGTTGCTCCGTACCCAGCCTTGCCTTTCTTTTTTTCTCTCTCTTGACTCCATCCAGGTTTCTGCTCTCCTTGTCCCTTCGGGGAGGGAGGCCAGTACCAGTCCAGGTGTAGTCCCCCAAAGCTTCCTACTTCCAAGCGTTACGTAGGCTTGTATATCCACTTGCTTGGGTTGCCCTGGCATTCGTGCCAACAAGTTGAGTGGTTTAAGCCCTAGGCTCTCTTTTCTGGCAAGAATGTGCCTAAAAATCTCCACCTCTGGTTTGGTGGCCTCTAAAAATTTCCAGTCAGTTTTGGTGAGGGGACACTTGGTGACAGTGTTGTCTTTCGAAATGAGTAGTTCCGTTACCGACGATACTTTGCTCCCCATACATTATTTATAAGGTTTCCCTGTTTGTATGTGCAAACTATTTGTGTGCATATTTTGAGAAAAACATTGTACAGGCCTCTTTTTTATTTCTTCTGCACACCCTAGAGATGTCATAGAGGCGGTAAATGTGTCCAACTTTTTGAGAAATTGGAACAATCAAGACTTACCTGTATGGAATGCTGTTAACGATGTCAATTCCCGCGACAGTACCTTTCATCTGACACACTTAGGGACTGTTAACAGATTAAAAGTAGTAAAAGACGCGGATAGAGAGAATTTTCATTATCTTGTGCACTGAAATCTTGGATTTTCGTTGGTTTGAATGGGCCTGAAAATGTATTTTTTTTAGTAGGGACATAGAAGCCTCTAGCGGTATTCTTAATAAAGCAAGGTGAGTTATAAGCAATCATCTGATGGAGGGTAAATGTACCACAGTCCAGTTTAAGAAAAATACAATATAAAAGTCTTACCATGGAAGAAAATCTTTATATGATCTTTTGTAAAAAAAAAATAAAAGCTTCAAGAAACATAAAGACATGACACCATATTCAGTTTAAAGTCAGTGACTTGTAAGCAAGGCAAAGCAAAGACAGTCTGATTAAGGCCGTTGCATTGTTGTGGCATCTTTTAGGTCTCACCCATTTCTGTGGCCTTTTTAGAACCTAAGCTTCTAGGGCACAGGGAACTTCATCTTGACGTAGGGCTGAGCAAATGCACGGAGCATTTCTCAATAAGTAGGCATTAAATTCTTAGTCCAGCAGGGGCCTTGAGATGCCCTCTCTTTACTCCTTGGTAGAACTGTTTTAACCATCCCCCGAAAACAGATTTTTTTCTTTAAATCTCAAAATTCAGAGAGTCCACAATCAGAACTTCCTTCTCATATTGCCATGTGGTCTGCTGTGGGCATCTGTCGAATGGTGTGAACTCTGCGTGGGGAGTCTGGCCTACCCTCGAGGCCCATGGTTTGGGCTGCGGTGGTGCCATGCTGTGCTCAGGGGCCTTCTTTTTTGGAAGTCTGGGCTCCAGTGAGCCTTGGTCATGCTCTTTTATGGAACCTTGGGTGCTAGACCACTCTGACCCTCAGTCTCATTTGCAGGTTCTGGGGAGGATTAAATGAGCTCATGTGATATCCAGGTGACTGAGGTAGAGTCGGCTCGGGATGAATCTTTGCTTCGTTTTCATTAGCTGCGGAGAAGACGATGACAGCTTGGTGCCTCTCCAACTTTAATATGGGTATGCCTCTCTTGGGGATCTTGTTAAATGCAGGCTGGTATTCAGTAGTTCTGGGTGGGGCCTGGATTCTGTGCTTCTAACAAGCTCCTAGGTGACGGTGACGCTGAGGGCAAGGGTTTGGCACCTGCGTTTCTCCCTTTCCGGAAGAGCAGGATGTCTGCCGCACCCCCACCCGAGAGGAGCAAACATCCGCAACGTGACTACTAGGAACCAGCTTCCCTCCCAGGCAAGGGACCTGTACCACTGCTCCCAACCATTCTGTCTGAGGCGCAGCAAGCCAAAACACTGAAATGCTGAGGTTTGCAGCAAAGAGGAGGTTTATTCACAGGGCAGCCAAGCGAGGACGTGACGTGACAATAGGTCTCAAATCTGCCTCCCCAAAGGCAAGGGGCTTTGGGTATCTGTGGGATAAAGAATAAAGAAGCAGGGCAGTATGAGGCATGGGGAGCGTGAGGAAAGGTGATTGGAAAAAGGTGTAATCATCATTGTTCTGAGCTGGCGTAACTAGTCTACAGGCCTCGGCACATTCTCAGGCTGGAGTTGGGGAAAACAGGAGCAGAATGGAAGATGACAGCGTGTGAAGGAGGTGTGGTGTCCATAGGTTCGGGGTCTGACGTGCTTCCTGCTGAAGCACCGATGCCCACCAAAGCCGTAAATGGGGTGCTGGGGAAAACAGGAGCAGAATGGAAGATGACAGCGTGTGAGGGAGGTGTGGTGTCCATAGGTTCGGGGTCTGACGTGCTTCCTGCTGAAGCACCGACGCCCGCCAAAGCCGTAAATGGGGTGCTGGGGAAAACAGGAGCAGAATGGAACATGACAGCGTATGAAGGAGGTGTGGTGTCCATAGGTTCGGGGTCGACGTGCTTACTGCTGAAGCACCGATGCCCGCCAAAGCCGTAAATGGGGTGCTGGGGAAAATAGGAGCAGAATGGAAGAGGACAGCGTGTGAAGGAGGTGTGGTGTCCATAGCTTCCATATTAGAGGTACTGCCTGCCTGATCTGAGAGCAGAGAGTGAAAGTGGGAGAGCCTCTTCCTAGATTCTAACTCCTCTGAATTTATAGCACTGGCTCTGCCTGGCTTTATGACATATCCATTGTACGTGTCACAGAGAAAGAGCGGGCGGGGCAGGGGGTGAGGCAGGGGTCACATGCAAGCCCAGCTGGTGGCTTAACCCCGGCCCAAAGGCAAAGGGCGGGGCCCCTTCTGGACTTTCTAGTGGCTGGGACGTCTGGCTGTGGGTGGCAGGTGTTTGGCACCAGCTGGGCCACCATGCGCAGACTGTTGGGGACTGTGGAAGCCTCCTCCAGAGCTCACCCTTCCTGGGGACTGGCTCTGCAGGCCCCTCAGCCCTGCGTATGTATCGGCCAGGCCTTCCCCACCACGGGGCCCAGAGGCCAGAGCCTGCTCAGACCTGAGGGCAGGAGGCAGCCAGAGCTTACCAGGGTGTGGGCCACCTCGTCCGGAGACCTCCCCAGCTCCTCTGCGAGACCTGGAGACAGGATCGCCTTCTCCAGGGCTGCTCAGCTGCCAGCATCACCATGAGCCAGGTGGCCAAGGTTTCTGAGCAGGAGATGCAGAGCCCTGATCCGACTGGATGCTGCAGCCCACGATATCCCTTCCTGGCAGATAGGTTCTTTCTTCACTTCTTGTTTGAAATTTGGTAAAAGAACATTTAACCCTTGGCCTGTCCTTCAGGGTATATAGACGGTAGTGGCTTAGCCGGGATTCGATCCAAGCCTGTGTGATTCCAGAGCTTGTGCTCTGGACTCTGGTGCCTCCTTATCGTATATGCTTCATGTGTTACTTGTTTTTTTTTTCTTGTAGTCCTTATGGTTCTTAGCCCTAAGTGCCATACCTGTAACGAACAGCTACACTGCCCTGTAGGAGGTCTTCTTTTGTTCAACGTCTGAATTGGTCATCCACCACACTGTGTTCTAATCTCAGAAGATACAGGTCAGGGACCACCAGTTGTCAGCATGGCACCATTCCATATTTCGAATTGAGGCTTGAAGCCCGTATTTTCCCTTTGTCTAGTTTGAAGGATCCAGAAATGTAAAGATGATATTCTAGATAAATCATGGGCTATCCTGAAAGAAATTCACCAGTGAATTGTTCCGTATGGATTAGAAGCCAGCTTCTCTGGCCTTCCTGGAGTATATCCAGTAAGGCGTCTCATTCATGTCTAGAAAGCAACTATATCATTTATTGCAACTTCAGTGTGGAGCGATGTATTGGTATAAAGTATGATCAACACAATTTGGTCATTGTGAGTATGACAGCTGGGTCCACTCTTTACTACACATATGTAACTCTAAGGATTCTTATGCCCAAGGGAGTAGACGTACTCTTGGCTGTCTAGGACAAGGGAAGCATGTGTTGTTATTCAGGAGCTGGAAGCTTCAGCATGACAGGTAGGAATTGAACAATCGTGGTCTATACATCACTTGACCTTGCTTAAAACTTGTTTCTTTGGCTTGCTTCATTGGAGTGTTTTCTCCCTCTTGGGCTGACATTGTCTGTTATGTATCACGCATGAGACATATAGAAGTTTCAGAACCCAAAATCATATAGATCTGTAAAAATGTATATATATATATATATATACACATACACATATATATATATATACATATATATATATATATATATATAAATCTATTGAAACTCACACTGGGCTTAATTCATATATTCCAAAATCAGTTTGACCCTCTGCTCATGAGATTCTTTTTATGGTATGTCCCAGCAAATCTGGGCTTCCATCCCCAATAAATTTTGGGGTTGAAGGACACAAAAGCTTTTGCTCAGACCTAAATTCTGTCTGAAAAAAAGGGAAATATTATAAGCCCTTTGTAACCTCTCCAAGAGCAGAAATGATTTACAGCTGTGGCATTGAACCATAATTCCTCGATCTCATTTGAGAAGAGTTCAGTTAGAAACAGTGTCTTGATTTTTGTTTCTTCCCTGTTTTCTTGTCTTGCTTACCAACAATCCATTGTAATTCATGAGTTAGTATGGCAGCAGGCTGAGTGTTCCCTGGAGCTCATTAAATGAAGTGTTTTTCCTAAAATGACGTTTGTCTCCTTGTTTTCAGCCCCTCTTCTTTCCTCTGCCCTTGACTATAACCAGAGCTCAGCAAAAGCTGAGTGACTTTGTGCAGACCTTACTTAGGCTCAGCCTTTTTTTCTTCATTATTTTATTCATGGCTCCTCCGTTTCATTGTTTGCCTTCTCGAAATGTGTTGAAATCTTTCTGTGGTTGATGACTTCCAAAATATCTTGGCTTTTATTGGTTGATTAATTTTGGTATTTCTACAGTTTTATTTAGATATGGTTTCAGGAGGAACAGAAAGTAAATATATTTCCTAGTCTGCCATCTTGAGCTGAAAATCCCTGTGGATTTTAGCATCCAATGTTCCCATGGGAAAACACCCAACCATGGCCTTAATAGATGTAACACTCAAGATTTCAGCTTTTCTTGAGCAATCACTAAGGATTTCATATGTGGTCATTTCTAATGGGGAAATTATAACTATCTCATGACGTTGATTTGAGGATTAAATTAGATAATGAACATGAAAATGCTTTGTAAGATTTAAAAATCTGTAAAACTGTTTTTTGTTATTATTTGATTTGTTGCTATTTCAGCTTCACTTGACAGTTGTTTATGACCTTGCCTATGTGAGAAAATGCCCTCTGGGTTATTTTTTTGAAAGCCAGAATGTATTTTTCAACAGCTCAATGGAACTGGCATCATTTGTGAAGGTTAAGGGTGAAGGGGTAAATGTTTCTTGACGCCTATCACTTTACAGTGTTTTCAGGAACTAACTGACTCATGTATTCCTCTTCCAAATTTGGTTGAGGACCTCCTACCAGCCACATGCTTTACGTCAGGTGTTGGAAAGCATTTTCTGGATTTTAAAGATCTTAGGCTTTGTGGGCCATATAGAGTTTCTGTAGCTTCTCCTCCTCTTTCCTCTTCAACAAGCTTTCTAAACGTGAGAACCATTATTAGCTCACAGTCCCACAGATCCAGGCTGAGAGCCTGATTTGATTCGTGGCCATTATTTGCCAATTCCTGCTCTGCGTCTTCACTGAGGAGGGGGACCATGTTTGAGTAATCAGTTCTTTGAATCAACTGTTGGTCTTCTGGGCCTTGTCCTTGCTCTCCTACAGTCTCTAATCAGCGTGGCATCCAGAGAGATCTTGTTAAAACATAAGTCAGATCATGTCACTCAAATTTCTTCAATGGCTTCTTCACAGAAAATGCAAAGTCCTCAGAGTGCCTCCACAGACCTAGAAATCTGGGTGTCTGTTTCCTCTCTGACTGTTTCCTTCTCCTCTCCAATTTGCTCGCTCTGTTTTCCACACGCTGACATCCTTTCTGCTCCTTGGATACTCCAAGCCTACTCTTGCCTCATTGACTTTCTGCCGCAGGCCAGCCGCAGAAAGAGGATTTCACCGCCCAGGGTCAGAAGGGAAGGGGTAAGGAACTGAAGTAGCACCGACGAATGGGGTCAGAAGCCCATGGGTCAGAAGGCTGCAATGAGAAGCCTAGTCACCGCAACAAAGAATAGACCCCCGCTCGCCGAAACTAGAGAAAGCTCGCATGCAGCAATGAAGACCCAATGCAGCCAAAAATAAATAAATAAAAAATAAAGTATAGAATCTTAAAAAAATCTATAAAGAATATTACAAGAATAGAATCACAGGCCAGTTTCTCCTTTGAACATGCATGCAAAATGTGTAAAGAGAAGCACAAACTATATCCATGGTATGTAAAACAATCATATATCAGAATCAAAGTAGCTTTATTCTTCTGGCAATGCAAGGTTGCTTTAATGTCCAAACGTGAAACTGATCCCAGGAATGAATTAGAGTGGGAGAAAAGTCATTTAAAACAGAAATCTTGGGACTTCCCTGGTGGTCCAGTGTTTAGAACATGGCGCGTTCACTGCTGGGGCCCTGGGGTCCAATCCCAGGTCAGGGAACTAAGATCCTGCAAGACATGAGGCAGGGCCCCGAAAAAAAAAAAGGAAAGAAAGAAGTCTTAACCAGGAGAAGCACAAGATCGAATAAACATAACAGATAACACCTTATGAAAAGTAGGTGAAGATTATGGAATATTCTAAAATTTAAAACAAAAAGAAACTTTTAAAGATTCAAAAGGATGTGACAAATATTGTACATAGGCCAAAATAAAATGAAATAAAATATACAAATGATGGGAGCCCAAAATTCCAGATGCCCAAGTCCTGTCTCTGAAGATTCTCATTCAATGGGTTCAGGATTTCCTCCTTATTGAAAAACCTACAGGTGATTCTGGTACGATTCCCAGACACAATGTAAAGCTTCTCTTTTACAGGAAAGAATACCAGATTATTTTGTTATCTTATAGTTATACTAACAGGTTGTACTATTGACGGATAAGTCCGCTGTGAAAATGCACCCCCACTAGGGATAAAAAAGGAACTAGTAGTCTCTACTGCTCCTTGGTGGCAGCACGCATGTATTGCAAGGGCAATTATTGTAGCAATCCAAATTAGTGGAACATTTTAGAATTGGAAGACGACATACAGATCATCTAGTCAAGCTTCCAACTATTATAGTTGTGAAAACTAAGGCCCATATAAATGAAATGATTTATCTCCAAAGAGCATTAGTGAAAGTATGAAATAAAAAATATCTCTGAACTTTTAATTTAGTGCTGTTTTTATTAATCTCAAGTATTAGCTTAAACTTCAGTGTGACAGATTTGGGATTGAATTCCTGCTCACGTTTACTGATTGCGTGTCTTTTAGTAAGTTACTAAAACACTTTTTTTTTAAATAGACGTATTTAATTATTTATCTTTGGCTGCCTAGGCTCTTCGTTGCTGTGCACGGGCTTTCCCTAGTTGCGGTGGGCGGGGGCGACTCTTTGTTGCAGTACGCAGGCTTCTCATTGTGGTGGCTTCTCGTTGTTGCTGAGCACGGGGTCTAGTTGCGTGGGCTTCAGTAATTGTGGTTCACGGGCTCTAGCACGCAGGCTCAGTAGTTGTGGCACATGGTCTTAGTTGCTCCGCGCTATGTGGGATCTTCCCGGACCAGGGCTCAAACGTGTGTCCCGTGCACTGGCAGGTGGATCCTTAACCAGTGCGCCAACAGGGAAGCCCTACTAATACACTTTTAACTTTGCTTTTCACGTATGTAAAATGGTGAGCCTTGACTGATATAGAATATGAGATAACCTAGCACTGTTCTTAACACATATATGTAGTTAAAACTTTTTGGCTCTCATCCCTCTTAAACAGCCTCTATCCTCTTAATAATGAATGTGTCTTTCAGCTAGCAGAGCACCCCAGAGCTGACCACATTCTGGCAAGAGATATAGGATTCTTTTTCTTACTGGGGGTTCTTTATACCTGATAGTTGAAGTGCACTTAAACATGAACAACTCTTGTTTATACTGTAGTAATGGATTTGATGGACGAATTTTAGAAAGTAATATGCAGGAATTGAGCTGCCTTACCCTCAAGAAATATAATTCGATAGTGGTGGCTAGAACGATAAACAGTGTTTGGACAGGGAGTCCATATTGGATGTGAACTTCCTGTACTCCCATTCGTCTATTAAGAATAAAGAGAATCCTTTCAAAATGTGTTTTAAAGGGCAGTTATTTCTTTCTGCCTCATTTAAGTTACCTGCAAGAAAAAGACAATCTCCTGCATCCTTGTTTAATAGGCTTTTAATATAAAGCAGATAATTTTTTGCAACATTTCCCAAACTTTTCATTATCGAATTGGCTGAGGCTTCTCAACGATTATCATTTCACAACAATATCTCCATCTTCAGCTTCTTTCAATGAATTGGCCTAATAGATGTGCCATTAAAACAGAGCTTCACTCTCAACGTATTTTTAATTTTGTATTCAAACGGTATGAAGGATTCAGCCATAACAGTGAGTGGATTTCTGATACATGCTACATGATGGATGCAACTAAGTGAAAGAAGGCTACATATTGTATGGTTCCATTTATATGAAATGTCCAGCAGTGGCAAATCCATACACACAGAAAAGATTCTACATTCGTGGTTGCCAGGGGTTTGGAAGAGAGGGAAATAGGGAATGACTCCTTAAAATGGGTGTAGGTTTCCTCTTGGTTGATGAAGATGTTTTGCAGCTCGGCAGTGGTGATAGTTGCACAACATTGTGACAGTAGTAAATTCCACTGAATGGTACAGTGAATTGTAAAATGATCCAAATGGTGAATTTTGTGTTATGTTCATTTTACTACAATAAAAAGGAGAAAGAATTCGGGAAAGACTTAGAGTTTGGGAAACTAAGGTGAACTGGTCAAGAAAAAGACAGCTCTATTGTTCAGTTTTCTCTGAGCTCTCCCAGTGCATTAATCCTCAGCAAAAAGTAGGCTGAACTTGTAGATGATAGTCATTCAACACAGTCCAGGGAAAAGTAAATAAAGTAAAACCCAACTCTTCTTCTTTAGCACATGTATGAAAGGTTAACTTGCTGCTCAGCCACGTGGACCTTCATGAAGACGTTTCACTTTAGGTGTCCTCTACTTCAGTACTTTACTCACAGCTCATTCACACATGTAGGCAACAGCATTCCTTAATTCGATGGAATCTGCAGCACTGGTTGTGATCAGTCTCATGAAAAGAAAAGGAAAGGTGGCGCGGAAGCCAAGGGAAGAGATTTTCAAGACAGAGACGTTGTTTAAGATCTAACTCGGCTTGGCGGTCACAAAGATAAGGATTGAGAAGTAGTCCCCTGGACTTGTCAACGGAGAAATCATTGGGGGCTTCAAGGAGATCAGTTTCACGAGAGTAGTGGGGCAGAAAACAGATCGCAGTGCAGATGGGAGGGGAGAAATGGGGGGCAAGTCAAGAAATTGATGGCAAAGGGAAAGAAGGGAGGGGTGGATAGGAGGACAGGAGAATGGAATGGAGGAGAGCATTTCCTTGTGGCTCTTTAATATGGCTGGGAGGGGCCAAAAGAGAAGGAGAGCGTGAAGATGTAGGAAGAGGGGGTGGCATCCCGAGCCCAAGGAGGACTGGCCCCTGTCTTCAGCTCCCACCAGCTGGATGGTCCCTCCCTCTAGCTTTCCACGTAGGCTGTGGAAGTTGCCCCTTGCCTCCTTGGATCAGCTGCCCTTGATTCGTTCGTCCTTTTCTTATTTCTCAGCACATCTGGGTCATACGTTATGTGAAGACAAACAAATCACCACTGATGCTTAATTTTCTTGAAAAATCCCCCAGGCAGGTACCATTTTGGAGAACTACCTATTGTGCCTCAGCAAGCCAAAGTAGCCCATTTTTGCTCTCTCATTGGGAGAGATTGCTGTTTCTTGGAGAACCTGATGAAGAGGGTGACTCGCGCTTAGGAATAACGTTGCTTGAAAAGTGCAAAAGGTGAGGTAGTTTGGCTCTGAGGGGCCTCTGAGGCCTGAGACTTCCTGAGAGATGGCAGACTCACAGCTCCCATTTCCCTCTGACCCTGGGCTATGAGCTCATCAAATGAGATGGTAAATAAAGTCACTGACATGGTTTAAAGGATAATTTTGTTCTCTCTTGTTCACTCAGAGCAAACTGAATGGAATTTGCATACAACATATGGATGAACCATCCATACGATGGGGCTTGACCATATCCTCATGGTTCCCCTTCCCTTTTCTACATCTGGCCCCTTTAGCTCTGCAGACTTAACCCCACACCATCAGTCCACCCAGTCGGTCCACTGGACGTCTCTTCCTCTTTCGCATCTGGTCGTTGTCGTCACCTTGTTCTCCACTACCGCCTCCTGCAGTAGCTGTTAGGTCCAGAGAGGTTGGTTCACTGTGAGCAAGTAACTGTCAACTCCATGGACAGGTGGAAGTGACTTGGCAGCCGGGATGCGCCCACCCTGAGTTCATTATACCCATGAGGGTCAAGGAGAATGGGGATGCAGCTGGTCTGCAGAGCCCCGGCAGTTCTGAGACACATGTTCCTGGATCCACACGTTGCTCCATACCCAGCCTTGCCTTTCTTTTTTCTCTCTCTTGACTCCATCCAGGTTTCTGCTCTCCTTGTCCCTTTGGGGAGGGAGGCCAGTACCAGTCCAGGTGTAGTCCCCCAAAGCTTCCTACTTCCAAGCGTTACGTAGGCTTGTATATCCACTTGCTTGGGTTGCCCTGGCATTCGTGCCAACAAGTTGAGTGGTTTAAGCCCTAGGCTCTCTTTTCTGGCAAGAATGTGCCTAAAAATCTCCACCTCTGGTTTGGTGGCCCCTAAAAATTCCCAGTCAGTTTTGGTGAGGGGACACTTGGTGACAGTGTTGTCTTTCGAAATGAGTAGTTCCGTTACCGACGATACTTTGCTCCCCATACATTATTTATAAGGTTTCCCTGTTTGTATGTGCAAACTATTTGTGTGTATATTTTGAGAAATACATTGTACAGGCCTCTTTTTTATTTCTTCCACACACCCTAGAGATGTCATAGAGGCGGTAAATGTGTCCAACTTTTTGAGAAATTGGAACAATCAAGACTTACCTGTATGGAATGCTGTTAACGATGTCAATTCCCGCGACAGTACCTTTCATCTGACACACTTAGGGACTGTTAACAGATTAAAAGTAGTAAAAGACGCGGATAGAGAGAATTTTCATTATCTTGTGCACTGAAATCTTGGATTTTCGTTGGTTTGAATGGGCCTGAAAATGTATTTTTTTTAGTAGGGACATAAAAGCCTCTAGCGGTATTCTTAATAAAGCAAGGTGAGTTATAAGCAATCATCTGATGGAGGGTAAATGTACCACAGTCCAGTTTAAGAAAAATACAATATAAAAGTCTTACCATGGAAGAAAATCTTTATATGATCTTTTGTAAAAAAAAAAAAAGCTTCAAGAAACATAAAGACATGACACCATATTCAGTTTAAAGTCAGTGACTTGTAAGCAAGGCAAAGCAAAGACAGTCTGATTAAGGCCGTTGCATTGTTGTGGCATTTTTTAGGTCTCACCCATTTCTGTGGCCTTTTTAGAACCTAAGCTTCTAGGGCACAGGGAACTTCATCTTGACGTAGGGCTGAGCAAATGCACGGAGCATTTCTCAATAAGTAGGCATTAAATTCTTAGTCCAGAAGGGGCCTTGAGATGCCCTCTCTTTACTCCTTGGTAGAACTGTTTTAACCATCCCCCCAAAACAGATTTTTTTCTTTAAATCTCAAAATTCAGAGAGTCCACATTCAGAACTTCCTTCTCATATTGCCATGTGGTCTGCTGTGGGCATCTGTCGAATGGTGTGAACTCTGCGTGGGGAGTCTGGCCTACCCTCGAGGCCCATGGTTTGGGCTGCGGTGGTGCCATGCTGTGCTCAGGGGCCTTCTTTTTTGGAAGTCTGGGCTCCAGTGAGCCTTGGTCATGCTCTTTTATGGAACCTTGGGTGCTAGACCACTCTGACCCTCAGTCTCATTTGCAGGTTCTGGGGAGGATTAAATGAGCTCATGTGATATCCAGGTGACTGAGGCAGAGTCGGCTCGGGATGAATCTTTGCTTCGTTTTCATTAGCTGCGGAGAAGACGATGACAGCTTGGTGCCTCTCCAACTTTAATATGGGTATGCCTCTCTTGGGGATCTTGTTAAATGCAGGCTGGTATTCAGTAGTTCTGGGTGGGGCCTGGATTCTGTGCTTCTAACAAGCTCCTAGGTGACGGTGACACTGAGGGCAAGGGTTTGGCACCTGCGTTTCTCCCTTTCCGGAAGAGCAGGATGTCTGCCGCACCCCCACCCGAGAGGAGCAAACATCCGCAACGTGACTACTAGGAACCAGCTTCCCTCACAGGCAAGGGACCTGTACCACTGCTCCCAACCATTCTGTCTGAGGCGCAGCAAGCCAAAACACTGAAATGCTGAGGTTTGCAGCAAAGAGGAGGTTTATTCACAGGGCAGCCAAGCGAGGACGTGACGTGACAATAGGTCTCAAATCTGCCTCCCCAAAGGCAAGGGGCTTTGGGTATCTGTGGGATAAAGAAGCAGGGCAGTATGAGGCATGGGGAGCGTGAGGAAAGGTGATTGGAAAAAGGTGTAATCATCATTGTTCTGAGCTGGCGTAACTAGGCTACAGGCCTCGGCACATTCTCAGGCTGGAGTTGGGGAAAACAGGAGCAGAATGGAAGATGACAGCGTGTGAGGGAGGTGTGGTGTCCATAGGTTCGGGGTCTGACGTGCTTCCTGCTGAAGCACCGATGCCCATCAAAGCCGTAAATGGGGTGCTGGGGAAAACAGGAGCAGAATGGAAGATGACAGCGTGTGAGGGAGGTGTGGTGTCCATAGGTTCGGGGTCTGACGTGCTTCCTGCTGAAGCACCGATGCCCGCCAAAGCCGTAAATGGGGTGCTGGGGAAAACAGGAGCAGAATGGAAGATGACAGCGTGTGAAGGAGGTGTGGTGTCCATAGGTTCAGGGTCTGACGTGCTTCCTGCTGAAGCACCGACGCCCGCCAAAGCCGTAAATGGGGTGCTGGGGAAACAGGAGCAGAATGGAAGGTGACAGCGTGTGAAGGAGGTGTGGTGTCCATAGGTTCAGGGTCTGACATGCTTCCTGCTGAAGCACCGATGCCCGCCAAAGCCGTAAATGGGGTGCTGGGGAAAACAGGAGCAGAATGGAAGAGGACAGCGTGTGAAGGAGGTGTGGTGTCCATAGCTTCCATATTAGAGGTACTGCCTGCCTGATCTGAGAGCAGAGAGTGAAAGTGGGAAAGCCTCTTCCTAGATTCTAAATCCTCTGAATTTATAGCACTGGCTCTGCCTGGCTTTATGACATATCCATTGTACGTGTCACAGAGAAAGAGCAGGCGGGGCAGGGGGTGAGGCAGGGGTCACATGCAAGCCCAGCTGGTGGCTTAACCCCGGCCCAAAGGCAAAGGGCGGGGCCCCTTCTGGACTTTCTAGTGGCTGGGACGTCTGGCTGTGGGTGGCAGGTGTTTGGCACCAGCTGGGCCACCATGCGCAGACTGTTGGGGACTGTGGAAGCCTCCTCCAGAGCTCACCCTTCCTGGGGACTGGCTCTGCAGGCCCCTCAGCCCTGCGTATGTATCGGCCAGGCCTTCCCCACCACGGGGCCCAGAGGCCAGAGCCTGCTCAGACCTGAGGGCAGGAGGCAGCCAGAGCTTACCAGGGTGTGGGCCACCTCGTCCGGAGACCTCCCCAGCTCCTCTGCCAGACCTGGAGACAGGATCGCCTTCTCCAGGGCTGCTCAGCTGCCAGCATCACCATGAGCCAGGTGGCCAAGGTTTCTGAGCAGGAGATGCAGAGCCCTGATCCGACTGGATGCTGCAGCCCACGATGTCCCTTCCTGGCAGATAGGTTCTTTCTTCACTTCTTGTTTGAAATTTGGTAAAAGAACATTTAACCCTTGGCCTGTCCTTCAGGGTATATAGATGGTAGTGGCTTAGCCGGGATTCGATCCAAGCCTGTGTGATTCCAGAGCTTGTGCTCTGGACTGTGGTGCCTCCTTATCGTATATGCTTCATGTGTTACTTGTTTTTTTTTTTCTTGTAGTCCTTACGGTACTTAGCCCTAAGTGCCATACCTGTAACGAACAGCTACACTGCCCTGTAGGAGGTCTTCTTTTGTTCAACGCCTGAATTGGTCATCCACCACACTGTGTTCTAATCTCAGAAGATACAGGTCAGGGACCACCAGTTGTCAGCATGGCACCATTCCATATTTCGAATTGAGGCTTGAAGCCCGTATTTTCCCTTTGTCTAGTTTGAAGGATCCAGATATGTAAAGATGATATTCTAGATAAATCATGGGCTATCCTGAAAGAAATTCACCAGTGAATTGTTCCGTATGGATTAGAAGCCAGCTTCTCTGGCCTTCCTGGAGTATATCCAGTAAGGCGTCTCATTCATGTCTAGAAAGCAACTATATCATTTATTGCAACTTCAGCGTGGAGCGATGTGTTGGTATAAAGTACGATGAACACAATTTGGTCATTGTGAGTATGACAGCTGGGTCCACTCTTTACTACACATATGTAACTCTAGGGATTCTTATGCCCAAGGGAGGAGACGTACTCTTGGCTGTCTAGGACAAGGGAAGCATGTGTTGTTATTCAGGAGCTGGAAGCTTCAGCATGACAGGTAGGAATTGAACAATCGTGGTCTATACATCACTTGACCTTGCTTAAAACTTGTTTCTTTGGCTTGCTTCATTGGAGTGTTTTCTCCCTCCTGGGCTGACATTGTCTGTTATGTATCACGCATGAGACATATAGAAGTTTCAGAACCCAAAATCATATAGATCAGTAAAAATGTATATATATATATATATAAATATATATATATATATATATATAAATCTATTGAAACTCACACTGGGCTTAATTCATATATTACAAAATCAGTTTCACTCTCTGCTCATGAGATTCTTTTTATGGTATGTCCCAGCAAATCTGGGCTTCCATCCCCAATAAATTTTGGGGTTGAAGGACACAAAAGCTTTTGCTCAGACCTAAATTCTGTCTGAAAAAAAGGGAAATATTATAAGCCCTTTGTAACCTCTCCAAGAGCAGAAATGATTTACAGCTGTGGCATTGAACCATAATTCCTCGATCTCATTTGAGAAGAGTTCAGTTAGAAACAGTGTCTTGATTTTTGTTTCTTCCCTGTTTTCTTGTCTTGCTTACCAACAATCCATTGTAATTCATGAGTTAGTATGGCAGCAGGCTGAGTGTTCCCTGGAGCTCATTAAATGAAGTGTTTTTCCTAAAATGACGTTTGTCTCCTTGTTTTCAGCCCCTCTTCTTTCCTCTGCCCTTGACTATAACCAGAGCTCAGCAAAAGCTGAGTGACTTTGTGCAGACCTTACTTAGGCTCAGCCTTTTTTTCTTCATTATTTTATTCATGGCTCCTCCGTTTCATTGTTTGCCTTCTCGAAATGTGTTGAAATCTTTCTGTGGTTGATGACTTCCAAAATATCTTGGCTTTTATTGGTTGATTAATTTTGGTATTTCTACAGTTTTATTTAGATATGGTTTCAGGAGGAACAGAAAGTAAATATATTTCCTAGTCTGCCATCTTGAGCTGAAAATCCCTGTGGATTTTAGCATCCAATGTTCCCATGGGAAAACACCCAACCATGGCCTTAATAAATGTAACACTCAAGATTTCAGCTTTTCTTGAGCAATCACTAAGGATTTCATATGTGGTCATTTCTAATGGGGAAATTATAACTATCTCATGACGTTGATTTGAGGATTAAATTAGATAATGAACATGAAAATGCTTTGTAAGATTTAAAAATCTGTAAAACTGTTTTTGTTATTTTTTGATTTGTTGCTATTTCAACTTCACTTGACAGTTGTTTATGACCTTGCCTATGTGAGAAAATGCCCTCTGGGTTATTTTTTTGAAAGCCAGAATGTATTTTTCAACAGCTCAATGGAACTGGCATCATTTGTGAAGGTTAAGGGTGAAGGGGTAAATGTTTCTTGACACCTATCACTTTACAGTGTTTTCAGGAACTAACTGACTCATGTATTCCTCTTCCAAATTTGGTTGAGGACCTCCTACCAGCCACATGCTTTACGTCAGGTGTTGGAAAGCATTTTCTGGATTTTAAAGATCTTAGGCTTTGTGGGCCATATAGAGTTTCTGTAGCTTCTCCTCCTCTTTCCTCTTCAACAAGCTTTCTAAACGTGAGAACCATTATTAGCTCACAGTCCCACAGATCCAGGCTGAGAGCCTGAATTGTTTCGTGGCCATTATTTGCCAATTCCTGCTCTGCGTCTTCACTGAGGAGGGGGACCATGTTTGAGTAATCAGTTCTTTGAATCAACTGTTGGTCTTCTGGGCCTTGTCCTTGCTCTCCTACAGTCTCTAATCAGTGTGGCATCCAGAGAGATCTTGTTAAAACATAAGTCAGATCATGTCACTCAAATTTCTTCAATGGCTTCTTCACAGAAAATGCAAAGTCCTCAGAGTGCCTCCACAGACCTAGAAATCTGGGTGTCTGTTTCCTCTCTGACTGTTTCCTTCTCCTCTCCAATTTGCTTGCTCTGTTTTCCACACGCTGACATCCTTTCTGCTCCTTGGATACTCCAAGCCTACTCTTGCCTCATTGACTTTCTGCCGCAGGCCAGCCGCAGAAAGAGGATTTCACCGCCCAGGGTCAGAAGGGAAGGGGTAAGGAACTGAAGTAGCACCGACGAATGGGGTCAGAAGCCCATGGGTCAGAAGGCTGCAATGAGAAGCCTAGTCACCGCAACAAAGAATAGACCCCCGCTCGCCGAAACTAGAGAAAGCTCGCATGCAGCAATGAAGACCCAATGCAGCCAAAAATAAATAAATAAAAAATAAAGTATAGAATCTTAAAAAAAATCTATAAAGAATATTACAAGAATAGAATCACAGGCCAGTTTCTCCTTTGAACATGCATGCAAAATGTGTAAAGAGAAGCACAAACTATATCCATGGTATGTAAAACAATCATATATCAGAATCAAAGTAGCTTTATTCTTCTGGCAATGCAAGGTTGCTTTAATGTCCAAACGTGAAACTGATCCCAGGAATGAATTAGAGTGGGAGAAAAGTCATTTAAAACAGAAATCTTGGGACTTCCCTGGTGGTCCAGTGTTTAGAACATGGCGCGTTCACTGCTGGGGCCCTGGGGTCCAATCCCAGGTCAGGGAACTAAGATCCTGCAAGACATGAGGCAGGGCCCCGAAAAAAAAAAAGGAAAGAAAGAAGTCTTAACCAGGAGAAGCACAAGATCGAATAAACATAACAGATAACACCTTATGAAAAGTAGGTGAAGATTATGGAATATTCTAAGATTTAAAACAAAAACTTTTAAAGATTCAAAAGGATGTGACAAATATTGTACATAGGCCAAAATAAAATGAAATAAAATATACAAATGATGGGAGCCCAAAATTCCAGATGCCCAAGTCCTATCTCTGAAGATTCTCATTCAATGGGTTCAGGATTTCCTCCTTATTGAAAAACCTACAGGTGATTCTGGTACGATTCCCAGACACAATGTAAAGCTTCTCTTTTACAGGAAAGAATACCAGATTATTTTGTTATCTTATAGTTATACTAACAGGTTGTACTATAGACGGATAAGTCTGCTGTGAAAATGCACCCCCACTAGGGATAAAAAAGGAACTAGTAGTCTCTACTGCTACTTGGTGGCAGCACGCATGTATTGCAAGGGCAATTATTGTAGCAATCCAAATTAGTGGAACATTTTAGAATTGGAAGACGACATACAGATCATCTAGTCAAGCTTCCAACTATTATAGTTGTGAAAACTAAGGCCCATATAAATGAAATGATTTATCTCCAAAGAGCATTAGTGAAAGTATGAAATAAAAAATATCTCTGAACTTTTAATTTAGTGCTGTTTTTATTAATCTCAAGTATTAGCTTAAACTTCAGTGTGACAGATTTGGCATTGAATTCCTGCTCACGTTTACTGATTGCGTGTCTTTTAGTAAGTTACTAAAACACTTTTTTTTTTTAAATAGACGTATTTAATTATTTATCTTTGGCTGCCTAGGCTCTTCATTGCTGTGCACGGGCTTTCCCTAGTTGCGGTGGGCGGGGGCTACTCTTTGTTGCAGTACGCGGGCTTCTCATTGTGGTGGCTTCTCGTTGTTGCTGAGCACGGGGTCTAGGTGCGTGGGCTTCAGTAGTTGTGGTTCACGGGCTCTAGCACGCAGGCTCAGTAGTTGTGGCACATGGTCTTAGTTGCTCCGCGGCATGTGGGATCTTCCCGGACCCGGGCTCAAACGTGTGTCCCGTGCACTGGCAGGTGGATCCTTAACCAGTGCGCCAACAGGGAAGCCCTACTAATACACTTTTAACTTTGCTTTTCACGTATGTAAAATGGTGAGCCTTGACTGATACAGAATATGAGATAACCTAGCACTGTTCTTAACACATATATGTAGTTAAAACTTTTTGGCTCTCATCCCTCTTAAACAGCCTCTATCCTCTTAATAATGAATGTGTCTTTCAGCTAGCAGAGCACCCCAGAGCTGACCACATTCTGGCAAGAGATATAGGATTCTTTTTCTTACTGGGGGTTCTTTATACCTGATAGTTGAAGTGCACTTCAACATGAACAACTCTTGTTTATACTGTAGTAATGGATTTGATGGACGAATTTTAGAAAGTAATATGCAGGAATTGAGCTGCCTTACCCTCAAGAAATATAATTCGATAGTGGTGGCTAGAACGATAAACAGTGTTTGGACAGGGAGTCCATATTGGATGTGAACTTCCTGTACTCCCATTCGTCTATTAAGAATAAAGAGAATCCTTTCAGAATGTGTTTTAAAGGGCAGTTATTTCTTTCTGCCTCATTTAAGTTACCTGCAAGAAAAAGACAATCTCCTGCATCCTTGTTTAATAGCCTTTTAATATAAAACAGATAATTTTTTGCAACATTTCCCAAACTTTTCATTATCGAATTGGCTGAGGCTTCTCAACGATTATCATTTCACAACAATATCTCCATCTTCAGCTTCTTTCAATGAATTGGCCTAATAGATGTGCCATTAAAACAGAGCTTCACTCTCAACGTATTTTTAATTTTGTATTCAAACGGTATGAAGGATTCAGCCATAACAGTGAGTGGATTTCTGATACATGCTACATGATGGATGCAACTAAGTGAAAGAAGGCTACATATTGTATGGTTCCATTTATATGAAATGTCCAGCAGGGGCAAATCCATACACACAGAAAAGATTCTACATTCGTGGTTGCCAGGGGTTTGGAAGAGAGGGAACTAGGGAATGACTCCTTAAAATGGGTGTAGGTTTCCTCTTGGTTGATGTAGATGTTTTGCAGCTCGGCAGTGGTGATAGTTGCACAACATTGTGACAGTAGTAAATGCCACTGAATGGTACAGTGAATTGTAAAATGATCCAAATGGTGAATTTTGTGTTATGTTCATTTTACTACAATAAAAAGGAGAAAGAATTCGGGAAAGACTTAGAGTTTGGGAAACTAAGGTGAACTGGTCAAGAAAAAGACAGCTCTATTGTTCAGTTTTCTCTCAGCTCTCCCAGTGCATTAACCCTCAGCAAAAAGTAGGCTGAACTTGTAGATGATAGTCATTCAACACAGTCCAGGGAAAAGTAAATAAAGTAAAACCCAACTCTTCTTCTTTAGCACATGTATGAAAGGTTAACTTGCTGCTCAGCCACGTGGACCTTCATGAAGACGTTTCACTTTAGGTGTCCTCTACTTCAGTACTTTACTCACAGCTCATTCACACATGTAGGCAACAGCATTCCTTAATTCAATGGAATCTGCAGCACTGGTTGTGATCAGTCTCATGAAAAGAAAAGGAAAGGTGGCGCGGAAGCCAAGGGAAGAGATTTTCAAGACAGAGACGTTGTTTAAGATCTGACTCGGCTTGGCGGTCACAAAGATAAGGATTGAGAAGTAGTCCCCTGGACTTGTCAACGGAGAAATCATTGGGGGCTTCAAGGAGATCAGTTTCACGAGAGTAGTGGGGCAGAAACCAGATCGCAGTGTAGATGGGAGGGGAGAAATGGGGGGCAAGTCAAGAAATTGATGGCAAAGGGAAAGAAGGGAGGGGTGGATAGGAGGACAGGAGAATGGAATGGAGGAGAGCATTTCCTTGTGACTCTTTAATATGGCTGGGAGGGGCCAACAGAGAAGGAGAGCGTGAAGATGTAGGAAGAGGGGGTGGCATCCCGAGCCCAAGGAGGACTGGCGCCTGTCTTCAGCTCCCACCAGCTGGATGGTCCCTCCCTCTAGCTTTCCACGTAGGCTGTGGAAGTTGCCCCTTGCCTCCTTGGATCAGCTGCCCTTGATTCGTTCGTCCTTTTCTTATTTCTCAGCACATCTGGGTCATACGTTATGTGAAGACAAACAAATCACCACTGATGCTTAATTTTCTTGAAAAATCCCCCAGGCAGGTACCATTTTGGAGAACTACCTATTGTGCCTCAGCAAGCCAAAGTAGCCCATTTTTCCTCTCTCATTGGGAGAGATTGCTGTTTCTTGGAGAACCTGATGAAGAGGGTGACTCGCGCTTAGGAATAACGTTGCTTGAAAAGTGCAAAAGGTGAGGTAGTTTGGCTCTGAGGGGCCTCTGAGGCCTGAGACTTCCTGAGAGATGGCAGACTCACAGCTCCCATTTCCCTCTGACCCTGGGCTATGAGCTCATCAAATGAGATGGTAAATAAAGTCACTGACATGGTTTAAAGGATAATTTTGTTCTCTCTTCTTCACTCAGAGCAAATTGAATGGAATTTGCATACAACATATGGATGAACCATCCATACGATGGGGCTTGACCATATCCTCATGGTTCCCCTTCCCTTTTCTACATCTGGCCCCTTTAGCTCTGCAGACTTAACCCCACACCATCAGTCCACCCAGTCGGTCCACTGGACGTCTCTTCCTCTTTCGCATCTGGTCGTTGTCGTCACCTTGTTCTCCACTACCGCCTCCTGCAGTAGCTGTTAGGTCCAGAGAGGTTGGTTCACTGTGAGCAAGTAACTGTCAACTCCATGGACAGGTGGAAGTGACTTGGCAGCCGGGATGCGCCCACCCTGAGTTCATTATACCCATGAGGGTCAAGGAGAATGGGGATGCAGCTGGTCTGCAGAGCCCCGGCAGTTCTGAGACACATGTTCCTGGATCCACACGTTGCTCCATACCCAGCCTTGCCTTTCTTTTTTCTCTCTCTTGACTCCATCCAGGTTTCTGCTCTCCTTGTCCCTTTGGGGAGGGAGGCCAGTACCAGTCCAGGTGTAGTCCCCCAAAGCTTCCTACTTCCAAGCGTTACGTAGGCTTGTATATCCACTTGCTTGGGTTGCCCTGGCATTCGTGCCAACAAGTTGAGTGGTTTAAGCCCTAGGCTCTCTTTTCTGGCAAGAATGTGCCTAAAAATCTCCACCTCTGGTTTGGTGGCCCCTAAAAATTCCCAGTCAGTTTTGGTGAGGGGACACTTGGTGACAGTGTTGTCTTTCGAAATGAGTAGTTCCGTTACCGACGATACTTTGCTCCCCATACATTATTTATAAGGTTTCCCTGTTTGTATGTGCAAACTATTTGTGTGTATATTTTGAGAAATACATTGTACAGGCCTCTTTTTTATTTCTTCCACACACCCTAGAGATGTCATAGAGGTGGTAAATGTGTCCAACTTTTTGAGAAATTGGAACAATCAAGACTTACCTGTATGGAATGCTGTTAACGATGTCAATTCCCACGACAGTACCTTTCATCTGACACACTTAGGGACTGTTAACAGATTAAAAGTAGTAAAAGACGCGGATAGAGAGAATTTTCATTATCTTGTGCACTGAAATCTTGGATTTTTGTTGGTTTGAATGGGCCTGAAAATGTATATTTTTTAGTAGGGACATAGAAGCCTCTAGCGGTATTCTTAACAAAGCAAGGTGAGTTATAAGCAATCATCTGTTTGAGGGTAAATGTACCACAGTCCAGTTTAAGAAAAATACAATATAAAAGTCTTACCATGGAAGAAAATCTTTATATGATCTTCTGTAAAAAAAAAAAAAAGCTTCAAGAAACATAAAGACATGACACCATATTCAGTTTAAAGTCAGTGACTTGTAAGCAAGGCAAAGCAAAGACAGTCTGATTAAGGCCATTGCATTGTTGTGGCATTTTTTAGGTCTCACCCATTTCTGTGGCCTTTTTAGAACCTAAGCTTCTAGGGCACAGGGAACTTCATCTTGACGTAGGGCTGAGCAAATGCACGGAGCATTTCTCAATAAGTAGGCATTAAATTCTTAGTCCAGAAGGCGCCTTGAGATGTCCTCTCTTTACTCCTTGGTAGAACTGTTTTAACCATCCCCCGAAAACAGATTTTTTTCTTTAAATCTCAAAATTCAGAGATTCCACAATCAGAACTTCCTTCTCATGTTTCCATGTGGTCTGCTGTGGGCATCTGTCGAATGGTGTGAACTCTGCGTGGGGAGTCTGGCCTACCCTCGAGGCCCATGGTTTGGGCTGCGGTGGTGCCATGCTGTGCTCAGGGGCCTTCATTTTTGGAAGTCTGGGCTCCAGTGAGCCTTGGTCATGCTCTTTTATGGAAACTTGTGTGCTAGACCACTCTGACCCTCAGTCTCATTTGCAGGTTCTGGGGAGGATTAAATGAGCTCATGTGATATCCAGGTGACTGAGGCAGAGTCGGCTCGGGATGAATCTTTGCTTCGTTTTCATTAGCTGCGGAGAAGACGATGACAGCTTGGTGCCTCTCCAACTTTAATATGGGTATGCCTCTCTTGTGGATCTTGTTAAATGCAGGCTGGTATTCAGTAGTTCTGGGTGGGGCCTGGATTCTGTGCTTCTAACAAGCTCCTAGGTGACGGTGAAGCTGAGGGCAAGGGTTTGGCACCTGCGTTTCTCCCTTTCCGGAAGAGCAGGATGTCTGCCGCACCCCCACCCGAGAGGAGCAAACATCCGCAACGTGACTACTAGGAACCAGCTTCCCTCACAGGCAAGGGACCTGTACCACTGCTCCCAACCATTCTGTCTGAGGCGCAGCAAGCCAAAACACTGAAATGCTGAGGTTTGCAGCAAAGAGGAGGTTTATTCACAGGGAAGCCAAGCGAGGAAGTGACGTGACAATAGGTCTCAAATCTGCCTCCCCAAAGGCAAGGGGCTTTGGGTATCTGTGGGATAAAGAATAAAGAAGCAGGGCAGTATGAGGCATGGGGAGCGTGAGGAAAGGTGATTGGAAAAAGGTGTGCTCATCATTGTTCTGAGCTGGCGTAACTAGGCTACAGGCCTCGGCACATTCTCAGGCTGGAGTTGGGGAAAACAGGAGCAGAATGGAAGATGACAGCGTGTGAAGGAGGTGTGGTGTCCATAGGTTCGGGGTCTGACGTGCTTCCTGCTGAAGCACCGATGCCCATCAAAGCCGTAAATGGGGTGCTGGGGAAAACAGGAGCAGAATGGAAGATGACAGCGTGTGAGGGATGTGTGGTGTCCATAGGTTCGGGGTCTGACGTGCTTCCTGCTGAAGCACCGACGCCCGCCAAAGCCGTAAATGGGGTGCTGGGGAAAACAGGAGCAGAATGGAAGTTGACAGCGTGTGAAGGAGGTGTGGTGTCCATAGGTTCGGGGTCTGACGTGCTTCCTGCTGAAGCACCGACGCCCGCCAAAGCCGTAAATGGGGTGTTGGGGAAAACAGGAGCAGAATGGAAGAGGACAGCATGTGAAGGAGGTGTGGTGTCCATAGCTTCCATATTAGAGGTACTGCCTGCCTGATCTGAGAGCAGAGAGTGAAAGTGGGAGAGCCTCTTCCTAGATTCTAACTCCTCTGAATTTATAGCACTGGCTCTGCCTGGCTTTATGACATATCCAGTGTACGTGTCACAGAGAAAGAGTGGGTGGTGCAGGGGTGAGGCAGGGGTCACATGCAAGCCCAGCTGGTGGCTTAACCCCGACCCAAAGGCAAAGGGCGGGGCCCCTTCTGGACTTTCTAGTGGCTGGGACGTCTGGCTGTGGGTGGCAGGTGTTTGGCACCAGCTGGACCACCATGCGGAGACTGTTGGGGACTGTGGAAACCTCCTCCAGAGCTCACCCTTCCTGGGGACTGGCTCTGCAGGCCCCTCAGCCCTGCGTATGTATCGGCCAGGCCTTCCCCACCACGGGGCCCAGAGGCCAGAGCCTGCTCAGACCTGAGGGCAGGAGGCAGCCAGAGCTTACCAGGGTGTGGGCCACCTCGTCCGGAGACCTCCCCAGCTCCTCTGCGAGACCTGGAGACAGGATCGCCTTCTCCAGGGCTGCTCAGCTGCCAGCATCACCATGAGCCAGGTGGCCAAGGTTTCTGAGCAGGAGATGCAGAGCCCTGATCCGACTGGATGCTGCAGCCCACGATGTCCCTTCCTGGCAGATAGGTTCTTTCTTCACTTCTTGTTTGAAATTTGGTAAAAGAACATTTAACCCTTGGCCTGTCCTTCAGGGTATATAGATGGTAGTGGCTTAGCCGGGATTCGATCCAAGCCTGTGTGATTCCAGAGCTTGTGCTCTGGACTGTGGTGCCTCCTTATCGTATATGCTTCATGTGTTACTTGTTTTTTTTTTCTTGTAGTCCTTATGGTACTTAGCCCTAAGTGCCATACCTGTAACGAACAGCTACACTGCCCTGTAGGAGGTCTTCTTTTGTTCAACGCCTGAATTGGTCATCCACCACACTGTGTTCTAATCTCAGAAGATACAGGTCAGGGACCACCAGTTGTCAGCATGGCACCATTCCATATTTCGAATTGAGGCTTGAAGCCCGTATTTTCCCTTTGTCTAGTTTGAAGGATCCAGATATGTAAAGATGATATTCTAGATAAATTATGGGCTATCCTGAAAGAAATTCACCAGTGAATTGTTCTGTATGGATTAGAAGCCAGCTTCTCTGGCCTTCCTGGAGTATATCCAGTAAGGCGTCTCATTCATGTCTAGAAAGCAACTATATCATTTATTGCAACTTCAGCGTGGAGCGATGTGTTGGTATAAAGTACGATGAACACAATTTGGTCATTGTGAGTATGACAGCTGGGTCCACTCTTTACTACACATATGTAACTCTAGGGATTCTTATGCCCAAGGGAGGAGACGTACTCTTGGCTGTCTAGGACAAGGGAAGCATGTGTTGTTATTTAGGAGCTGGAAGCTTCAGCATGACAGGTAGGAATTGAACAATCGTGGTCTATACATCACTTGACCTTGCTTAAAACTTGTTTCTTTGGCTTGCTTCATTGGAGTGTTTTCTCCCTCCTGGGCTGACATTGTCTGTTATGTATCACGCATGAGACATATAGAAGTTTCAGAACCCAAAATCATATAGATCAGTAAAAATGTATATATATATATATATATATAAATCTATTGAAACTCACACTGGGCTTAATTCATATATTCCAAAATCAATTTGACCCTCTGCTCATGAGATTCTTTTTATGGTATGTCCCAGCAAATCTGGGCTTCCATCCCCAATAAATTTTGGGGTTGAAGGACACAAAAGCTTTTGCTCAGACCTAAATTCTGTCTGAAAACAAGGGAAATATTATAAGCCCTTTGTAACCTCTCCAAGAGCAGAAATGATTTACAGCTGTGGCATTGAACCATAATTCCTCGATCTCATTTGAGAAGAGTTCAGTTAGAAACAGTGTCTTGATTTTTGTTTCTTTTGTTTCTTCCCTGTTTTCTTGTCTTGCTTGCCAACAATCCATTGTAATTCATCAGTTAGTATGGCAGCAGGCTGAGTGTTCCCTGGAGATCATTAAATGAAGTGTTTTTCCTAAAATGACGTTTGTCTCCTTGTTTTCAGCCCCTCTTCTTTCCTCTGCCCTTGACTATAACCAGAGCTCAGCAAAAGCTGAGTGACTTTGTGCAGACCTTACTTAGGCTCAGCCTTTTTTTCTTCATTATTTTATTCATGGCTCCTCCGTTTCATTGTTTGCCTTCTCGAAATGTGTTGAAATCTTTCTGTGGTTGATGACTTCCAAAATATCTTGGCTTTTATTGGTTGATTAATTTTGGTATTTCTACAGTTTTATTTAGATATGGTTTCAGGAGGAACAGAAAGTAAATATATTTCCTAGTCTGCCATCTTGAGCTGAAAATCCCTGTGGATTTTAGCATCCAATGTTCCCATGGGAAAACACCCAACCATGGCCTTAATAGATGTAACACTCAAGATTTCAGCTTTTCTTGAGCAATCACTAAGGATTTCATATGTGGTCATTTCTAATGGGGAAATTATAACTATCTCATGACGTTGATTTGAGGATTAAACTAGATAATGAACATGAAAATGCTTTGTAAGATTTAAAAATCTGTAAAACTGTTTTTTGTTATTACTTGATTTGTTGCTATTTCAGCTTCACTTGACAGTTGTTTATGACCTTGCCTATGTGAGAAAATGCCCTCTGGGTTATTTTTTTGAAAGCCAGAATGTATTTTTCAACAGCTCAATGGAACTGGCATCATTTGTGAAGGTTAAGGGTGAAGGGGTAAATGTTTCTTGACACCTATCACTTTACAGTGTTTTCAGGAACTAACTGACTCATGTATTCCTCTTCCAAATTTGGTTGAGGACCTCCTACCAGCCACATGCTTTACGTCAGGTGTTGGAAAGCATTTTCTGGATTTTAAAGATCTTAGGCTTTGTGGGCCATATAGAGTTTCTGTAGCTTCTCCTCCTCTTTCCTCTTCAACAAGCTTTCTAAACGTGAGAACCATTATTAGCTCACAGTCCCACAGATCCAGGCTGAGAGCCTGATTTGATTCGTGGCCATTATTTGCCAATTCCTGCTCTGCGTCTTCACTGAGGAGGGGGACCACGTTTGAGAAATCAGTTCTTTGAATCAAGTGTTGGTCTTCTGGGCCTTGTCCTTGCTCTCCTACAGTCTCTAATCAGCGTGGCATCCAGAGAGATCTTGTTAAAACATAAGTCAGATCATGTCACTCAAATTTCTTCAATGGCTTCTTCACAGAAAATGCAAAGTCCTCAGAGTGCCTCCACAGACCTAGAAATCTGGGTGTCTGTTTCCTCTCTGACTGTTTCCTTCTCCTCTCCAATTTGCTCGCTCTGTTTTCCACACGCTGACATCCTTTCTGCTCCTTGGATACTCCAAGCCTACTCTTGCCTCATTGACTTTCTGCCACAGGCCAGCCGCAGAAAGAGGATTTCACCGCCCAGGGTCAGAAGGGAAGGGGTAAGGAACTGAAGTAGCACCGACGAATGGGGTCAGAAGCCCATGGGTCAGAAGGCTGCAATGAGAAGCCTAGTCACCGCAACAAAGAATAGACCCCCGCTCGCCGAAACTAGAGAAAGCTCGCATGCAGCAATGAAGACCCAATGCAGCCAAAAATAAATAAATAAAAAATAAAGTATAGAATCTTAAAAAAAATCTATAAAGAATATTACAAGAATAGAATCACAGGCCAGTTTCTCCTTTGAACATGCATGCAAAATGTGTAAAGAGAAGCACAAACTATATCCATGGTATGTAAAACAATCATATATCAGAATCAAAGTAGCTTTATTCTTCTGGCAATGCAAGGTTGCTTTAATGTCCAAACGTGAAACTGATCCCAGGAATGAATTAGAGTGGGAGAAAAGTCATTTAAAACAGAAATCTTGGGACTTCCCTGGTGGTCCAGTGTTTAGAACATGGCACGTTCACTGCTGGGGCCCTGGGGTCCAATCCCAGGTCAGGGAACTAAGATCCTGCAAGACATGAGGCAGGGCCCCGAAAAAAAAAAAGGAAAGAAAGAAGTCTTAACCAGGAGAAGCACAAGATCGAATAAACATAACAGATAACACCTTATGAAAAGTAGGTGAAGATTATGGAATATTCTAAGATTTAAAACAAAAAGAAACTTTTAAAGATTCAAAAGGATGTGACAAATATTGTACATAGGCCAAAATAAAATGAAATAAAATATACAAATGATGGGAGCCCAAAATTCCAGATGCCCAAGTCCTGTCTCTGAAGATTCTCATTCAATGGGTTCAGGATTTCCTCCTTATTGAAAAACCTACAGGTGATTCTGGTACGATTCCCAGATACAATGTAAAGCTTCTCTTTTACAGGAAAGAATACCAGATTATTTTGTTATCTTATAGTTATACTAACAGGTTGTACTATTGACG
The DNA here is from genome assembly GCF_937001465.1 of Orcinus orca. NCBI lineage: Eukaryota > Metazoa > Chordata > Mammalia > Artiodactyla > Delphinidae > Orcinus > Orcinus orca. The sequence goes on from NC_064570.1 coordinate 91,185,401, forward strand.
GATAAGTCTGCTGTGAAAATGCACCCCCACTAGGGATAAAAAAGGAACTAGTAGTCTCTACTGCTACTTGGTGGCAGCACGCATGTATTGCAAGGGCAATTATTGTAGCAATCCAAATTAGTGGAACATTTTAGAATTGGAAGACGACATACAGATCATCTAGTCAAGCTTCCAACTATTATAGTTGTGAAAACTAAGGGCCCATATAAATGAAATGATTTATCTCCAAAGAGCATTAGTGAAAGTATGAAATAAAAAATATCTCTGAACTTTTAATTTAGTGCTGTTTTTATTAATCTCAAGTATTAGCTTAAACTTCAGTGTGACAGATTTGGGATTGAATTCCTGCTCAGGTTTACTGATTGCGTGTCTTTTAGTAAGTTACTAAAACACTTTTTTTTTAAATAGACGTATTTAATTATTTATCTTTGGCTGCCTAGGCTCTTCGTTGCTGTGCACGGGCTTTCCCTAGTTGCGGTGGGCGGGGGCTACTCTTTGTTGCAGTACGCGGGCTTCTCATTGTGGTGGCTTCTCGTTGTTGCTGAGCACGGGGTCTAGGTGCGTGGGCTTCAGTAGTTGTGGTTCACGGGCTCTAGCACGCAGGCTCAGTAGTTGTGGCACATGGTCGTAGTTGCTCCGCGGCATGTGGGATCTTCCCGGACCAGGGCTCAAACGTGTGTCCCGTGCACTGGCAGGTGGATCCTTAACCAGTGTGCCAACAGGGAAGCCCTACTAATACACTTTTAACTTTGCTTTTCACGTATGTAAAATGGTGAGCCTTGACTGATATAGAATATGAGATAACCTAGCACTGTTCTTAACACATATATGTAGTTAAAACTTTTTGGCTCTCATCCCTCTTAAACAGCCTCTATCCTCTTAATAATGAATGTGTCTTTCAGCTAGCAGAGCACCCCAGAGCTGACCACATTCTGGCAAGAGATATAGGATTGTTTTTCTTACTGGGGGTTCTTTATACCTGATAGTTGAAGTGCACTTAAACATGAACAACTCTTGTTTATACTGTAGTAATGGATTTGATGGACGAATTTTAGAAAGTAATATGCAGGAATTGAGCTGCCTTACCCTCAAGAAATATAATTCGATAGTGGTGGCTAGAACGATAAACAGTGTTTGGACAGGGAGTCCATATTGGATGTGAACTTCCTGTACTCCCATTCGTCTATTAAGAATAAAGAGAATCCTTTCAAAATGTGTTTTAAAGGGCAGTTATTTCTTTCTGCCTCATTTAAGTTACCTGCAAGAAAAAGACAATCTCCTGCATCCTTGTTTAATAGGCTTTTAATATAAAGCAGATAATTTTTTGCAACATTTCCCAAACTTTTCATTATCGAATTGGCTGAGGCTTCTCAACGATTATCATTTCACAACAATATCTCCATCTTCAGCTTCTTTCAATGAATTGGCCTAATAGATGTGCCATTAAAACAGAGCTTCACTCTCAATGTATTTTTAATTTTGTATTCAAACAGTATGAAGGATTCAGCCATAACAGTGAGTGGATTTCTGATACATGCTACATGATGGATGCAACTAAGTGAAAGAAGGCTACATATTGTATGGTTCCATTTATATGAAATGTCCAGCAGTGGCAAATCCATACACACAGAAAAGATTCTACATTCGTGGTTGCCAGGGGTTTGGAAGAGAGGGAACTAGGGAATGACTCCTTAAAATGGGTGTAGGTTTCCTCTTGGTTGATGAAGATGTTTTGCAGCTCTGCAGTGGTGATAGTTGCAGAACATTGTGACAGTAGTAAATGCCACTGAATGGTACAGTGAATTGTAAAATGATCCAAATGGTGAATTTTGTGTTATGTTCATTTTACTACAATAAAAAGGAGAAAGAATTCGGGAAAGACTTAGAGTTTGGGAAACTAAGGTGAACTGGTCAAGAAAAAGACAGCTCTATTGTTCAGTTTTCTCTCAGCTCTCCCAGTGCATTAATCCTCAGCAAAAAGTAGGCTGAACTTGTAGATGATAGTCATTCAACACAGTCCAGGGAAAAGTAAATAAAGTAAAACCCAACTCTTCTTCTTTAGCACATGTATGAAAGGTTAACTTGCTGCTCAGCCACGTGGACCTTCATGAAGACGTTTCACTTTAGGTGTCCTCTACTTCAGTACTTTACTCACAGCTCATTCACACATGTAGGCAACAGCATTCCTTAATTCGATGGAATCTGCAGCACTGGTTGTGATCAGTCTCATGAAAAGAAAAGGAAAGGTGGCGCGGAAGCCAAGGGAAGAGATTTTCAAGACAGAGACGTTGTTTAAGATCTAACTCGGCTTGGTGGTCACAAAGATAAGGATTGAGAAGTAGTCCCCTGGACTTGTCAACGGAGAAATCATTGGGGGCTTCAAGGAGATCAGTTTCACGAGAGTAGTGGGGCAGAAACCAGATCGCAGTGTAGATGGGAGGGGAGAAATGGGGGGCAAGTCAAGAAATCGATGGCAAAGGGAAAGAAGGGAGGGGTGGATAGGAGGACAGGAGAATGGAATGGAGGAGAGCATTTCCTTGTGGCTCTTTAATATGGCTGGGAGGGGCCAAAAGAGAAGGAGAGTGTGAAGATGTAGGAAGAGGGGGTGGTATCGCGAGCCCAAGGAGGACTGGCGCCTGTCTTCAGCTCCCACCAGCTGGATGGTCCCTCCCTCTAGCTTTCCACGTAGGCTGTGGAAGTTACCCTTTGCCTCCTTGGATCAGCTGCCCTTGATTCGTTCGTCCTTTTCTTATTTCTCAGCACATCTGGGTCATACGGTATGTGAAGACAAACAAATCACCACTGATGCTTAATTTTCTTGAAAAATCCCCCAGGCAGGTACCATTTTGGAGAACTACCTATTGTGCCTCAGCAAGCCAAAGTAGCCCATTTTTCCTCTCTTATTGGGAGAGATTGCTGTTTCTTAGAGAACCTGATGAAGAGGATGACTCGCGCTTAGGAATAACGTTGCTTGAAAAGTGCAAAAGGTGAGGTAGTTTGGCTCTGAGGGGCCTCTGAGGCCTGAGACTTCCTGAGAGATGGCAGACTCACAGCTCCCATTTCCCTCTGACCCTGGGCTATGAGCTCATCAAATGAGATGGTAAATAAAGTCACTGACATGGTTTAAAGGATAATTTTGTTCTCTCTTGTTCACTCAGAGCAAATTGAATGGAATTTGCATACAACATATGGATGAACCATCCATACGATGGGGCTTGACCATATCCTCATGGTTCCCCTTCCCTTTTCTACATCTGGCCCCTTTAGCTCTGCAGACTTAACCCCACACTATCAGTCCACCCAGTCGGTCCACTGGACGTCTCTTCCTCTTTCGCATCTGGTCGTTGTCGTCACCTTGTTCTCCACTACCGCCTCCTGCAGTAGCTGTTAGGTCCAGAGAGGTTGGTTCACTGTGAGCAAGTAACTGTCAACTCCATGGACAGGTGGAAGTGACTTGGCAGCCGGGATGCGCCCACCCTGAGTTCATTATACCCATGAGGGTCAAGGAGAATGGGGATGCAGCTGGTCTGCAGAGCCCCGGCAGTTCTGAGACACATGTTCCTGGATCCACACGTTGCTCCATACCCAGCCTTGCCTTTCTTTTTTCTCTCTCTTGACTCCATCCAGGTTTCTGCTCTCCTTGTCCCTTTGGGGAGGGAGGCCAGTACCAGTCCAGGTGTAGTCCCCCAAAGCTTCCTACTTCCAAGCGTTACGTAGGCTTGTATATCCACTTGCTTGGGTTGCCCTGGCATTCGTGCCAACAAGTTGAGTGGTTTAAGCCCTAGGCTCTCTTTTCTGGCAAGAATGTGCCTAAAAATCTCCACCTCTGGTTTGGTGGCCCCTAAAAATTCCCAGTCAGTTTTGGTGAGGGGACACTTGGTGACAGTGTTGTCTTTCGAAATGAGTAGTTCCGTTACCGACGATACTTTGCTCCCCATACATTATTTATAAGGTTTCCCTGTTTGTATGTGCAAACTATTTGTGTGTATATTTTGAGAAATACATTGTACAGGCCTCTTTTTTATTTCTTCCACACACCCTAGAGATGTCATAGAGGCGGTAAATGTGTCCAACTTTTTGAGAAATTGGAACAATCAAGACTTACCTGTATGGAATGCTGTTAACGATGTCAATTCCCGCGACAGTACCTTTCATCTGACACACTTAGGGACTGTTAACAGATTAAAAGTAGTAAAAGACGCGGATAGAGAGAATTTTCATTATCTTGTGCACTGAAATCTTGGATTTTCGTTGGTTTGAATGGGTCTGAAAATGTATTTTTTTTAGTAGGGACATAGAAGCCTCTAGCGGTATTCTTAATAAAGCAAGGTGAGTTATAAGCAATCATCTGATGGAGGGTAAATGTACCACAGTCCAGTTTAAGAAAAATACAATATAAAAGTCTTACCATGGAAGAAAATCTTTATATGATCTTTTGTAAAAAAAAAAAAAAAGCTTCAAGAAACATAAAGACATGACACCATATTCAGTTTAAAGTCAGTGACTTGTAAGCAAGGCAAAGCAAAGACAGTCTGATTAAGGCCGTTGCATTGTTGTGGCATTTTTTAGGTCTCACCCATTTCTGTGGCCTTTTTAGAACCTAAGCTTCTAGGGCACAGGGAACTTCATCTTGACGTAGGGCTGAGCAAATGCACGGAGCATTTCTCAATAAGTAGGCATTAAATTCTTAGTCCAGAAGGGGCCTTGAGATGCCCTCTCTTTACTCCTTGGTAGAACTGTTTTAACCATCCCCCGAAAACAGATTTTTTTCTTTAAATCTCAAAATTCAGAGAGTCCACAATCAGAACTTCCTTCTCATATTGCCATGTGGTCTGCTGTGGGCATCTGTCGAATGGTGTGAACTCTGCGTGGGGAGTCTGGCCTACCCTCGAGGCCCAAGGTTTGGGCTGCGGTGGTGCCATGCTGTGCTCAGGGGCCTTCTTTTTCGGAAGTCTGGGCTCCAGTGAGCCTTGGTCATGCTCTTTTATGGAACCTTGGGTGCTAGACCACTCTGACCCTCAGTCTCATTTGCAGGTTCTGGGGAGGATTAAATGAGCTCATGTGATATCCAGGTGACTGAGGCAGAGTCGGCTCGGGATGAATCTTTGCTTCGTTTTCATTAGCTGCGGAGAAGACGATGACAGCTTGGTGCCTCTCCAACTTTAATATGGGTATGCCTCTCTTGGGGATCTTGTTAAATGCAGGCTGGTATTCAGTAGTTCTGGGTGGGGCCTGGATTCTGTGCTTCTAACAAGCTCCTAGGTGACGGTGAAGCTGAGGGCAAGGGTTTGGCACCTGCGTTTCTCCCTTTCCGGAAGAGCAGGATGTCTGCCGCACCCCAGCCTGAGAGGAGCAAACATCCGCAACGTGACTACTAGGAACCAGCTTCCCTCACAGGCAAGGGACCTGTACCACTGCTCCCAACCATCCTGTCTGAGGCACAGCAAGCCAAAACACTGAAATGCTGAGGTTTGCAGCAAAGAGGAGGTTTATTCACAGGGCAGCCAAGCGAGGACGTGACGTGACAATAGGTCTCAAATCTGCCTCCCCAAAGGCAAGGGGCTTTGGGTATCTGTGGGATAAAGAATAAAGAAGCAGGGCAGTATGAGGCATGGGGAGCGTGAGGAAAGGTGACTGGAAAAAGGTGTGCTCATCATTGTTCTGAGCTGGCGTAACTAGGCTACAGGCCTCGGCACATTCTCAGGCTGAGTTGGGGAAAACAGGAGCAGAATGGAAGATGACAGCGTGTGAAGGAGGTGTGGTGTCCATAGGTTCGGGGTCTGACATGCTTCCTGCTGAAGCACCGATGCCCATCAAAGCCGTAAATGGGGTGCTGGGGAAAACAGGAGCAGAATGGAAGATGACAGCGTGTGAGGGAGGTGTGGTGTCCATAGGTTCGGGGTCTGACGTGCTTCCTGCTGAAGCACCGATGCCCACCAAAGCCGTAAATGGGGTGCTTGGGAAAACAGGAGCAGAATGGAAGATGACAGCGTATGAAGGAGGTGTGGTGTCCATAGGTTCGGGGTCTGACGTGCTTCCTGCTGAAGCACCGATGCACATCAAAGCCGTAAATGGGGTGCTGGGGAAAACAGGAGCAGAATGGAAGATGACAGCGTGTGAGGGAGGTGTGGTGTCCATAGGTTCGGGGTCTGACGTGCTTCCTGCTGAAGCACCGACGCCCGCCAAAGCCGTAAATGGGGTGCTTGGGAAAACAGGAGCAGAATGGAAGATGCCAGCGTATGAAGGAGGTGTGGTGTCCATAGGTTCGGGGTCTGACGTGCTTCCTGCTGAAGCACCGACGCCCGCCAAAGCCATAAATGGGGTGCTGGGGAAAACAGGAGCAGAATGGAAGATAACAGCGTATGAAGGAGGTGTGGTGTCCATAGGTTCGGGGGCTGACGTGCTTCCTGCTGAAGCACCGATGCCCGCCAAATCCGTAAATGGGGTGCTGGGGAAAACAGGAGCAGAATGGAAGAGGACAGCGTGTGAAGGAGGTGTGGTGTCCATAGCTTCCATATTAGGGGTACTGCCTGCCTGATCTGAGAGCAGAGAGTGAAAGTGGGAGAGCCTCTTCCTAGATTCTAACTCCTCTGAATTTATAGCACTGGCTCTGCCTGGCTTTATGACATATCCATTGTACGTGTCACAGAGAAAGAGCAGGCGGGGCAGGGGGTGAGGCAGGGGTCACATGCAAGCCCTGCTGGTGTCTTAACCCCGGCCCAAAGGCAAAGGGCGGGGCCCCTTCTGGACTTTCTAGTGGCTGGGACGTCTGGCTGTGGGTGGCAGGTGTTTGGCACCAGCTGGGCCACCATGCGGAGACTGTTGGGGACTGTGGAAGCCTCCTCCAGAGCTCACCCTTCCTGGGGACTGGCTCTGCAGGCCCCTCAGCCCTGCGTATGTATCGGCCAGGCCTTCCCCACCACGGGGCCCAGAGGCCAGAGCCTGCTCAGACCTGAGGGCAGGCAGCCATAGCTTACCAGGGTGTGGGCCACCTCGTCCGGAGACCTCCCCAGCTCCTCTGCGAGACCTGGAGACAGGATCGCCTTCTCCAGGGCTGCTCAGCTGCCAGCATCACCATGAGCCAGGTGGCCAAGGTTTCTGAGCAGGAGATGCAGAGCCCTGATCCGACTGGATGCTGCAGCCCACGATGTCCCTTCCTGGCAGATAGGTTCTTTCTTCACTTCTTGTTTGAAATTTGGTAAAAGAACATTTAACCCTTGGCCTGTCCTTCAGGGTATATAGATGGTAGTGGCTTAGCCGGGATTCGATCCAAGCCTGTGTGATTCCAGAGCTTGTGCTCTGGACTGTGGTGCCTCCTTATCGTATATGCTTCATGTGTTAGTTGTTTTTTTTTTTCTTGTAGTCCTTACGGTACTTAGCCCTAAGTGCCATACCTGTAACGAACAGCTACACTGCCCTGTAGGAAGTCTTCTTTTGTTCAACGCCTGAATTGGTCATCCACCACACTGTGTTCTAATCTCAGAAGATACAGGTCAGGGACCACCAGTTGTCAGCATGGCACCATTCCATATTTCGAATTGAGGCTTGAAGCCCGTATTTTCCCTTTGTCTAGTTTGAAGGATCCAGATATGTAAAGATGATATTCTAGATAAATCATGGGCTATCCTGAAAGAAATTCACCAGTGAATTGTTCCGTATGGATTAGAAGCCAGCTTCTCTGGCCTTCCTGGAGTATATCCAGTAAGGCGTCTCATTCATGTCTAGAAAGCAACTATATCATTTATTGCAACTTCAGCGTGGAGCGATGTGTTGGTATAAAGTACGATCAACACAATTTGGTCATTGTGAGTATGACAGCTGGGTCCACTCTTTACTACACATATGTAACTCTAGGGATTCTTATGCCCAAGGGAGGAGACGTACTCTTGGCTGTCTAGGACAAGGGAAGCATGTGTTGTTATTCAGGAGCTGGAAGCTTCAGCATGACAGGTAGGAATTGAACAATCGTGGTCTATACATCACTTGACCTTGCTTAAAACTTGTTTCTTTGGCTTGCTTCATTGAAGTGTTTTCTCCCTCCTGGGCTGACATTGTCTGTTATGTATCACGCATGAGACATATAGAAGTTTCAGAACCCAAAATCATATAGATCAGTAAAAATGTATATATATATATATATATATATATATATATATATATATATATATATATATAATCTACTGAAACTCACACTGGGCTTAATTCATATATTCCAAAATCAGTTTGACCCTCTGCTCATGAGATTCTTTTTATGGTATGTCCCAGCAAATCTGGGCTTCCATCCCCAATAAATTTTGGGGTTGAAGGACACAAAAGCTTTTGCTCAGACCTAAATTCTGTCTGAAAAAAAGGGAAATATTATAAGCCCTTTGTAACCTCTCCAAGAGCAGAAATGATTTACAGCTGTGGCATTGAACCATAATTCCTCGATCTCATTTGAGAAGAGTTCAGTTAGAAACAGTGTCTTGATTTTTGTTTCTTTTGTTTCTTCCCTGTTTTCTTGTCTTGCTTACCAACAATCCATTGTAATTCATGAGTTAGTATGGCAGCAGGCTGAGTGTTCCCTGGAGCTCATTAAATGAAGTGTTTTTCCTAAAATGACGTTTGTCTCCTTGTTTTCAGCCCCTCTTCTTTCCTCTGCCCTTGACTATAACCAGAGCTCAGCAAAAGCTGAGTGACTTTGTGCAGACCTTACTTAGGCTCAGCCTTTTTTTCTTCATTATTTTATTCATGGCTCCTCCGTTTCATTGTTTGCCTTCTCGAAATGTGTTGAAATCTTTCTGTGGTTGATGACTTCCAAAATATCTTGGCTTTTATTGGTTGATTAATTTTGGTATTTCTACAGTTTTATTTAGATATGGTTTCAGGAGGAACAGAAAGTAAATATATTTCCTAGTCTGCCATCTTGAGCTGAAAATCCCTGTGGATTTTAGCATCCAATGTTCCCATGGGAAAACACCCAACCATGGCCTTAATAGATGTAACACTCAAGATTTCAGCTTTTCTTGAGCAATCACTAAGGATTTCATATGTGGTCATTTCTAATGGGGAAATTATAACTATCTCATGACGTTGATTTGAGGATTAAATTAGATAATGAACATGAAAATGCTTTGTAAGATTTAAAAATCTGTAAAACTGTTTTTTGTTATTATTTGATTTGTTGCTATTTCAGCTTCACTTGACAGTTGTTTATGACCTTGCCTATGTGAGAAAATGCCCTCTGGGTTATGTTTTTGAAAGCCAGAATGTATTTTTCAACAGCTCAATGGAACTGGCATCATTTGTGAAGGTTAAGGGTGAAGGGGTAAATGTTTCTTGACACCTATCACTTTACAGTGTTTTCGGGAACTAACTGACTCATGTATTCCTCTTCCAAATTTGGTTGAGGACCTCCTACCAGCCACATGCTTTACGTCAGGTGTTGGAAAGCATTTTCTGGATTTTAAAGATCTTAGGCTTTGTGGGCCATATAGAGTTTCTGTAGCTTCTCCTCCTCTTTCCTCTTCAACAAGCTTTCTAAACGTGAGAACCATTATTAGCTCACAGTCCCACAGATCCAGGCTGAGAGCCTGATTTGATTCGTGGCCATTATTTGCCAATTCCTGCTCTGCGTCTTCACTGAGGAGGGGGACCATGTTTGAGTAATCAGTTCTTTGAATCAAGTGTTGGTCTTCTGGGCCTTGTCCTTGCTCTCCTACAGTCTCTAATCAGCGTGGCATCCAGAGAGATCTTGTTAAAACATAAGTCAGATCATGTCACTCAAATTTCTTCAATGGCTTCTTCACAGAAAATGCAAAGTCCTCAGAGTGCCTCCACAGACCTAGAAATCTGGGTGTCTGTTTCCTCTCTGACTGTTTCCTTCTCCTCTCCAATTTGCTCGCTCTGTTTTCCACACGCTGACATCCTTTCTGCTCCTTGGATACTCCAAGCCTACTCTTGCCTCATTGACTTTCTGCCGCAGGCCAGCCGCAGAAAGAGGATTTCACCGCCCAGGGTCAGAAGGGAATGGGTAAGGAACTGAAGTAGCACCGACGAATGGGGTCAGAAGCCCATGGGTCAGAAGGCTGCAATGAGAAGCCTAGTCACCGCAACAAAGAATAGACCCCCGCTCGCCGAAACTAGAGAAAGCTCGCATGCAGCAATGAAGACCCAATGCAGCCAAAAATAAATAAATAAAAAATAAAGTATAGAATCTTAAAAAAAATCTATAAAGAATATTACAAGAATAGAATCACAGGCCAGTTTCTCCTTTGAACATGCATGCAAAATGTGTAAAGAGAAGCACAAACTATATCCATGGTATGTAAAACAATCATATATCAGAATCAAAGTAGCTTTATTCTTCTGGCAATGCAAGGTTGCTTTAATGTCCAAACGTGAAACTGATCCCAGGAATGAATTAGAGTGGGAGAAAAGTCATTTAAAACAGAAATCTTGGGACTTCCCTGGTGGTCCAGTGTTTAGAACATGGCGCGTTCACTGCTGGGGCCCTGGGGTCCAATCCCAGGTCAGGGAACTAAGATCCTGCAAGACATGAGGCAGGGCCCCGAAAAAAAAAAAGGAAAGAAAGAAGTCTTAACCAGGAGAAGCACAAGATCGAATAAACATAACAGATAACACCTTATGAAAAGTAGGTGAAGATTATGGAATATTCTAAGATTTAAAACAAAAAGAAACTTTTAAAGATTCAAAAGGATGTGACAAATATTGTACATAGGCCAAAATAAAATGAAATAAAATATACAAATGATGGGAGCCCAAAATTCCAGATGCCCAAGTCCTGTCTCTGAAGATTCTCATTCAATGGGTTCAGGATTTCCTCCTTATTGAAAAACCTACAGGTGATTCTGGTACGATTCCCAGACACAATGTAAAGCTTCTCTTTTACAGGAAAGAATACCAGATTATTTTGTTATCTTATAGTTATACTAACAGGTTGTACTATTGACGGATAAGTCTGCTGTGAAAATGCACCCCCACTAGGGATAAAAAAGGAACTAGTAGTCTCTACTGCTACTTGGTGGCAGCACGCATGTATTGCAAGGGCAATTATTGTAGCAATCCAAATTAGTGGAACATTTTAGAATTGGAAGACGACATACAGATCATCTAGTCAAGCTTCCAACTATTATAGTTGTGAAAACTAAGGCCCATATAAATGAAATGATTTATCTCCAAAGAGCATTAGTGAAAGTATGAAATAAAAAATATCTCTGAACTTTTAATTTAGTGCTGTTTTTATTAATCTCAAGTATTAGCTTAAACTTCAGTGTGACAGATTTGGGATTGAATTCCTGCTCAGGTTTACTGATTGCGTGTCTTTTAGTAAGTTACTAAAACACTTTTTTTTTAAATAGACGTATTTAATTATTTATCTTTGGCTGCCTAGGCTCTTCGTTGCTGTGCACGGGCTTTCCCTAGTTGCAGTGGGCGGGGGCTACTCTTTGTTGCAGTACGCGGGCTTCTCATTGTGGTGGCTTCTCGTTGTTGCTGAGCTCGGGGTCTAGGTGCGTGGGCTTCAGTAGTTGTGGTTCACGGGCTCTAGCACGCAGGCTCAGTAGTTGTGGCACATGGTCTTAGTTGCTCCGCGGCATGTGGGATCTTCCCGGACCCGGGCTCAAACGTGTGTCCCGTGCACTGGCAGGTGGATCCTTAACCAGTGTGCCAACAGGGAAGCCCTACTAATACACTTTTAACTTTGCTTTTCACGTATGTAAAATGGTGAGCCTTGACTGATATAGAATATGAGATAACCTAGCACTGTTCTTAACACATATATGTAGTTAAAACTTTTTGGCTCTCATCCCTCTTAAACAGCCTCTATCCTCTTAATAATGAATGTGTCTTTCAGCTAGCAGAGCACCCCAGAGCTGACCACATTCTGGCAAGAGATATAGGATTCTTTTTCTTACTGGGGGTTCTTTATACCTGATAGTTGAAGTGCACTTAAACATGAACAACTCTTGTTTATACTGTAGTAATGGATTTGATGGACGAATTTTAGAAAGTAATATGCAGGAATTGAGCTGCCTTACCCTCAAGAAATATAATTCGATAGTGGTGGCTAGAACGATAAACAGTGTTTGGACAGGGAGTCCATATTGGATGTGAACTTCCTGTACTCCCATTCGTCTATTAAGAATAAAGAGAATCCTTTCAAAATGTGTTTTAAAGGGCAGTTATTTCTTTCTGCCTCATTTAAGTTACCTGCAAGAAAAAGACAATCTCCTGCATCCTTGTTTAATAGGCTTTTAATATAAAGCAGATAATTTTTTGCAACATTTCCCAAACTTTTCATTATCGAATTGGCTGAGGTTTCTCAACGATTATCATTTCACAACAATATCTCCATCTTCAGCTTCTTTCAATGAATTGGCCTAATAGATGTGCCATTAAAACAGAGCTTCACTCTCAACGTATTTTTAATTTTGTATTCAAACAGTATGAAGGATTCAGCCATAACAGTGAGTGGATTTCTGATACATGCTACATGATGGATGCAACTAAGTGAAAGAAGGCTACATATTGTATGGTTCCATTTATATGAAATGTCCAGCAGTGGCAAATCCATACACACAGAAAAGATTCTACATTCGTGGTTGCCAGGGGTTTGGAAGAGAGGGAACTAGGGAATGACTCCTTAAAATGGGTGTAGGTTTCCTCTTGGTTGATGAAGATGTTTTGCAGCTCGGCAGTGGTGATAGTTGCACAACATTGTGACAGTAGTAAATTCCACTGAATGGTACAGTGAATTGTAAAATGATCCAAATGGTGAATTTTGTGTTATGTTCATTTTACTACAATAAAAAGGAGAAAGAATTCGGGAAAGACTTAGAGTTTGGGAAACTAAGGTGAACTGGTCAAGAAAAAGACAGCTCTATTGTTCAGTTTTCTCTGAGCTCTCCCAGTGCATTAATCCTCAGCAAAAAGTAGGCTGAACTTGTAGATGATAGTCATTCAACACAGTCCAGGGAAAAGTAAATAAAGTAAAACCCAACTCTTCTTCTTTAGCACATGTATGAAAGGTTAACTTGCTGCTCAGCCACGTGGACCTTCATGAAGACGTTTCACTTTAGGTGTCCTCTACTTCAGTACTTTACTCACAGCTCATTCACACATGTAGGCAACAGCATTCCTTAATTCGATGGAATCTGCAGCACTGGTCGTGATCAGTCTCATGAAAAGAAAAGGAAAGGTGGCGCGGAAGCCAAGGGAAGAGATTTTCAAGACAGAGACGTTGTTTAAGATCTAACTCGGCTTGGCGGTCACAAAGATAAGGATTGGGAAGTAGTCCCCTGGACTTGTCAACGGAGAAATCATTGGGGGCTTCAAGGAGATCAGTTTCACGAGAGTAGTGGGGCAGAAACCAGATCGCAGTGTAGATGGGAGGGGAGAAATGGGGGGCAAGTCAAGAAATTGATGGCAAAGGGAAAGAAGGGAGGGGTGGATAGGAGGACAGGAGAATGGAATGGAGGAGAGCATTTCCTTGTGGCTCTTTAATATGGCTGGGAGGGGCCAAAAGAGAAGGAGAGCGTGAAGATGTAGGAAGAGGGGGTGGCATCCCGAGCCCAAGGAGGACTGGCGCCTGTCTTCAGCTCCCACCAGCTGGATGGTCCCTCCCTCTAGCTTTCCACGTAGGCTGTGGAAGTTGCCCCTTGCCTCCTTGGATCAGCTGCCCTTGATTCGTTCGTCCTTTTCTTATTTCTCAGCACATCTGGGTCATACGTTATGTGAAGACAAATCACCACTGATGCTTAATTTTCTTGAAAAATCCCCCAGGCAGGTACCATTTTGGAGAACTACCTATTGTGCCTCAGCAAGCCAAAGTAGCCCATTTTTCCTCTCTCATTGGGAGAGATTGCTGTTTCTTGGAGAACCTGAGGAAGAGGGTGACTCGCGCTTAGGAATAACGTTGCTTGAAAAGTGCAAAAGGTGAGGTAGTTTGGCTCTGAGGGGCCTCTGAGGCCTGAGACTTCCTGAGAGATGGCAGACTCACAGCTCCCATTTCCCTCTGACCCTGGGCTATGAGCTCATCAAATGAGATGGTAAATAAAGTCACTGACATGGTTTAAAGGATAATTTTGTTCTCTCTTGTTCACTCAGAGCAAATTGAATGGAATTTGCATACAACATATGGATGAACCATCCATACGATGGGGCTTGACCATATCCTCATGGTTCCCCTTCCCTTTTCTACATCTGGCCCCTTTAGCTCTGCAGACTTAACCCCACACCATCAGTCCACCCAGTCGGTCCACTGGACGTCTCTTCCTCTTTCGCATCTGGTCGTTGTCGTCACCTTGTTCTCCACTACCGCCTCCTGCAGTAGCTGTTAGGTCCAGAGAGGTTGGTTCACTGTGAGCAAGTAACTGTCAACTCCATGGACAGGTGGAAGTGACTTGGCAGCCGGTATGCGCCCACCCTGAGTTCATTATACCCATGAGGGTCAAGGAGAATGGGGATGCAGCTGGTCTGCAGAGCCCCGGCAGTTCTGAGACACATGTTCCTGGATCCACACGTTGCTCCATACCCAGCCTTGCCTTTCTTTTTTCTCTCTCTTGACTCCATCCAGGTTTCTGCTCTCCTTGTCCCTTTGGGGAGGGAGGCCAGTACCAGTCCAGGTGTAGTCCCCCAAAGCTTCCTACTTCCAAGCGTTACGTAGGCTTGTATATCCACTTGCTTGGGTTGCCCTGGCATTCGTGCCAACAAGTTGAGTGGTTTAAGCCCTAGGCTCTCTTTTCTGGCAAGAATGTGCCTAAAAATCTCCACCTCTGGTTTGGTGGCCCCTAAAAATTCCCAGTCAGTTTTGGTGAGGGGACACTTGGTGACAGTGTTGTCTTTCGAAATGAGTAGTTCCGTTACCGACGATACTTTGCTCCCCATACATTATTTATAAGGTTTCCCTGTTTGTATGTGCAAACTATTTGTGTGTATATTTTGAGAAATACATTGTACAGGCCTCTTTTTTATTTCTTCCACACACCCTAGAGATGTCATAGAGGCGGTAAATGTGTCCAACTTTTTGAGAAATTGGAACAATCAAGACTTACCTGTATGGAATGCTGTTAACGATGTCAATTCCCGCAACAGTACCTTTCATCTGACACACTTAGGGACTGTTAACAGATTAAAAGTAGTAAAAGACGCGGATAGAGAGAATTTTCATTATCTTGTGCACTGAAATCTTGGATTTTCGTTGGTTTGAATGGGCCTGAAAATGTATTTTTTTTAGTAGGGACATAGAAGCCTCTAGCGGTATTCTTAATAAAGCAAGGTGAGTTATAAGCAATCATCTGATGGAGGGTAAATATACCACAGTCCAGTTTAAGAAAAATACAATATAAAAGTCTTACCATGGAAGAAAATCTTTATATGATCTTTTGTAAAAAAAAAAAAAAAGCTTCAAGAAACATAAAGACATGACACCATATTCAGTTTAAAGTCAGTGACTTGTAAGCAAGGCAAAGCAAAGACAGTCTGATTAAGGCCGTTGCATTGTTGTGGCATTTTTTAGGTCTCACCCATTTCTGTGGCCTTTTTAGAACCTAAGCTTCTAGGGCACAGGGAACTTCATCTTGACGTAGGGCTGAGCAAATGCACGGAGCATTTCTCAATAAGTAGGCATTAAATTCTTAGTCCAGAAGGGGCCTTGAGATGCCCTCTCTTTACTCCTTGGTAGAACTGTTTTAACCATCCCCCGAAAACAGAGTTTTTTCTTTAAATCTCAAAATTCAGAGAGTCCGCAATCAGAACTTCCTTCTCATGTTGCCATGTGGTCTGCTGTGGGCATCTGTCGAATGGTGTGAACTCTGCGTGGGGAGTCTGGCCTACCCTCGAGGCCCATGGTTTGGGCTGCGGTGGTGCCATGCTGTGCTCAGGGGCCTTCTTTTTTGGAAGTCAGGGCTCCAGTGAGCCTTGGTCATGCTCTTTTATGGAACCTTGGGTGCTAGACCACTCTGACCCTCAGTCTCATTTGCAGGTTCTGGAGAGGATTAAATGAGCTCATGTGATATCCAGGTGACTGAGGCAGAGTCGGCTCGGGATGAATCTTTGCTTCGTTTTCATTAGCTGCAGAGAAGACGATGACAGCTTGGTGCCTCTCCAACTTTAATATGGGTATGCCTCTCTTGTGGATCTTGTTAAATGCAGGCTGGTATTCAGTAGTTCTGGGTGGGGCCTGGATTCTGTGCTTCTAACAAGCTCCTAGGTGACGGTGACGCTGAGGGCAAGGATTTGGCACCTGCGTTTCTCCCTTTCTGGAAGAGCAGGATGTCTGCCGCACCCCCACCCGAGAGGAGCAAACATCCGCAACGTGACTACTAGGAACCAGCTTCCCTCACAGGCAAGGGACCTGTACCACTGCTCCCAACCATCCTGTCTGAGGCACAGCAAGCCAAAACACTGAAATGCTGAGGTTTGCAGCAAAGAGGAGGTTTATTCACAGGGCAGCCAAGCGAGGACGTGACGTGACAATAGGTCTCAAATCTGCCTCCCCAAAGGCAAGGGGCTTTGGGTATCTGTGGGATAAAGAATAAAGAAGCAGGGCAGTATGAGGCATGGGGAGCGTGAGGAAAGGTGACTGGAAAAAGGTGTGCTCATCATTGTTCTGAGCTGGCGTAACTAGGCTACAGGCCTCGGCACATTCTCAGGCTGAGTTGGGGAAAACAGGAGCAGAATGGAAGATGACAGCGTGTGAAGGAGGTGTGGTGTCCATAGGTTCGGGGTCTGACATGCTTCCTGCTGAAGCACCGATGCCCATCAAAGCCGTAAATGGGGTGCTGGGGAAAACAGGAGCAGAATGGAAGATGACAGCGTGTGAGGGAGGTGTGGTGTCCATAGGTTCGGGGTCTGACGTGCTTCCTGCTGAAGCACCGATGCCCACCAAAGCCGTAAATGGGGTGCTTGGGAAAACAGGAGCAGAATGGAAGATGACAGCGTATGAAGGAGGTGTGGTGTCCATAGGTTCGGGGTCTGACGTGCTTCCTGCTGAAGCACCGATGCACATCAAAGCCGTAAATGGGGTGCTGGGGAAAACAGGAGCAGAATGGAAGATGACAGCGTGTGAGGGAGGTGTGGTGTCCATAGGTTCGGGGTCTGACGTGCTTCCTGCTGAAGCACCGACGCCCGCCAAAGCCGTAAATGGGGTGCTTGGGAAAACAGGAGCAGAATGGAAGATGCCAGCGTATGAAGGAGGTGTGGTGTCCATAGGTTCGGGGTCTGACGTGCTTCCTGCTGAAGCACCGACGCCCGCCAAAGCCATAAATGGGGTGCTGGGGAAAACAGGAGCAGAATGGAAGATAACAGCGTATGAAGGAGGTGTGGTGTCCATAGGTTCGGGGGCTGACGTGCTTCCTGCTGAAGCACCGATGCCCGCCAAATCCGTAAATGGGGTGCTGGGGAAAACAGGAGCAGAATGGAAGAGGACAGCGTGTGAAGGAGGTGTGGTGTCCATAGCTTCCATATTAGGGGTACTGCCTGCCTGATCTGAGAGCAGAGAGTGAAAGTGGGAGAGCCTCTTCCTAGATTCTAACTCCTCTGAATTTATAGCACTGGCTCTGCCTGGCTTTATGACATATCCATTGTACGTGTCACAGAGAAAGAGCAGGCGGGGCAGGGGGTGAGGCAGGGGTCACATGCAAGCCCTGCTGGTGTCTTAACCCCGGCCCAAAGGCAAAGGGCGGGGCCCCTTCTGGACTTTCTAGTGGCTGGGACGTCTGGCTGTGGGTGGCAGGTGTTTGGCACCAGCTGGGCCACCATGCGGAGACTGTTGGGGACTGTGGAAGCCTCCTCCAGAGCTCACCCTTCCTGGGGACTGGCTCTGCAGGCCCCTCAGCCCTGCGTATGTATCGGCCAGGCCTTCCCCACCACGGGGCCCAGAGGCCAGAGCCTGCTCAGACCTGAGGGCAGGCAGCCATAGCTTACCAGGGTGTGGGCCACCTCGTCCGGAGACCTCCCCAGCTCCTCTGCGAGACCTGGAGACAGGATCGCCTTCTCCAGGGCTGCTCAGCTGCCAGCATCACCATGAGCCAGGTGGCCAAGGTTTCTGAGCAGGAGATGCAGAGCCCTGATCCGACTGGATGCTGCAGCCCACGATGTCCCTTCCTGGCAGATAGGTTCTTTCTTCACTTCTTGTTTGAAATTTGGTAAAAGAACATTTAACCCTTGGCCTGTCCTTCAGGGTATATAGATGGTAGTGGCTTAGCCGGGATTCGATCCAAGCCTGTGTGATTCCAGAGCTTGTGCTCTGGACTGTGGTGCCTCCTTATCGTATATGCTTCATGTGTTAGTTGTTTTTTTTTTTCTTGTAGTCCTTACGGTACTTAGCCCTAAGTGCCATACCTGTAACGAACAGCTACACTGCCCTGTAGGAAGTCTTCTTTTGTTCAACGCCTGAATTGGTCATCCACCACACTGTGTTCTAATCTCAGAAGATACAGGTCAGGGACCACCAGTTGTCAGCATGGCACCATTCCATATTTCGAATTGAGGCTTGAAGCCCGTATTTTCCCTTTGTCTAGTTTGAAGGATCCAGATATGTAAAGATGATATTCTAGATAAATCATGGGCTATCCTGAAAGAAATTCACCAGTGAATTGTTCCGTATGGATTAGAAGCCAGCTTCTCTGGCCTTCCTGGAGTATATCCAGTAAGGCGTCTCATTCATGTCTAGAAAGCAACTATATCATTTATTGCAACTTCAGCGTGGAGCGATGTGTTGGTATAAAGTACGATCAACACAATTTGGTCATTGTGAGTATGACAGCTGGGTCCACTCTTTACTACACATATGTAACTCTAGGGATTCTTATGCCCAAGGGAGGAGACGTACTCTTGGCTGTCTAGGACAAGGGAAGCATGTGTTGTTATTCAGGAGCTGGAAGCTTCAGCATGACAGGTAGGAATTGAACAATCGTGGTCTATACATCACTTGACCTTGCTTAAAACTTGTTTCTTTGGCTTGCTTCATTGAAGTGTTTTCTCCCTCCTGGGCTGACATTGTCTGTTATGTATCACGCATGAGACATATAGAAGTTTCAGAACCCAAAATCATATAGATCAGTAAAAATGTATATATATATATATATATATATATATATATATATATATATATATATATATATATATATATATAAATCTACTGAAACTCACACTGGGCTTAATTCATATATTCCAAAATCAGTTTGACCCTCTGCTCATGAGATTCTTTTTATGGTATGTCCCAGCAAATCTGGGCTTCCATCCCCAATAAATTTTGGGGTTGAAGGACACAAAAGCTTTTGCTCAGACCTAAATTCTGTCTGAAAAAAAGGGAAATATTATAAGCCCTTTGTAACCTCTCCAAGAGCAGAAATGATTTACAGCTGTGGCATTGAACCATAATTCCTCGATCTCATTTGAGAAGAGTTCAGTTAGAAACAGTGTCTTGATTTTTGTTTCTTTTGTTTCTTCCCTGTTTTCTTGTCTTGCTTACCAACAATCCATTGTAATTCATGAGTTAGTATGGCAGCAGGCTGAGTGTTCCCTGGAGCTCATTAAATGAAGTGTTTTTCCTAAAATGACGTTTGTCTCCTTGTTTTCAGCCCCTCTTCTTTCCTCTGCCCTTGACTATAACCAGAGCTCAGCAAAAGCTGAGTGACTTTGTGCAGACCTTACTTAGGCTCAGCCTTTTTTTCTTCATTATTTTATTCATGGCTCCTCCGTTTCATTGTTTGCCTTCTCGAAATGTGTTGAAATCTTTCTGTGGTTGATGACTTCCAAAATATCTTGGCTTTTATTGGTTGATTAATTTTGGTATTTCTACAGTTTTATTTAGATATGGTTTCAGGAGGAACAGAAAGTAAATATATTTCCTAGTCTGCCATCTTGAGCTGAAAATCCCTGTGGATTTTAGCATCCAATGTTCCCATGGGAAAACACCCAACCATGGCCTTAATAGATGTAACACTCAAGATTTCAGCTTTTCTTGAGCAATCACTAAGGATTTCATATGTGGTCATTTCTAATGGGGAAATTATAACTATCTCATGACGTTGATTTGAGGATTAAATTAGATAATGAACATGAAAATGCTTTGTAAGATTTAAAAATCTGTAAAACTGTTTTTTGTTATTATTTGATTTGTTGCTATTTCAGCTTCACTTGACAGTTGTTTATGACCTTGCCTATGTGAGAAAATGCCCTCTGGGTTATGTTTTTGAAAGCCAGAATGTATTTTTCAACAGCTCAATGGAACTGGCATCATTTGTGAAGGTTAAGGGTGAAGGGGTAAATGTTTCTTGACACCTATCACTTTACAGTGTTTTCGGGAACTAACTGACTCATGTATTCCTCTTCCAAATTTGGTTGAGGACCTCCTACCAGCCACATGCTTTACGTCAGGTGTTGGAAAGCATTTTCTGGATTTTAAAGATCTTAGGCTTTGTGGGCCATATAGAGTTTCTGTAGCTTCTCCTCCTCTTTCCTCTTCAACAAGCTTTCTAAACGTGAGAACCATTATTAGCTCACAGTCCCACAGATCCAGGCTGAGAGCCTGATTTGATTCGTGGCCATTATTTGCCAATTCCTGCTCTGCGTCTTCACTGAGGAGGGGGACCATGTTTGAGTAATCAGTTCTTTGAATCAAGTGTTGGTCTTCTGGGCCTTGTCCTTGCTCTCCTACAGTCTCTAATCAGCGTGGCATCCAGAGAGATCTTGTTAAAACATAAGTCAGATCATGTCACTCAAATTTCTTCAATGGCTTCTTCACAGAAAATGCAAAGTCCTCAGAGTGCCTCCACAGACCTAGAAATCTGGGTGTCTGTTTCCTCTCTGACTGTTTCCTTCTCCTCTCCAATTTGCTCGCTCTGTTTTCCACACGCTGACATCCTTTCTGCTCCTTGGATACTCCAAGCCTACTCTTGCCTCATTGACTTTCTGCCGCAGGCCAGCCGCAGAAAGAGGATTTCACCGCCCAGGGTCAGAAGGGAATGGGTAAGGAACTGAAGTAGCACCGACGAATGGGGTCAGAAGCCCATGGGTCAGAAGGCTGCAATGAGAAGCCTAGTCACCGCAACAAAGAATAGACCCCCGCTCGCCGAAACTAGAGAAAGCTCGCATGCAGCAATGAAGACCCAATGCAGCCAAAAATAAATAAATAAAAAATAAAGTATAGAATCTTAAAAAAAATCTATAAAGAATATTACAAGAATAGAATCACAGGCCAGTTTCTCCTTTGAACATGCATGCAAAATGTGTAAAGAGAAGCACAAACTATATCCATGGTATGTAAAACAATCATATATCAGAATCAAAGTAGCTTTATTCTTCTGGCAATGCAAGGTTGCTTTAATGTCCAAACGTGAAACTGATCCCAGGAATGAATTAGAGTGGGAGAAAAGTCATTTAAAACAGAAATCTTGGGACTTCCCTGGTGGTCCAGTGTTTAGAACATGGCGCGTTCACTGCTGGGGCCCTGGGGTCCAATCCCAGGTCAGGGAACTAAGATCCTGCAAGACATGAGGCAGGGCCCCGAAAAAAAAAAAGGAAAGAAAGAAGTCTTAACCAGGAGAAGCACAAGATCGAATAAACATAACAGATAACACCTTATGAAAAGTAGGTGAAGATTATGGAATATTCTAAGATTTAAAACAAAAAGAAACTTTTAAAGATTCAAAAGGATGTGACAAATATTGTACATAGGCCAAAATAAAATGAAATAAAATATACAAATGATGGGAGCCCAAAATTCCAGATGCCCAAGTCCTGTCTCTGAAGATTCTCATTCAATGGGTTCAGGATTTCCTCCTTATTGAAAAACCTACAGGTGATTCTGGTACGATTCCCAGACACAATGTAAAGCTTCTCTTTTACAGGAAAGAATACCAGATTATTTTGTTATCTTATAGTTATACTAACAGGTTGTACTATTGACGGATAAGTCTGCTGTGAAAATGCACCCCCACTAGGGATAAAAAAGGAACTAGTAGTCTCTACTGCTACTTGGTGGCAGCACGCATGTATTGCAAGGGCAATTATTGTAGCAATCCAAATTAGTGGAACATTTTAGAATTGGAAGACGACATACAGATCATCTAGTCAAGCTTCCAACTATTATAGTTGTGAAAACTAAGGCCCATATAAATGAAATGATTTATCTCCAAAGAGCATTAGTGAAAGTATGAAATAAAAAATATCTCTGAACTTTTAATTTAGTGCTGTTTTTATTAATCTCAAGTATTAGCTTAAACTTCAGTGTGACAGATTTGGGATTGAATTCCTGCTCAGGTTTACTGATTGCGTGTCTTTTAGTAAGTTACTAAAACACTTTTTTTTTAAATAGACGTATTTAATTATTTATCTTTGGCTGCCTAGGCTCTTCGTTGCTGTGCACGGGCTTTCCCTAGTTGCAGTGGGCGGGGGCTACTCTTTGTTGCAGTACGCGGGCTTCTCATTGTGGTGGCTTCTCGTTGTTGCTGAGCTCGGGGTCTAGGTGCGTGGGCTTCAGTAGTTGTGGTTCACGGGCTCTAGCACGCAGGCTCAGTAGTTGTGGCACATGGTCTTAGTTGCTCCGCGGCATGTGGGATCTTCCCGGACCCGGGCTCAAACGTGTGTCCCGTGCACTGGCAGGTGGATCCTTAACCAGTGTGCCAACAGGGAAGCCCTACTAATACACTTTTAACTTTGCTTTTCACGTATGTAAAATGGTGAGCCTTGACTGATATAGAATATGAGATAACCTAGCACTGTTCTTAACACATATATGTAGTTAAAACTTTTTGGCTCTCATCCCTCTTAAACAGCCTCTATCCTCTTAATAATGAATGTGTCTTTCAGCTAGCAGAGCACCCCAGAGCTGACCACATTCTGGCAAGAGATATAGGATTCTTTTTCTTACTGGGGGTTCTTTATACCTGATAGTTGAAGTGCACTTAAACATGAACAACTCTTGTTTATACTGTAGTAATGGATTTGATGGACGAATTTTAGAAAGTAATATGCAGGAATTGAGCTGCCTTACCCTCAAGAAATATAATTCGATAGTGGTGGCTAGAACGATAAACAGTGTTTGGACAGGGAGTCCATATTGGATGTGAACTTCCTGTACTCCCATTCGTCTATTAAGAATAAAGAGAATCCTTTCAAAATGTGTTTTAAAGGGCAGTTATTTCTTTCTGCCTCATTTAAGTTACCTGCAAGAAAAAGACAATCTCCTGCATCCTTGTTTAATAGGCTTTTAATATAAAGCAGATAATTTTTTGCAACATTTCCCAAACTTTTCATTATCGAATTGGCTGAGGTTTCTCAACGATTATCATTTCACAACAATATCTCCATCTTCAGCTTCTTTCAATGAATTGGCCTAATAGATGTGCCATTAAAACAGAGCTTCACTCTCAACGTATTTTTAATTTTGTATTCAAACAGTATGAAGGATTCAGCCATAACAGTGAGTGGATTTCTGATACATGCTACATGATGGATGCAACTAAGTGAAAGAAGGCTACATATTGTATGGTTCCATTTATATGAAATGTCCAGCAGTGGCAAATCCATACACACAGAAAAGATTCTACATTCGTGGTTGCCAGGGGTTTGGAAGAGAGGGAACTAGGGAATGACTCCTTAAAATGGGTGTAGGTTTCCTCTTGGTTGATGAAGATGTTTTGCAGCTCGGCAGTGGTGATAGTTGCACAACATTGTGACAGTAGTAAATTCCACTGAATGGTACAGTGAATTGTAAAATGATCCAAATGGTGAATTTTGTGTTATGTTCATTTTACTACAATAAAAAGGAGAAAGAATTCGGGAAAGACTTAGAGTTTGGGAAACTAAGGTGAACTGGTCAAGAAAAAGACAGCTCTATTGTTCAGTTTTCTCTGAGCTCTCCCAGTGCATTAATCCTCAGCAAAAAGTAGGCTGAACTTGTAGATGATAGTCATTCAACACAGTCCAGGGAAAAGTAAATAAAGTAAAACCCAACTCTTCTTCTTTAGCACATGTATGAAAGGTTAACTTGCTGCTCAGCCACGTGGACCTTCATGAAGACGTTTCACTTTAGGTGTCCTCTACTTCAGTACTTTACTCACAGCTCATTCACACATGTAGGCAACAGCATTCCTTAATTCGATGGAATCTGCAGCACTGGTCGTGATCAGTCTCATGAAAAGAAAAGGAAAGGTGGCGCGGAAGCCAAGGGAAGAGATTTTCAAGACAGAGACGTTGTTTAAGATCTAACTCGGCTTGGCGGTCACAAAGATAAGGATTGGGAAGTAGTCCCCTGGACTTGTCAACGGAGAAATCATTGGGGGCTTCAAGGAGATCAGTTTCACGAGAGTAGTGGGGCAGAAACCAGATCGCAGTGTAGATGGGAGGGGAGAAATGGGGGGCAAGTCAAGAAATTGATGGCAAAGGGAAAGAAGGGAGGGGTGGATAGGAGGACAGGAGAATGGAATGGAGGAGAGCATTTCCTTGTGGCTCTTTAATATGGCTGGGAGGGGCCAAAAGAGAAGGAGAGCGTGAAGATGTAGGAAGAGGGGGTGGCATCCCGAGCCCAAGGAGGACTGGCGCCTGTCTTCAGCTCCCACCAGCTGGATGGTCCCTCCCTCTAGCTTTCCACGTAGGCTGTGGAAGTTGCCCCTTGCCTCCTTGGATCAGCTGCCCTTGATTCGTTCGTCCTTTTCTTATTTCTCAGCACATCTGGGTCATACGTTATGTGAAGACAAATCACCACTGATGCTTAATTTTCTTGAAAAATCCCCCAGGCAGGTACCATTTTGGAGAACTACCTATTGTGCCTCAGCAAGCCAAAGTAGCCCATTTTTCCTCTCTCATTGGGAGAGATTGCTGTTTCTTGGAGAACCTGAGGAAGAGGGTGACTCGCGCTTAGGAATAACGTTGCTTGAAAAGTGCAAAAGGTGAGGTAGTTTGGCTCTGAGGGGCCTCTGAGGCCTGAGACTTCCTGAGAGATGGCAGACTCACAGCTCCCATTTCCCTCTGACCCTGGGCTATGAGCTCATCAAATGAGATGGTAAATAAAGTCACTGACATGGTTTAAAGGATAATTTTGTTCTCTCTTGTTCACTCAGAGCAAATTGAATGGAATTTGCATACAACATATGGATGAACCATCCATACGATGGGGCTTGACCATATCCTCATGGTTCCCCTTCCCTTTTCTACATCTGGCCCCTTTAGCTCTGCAGACTTAACCCCACACCATCAGTCCACCCAGTCGGTCCACTGGACGTCTCTTCCTCTTTCGCATCTGGTCGTTGTCGTCACCTTGTTCTCCACTACCGCCTCCTGCAGTAGCTGTTAGGTCCAGAGAGGTTGGTTCACTGTGAGCAAGTAACTGTCAACTCCATGGACAGGTGGAAGTGACTTGGCAGCCGGTATGCGCCCACCCTGAGTTCATTATACCCATGAGGGTCAAGGAGAATGGGGATGCAGCTGGTCTGCAGAGCCCCGGCAGTTCTGAGACACATGTTCCTGGATCCACACGTTGCTCCATACCCAGCCTTGCCTTTCTTTTTTCTCTCTCTTGACTCCATCCAGGTTTCTGCTCTCCTTGTCCCTTTGGGGAGGGAGGCCAGTACCAGTCCAGGTGTAGTCCCCCAAAGCTTCCTACTTCCAAGCGTTACGTAGGCTTGTATATCCACTTGCTTGGGTTGCCCTGGCATTCGTGCCAACAAGTTGAGTGGTTTAAGCCCTAGGCTCTCTTTTCTGGCAAGAATGTGCCTAAAAATCTCCACCTCTGGTTTGGTGGCCCCTAAAAATTCCCAGTCAGTTTTGGTGAGGGGACACTTGGTGACAGTGTTGTCTTTCGAAATGAGTAGTTCCGTTACCGACGATACTTTGCTCCCCATACATTATTTATAAGGTTTCCCTGTTTGTATGTGCAAACTATTTGTGTGTATATTTTGAGAAATACATTGTACAGGCCTCTTTTTTATTTCTTCCACACACCCTAGAGATGTCATAGAGGCGGTAAATGTGTCCAACTTTTTGAGAAATTGGAACAATCAAGACTTACCTGTATGGAATGCTGTTAACGATGTCAATTCCCGCAACAGTACCTTTCATCTGACACACTTAGGGACTGTTAACAGATTAAAAGTAGTAAAAGACGCGGATAGAGAGAATTTTCATTATCTTGTGCACTGAAATCTTGGATTTTCGTTGGTTTGAATGGGCCTGAAAATGTATTTTTTTTAGTAGGGACATAGAAGCCTCTAGCGGTATTCTTAATAAAGCAAGGTGAGTTATAAGCAATCATCTGATGGAGGGTAAATATACCACAGTCCAGTTTAAGAAAAATACAATATAAAAGTCTTACCATGGAAGAAAATCTTTATATGATCTTTTGTAAAAAAAAAAAAAAAGCTTCAAGAAACATAAAGACATGACACCATATTCAGTTTAAAGTCAGTGACTTGTAAGCAAGGCAAAGCAAAGACAGTCTGATTAAGGCCGTTGCATTGTTGTGGCATTTTTTAGGTCTCACCCATTTCTGTGGCCTTTTTAGAACCTAAGCTTCTAGGGCACAGGGAACTTCATCTTGACGTAGGGCTGAGCAAATGCACGGAGCATTTCTCAATAAGTAGGCATTAAATTCTTAGTCCAGAAGGGGCCTTGAGATGCCCTCTCTTTACTCCTTGGTAGAACTGTTTTAACCATCCCCCGAAAACAGAGTTTTTTCTTTAAATCTCAAAATTCAGAGAGTCCGCAATCAGAACTTCCTTCTCATGTTGCCATGTGGTCTGCTGTGGGCATCTGTCGAATGGTGTGAACTCTGCGTGGGGAGTCTGGCCTACCCTCGAGGCCCATGGTTTGGGCTGCGGTGGTGCCATGCTGTGCTCAGGGGCCTTCTTTTTTGGAAGTCAGGGCTCCAGTGAGCCTTGGTCATGCTCTTTTATGGAACCTTGGGTGCTAGACCACTCTGACCCTCAGTCTCATTTGCAGGTTCTGGAGAGGATTAAATGAGCTCATGTGATATCCAGGTGACTGAGGCAGAGTCGGCTCGGGATGAATCTTTGCTTCGTTTTCATTAGCTGCAGAGAAGACGATGACAGCTTGGTGCCTCTCCAACTTTAATATGGGTATGCCTCTCTTGTGGATCTTGTTAAATGCAGGCTGGTATTCAGTAGTTCTGGGTGGGGCCTGGATTCTGTGCTTCTAACAAGCTCCTAGGTGACGGTGACGCTGAGGGCAAGGATTTGGCACCTGCGTTTCTCCCTTTCTGGAAGAGCAGGATGTCTGCCGCACCCCCACCCGAGAGGAGCAAACATCCGCAACGTGACTACTAGGAACCAGCTTCCCTCACAGGCAAGGGACCTGTACCACTGCTCCCAACCATCCTGTCTGAGGCACAGCAAGCCAAAACACTGAAATGCTGAGGTTTGCAGCAAAGAGGAGGTTTATTCACAGGGCAGCCAAGCGAGGACGTGACGTGACAATAGGTCTCAAATCTGCCTCCCCAAAGGCAAGGGGCTTTGGGTATCTGTGGGATAAAGAATAAAGAAGCAGGGCAGTATGAGGCATGGGGAGCGTGAGGAAAGGTGACTGGAAAAAGGTGTGCTCATCATTGTTCTGAGCTGGCGTAACTAGGCTACAGGCCTCGGCACATTCTCAGGCTGAGTTGGGGAAAACAGGAGCAGAATGGAAGATGACAGCGTGTGAAGGAGGTGTGGTGTCCATAGGTTCGGGGTCTGACATGCTTCCTGCTGAAGCACCGATGCCCATCAAAGCCGTAAATGGGGTGCTGGGGAAAACAGGAGCAGAATGGAAGATGACAGCGTGTGAGGGAGGTGTGGTGTCCATAGGTTCGGGGTCTGACGTGCTTCCTGCTGAAGCACCGACGCCCACCAAAGCCGTAAATGGGGTGCTTGGGAAAACAGGAGCAGAATGGAAGATGACAGCGTATGAAGGAGGTGTGGTGTCCATAGGTTCGGGGTCTGACGTGCTTCCTGCTGAAGCACCGATGCACATCAAAGCCGTAAATGGGGTGCTGGGGAAAACAGGAGCAGAATGGAAGAGGACAGCGTGTGAAGGAGGTGTGGTGTCCATAGCTTCCATATTAGAGGTACTGCCTGCCTGATCTGAGAGCAGAGAGTGAAAGTGGGAGAGCCTCTTCCTAGATTCTAACTCCTCTGAATTTATAGCACTGGCTCTGCCTGGCTTTATGACATATCCATTGTACGTGTCACAGAGAAAGAGCGGGCGGAGCAGGGGGTTAGGCAGGGGTCACATGCAAGCCCAGCTGGTGGCTTAACCCCGGCCCAAAGACAAAGGGCAGGGCCCCTTCTGGACTTCCTAGTGGCTGGGACGTCTGGCTGTGGGTGGCAGGTGTTTGGCACCAGCTGGGCCACCATGCGGAGACTGTTGGGGACTGTGGAAGCCTCCTCCAGAGCTCACCCTTCCTGGGGACTGGCTCTGGAGGCCCCTCAGCCCTGCGTATGTATCGGCCAGGCCTTCCCCACCATGGGGCCCAGAGGCCAGAGCCTGCTCAGACCTGAGGGCAGGAGGCAGCCAGAGCTTACCAGGGTGTGGGCCACCTCGTCCGGAGACCTCCCCAGCTCCTCTGCGAGACCTGGAGACAGGATCGCCTTCTCCAGGGCTGCTCAGCTGCCAGCATCACCATGAGCCAGGTGGCCAAGGTTTCTGAGCAGGAGATGCAGAGCCCTGATCCGACTGGATGCTGCAGCCCACGATGTCCCTTCCTGGCAGATAGGTTCTTTCTTCACTTCTTGTTTGAAATTTGGTAAAAGAACATTTAACCCTTGGCCTGTCCTTCAGGGTATATAGATGGTAGTGGCTTAGCCGGGATTCGATCCAAGCCTGTGTGATTCCAGAGCTTGTGCTCTGGACTGTGGTGCCTCCTTATCGTATATGCTTCATGTGTTACTTGTTTTTTTTTTTCTTGTAGTCCTTACGGTACTTAGCCCTAAGTGCCATACCTGTAACGAACAGCTACACTGCCCTGTAGGAGGTCTTCTTTTGTTCAACGCCTGAATTGGTCATCCACCACACTGTGTTCTAATCTCAGAAGATACAGGTCAGGGACCACCAGTTGTCAGCATGGCACCATTCCATATTTCGAATTGAGGCTTGAAGCCCGTATTTTCCCTTTGTCTAGTTTGAAGGATCCAGATATGTAAAGATGATATTCTAGATAAATCATGGGCTATCCTGAAAGAAATTCACCAGTGAATTGTTCCGTATGGATTAGAAGCCAGCTTCTCTGGCCTTCCTGGAGTATATCCAGTAAGGCGTCTCATTCATGTCTAGAAAGCAACTATATCATTTATTGCAACTTCAGCGTGGAGCGATGTGTTGGTATAAAGTACGATGAACACAATTTGGTCATTGTGAGTATGACAGCTGGGTCCACTCTTTACTACACATATGTAACTCTAGGGATTCTTATGCCCAAGGGAGGAGACGTACTCTTGGCTGTCTAGGACAAGGGAAGCATGTGTTGTTATTCAGGAGCTGGAAGCTTCAGCATGACAGGTAGGAATTGAACAATCGTGGTCTATACATCACTTGACCTTGCTTAAAACTTGTTTCTTTGGCTTGCTTCATTGGAGTGTTTTCTCCCTCCTGGGCTGACATTGTCTGTTATGTATCACGCATGAGACATATAGAAGTTTCAGAACCCAAAATCATATAGATCAGTAAAAATGTATATATATATATATATATATATATATATATATATATATATATATATATATATAAATCTACTGAAACTCACACTGGGCTTAATTCATATATTCCAAAATCAGTTTGACCCTCTGCTCATGAGATTCTTTTTATGGTATGTCCCAGCAAATCTGGGCTTCCATCCCCAATAAATTTTGGGGTTGAAGGACACAAAAGCTTTTGCTCAGACCTAAATTCTGTCTGAAAAAAAGGGAAATATTATAAGCCCTTTGTAACCTCTCCAAGAGCAGAAATGATTTACAGCTGTGGCATTGAACCATAATTCCTCGATCTCATTTGAGAAGAGTTCAGTTAGAAACAGTGTCTTGATTTTTGTTTCTTTTGTTTCTTCCCTGTTTTCTTGTCTTGCTTACCAACAATCCATTGTAATTCATGAGTTAGTATGGCAGCAGGCTGAGTGTTCCCTGGAGCTCATTAAATGAAGTGTTTTTCCTAAAATGACGTTTGTCTCCTTGTTTTCAGCCCCTCTTCTTTCCTCTGCCCTTGACTATAACCAGAGCTCAGCAAAAGCTGAGTGACTTTGTGCAGACCTTACTTAGGCTCAGCCTTTTTTTCTTCATTATTTTATTCATGGCTCCTCCGTTTCATTGTTTGCCTTGTCGAAATGTGTTGAAATCTTTCTGTGGTTGATGACTTCCAAAATATCTTGGCTTTTATTGGTTGATTAATTTTGGTATTTCTACAGTTTTATTTAGATATGGTTTCAGGAGGAACAGAAAGTAAATATATTTCCTAGTCTGCCATCTTGAGCTGAAAATCCCTGTGGATTTTAGCATCCAATGTTCCCATGGGAAAACACCCAACCATGGCCTTAATAGATGTAACACTCCAGATTTCAGCTTTTCTTGAGCAATCACTAAGGATTTCATATGTGGTCATTTCTAATGGGGAAATTATAACTATCTCATGACGTTGATTTGAGGATTAAATTAGATAATGAACATGAAAATGCTTTGTAAGATTTAAAAATCTGTAAAACTGTTTTTTGTTATTATTTGATTTGTTGCTATTTCAGCTTCACTTGACAGTTGTTTATGACCTTGCCTATGTGAGAAAATGCCCTCTGGGTTATGTTTTTGAAAGCCAGAATGTATTTTTCAACAGCTCAATGGAACTGGCATCATTTGTGAAGGTTAAGGGTGAAGGGGTAAATGTTTCTTGACACCTATCACTTTACAGTGTTTTCAGGAACTAACTGACTCATGTATTCCTCTTCCAAATTTGGTTGAGGACCTCCTACCAGCCACATGCTTTACGTCAGGTGTTGGAAAGCATTTTCTGGATTTTAAAGATCTTAGGCTTTGTGGGCCATATAGAGTTTCTGTAGCTTCTCCTCCTCTTTCCTCTTCAACAAGCTTTCTAAACGTGAGAACCATTATTAACTCACAGTCCCACAGATCCAGGCTGAGAGCCTGATTTGATTCGTGGCCATTATTTGCCAATTCCTGCTCTGCGTCTTCACTGAGGAGGGGGACCATGTTTGAGTAATCAGTTCTTTGAATCAACTGTTGGTCTTCTGGGCCTTGTCCTTGCTCTCCTACAGTCTCTAATCAGCGTGGCATCCAGAGAGATCTTGTTAAAACATAAGTCAGATCATGTCACTCAAATTTCTTCAATGGCTTCTTCACAGAAAATGCAAAGTCCTCAGAGTGCCTCCACAGACCTAGAAATCTGGGTGTCTGTTTCCTCTCTGACTGTTTCCTTCTCCTCTCCAATTTGCTCGCTCTGTTTTCCACACGCTGACATCCTTTCTGCTCCTTGGATACTCCAAGCCTACTCTTGCCTCATTGACTTTCTGCCACAGGCCAGCCGCAGAAAGAGGATTTCACCGCCCAGGGTCAGAAGGGAAGGGGTAAGGAACTGAAGTAGCACCGACGAATGGGGTCAGAAGCCCATGGGTCAGAAGGCTGCAATGAGAAGCCTAGTCACCGCAACAAAGAATAGACCCCCGCTCGCCGAAACTAGAGAAAGCTCGCATGCAGCAATGAAGACCCAATGCAGCCAAAAATAAATAAATAAAAAATAAAGTATAGAATCTTAAAAAAAATCTATAAAGAATATTACAAGAATAGAATCACAGGCCAGTTTCTCCTTTGAACATGCATGCAAAATGTGTAAAGAGAAGCACAAACTATATCCATGGTATGTAAAACAATCATATATCAGAATCAAAGTAGCTTTATTCTTCTGGCAATGCAAGGTTGCTTTAATGTCCAAACGTGAAACTGATCCCAGGAATGAATTAGAGTGGGAGAAAAGTCATTTAAAACAGAAATCTTGGGACTTCCCTGGTGGTCCAGTGTTTAGAACATGGCGCGTTCACTGCTGGGGCCCTGGGGTCCAATCCCAGGTCAGGGAACTAAGATCCTGCAAGACATGAGGCAGGGCCCCGAAAAAAAAAAAGGAAAGAAAGAAGTCTTAACCAGGAGAAGCACAAGATCGAATAAACATAACAGATAACACCTTATGAAAAGTAGGTGAAGATTATGGAATATTCTAAAATTTAAAACAAAAAGAAACTTTTAAAGATTCAAAAGGATGTGACAAATATTGTACATAGGCCAAAATAAAATGAAATAAAATATACAAATGATGGGAGCCCAAAATTCCAGATGCCCAAGTCCTGTCTCTGAAGATTCTCATTCAATGGGTTCAGGATTTCCTCCTTATTGAAAAACCTACAGGTGATTCTGGTACGATTCCCAGACACAATGTAAAGCTTCTCTTTTACAGGAAAGAATACCAGATTATTTTGTTATCTTATAGTTATACTAACAGGTTGTACTATTGACGGATAAGTCTGCTGTGAAAATGCACCCCCACTAGGGATAAAAAAGGAACTAGTAGTCTCTACTGCTCCTTGGTGGCAGCACGCATGTATTGCAAGGGCAATTATTGTAGCAATCCAAATTAGTGGAACATTTTAGAATTGGAAGACGACATACAGATCATCTAGTCAAGCTTCCAACTATTATAGTTGTGAAAACTAAGGCCCATATAAATGAAATGATTTATCTCCAAAGAGCATTAGTGAAAGTGTGAAATAAAAAATATCTCTGAACTTTTAATTTAGTGCTGTTTTTATTAATCTCAAGTATTAGCTTAAACTTCAGTGTGACAGATTTGGGATTGAATTCCTGCTCACGTTTACTGATTGCGTGTCTTTTAGTAAGTTACTAAAACACTTTTTTTTTTAAATAGACGTATTTAATTATTTATCTTTGGCTGCCTAGGCTCTTCGTTGCTGTGCACGGGCTTTCCCTAGTTGCGGTGGGCGGGGGCTACTCTTTGTTGCAGTACGCGGGCTTCTCATTGTGGTGGCTTCTCGTTGTTGCTGAGCACGGGGTCTAGGTGCGTGGGCTTCAGTAGTTGATGTTCACGGGCTCTAGCACGCAGGCCCAGTAGTTGTGGCACATGGTCTTAGTTGCTCCGCGGCATGTGAGATCTTACCGGACCCGGGCTCAAACGTGTGTCCCGTGCACTGGCAGGTCGATCCTTAACCAGTGCGCCAACAGGGAAGCCCTACTAATACACTTTTAACTTTGCTTTTCACGTATGTAAAATGGTGAGCCTTGACTGATATAGAATATGAGATAACCTAGCACTGTTCTTAACACATATATGTAGTTAAAACTTTTTGGCTCTCATCCCTCTTAAACAGCCTCTATCCTCTTAATAATGAATGTGTCTTTCAGCTAGCAGAGCACCCCAGAGCTGACCACATTCTGGCAAGAGATATAGGATTCTTTTTCTTACTGGGGGTTCTTTATACCTGATAGTTGAAGTGCACTTCAACATGAACAACTCTTGGTTATACTGTAGTAATGGATTTGATGGACGAATTTTAGAAAGTAATATGCAGGAATTGAGCTGCCTTACCCTCAAGAAATATAATTCGATAGTGGTGGCTAGAACGATAAACAGTGTTTGGACAGGGAGTCCATATTGGATGTGAACTTCCTGTACTCCCATTCGTCTATTAAGAATAAAGAGAATCCTTTCAAAATGTGTTTTAAAGGGCAGTTATTTCTTTCTGCCTCATTTAAGTTACCTGCAAGAAAAAGACAATCTCCTGCATCCTTGTTTAATAGGCTTTTAATATAAAGCAGATAATTTTTTGCAACATTTCCCAAACTTTTCATTATCGAATTGGCTGAGGCTTCTCAACGATTATCATTTCACAACAATATCTCCATCTTCAGCTTCTTTCAATGAATTGGCCTAATAGATGTGCCATTAAAACAGAGCTTCACTCTCAACGTATTTTTAATTTTGTATTCAAACGGTATGAAGGATTCAGCCATAACAGTGAGTGGGTTTCTGATACATGCTACATGATGGATGCAACTAAGTGAAAGAAGGCTACATATTGTATGGTTCCATTTATATGAAATGTCCAGCAGTGGCAAATCCATACACACAGAAAAGATTCTACATTCGTGGTTGCCAGGGGTTTGGAAGAGAGGGAACTAGGGAATGACTCCTTAAAATGGGTGTAGGTTTCCTCTTGGTTGATGAAGATGTTTTGCAGCTCGGCAGTGGTGATAGTTGCACAACATTGTGACAGTAGTAAATTCCACTGAATGGTACAGTGAATTGTAAAATGATCCAAATGGTGAATTTTGTGTTATGTTCATTTTACTACAATAAAAAGGAGAAAGAATTCGGGAAAGACTTAGAGTTTGGGAAACTAAGGTGAACTGGTCAAGAAAAAGACAGCTCTATTGTTCAGTTTTCTCTGAGCTCTCCCAGTGCATTAATCCTCAGCAAAAAGTAGGCTGAACTTGTAGATGATAGACATTCAATACAGTCCAGGGAAAAGTAAATAAAGTAAAACCCAAGTCTTCTTCTTTAGCACATGTATGAAAGGTTAACTTGCTGCTCAGCCACGTGGACCTTCATGAAGACGTTTCACTTTAGGTGTCCTCTACTTCAGTACTTTACTCACAGCTCATTCACACATGTAGGCAACAGCATTCCTTAATTCGATGGAATCTGCAGCACTGGTTGTGATCAGTCTCATGAAAAGAAAAGGAAAGGTGGCGCGGAAGCCAAGGGAAGAGAGTTTCAAGACAGAGACGTTGTTTAAGATCTAACTCGGCTTGGCGGTCACAAAGATAAGGATTGAGAAGTAGTCCCCTGGACTTGTCAATGGAGAAATCATTGGGGGCTTCAAGGAGATCAGTTTCACGAGAGTAGTGGGGCAGAAACCAGATCGCAGTGTAGATGGGAGGGGAGAAATGGGGGGCAAGTCAAGAAATTGATGGCAAAGGGAAAGAAGGGAGGGGTGGATAGGAGGACAGGAGAATGGAATGGAGGAGAGCATTTCCTTGTGGCTCTTTAATATGGCTGGGAGGGGCCAAAAGAGAAGGAGAGCGTGAAGATGTAGGAAGAGGGGGTGGCATCCCGAGCCCAAGGAGGACTGGCGCCTGTCTTCAGCTCCCACCAGCTGGATGGTCCCTCCCTCTAGCTTTCCACGTAGGCTGTGGAAGTTGCCCCTTGCCTCCTTGGATCAGCTGCCCTTGATTCGTTCGTCCTTTTCTTATTTCTCAGCACATCTGGGTCATACGTTATGTGAAGACAAACAAATCACCACTGATGCTTAATTTTCTTGAAAAATCCCCCAGGCAGGTACCATTTTGGAGAACTACCTATTGTGCCTCAGCAAGCCAAAGTAGCCCATTTTTCCTCTCTCATTGGGAGAGATTGCTGTTTCTTGGAGAACCTGATGAAGAGGGTGACTCGCGCTTAGGAATAACGTTGCTTGAAAAGTGCAAAAGGTGAGGTAGTTTGGCTCTGAGGGGCCTCTGAGGCCTGAGACTTCCTGAGAGATGGCAGACTCACAGCTCCCATTTCCCTCTGACCCTGGGCTATGAGCTCATCAAATGAGATGGTAAATAAAGTCACTGACATGGTTTAAAGGATAATTTTGTTCTCTCTTGTTCACTCAGAGCAAACTGAATGGAATTTGCATACAACATATGGATGAACCATCCATACGATGGGGCTTGACCATATCCTCATGGTTCCCCTTCCCTTTTCTACATCTGGCCCCTTTAGCTCTGCAGACTTAACCCCACACCATCAGTCCACCCAGTCGGTCCACTGGACGTCTCTTCCTCTTTCGCATCTGGTCGTTGTCGTCACCTTGTTCTCCACTACCGCCTCCTGCAGTAGCTGTTAGGTCCAGAGAGGTTGGTTCAATGTGAGCAAGTAACTGTCAACTCCATGGACAGGTGGAAGTGACTTGGCAGCCGGGATGCGCCCACCCTGAGTTCATTATACCCATGAGGGTCAAGGAGAATGGGGATGCAGCTGGTCTGCAGAGCCCCGGCAGTTCTGAGACACATGTTCCTGGATCCACACGTTGCTCCATACCCAGCCTTGCCTTTCTTTTTTCTCTCTCTTGACTCCATCCAGGTTTCTGCTCTCCTTGTCCCTTTGGGGAGGGAGGCCAGTACCAGTCCAGGTGTAGTCCCCCAAAGCTTCCTACTTCCAAGCGTTACGTAGGCTTGTATATCCACTTGCTTGGGTTGCGCTGGCATTCGTGCCAACAAGTTGAGTGGTTTAAGCCCTAGGCTCTCTTTTCTGGCAAGAATGTGCCTAAAAATCTCCACCTCTGGTTTGGTGGCCCCTAAAAATTCCCAGTCAGTTTTGGTGAGGGGACACTTGGTGACAGTGTTGTCTTTCGAAATGAGTAGTTCCGTTACCGACGATACTTTGCTCCCCATACATTATTTATAAGGTTTCCCTGTTTGTATGTGCAAACTATTTGTGTGTATATTTTGAGAAATACATCGTACAGGCCTCTTTTTTATTTCTTCCACACACCCTAGAGATGTCATAGAGGCGGTAAATGTGTCCAACTTTTTGAGAAATTGGAACAATCAAGACTTACCTGTATGGAATGCTGTTAACGATGTCAATTCCCGCGACAGTACCTTTCATCTGACACACTTAGGGACTGTTAACAGATTAAAAGTAGTAAAAGACGCGGATAGAGAGAATTTTCATTATCTTGTGCACTGAAATCTTGGATTTTCGTTGGTTTGAATGGGCCTGAAAATGTATTTTTTTTAGTAGGGACATAGAAGCCTCTAGCGGTATTCTTAATAAAGCAAGGTGAGTTATAAGCAATCATCTGATGGAGGGTAAATGTACCACAGTCCAGTTTAAGAAAAATACAATATAAAAGTCTTACCATGGAAGAAAATCTTTATATGATCTTTTGTAAAAAAAAAAAAGCTTCAAGAAACATAAAGACATGACACCATATTCAGTTTAAAGTCAGTGACTTGTAAGCAAGGCAAAGCAAAGACAGTCTGATTAAGGCCGTTGCATTGTTGTGGCATTTTTTAGGTCTCACCCATTTCTGTGGCCTTTTTAGAACCTAAGCTTCTAGGGCACAGGGAACTTCATCTTGACGTAGGGCTGAGCAAATGCACGGAGCATTTCTCAATAAGTAGGCATTAAATTCTTAGTCCAGAAGGGGCCTTGAGATGCCCTCTCTTTACTCCTTGGTAGAACTGTTTTAACCATCCCCCGAAAACAGATTTTTTTCTTTAAATCTCAAAATTCAGAGAGTCCACAATCAGAACTTCCTTCTCATGTTGCCATGTGGTCTGCTGTGGGCATCTGTCGAATGGTGTGAACTCTGCGTGGGGAGTCTGGCCTACCCTCGAGGCCCATGGTTTGGGCTGCGGTGGTGCCATGCTGTGCTCAGGGGCCTCCTTTTTTGGAAGTCTGGGCTCCAGTGAGCCTTGGTCATGCTCTTTTATGGAACCTTGGGTGCTAGAGCACTCTGACCCTCAGTCTCATTTGCAGGTTCTGGGGAGGATTAAATGAGCTCATGAGATATCGAGGTGACTGAGGCAGAGTCGGCTCGGGATGAATCTTTGCTTCGTTTTCATTAGCTGCGGAGAAGACGATGACAGCTTGGTGCCTCTCCAAATTTAATATGGGTATGCCTCTCTTGGGGATCTTGTTAAATGCAGGGTGGTATTCAGTAGTTCTGGGTGGGGCCTGGATTCTGTGCTTCTAACAAGCTCCTAGGTGATGGTGACGCTGAGGGCAAGGGTTTGGCACCTGCGTTTCTCCCTTTCCGGAAGAGCAGGATGTCTGCCGCACCCCCACCCGAGAGGAGCAAACATCCGCAACGTGACTACTAGGAACCAGCTTCCCTCACAGGCAAGGGACCTGTACCACTGCTCCCAACCATCCTGTCTGAGGCGCAGCAAGCCAAAACACTGAAATGCTGAGGTTTGCAGCAAAGAGGAGGTTTATTCACAGGGCAGCCAAGCGAGGACGTGACGTGACAATAGGTCTCAAATCTGCCTCCCCAAAGGCAAGGGGCTTTGGGTATCTGTGGGATAAGGAATAAAGAAGCAGGGCAGTATGAGGCATGGGGAGCGTGAGGAAAGGTGATTGGAAAAAGGTGTGCTCATCATTGTTCTGAGCTGGCGTAACTAGGCTACAGGCCTCGGCACATTCTCAGGCTGGAGTTGGGGAAAACAGGAGCAGAATGGAAGATGACAGCGTGTGAAGGAGGTTTGGTGTCCATAGGTTCGGGGGCTGACGTGCTTCCTGCTGAAGCACCGAAGCCCGCCAAAGCCGTAAATGGGGTGCTGGGGAAAACAGGAGCAGAATGGAAGAAGACAGCGTATGAAGGAGGTGTGGTGTCTATAGGTTCAGGGTCTGACGGGGTTCCTGCTGAAGCACCGAAGCCCGCCAAAGCCGTAAATGGGGTGCTGGGGAAAACAGGAGCAGAATGGAAGAGCACAGCGTATGAAGGAGGTGTGGTGTCCATAGGTTCGGGGTCTGACGTGCTTCCTGCTGAAGCACCGATGCCCGCCAAAGCCGTAAATGGGGTGCTGGGGAAAACAGGAGCAGAATTGAAGAGGACAGCATGTGAAGGAGGTGTGGTGTCCATAGCTTCCATATTAGAGGTACTGCCTGCCTGATCTGAGAGCAGAGAGTGAAAGTGGGAGAGCCTCTTCCTAGATTCTAACTCCTCTGAATTTATAGCACTGGCTCTGCCTGGCTTTATGACATATCCATTGTACGTGTCACAGAGAAAGAGCGGGCGGGGCAGGGGGTGAGGCAGGGGTCACATGCAAGCCCAGCTGGTGGCTTAACCCCGGCCCAAAGGCAAAGGGCGGGGCCCCTTCTGGACTTTCTAGTGGCTGGGACGTCTGGCTGTGGGTGGCAGGTGTTTGGCACCAGCTGGGCCAGCATGCGCAGACTGTTGGGGACTGTGGAAACCTCCTCCAGAGCTCACCCTTCCTGGGGACTGGCTCTGCAGGCCCCTCAGCCCTGCGTATGTATCGGCCAGGCCTTCCCCACCACGGGGCCCAGAGGCCAGAGCCTGCTCAGACCTGAGGGCAGGAGGCAGCCAGAGCTTACCAGGGTGTGGGCCACCTCGTCCGGAGACCTCCCCAGCTCCTCTGCCAGACCTGGAGACAGGATCGCCTTCTCCAGGGCTGCTCAGCTGCCAGCATCACCATGAGCCAGGTGGCCAAGGTTTCTGAGCAGGAGATGCAGAGCCCTGATCCGACTGGATGCTGCAGCCCACGATGTCCCTTCCTGGCAGATAGGTTCTTTCTTCCCTTGTTGTTTGAAATTTGGTAAAAGAACATTTAACCCTTGGCCTGTCCTTCAGGGTATATAGATGGTAGTGGCTTAGCCGGGATTCGATCCAAGCCTGTGTGATTCCAGAGCTTGTGCTCTGGACTGTGGTGCCTCCTTATCGTATATGCTTCATGTGTTACTTGTTTTTTTTTTTTCTTGTAGTCCTTATGGTACTTAGCCCTAAGTGCCATACCTGTAACGAACAGCTACACTGCCCTGTAGGAGGTCTTCTTTTGTTCAACGCCTGAATTGGTCATCCACCACACTGTGTTCTAATCTCAGAAGATACAGGTCAGGGACCACCAGTTGTCAGCATGGCACCATTCCATATTTCGAATTGAGGCTTGAAGCCCGTATTTTCCCTTTGTCTAGTTTGAAGTATCCAGATATGTAAAGATGATATTCTAGATAAATCATGGGCTATCCTGAAAGAAATTCACCAGTGAATTGTTCCGTATGGATTAGAAGCCAGCTTCTCTGGCCTTCCTGGAGTATATCCAGTAAGGCGTCTCATTCATGTCTAGAAAGCAACTATATCATTTATTGCAACTTCAGCGTGGAGCGATGTGTTGGTATAAAGTACGATCAACACAA
The DNA here is from genome assembly GCF_937001465.1 of Orcinus orca. Classification (NCBI taxonomy): domain Eukaryota; kingdom Metazoa; phylum Chordata; class Mammalia; order Artiodactyla; family Delphinidae; genus Orcinus; species Orcinus orca. The sequence continues at coordinate 91,225,328 of NC_064570.1, forward strand.
TTTGGTCATTGTGAGTATGACAGCTGGGTCCACTCTTTACTACACATATGTAACTCTAGGGATTCTTATGCCCAAGGGAGGAGACGTACTCTTGGCTGTCTAGGACAAGGGAAGCATGTGTTGTTATTCAGGAGCTGGAAGCTTCAGCATGACAGGTAGGAATTGAACAATCGTGGTCTATACATCACTTGACCTTGCTTAAAACTTGTTTCTTTGGCTTGCTTCATTGGAGTGTTCTCTCCCTCCTAGGCTGACATTGTCTGTTATGTATCACGCATGAGACATATAGAAGTTTCAGAACCCAAAATCATATAGATCAGTAAAAATGTATATATATATATATATATAAAAATCTATTGAAACTCACACTGGGCTTAATTCATATATTCCAAAATCAGTTTGACCCTCTGCTCATGAGATTCTTTTTATGGTATGTCCCATCAAATCTGGGCTTCCATCCCCAATAAATTTTGGGGTTGAAGGACACAAAAGCTTTTGCTCAGACCTAAATTCTGTCTGAAAACAAGGGAAATATTATAAGCCCTTTGTAACCTCTCCAAGAGCAGAAATTATTTACAGCTGTGGCATTGAACCATAATTCCTCGATCTCATTTGAGAAGAGTTCAGTTAGAAACAGTGTCTTGATTTTTGTTTCTTTTGTTTCTTCCCTGTTTTCTTGTCTTGCTTACCAACAATCCATTGTAATTCATCAGTTAGTATGGCAGCAGGCTGAGTGTTCCCTGGAGCTCATTAAATGAAGTGTTTTTCCTAAAATGACGTTTGTCTCCTTGTTTTCAGCCCCTCTTCTTTCCTCTGCCCTTGACTATAACCAGAGCTCAGCAAAAGCTGAGTGACTTTGTGCAGACCTTACTTAGGCTCAGCCTTTTTTTCTTCATTATTTTATTCATGGCTCCTCCGTTTCATTGTTTGCCTTCTCGAAATGTGTTGAAATCTTTCTGTGGTTGATGACTTCCAAAATATCTTGGCTTTTATTGGTTGATTAATTTTGGTATTTCTACAGTTTTATTTAGATATGGTTTCAGGAGGAACAGAAAGTAAATATATTTCCTAGTCTGCCATCTTGAGCTGAAAATCCCTGTGGATTTTAGCATCCAATGTTCCCATGGGAAAACACCCAACCATGGCCTTAATAGATGTAACACTCAAGATTTCAGCTTTTCTTGAGCAATCACTAAGGATTTCATATGTGGTCATTTCTAATGGGGAAATTATAACTATCTCATGACGTTGATTTGAGGATTAAATTAGATAATGAACATGAAAATGCTTTGTAAGATTTAAAAATCTGTAAAACTGTTTTTTGTTATTATTTGATTTGTTGCTATTTCAACTTCACTTGACAGTTGTTTATGACCTTGCCTATGTGAGAAAATGCCCTCTGGGTTATTTTTTTGAAAGCCAGAATGTATTTTTCAACAGCTCAATGGAACTGGCATCATTTGTGAAGGTTAAGGGTGAAGGGGTAAATGTTTCTTGACACCTATCACTTTACAGTGTTTTCAGGAACTAACTGACTCATGTATTCCTCTTCCAAATTTGGTTGAGGACCTCCTACCAGCCACATGCTTTACGTCAGGTGTTGGAAAGCATTTTCTGGATTTTAAAGATCTTAGGCTTTGTGGGCCATATAGAGTTTCTGTAGCTTCTCCTCCTCTTTCCTCTTCAACAAGCTTTCTAAACGTGAGAACCATTATTAGCTCACAGTCCCACAGATCCAGACTGAGAGCCTGATTTGATTCGTGGCCATTATTTGCCAATTCCTGCTCTGCGTCTTCACTGAGGAGGGGGACCATGTTTGAGTAATCAGTTCTTTGAATCAACTGTTGGTCTTCTGGGCCTTGTCCTTGCTCTCCTACAGTCTCTAATCAGCGTGGCATCCAGAGAGATCTTGTTAAAACATAAGTCAGATCATGTCACTCAAATTTCTTCAATGGCTTCTTCACAGAAAATGCAAAGTCCTCAGAGTGCCTCCACAGACCTAGAAATCTGGGTGTCTGTTTCCTCTCTGACTGTTTCCTTCTCCTCTCCAATTTGCTCGTTCTGTTTTCCACACGCTGACATCCTTTCTGCTCCTTGGATACTCCAAGCCTACTCTTGCCTCATTGACTTTCTGCCGCAGGCCAGCCGCAGAAAGAGGATTTCACCACCCAGGGTCAGAAGGGAAGGGGTAAGGAACTGAAGTAGCACTGACGAATGGGGTCAGAAGCCCATGGGTCAGAAGGCTGCAATGAGAAGCCTAGTCACCGCAACAAAGAATAGACCCCCGCTCGCCGAAACTAGAGAAAGCTCGCATGCAGCAATGAAGACCCAATGCAGCCAAAAATAAATAAATAAAAAATAAAGTATAGAATCTTAAAAAAAATCTATAAAGAATATTACAAGAATAGAATCACAGGCCAGTTTCTCCTTTGAACATGCATGCAAAATGTGTAAAGAGAAGCACAAACTATATCCATGGTATGTAAAACAATCATATATCAGAATCAAAGTAGCTTTATTCTTCTGGCAATGCAAGGTTGCTTTAATGTCCAAACGTGAAACTGATCCCAGGAATGAATTAGAGTGGGAGAAAAGTCATTTAAAACAGAAATCTTGGGACTTCCCTGGTGGTCCAGTGTTTAGAACATGGCGCGTTCACTGCTGGGGCCCTGGGGTCCAATCCCAGGTCAGGGAACTAAGATCCTGCAAGACATGAGGCAGGGCCCCGAAAAAAAAAAAAGGAAAGAAAGAAGCCTTAACCAGGAGAAGCACAAGATCGAATAAACATAACAGATAACACCTTATGAAAAGTAGGTGAAGATTATGGAATATTCTAAAATTTAAAACAAAAAGAAACTTTTAAAGATTCAAAAGGATGTGACAAATATTGTACATAGGCCAAAATAAAATGAAATAAAATATACAAATGATGGGAGCCCAAAATTCCAGATGCCCAAGTCCTGTCTCTGAAGATTCTCATTCAATGGGTTCAGGATTTCCTCCTTATTTAAAAACCTACAGGTGATTCTGGTACGATTCCCAGACACAATGTAAAGCTTCTCTTTTACAGGAAAGAATACCAGATTATTTTGTTATCTTATAGTTATACTAACAGGTTGTACTATTGACGGATAAGTCTGCTGTGAAAATGCACCCCCACTAGGGATAAAAAAGGAACTAGTAGTCTCTACTGCTACTTGGTGGCAGCACGCATGTATTGCAAGGGCAATTATTGTAGCAATCCAAATTAGTGGAACATTTTAGAATTGGAAGACGACATACAGATCATCTAGTCAAGCTTCCAACTATTATAGTTGTGAAAACTAAGGCCCATATAAATGAAATGATTTATCTCCAAAGAGCATTAGTGAAAGTATGAAATAAAAAATATCTCTGAACTTTTAATTTAGTGCTGTTTTTATTAATCTCAAGTATTAGCTTAAACTTCAGTGTGACAGATTTGGGATTGAATTCCTGCTCACGTTTACTGATTGCGTGTCTTTTAGTAAGTTACTAAAACACTTTTTTTTTAAATAGACGTATTTAATTATTTATCTTTGGCTGCCTAGGCTCTTCGTTGCTGTGCACGGGCTTTCCCTAGTTGCGGTGGGCGGGGGCTGTTCTTTGTTGCAGTACGCGGGCTTCTCATTGTGGTGGCTTCTCGTTGTTGCTGAGCACGGGGTCTAGGTGCGTGGGCTTCAGTAGTTGTGGTTCATGGGCTCTAGCACGCAGGCTCAGTAGTTGTGGCACATGGTCTTAGTTGCTCCGCGCCATGTGGGATCTTCCCGGACCCGGGCTCAAACGTGTGTCCCGTGCACTGGCAGGTGGATCCTTAACCAGTGCGCCAACAGGGAAGCCCTACTAATACACTTTTAACTTTGCTTTTCACGTATGTAAAATGGTGAGCCTTGACTGATATAGAATATGAGATAACCTAGCACTGTTCTTAACACATATATGTAGTTAAAACTTTTTGGCTCTCATCCCTCTTAAACAGCCTCTATCCTCTTAATAATGAATGTGTCTTTCAGCTAGCAGAGCACCCCAGAGCTGACCACATTCTGGCAAGAGATATAGGATTCTTTTTCTTACTGGGGGTTCTTTATACCTGATAGTTGAAGTGCACTTCAACATGAACAACTCTTGGTTATACTGTAGTAATGGATTTGATGGACGAATTTTAGAAAGTAATATGCAGGAATTGAGCTGCCTTACCCTCAAGAAATATAATTCGATAGTGGTGGCTAGAACGATAAACAGTGTTTGGACAGGGAGTCCATATTGGATGTGAACTTCCTGTACTCCCATTCGTCTATTAAGAATAAAGAGAATCCTTTCAAAATGTGTTTTAAAGGGCAGTTATTTCTTTCTGCCTCATTTAAGTTACCTGCAAGAAAAAGACAATCTCCTGCATCCTTGTTTAATAGGCTTTTAATATAAAGCAGATAATTTTTTGCAACATTTCCCAAACTTTTCATTATCGAATTGGCTGAGGCTTCTCAACGATTATCATTTCACAACAATATCTCCATCTTCAGCTTCTTTCAATGAATTGGCCTAATAGATGTGCCATTAAAACAGAGCTTCACTCTCAACGTATTTTTAATTTTGTATTCAAACGGTATGAAGGATTCAGCCATAACAGTGAGTGGGTTTCTGATACATGCTACATGATGGATGCAACTAAGTGAAAGAAGGCTACATATTGTATGGTTCCATTTATATGAAATGTCCAGCAGTGGCAAATCCATACACACAGAAAAGATTCTACATTCGTGGTTGCCAGGGGTTTGGAAGAGAGGGAAATAGGGAATGACTCCTTAAAATGGGTGTAGGTTTCCTCTTGGTTGATGAAGATGTTTTGCAGCTCGGCAGTGGTGATAGTTGCACAACATTGTGACAGTAGTAAATTCCACTGAATGGTACAGTGAATTGTAAAATGATCCAAATGGTGAATTTTGTGTTATGTTCATTTTACTACAATAAAAAGGAGAAAGAATTCGGGAAAGACTTAGAGTTTGGGAAACTAAGGTGAACTGGTCAAGAAAAAGACAGCTCTATTGTTCAGTTTTCTCTGAGCTCTCCCAGTGCATTAATCCTCAGCAAAAAGTAGGCTGAACTTGTAGATGATAGTCATTCAACACAGTCCAGGGAAAAGTAAATAAAGCAAAACCCAACTCTTCTTCTTTAGCACATGTATGAAAGGTTAACTTGCTGCTCAGCCACGTGGACCTTCATGAAGACGTTTCACTTTAGGTGTCCTCTACTTCAGTACTTTACTCACAGCTCATTCACACATGTAGGCAACAGCATTCCTTAATTCGATGGAATCTGCAGCACTGGTTGTGATCAGTCTCATGAAAAGAAAAGGAAAGGTGGCGCGGAAGCCAAGGGAAGAGAGTTTCAAGACAGAGACGTTGTTTAAGATCTAACTCGGCTTGGCGGTCACAAAGATAAGGATTGAGAAGTAGTCCCCTGGACTTGTCAATGGAGAAATCATTGGGGGCTTCAAGGAGATCAGTTTCACGAGAGTAGTGGGGCAGAAACCAGATCGCAGTGTAGATGGGAGGGGAGAAATGGGGGGCAAGTCAAGAAATTGATGGCAAAGGGAAAGAAGGGAGGGGTGGATAGGAGGACAGGAGAATGGAATGGAGGAGAGCATTTCCTTGTGGCTCTTTAATATGGCTGGGAGGGGCCAAAAGAGAAGGAGAGCGTGAAGATGTAGGAAGAGGGGGTGGCATCCCGAGCCCAAGGAGGACTGGCGCCTGTCTTCAGCTCCACCAGCTGGATGGTCCCTCCCTCTAGCTTTCCACGTAGGCTGTGGAAGTTGCCCCTTGCCTCCTTGGATCAGCTGCCCTTGATTCGTTCGTCCTTTTCTTATTTCTCAGCACATCTGGGTCATACGTTATGTGAAGACAAACAAATCACCACTGATGCTTAATTTTCTTGAAAAATCCCCCAGGCAGGTACCATTTTGGAGAACTACCTATTGTGCCTCAGCAAGCCAAAGTAGCCCATTTTTCCTCTCTCATTGGGAGAGATTGCTGTTTCTTGGAGAACCTGATGAAGAGGGTGACTCGCGCTTAGGAATAACGTTGCTTGAAAAGTGCAAAAGGTGAGGTAGTTTGGCTCTGAGGGGCCTCTGAGGCCTGAGACTTCCTGAGAGATGGCAGACTCACAGCTCCCATTTCCCTCTGACCCTGGGCTATGAGCTCATCAAATGAGATGGTAAATAAAGTCACTGACATGGTTTAAAGGATAATTTTGTTCTCTCTTGTTCACTCAGAGCAAACTGAATGGAATTTGCATACAACATATGGATGAACCATCCATACGATGGGGCTTGACCATATCCTCATGGTTCCCCTTCCCTTTTCTACATCTGGCCCCTTTAGCTCTGCAGACTTAACCCCACACCATCAGTCCACCCAGTCGGTCCACTGGACGTCTCTTCCTCTTTCGCATCTGGTCGTTGTCGTCACCTTGTTCTCTACTACCGCCTCCTGCAGTAGCTGTTAGGTCCAGAGAGGTTGGTTCATTGTGAGCAAGTAACTGTCAACTCCATGGACAGGTGGAAGTGACTTGGCAGCCGGGATGCGCCCACCCTGAGTTCATTATACCCATGAGGGTCAAGGAGAATGGGGATGCAGCTGGTCTGCAGAGCCCCGGCAGTTCTGAGACACATGTTCCTGGATCCACACGTTGCTCCATACCCAGCCTTGCCTTTCTTTTTTCTCTCTCTTGACTCCATCCAGGTTTCTGCTCTCCTTGTCCCTTTGGGGAGGGAGGCCAGTACCAGTCCAGGTGTAGTCCCCCAAAGCTTCCTACTTCCAAGCGTTACGTAGGCTTGTATATCCACTTGCTTGGGTTGCCCTGGCATTCGTGCCAACAAGTTGAGTGGTTTAAGCCCTAGGCTCTCTTTTCTGGCAAGAATGTGCCTAAAAATCTCCACCTCTGGTTTGGTGGCCCCTAAAAATTCCCAGTCAGTTTTGGTGAGGGGACACTTGGTGACAGTGTTGTCTTTCGAAATGAGTAGTTCCGTTACCGACGATACTTTGCTCCCCATACATTATTTATAAGGTTTCCCTGTTTGTATGTGCAAACTATTTGTGTGTATATTTTGAGAAATACATTGTACAGGCCTCTTTTTTATTTCTTCCACACACCCTAGAGATGTCATAGAGGCGGTAAATGTGTCCAACTTTTTGAGAAATTGGAACAATCAAGACTTACCTGTATGGAATGCTGTTAACGATGTCAATTCCCGTGACAGTACCTTTCATCTGACACACTTAGGGACTGTTAACAGATTAAAAGTAGTAAAAGACGCGGATAGAGAGAATTTTCATTATCTTGTGCACTGAAATCTTGGATTTTCGTTGGTTTGAATGGGCCTGAAAATGTATTATTTTTAGTAGGGACATAGAAGCCTCTAGCGGTATTCTTAATAAAGCAAGGTGAGTTATAAGCAATCATCTGATGGAGGGTAAATGTACCACAGTCCAGTTTAAGAAAAATACAATATAAAAGTCTTACCATGGAAGAAAATCTTTATATGATCTTTTGTAAAAAAAAAAAAAAGCTTCAAGAAACATAAAGACATGACACCATATTCAGTTTAAAGTCAGTGACTTGTAAGCAAGGCAAAGCAAAGACAGTCTGATTAAGGCCGTTGCATTGTTGTGGCATTTTTTAGGTCTCACCCATTTCTGTGGCCTTTTTAGAACCTAAGCTTCTAGGGCACAGGGAACTTCATCTTGACGTAGGGCTGAGCAAATGCACGGAGCATTTCTCAATAAGTAGGCATTAAATTCTTAGTCCAGAAGGGGCCTTGAGATGCCCTCTCTTTACTCCTTGGTAGAACTGTTTTAACCATCCCCCGAAAACAGATTTTTTTCTTTAAATCTCAAAATTCAGAGAGTCCACAATCAGAACTTCCTTCTCATGTTGCCATGTGGTCTGCTGTGGGCATCTGTCGAATGGTGTGAACTCTGCGTGGGGAGTCTGGCCTACCCTCGAGGCCCATGGTTTGGGCTGCGGTGGTGCCATGCTGTGCTCAGGGGCCTTCTTTTTTGGAAGTCTGGGCTCCAGTGAGCCTTGGTCATGCTCTTTTATGGAACCTTGGGTGCTAGAGCACTCTGACCCTCAGTCTCATTTGCAGGTTCTGGGGAGGATTAAATGAGCTCATGTGATATCCAGGTGACTGAGGCAGAGTCGGCTCGGGATGAATCTTTGCTTCGTTTTCATTAGCTGCGGAGAAGACGATGACAGCTTGGTGCCTCTCCAACTTTAATATGGGTATGCCTCTCTTGGGGATCTTGTTAAATGCAGGCTGGTATTCAGTAGTTCTGGGTGGGGCCTGGATTCTGTGCTTCTAACAAGCTCCTAGGTGACGGTGACGCTGAGGGCAAGGGTTTGGCACCTGCGTTTCTCCCTTTCCGGAAGAGCAGGATGTCTGCCACACCCCCACCCGAGAGGAGCAAACATCCGCAACGTGACTACTAGGAACCAGCTTCCCTCACAGGCAAGGGACCTGTACCACTGCTCCGAACCATCCTGTCTGAGGCGCAGCAAGCCAAAACACTGAAATGCTGAGGTTTGCAGCAAAGAGGAGGTTTATTCACAGGGCAGCCAAGCGAGGACGTGACGTGACAATAGGTCTCAAATCTGCCTCCCCAAAGGCAAGGGGCTTTGGGTATCTGTGGGATAAAGAATAAAGAAGCAGGGCAGTATGAGGCATGGGGAGCGTGAGGAAAGGTGATTGGAAAAAGGTGTGCTCATCATTGTTCTGAGCTGGCGTAACTAGGCTACAGGCCTCGGCACATTCTCAGGCTGGAGTTGGGGAAAACAGGAGCAGAATGGAAGATGACAGCGTGTGAAGGAGGTGTGGTGTCCATAGGTTCGGGGTCTGACGTGCTTCCTGCTGAAGCACCGATGCCCATCAAAGCCGTAAATGGGGTGCTGGGGAAAACAGGAGCAGAATGGAAGATGACAGCGTGTGAGGGAAGTGTGGTGTCCATAGGTTCGGGGTCTGACGTGCTTCCTGCTGAAGCACCGACGCCCGCCAAAGCCGTAAATGGGGTGCTGGGGAAAACAGGAGCAGAATGGAAGATGACAGCCTGTGAAGGAGGTGTGGTGTCCATAGGTTCGGGGTCTGACGTGCTTCCTGCTGAAGCACCGATGCCCGCCAAATCCGTAAATGGGGTGCTGGGGAAAACAGGAGCAGAATGGAAGAGGACAGCGTGTGAAGGAGGTGTGGTGTCCATAGCTTCCATATTAGAGGTACTGCCTGCCTGATCTGAGAGCAGAGAGTGAAAGTGGGAGAGCCTCTTCCTAGATTCTAACTCCTCTGAATTTATAGCACTGGCTCTGCCTGGCTTTATGACATATCCATCGTACGTGTCACAGAGAAAGAGCGGGCGGGGCAGGGGGTGAGGCAGGGGTCACATGCAAGCCCAGCTGGTGGCTTAACCCTGGCCCAAAGGCAAAGGGCGGGGCCCCTTCTGGACTTTCTAGTGGCTGGGACGTCTGGCTGTGGGTGGCAGGTGTTTGGCACCAGCTGGGCCACCATGTGCAGACTGTTGGGGACTGTGGAAGCCTCCTCCAGAGCTCACCCTTCCTGGGGACTGGCTCTGCAGGCCCCTCAGCCCTGCGTATGTATCGGCCAGGCCTTCCCCACCACGGGGCCCAGAGGCCAGAGCCTGCTCAGACCTGAGGGCAGGAGGCAGCCAGAGCTTACCAGGGTGTGGGCCACCTCGTCCGGAGACCTCCCCAGCTCCTCTGCCAGACCTGGAGACAGGATCGCCTTCTCCAGGGCTGCTCAGCTGCCAGCATCACCATGAGCCAGGTGGCCAAGGTTTCTGAGCAGGAGATGCAGAGCCCTGATCCGACTGGATGCTGCAGCCCACGATGTCCCTTCCTGGCAGATAGGTTCTTTCTTCACTTCTTGTTTGAATTTTGGTAAAAGAACATTTAACCCTTGGCCTGTCCTTCAGGGTATATAGACGGTAGTGGCTTAGCCGGGATTCGATCCAAGCCTGTGTGATTCCAGAGCTTGTGCTCTGGACTGTGGTGCCTCCTTATCGTATATGCTTCATGTGTTACTTGTTTTTTTTTTTCTTGTAGTCCTTATGATACTTAGCCCTAAGTGCCATACCTGTAACGAACAGCTACACTGCCCTGTAGGAGGTCTTCTTTTGTTCAACGTCTGAATTGGTCATCCACCACACTGTGTTCTAATCTCAGAAGATACAGGTCAGGGACCACCAGTTGTCAGCATGGCACCATTCCATATTTCGAATTGAGGCTTGAAGCCCGTATTTTCCCTTTGTCTAGTTTGAAGGATCCAGATATGTAAAGATGATATTCTAGATAAATCATGGGCTATCCTGAAAGAAATTCACCTGTGAATTGTTCCGTATGGATTAGAAGCCAGCTTCTCTGGCCTTCCTGGAGTATATCCAGTAAGGCGTCTCATTCATGTCTAGAAAGCAACTATATCATTTATTGCAACTTCAGCGTGGAGCGATGTATTGGTATAAAGTACGATCAACACAATTTGGTCATTGTGAGTATGACAGCTGGGTCCACTCTTTACTACACATATGTAACTCTAGGGATTCTTATGCCCAAGGGAGGAAACGTACTCTTGGCTGTCTAGGACAAGGGAAGCATGTGTTGTTATTCAGGAGCTGGAAGCTTCAGCATGACAGGTAGGAATTGAACAATCGTGGTCTATACATCACTTGACCTTGCTTAAAACTTGTTTCTTTGGCTTGCTTCATTGGAGTGTTTTCTCCCTCCTGGGCTGACATTGTCTGTTATGTATCACGCATGAGACATATAGAAGTTTCAGAACCCAAAATCATATAGATCAGTAAAAATGTATATATATATATATATATATATATATATATATATATATATATATATATATATATATATATATAAATCTATTGAAACTCACACTGGGCTTAATTCATATATTCCAAAATCAGTTTGACCCTCTGCTCATGAGATTCTTTTTATGGTATGTCCCATCAAATCTGGGCTTCCATCCCCAATAAATTTTGGGGTTGAAGGACACAAAAGCTTTTGCTCAGACCTAAATTCTGTCTGAAAAAAAGGGAAATATTATAAGCCCTTTGTAACCTCTCCAAGAGCAGAAATGATTTACAGCTGTGGCATTGAACCATAATTCCTCGATCTCATTTGAGAAGAGTTCAGTTAGAAACAGTGTCTTGATTTTTGTTTCTTTTGTTTCTTCCCTGTTTTCTTGTCTTGCTTACCAACAATCCATTGTAATTCATCAGTTAGTATGGCAGCAGGCTGAGTGTTCCCTGGAGCTCATTAAATGAAGTGTTTTTCCTAAAATGACGTTTGTCTCCTTGTTTTCAGCCCCTCTTCTTTCCTCTGCCCTTGACTATAACCAGAGCTCAGCAAAAGCTGAGTGACTTTGTGCAGACCTTACTTAGGCTCAGCCTTTTTTTCTTCATTATTTTATTCATGGCTCCTCCGTTTCATTGTTTGCCTTCTCGAAATGTGTTGAAATCTTTCTGTGGTTGATGACTTCCAAAATATCTTGGCTTTTATTGGTTGATTAATTTTGGTATTTCTACAGTTTTATTTAGATATGGTTTCAGGAGGAACAGAAAGTAAATATATTTCCTAGTCTGCCATCTTGAGCTGAAAATCCCTGTGGATTTTAGCATCCAATGTTCCCATGGGAAAACACCCAACCATGGCCTTAATAGATGTAACACTCAAGATTTCAGCTTTTCTTGAGCAATCACTAAGGATTTCATATGTGGTCATTTCTAATGGGGAAATTATAACTATCTCATGACGTTGATTTGAGGATTAAACTAGATAATGAACATGAAAATGCTTTGTAAGATTTAAAAATCTGTAAAACTGTTTTTTGTTATTATTTGATTTGTTGCTATTTCAGCTTCACTTGACAGTTGTTTATGACCTTGCCTATGTGAGAAAATGCCCTCTGGGTTATGTTTTTGAAAGCCAGAATGTATTTTTCAACAGCTCAATGGAACTGGCATCATTTGTGAAGGTTAAGGGTGAAGGGGTAAATGTTTCTTGACACCTATCACTTTACAGTGTTTTCAGGAACTAACTGACTCATGTATTCCTCTTCCAAATTTGGTTGAGGACCTCCTACCAGCCACATGCTTTACGTCAGGTGTTGGAAAGCATTTTCTGGATTTTAAAGATCTTAGGCTTTGTGGGCCATATAGAGTTTCTGTAGCTTCTCCTCCTCTTTCCTCTTCAACAAGCTTTCTAAACGTGAGAACCATTATTAGCTCACAGTCCCACAGATCCAGGCTGAGAGCCTGATTTGATTCGTGGCCATTATTTGCCAATTCCTGCTCTGCGTCTTCACTGAGGAGGGGGACCATGTTTGAGTAATCAGTTCTTTGAATCAACTGTTGGTCTTCTGGGCCTTGTCCTTGCTCTCCTACAGTCTCTAATCAGCGTGGCATCCAGAGAGATCTTGTTAAAACATAAGTCAGATCATGTCACACAAATTTCTTCAATGGCTTCTTCACAGAAAATGCAAAGTCCTCAGAGTGCCTCCACAGACCTAGAAATCTGGGTGTCTGTTTCCTCTCTGACTGTTTCCTTCTCCTCTCCAATTTGCTCGCTCTGTTTTCCACACGCTGACATCCTTTCTGCTCCTTGGATACTCCAAGCCTACTCTTGCCTCATTGACTTTCTGCCACAGGCCAGCCGCAGAAAGAGGATTTCACCGCCCAGGGTCAGAAGGGAAGGGGTAAGGAACTGAAGTAGCACCGACGAATGGGGTCAGAAGCCCATGGGTCAGAAGGCTGCAATGAGAAGCCTAGTCACCGCAACAAAGAATAGACCCCCGCTCGCCGAAACTAGAGAAAGCTCGCATGCAGCAATGAAGACCCAATGCAGCCAAAAATAAATAAATAAAAAATAAAGTATAGAATCTTAAAAAAAATCTATAAAGAATATTACAAGAATAGAATCACAGGCCAGTTTCTCCTTTGAACATGCATGCAAAATGTGTAAAGAGAAGCACAAACTATATCCATGGTATGTAAAACAATCATATATCAGAATCAAAGTAGCTTTATTCTTCTGGCAATGCAAGGTTGCTTTAATGTCCAAACGTGAAACTGATCCCAGGAATGAATTAGAGTGGGAGAAAAGTCATTTAAAACAGAAATCTTGGGACTTCCCTGGTGGTCCAGTGTTTAGAACATGGCACGTTCACTGCTGGGGCCCTGGGGTCCAATCCCAGGTCAGGGAACTAAGATCCTGCAAGACATGAGGCAGGGCCCCGAAAAAAAAAAGGAAAGAAAGAAGCCTTAACCAGGAGAAGCACAAGATCGAATAAACATAACAGATAACACCTTATGAAAAGTAGGTGAAGATTATGGAATATTCTAAAATTTAAAACAAAAAGAAACTTTTAAAGATTCAAAAGGATGTGACAAATATTGTACATAGGCCAAAATAAAATGAAATAAAATATACAAATGATGGGAGCCCAAAATTCCAGATGCCCAAGTCCTGTCTCTGAAGATTCTCATTCAATGGGTTCAGGATTTCCTCCTTATTGAAAAACCTACAAGTGATTCTGGTACGATTCCCAGACACAATGTAAAGCTTCTCTTTTACAGGAAAGAATACCAGATTATTTTGTTATCTTATAGTTATACTAACAGGTTGTACTATTGACGGATAAGTCCGCTGTGAAAATGCACCCCCACTAGGGATAAAAAAGGAACTAGTAGTCTCTACTGCTACTTGGTGGCAGCACGCATGTATTGCAAGGGCAATTATTGTAGCAATCCAAATTAGTGGAACATTTTAGAATTGGAAGACGACATACAGATCATCTAGTCAAGCTTCCAACTATTATAGTTGTGAAAACTAAGGCCCATATAAATGAAATGATTTATCTCCAAAGAGCATTAGTGAAAGTATGAAATAAAAAATATCTCTGAACTTTTAATTTAGTGCTGTTTTTATTAATCTCAAGTATTAGCTTAAACTTCAGTGTGACAGATTTGGGATTGAATTCCTGCTCACGTTTACTGATTGCGTGTCTTTTAGTAAGTTACTAAAACACTTTTTTTTTAAATAGACGTATTTAATTATTTATCTTTGGCTGCCTAGGCTCTTCGTTGCTGTGCACGGGCTTTCCCTAGTTGCGGTGGGCGGGGGCTACACTTTGTTGCAGTACGCGGGCTTCTCATTGTGGTGGCTTCTCGTTGTTGCTGAGCATGGGGTCTAGGTGCGTGGGCTTCAGTAGTTGTGGTTCACGGGCTCTAGCACACAGGCTCAGTAGTTGTGGCACATGGTCTTAGTTGCTCCGCGCCATGTGGGATCTTCCCGGACCAGGGCTCAAACGTGTGTCCCGTGCACTGGCAGGTGGATCCTTAACCAGTGCGCCAACAGGGAAGCCCTACTAATACACTTTTAACTTTGCTTTTCACGTATGTAAAATGGTGAACCTTGACTGATATAGAATATGAGATAACCTAGCACTGTTCTTAACACATATATGTAGTTAAAACTTTTTGGCTCTCATCCCTCTTAAACAGCCTCTATCCTCTTAATAATGAATGTGTCTTTCAGCTAGCAGAGCACCCCAGAGCTGACCACATTCTGGCAAGAGATATAGGATTCTTTTTCTTACTGGGGGTTCTTTATACCTGATAGTTGAAGTGCACTTAAACATGAACAACTCTTGTTTATACTGTAGTAATGGATTTGATGGACGAATTTTAGAAAGTAATATGCAGGAATTGAGCTGCCTTACCCTCAAGAAATATAATTCGATAGTGGTGGCTAGAACGATAAACAGTGTTTGGACAGGGAGTCCATATTGGATGTGAACTTCCTGTACTCCCATTCGTCTATTAAGAATAAAGAGAATCCTTTCAAAATGTGTTTTAAAGGGCAGTTATTTCTTTCTGCCTCATTTAAGTTACCTGCAAGAAAAAGACAATCTCCTGCATCCTTGTTTAATAGGCTTTTAATATAAAGCAGATAATTTTTTGCAACATTTCCCAAACTTTTCATTATCGAATTGGCTGAGGCTTCTCAACGATTATCATTTCACAACAATATCTCCATCTTCAGCTTCTTTCAATGAGTTGGCCTAATAGATGTGCCATTAAAACAGAGCTTCACTCTCAACGTATTTTTAATTTTGTATTCAAACGGTATGAAGGATTCAGCCATAACAGTGAGTGGGTTTCTGATACATGCTACATGATGGATGCAACTAAGTGAAAGAAGGCTACATATTGTATGGTTCCATTTATATGAAATGTCCAGCAGTGGCAAATCCATACACACAGAAAAGATTCTACATTCGTGGTTGCCAGGGGTTTGGAAGAGAGGGAAATAGGGAATGACTCCTTAAAATGGGTGTAGGTTTCCTCTTGGTTGATGAAGATGTTTTGCAGCTCGGCAGTGGTGATAGTTGCACAACATTGTGACAGTAGTAAATTCCACTGAATGGTACAGTGAATTGTAAAATGATCCAAATGGTGAATTTTGTGTTATGTTCATTTTACTACAATAAAAAGGAGAAAGAATTCGGGAAAGACTTAGAGTTTGGGAAACTAAGGTGAACTGGTCAAGAAAAAGACAGCTCTATTGTTCAGTTTTCTCTGAGCTCTCCCAGTGCATTAATCCTCAGCAAAAAGTAGGCTGAACTTGTAGATGATAGTCATTCAACACAGTCCAGGGAAAAGTAAATAAAGTAAAACCCAACTCTTCTTCTTTAGCACATGTATGAAAGGTTAACTTGCTGCTCAGCCACGTGGACCTTCATGAAGACGTTTCACTTTAGGTGTCCTCTACTTCAGTACTTTACTCACAGCTCATTCACACATGTAGGCAACAGCATTCCTTAATTCGATGGAATCTGCAGCACTGGTTGTGATCAGTCTCATGAAAAGAAAAGGAAAGGTGGCGCGGAAGCCAAGGGAAGAGAGTTTCAAGACAGAGACGTTGTTTAAGATCTAACTCGGCTTGGCGGTCACAAAGATAAGGATTGAGAAGTAGTCCCCTGGACTTGTCAATGGAGAAATCATTGGGGGCTTCAAGGAGATCAGTTTCACGAGAGTAGTGGGGCAGAAACCAGATCGCAGTGTAGATGGGAGGGGAGAAATGGGGGGCAAGTCAAGAAATTGATGGCAAAGGGAAAGAAGGGAGGGGTGGATAGGAGGACAGGAGAATGGAATGGAGGAGAGCATTTCCTTGTGGCTCTTTAATATGGCTGGGAGGGGCCAAAAGAGAAGGAGAGCGTGAAGATGTAGGAAGAGGGGGTGGCATCCCGAGCCCAAGGAGGACTGGCGCCTGTCTTCAGCTCCACCAGCTGGATGGTCCCTCCCTCTAGCTTTCCACGTAGGCTGTGGAAGTTGCCCCTTGCCTCCTTGGATCAGCTGCCCTTGATTCGTTCGTCCTTTTCTTATTTCTCAGCACATCTGGGTCATACGTTATGTGAAGACAAACAAATCACCACTGATGCTTAATTTTCTTGAAAAATCCCCCAGGCAGGTACCATTTTGGAGAACTACCTATTGTGCCTCAGCAAGCCAAAGTAGCCCATTTTTGGTCTCTCATTGGGAGAGATTGCTGTTTCTTGGAGAACCTGATGAAGAGGGTGACTCGCGCTTAGGAATAACGTTGCTTGAAAAGTGCAAAAGGTGAGGTAGTTTGGCTCTGAGGGGCCTCTGAGGCCTGAGACTTCCTGAGAGATGGCAGACTCACAGCTCCCATTTCCCTCTGACCCTGGGCTATGAGCTCATCAAATGAGATGGTAAATAAAGTCACTGACATGGTTTAAAGGATAATTTTGTTCTCTCTTGTTCACTCAGAGCAAACTGAATGGAATTTGCATACAACATATGGATGAACCATCCATACGATGGGGCTTGACCATATCCTCATGGTTCCCCTTCCCTTTTCTACATCTGGCCCCTTTAGCTCTGCAGACTTAACCCCACACCATCAGTCCACCCAGTCGGTCCACTGGACGTCTCTTCCTCTTTCGCATCTGGTCGTTGTCGTCACCTTGTTCTCTACTACCGCCTCCTGCAGTAGCTGTTAGGTCCAGAGAGGTTGGTTCATTGTGAGCAAGTAACTGTCAACTCCATGGACAGGTGGAAGTGACTTGGCAGCCGGGATGCGCCCACCCTGAGTTCATTATACCCATGAGGGTCAAGGAGAATGGGGATGCAGCTGGTCTGCAGAGCCCCGGCAGTTCTGAGACACATGTTCCTGGATCCACACGTTGCTCCATACCCAGCCTTGCCTTTCTTTTTTCTCTCTCTTGACTCCATCCAGGTTTCTGCTCTCCTTGTCCCTTTGGGGAGGGAGGCCAGTACCAGTCCAGGTGTAGTCCCCCAAAGCTTCCTACTTCCAAGCGTTACGTAGGCTTGTATATCCACTTGCTTGGGTTGCCCTGGCATTCGTGCCAACAAGTTGAGTGGTTTAAGCCCTAGGCTCTCTTTTCTGGCAAGAATGTGCCTAAAAATCTCCACCTCTGGTTTGGTGGCCCCTAAAAATTCCCAGTCAGTTTTGGTGAGGGGACACTTGGTGACAGTGTTGTCTTTCGAAATGAGTAGTTCCGTTACCGACGATACTTTGCTCCCCATACATTATTTATAAGGTTTCCCTGTTTGTATGTGCAAACTATTTGTGTGTATATTTTGAGAAATACATTGTACAGGCCTCTTTTTTATTTCTTCCACACACCCTAGAGATGTCATAGAGGCGGTAAATGTGTCCAACTTTTTGAGAAATTGGAACAATCAAGACTTACCTGTATGGAATGCTGTTAACGATGTCAATTCCCGCGACAGTACCTTTCATCTGACACACTTAGGGACTGTTAACAGATTAAAAGTAGTAAAAGACGCGGATAGAGAGAATTTTCATTATCTTGTGCACTGAAATCTTGGATTTTCGTTGGTTTGAATGGGCCTGAAAATGTATTTTTTTTAGTAGGGACATAGAAGCCTCTAGCGGTATTCTTAATAAAGCAAGGTGAGTTATAAGCAATCATCTGATGGAGGGTAAATGTACCACAGTCCAGTTTAAGAAAAATACAATATAAAAGTCTTACCATGGAAGAAAATCTTTATATGATCTTTTGTAAAAAAAAAAAAAAGCTTCAAGAAACATAAAGACATGACACCATATTCAGTTTAAAGTCAGTGACTTGTAAGCAAGGCAAAGCAAAGACAGTCTGATTAAGGCCGTTGCATTGTTGTGGCATTTTTTAGGTCTCACCCATTTCTGTGGCCTTTTTAGAACCTAAGCTTCTAGGGCACAGGGAACTTCATCTTGACGTAGGGCTGAGCAAATGCACGGAGCATTTCTCAATAAGTAGGCATTAAATTCTTAGTCCAGAAGGGGCCTTGAGATGCCCTCTCTTTACTCCTTGGTAGAACTGTTTTAACCATCCCCCGAAAACAGATTTTTTTCTTTAAATCTCAAAATTCAGAGAGTCCACAATCAGAACTTCCTTCTCATGTTGCCATGTGGTCTGCTGTGGGCATCTGTCGAATGGTGTGAACTCTGCGTGGGGAGTCTGGCCTACCCTCGAGGCCCATGGTTTGGGCTGCGGTGGTGCCATGCTGTGCTCAGGGGCCTTCTTTTTTGGAAGTCTGGGCTCCAGTGAGCCTTGGTCATGCTCTTTTATGGAACCTTGGGTGCTAGAGCACTCTGACCCTCAGTCTCATTTGCAGGTTCTGGGGAGGATTAAATGAGCTCATGTGATATCCAGGTGACTGAGGCAGAGTCGGCTCGGGATGAATCTTTGCTTCGTTTTCATTAGCTGCGGAGAAGACGATGACAGCTTGGTGCCTCTCCAACTTTAATATGGGTATGCCTCTCTTGGGGATCTTGTTAAATGCAGGCTGGTATTCAGTAGTTCTGGGTGGGGCCTGGATTCTGTGCTTCTAACAAGCTCCTAGGTGACGGTGACGCTGAGGGCAAGGGTTTGGCACCTGCGTTTCTCCCTTTCCGGAAGAGCAGGATGTCTGCCACACCCCCACCCGAGAGGAGCAAACATCCGCAACGTGACTACTAGGAACCAGCTTCCCTCACAGGCAAGGGACCTGTACCACTGCTCCGAACCATCCTGTCTGAGGCGCAGCAAGCCAAAACACTGAAATGCTGAGGTTTGCAGCAAAGAGGAGGTTTATTCACAGGGCAGCCAAGCGAGGACGTGACGTGACAATAGGTCTCAAATCTGCCTCCCCAAAGGCAAGGGGCTTTGGGTATCTGTGGGATAAAGAATAAAGAAGCAGGGCAGTATGAGGCATGGGGAGCGTGAGGAAAGGTGATTGGAAAAAGGTGTGCTCATCATTGTTCTGAGCTGGCGTAACTAGGCTACAGGCCTCGGCACATTCTCAGGCTGGAGTTGGGGAAAACAGGAGCAGAATGGAAGATGACAGCGTGTGAAGGAGGTGTGGTGTCCATAGGTTCGGGGTCTGACGTGCTTCCTGCTGAAGCACCGAAGCCCGCCAAAGCCGTAAATGGGGTGCTGGGGAAAACAGGAGCAGAATGGAAGAAGACAGCGTGTGAGGGAAGTGTGGTGTCCATAGGTTCGGGGTCTGACGTGCTTCCTGCTGAAGCACCGACGCCCGCCAAAGCCGTAAATGGGGTGCTGGGGAAAACAGGAGCAGAATGGAAGATGACAGCCTGTGAAGGAGGTGTGCTGTCCATAGGTTCGGGGTCTGACGTGCTTCCTGCTGAAGCACCGATGCCCGCCAAAGCCGTAAATGGGGTGCTGGGGAAAACAGGAGCAGAATTGAAGAGGACAGCGTGTGAAGGAGGTGTGGTGTCCATAGCTTCCATATTAGAGGTACTGCCTGCCTGATCTGAGAGCAGAGAGTGAAAGTGGGAGAGCCTCTTCCTAGATTCTAACTCCTCTGAATTTATAGCACTGGCTCTGCCTGGCTTTATGACATATCCATCGTACGTGTCACAGAGAAAGAGCGGGCGGGGCAGGGGGTGAGGCAGGGGTCACATGCAAGCCCAGCTGGTGGCTTAACCCCGGCCCAAAGGCAAAGGGCGGGGCCCCTTCTGGACTTTCTAGTGGCTGGGACGTCTGGCTGTGGGTGGCAGGTGTTTGGCACCAGCTGGGCCAGCATGCGCAGACTGTTGGGGACTGTGGAAGCCTCCTCCAGAGCTCACCCTTCCTGGGGACTGGCTCTGCAGGCCCCTCAGCCCTGCGTATGTATCGGCCAGGCCTTCCCCACCACGGGGCCCAGAGGCCAGAGCCTGCTCAGACCTGAGGGCAGGAGGCAGCCAGAGCTTACCAGGGTGTGGGCCACCTCGTCCGGAGACCTCCCCAGCTCCTCTGCCAGACCTGGAGACAGGATCGCCTTCTCCAGGGCTGCTCAGCTGCCAGCATCACCATGAGCCAGGTGGCCAAGGTTTCTGAGCAGGAGATGCAGAGCCCTGATCCGACTGGATGCTGCAGCCCACGATGTCCCTTCCTGGCAGATAGGTTCTTTCTTCCCTTGTTGTTTGAAATTTGGTAAAAGAACATTTAACCCTTGGCCTGTCCTTCAGGGTATATAGACGGTAGTGGCTTAGCCGGGATTCGATCCAAGCCTGTGTGATTCCAGAGCTTGTGCTCTGGACTGTGGTGCCTCCTTATCGTATATGCTTCATGTGTTACTTGTTTTTTTTTTTCTTGTAGTCCTTATGATACTTAGCCCTAAGTGCCATACCTGTAACGAACAGCTACACTGCCCTGTAGGAGGTCTTCTTTTGTTCAACGCCTGAATTGGTCATCCACCACACTGTGTTCTAATCTCAGAAGATACAGGTCAGGGACCACCAGTTGTCAGCATGGCACCATTCCATATTTCGAATTGAGGCTTGAAGCCCGTATTTTCCCTTTGTCTAGTTTGAAGGATCCAGATATGTAAAGATGATATTCTAGATAAATCATGGGCTATCCTGAAAGAAATTCACCAGTGAATTGTTCCGTATGGATTAGAAGCCAGCTTCTCTGGCCTTCCTGGAGTATATCCAGTAAGGCGTCTCATTCATGTCTAGAAAGCAACTATATCATTTATTGCAACTTCAGCGTGGAGCGATGTATTGGTATAAAGTACGATCAACACAATTTGGTCATTGTGAGTATGACAGCTGGGTCCACTCTTTACTACACATATGTAACTCTAGGGATTCTTATGCCCAAGGGAGGAGACGTACTCTTGGCTGTCTAGGACAAGGGAAGCATGTGTTGTTATTCAGGAGCTGGAAGCTTCAGCATGACAGGTAGGAATTGAACAATCGTGGTCTATACATCACTTGACCTTGCTTAAAACTTGTTTCTTTGGCTTGCTTCATTGGAGTGTTTTCTCCCTCCTGGGCTGACATTGTCTGTTATGTATCACGCATGAGACATATAGAAGTTTCAGAACCCAAAATCATATAGATCAGTAAAAATGTATATATATATATATATAAATATATATATATATATATATATAAATCTATTGAAACTCACACTGGGCTTAATTCATATATTACAAAATCAGTTTCACTCTCTGCTCATGAGATTCTTTTTATGGTATGTCCCAGCAAATCTGGGCTTCCATCCCCAATAAATTTTGGGGTTGAAGGACACAAAAGCTTTTGCTCAGACCTAAATTCTGTCTGAAAAAAAGGGAAATATTATAAGCCCTTTGTAACCTCTCCAAGAGCAGAAATGATTTACAGCTGTGGCATTGAACCATAATTCCTCGATCTCATTTGAGAAGAGTTCAGTTAGAAACAGTGTCTTGATTTTTGTTTCTTCCCTGTTTTCTTGTCTTGCTTACCAACAATCCATTGTAATTCATGAGTTAGTATGGCAGCAGGCTGAGTGTTCCCTGGAGCTCATTAAATGAAGTGTTTTTCCTAAAATGACGTTTGTCTCCTTGTTTTCAGCCCCTCTTCTTTCCTCTGCCCTTGACTATAACCAGAGCTCAGCAAAAGCTGAGTGACTTTGTGCAGACCTTACTTAGGCTCAGCCTTTTTTTCTTCATTATTTTATTCATGGCTCCTCCGTTTCATTGTTTGCCTTCTCGAAATGTGTTGAAATCTTTCTGTGGTTGATGACTTCCAAAATATCTTGGCTTTTATTGGTTGATTAATTTTGGTATTTCTACAGTTTTATTTAGATATGGTTTCAGGAGGAACAGAAAGTAAATATATTTCCTAGTCTGCCATCTTGAGCTGAAAATCCCTGTGGATTTTAGCATCCAATGTTCCCATGGGAAAACACCCAACCATGGCCTTAATAGATGTAACACTCAAGATTTCAGCTTTTCTTGAGCAATCACTAAGGATTTCATATGTGGTCATTTCTAATGGGGAAATTATAACTATCTCATGACGTTGATTTGAGGATTAAACTAGATAATGAACATGAAAATGCTTTGTAAGATTTAAAAATCTGTAAAACTGTTTTTTGTTATTATTTGATTTGTTGCTATTTCAGCTTCACTTGACAGTTGTTTATGACCTTGCCTATGTGAGAAAATGCCCTCTGGGTTATGTTTTTGAAAGCCAGAATGTATTTTTCAACAGCTCAATGGAACTGGCATCATTTGTGAAGGTTAAGGGTGAAGGGGTAAATGTTTCTTGACACCTATCACTTTACAGTGTTTTCAGGAACTAACTGACTCATGTATTCCTCTTCCAAATTTGGTTGAGGACCTCCTACCAGCCACATGCTTTACGTCAGGTGTTGGAAAGCATTTTCTGGATTTTAAAGATCTTAGGCTTTGTGGGCCATATAGAGTTTCTGTAGCTTCTCCTCCTCTTTCCTCTTCAACAAGCTTTCTAAACGTGAGAACCATTATTAGCTCACAGTCCCACAGATCCAGGCTGAGAGCCTGATTTGATTCGTGGCCATTATTTGCCAATTCCTGCTCTGCGTCTTCACTGAGGAGGGGGACCATGTTTGAGTAATCAGTTCTTTGAATCAACTGTTGGTCTTCTGGGCCTTGTCCTTGCTCTCCTACAGTCTCTAATCAGCGTGGCATCCAGAGAGATCTTGTTAAAACATAAGTCAGATCATGTCACACAAATTTCTTCAATGGCTTCTTCACAGAAAATGCAAAGTCCTCAGAGTGCCTCCACAGACCTAGAAATCTGGGTGTCTGTTTCCTCTCTGACTGTTTCCTTCTCCTCTCCAATTTGCTCGCTCTGTTTTCCACACGCTGACATCCTTTCTGCTCCTTGGATACTCCAAGCCTACTCTTGCCTCATTGACTTTCTGCCACAGGCCAGCCGCAGAAAGAGGATTTCACCGCCCAGGGTCAGAAGGGAAGGGGTAAGGAACTGAAGTAGCACCGACGAATGGGGTCAGAAGCCCATGGGTCAGAAGGCTGCAATGAGAAGCCTAGTCACCGCAACAAAGAATAGACCCCCGCTCGCCGAAACTAGAGAAAGCTCGCATGCAGCAATGAAGACCCAATGCAGCCAAAAATAAATAAATAAAAAATAAAGTATAGAATCTTAAAAAAAATCTATAAAGAATATTACAAGAATAGAATCACAGGCCAGTTTCTCCTTTGAACATGCATGCAAAATGTGTAAAGAGAAGCACAAACTATATCCATGGTATGTAAAACAATCATATATCAGAATCAAAGTAGCTTTATTCTTCTGGCAATGCAAGGTTGCTTTAATGTCCAAACGTGAAACTGATCCCAGGAATGAATTAGAGTGGGAGAAAAGTCATTTAAAACAGAAATCTTGGGACTTCCCTGGTGGTCCAGTGTTTAGAACATGGCACGTTCACTGCTGGGGCCCTGGGGTCCAATCCCAGGTCAGGGAACTAAGATCCTGCAAGACATGAGGCAGGGCCCCGAAAAAAAAAAGGAAAGAAAGAAGCCTTAACCAGGAGAAGCACAAGATCGAATAAACATAACAGATAACACCTTATGAAAAGTAGGTGAAGATTATGGAATATTCTAAAATTTAAAACAAAAAGAAACTTTTAAAGATTCAAAAGGATGTGACAAATATTGTACATAGGCCAAAATAAAATGAAATAAAATATACAAATGATGGGAGCCCAAAATTCCAGATGCCCAAGTCCTGTCTCTGAAGATTCTCATTCAATGGGTTCAGGATTTCCTCCTTATTGAAAAACCTACAAGTGATTCTGGTACGATTCCCAGACACAATGTAAAGCTTCTCTTTTACAGGAAAGAATACCAGATTATTTTGTTATCTTATAGTTATACTAACAGGTTGTACTATTGACGGATAAGTCCGCTGTGAAAATGCACCCCCACTAGGGATAAAAAAGGAACTAGTAGTCTCTACTGCTACTTGGTGGCAGCACGCATGTATTGCAAGGGCAATTATTGTAGCAATCCAAATTAGTGGAACATTTTAGAATTGGAAGACGACATACAGATCATCTAGTCAAGCTTCCAACTATTATAGTTGTGAAAACTAAGGCCCATATAAATGAAATGATTTATCTCCAAAGAGCATTAGTGAAAGTATGAAATAAAAAATATCTCTGAACTTTTAATTTAGTGCTGTTTTTATTAATCTCAAGTATTAGCTTAAACTTCAGTGTGACAGATTTGGGATTGAATTCCTGCTCACGTTTACTGATTGCGTGTCTTTTAGTAAGTTACTAAAACACTTTTTTTTTAAATAGACGTATTTAATTATTTATCTTTGGCTGCCTAGGCTCTTCGTTGCTGTGCACGGGCTTTCCCTAGTTGCGGTGGGCGGGGGCTACACTTTGTTGCAGTACGCGGGCTTCTCATTGTGGTGGCTTCTCGTTGTTGCTGAGCATGGGGTCTAGGTGCGTGGGCTTCAGTAGTTGTGGTTCACGGGCTCTAGCACACAGGCTCAGTAGTTGTGGCACATGGTCTTAGTTGCTCCGCGCCATGTGGGATCTTCCCGGACCAGGGCTCAAACGTGTGTCCCGTGCACTGGCAGGTGGATCCTTAACCAGTGCGCCAACAGGGAAGCCCTACTAATACACTTTTAACTTTGCTTTTCACGTATGTAAAATGGTGAACCTTGACTGATATAGAATATGAGATAACCTAGCACTGTTCTTAACACATATATGTAGTTAAAACTTTTTGGCTCTCATCCCTCTTAAACAGCCTCTATCCTCTTAATAATGAATGTGTCTTTCAGCTAGCAGAGCACCCCAGAGCTGACCACATTCTGGCAAGAGATATAGGATTCTTTTTCTTACTGGGGGTTCTTTATACCTGATAGTTGAAGTGCACTTAAACATGAACAACTCTTGTTTATACTGTAGTAATGGATTTGATGGACGAATTTTAGAAAGTAATATGCAGGAATTGAGCTGCCTTACCCTCAAGAAATATAATTCGATAGTGGTGGCTAGAACGATAAACAGTGTTTGGACAGGGAGTCCATATTGGATGTGAACTTCCTGTACTCCCATTCGTCTATTAAGAATAAAGAGAATCCTTTCAAAATGTGTTTTAAAGGGCAGTTATTTCTTTCTGCCTCATTTAAGTTACCTGCAAGAAAAAGACAATCTCCTGCATCCTTGTTTAATAGGCTTTTAATATAAAGCAGATAATTTTTTGCAACATTTCCCAAACTTTTCATTATCGAATTGGCTGAGGCTTCTCAACGATTATCATTTCACAACAATATCTCCATCTTCAGCTTCTTTCAATGAGTTGGCCTAATAGATGTGCCATTAAAACAGAGCTTCACTCTCAACGTATTTTTAATTTTGTATTCAAACGGTATGAAGGATTCAGCCATAACAGTGAGTGGGTTTCTGATACATGCTACATGATGGATGCAACTAAGTGAAAGAAGGCTACATATTGTATGGTTCCATTTATATGAAATGTCCAGCAGTGGCAAATCCATACACACAGAAAAGATTCTACATTCGTGGTTGCCAGGGGTTTGGAAGAGAGGGAAATAGGGAATGACTCCTTAAAATGGGTGTAGGTTTCCTCTTGGTTGATGAAGATGTTTTGCAGCTCGGCAGTGGTGATAGTTGCACAACATTGTGACAGTAGTAAATTCCACTGAATGGTACAGTGAATTGTAAAATGATCCAAATGGTGAATTTTGTGTTATGTTCATTTTACTACAATAAAAAGGAGAAAGAATTCGGGAAAGACTTAGAGTTTGGGAAACTAAGGTGAACTGGTCAAGAAAAAGACAGCTCTATTGTTCAGTTTTCTCTGAGCTCTCCCAGTGCATTAATCCTCAGCAAAAAGTAGGCTGAACTTGTAGATGATAGTCATTCAACACAGTCCAGGGAAAAGTAAATAAAGTAAAACCCAAGTCTTCTTCTTTAGCACATGTATGAAAGGTTAACTTGCTGCTCAGCCACGTGGACCTTCATGAAGACGTTTCACTTTAGGTGTCCTCTACTTCAGTACTTTACTCACAGCTCATTCACACATGTAGGCAACAGCATTCCTTAATTCGATGGAATCTGCAGCACTGGTTGTGATCAGTCTCATGAAAAGAAAAGGAAAGGTGGCGCGGAAGCCAAGGGAAGAGAGTTTCAAGACAGAGACGTTGTTTAAGATCTAACTCGGCTTGGCGGTCACAAAGATAAGGATTGAGAAGTAGTCCCCTGGACTTGTCAATGGAGAAATCATTGGGGGCTTCAAGGAGATCAGTTTCACGAGAGTAGTGGGGCAGAAACCAGATCGCAGTGTAGATGGGAGGGGAGAAATGGGGGGCAAGTCAAGAAATTGATGGCAAAGGGAAAGAAGGGAGGGGTGGATAGGAGGACAGGAGAATGGAATGGAGGAGAGCATTTCCTTGTGGCTCTTTAATATGGCTGGGAGGGGCCAAAAGAGAAGGAGAGCGTGAAGATGTAGGAAGAGGGGGTGGCATCCCGAGCCCAAGGAGGACTGGCGCCTGTCTTCAGCTCCCACCAGCTGGATGGTCCCTCCCTCTAGCTTTCCACGTAGGCTGTGGAAGTTGCCCCTTGCCTCCTTGGATCAGCTGCCCTTGATTCGTTCGTCCTTTTCTTATTTCTCAGCACATCTGGGTCATACGTTATGTGAAGACAAACAAATCACCACTGATGCTTAATTTTCTTGAAAAATCCCCCAGGCAGGTACCATTTTGGAGAACTACCTATTGTGCCTCAGCAAGCCAAAGTAGCCCATTTTTGCTCTCTCATTGGGAGAGATTGCTGTTTCTTGGAGAACCTGATGAAGAGGGTGACTCGCGCTTAGGAATAACGTTGCTTGAAAAGTGCAAAAGGTGAGGTAGTTTGGCTCTGAGGGGCCTCTGAGGCCTGAGACTTCCTGAGAGATGGCAGACTCACAGCTCCCATTTCCCTCTGACCCTGGGCTATGAGCTCATCAAATGAGATGGTAAATAAAGTCACTGACATGGTTTAAAGGATAATTTTGTTCTCTCTTGTTCACTCAGAGCAAACTGAATGGAATTTGCATACAACATATGGATGAACCATCCATACGATGGGGCTTGACCATATCCTCATGGTTCCCCTTCCCTTTTCTACATCTGGCCCCTTTAGCTCTGCAGACTTAACCCCACACCATCAGTCCACCCAGTCGGTCCACTGGACGTCTCTTCCTCTTTCGCATCTGGTCGTTGTCGTCACCTTGTTCTCTACTACCGCCTCCTGCAGTAGCTGTTAGGTCCAGAGAGGTTGGTTCATTGTGAGCAAGTAACTGTCAACTCCATGGACAGGTGGAAGTGACTTGGCAGCCGGGATGCGCCCACCCTGAGTTCATTATACCCATGAGGGTCAAGGAGAATGGGGATGCAGCTGGTCTGCAGAGCCCCGGCAGTTCTGAGACACATGTTCCTGGATCCACACGTTGCTCCATACCCAGCCTTGCCTTTCTTTTTTCTCTCTCTTGACTCCATCCAGGTTTCTGCTCTCCTTGTCCCTTTGGGGAGGGAGGCCAGTACCAGTCCAGGTGTAGTCCCCCAAAGCTTCCTACTTCCAAGCGTTACGTAGGCTTGTATATCCACTTGCTTGGGTTGCCCTGGCATTCGTGCCAACAAGTTGAGTGGTTTAAGCCCTAGGCTCTCTTTTCTGGCAAGAATGTGCCTAAAAATCTCCACCTCTGGTTTGGTGGCCCCTAAAAATTCCCAGTCAGTTTTGGTGAGGGGACACTTGGTGACAGTGTTGTCTTTCGAAATGAGTAGTTCCGTTACCGACGATACTTTGCTCCCCATACATTATTTATAAGGTTTCCCTGTTTGTATGTGCAAACTATTTGTGTGTATATTTTGAGAAATACATTGTACAGGCCTCTTTTTTATTTCTTCCACACACCCTAGAGATGTCATAGAGGCGGTAAATGTGTCCAACTTTTTGAGAAATTGGAACAATCAAGACTTACCTGTATGGAATGCTGTTAACGATGTCAATTCCCGCGACAGTACCTTTCATCTGACACACTTAGGGACTGTTAACAGATTAAAAGTAGTAAAAGACGCGGATAGAGAGAATTTTCATTATCTTGTGCACTGAAATCTTGGATTTTCGTTGGTTTGAATGGGCCTGAAAATGTATTTTTTTTAGTAGGGACATAGAAGCCTCTAGCGGTATTCTTAATAAAGCAAGGTGAGTTATAAGCAATCATCTGATGGAGGGTAAATGTACCACAGTCCAGTTTAAGAAAAATACAATATAAAAGTCTTACCATGGAAGAAAATCTTTATATGATCTTTTGTAAAAAAAAAAAAAAGCTTCAAGAAACATAAAGACATGACACCATATTCAGTTTAAAGTCAGTGACTTGTAAGCAAGGCAAAGCAAAGACAGTCTGATTAAGGCCGTTGCATTGTTGTGGCATTTTTTAGGTCTCACCCATTTCTGTGGCCTTTTTAGAACCTAAGCTTCTAGGGCACAGGGAACTTCATCTTGACGTAGGGCTGAGCAAATGCACGGAGCATTTCTCAATAAGTAGGCATTAAATTCTTAGTCCAGAAGGGGCCTTGAGATGCCCTCTCTTTACTCCTTGGTAGAACTGTTTTAACCATCCCCCGAAAACAGATTTTTTTCTTTAAATCTCAAAATTCAGAGAGTCCACAATCAGAACTTCCTTCTCATGTTGCCATGTGGTCTGCTGTGGGCATCTGTCGAATGGTGTGAACTCTGCGTGGGGAGTCTGGCCTACCCTCGAGGCCCATGGTTTGGGCTGCGGTGGTGCCATGCTGTGCTCAGGGGCCTTCTTTTTTGGAAGTCTGGGCTCCAGTGAGCCTTGGTCATGCTCTTTTATGGAACCTTGGGTGCTAGAGCACTCTGACCCTCAGTCTCATTTGCAGGTTCTGGGGAGGATTAAATGAGCTCATGTGATATCCAGGTGACTGAGGCAGAGTCGGCTCGGGATGAATCTTTGCTTCGTTTTCATTAGCTGCGGAGAAGACGATGACAGCTTGGTGCCTCTCCAACTTTAATATGGGTATGCCTCTCTTGGGGATCTTGTTAAATGCAGGCTGGTATTCAGTAGTTCTGGGTGGGGCCTGGATTCTGTGCTTCTAACAAGCTCCTAGGTGACGGTGACGCTGAGGGCAAGGGTTTGGCACCTGCGTTTCTCCCTTTCCGGAAGAGCAGGATGTCTGCCACACCCCCACCCGAGAGGAGCAAACATCCGCAACGTGACTACTAGGAACCAGCTTCCCTCACAGGCAAGGGACCTGTACCACTGCTCCGAACCATCCTGTCTGAGGCGCAGCAAGCCAAAACACTGAAATGCTGAGGTTTGCAGCAAAGAGGAGGTTTATTCACAGGGCAGCCAAGCGAGGACGTGACGTGACAATAGGTCTCAAATCTGCCTCCCCAAAGGCAAGGGGCTTTGGGTATCTGTGGGATAAAGAATAAAGAAGCAGGGCAGTATGAGGCATGGGGAGCGTGAGGAAAGGTGATTGGAAAAAGGTGTGCTCATCATTGTTCTGAGGTGGCGTAACTAGGCTACAGGCCTCGGCACATTCTCAGGCTGGAGTTGGGGAAAACAGGAGCAGAATGGAAGATGACAGCGTGTGAAGGAGGTGTGGTGTCCATAGGTTCGGGGTCTGACGTGCTTCCTGCTGAAGCACCGAAGCCCGCCAAAGCCGTAAATGGGGTGCTGGGGAAAACAGGAGCAGAATGGAAGAAGACAGCGTGTGAGGGAAGTGTGGTGTCCATAGGTTCGGGGTCTGACGTGCTTCCTGCTGAAGCACCGACGCCCGCCAAAGCCGTAAATGGGGTGCTGGGGAAAACAGGAGCAGAATGGAAGATGACAGCCTGTGAAGGAGGTGTGCTGTCCATAGGTTCGGGGTCTGACGTGCTTCCTGCTGAAGCACCGATGCCCGCCAAAGCCGTAAATGGGGTGCTGGGGAAAACAGGAGCAGAATTGAAGAGGACAGCGTGTGAAGGAGGTGTGGTGTCCATAGCTTCCATATTAGAGGTACTGCCTGCCTGATCTGAGAGCAGAGAGTGAAAGTGGGAGAGCCTCTTCCTAGATTCTAACTCCTCTGAATTTATAGCACTGGCTCTGCCTGGCTTTATGACATATCCATCGTACGTGTCACAGAGAAAGAGCGGGCGGGGCAGGGGGTGAGGCAGGGGTCACATGCAAGCCCAGCTGGTGGCTTAACCCCGGCCCAAAGGCAAAGGGCGGGGCCCCTTCTGGACTTTCTAGTGGCTGGGACGTCTGGCTGTGGGTGGCAGGTGTTTGGCACCAGCTGGGCCAGCATGCGCAGACTGTTGGGGACTGTGGAAGCCTCCTCCAGAGCTCACCCTTCCTGGGGACTGGCTCTGCAGGCCCCTCAGCCCTGCGTATGTATCGGCCAGGCCTTCCCCACCACGGGGCCCAGAGGCCAGAGCCTGCTCAGACCTGAGGGCAGGAGGCAGCCAGAGCTTACCAGGGTGTGGGCCACCTCGTCCGGAGACCTCCCCAGCTCCTCTGCCAGACCTGGAGACAGGATCGCCTTCTCCAGGGCTGCTCAGCTGCCAGCATCACCATGAGCCAGGTGGCCAAGGTTTCTGAGCAGGAGATGCAGAGCCCTGATCCGACTGGATGCTGCAGCCCACGATGTCCCTTCCTGGCAGATAGGTTCTTTCTTCCCTTGTTGTTTGAAATTTGGTAAAAGAACATTTAACCCTTGGCCTGTCCTTCAGGGTATATAGACGGTAGTGGCTTAGCCGGGATTCGATCCAAGCCTGTGTGATTCCAGAGCTTGTGCTCTGGACTGTGGTGCCTCCTTATCGTATATGCTTCATGTGTTACTTGTTTTTTTTTTTCTTGTAGTCCTTATGATACTTAGCCCTAAGTGCCATACCTGTAACGAACAGCTACACTGCCCTGTAGGAGGTCTTCTTTTGTTCAACGTCTGAATTGGTCATCCACCACACTGTGTTCTAATCTCAGAAGATACAGGTCAGGGACCACCAGTTGTCAGCATGGCACCATTCCATATTTCGAATTGAGGCTTGAAGCCCGTATTTTCCCTTTGTCTAGTTTGAAGGATCCAGATATGTAAAGATGATATTCTAGATAAATCATGGGCTATCCTGAAAGAAATTCACCTGTGAATTGTTCCGTATGGATTAGAAGCCAGCTTCTCTGGCCTTCCTGGAGTATATCCAGTAAGGCGTCTCATTCATGTCTAGAAAGCAACTATATCATTTATTGCAACTTCAGCGTGGAGCGATGTATTGGTATAAAGTACGATCAACACAATTTGGTCATTGTGAGTATGACAGCTGGGTCCACTCTTTACTACACATATGTAACTCTAGGGATTCTTATGCCCAAGGGAGGAAACGTACTCTTGGCTGTCTAGGACAAGGGAAGCATGTGTTGTTATTCAGGAGCTGGAAGCTTCAGCATGACAGGTAGGAATTGAACAATCGTGGTCTATACATCACTTGACCTTGCTTAAAACTTGTTTCTTTGGCTTGCTTCATTGGAGTGTTTTCTCCCTCCTGGGCTGACATTGTCTGTTATGTATCACGCATGAGACATATAGAAGTTTCAGAACCCAAAATCATATAGATCACTAAAAATGTATATATATATATATATATATATATATATATATATATATATATATATATATATATATAAATCTATTGAAACTCACACTGGGCTTAATTCATATATTCCAAAATCAGTTTGACCCTCTGCTCATGAGATTCTTTTTATGGTATGTCCCAGCAAATCTGGGCTTCCATCCCCAATAAATTTTGGGGTTGAAGGACACAAAAGCTTTTGCTCAGACCTAAATTCTGTCTGAAAAAAAGGGAAATATTATAAGCCCTTTGTAACCTCTCCAAGAGCAGAAATGATTTACAGCTGTGGCATTGAACCATAATTCCTCGATCTCATTTGAGAAGAGTTCAGTTAGAAACAGTGTCTTGATTTTTGTTTCTTTTGTTTCTTCCCTGTTTTCTTGTCTTGCTTACCAACAATCCATTGTAATTCATCAGTTAGTATGGCAGCAGGCTGAGTGTTCCCTGGAGCTCATTAAATGAAGTGTTTTTCCTAAAATGACGTTTGTCTCCTTGTTTTCAGCCCCTCTTCTTTCCTCTGCCCTTGACTATAACCAGAGCTCAGCAAAAGCTGAGTGACTTTGTGCAGACCTTACTTAGGCTCAGCCTTTTTTTCTTCATTATTTTATTCATGGCTCCTCCGTTTCATTGTTTGCCTTCTCGAAATGTGTTGAAATCTTTCTGTGGTTGATGACTTCCAAAATATCTTGGCTTTTATTGGTTGATTAATTTTGGTATTTCTACAGTTTTATTTAGATATGGTTTCAGGAGGAACAGAAAGTAAATATATTTCCTAGTCTGCCATCTTGAGCTGAAAATCCCTGTGGATTTTAGCATCCAATGTTCCCATGGGAAAACACCCAACCATGGCCTTAATAGATGTAACACTCAAGATTTCAGCTTTTCTTGAGCAATCACTAAGGATTTCATATGTGGTCATTTCTAATGGGGAAATTATAACTATCTCATGACGTTGATTTGAGGATTAAACTAGATAATGAACATGAAAATGCTTTGTAAGATTTAAAAATCTGTAAAACTGTTTTTTGTTATTATTTGATTTGTTGCTATTTCAGCTTCACTTGACAGTTGTTTATGACCTTGCCTATGTGAGAAAATGCCCTCTGGGTTATGTTTTTGAAAGCCAGAATGTATTTTTCAACAGCTCAATGGAACTGGCATCATTTGTGAAGGTTAAGGGTGAAGGGGTAAATGTTTCTTGACACCTATCACTTTACAGTGTTTTCAGGAACTAACTGACTCATGTATTCCTCTTCCAAATTTGGTTGAGGACCTCCTACCAGCCACATGCTTTACGTCAGGTGTTGGAAAGTATTTTCTGGATTTTAAAGATCTTAGGCTTTGTGGGCCATATAGAGTTTCTGTAGCTTCTCCTCCTCTTTCCTCTTCAACAAGCTTTCTAAACGTGAGAACCATTATTAGCTCACAGTCCCACAGATCCAGGCTGAGAGCCTGATTTGATTCGTGGCCATTATTTGCCAATTCCTGCTCTGCGTCTTCACTGAGGAGGGGGACCATGTTTGAGTAATCAGTTCTTTGAATCAACTGTTGGTCTTCTGGGCCTTGTCCTTGCTCTCCTACAGTCTCTAATCAGCGTGGCATCCAGAGAGATCTTGTTAAAACATAAGTCAGATCATGTCACACAAATTTCTTCAATGGCTTCTTCACAGAAAATGCAAAGTCCTCAGAGTGCCTCCACAGACCTAGAAATCTGGGTGTCTGTTTCCTCTCTGACTGTTTCCTTCTCCTCTCCAATTTGCTCGCTCTGTTTTCCACACGCTGACATCCTTTCTGCTCCTTGGATACTCCAAGCCTACTCTTGCCTCATTGACTTTCTGCCGCAGGCCAGCCGCAGAAAGAGGATTTCACCGCCCAGGGTCAGAAGGGAAGGGGTAAGGAACTGAAGTAGCACCGACGAATGGGGTCAGAAGCCCATGGGTCAGAAGGCTGCAATGAGAAGCCTAGTCACCGCAACAAAGAATAGACCCCCGCTCGCCGAAACTAGAGAAAGCTCGCATGCAGCAATGAAGACCCAATGCAGCCAAAAATAAATAAATAAAAAATAAAGTATAGAATCTTAAAAAAAATCTATAAAGAGTATTACAAGAATAGAATCACAGGCCAGTTTCTCCTTTGAACATGCATGCAAAATGTGTAAAGAGAAGCACAAACTATATCCATGGTATGTAAAACAATCATATATCAGAATCAAAGTAGCTTTATTCTTCTGGCAATGCAAGGTTGCTTTAATGTCCAAACGTGAAACTGATCCCAGGAATGAATTAGAGTGGGAGAAAAGTCATTTAAAACAGAAATCTTGGGACTTCCCTGGTGGTCCAGTGTTTAGAACATGGCGCGTTCACTGCTGGGGCCCTGGGGTCCAATCCCAGGTCAGGGAACTAAGATCCTGCAAGACATGAGGCAGGGCCCCGAAAAAAAAAAAGGAAAGAAAGAAGTCTTAACCAGGAGAAGCACAAGATCGAATAAACATAACAGATAACACCTTATGAAAAGTAGGTGAAGATTATGGAATATTCTAAAATTTAAAACAAAAAGAAACTTTTAAAGATTCAAAAGGATGTGACAAATATTGTACATAGGCCAAAATAAAATGAAATAAAATATACAAATGATGGGAGCCCAAAATTCCAGATGCCCAAGTCCTGTCTCTGAAGATTCTCATTCAATGGGTTCAGGATTTCCTCCTTATTGAAAAACCTACAGGTGATTCTGGTACGATTCCCAGACACAATGTAAAGCTTCTCTTTTACAGGAAAGAATACCAGATTATTTTGTTATCTTATAGTTATACTAACAGGTTGTACTATTGACGGATAAGTCCGCTGTGAAAATGCACCCCCACTAGGGATAAAAAAGGAACTAGTAGTCTCTACTGCTACTTGGTGGCAGCACGCATGTATTGCAAGGGCAATTATTGTAGCAATCCAAATTAGTGGAACATTTTAGAATTGGAAGACGACATACAGATCATCTAGTCAAGCTTCCAACTATTATAGTTGTGAAAACTAAGGCCCATATAAATGAAATGATTTATCTCCAAAGAGCATTAGTGAAAGTATGAAATAAAAAATATCTCTGAACTTTTAATTTAGTGCTGTTTTTATTAATCTCAAGTATTAGCTTAAACTTCAGTGTGACAGATTTGGGATTGAATTCCTGCTCACGTTTACTGATTGCGTGTCTTTTAGTAAGTTACTAAAACACTTTTTTTTTTAAATAGACGTATTTAATTATTTATCTTTGGCTGCCTAGGCTCTTCGTTGCTGTGCACGGGCTTTCCCTAGTTGCGGTGGGCGGGGGCTACTCTTTGTTGCAGTACGCGGGCTTCTCATTGTGGTGGCTTCTCGTTGTTGCTGAGCATGGGGTCTAGGTGCGTGGGCTTCAGTAGTTGATGTTCACGGGCTCTAGCACGCAGGCTCAGTAGTTGTGGCACATGGTCTTAGTTGCTCCGCAGCATGTGGGATCTTCCCGGACCCGGGCTCAAACGTGTGTCCCGTGCACTGGCAGGTGGATCCTTAACCAGTGTGCCAACAGGGAAGCCCTACTAATACACTTTTAACTTTGCTTTTCACGTATGTAAAATGGTGAGCCTTGACTGATATAGAATATGAGATAACCTAGCACTGTTCTTAACATATACATGTAGTTAAAACTTTTTGGCTCTCATCCCTCTTAAACAGCCTCTATCCTCTTAATAATGAATGTGTCTTTCAGCTAGCAGAGCACCCCAGAGCTGACCACATTCTGGCAAGAGATATAGGATTCTTTTTCTTACTGGGGGTTCTTTATACCTGATAGTTGAAGTGCACTTAAACATGAACAACTCTTGTTTATACTGTAGTAATGGATTTGATGGACGAATTTTAGAAAGTAATATGCAGGAATTGAGCTGCCTTACCCTCAAGAAATATAATTCGATAGTGGTGGCTAGAACGATAAACAGTGTTTGGACAGGGAGTCCATATTGGATGTGAACTTCCTGCACTCCCATTCGTCTATTAAGAATAAAGAGAGAACATATAATGTAGACTTCCGGGAAGATGGCGGAAGAGTAAGACGCAGAGATCACCTTCCTCCCCACAGATACACCAGAAATACATCTACGCGTGGAACAACTCCTACGGAGCACCTACTGAACGCTGGCAGAAAACCTCAGACCTCCCAAAAGGCAAGGAACCCCCCACGTACCTGGTTAGGGCAAAAGAAAAAACTAAACATAGACAAAAGGATAGGGACGGGTCCTGCACCAGCGGGAGAGAGCTGTGAAGGAGGAAAAGTGTCCACACACTAGGAAGCCCCTTCGCGGGTGGAGACTTCGGGAGGCGGAGTGGGGGAGCTTGGGAGCCGCGGAGGAGAGCACAGCAACAGGGGTGCGGAGGGCAAAGCGGACAGATTCCAGCGCAGAGGATCGGGCCGACCGGAACTCACCAGCCAAGAGGCTTTTCTGCTCGCCCGCCGGGGCGGGCGGGACTGGGAGCTGAGGCTCCGGCTTTTGTCGGAGCGCCGGGAGAGGACTGAGGTAGGCGGCGTGAACACAGCCTGCAGGGCGATAGTGCACCGCGGCTAGCCGGGAGAGAGTCCGGGGAAAAGTCTGGACCTGCCGAAGAGGCAAGAGACTTTTACGTCCCTCTTTGTTTCCTGGTGCACGAGGAGAGGGGATTAAGAACGCTGCTTGAGAGAGCTCCAGGGACGGGCGCGAGCCGCGGCTAAAAGTGCGGAGCCCAGAGGCAGACATGAGACGCTAAGGCCGCTGCTGCCGCCACCAGGAGGCCTGTGTGCGAACACAGGTCACTAGCCACACGCCCTTCCGGGGAGCCTGTGCAGCCCGCCACTGCCAGGGTCCCGGGATCCAGGGACAACTCGCCCGGGAGATCGCACGGCGCGCCTCAGGCTGCAACGTCACGCCGGCCTCTGCCGCTGCAGGCCCGCCCCACACTCCGTGACCCTCCCTACCCCCTGGCCTGAGTGAGCCAGAGCCTCCGAATCAGCGGCTCCTTTAACCCCGTCCTGTCTGAGCAAAGAACAGACGCCCTCCGGCGACCTACACGCACAGGCGGGGCCAAATCCAAAGCTGAGCCCCTGGGAGCTGTGAGAACAAAGAAGAGAAAGGGAAATCTCTCCCAGCAGCCTCAGAAGCAGCGGATTAAAGCTCCACAATCAACTTGATATACCCTGCATCTGTGGAATACCTGAATAGTCAACGAATCATCCCAAATTAAGGAGCCCTGTGGATGAAAGGCTCTTGGTGCTGCAGCCAGGAGTCAGTGCTGTGCCTCTGAGGTGGGAGAGCCAACTTCAGGACACTGGTCCACAAGAGGCCTCCCAGCTGCACATAATATCAAACAGCAAAAATCTCCGAGAGATCTCCATCTCAACGCCAGCACCCAACTTCACTCAACGACCAGCAAGCTACAGTGCTGGACATCCTATGCCAAACAACTAGCAAGACAGGAACACAACCCGACCTATTAGCAGAGAGGCTGCCCAAAATCATAATAAGTCTACAGACACCCCAAAACACACCACCAGACGTGGACCTACCCACCAGAAAGACAAGATCCAGCCTCATCCACCAGAACACAGGCACTAGTACCCTCCACCAGGAAGCCAACACAACCCACTGAACCAACCTTAGCCACTGGGGACAGACACAAAAAACAACAGGAACTACGAACCTTCAGCCTGCAAAAAAGGAGACCACAAACACAGTAAGATAAGCAAAATGAAAAGACAGAAAAACACACAGCAGATGAAGGAGCAAGATAAAAACCCACCAGACCTAACAAATGAAGAGGAAGTAGGCAGTCTACCGGAAAAAGAATTCAGAATAATGATAGTAAGGTTGATCCGAAATCTTGGAGATAGAATGGACAATAGAATGGACAAAATGCAAGAATCAGTTAACAAGGACCTAGAAGAATTAAAGATGAAACAAGCAACGATGAACAACACAATAAATGAAATTAAAAGTACTCTAGATGGGATCAATAGCAGAATAACTGAGGCAGAAGAACGGATAAGTGACCTGGAAGATAAAATAGTGGAAATAACTACTGCAGAGCAGAATAAAGAAAAAAGAATGAAAAGAACTGAGGACAGTCTCAGAGACCTCTGGGACAACATTAAACGCACCAACATTCGAATTATAGGGGTTCCAGAAGAAGAAGAGAAAAAGAAAGGGACTGAGAAAATATTTGAAGAGATTATAGTTGAAAACTTCCCTAATATGGGAAAGGAAATAGTTAATCAAGTCCAGGAAGCACAGAGAGTCCCATACAGGATAAATCCAAGGAGAAATACGCCAAGACACATATTAATCAAACTGTCAAAAATTAAATACAAAGAAAACATATTAAAAGCAGCAAGGGAAAAACAACAAATAACACACAAGGGAATCCCCATAAGGTTAACAGCTGATCTTTCAGCAGAAACTCTGCAAGCCAGAAGGGAGTGGCAGGACATATTGAAAGTGTTGAAGGAGAAAAACCTGCAACCAAGATTACTCTACCCAGCAAGGATCTCATTCAGATTTGATGGAGAAATTAAAACCTTTACAGACAAGCAAAAGCTGAGAGAGTTCAGCACCACAAAACCAGCTCTACAACAACTGCTAAACGAACTTCTCTAGGCAAGAAACACAAAAGAAGGAAAAGACCTACAATAACAAACCCCAAACAATTAAGAAAATGGGAAAGGGAACACACATATCGATAATTACCTTAAATGTAAATGGACTAAATGCTCCCACCAAAAGACACAGATTGGCTGAATGGATACAAAAACAAGACCCATATATTTGCTGTCTACAAGAGACCCACTTCAGACCTAGAGACACATACAGACTGAAAGTAAGGGGATGGAAAAAGGTATTTCATGCAAATGGAAACCAAAAGAAAGCTGGAGTAGCAATTCTCATATAAGTTATATATATATATATATATATATATATATATATATATATATATATATGTAGTTTGCTTGAGTGCAGTGTTTTTTGTTTTCTGTACTGAATTCATTAGCATGGGTCGGTATAAAATTTAGCATAGGTCAATATGTAATTTGTAAACTAATAAGGTCTTAAAAGTGAGGAATTAAGTCTTTTAAATTTAATTATTTATTGTAAAGAGCAGAATAGCATACATAAACAGGTGCCTAAGGAAAACTTGTATTCTAATATGGAACTCTCATGAACACCTTTTTTTTTTTTTTTCTTCTAATGGTATGATAGTAGGCCATTTGATTATTTTTATGGCTTTAACTTTACAACAATGAAATATTCGTAAATTTTAAAAAGTATTTTTCTTTATTTGATGCGGGTGGGATACTGGAGAAATGAAAGGTCAAATATCTATTGAGGAATCCATACTTGTCTATATATTGTGTACTTTTATTTCAAGAACTGATTTAAAATTCCTAAAAGGATGCTATAATAAGTTATTACGCCATTTTACAGACTGAATTAAGTGAATTTCAGGGAGGTATGAAACTTGCCTAAGGCTATCCAGCTACCAAGCGGTAGAAGTGAGAATTAAATCCAGGTATACCTATTAAAAAAAAAAAAAAAAAAAAAAAGAAGGCGAGGGCAGCACCAGGGTATGGGGTTGTTAGTTTTATAGGGGTGAGTAATTTCATACGCTGATGAGTGGGAGGAGTATTTCAGCTATTTTGGGGAAGGGGTGGGGATTTCTAGGAATTGAGCCACCGCCCACTTTTTGACCTTTATGGTCATCCTTGGAACTGTCGTGGCACCTGTGGGTGTGTCGCTTAGCTTGCTGATGTGTTACAATGAGTGTATACTGAGGCTCAAGGTCTAGTGGAAGTAGACTCATCCGCCATCTTGGACCTATTTTGTTCTAATCAGTTTATGTTGTGTCCTCGGGCTATGTAATTCTTTTAAAGGTTGTGCCCTGCCCCCTTTCCTCCTGTTTCATATTGAATATATAATATTTACCAGAGTATGTTTTAATAATTAATACATGATATATTGTATAATTAATTTATATATCATATATATAATGATATCTATAGGTATTTGTTCTAATAAGTCATTAAAAATAAATGAATAAAAAAAAATATTTGGGAAAACGCCGGAAAGTTCCAAAAAGCAAGACATGAATTTGCCATGTACCCAGCAACTATTTACATAGCATAGCATTTACACTGTATTAGGTACTATAACTAATCTAAAGATGATTTAAAGTGTACAGGAGGATGTGTGTGAGTTATATGCAAATACCGTGCCATTTCATAAAAGGGACTTGAGTATCCTGGGATTTTGATATCTGTGGAGATCCTGGAACCAATCCCCTGTGGATACCAAGGGACGACTGTATATGTTTTATACATAAAAGATGTATTTTTACAGTGGTATATATGTGTAATTTATGAATAGAATATATGTATATTAAAGAAAAAAAATGTAAAATTATTTAGAGATATTAAAAAAAACATATAATGTAATATTGGATAGACATTTAAAATCACAGTTCTATCATCTATGTATCTATGTTGAAATATGCTTACAACATTTGTAAATAAACAAAAATTTCAGTGCACATATGTTAAAATTATAATACACAAGTTATCAGAAAGCAAATAAAATTTGAAAACAGTATATTTATAAAAAAAAAAAAAAAAAGAATAAAGAGAATCCGGGCTTCCCTGGTGGCGCAGTGGTTGAGAGTCCGCCTGCCAATGCAGGGGATGCGGGTTTGTGCCCCGGTCCGGGAAGATCCCACATGCCGCGGAGCGGCTGCGCCTGTGAGCCATGGCCGCTGAGCCTGCTCGTCCGGAGCCTGTGCTCCACGACAGGAGAGGCCACAGCGGTGAGAGACCCGCGTACCGCAAAAAAAAAAAAAAAAAAGAATAAAGAGAATCCTTTCAAAATGTGTTTTAAAGGGCAGTTATTTCTTTCTGCCTCATTTAAGTTACCTGCAAGAAAAAGACAATCTCCTGCATCCTTGTTTAATAGGCTTTTAATATAAAGCAGATAATTTTTTGCAACATTTCCCAAACTTTTCATTATCGAATTGGCTGAGGCTTCTCAACGATTATCATTTCACAACAATATCTCCATCTTCAGCTTCTTTCAATGAATTGGCCTAATAGATGTGCCATTAAAACAGAGCTTCACTCTCAACGTATTTTTAATTTTGTATTCAAATGGTATGAAGGATTCAGCCATAACAGTGAGTGGATTTCTGATACATGCTACATGATGGATGCAACTAAGTGAAAGAAGGCTACATATTGTATGGTTCCATTTATATGAAATGTCCAGCAGTGGCAAATCCATACACACAGAAAAGATTCTACATTCGTGGTTGCCAGGGGTTTGGAAGAGAGGGAACTAGGGAATGACTCCTTAAAATGGGTGTAGGTTTCCTCTTGGTTGATGAAGATGTTTTGCAGCTCGGCAGTGGTGATAGTTGCACAACATTGTGACAGTAGTAAATTCCACTGAATGGTACAGTGAATTGTAAAATGATCCAAATGGTGAATTTTGTGTTATGTTCATTTTACTACAATAAAAAGGAGAAAGAATTCGGGAAAGACTTAGAGTTTGGGAAACTAAGGTGAACTGGTCAAGAAAAAGACAGCTCTATTGTTCAGTTTTCTCTCAGCTCTCCCAGTGCATTAATCCTCAGCAAAAAGTAGGCTGAACTTGTAGATGATAGTCATTCAACACAGTCCAGGGAAAAGTAAATAAAGTAAAACCCAACTCTTCTTCTTTAGCACATGTATGAAAGGTTAACTTGCTGCTCAGCCACGTGGACCTTCATGAAGACGTTTCACTTTAGGTGTCCTCTACTTCAGTACTTTACTCACAGCTCATTCACACATGTAGGCAACAGCATTCCTTAATTCGATGGAATCTGCAGCACTGGTTGTGATCAGTCTCATGAAAAGAAAAGGAAAGGTGGCGCGGAAGCCAAGGGAAGAGATTTTCAAGACAGAGACGTTGTTTAAGATCTGACTCGGCTTGGCGGTCACAAAGATAAGGATTGAGAAGTAGTCCCCTGGACTTGTCAACGGAGAAATCATTGGGGGCTTCAAGGAGATCAGTTTCACGAGAGTAGTGGGGCAGAAACCAGATCGCAGTGTAGATGGGAGGGGAGAAATGGGGGGCAAGTCAAGAAATTGATGGCAAAGGGAAAGAAGGGAGGGGTGGATAGGAGGACAGGAGAATGGAATGGAGGAGAGCATTTCCTTGTGGCTCTTTAATATGGCTGGGAGGGGCCAAAAGAGAAGGAGAGCGTGAAGATGTAGGAAGAGGGGGTGGCATCCCGAGCCCAAGGAGGACTGGCGCCTGT
Source organism: Orcinus orca (assembly GCF_937001465.1). NCBI lineage: Eukaryota > Metazoa > Chordata > Mammalia > Artiodactyla > Delphinidae > Orcinus > Orcinus orca. The sequence goes on from NC_064570.1 coordinate 91,267,715, forward strand.
CTTCAGCTCCCACCAGCTGGATGGTCCCTCCCTCTAGCTTTCCACGTAGGCTGTGGAAGTTGCCCCTTGCCTCCTTGGATCAGCTGCCCTTGATTCGTTCGTCCTTTTCTTATTTCTCAGCACATCTGGGTCCTACGTTATGTGAAGACAAACAAATCACCACTGATGCTTAATTTTCTTGAAAAATCCCCCAGGCAGGTACCATTTTGGAGAACTACCTATTGTGCCTCAGCAAGCCAAAGTAGCCCATTTTTGCTCTCTCATTGGGAGAGATTGCTGTTTCTTGGAGAACCTGATGAAGAGGGTGACTCGCGCTTAGGAATAACGTTGCTTGAAAAGTGCAAAAGGTGAGGTAGTTTGGCTCTGAGGGGCCTCTGAGGCCTGAGACTTCCTGAGAGATGGCAGACTCACAGCTCCCATTTCCCTCTGACCCTGGGCTATGAGCTCATCAAATGAGATGGTAAATAAAGTCACTGATATGGTTTAAAGGATAATTTTGTTCTCTCTTGTTCACTCAGAGCAAACTGAATGGAATTTGCATACAACATATGGATGAACCATCCATACGATGGGGCTTGACCATATCCTCATGGTTCCCCTTCCCTTTTCTACTTCTGGCCCCTTTAGCTCTGCAGACTTAACCCCACACCATCAGTCCACCCAGTCCGTCCACTGGACGTCTCTTCCTCTTTCGCATCTGGTCGTTGTCGTCACCTTGTTCTCCACTACCGCCTCCTGCAGTAGCTGTTAGGTCCAGAGAGGTTGGTTCACTGTGAGCAAGTAACTGTCAACTCCATGGACAGGTGGAAGTGACTTGGCAGCCGGGATGCGCCCACCCTGAGTTCATTATACCCATGAGGGTCAAGGAGAATGGGGATGCAGCTGGTCTGCAGAGCCCCGGCAGTTCTGAGACACATGTTCCTGGATCCACACGTTGCTCCGTACCCAGCCTTGCCTTTCTTTTTTCTCTCTCTTGACTCCATCCAGGTTTCTGCTCTCCTTGTCCCTTTGGGGAGGGAGGCCAGTACCAGTCCAGGTGTAGTCCCCCAAAGCTTCCTACTTCCAAGCGTTACGTAGGCTTGTATATCCACTTGCTTGGGTTGCCCTGGCATTCGTGCCAACAAGTTGAGTGGTTTAAGCCCTAGGCTCTCTTTTCTGGCAAGAATGTGCCTAAAAATCTCCACCTCTGGTTTGGTGGCCCCTAAAAATTCCCAGTCAGTTTTGGTGAGGGGACACTTGGTGACAGTGTTGTCTTTCGAAATGAGTAGTTCCGTTACCGACGATACTTTGCTCCCCATACATTATTTATAAGGTTTCCCTGTTTGTATGTGCAAACTATTTGTGTGTATATTTTGAGAAATACATTGTACAGGCCTCTTTTTTATTTCTTCCACACACCCTAGAGATGTCATAGAGGCGGTAAATGTGTCCAACTTTTTGAGAAATTGGAACAATCAAGACTTACCTGTATGGAATGCTGTTAACGGTGTCAATTCCCGCAACAGTACCTTTCATCTGACACACTTAGGGACTGTTAACAGATTAAAAGTAGTAAAAGACGCGGATAGAGAGAATTTTCATTATCTTGTGCACTGAAATCTTGGATTTTCGTTGGTTTGAATGGGCCTGAAAATGTATTTTTTTTAGTAGGGACATAGAAGCCTCTAGCGGTATTCTTAATAAAGCAAGGTGAGTTATAAGCAATCATCTGATGGAGGGTAAATGTACCACAGTCCAGTTTAAGAAAAATACAATATAAAAGTCTTACCATGGAAGAAAATCTTTATATGATCTTTTGTAAAAAAAAAAAAAAAAGCTTCAAGAAACATAAAGACATGACACCATATTCAGTAAAAGTCAGTGACTTGTAAGCAAGGCAAAGCAAAGACAGTCTGATTAAGGCCGTTGCATTGTTGTGGCATCTTTTAGGTCTCACCCATTTCTGTGGCCTTTTTAGAACCTAAGCTTCTAGGGCACAGGGAACTTCATCTTGACGTAGGGCTGAGCAAATGCACGGAGCATTTCTCAATAAGTAGGCATTAAATTCTTAGTCCAGAAGGGGCCTTGAGATGCCCTCTCTTTACTCCTTGGTAGAACTGTTTTAACCATCCCCCAAAAACAGATTTTTTTCTTTAAATCTCAAAATTCAGAGAGTCCACAATCAGAACTTCCTTCTCATGTTGCCATGTGGTCTGCTGTGGGCATCTGTCGAATGGTGTGAACTCTGCGTGGGGAGTCTGGCCTACCCTCGAGGCCCATGGTTTGGGCTGCGGTGGTGCCATGCTGTGCTCAGGGGCCTTCTTTTTTGGAAGTCTGGGCTCCAGTGAGCCTTGGTCATGCTCTTTTATGGAACCTTGGGTGCTAGACCACTCTGACCCTCAGTCTCATTTGCAGGTTCTGGGGAGGATTAAATGAGCTCATGTGATATCCAGGTGACTGAGGCAGAGTCGGCTCGGGATGAATCTTTGCTTCGTTTTCATTAGCTGCAGAGAAGACGATGACAGCTTGGTGCCTCTCCAACTTTAATATGGGTATGCCTCTCTTGTGGATCTTGTTAAATGCAGGCTGGTATTCAGTAGTTCTGGGTGGGGCCTGGATTCTGTGCTTCTAACAAGCTCCTAGGTGACGGTGACGCTGAGGGCAAGGATTTGGCACCTGTGTTTCTCCCTTTCTGGAAGAGCAGGATGTCTGCCGCACCCCCACCCGAGAGGAGCAAACATCCGCAACGTGACTACTAGGAACCAGCTTCCCTCACAGGCAAGGGACCTGTACCACTGCTCCCAACCATTCTGTCTGAGGCGCAGCAAGCCAAAACACTGAAATGCTGAGGTTTGCAGCAAAGAGGAGGTTTATTCACAGGGTAGCCAAGCGAGGACGTGACGTGACAATAGGTCTCAAATCTGCCTCCCCAAAGGTAAGGGGCTTTGGGTATCTGTGGGATAAAGAATAAAGAAGCAGGGCAGTATGAGGCATGGGGAGCGTGAGGAAAGGTGATTGGAAAAAGGTGTGCTCATCATTGTTCTGAGGTGGCGTAACTAGGCTACAGGCCTCGGCACATTCTCAGGCTGGAGTTGGGGAAAACAGGAGCAGAATGGAAGATGACAGCGTGTGAAGGAGGTGTGGTGTCCATAGGTTCGGGGTCTGACATGCTACCTGCTGAAGCACCGATGCCCACCAAAGCCGTAAATGGGGTGCTGGGGAAAACAGGAGCAGAATGGAAGATGACAGCGTGTGAGGGAGGTGTGGTGTCCATACGTTCGGGGTCTGACGTGCTTCCTGCTGAAGCACCGACGCCCGCCAAAGCCGTAAATGGGGTGCTGGGGAAAACAGGAGCAGAATGGAAGATGACAGCATGTGAAGGAGGTGTGGTGTCCATAGGTTCAGGGTCTGACATGCTTCTTGCTGAAGCACCGACGCCCGCCAAAGCCGTAAATGGGGTGCTGGTGAAAACAGGAGCAGAATGGAAGAGGACAGCATGTGAAGGAGGTGTGGTGTCCATAGCTTCCATATTAGAGGTACTGCCTGCCTGATCTGAGAGCAGGGAATGAAAGTGGGAGAGCCTCTTCCTAGATTCTAACTCCTCTGAATTTATAGCACTGGCTCTGCCTGGCTTTATGACATATCCATTGTCCGTGTCACAGAGAAAGAGCGGGCGGGGCAGTGGGTGAGGCAGGGGTCACATGCAAGCCCAGCTGGTGGCTTAACCCCGGCCCAAAGGCAAAGGGCGGGGCCCCTTCTGGACTTTCTAGTGGCTGGGACGTCTGGCTGTGGGTGGCAGGTGTTTGGCACCAGCTGGGCCACCATGCGCAGACTGTTGGGGACTGTGGAAGCCTCCTCCAGAGCTCACCCTTCCTGGGGACTGGCTCTGCAGGCCCCTCAGCCCTGCGTATGTATCGGCCAGGCCTTCCCCACCACGGGGCCCAGAGGCCAGAGCCTGCTCAGACCTGAGGGCAGGAGGCAGCCAGAGCTTACCAGGGTGTGGGCCACCTCGTCCGGAGACCTCCCCAGCTCCTCTGCGAGACCTGGAGACAGGATCGCCTTCTCCAGGGCTGCTCAGCTGCCAGCATCACCATGAGCCAGGTGGCCAAGGTTTCTGAGCAGGAGATGCAGAGCCCTGATCCGACTGGATGCTGCAGCCCACGATGTCCCTTCCTGGCAGATAGGTTCTTTCTTCACTTCTTGTTTGAAATTTGGTAAAAGAACATTTAACCCTTGGCCTGTCCTTCAGGGTATATAGATGGTAATGGCTTAGCCGGGATTCGATCCAAGCCTGCGTGATTCCAGAGCTTGTGCTCTGGACTCTGGTGCCTCCTTATCGTATATGCTTCATGTGTTACTTGTTTTTTTTTTTCTTGTAGTCCTTATGGTACTTAGCCCTAAGTGCCATACCTGTAACGAACAGCTACACTGCCCTGTAGGAGGTCTTCTTTTGTTCAACGTCTGAATTGGTCATCCACCACACTGTGTTCTAATCTCAGAAGATACAGGTCAGGGACCACCAGTTGTCAGCATGGCACCATTCCATATTTCGAATTGAGGCTTGAAGCCCGTATTTTCCCTTTGTCTAGTTTGAAGGATCCAGATATGTAAAGATGATATTCTAGATAAATCATGGGCTATCCTGAAAGAAATTCACCAGTGAATTGTTCCGTATGGATTAGAAGCCAGCTTCTCTGGCCTTCCTGGAGTATATCCAGTAAGGTGTCTCATTCATGTCTAGAAAGCAACTATATCATTTATTGCAACTTCAGCGTGGAGCGATGTATTGGTATAAAGTACGATCAACACAATTTGGTCATTGTGAGTATGACAGCTGGGTCCACTCTTTACTACACATATGTAACTCTAGGGATTCTTATGCCCAAGGGAGGAGACGTACTCTTGGCTGTCTAGGACAAGGGAAGCATGTGTTGTTATTCAGGAGCTGGAAGCTTCAGCATGACAGGTAGGAATTGAACAATCGTGGTCTATACATCACTTGACCTTGCTTAAAACTTGTTTCTTTGGCTTGCTTCATTGGAGTGTTTTCTCCCTCCTGGGCTGACATTGTCTGTTATGTATCACGCATTAGACATATAGAAGTTTCAGAACCCAAAATCATATAGATCAGTAAAAATGTATGTGTGTGTGTGTGTGTGTATATATATATATATATAAAAATCTATTGAAACTCACACTGGGCTTAATTCATATATTCCAAAATCAGTTTGACCCTCTGCTCATGAGATTCTTTTTATGGTATGTCCCAGCAAATCTGGGCTTCCATCCCCAATAAATTTTGGGGTTGAAGGACACAAAAGCTTTTGCTCAGACCTAAATTCTGTCTGAAAAAAAGGGAAATATTATAAGCCCTTTGTAACCTCTCCAAGAGCAGAAATGATTTACAGCTGTGGCATTGAACCATAATTCCTCGATCTCATTTGAGAAGAGTTCAGTTAGAAACAGTGTCTTGATTTTTGTTTCTTCCCTGTTTTCTTGTCTTGCTTACCAACAATCCATTGTAATTCATCAGTTAGTATGGCAGCAGGCTGAGTGTTCCCTGGAGCTCATTAAATGAAGTGTTTTTCCTAAAATGACGTTTGTCTCCTTGTTTTCAGCCCCTCTTCTTTCCTCTGCCCTTGACTATAACCAGAGCTCAGCAAAAGCTGAGTGACTTTGTGCAGACCTTACTTAGGCTCAGCCTTTTTTTCTTCATTATTTTATTCATGGCTCCTCCGTTTCATTGTTTGCCTTCTCGAAATGTGTTGAAATCTTTCTGTGGTTGATGACTTCCAAAATATCTTGGCTTTTATTGGTTGATTAATTTTGGTATTTCTACAGTTTTATTTAGATATGGTTTCAGGAGGAACAGAAAGTAAATATATTTCCTAGTCTGCCATCTTGAGCTGAAAATCCCTGTGGATTTTAGCATCCAATGTTCCCATGGGAAAACACCCAACCATGGCCTTAATAGATGTAACACTCAAGATTTCAGCTTTTCTTGAGCAATCACTAAGGATTTCATATGTGGTCATTTCTAATGGGGAAATTATAACTATCTCATGACGTTGATTTGAGGATTAAATTAGATAATGAACATGAAAATGCTTTGTAAGATTTAAAAATCTGTAAAACTGTTTTTTGTTATTATTTGATTTGTTGCTATTTCAGCTTCACTTGACAGTTGTTTATGACCTTGCCTATGTGAGAAAATGCCCTCTGGGTTATGTTTTTGAAAGCCAGAATGTATTTTTCAACAGCTCAATGGAACAGGCATCATTTGTGAAGGTTAAGGGTGAAGGGGTAAATGTTTCTTGACACCTATCACTTTACAGTGTTTTCAGGAACTAACTGACTCATGTATTCCTCTTCCAAATTTGGTTGAGGACCTCCTACCAGCCACATGCTTTACGTCAGGTGTTGGAAAGCATTTTCTGGATTTTAAAGATCTTAGGCTTTGTGGGCCATATAGAGTTTCTGTAGCTTCTCCTCCTCTTTCCTCTTCAACAAGCTTTCTAAACGTGAGAACCATTATTAGCTCACAGTCCCACAGATCCAGGCTGAGAGCCTGATTTGATTCGTGGCCATTATTTGCCAATTCCTGCTCTGCGTCTTCACTGAGGAGGGGGACCATGTTTGAGTAATCAGTTCTTTGAATCAACTGTTGGTCTTCTGGGCCTTGTCCTTGCTCTCCTACAGTCTCTAATCAGCGTGGCATCCAGAGAGATCTTGTTAAAACATAAGTCAGATCATGTCACTCAAATTTCTTCAATGGCTTCTTCACAGAAAATGCAAAGTCCTCAGAGTGCCTCCACAGACCTAGAAATCTGGGTGTCTGTTTCCTCTCTGACTGTTTCCTTCTCCTCTCCAATTTGCTCGCTCTGTTTTCCACACGCTGACATCCTTTCTGCTCCTTGGATACTCCAAGCCTACTCTTGCCTCATTGACTTTCTGCCGCAGGCCAGCCGCAGAAAGAGGATTTCACCGCCCAGGGTCAGAAGGGAAGGGGTAAGGAACTGAAGTAGCACCGACGAATGGGGTCAGAAGCCCATGGGTCAGAAGGCTGCAATGAGAAGCCTAGTCACCGCAACAAAGAATAGACCCCCGCTCGCCGAAACTAGAGAAAGCTCGCATGCAGCAATGAAGACCCAATGCAGCCAAAAATAAATAAATAAAAAATAAAGTATAGAATCTTAAAAAAAATCTATAAAGAATATTACAAGAATAGAATCACAGGCCAGTTTCTCCTTTGAACATGCATGCAAAATGTGTAAAGAGAAGCACAAACTATATCCATGGTATGTAAAACAATCATATATCAGAATCAAAGTAGCTTTATTCTTCTGGCAATGCAAGGTTGCTTTAATGTCCAAACGTGAAACTGATCCCAGGAATGAATTAGAGTGGGAGAAAAGTCATTTAAAACAGAAATCTTGGGACTTCCCTGGTGGTCCAGTGTTTAGAACATGGCGCGTTCACTGCTGGGGCCCTGGGGTCCAATCCCAGGTCAGGGAACTAAGATCCTGCAAGACATGAGGCAGGGCCCCGAAAAAAAAAAAGGAAAGAAAGAAGTCTTAACCAGGAGAAGCACAAGATTGAATAAACATAACAGATAACACCTTATGAAAAGTAGGTGAAGATTATGGAATATTCTAAGATTTAAAACAAAAAGAAACTTTTAAAGATTCAAAAGGATGTGACAAATATTGTACATAGGCCAAAATAAAATGAAATAAAATATACAAATGATGGGAGCCCAAAATTCCAGATGCCCAAGTCCTGTCTCTGAAGATTCTCATTCAATGGGTTCAGGATTTCCTCCTTATTGAAAAACCTACAGGTGATTCTGGTACGATTCCCAGACACAATGTAAAGCTTCTCTTTTACAGGAAAGAATACCAGATTATTTTGTTATCTTATAGTTATACTAACAGGTTGTACTATTGACGGATAAGTCTGCTGTGAAAATGCACCCCCACTAGGGATAAAAAAGGAACTAGTAGTCTCTACTGCTACTTGGTGGCAGCACGCATGTATTGCAAGGGCAATTATTGTAGCAATCCAAATTAGTGGAACATTTTAGAATTGGAAGACGACATACAGATCATCTAGTCAAGCTTCCAACTATTATAGTTGTGAAAACTAAGGCCCATATAAATGAAATGATTTATCTCCAAAGAGCATTAGTGAAAGTATGAAATAAAAAATATCTCTGAACTTTTAATTTAGTGCTGTTTTTATTAATCTCAAGTATTAGCTTAAACTTCAGTGTGACAGATTTGGGATTGAATTCCTGCTCACGTTTACTGATTGCGTGTCTTTTAGTAAGTTACTAAAACACTTTTTTTTTAAATAGACGTATTTAATTATTTATCTTTGGCTGCCTAGGCTCTTCGTTGCTGTGCACAGGCTTTCCCTAGTTGCGGTGGGCAGGGGCTACTCTTTGTTGCAGTACGCGGGCTTCTCATTGTGGTGGCTTCTCGTTGTTGCTGAGCACGGGGTCTAGGTGCGTGGGCTTCAGTAGTTGTGGTTCACGGGCTCTAGCACACAGGCTCAGTAGTTGTGGCACATGGTCTTAGTTGCTCCGCGCCATGTGGGATCTTCCCGGACCCGGGCTCAAACGTGTGTCCCGTGCACTGGCAGGTGGATCCTTAACCAGTGCGCCAACAGGGAAGCCCTACTAATACACTTTTAACTTTGCTTTTCACGTATGTAAAATGGTGAGCCTTGACTGATATAGAATATGAGATAACCTAGCACTGTTCTTAACACATATATGTAGTTAAAACTTTTTGGCTCTCATCCCTCTTAAACAGCCTCTATCCTCTTAATAATGAATGTGTCTTTCAGCTAGCAGAGCACCCCAGAGCTGACCACATTCTGGCAAGAGATATAGGATTCTTTTTCTTACTGGGGGTTCTTTATACCTGATAGTTGAAGTGCACTTCAACATGAACAACTCTTGGTTATACTGTAGTAATGGATTTGATGGACGAATTTTAGAAAGTAATATGCAGGAATTGAGCTGCCTTACCCTCAAGAAATATAATTCGATAGTGGTGGCTAGAACGATAAACAGTGTTTGGACAGGGAGTCCATATTGGATGTGAACTTCCTGTACTCCCATTCGTCTATTAAGAATAAAGAGAATCCTTTCAAAATGTGTTTTAAAGGGCAGTTATTTCTTTCTGCCTCATTTAAGTTACCTGCAAGAAAAAGACAATCTCCTGCATCCTTGTTTAATAGGCTTTTAATATAAAGCAGATAATTTTTTGCAACATTTCCCAAACTTTTCATTATCGAATTGGCTGAGGCTTCTCAACGATTATCATTTCACAACAATATCTCCATCTTCAGCTTCTTTCAATGAATTGGCCTAATAGATGTGCCATTAAAACAGAGCTTCACTCTCAACGTATTTTTAATTTTGTATTCAAACGGTATGAAGGATTCAGGCATAACAGTGAGTGGATTTCTCATACATGCTACATGATGGATGCAACTAAGTGAAAGAAGGCTACATATTGTATGGTTCCATTTATATGAAATGTCCAGCAGTGGCAAATCCATACACACAGAAAAGATTCTACATTCGTGGTTGCCAGGGGTTTGGAAGAGAGGGAACTAGGGAATGACTCCTTAAAATGGGTGTAGGTTTCCTCTTGGTTGATGAAGATGTTTTGCAGCTCGGCAGTGGTGATAGTTGCACAACATTGTGACAGTAGTAAATTCCACTGAATGGTACAGTGAATTGTAAAATGATCCAAATGGTGAATTTTGTGTTATGTTCATTTTACTACAATAAAAAGGAGAAAGAATTCGGGAAAGACTTAGAGTTTGGGAAACTAAGGTGAACTGGTCAAGAAAAAGACAGCTCTATTGTTCAGTTTTCTCTCAGCTCTCCCAGTGCATTAATCCTCAGCAAAAAGTAGGCTGAACTTGTAGATGATAGTCATTCAACACAGTCCAGGGAAAAGTAAATAAAGTAAAACCCAACTCTTCTTCTTTAGCACATGTATGAAAGGTTAACTTGCTGCTCAGCCACGTGGACCTTCATGAAGACGTTTCACTTTAGGTGTCCTCTACTTCAGTACTTTACTCACAGCTCATTCACACATGTAGGCAACAGCATTCCTTAATTCGATGGAATCTGCAGCACTGGTTGTGATCAGTCTCATGAAAAGAAAAGGAAAGGTGGCACGGAAGCCAAGGGAAGAGATTTTCAAGACAGAGACGTTGTTTAAGATCTAACTCGGCTTGGCGGTCACAAAGATAAGGATTGGGAAGTAGTCCCCTGGACTTGTCAACGGAGAAATCATTGGGGGCTTCAAGGAGATCAGTTTCACGAGAGTAGTGGGGCAGAAACCAGATTGCAGTGTAGATGGGAGGGGAGAAATGGGGGGCAAGTCAAGAAATTGATGGCAAAGGGAAAGAAGGGAGGGGTGGATAGGAGGACAGGAGAATGGAATGGAGGAGAGCATTTCCTTGTGGCTCTTTAATATGGCTGGGAGGGGCCAAAAGAGAAGGAGAGCGTGAAGATGTAGGAAGAGGGGGTGGCATCCCGAGCCCAAGGAGGACTGGCGCCTGTCTTCAGCTCCCACCAGCTGGATGGTCCCTCCCTCTAGCTTTCCACGTAGGCTGTGGAAGTTGCCCCTTGCCTCCTTGGATCAGCTGCCCTTGATTCGTTTGTCCTTTTCTTATTTCTCAGCATATCTGGGTCATACGTTATGTGAAGACAAACAAATCACCACTGATGCTTAATTTTCTTGAAAAATCCCCCAGGCAGGTACCATTTTGGAGAACTACCTATTGTGCCTCAGCAAGCCAAAGTAGCCCATTTTTCCTCTCTCATTGGGAGAGATTGCTGTTTGTTGGAGAACCTGATGAAGAGGGTGACTCGCGCTTAGGAATAACGTTGCTTGAAAAGTGCAAAAGGTGAAGTAGTTTGGCTCTGAGTGGTCTCTGAGGCCTGAGACTTCCTGAGAGATGGCAGACTCACAGCTCCCATTTCCCTCTGACCCTGGGCTATGAGCTCATCAAATGAGATGGTAAATAAAGTCACTGACATGGTTTAAAGCATAATTTTGTTCTCTCTTGTTCACTCAGAGCAAATTGAATGAAATTTGCATACAACATATGGATGAACCATCCATACGATGGGGCTTGACCATATCCTCATGGTTCCCCTTCCCTTTTCTACATCTGGGCCCTTTAGCTCTGCAGACTTAACCCCACACCATCAGTCCACCCAGTCGGTCCACTGGACGTCTCTTCCTCTTTCGCATCTGGTCGTTGTCGTCACCTTGTTCTCCACTACCGCCTCCTGCAGTAGCTGTTAGGTCCAGAGAGGTTGGTTCACTGTGAGCAAGTAACTGTCAACTCCATGGACAGGTGGAAGTGACTTGGCAGCCGGGATGCACCCACCCTGAGTTCATTATACCCATGAGGGTCAAGGAGAATGGGGATGCAGCTGGTCTGCAGAGCCCCGGCAGTTCTGAGACACATGTTCCTGGATCCACACGTTGCTCCATACCCAGCCTTGTCTTTCTTTTTTCTCTCTCTTGACTCCATCCAGGTTTCTGCTCTCCTTGTCCCTTTGGGGAGGGAGGCCAGTACCAGTCCAGGTGTAGTCCCCCAAAGCTTCCTACTTCCAAGCGTTACGTAGGCTTGTATATCCACTTGCTTGGGTTGCCCTGGCATTCGTGCCAACAAGTTGAGTGGTTTAAGCCCTAGGCTCTCTTTTCTGGCAAGAATGTGCCTAAAAATCTCCACCTCTGGTTTGGTGGCCCCTAAAAATTCCCAGTGAGTTTTGGTGAGGGGACACTTGGTGACAGTGTTGTCTTTCGAAATGAGTAGTTCCGTTACCGACGATACTTTGCTCCCCATACATTATTTATAAGGTTTCCCTGTTTGTATGTGCAAACTATTTGTGTGTATATTTTGAGAAATACATTGTACAGGCCTCTTTTTTATTTCTTCCGCACACCCTAGAGATGTCATAGAGTCAGTAAATGTGTCTAACTTTTTGAGAAATTGGAACAATCAAGACTTACCTGTATGGAATGCTGTTAACGATGTCAATTCCCGTGACAGTACCTTTCATCTGACACACTTAGGGACTGTTAACAGATTAAAAGCAGTAAAAGACGCGGATAGAGAGAATTTTCATTATCTTGTGCTCTGAAATCTTGGATTCTCGTTGGTTTGAATCGTCCTGAAAATGTATTTTTTTTTAGTAGGGACATAGAAGCCTCTAGCGGTATTCTTAATAAAGCAAGGTGAGTTATAAGCAATCATCTGATGGAGGGTAAATGTACCACAGTCCAGTTTAAGAAAAATACAATATAAAAGTCTTACCATGGAAGAAAATCTTTATATGATCTTTTGAAAAAAAAAAAAGCTTCAAGAAACATAAAGACATGACACCATATTCAGTAAAAGTCAGTGACTTGTAAGCAAGGCAAAGCAAAGACAGTCTGATTAAGGCCGTTGCATTGTTGTGGCATTTTTTAGGTCTCACCCATTTCTGTGGCCTTTTTAGAACCTAAGCTTCTAGGTCACAGAGAACTTCATCTTGACGTAGGGCTGAGCAAATGCACGGAGCATTTCTCAATACGTAGGCATTAAATTCTTAGTCCAGAAGGGGCCTTGAGATGCCCTCTCTTTACTCCTTGGTAGAACTGTTTTAACCATCCCCCGAAAACAGATTTTTTTTCTTTAAATCTCAAAATTCAGAGATTCCACAATCAGAAGTTACTTCTCATATTGCCTTGTGGTCTGCTGTGAGCATCTGTCGAATGGTGTGAACTGTGCGTGGTGAGCCTAGCCTACCCTTGAGGCCCACGGTTTGGGCTGCGGTGGTGCCATGCTGTGCTCAGGAGCCTTCTTTTTTGGAAGTCTGGGCTCCAGTGAGCCTTGGTCATGCTCTTTTATGGAACCTTGGGTGCTAGACCACTCTGACCCTCAGTCTCATTTGCAGGTTCTGGGGAGGATTAAATGAGCTCATGTGATATCCAGGTGACTGAGGCAGAGTCAGCTCGGGATGAATCTTTGCTTCGTTTTCATTAGCTGCGGAGAAGACGATGACAGCTTGGTGCCTCTCCAACTTTAATATGGGTATGCCTCTCTTGGGGATCTTGTTAAATGCAGGCTGGTATTCAGTAGTTCTGGGTGGGGCCTGGATTCTGTGCTTCTAACGAGCTCCTAGGTGACGGTGACGCTGAGGGCAAGGGTTTGGCACCTGTGTTTCTCCCTTTCCGGAAGAGCAGGATGTCTCCGCACCCCCACCCGAGAGGAGAATACATCCACAACGTGACTACTAGGAACCAGCTTCCCTCACAGACAAGGGACCTGTATCACTGCTCCCAACCATTCTGTCTGAGGCGCAGCAAGCCAAAACACTGAAATGCTGAGGTTTGCAGCAAAGAGGAGGTTTATTCACAGGGCAGCCAAGCGAGGACGTGACGTGACAATAGGTCTCAAATCTGCCTCCCCAAAGGCAAGGGGCTTTGGGTATCTGTGGGATAAAGAATAAAGAAGCAGGGCAGTATGAGGCATGGGGAGCGTGAGGAAAGGTGATTGGAAAAACGTGTGCTCATCATTGTTCTGAGCTGGCCTAACTAGGCTACAGGCCTCACCACATTCTCAGGCTGGAGTTTTCCTCCCTCTGATGGCAGGAGGTCAAAAGGCACTTGCCCAAGTGGAAGATCGGTGGTCCTCTCCACTCTAAACCAGCTCAGCCTAACCAGGCACAGCTGATTCCAAGTTCCTGGACAATCACGGGGCAAACATCTTATTGCTTATGCTACATGCTACTTGGAGGACGTGCAGGTGTTCAAGCTACCTTGATGAGTGAAGACGGGATTTGATTAATCATGACACCTTGTTTCACCTCCAGGCCAGCAGAAGAGAGCTGTAGGCTGAGTCTGGCTCCAGGCACCTGGAATTGGAGGCAGGTGGTTTAAAAACGGGCTCTCCCACCCTCTGTGTGATATTAGGTAGATAGACTATTGAACCTTCCTGTGCCTGTTTCTCCACAAGCAGCATGGGGACACTCAGAGTCCCTCTCTTGGGGGCTGTTATGGGGCTTCAGTGAGATATAGATGCATGCACAGGCACACGGGAGACACCCAGTGTGTGTTCCCTTCGTGCTTATTTTTATTAGGACACCAGTATTTTTAGAAGATTTCTGGTTTGGACAACAAATTAGATAGGTGGTCATTGCTATAGTTTATGCGAGAGCAATTCACATTGCCATTTGCAAAAAAGTAGTTGGTTGTCCAATGGGGATTCTAAACATCCGTTTAACATGAGCTACTGAACAGATAGTTTACACAGTAACTATTTTATTTAAAATCAATTCTCTTTGTTTTCTTAAGCAATTGTTAACCCCCAATTTCGTGAGTACTACCAAGTAAGTCACTTGAAAATCATCTAGAGCAATCTATTTCACTTAGCAAGCCTAAAGCTATAGTTCAACCATTTTATTTACTGTTCTATCACAAAAATTACTCTAAACAGCTATTCCCTGGATAAGTAATCAGCTAAAGCTAGTTTGACTGACCAAATCGATTTACTGAGTTAATAAGCCAGTTGTTTTAGAATAGGTCGAATGCATATTTCTCATCCATTCTGCATTAAACTGTTTCCCATTCGTACATACCCACATTCCTACTTCTGTGCTGTAGGGCTTAGCTGAACTACACCTGCCTTCAGTGAAACTTTTCTCTCCTGCACAATTGGAGATAATTTTAGTCTCCTCGTGACTCCCACGGGGTTACCTCTGTTGTGACACTTGACTATTTGGTGGCATATTTTATTTGAAAAAGCCTTCCGTTACTCCGGGCACGTCAAACAGTAAATGCTTTCTCTTCGTAAACCTGCATGACAGTTTTCTGAACTCTTCTGCTCTGGGCAAGATTCATCAGTACACCAGGCAAACATAGTGAAAGAGGAGACAGTACTTGTGTTGTATTCAATTGGGTCTTGATACCTAAGTGTGACTCTTAACCAAGGATTATGCAGTAGTTAAGGACACAGATTAAAGTTGTTTAGGGTGTGTCCTAAAGTGTCAGTGGCAGAATTTAAGTCTCTACTCTGGAAATTGTAGACCTGAGACAAACTACTTCCCTAAACGTCATTTCCTACATCTGAGAAAGATAATAGTATCTACCTTGTAGTAGACTGAATAATACCATTGCCCCCAAATGTCCACATTCTACTCTCCAGAACCTGTGAATGTCACCTTAAATGGCAGAAGGCACTTTGCCAGTGGGATGAAAGTAATGGTTCTCAGATGGGAAGATTCTCCTGGACTACCTGGATGGGCCCAAATATAACCACTGGTGTTCTCATAAGAGAGAGGCAGAGGGAATTTATACTCCAAAGAGAATGTGATGACGAAGTTGGGGTTGCATTGATGTGGCCAGAAGTGAAGGAATGCTGGCGAGGAAACAGATTCTCACTTAGAGCCTCTAGAAGGAGGATGGATGGCCCTGTCGACTTCTGGTTTCAGCCCAGGGAAACTGGTTTTGGACCTCTGTCTTCCAGAACCATAAGAAAATAAGTGTGTTTTGTTAGAAGCAAGCACATTTGTAGTCATTTGTTACAACAACCATAGGGAACTAATGCCTACCTCATAGGAAGTATTTCTCCAATTAAAATGTGTGACTGGAAACACACTTAGTGGCATGTGTGACACACACTAGTTATGCTACCGTAGGTCGTTCTTGGAAACTGAAGCCTTGGTTTTGAGAGATCATCAAAACCAGTACAATGGTTGCCATGTTTCTCCTTGTTCAGCCTGGTGACCAACCCGGTAGAGAGAGCTCCATCCTTTCCCACAGGACCCCACCTGTGGGTACGTAGAGGGAAGCGGTTATGTCTCCCTTAAGGCACCTTTTTCTTTTCCTTTCTACTTTTGTCTTCATTAATCTTCATCCAACTGACCTTTCTAAATCTTACAGAAAACAAAACCATTTCTCCATGGATTCAGATACTACCCCAAGTTAATATTCCAACCAAGTTCTTGTTCTTCCAGGTCTCATCACCAGAAATTCCTGAGCCTAAATCTTCTCTAGTTTCTAGGATCACTCATTTTCTCATTTCTCCCTTCTCCTTTTAGTTCAGAGTCTTGTCAATTTAGTTCCTTCCCTAACCACAACTTATAGTATGGTAACACAGCAAAGTGATGGAAGTCTAGACGGTCTGGTTTTAATCCCGGGTTTTGCCACCTACTTACTGTGTGGCATTAGGCAAGCTATTCAACGTCTCTGGGCCTCAGTTTCCCCCAAAAAAGTGAACATTATGAATATTCCCTACCTCTAGGGTTGCCATTATGAGGAATAAGTGAGTTAATATTTGGTAAGCCCTTAGAATAGTACTTGTTATAGTCTAAGCACTACAGTTGTGCTTGTTAATAATAATAAATGAAATTCCAAGCGTATAACTTACTCAACTTTCTGCAATAACTTTGAAGTGTTGGTCTATCTGTTGGCTCACGTTGCAGGAAAATGAGTCGAGGCATGGGCTGAGGCATTGCTATCACTGGGTGGTGTGTTCCCAGAACTTGGAACAGCGGTGTGAAATGGGTAGTGGTTCTACTTGGAGACAGGGCAGACTGGAAAATGACACCCTGGGAAGGAGGTGTGGTGTCCATAGCTTTGGTGTTAGAGGTGCTGCCTGCTGAAGCACCACTGCCGGCCTAAGCCGTAAATGGGGTGCTGGGGTAAAGAGGAGCAGGATGGAAGATGACAGCCTGGGAAGGAGGTGTGGTGTCCATAGGTTCGGGGTCTGACGTGCTGACTACTGAGGCACCGATACCCACCAAAGGCGTAAATGGGTTGCTGGAGAAAACAGGAGCAGAATAGAAGATGACAGCATGTGAAGGAGGTGTGGTGTCCATAGGTTCGGGGTCTGACATGCTTCCTGGTGAAGCATCGATGCCCGCCGGGGCCGTAAATGGGGTGCTGGGGAAAACAGGAGCAGAATGGAAGATGACAGCGTGTGAAGGAGGTGTGGTGTCCATAGGTTCGGGGTCTGTCGTGCTTCCTGCTGAAGCACCAATGCCCGCCAGGGCCGAAAATGGGGTGCTGGGGAAAACAGGAGCAGAATGGAAGATGATAGCGTGTGAAGGAGGTGTGGTGTCCATAGGTTCGGGGTCTGACGTGCTTCCTGCTGAAGCACCGATGCCCATCAAAGCCGTAAATGGGGTGCTGGGGAAAACAGGAGCAGAATGGAAGATGACACCGTGTGAGGGAGGTGTGGTGTCCATAGGTTCGGGGTCTGATGTGCTTCCTGCTGAAGCACCGATGCCCATCAGAGCCGTAAATGGGGTGCTGGGGAAAACAGGAGCAGAATGGAAGATGACAGCGTGTGAGGGAGGTGTGGTGTCCATAGGTTCGGGGTCTGACGTGCTTCCTGCTGAAGCACCGATGCCCGCCAAAGCCGTAAATGGGGTGCTGGGGAAAACAGGAGCAGAATGGAAGATGACAGCGTATGAAGGAGGTGTGGTGTCCATAGGTTCGGGGTCTGACGTGCTTCCTGCTGAAGCACCGACGCCCGCCAAAGCCGTAAATGGGGTGCTGGGGAAAACAGGAGCAGAATGGAAGATGACAGCGTATGAAGGAGGTGTGGTGTCCATAGGTTCGGGGTCTGACGTGCTTTCTGCTGAAGCACCGATGCCCGCCAAAGCCGTAAATGGGGTGCTGGGGAAAACAGGAGCAGAATGGAAGAGGACAGCATGTGAAGGAGGTGTGGTGTCCATAGCTTCCATATTAGAGGTACTGCCTGCCTGATCTGAGAGCAGAGAGTGAAAGTGGGAGAGCCTCTTCCTAGATTCTAACTCCTCTGAATTTATAGCACTGGCTCTGCCTGGCTTTATGACATATCCATTGTACGTGTCACAGAGAAAGAGCGGGCGGGGCAGGGGGTGAGGCAGGGGTCACATGCAAGCCCAGCTGGTGGCTTAACCCCGGCCCAAAGGCAAAGGGCGGGGCCCCTTCTGGACTTTCTAGTGGCTGGGACGTCTGGATGTGGGTGGCAGGTGTTTGGCACCAGCTGGGCCACCATGCGGAGACTGTTGGGGACTGTGGAAGCCTCCTCCAGAGCTCACCCTTCCTGGGGACTGGCTCTGCAGGCCCCTCAGCCCTGCGTATGTATCTGCCAGGCCTTCCCCACCACGGGGCCCAGAGGCCAGAGCCTGCTCAGACCTGAGGGCAGGAGGCAGCCAGAGCTTACCAGGGTGTGGGCCACCTCGTCCGGAGACCTCCCCAGCTCCTCTGCGAGACCTGGAGACAGGATCGCCTTCTCCAGGGCTGCTCAGCTGCCAGCATCACCATGAGCCAGGTGGCCAAGGTTTCTGAACAGGAGATGCAGAGCCTTGATCCGACTGGATGCTGCAGCCCACGATGTCCCTTCCTGGCAGATAGGTTCTTTCTTCACTTCTTGTTTGAAATTTGTTAAAAGAACATTTAACCCTTGGCCTGTCCTTCAGGGTATATAGACGGTAGTGGCTTAGCCGGGATTCGATCCAAGCCTGTGTGATTCCAGAGCTTGTGCTCTGGACTGTGGTGCCTCCTTATCGTATATGCTTCATGTGTTACTTGTTTTTTTTTTTCTTGTAGTCCTTATGGTACTTAGCCCTAAGTGCCATACCTGTAACGAACAGCTACACTGCCCTGTAGGAGGTCTTCTTTTGTTCAACGCCTGAATTGGTCATCCACCACACTGTGTTCTAATCTCAGAAGATACAGGTCAGGGACCACCAGTTGTCAGCATGGCACCATTCCATATTTCGAATTGAGGCTTGAAGCCCGTATTTTCCCTTTGTCTAGTTTGAAGGATCCAGATATGTAAAGATGATATTGTAGATAAATCATGGGCTATCCTGAAAGAAATTCACCAGTGAATTGTTCCGTATGGATTAGAAGCCAGCTTCTCTGGCCTTCCTGGAGTATATCCAGTAAGGCGTCTCATTCATGTCTAGAAAGCAACTATATCATTTATTGCAACTTCAGCGTGGAGCGATGTATTGGTATAAAGTACGATCAACACAATTTGGTCATTGTGAGTATGACAGCTGGGTCCACTCTTTACTACACATATGTAACTCTAGGGATTCTTATGCTCAAGGGAGGAGACGTACTCTTGGCTGTCTAGGACAAGGGAAGCACGTGTTGTTATTCAGGAGCTGGAAGCTTCAGCATGACAGGTAGGAATTGAACAATCGTGGTCTATACATCACTTGACCTTGCTTAAAACTTGTTTCTTTGGCTTGCTTCATTGGAGTGTTTTCTCCCTCCTGGGCTGACATTGTCTGTTATGTATCACGCATGAGACATATAGAAGTTTCAGAACCCAAAACCATATAGATCAGTAAAAATGTATATATATATATATATATATATATATATATATATAAATCTATTGAAACTCACACTGGGCTTAATTCATATATTCCAAAATCAGTTTGACCCTCTGCTCATGAGATTCTTTTTATGGTATTTCCCAGCAAATCTGGGCTTCCATCCCCAATAAATTTTGGGGTTGAAGGACACAAAAGCTTTTGCTCAGACCTAAATTCTGTCTGAAAAAAAGGGAAATATTATAAGCCCTTTGTAACCTCTCCAAGAGCAGAAATGATTTACAGCTGTGGCATTGAACCATAATTCCTCGATCTCATTTGAGAAGAGTTCAGTTAGAAACAGTGTCTTGATTTTTGTTTCTTCCCTGTTTTCTTGTCTTGCTTACCAACAATCCATTGTAATTCATGAGTTAGTATGGCAGCAGGCTGAGTGTTCCCTGGAGCTCATTAAATGAAGTGTTTTTCCTAAAATGACGTTTGTCTCCTTGTTTTCAGCCCCTCTTCTTTCCTCTGCCCTTGACTATAACCAGAGCTCAGCAAAAGCTGAGTGACTTTGTGCAGACCTTACTTAGGCTCAGCCTTTTTTTCTTCATTATTTTATTCATGGCTCCTCCGTTTCATTGTTTGCCTTCTCGAAATGTGTTGAAATCTTTCTGTGGTTGATGACTTCCAAAATATCTTGGCTTTTATTGGTTGATTAATTTTGGTATTTCTACAGTTTTATTTAGATATGGTTTCAGGAGGAACAGAAAGTAAATATATTTCCTAGTCTGCCATCTTGAGCTGAAAATCCCTGTGGATTTTAGCATCCAATGTTCCCATGGGAAAACACCCAACCATGGCCTTAATAGATGTAACACTCAAGATTTCAGCTTTTCTTGAGCAATCACTAAGGATTTCATATGTGGTCATTTCTAATGGGGAAATTATAACTATCTCATGACGTTGATTTGAGGATTAAATTAGATAATGAACATGAAAATGCTTTGTAAGATTTAAAAATCTGTAAAACTGTTTTTTGTTATTATTTGATTTGTTGCTATTTCAGCTTCACTTGACAGTTGTTTATGACCTTGCCTATGTGAGAAAATGCCCTCTGGGTTATGTTTTTGAAAGCCAGAATGTATTTTTCAACAGCTCAATGGAACAGGCATCATTTGTGAAGGTTAAGGGTGAAGGGGTAAATGTTTCTTGACACCTATCACTTTACAGTGTTTTCAGGAACTAACTGACTCATGTATTCCTCTTCCAAATTTGGTTGAGGACCTCCTACCAGCCACATGCTTTACGTCAGGTGTTGGAAAGCATTTTCTGGATTTTAAAGATCTTAGGCTTTGTGGGCCATATAGAGTTTCTGTAGCTTCTCCTCCTCTTTCCTCTTCAACAAGCTTTCTAAACGTGAGAACCATTATTAGCTCACAGTCCCACAGATCCAGGCTGAGAGCCTGATTTGATTCGTGGCCATTATTTGCCAATTCCTGCTCTGCGTCTTCACTGAGGAGGGGGACCATGTTTGAGTAATCAGTTCTTTGAATCAACTGTTGGTCTTCTGGGCCTTGTCCTTGCTCTCCTACAGTCTCTAATCAGCGTGGCATCCAGAGAGATCTTGTTAAAACATAAGTCAGATCATGTCACTCAAATTTCTTCAATGGCTTCTTTACAGAAAATGCAAAGTCCTCAGAGTGCCTCCACAGACCTAGAAATCTGGGTGTCTGTTTCCTCTCTGACTGTTTCCTTCTCCTCTCCAATTTGCTCGCTCTGTTTTCCACACGCTGACATCCTTTCTGCTCCTTGGATACTCCAAGCCTACTCTTGCCTCATTGACTTTCTGCCGCAGGCCAGCCGCAGAAAGAGGATTTCACCGCCCAGGGTCAGAAGGGAAGGGGTAAGGAACTGAAGTAGCACCGACGAATGGGGTCAGAAGCCCATGGGTCAGAAGGCTGCAATGAGAAGCCTAGTCACCGCAACAAAGAATAGACCCCCGCTCGCCGAAACTAGAGAAAGCTCGCATGCAGCAATGAAGACCCAATGCAGCCAAAAATAAATAAATAAAAAATAAAGTATAGAATCTTAAAAAAAATCTATAAAGAATATTACAAGAATAGAATCACAGGCCAGTTTCTCCTTTGAACATGCATGCAAAATGTGTAAAGAGAAGCACAAACTATATCCATGGTATGTAAAACAATCATATATCAGAATCAAAGTAGCTTTATTCTTCTGGCAATGCAAGGTTGCTTTAATGTCCAAACGTGAAACTGATCCCAGGAATGAATTAGAGTGGGAGAAAAGTCATTTAAAACAGAAATCTTGGGACTTCCCTGGTGGTCCAGTGTTTAGAACATGGCGCGTTCACTGCTGGGGCCCTGGGGTCCAATCCCAGGTCAGGGAACTAAGATCCTGCAAGACATGAGGCAGGGCCCCGAAAAAAAAAAGGAAAGAAAGAAGTCTTAACCAGGAGAAGCACAAGATTGAATAAACATAACAGATAACACCTTATGAAAAGTAGGTGAAGATTATGGAATATTCTAAGATTTAAAACAAAAAGAAACTTTTAAAGATTCAAAAGGATGTGACAAATATTGTACATAGGCCAAAATAAAATGAAATAAAATATACAAATGATGGGAGCCCAAAATTCCAGATGCCCAAGTCCTGTCTCTGAAGATTCTCATTCAATGGGTTCAGGATTTCCTCCTTATTGAAAAACCTACAGGTGATTCTGGTACGATTCCCAGACACAATGTAAAGCTTCTCTTTTACAGGAAAGAATACCAGATTATTTTGTTATCTTATAGTTATACTAACAGGTTGTACTATTGACGGATAAGTCTGCTGTGAAAATGCACCCCCACTAGGGATAAAAAAGGAACTAGTAGTCTCTACTGCTACTTGGTGGCAGCACGCATGTATTGCAAGGGCAATTATTGTAGCAATCCAAATTAGTGGAACATTTTAGAATTGGAAGACGACATACAGATCATCTAGTCAAGCTTCCAACTATTATAGTTGTGAAAACTAAGGCCCATATAAATGAAATGATTTATCTCCAAAGAGCATTAGTGAAAGTATGAAATAAAAAATATCTCTGAACTTTTAATTTAGTGCTGTTTTTATTAATCTCAAGTATTAGCTTAAACTTCAGTGTGACAGATTTGGGATTGAATTCCTGCTCACGTTTACTGATTGCGTGTCTTTTAGTAAGTTACTAAAACACTTTTTTTTTAAATAGACGTATTTAATTATTTATCTTTGGCTGCCTAGGCTCTTCGTTGCTGTGCACAGGCTTTCCCTAGTTGCGGTGGGCAGGGGCTACTCTTTGTTGCAGTACGCGGGCTTCTCATTGTGGTGGCTTCTCGTTGTTGCTGAGCACGGGGTCTAGGTGCGTGGGCTTCAGTAGTTGTGGTTCACGGGCTCTAGCACACAGGCTCAGTAGTTGTGGCACATGGTCTTAGTTGCTCCGCGCCATGTGGGATCTTCCCGGACCCGGGCTCAAACGTGTGTCCCGTGCACTGGCAGGTGGATCCTTAACCAGTGCGCCAACAGGGAAGCCCTACTAATACACTTTTAACTTTGCTTTTCACGTATGTAAAATGGTGAGCCTTGACTGATATAGAATATGAGATAACCTAGCACTGTTCTTAACACATATATGTAGTTAAAACTTTTTGGCTCTCATCCCTCTTAAACAGCCTCTATCCTCTTAATAATGAATGTGTCTTTCAGCTAGCAGAGCACCCCAGAGCTGACCACATTCTGGCAAGAGATATAGGATTCTTTTTCTTACTGGGGGTTCTTTATACCTGATAGTTGAAGTGCACTTCAACATGAACAACTCTTGTTTATACTGTAGTAATGGATTTGATGGACGAATTTTAGAAAGTAATATGCAGGAATTGAGCTGCCTTACCCTCAAGAAATATAATTCGATAGTGGTGGCTAGAACGATAAACAGTGTTTGGACAGGGAGTCCATATTGGATGTGAACTTCCTGTACTCCCATTCGTCTATTAAGAATAAAGAGAATCCTTTCAAAATGTGTTTTAAAGGGCAGTTATTTCTTTCTGCCTCATTTAAGTTACCTGCAAGAAAAAGACAATCTCCTGCATCCTTGTTTAATAGGCTTTTAATATAAAGCAGATAATTTTTTGCAACATTTCCCAAACTTTTCATTATCGAATTGGCTGAGGCTTCTCAACGATTATCATTTCACAACAATATCTCCATCTTCAGCTTCTTTCAATGAGTTGGCCTAATAGATGTGCCATTAAAACAGAGCTTCACTCTCAACGTATTTTTAATTTTGTATTCAAACGGTATGAAGGATTCAGGCATAACAGTGAGTGGATTTCTCATACATGCTACATGATGGATGCAACTAAGTGAAAGAAGGCTACATATTGTATGGTTCCATTTATATGAAATGTCCAGCAGTGGCAAATCCATACACACAGAAAAGATTCTACATTCGTGGTTGCCAGGGGTTTGGAAGAGAGGGAACTAGGGAATGACTCCTTAAAATGGGTGTAGGTTTCCTCTTGGTTGATGAAGATGTTTTGCAGCTCGGCAGTGGTGATAGTTGCACAACATTGTGACAGTAGTAAATTCCACTGAATGGTACAGTGAATTGTAAAATGATCCAAATGGTGAATTTTGTGTTATGTTCATTTTACTACAATAAAAAGGAGAAAGAATTCGGGAAAGACTTAGAGTTTGGGAAACTAAGGTGAACTGGTCAAGAAAAAGACAGCTCTATTGTTCAGTTTTCTCTCAGCTCTCCCAGTGCATTAATCCTCAGCAAAAAGTAGGCTGAACTTGTAGATGATAGTCATTCAACACAGTCCAGGGAAAAGTAAATAAAGTAAAACCCAACTCTTCTTCTTTAGCACATGTATGAAAGGTTAACTTGCTGCTCAGCCACGTGGACCTTCATGAAGACGTTTCACTTTAGGTGTCCTCTACTTCAGTACTTTACTCACAGCTCATTCACACATGTAGGCAACAGCATTCCTTAATTCGATGGAATCTGCAGCATTGGTTGTGATCAGTCTCATGAAAAGAAAAGGAAAGGTGGCGCGGAAGCCAAGGGAAGAGATTTTCAAGACAGAGACGTTGTTTAAGATCTAACTCGGCTTGGCGGTCACAAAGATAAGGATTGGGAAGTAGTCCCCTGGACTTGTCAACGGAGAAATCATTGGGGGCTTCAAGGAGATCAGTTTCACGAGAGTAGTGGGGCAGAAACCAGATCGCAGTGTAGATGGGAGGGGAGAAATGGGGGGCAAGTCAAGAAATTGATGGCAAAGGGAAAGAAGGGAGGGGTGGATAGGAGGACAGGAGAATGGAATGGAGGAGAGCATTTCCTTGTGGCTCTTTAATATGGCTGGGAGGGGCCAAAAGAGAAGGAGAGCGTGAAGATGTAGGAAGAGGGGGTGGCATCCCGAGCCCAAGGAGGACTGGCGCCTGTCTTCAGCTCCCACCAGCTGGATGGTCCCTCCCTCTAGCTTTCCACGTAGGCTGTGGAAGTTGCCCCTTGCCTCCTTGGATCAGCTGCCCTTGATTCGTTTGTCCTTTTCTTATTTCTCAGCATATCTGGGTCATACGTTATGTGAAGACAAACAAATCACCACTGATGCTTAATTTTCTTGAAAAATCCCCCAGGCAGGTACCATTTTGGAGAACTACCTATTGTGCCTCAGCAAGCCAAAGTAGCCCATTTTTGCTCTCTCATTGGGAGAGATTGCTGTTTGTTGGAGAACCTGATGAAGAGGGTGACTCGCGCTTAGGAATAACGTTGCTTGAAAAGTGCAAAAGGTGAAGTAGTTTGGCTCTGAGGGGTCTCTGAGGCCTGAGACTTCCTGAGAGATGGCAGACTCACAGCTCCCATTTCCCTCTGGCCCTGGGCTATGAGCTCATCAAATGAGATGGTAAATAAAGTCACTGACATGGTTTAAAGCATAATTTTGTTCTCTCTTGTTCACTCAGAGCAAATTGAATGAAATTTGCATACAACATATGGATGAACCATCCATACGATGGGGCTTGACCATATCCTCATGGTTCCCCTTCCCTTTTCTACATCTGGGCCCTTTAGCTCTGCAGACTTAACCCCACACCATCAGTCCACCCAGTCGGTCCACTGGACGTCTCTTCCTCTTTCGCATCTGGTCGTTGTCGTCACCTTTTTCTCCACTACCGCCTCCTGCAGTAGCTGTTAGGTCCAGAGAGGTTGGTTCACTGTGAGCAAGTAACTGTCAACTCCATGGACAGGTGGAAGTGACTTGGCAGCCGGGATGCACCCACCCTGAGTTCATTATACCAATGAGGGTCAAGGAGAATGGGGATGCAGCTGGTCTGCAGAGCCCCGGCAGTTCTGAGACACATGTTCCTGGATCCACACGTTGCTCCATACCCAGCCTTGCCTTTCTTTTTTCTCTCTCTTGACTCCATCCAGGTTTCTGCTCTCCTTGTCCCTTTGGGGAGGGAGGCCAGTACCAGTCCAGGTGTAGTCCCCCAAAGCTTCCTACTTCCAAGCGTTACGTAGGCTTGTATATCCACTTGCTTGGGTTGCCCTGGCATTGGTGCCAACAAGTTGAGTGGTTTAAGCCCTAGGCTCTCTTTTCTGGCAAGAATGTGCCTAAAAATCTCCACCTCTGGTTTGGTGGCCCCTAAAAATTCCCAGTCAGTTTTGGTGAGGGGACACTTGGTGACAGTGTTGTCTTTCGAAATGAGTAGTTCCGTTACCGACGATACTTTGCTCCCCATACATTATTTATAAGGTTTCCCTGTTTGTATGTGCAAACTATTTGTGTGTATATTTTGAGAAATACATTGTACAGGCCTCTTTTTTATTTCTTCCACACACCCTAGAGATGTCATAGAGTCAGTAAATGTGTCTAACTTTTTGAGAAATTGGAACAATCAAGACTTACCTGTATGGAATGCTGTTAACGATGTCAATTCCCGTGACAGTACCTTTCATCTGACACACTTAGGGACTGTTAACAGATTAAAAGCAGTAAAAGACGCGGATAGAGAGAATTTTCATTATCTTGTGCTCTGAAATCTTGGATTCTCGTTGGTTTGAATCGTCCTGAAAATGTATTTTTTTTTAGTAGGGACATAGAAGCCTCTAGCGGTATTCTTAATAAAGCAAGGTGAGTTATAAGCAATCATCTGATGGAGGGTAAATGTACCACAGTCCAGTTTAAGAAAAATACAATATAAAAGTCTTACCATGGAAGAAAATCTTTATATGATCTTTTGAAAAAAAAAAAAAGCTTCAAGAAACATAAAGACATGACACCATATTCAGTTTAAAGTCAGTGACTTGTAAGCAAGGCAAAGCAAAGACAGTCTGATTAAGGCCGTTGCATTGTTGTGGCATTTTTTAGGTCTCACCCATTTCTGTGGCCTTTTTAGAACCTAAGCTTCTAGGGCACAGAGAACTTCATCTTGACGTAGGGCTGAGCAAATGCACGGAGCATTTCTCAATAAGTAGGCATTAAATTCTTAGTCCAGAAGGGGCCTTGAGATGCCCTCTCTTTACTCCTTGGTAGAACTGTTTTAACCATCCCCCGAAAACAGATTTTTTTTCTTTAAATCTCAAAATTCAGAGATTCCACAATCAGAAGTTACTTCTCATATTGCCTTGTGGTCTGCTGTGAGCATCTGTCGAATGGTGTGAACTGTGCGTGGTGAGCCTAGCCTACCCTTGAGGCCCACGGTTTGGGCTGCGGTGGTGCCATGCTGTGCTCAGGAGCCTTCTTTTTTGGAAGTCTGGGCTCCAGTGAGCCTTGGTCATGCTCTTTTATGGAACCTTGGGTGCTAGACCACTCTGACCCTCAGTCTCATTTGCAGGTTCTGGGGAGGATTAAATGAGCTCATGTGATATCCAGGTGACTGAGGCAGAGTCAGCTCGGGATGAATCTTTGCTTCGTTTTCATTAGCTGCGGAGAAGACGATGACAGCTTGGTGCCTCTCCAACTTTAATATGGGTATGCCTCTCTTGGGGATCTTGTTAAATGCAGGCTGGTATTCAGTAGTTCTGGGTGGGGCCTGGATTCTGTGCTTCTAACGAGCTCCTAGGTGACGGTGACGCTGAGGGCAAGGGTTTGGCACCTGTGTTTCTCCCTTTCCGGAAGAGCAGGATGTCTCCGCACCCCCACCCGAGAGGAGAATACATCCACAACGTGACTACTAGGAACCAGCTTCCCTCACAGACAAGGGACCTGTATCACTGCTCCCAACCATTCTGTCTGAGGCGCAGCAAGCCAAAACACTGAAATGCTGAGGTTTGCAGCAAAGAGGAGGTTTATTCACAGGGCAGCCAAGCGAGGACGTGACGTGACAATAGGTCTCAAATCTGCCTCCCCAAAGGCAAGGGGCTTTGGGTATCTGTGGGATAAAGAATAAAGAAGCAGGGCAGTATGAGGCATGGGGAGCGTGAGGAAAGGTGATTGGAAAAACGTGTGCTCATCATTGTTCTGAGCTGGCCTAACTAGGCTACAGGCCTCACCACATTCTCAGGCTGGAGTTTTCGTCCCTCTGATGGCAGGAGGTCAAAAGGCACTTGCCCAAGTGGAAGATCGGTGGTCCTCTCCACTCTAAACCAGCTCAGCCTAACCAGGCACAGCTGATTCCAAGTTCCTGGACAATCACGGGGCAAACATCTTATTGCTTATGCTACATGCCACTTGGAGGACGTGCAGGTGTTCAAGCTACCTTGATGAGTGAAGACGGGATTTGATTAATCATGACACCTTGTTTCACCTCCAGGCCAGCAGAAGAGAGCTGTAGGCTGAGTCTGGCTCCAGGCACCTGGAATTGGAGGCAGGTGGTTTAAAAACGGGCTCTCCCACCCTCTGTGTGATATTAGGTAGATAGACTATTGAACCTTCCTGTGCCTGTTTCTCCACAAGCAGCATGGGGACACTCAGAGTCCCTCTCTTGGGGGCTGTTATGGGGCTTCAGTGAGATATAGATGCATGCACAGGCACACGGGAGACACCCAGTGTGTGTTCCCTTCGTGCTTATTTTTATTAGGACACCAGTATTGTTAGAAGATTTCTGGTTTGGACAACAAATTAGATAGGTGGTCATTGCTATAGTTTATGCGAGAGCAATTCACATTGCCATTTGCAAAAAAGTAGTTGGTTGTCCAATGGGGATTCTAAACATCCGTTTAACATGAGCTACTGAACAGATAGTTTACACAGTAACTATTTTATTTAAAATCAATTCTCTTTGTTTTCTTAAGCAATTGTTAACCCCCAATTTCGTGAGTACTACCAAGTAAGTCACTTGAAAATCATCTAGAGCAATCTATTTCACTTAGCAAGCCTAAAGCTATAGTTCAACCATTTTATTTACTGTTCTATCACAAAAATTACTCTAAACAGCTATTCCCTGGATAAGTAATCAGCTAAAGCTAGTTTGACTGACCAAATCGATTTACTGAGTTAATAAGCCAGTTGTTTTAGAATAGGTCGAATGCATATTTCTCATCCATTCTGCATTAAACTGTTTCCCATTCGTACATACCCACATTCCTACTTCTGTGCTGTAGGGCTTAGCTGAACTACACCTGCCTTCAGTGAAACTTTTCTCTCCTGCACAATTGGAGATAATTTTAGTCTCCTCGTGACTCCCACGGGGTTACCTCTGTTGTGACACTTGACTATTTGGTGGCATATTTTATTTGAAAAAGCCTTCCGTTACTCCGGGCACGTCAAACAGTAAATGCTTTCTCTTCGTAAACCTGCATGACAGTTTTCTGAACTCTTCTGCTCTGGGCAAGATTCATCAGTACACCAGGCAAACATAGTGAAAGAGGAGACAGTACTTGTGTTGTATTCAATTGGGTCTTGATACCTAAGTGTGACTCTTAACCAAGGATTATGCAGTAGTTAAGGACACAGATTAAAGTTGTTTAGGGTGTGTCCTAAAGTGTCAGTGGCAGAATTTAAGTCTCTACTCTGGAAATTGTAGACCTGAGACAAACTACTTCCCTAAACGTCATTTCCTACATCTGAGAAAGATAATAGTATCTACCTTGTAGTAGACTGAATAATACCATTGCCCCCAAATGTCCACATTCTACTCTCCAGAACCTGTGAATGTCACCTTAAATGGCAGAAGGCACTTTGCCAGTGGGATGAAAGTAATGGTTCTCAGATGGGAAGATTCTCCTGGACTACCTGGATGGGCCCAAATATAACCACTGGTGTTCTCGTAAGAGAGAGGCAGAGGGAATTTATACTCCAAAGAGAATGTGATGACGAAGTTGGGGTTGCATTGATGTGGCCAGAAGTGAAGGAATGCTGGCGAGGAAACAGATTCTCACTTAGAGCCTCTAGAAGGAGGATGGATGGCCCTGTCGACTTCTGGTTTCAGCCCAGGGAAACTGGTTTTGGACCTCTGTCTTCCAGAACCATAAGAAAATAAGTGTGTTTTGTTAGAAGCAAGCACATTTGTAGTCATTTGTTACAACAACCATAGGGAACTAATGCCTACCTCATAGGAAGTATTTCTCCAATTAAAATGTGTGACTGGAAACACACTTAGTGGCATGTGTGACACACACTAGTTATGCTACCGTAGGTCGTTCTTGGAAACTGAAGCCTTGGTTTTGAGAGATCATCAAAACCAGTACAATGGTTGCCATGTTTCTCCTTGTTCAGCCTGGTGACCAACCCGGTAGAGAGAGCTCCATCCTTTCCCACAGGACCCCACCTGTGGGTACGTAGAGGGAAGCGGTTATGTCTCCCTTAAGGCACCTTTTTCTTTTCCTTTCTACTTTTGTCTTCATTAATCTTCATCCAACTGACCTTTCTAAATCTTACAGAAAACAAAACCATTTCTCCATGGATTCAGATACTACCCCAAGTTAATATTCCAACCAAGTTCTTGTTCTTCCAGGTCTCATCACCAGAAATTCCTGAGCCTAAATCTTCTCTAGTTTCTAGGATCACTCATTTTCTCATTTCTCCCTTCTCCTTTTAGTTCAGAGTCTTGTCAATTTAGTTCCTTCCCTAACCACAACTTATAGTATGGTAACACAGCAAAGTGATGGAAGTCTAGACGGTCTGGTTTTAATCCCGGGTTTTGCCACCTACTTACTGTGTGGCATTAGGCAAGCTATTCAACGTCTCTGGGCCTCAGTTTCCCCCAAAAAAGTGAACATTATGAATATTCCCTACCTCTAGGGTTGCCATTATGAGGAATAAGTGAGTTAATATTTGGTAAGCCCTTAGAATAGTACTTGTTATAGTCTAAGCACTACAGTTGTGCTTGTTAATAATAATAAATGAAATTCCAAGCGTATAACTTACTCAACTTTCTGCAATAACTTTGAAGTGTTGGTCTATCTGTTGGCTCACGTTGCAGGAAAATGAGTCGAGGCATGGGCTGAGGCATTGCTATCACTGGGTGGTGTGTTCCCAGAACTTGGAACAGCGGTGTGAAATGGGTAGTGGTTCTACTTGGAGACAGGGCAGACTGGAAAATGACACCCTGGGAAGGAGGTGTGGTGTCCATAGCTTTGGTGTTAGAGGTGCTGCCTGCTGAAGCACCACTGCCGGCCTAAGCCGTAAATGGGGTGCTGGGGTAAAGAGGAGCAGGATGGAAGATGACAGCCTGGGAAGGAGGTGTGGTGTCCATAGGTTCGGGGTCTGACGTGCTGACTACTGAGGCACCGATACCCACCAAAGGCGTAAATGGGTTGCTGGAGAAAACAGGAGCAGAATAGAAGATGACAGCATGTGAAGGAGGTGTGGTGTCCATAGGTTCGGGGTCTGACATGCTTCCTGGTGAAGCATCGATGCCCGCCGGGGCCGTAAATGGGGTGCTGGGGAAAACAGGAGCAGAATGGAAGATGACAGCGTGTGAAGGAGGTGTGGTGTCCATAGGTTCGGGGTCTGTCGTGCTTCCTGCTGAAGCACCAATGCCCGCCAGGGCCGAAAATGGGGTGCTGGGGAAAACAGGAGCAGAATGGAAGATGATAGCGTGTGAAGGAGGTGTGGTGTCCATAGGTTCGGGGTCTGACGTGCTTCCTGCTGAAGCACCGATGCCCATCAAAGCCGTAAATGGGGTGCTGGGGAAAACAGGAGCAGAATTTAAGAGGACAGCATGTGAAGGAGGTGTGGTGTCCATAGCTTCCATATTAGAGGTACTGCCTGCCTGATCTGAGAGCAGAGAGTGAAAGTGGGAGAGCCTCTTCCTAGATTCTAACTCCTCTGAATTTATAGCACTGGCTCTGCCTGGCTTTATGACATATCCATTGTACGTGTCACAGAGAAAGAGCGGGCGGGGCAGGGGGTGAGGCAGGGGTCACATGCAAGCCCAGCTGGTGGCTTAACCCCGGCCCAAAGGCAAAGGGCAGGTCCCCTTCTGGACTTTCTAGTGGCTGGGACGTCTGGCTGTGGGTGGCAGGTGTTTGGCACCAGCTGGGCCACCATGCGCAGACTGTTGGGGACTGTGGAAGCCTCCTCCAGAGCTCACCCTGCCTGGGGACTGGCTCTGCAGGCCCCTCAGCCCTGCGTATGTATCGGCCAGGCCTTCCCCACCACGGGGCCCAGAGGCCAGAGCCTGCTCAGACCTGAGGGCAGGAGGCAGCCAGAGCTTACCAGGGTGTGGGCCACCTCGTCCGGAGACCTCCCCAGCTCCTCTGCGAGACCTGGAGACAGGATCACCTTCTCCAGGGCTGTTCAGCTGCCAGCATCACCATGAGCCAGGTGGCCAAGGTTTCTGAGCAGGAGATGCAGAGCCCTGATCCGACTGGATGCTGCAGCCCACGATGTCCCTTCCTGGCAGATAGGTTCTTTCTTCACTTCTTGTTTGAAATTTGGTAAAAGAACATTTAACCCTTGGCCTGTCCTTCAGGTTATATAGATGGTAGTGGCTTAGCCGGGATTCGATCCAAGCCTGTGTGATTCCAGAGCTTGTGCTCTGGACTCTGGTGCCTCCTTATCGTATATGCTTCATGTGTTACTTGTTTTTTTTTTTCTTGTAGTCCTTATGGTACTTAGCCCTAAGTGCCATACCTGTAACGAACAGCTACACTGCCCTGTAGGAGGTCTTCATTTGTTCAACGTCTGAATTGGTCATCCACCACACTGTGTTCTAATCTCAGAAGATACAGGTCAGGGACCACCAGTTGTCAGCATGGCACCATTCCATATTTCGAATTGAGGCTTGAAGCCCGTATTTTCCCTTTGTCTAGTTTGAAGGATCCAGATGTGTAAAGATGATATTCTAGATAAATCATGGGCTATCCTGAAAGAAATTCACCAGTGAATTGTTCCGTATGGATTAGAAGCCAGCTTCTCTGGCCTTCCTGGAGTATATCCAGTAAGGTGTCTCATTCATGACTAGAAAGCAACTATATCGTTTATTGCAACTTCAGCGTGGAGCGATGTATTGGTATAAAGTACGA
The DNA here is from genome assembly GCF_937001465.1 of Orcinus orca. Lineage (NCBI taxonomy): Eukaryota > Metazoa > Chordata > Mammalia > Artiodactyla > Delphinidae > Orcinus > Orcinus orca. Next base: position 91,300,489 of record NC_064570.1, read on the forward strand.
TCAACACAATTTGGTCATTGTGAGTATGACAGCTGGGTCCACTCTTTACTACACATATGTAACTCTAGGGATTCTTATGCCCAAGGGAGGAGACGTACTCTTGGCTGTCTAGGACAAGGGAAGCATGTGTTGTTATTCAGGAGCTGGAAGCTTCAGCATGACAGGTAGGAATTGAACAATCGTGGTCTATACATCACTTGACCTTGCTTAAAACTTGTTTCTTTGGCTTGCTTCATTGGAGTGTTTTCTCCCTCCTGGGCTGACATTGTCTGTTATGTATCACGCATTAGACATATAGAAGTTTCAGAACCCAAAATCATACAGATAAGTAAAAATGTATGTGTGTGTGTGTATATATATATATATATATATATATATATATATATATATATATATATATATATATATATAAATCTATTGAAACTCACACTGGGCTTAATTCATATATTCCAAAATCAGTTTGACCCTCTGCTCATGAGATTCTTTTTATGGTATGTCCCAGCAAATCTGGGCTTCCATCCCCAATAAATTTTGGGGTTGAAGGACACAAAAGCTTTTGCTCAGACCTAAATTCTGTCTGAAAAAAAGGGAAATATTATAAGCCCTTTGTAACCTCTCCAAGAGCAGAAATGATTTACAGCTGTGGCATTGAACCATAATTCCTCGATCTCATTTGAGAAGAGTTCAGTTAGAAACAGTGTCTTGATTTTTGTTTCTTCCCTGTTTTCTTGTCTTGCTTACCAACAATCCATTGTAATTCATCAGTTAGTATGGCAGCAGGCTGAGTGTTCCCTGGAGCTCATTAAATGAAGTGTTTTTCCTAAAATGACGTTTGTCTCCTTGTTTTCAGCCCCTCTTCTTTCCTCTGCCCTTGACTATAACCAGAGCTCAGCAAAAGCTGAGTGACTTTGTGCAGACCTTACTTAGGCTCAGCCTTTTTTTCTTCATTATTTTATTCATGGCTCCTCCGTTTCATTGTTTGCCTTCTCGAAATGTGTTGAAATCTTTCTGTGGTTGATGACTTCCAAAATATCTTGGCTTTTATTGGTTGATTAATTTTGGTATTTCTACAGTTTTATTTAGATATGGTTTCAGGAGGAACAGAAAGTAAATATATTTCCTAGTCTGCCATCTTGAGCTGAAAATCCCTGTGGATTTTAGCATCCAATGTTCCCATGGGAAAACACCCAACCATGGCCTTAATAGATGTAACACTCAAGATTTCAGCTTTTCTTGAGCAATCACTAAGGATTTCATATGTGGTCATTTCTAATGGGGAAATTATAACTATCTCATGACGTTGATTTGAGGATTAAATTAGATAATGAACATGAAAATGCTTTGTAAGATTTAAAAATCTGTAAAACTGTTTTTTGTTATTATTTGATTTGTTGCTATTTCAGCTTCACTTGACAGTTGTTTATGACCTTGCCTATGTGAGAAAATGCCCTCTGGGTTATGTTTTTGAAAGCCAGAATGTATTTTTCAACAGCTCAATGGAACAGGCATCATTTGTGAAGGTTAAGGGTGAAGGGGTAAATGTTTCTTGACACCTATCACTTTACAGTGTTTTCAGGAACTAACTGACTCATGTATTCCTCTTCCAAATTTGGTTGAGGACCTCCTACCAGCCACATGCTTTATGTCAGGTGTTGGAAAGCATTTTCTGGATTTTAAAGATCTTAGGCTTTGTGGGCCATATAGAGTTTCTGTAGCTTCTCCTCCTCTTTCCTCTTCAACAAGCTTTCTAAACGTGAGAACCATTATTAGCTCACAGTCCCACAGATCCAGGCTGAGAGCCTGATTTGATTCGTGGCCATTATTTGCCAATTCCTGCTCTGCGTCTTCACTGAGGAGGGGGACCATGTTTGAGTAATCAGTTCTTTGAATCAACTGTTGGTCTTCTGGGCCTTGTCCTTGCTCTCCTACAGTCTCTAATCAGCGTGGCATCCAGAGAGATCTTGTTAAAACATAAGTCAGATCATGTCACTCAAATTTCTTCAATGGCTTCTTCACAGAAAATGCAAAGTCCTCAGAGTGCCTCCACAGACCTAGAAATCTGGGTGTCTGTTTCCTCTCTGACTGTTTCCTTCTCCTCTCCAATTTGCTCGCTCTGTTTTCCACACGCTGACATCCTTTCTGCTCCTTGGATACTCCAAGCCTACTCTTGCCTCATTGACTTTCTGCCGCAGGCCAGCCGCAGAAAGAGGATTTCACCGCCCAGGGTCAGAAGGGAAGGGGTAAGGAACTGAAGTAGCACCGACGAATGGGGTCAGAAGCCCATGGGTCAGAAGGCTGCAATGAGAAGCCTAGTCACCGCAACAAAGAATAGACCCCCGCTCGCCGAAACTAGAGAAAGCTCGCATGCAGCAATGAAGACCCAATGCAGCCAAAAATAAATAAATAAAAAATAAAGTATAGAATCTTAAAAAAAATCTATAAAGAATATTACAAGAATAGAATCACAGGCCAGTTTCTCCTTTGAACATGCATGCAAAATGTGTAAAGAGAAGCACAAACTATATCCATGGTATGTAAAACAATCATATATCAGAATCAAAGTAGCTTTATTCTTCTGGCAATGCAAGGTTGCTTTAATGTCCAAACGTGAAACTGATCCCAGGAATGAATTAGAGTGGGAGAAAAGTCATTTAAAACAGAAATCTTGGGACTTCCCTGGTGGTCCAGTGTTTAGAACATGGCGCGTTCACTGCTGGGGCCCTGGGGTCCAATCCCAGGTCAGGGAACTAAGATCCTGCAAGACATGAGGCAGGGCCCCGAAAAAAAAAAGGAAAGAAAGAAGTCTTAACCAGGAGAAGCACAAGATTGAATAAACATAACAGATAACACCTTATGAAAAGTAGGTGAAGATTATGGAATATTCTAAGATTTAAAACAAAAAGAAACTTTTAAAGATTCAAAAGGATGTGACAAATATTGTACATAGGCCAAAATAAAATGAAATAAAATATACAAATGATGGGAGCCCAAAATTCCAGATGCCCAAGTCCTGTCTCTGAAGATTCTCATTCAATGGGTTCAGGATTTCCTCCTTATTGAAAAACCTACAGGTGATTCTGGTACGATTCCCAGACACAATGTAAAGCTTCTCTTTTACAGGAAAGAATACCAGATTATTTTGTTATCTTATAGTTATACTAACAGGTTGTACTATTGACGGATAAGTCTGCTGTGAAAATGCACCCCCACTAGGGATAAAAAAGGAACTAGTAGTCTCTACTGCTACTTGGTGGCAGCACGCATGTATTGCAAGGGCAATTATTGTAGCAATCCAAATTAGTGGAACATTTTAGAATTGGAAGACGACATACAGATCATCTAGTCAAGCTTCCAACTATTATAGTTGTGAAAACTAAGGCCCATATAAATGAAATGATTTATCTCCAAAGAGCATTAGTGAAAGTATGAAATAAAAAATATCTCTGAACTTTTAATTTAGTGCTGTTTTTATTAATCTCAAGTATTAGCTTAAACTTCAGTGTGACAGATTTGGGATTGAATTCCTGCTCACGTTTACTGATTGCGTGTCTTTTAGTAAGTTACTAAAACACTTTTTTTTTAAATAGACGTATTTAATTATTTATCTTTGGCTGCCTAGGCTCTTCGTTGCTGTGCACAGGCTTTCCCTAGTTGCGGTGGGCGGGGGCTACTCTTTGTTGCAGTACGCGGGCTTCTCATTGTGGTGGCTTCTCGTTGTTGCTGAGCACGGGGTCTAGGTGCGTGGGCTTCAGTAGTTGTGGTTCACGGGCTCTAGCACACAGGCTCAGTAGTTGTGGCACATGGTCTTAGTTGCTCCGCGCCATGTGGGATCTTCCCGGACCCGGGCTCAAACGTGTGTCCCGTGCACTGGCAGGTGGATCCTTAACCAGTGCGCCAACAGGGAAGCCCTACTAATACACTTTTAACTTTGCTTTTCACGTATGTAAAATGGTGAGCCTTGACTGATATAGAATATGAGATAACCTAGCACTGTTCTTAACACATATATGTAGTTAAAACTTTTTGGCTCTCATCCCTCTTAAACAGCCTCTATCCTCTTAATAATGAATGTGTCTTTCAGCTAGCAGAGCACCCCAGAGCTGACCACATTCTGGCAAGAGATATAGGATTCTTTTTCTTACTGGGGGTTCTTTATACCTGATAGTTGAAGTGCACTTCAACATGAACAACTCTTGTTTATACTGTAGTAATGGATTTGATGGACGAATTTTAGAAAGTAATATGCAGGAATTGAGCTGCCTTACCCTCAAGAAATATAATTCGATAGTGGTGGCTAGAACGATAAACAGTGTTTGGACAGGGAGTCCATATTGGATGTGAACTTCCTGTACTCCCATTCGTCTATTAAGAATAAAGAGAATCCTTTCAAAATGTGTTTTAAAGGGCAGTTATTTCTTTCTGCCTCATTTAAGTTACCTGCAAGAAAAAGACAATCTCCTGCATCCTTGTTTAATAGGCTTTTAATATAAAGCAGATAATTTTTTGCAACATTTCCCAAACTTTTCATTATCGAATTGGCTGAGGCTTCTCAACGATTATCATTTCACAACAATATCTCCATCTTCAGCTTCTTTCAATGAATTGGCCTAATAGATGTGCCATTAAAACAGAGCTTCACTCTCAACGTATTTTTAATTTTGTATTCAAACGGTATGAAGGATTCAGGCATAACAGTGAGTGGATTTCTCATACATGCTACATGATGGATGCAACTAAGTGAAAGAAGGCTACATATTGTATGGTTCCATTTATATGAAATGTCCAGCAGTGGCAAATCCATACACACAGAAAAGATTCTACATTCGTGGTTGCCAGGGGTTTGGAAGAGAGGGAACTAGGGAATGACTCCTTAAAATGGGTGTAGGTTTCCTCTTGGTTGATGAAGATGTTTTGCAGCTCGGCAGTGGTGATAGTTGCACAACATTGTGACAGTAGTAAATTCCACTGAATGGTACAGTGAATTGTAAAATGATCCAAATGGTGAATTTTGTGTTATGTTCATTTTACTACAATAAAAAGGAGAAAGAATTCGGGAAAGACTTAGAGTTTGGGAAACTAAGGTGAACTGGTCAAGAAAAAGACAGCTCTATTGTTCAGTTTTCTCTCAGCTCTCCCAGTGCATTAATCCTCAGCAAAAAGTAGGCTGAACTTGTAGATGATAGTCATTCAACACAGTCCAGGGAAAAGTAAATAAAGTAAAACCCAACTCTTCTTCTTTAGCACATGTATGAAAGGTTAACTTGCTGCTCAGCCACGTGGACCTTCATGAAGACGTTTCACTTTAGGTGTCCTCTACTTCAGTACTTTACTCACAGCTCATTCACACATGTAGGCAACAGCATTCCTTAATTCGATGGAATCTGCAGCACTGGTTGTGATCAGTCTCATGAAAAGAAAAGGAAAGGTGGCGCGGAAGCCAAGGGAAGAGATTTTCAAGACAGAGACGTTGTTTAAGATCTAACTCGGCTTGGCGGTCACAAAGATAAGGATTGAGAAGTAGTCCCCTGGACTTGTCAACGGAGAAATCATTGGGGGCTTCAAGGAGATCAGTTTCACGAGAGTAGTGGGGCAGAAACCAGATCACAGTGTAGATGGGAGGGGAGAAATGGGGGGCAAGTCAAGAAATTGATGGCAAAGGGAAAGAAGGGAGGGGTGGATAGGAGGACAGGAGAATGGAATGGAGGAGAGCATTTCCTTGTGGCTCTTTAATATGGCTGGGAGGGGCCAAAAGAGAAGGAGAGCGTGAAGATGTAGGAAGAGGGGGTGGCATCCCGAGCCCAAGGAGGACTGGCACCTGTCTTCAGCTCCCACCAGCTGGATGGTCCCTCCCTCTAGCTTTCCACGTAGGCTGTGGAAGTTGCCCCTTGCCTCCTTGGATCAGCTGCCCTTGATTCGTTTGTCCTTTTCTTATTTCTCAGCATATCTGGGTCATACGTTATGTGAAGACAAACAAATCACCACTGATGCTTAATTTTCTTGAAAAATCCCCCAGGCAGGTACCATTTTGGAGAACTACCTATTGTGCCTCAGCAAGCCAAAGTAGCCCATTTTTGCTCTCTCATTGGGAGAGATTGCTGTTTGTTGGAGAACCTGATGAAGAGGGTGACTCGCGCTTAGGAATAACGTTGCTTGAAAAGTGCAAAAGGTGAAGTAGTTTGGCTCTGAGGGGTCTCTGAGGCCTGAGACTTCCTGAGAGATGGCAGACTCACAGCTCCCATTTCCCTCTGGCCCTGGGCTATGAGCTCATCAAATGAGATGGTAAATAAAGTCACTGACATGGTTTAAAGCATAATTTTGTTCTCTCTTGTTCACTCAGAGCAAATTGAATGAAATTTGCATACAACATATGGATGAACCATCCATACGATGGGGCTTGACCATATCCTCATGGTTCCCCTTCCCTTTTCTACATCTGGGCCCTTTAGCTCTGCAGACTTAACCCCACACCATCAGTCCACCCAGTCGGTCCACTGGACGTCTCTTCCTCTTTCGCATCTGGTCGTTGTCGTCACCTTTTTCTCCACTACCGCCTCCTGCAGTAGCTGTTAGGTCCAGAGAGGTTGGTTCACTGTGAGCAAGTAACTGTCAACTCCATGGACAGGTGGAAGTGACTTGGCAGCCGGGATGCACCCACCCTGAGTTCATTATACCAATGAGGGTCAAGGAGAATGGGGATGCAGCTGGTCTGCAGAGCCCCGGCAGTTCTGAGACACATGTTCCTGGATCCACACGTTGCTCCATACCCAGCCTTGCCTTTCTTTTTTCTCTCTCTTGACTCCATCCAGGTTTCTGCTCTCCTTGTCCCTTTGGGGAGGGAGGCCAGTACCAGTCCAGGTGTAGTCCCCCAAAGCTTCCTACTTCCAAGCGTTACGTAGGCTTGTATATCCACTTGCTTGGGTTGCCCTGGCATTGGTGCCAACAAGTTGAGTGGTTTAAGCCCTAGGCTCTCTTTTCTGGCAAGAATGTGCCTAAAAATCTCCACCTCTGGTTTGGTGGCCCCTAAAAATTCCCAGTCAGTTTTGGTGAGGGGACACTTGGTGACAGTGTTGTCTTTCGAAATGAGTAGTTCCGTTACCGACGATACTTTGCTCCCCATACATTATTTATAAGGTTTCCCTGTTTGTATGTGCAAACTATTTGTGTGTATATTTTGAGAAATACATTGTACAGGCCTCTTTTTTATTTCTTCCACACACCCTAGAGATGTCATAGAGTCAGTAAATGTGTCTAACTTTTTGAGAAATTGGAACAATCAAGACTTACCTGTATGGAATGCTGTTAACGATGTCAATTCCCGTGACAGTACCTTTCATCTGACACACTTAGGGACTGTTAACAGATTAAAAGCAGTAAAAGACGCGGATAGAGAGAATTTTCATTATCTTGTGCTCTGAAATCTTGGATTCTCGTTGGTTTGAATCGTCCTGAAAATGTATTTTTTTTTAGTAGGGACATAGAAGCCTCTAGCGGTATTCTTAATAAAGCAAGGTGAGTTATAAGCAATCATCTGATGGAGGGTAAATGTACCACAGTCCAGTTTAAGAAAAATACAATATAAAAGTCTTACCATGGAAGAAAATCTTTATATGATCTTTTGAAAAAAAAAAAAGCTTCAAGAAACATAAAGACATGACACCATATTCAGTTTAAAGTCAGTGACTTGTAAGCAAGGCAAAGCAAAGACAGTCTGATTAAGGCCGTTGCATTGTTGTGGCATTTTTTAGGTCTCACCCATTTCTGTGGCCTTTTTAGAACCTAAGCTTCTAGGGCACAGAGAACTTCATCTTGACGTAGGGCTGAGCAAATGCACGGAGCATTTCTCAATAAGTAGGCATTAAATTCTTAGTCCAGAAGGGGCCTTGAGATGCCCTCTCTTTACTCCTTGGTAGAACTGTTTTAACCATCCCCCGAAAACAGATTTTTTTTCTTTAAATCTCAAAATTCAGAGATTCCACAATCAGAAGTTACTTCTCATATTGCCTTGTGGTCTGCTGTGAGCATCTGTCGAATGGTGTGAACTGTGCGTGGTGAGCCTAGCCTACCCTTGAGGCCCACGGTTTGGGCTGCGGTGGTGCCATGCTGTGCTCAGGAGCCTTCTTTTTTGGAAGTCTGGGCTCCAGTGAGCCTTGGTCATGCTCTTTTATGGAACCTTGGGTGCTAGACCACTCTGACCCTCAGTCTCATTTGCAGGTTCTGGGGAGGATTAAATGAGCTCATGTGATATCCAGGTGACTGAGGCAGAGTCAGCTCGGGATGAATCTTTGCTTGGTTTTCATTAGCTGCGGAGAAGACGATGACAGCTTGGTGCCTCTCCAACTTTAATATGGGTATGCCTCTCTTGGGGATCTTGTTAAATGCAGGCTGGTATTCAGTAGTTCTGGGTGGGGCCTGGATTCTGTGCTTCTAACGAGCTCCTAGGTGACGGTGACGTTGAGGGCAAGGGTTTGGCACCTGTGTTTCTCCCTTTCCGGAAGAGCAGGATGTCTCCGCACCCCCACCCGAGAGGAGAATACATCCACAACGTGACTACTAGGAACCAGCTTCCCTCACAGACAAGGGACCTGTATCACTGCTCCCAACCATTCTGTCTGAGGCGCAGCAAGCCAAAACACTGAAATGCTGAGGTTTGCAGCAAAGAGGAGGTTTATTCACAGGGCAGCCAAGCGAGGACGTGACGTGACAATAGGTCTCAAATCTGCCTCCCCAAAGGCAAGGGGCTTTGGGTATCTGTGGGATAAAGAATAAAGAAGCAGGGCAGTATGAGGCATGGGGAGCGTGAGGAAAGGTGATTGGAAAAACGTGTGCTCATCATTGTTCTGAGCTGGCCTAACTAGGCTACAGGCCTCACCACATTCTCAGGCTGGAGTTTTCGTCCCTCTGATGGCAGGAGGTCAAAAGGCACTTGCCCAAGTGGAAGATCGGTGGTCCTCTCCACTCTAAACCAGCTCAGCCTAACCAGGCACAGCTGATTCCAAGTTCCTGGACAATCACGGGGCAAACATCTTATTGCTTATGCTACATGCCACTTGGAGGACGTGCAGGTGTTCAAGCTACCTTGATGAGTGAAGACGGGATTTGATTAATCATGACACCTTGTTTCACCTCCAGGCCAGCAGAAGAGAGCTGTAGGCTGAGTCTGGCTCCAGGCACCTGGAATTGGAGGCAGGTGGTTTAAAAACGGGCTCTCCCACCCTCTGTGTGATATTAGGTAGATAGACTATTGAACCTTCCTGTGCCTGTTTCTCCACAAGCAGCATGGGGACACTCAGAGTCCCTCTCTTGGGGGCTGTTATGGGGCTTCAGTGAGATATAGATGCATGCACAGGCACACGGGAGACACCCAGTGTGTGTTCCCTTCGTGCTTATTTTTATTAGGACACCAGTATTGTTAGAAGATTTCTGGTTTGGACAACAAATTAGATAGGTGGTCATTGCTATAGTTTATGCGAGAGCAATTCACATTGCCATTTGCAAAAAAGTAGTTGGTTGTCCAATGGGGATTCTAAACATCCGTTTAACATGAGCTACTGAACAGATAGTTTACACAGTAACTATTTTATTTAAAATCAATTCTCTTTGTTTTCTTAAGCAATTGTTAACCCCCAATTTCGTGAGTACTACCAAGTAAGTCACTTGAAAATCATCTAGAGCAATCTATTTCACTTAGCAAGCCTAAAGCTATAGTTCAACCATTTTATTTACTGTTCTATCACAAAAATTACTCTAAACAGCTATTCCCTGGATAAGTAATCAGCTAAAGCTAGTTTGACTGACCAAATCGATTTACTGAGTTAATAAGCCAGTTGTTTTAGAATAGGTCGAATGCATATTTCTCATCCATTCTGCATTAAACTGTTTCCCATTCGTACATACCCACATTCCTACTTCTGTGCTGTAGGGCTTAGCTGAACTACACCTGCCTTCAGTGAAACTTTTCTCTCCTGCACAATTGGAGATAATTTTAGTCTCCTCGTGACTCCCACGGGGTTACCTCTGTTGTGACACTTGACTATTTGGTGGCATATTTTATTTGAAAAAGCCTTCCGTTACTCCGGGCACGTCAAACAGTAAATGCTTTCTCTTCGTAAACCTGCATGACAGTTTTCTGAACTCTTCTGCTCTGGGCAAGATTCATCAGTACACCAGGCAAACATAGTGAAAGAGGAGACAGTACTTGTGTTGTATTCAATTGGGTCTTGATACCTAAGTGTGACTCTTAACCAAGGATTATGCAGTAGTTAAGGACACAGATTAAAGTTGTTTAGGGTGTGTCCTAAAGTGTCAGTGGCAGAATTTAAGTCTCTACTCTGGAAATTGTAGACCTGAGACAAACTACTTCCCTAAACGTCATTTCCTACATCTGAGAAAGATAATAGTATCTACCTTGTAGTAGACTGAATAATACCATTGCCCCCAAATGTCCACATTCTACTCTCCAGAACCTGTGAATGTCACCTTAAATGGCAGAAGGCACTTTGCCAGTGGGATGAAAGTAATGGTTCTCAGATGGGAAGATTCTCCTGGACTACCTGGATGGGCCCAAATATAACCACTGGTGTTCTCGTAAGAGAGAGGCAGAGGGAATTTATACTCCAAAGAGAATGTGATGACGAAGTTGGGGTTGCATTGATGTGGCCAGAAGTGAAGGAATGCTGGCGAGGAAACAGATTCTCACTTAGAGCCTCTAGAAGGAGGATGGATGGCCCTGTCGACTTCTGGTTTCAGCCCAGGGAAACTGGTTTTGGACCTCTGTCTTCCAGAACCATAAGAAAATAAGTGTGTTTTGTTAGAAGCAAGCACATTTGTAGTCATTTGTTACAACAACCATAGGGAACTAATGCCTACCTCATAGGAAGTATTTCTCCAATTAAAATGTGTGACTGGAAACACACTTAGTGGCATGTGTGACACACACTAGTTATGCTACCGTAGGTCGTTCTTGGAAACTGAAGCCTTGGTTTTGAGAGATCATCAAAACCAGTACAATGGTTGCCATGTTTCTCCTTGTTCAGCCTGGTGACCAACCCGGTAGAGAGAGCTCCATCCTTTCCCACAGGACCCCACCTGTGGGTACGTAGAGGGAAGCGGTTATGTCTCCCTTAAGGCACCTTTTTCTTTTCCTTTCTACTTTTGTCTTCATTAATCTTCATCCAACTGACCTTTCTAAATCTTACAGAAAACAAAACCATTTCTCCATGGATTCAGATACTACCCCAAGTTAATATTCCAACCAAGTTCTTGTTCTTCCAGGTCTCATCACCAGAAATTCCTGAGCCTAAATCTTCTCTAGTTTCTAGGATCACTCATTTTCTCATTTCTCCCTTCTCCTTTTAGTTCAGAGTCTTGTCAATTTAGTTCCTTCCCTAACCACAACTTATAGTATGGTAACACAGCAAAGTGATGGAAGTCTAGACGGTCTGGTTTTAATCCCGGGTTTTGCCACCTACTTACTGTGTGGCATTAGGCAAGCTATTCAACGTCTCTGGGCCTCAGTTTCCCCCAAAAAAGTGAACATTATGAATATTCCCTACCTCTAGGGTTGCCATTATGAGGAATAAGTGAGTTAATATTTGGTAAGCCCTTAGAATAGTACTTGTTATAGTCTAAGCACTACAGTTGTGCTTGTTAATAATAATAAATGAAATTCCAAGCGTATAACTTACTCAACTTTCTGCAATAACTTTGAAGTGTTGGTCTATCTGTTGGCTCACGTTGCAGGAAAATGAGTCGAGGCATGGGCTGAGGCATTGCTATCACTGGGTGGTGTGTTCCCAGAACTTGGAACAGCGGTGTGAAATGGGTAGTGGTTCTACTTGGAGACAGGGCAGACTGGAAAATGACACCCTGGGAAGGAGGTGTGGTGTCCATAGCTTTGGTGTTAGAGGTGCTGCCTGCTGAAGCACCACTGCCGGCCTAAGCCGTAAATGGGGTGCTGGGGTAAAGAGGAGCAGGATGGAAGATGACAGCCTGGGAAGGAGGTGTGGTGTCCATAGGTTCGGGGTCTGACGTGCTGACTACTGAGGCACCGATACCCACCAAAGGCGTAAATGGGTTGCTGGAGAAAACAGGAGCAGAATAGAAGATGACAGCATGTGAAGGAGGTGTGGTGTCCATAGGTTCGGGGTCTGACATGCTTCCTGGTGAAGCATCGATGCCCGCCGGGGCCGTAAATGGGGTGCTGGGGAAAACAGGAGCAGAATGGAAGATGACAGCGTGTGAAGGAGGTGTGGTGTCCATAGGTTCGGGGTCTGTCGTGCTTCCTGCTGAAGCACCAATGCCCGCCAGGGCCGAAAATGGGGTGCTGGGGAAAACAGGAGCAGAATGGAAGATGATAGCGTGTGAAGGAGGTGTGGTGTCCATAGGTTCGGGGTCTGACGTGCTTCCTGCTGAAGCACCGATGCCCATCAAAGCCGTAAATGGGGTGCTGGGGAAAACAGGAGCAGAATGGAAGATGACAGCGTGTGAGGGAGGTGTGGTGTCCATAGGTTCGGGGTCTGATGTGCTTCCTGCTGAAGCACCGATGCCCATCAGAGCCGTAAATGGGGTGCTGGGGAAAACAGGAGCAGAATGGAAGATGACAGCGTGTGAGGGAGGTGTGGTGTCCATAGGTTCGGGGTCTGACGTGCTTCCTGCTGAAGCACCGACGCCCGCCAAAGCCGTAAATGGGGTGCTGGGGAAAACAGGAGCAGAATGGAAGATGACAGCGTATGAAGGAGGTGTGGTGTCCATAGGTTCGGGGTCTGACGTGCTTCCTGCTGAAGCACCGACGCCCGCCAAAGCCGTAAATGGGGTGCTGGGGAAAACAGGAGCAGAATGGAAGATGACAGCGTATGAAGGAGGTGTGGTGTCCATAGGTTCGGGGTCTGACGTGCTTTCTGCTGAAGCACCGATGCCCGCCAAAGCCGTAAATGGGGTGCTGGGGAAAACAGGAGCAGAATGGAAGAGGACAGCATGTGAAGGAGGTGTGGTGTCCATAGCTTCCATATTAGAGGTACTGCCTGCCTGATCTGAGAGCAGAGAGTGAAAGTGGGAGAGCCTCTTCCTAGATTCTAACTCCTCTGAATTTATAGCACTGGCTCTGCCTGGCTTTATGACATATCCATTGTACGTGTCACAGAGAAAGAGCGGGCGGGGCAGGGGGTGAGGCAGGGGTCACATGCAAGCCCAGCTGGTGGCTTAACCCCGGCCCAAAGGCAAAGGGCGGGGCCCCTTCTGGACTTTCTAGTGGCTGGGACGTCTGGATGTGGGTGGCAGGTGTTTGGCACCAGCTGGGCCACCATGCGGAGACTGTTGGGGACTGTGGAAGCCTCCTCCAGAGCTCACCCTTCCTGGGGACTGGCTCTGCAGGCCCCTCAGCCCTGCGTATGTATCTGCCAGGCCTTCCCCACCACGGGGCCCAGAGGCCAGAGCCTGCTCAGACCTGAGGGCAGGAGGCAGCCAGAGCTTACCAGGGTGTGGGCCACCTCGTCCGGAGACCTCCCCAGCTCCTCTGCGAGACCTGGAGACAGGATCGCCTTCTCCAGGGCTGCTCAGCTGCCAGCATCACCATGAGCCAGGTGGCCAAGGTTTCTGAACAGGAGATGCAGAGCCTTGATCCGACTGGATGCTGCAGCCCACGATGTCCCTTCCTGGCAGATAGGTTCTTTCTTCACTTCTTGTTTGAAATTTGTTAAAAGAACATTTAACCCTTGGCCTGTCCTTCAGGGTATATAGACGGTAGTGGCTTAGCCGGGATTCGATCCAAGCCTGTGTGATTCCAGAGCTTGTGCTCTGGACTGTGGTGCCTCCTTATCGTATATGCTTCATGTGTTACTTGTTTTTTTTTTTCTTGTAGTCCTTATGGTACTTAGCCCTAAGTGCCATACCTGTAACGAACAGCTACACTGCCCTGTAGGAGGTCTTCTTTTGTTCAACGCCTGAATTGGTCATCCACCACACTGTGTTCTAATCTCAGAAGATACAGGTCAGGGACCACCAGTTGTCAGCATGGCACCATTCCATATTTCGAATTGAGGCTTGAAGCCCGTATTTTCCCTTTGTCTAGTTTGAAGGATCCAGATATGTAAAGATGATATTCTAGATAAATCATGGGCTATCCTGAAAGAAATTCACCAGTGAATTGTTCCGTATGGATTAGAAGCCAGCTTCTCTGGCCTTCCTGGAGTATATCCAGTAAGGCGTCTCATTCATGTCTAGAAAGCAACTATATCATTTATTGCAACTTCAGCGTGGAGAGATGTATTGGTATAAAGTACGATCAACACAATTTGGTCATTGTGAGTATGACAGCTGGGTCCACTCTTTACTACACATATGTAACTCTAGGGATTCTTATGCCCAAGGGAGGAGACGTACTCTTGGCTGTCTAGGACAAGGGAAGCACGTGTTGTTATTCAGGAGCTGGAAGCTTCAGCATGACAGGTAGGAATTGAACAATCGTGGTCTATACATCACTTGACCTTGCTTAAAACTTGTTTCTTTGGCTTGCTTCATTGGAGTGTTTTCTCCCTCCTGGGCTGACATTGTCTGTTATGTATCACGCATGAGACATATAGAAGTTTCAGAACCCAAAACCATATAGATCAGTAAAAATGTATATATATATATATATATATATATATATATATATAAATCTATTGAAACTCACACTGGGCTTAATTCATATATTCCAAAATCAGTTTGACCCTCTGCTCATGAGATTCTTTTTATGGTATTTCCCAGCAAATCTGGGCTTCCATCCCCAATAAATTTTGGGGTTGAAGGACACAAAAGCTTTTGCTCAGACCTAAATTCTGTCTGAAAAAAAGGGAAATATTATAAGCCCTTTGTAACCTCTCCAAGAGCAGAAATGATTTACAGCTGTGGCATTGAACCATAATTCCTCGATCTCATTTGAGAAGAGTTCAGTTAGAAACAGTGTCTTGATTTTTGTTTCTTCCCTGTTTTCTTGTCTTGCTTACCAACAATCCATTGTAATTCATGAGTTAGTATGGCAGCAGGCTGAGTGTTCCCTGGAGCTCATTAAATGAAGTGTTTTTCCTAAAATGACGTTTGTCTCCTTGTTTTCAGCCCCTCTTCTTTCCTCTGCCCTTGACTATAACCAGAGCTCAGCAAAAGCTGAGTGACTTTGTGCAGACCTTACTTAGGCTCAGCCTTTTTTTCTTCATTATTTTATTCATGGCTCCTCCGTTTCATTGTTTGCCTTCTCGAAATGTGTTGAAATCTTTCTGTGGTTGATGACTTCCAAAATATCTTGGCTTTTATTGGTTGATTAATTTTGGTATTTCTACAGTTTTATTTAGATATGGTTTCAGGAGGAACAGAAAGTAAATATATTTCCTAGTCTGCCATCTTGAGCTGAAAATCCCTGTGGATTTTAGCATCCAATGTTCCCATGGGAAAACACCCAACCATGGCCTTAATAGATGTAACACTCAAGATTTCAGCTTTTCTTGAGCAATCACTAAGGATTTCATATGTGGTCATTTCTAATGGGGAAATTATAACTATCTCATGACGTTGATTTGAGGATTAAATTAGATAATGAACATGAAAATGCTTTGTAAGATTTAAAAATCTGTAAAACTGTTTTTTGTTATTATTTGATTTGTTGCTATTTCAGCTTCACTTGACAGTTGTTTATGACCTTGCCTATGTGAGAAAATGCCCTCTGGGTTATGTTTTTGAAAGCCAGAATGTATTTTTCAACAGCTCAATGGAACAGGCATCATTTGTGAAGGTTAAGGGTGAAGGGGTAAATGTTTCTTGACACCTATCACTTTACAGTGTTTTCAGGAACTAACTGACTCATGTATTCCTCTTCCAAATTTGGTTGAGGACCTCCTACCAGCCACATGCTTTACGTCAGGTGTTGGAAAGCATTTTCTGGATTTTAAAGATCTTAGGCTTTGTGGGCCATATAGAGTTTCTGTAGCTTCTCCTCCTCTTTCCTCTTCAACAAGCTTTCTAAACGTGAGAACCATTATTAGCTCACAGTCCCACAGATCCAGGCTGAGAGCCTGATTTGATTCGTGGCCATTATTTGCCAATTCCTGCTCTGCGTCTTCACTGAGGAGGGGGACCATGTTTGAGTAATCAGTTCTTTGAATCAACTGTTGGTCTTCTGGGCCTTGTCCTTGCTCTCCTACAGTCTCTAATCAGCGTGGCATCCAGAGAGATCTTGTTAAAACATAAGTCAGATCATGTCACTCAAATTTCTTCAATGGCTTCTTCACAGAAAATGCAAAGTCCTCAGAGTGCCTCCACAGACCTAGAAATCTGGGTGTCTGTTTCCTCTCTGACTGTTTCCTTCTCCTCTCCAATTTGCTCGCTCTGTTTTCCACACGCTGACATCCTTTCTGCTCCTTGGATACTCCAAGCCTACTCTTGCCTCATTGACTTTCTGCCGCAGGCCAGCCGCAGAAAGAGGATTTCACCGCCCAGGGTCAGAAGGGAAGGGGTAAGGAACTGAAGTAGCACCGATGAATGGGGTCAGAAGCCCATGGGTCAGAAGGCTGCAATGAGAAGCCTAGTCACCGCAACAAAGAATAGACCCCCGCTCGCCGAAACTAGAGAAAGCTCGCATGCAGCAATGAAGACCCAATGCAGCCAAAAATAAATAAATAAAAAATAAAGTATAGAATCTTAAAAAAAATCTATAAAGAATATTACAAGAATAGAATCACAGGCCAGTTTCTCCTTTGAACATGCATGCAAAATGTGTAAAGAGAAGCACAAACTATATCCATGGTATGTAAAACAATCATATATCAGAATCAAAGTAGCTTTATTCTTCTGGCAATGCAAGGTTGCTTTAATGTCCAAACGTGAAACTGATCCCAGGAATGAATTAGAGTGGGAGAAAAGTCATTTAAAACAGAAATCTTGGGACTTCCCTGGTGGTCCAGTGTTTAGAACATGGCGCGTTCACTGCTGGGGCCCTGGGGTCCAATCCCAGGTCAGGGAACTAAGATCCTGCAAGACATGAGGCAGGGCCCCGAAAAAAAAAAGGAAAGAAAGAAGTCTTAACCAGGAGAAGCACAAGATTGAATAAACATAACAGATAACACCTTATGAAAAGTAGGTGAAGATTATGGAATATTCTAAGATTTAAAACAAAAAGAAACTTTTAAAGATTCAAAAGGATGTGACAAATATTGTACATAGGCCAAAATAAAATGAAATAAAATATACAAATGATGGGAGCCCAAAATTCCAGATGCCCAAGTCCTGTCTCTGAAGATTCTCATTCAATGGGTTCAGGATTTCCTCCTTATTGAAAAACCTACAGGTGATTCTGGTACGATTCCCAGACACAATGTAAAGCTTCTCTTTTACAGGAAAGAATACCAGATTATTTTGTTATCTTATAGTTATACTAACAGGTTGTACTATTGACGGATAAGTCTGCTGTGAAAATGCACCCCCACTAGGGATAAAAAAGGAACTAGTAGTCTCTACTGCTACTTGGTGGCAGCACGCATGTATTGCAAGGGCAATTATTGTAGCAATCCAAATTAGTGGAACATTTTAGAATTGGAAGACGACATACAGATCATCTAGTCAAGCTTCCAACTATTATAGTTGTGAAAACTAAGGCCCATATAAATGAAATGATTTATCTCCAAAGAGCATTAGTGAAAGTATGAAATAAAAAATATCTCTGAACTTTTAATTTAGTGCTGTTTTTATTAATCTCAAGTATTAGCTTAAACTTCAGTGTGACAGATTTGGGATTGAATTCCTGCTCACGTTTACTGATTGCGTGTCTTTTAGTAAGTTACTAAAACACTTTTTTTTTAAATAGACGTATTTAATTATTTATCTTTGGCTGCCTAGGCTCTTCGTTGCTGTGCACAGGCTTTCCCTAGTTGCGGTGGGCAGGGGCTACTCTTTGTTGCAGTACGCGGGCTTCTCATTGTGGTGGCTTCTCGTTGTTGCTGAGCACGGGGTCTAGGTGCGTGGGCTTCAGTAGTTGTGGTTCACGGGCTCTAGCACGCAGGCTCAGTAGTTGTGGCACATGGTCTTAGTTGCTCCGCGCCATGTGGGATCTTCCCGGACCCGGGCTCAAACGTGTGTCCCGTGCACTGGCAGGTGGATCCTTAACCAGTGCGCCAACAGGGAAGCCCTACTAATACACTTTTAACTTTGCTTTTCACGTATGTAAAATGGTGAGCCTTGACTGATATAGAATATGAGATAACCTAGCACTGTTCTTAACACATATATGTAGTTAAAACTTTTTGGCTCTCATCCCTCTTAAACAGCCTCTATCCTCTTAATAATGAATGTGTCTTTCAGCTAGCAGAGCACCCCAGAGCTGACCACATTCTGGCAAGAGATATAGGATTCTTTTTCTTACTGGGGGTTCTTTATACCTGATAGTTGAAGTGCACTTCAACATGAACAACTCTTGTTTATACTGTAGTAATGGATTTGATGGACGAATTTTAGAAAGTAATATGCAGGAATTGAGCTGCCTTACCCTCAAGAAATATAATTCGATAGTGGTGGCTAGAACGATAAACAGTGTTTGGACAGGGAGTCCATATTGGATGTGAACTTCCTGTACTCCCATTCGTCTATTAAGAATAAAGAGAATCCTTTCAAAATGTGTTTTAAAGGGCAGTTATTTCTTTCTGCCTCATTTAAGTTACCTGCAAGAAAAAGACAATCTCCTGCATCCTTGTTTAATAGGCTTTTAATATAAAGCAGATAATTTTTTGCAACATTTCCCAAACTTTTCATTATCGAATTGGCTGAGGCTTCTCAACGATTATCATTTCACAACAATATTTCCATCTTCAGCTTCTTTCAATGAATTGGCCTAATAGATGTGCCATTAAAACAGAGCTTCACTCTCAACGTATTTTTAATTTTGTATTCAAACGGTATGAAGGATTCAGCCATAACAGTGAGTGGATTTCTCATACATGCTACATGATGGATGCAACTAAGTGAAAGAAGGCTACATATTGTATGGTTCCATTTATATGAAATGTCCAGCAGTGGCAAATCCATACACACAGAAAAGATTCTACATTCGTGGTTGCCAGGGGTTTGGAAGAGAGGGAACTAGGGAATGACTCCTTAAAATGGGTGTAGGTTTCCTCTTGGTTGATGAAGATGTTTTGCAGCTCGGCAGTGGTGATAGTTGCACAACATTGTGACAGTAGTAAATTCCACTGAATGGTACAGTGAATTGTAAAATGATCCAAATGGTGAATTTTGTGTTATGTTCATTTTACTACAATAAAAAGGAGAAAGAATTCGGGAAAGACTTAGAGTTTGGGAAACTAAGGTGAACTGGTCAAGAAAAAGACAGCTCTATTGTTCAGTTTTCTCTCAGCTCTCCCAGTGCATTAATCCTCAGCAAAAAGTAGGCTGAACTTGTAGATGATAGTCATTCAACACAGTCCAGGGAAAAGTAAATAAAGTAAAACCCAACTCTTCTTCTTTAGCACATGTATGAAAGGTTAACTTGCTGCTCAGCCACGTGGACCTTCATGAAGACGTTTCACTTTAGGTGTCCTCTACTTCAGTACTTTACTCACAGCTCATTCACACATGTAGGCAACAGCATTCCTTAATTCGATGGAATCTGCAGCACTGGTTGTGATCAGTCTCATGAAAAGAAAAGGAAAGGTGGCGCGGAAGCCAAGGGAAGAGATTTTCAAGACAGAGACGTTGTTTAAGATCTAACTCGGCTTGGCGGTCACAAAGATAAGGATTGAGAAGTAGTCCCCTGGACTTGTCAACGGAGAAATCATTGGGGGCTTCAAGGAGATCAGTTTCACGAGAGTAGTGGGGCAGAAACCAGATCACAGTGTAGATGGGAGGGGAGAAATGGGGGGCAAGTCAAGAAATTGATGGCAAAGGGAAAGAAGGGAGGGGTGGATAGGAGGACAGGAGAATGGAATGGAGGAGAGCATTTCCTTGTGGCTCTTTAATATGGCTGGGAGGGGCCAAAAGAGAAGGAGAGCGTGAAGATGTAGGAAGAGGGGGTGGCATCCCGAGCCCAAGGAGGACTGGCACCTGTCTTCAGCTCCCACCAGCTGGATGGTCCCTCCCTCTAGCTTTCCACGTAGGCTGTGGAAGTTGCCCCTTGCCTCCTTGGATCAGCTGCCCTTGATTCGTTTGTCCTTTTCTTATTTCTCAGCATATCTGGGTCATACGTTATGTGAAGACAAACAAATCACCACTGATGCTTAATTTTCTTGAAAAATCCCCCAGGCAGGTACCATTTTGGAGAACTACCTATTGTGCCTCAGCAAGCCAAAGTAGCCCATTTTTGCTCTCTCATTGGGAGAGATTGCTGTTTGTTGGAGAACCTGATGAAGAGGGTGACTCGCGCTTAGGAATAACGTTGCTTGAAAAGTGCAAAAGGTGAAGTAGTTTGGCTCTGAGGGGTCTCTGAGGCCTGAGACTTCCTGAGAGATGGCAGACTCACAGCTCCCATTTCCCTCTGGCCCTGGGCTATGAGCTCATCAAATGAGATGGTAAATAAAGTCACTGACATGGTTTAAAGCATAATTTTGTTCTCTCTTGTTCACTCAGAGCAAATTGAATGAAATTTGCATACAACATATGGATGAACCATCCATACGATGGGGCTTGACCATATCCTCATGGTTCCCCTTCCCTTTTCTACATCTGGGCCCTTTAGCTCTGCAGACTTAACCCCACACCATCAGTCCACCCAGTCGGTCCACTGGACGTCTCTTCCTCTTTCGCATCTGGTCGTTGTCGTCACCTTTTTCTCCACTACCGCCTCCTGCAGTAGCTGTTAGGTCCAGAGAGGTTGGTTCACTGTGAGCAAGTAACTGTCAACTCCATGGACAGGTGGAAGTGACTTGGCAGCCGGGATGCACCCACCCTGAGTTCATTATACCAATGAGGGTCAAGGAGAATGGGGATGCAGCTGGTCTGCAGAGCCCCGGCAGTTCTGAGACACATGTTCCTGGATCCACACGTTGCTCCATACCCAGCCTTGCCTTTCTTTTTTCTCTCTCTTGACTCCATCCAGGTTTCTGCTCTCCTTGTCCCTTTGGGGAGGGAGGCCAGTACCAGTCCAGGTGTAGTCCCCCAAAGCTTCCTACTTCCAAGCGTTACGTAGGCTTGTATATCCACTTGCTTGGGTTGCCCTGGCATTGGTGCCAACAAGTTGAGTGGTTTAAGCCCTAGGCTCTCTTTTCTGGCAAGAATGTGCCTAAAAATCTCCACCTCTGGTTTGGTGGCCCCTAAAAATTCCCAGTCAGTTTTGGTGAGGGGACACTTGGTGACAGTGTTGTCTTTCGAAATGAGTAGTTCCGTTACCGACGATACTTTGCTCCCCATACATTATTTATAAGGTTTCCCTGTTTGTATGTGCAAACTATTTGTGTGTATATTTTGAGAAATACATTGTACAGGCCTCTTTTTTATTTCTTCCACACACCCTAGAGATGTCATAGAGTCAGTAAATGTGTCTAACTTTTTGAGAAATTGGAACAATCAAGACTTACCTGTATGGAATGCTGTTAACGATGTCAATTCCCGCGACAGTACCTTTCATCTGACACACTTAGGGACTGTTAACAGATTAAAAGCAGTAAAAGACGCGGATAGAGAGAATTTTCATTATCTTGTGCTCTGAAATCTTGGATTCTCGTTGGTTTGAATCGTCCTGAAAATGTATTTTTTTTTAGTAGGGACATAGAAGCCTCTAGCGGTATTCTTAATAAAGCAAGGTGAGTTATAAGCAATCATCTGATGGAGGGTAAATGTACCACAGTCCAGTTTAAGAAAAATACAATATAAAAGTCTTACCATGGAAGAAAATCTTTATATGATCTTTTGAAAAAAAAAAAAAGCTTCAAGAAACATAAAGACATGACACCATATTCAGTTTAAAGTCAGTGACTTGTAAGCAAGGCAAAGCAAAGACAGTCTGATTAAGGCCGTTGCATTGTTGTGGCATTTTTTAGGTCTCACCCATTTCTGTGGCCTTTTTAGAACCTAAGCTTCTAGGGCACAGAGAACTTCATCTTGACGTAGGGCTGAGCAAATGCACGGAGCATTTCTCAATAAGTAGGCATTAAATTCTTAGTCCAGAAGGGGCCTTGAGATGCCCTCTCTTTACTCCTTGGTAGAACTGTTTTAACCATCCCCCGAAAACAGATTTTTTTTCTTTAAATCTCAAAATTCAGAGATTCCACAATCAGAAGTTACTTCTCATATTGCCTTGTGGTCTGCTGTGAGCATCTGTCGAATGGTGTGAACTGTGCGTGGTGAGCCTAGCCTACCCTTGAGGCCCACGGTTTGGGCTGCGGTGGTGCCATGCTGTGCTCAGGAGCCTTCTTTTTTGGAAGTCTGGGCTCCAGTGAGCCTTGGTCATGCTCTTTTATGGAACCTTGGGTGCTAGACCACTCTGACCCTCAGTCTCATTTGCAGGTTCTGGGGAGGATTAAATGAGCTCATGTGATATCCAGGTGACTGAGGCAGAGTCAGCTCGGGATGAATCTTTGCTTCGTTTTCATTAGCTGCGGAGAAGACGATGACAGCTTGGTGCCTCTCCAACTTTAATATGGGTATGCCTCTCTTGGGGATCTTGTTAAATGCAGGCTGGTATTCAGTAGTTCTGGGTGGGGCCTGGATTCTGTGCTTCTAACGAGCTCCTAGGTGACGGTGACGCTGAGGGCAAGGGTTTGGCACCTGTGTTTCTCCCTTTCCGGAAGAGCAGGATGTCTCCGCACCCCCACCCGAGAGGAGAATACATCCACAACGTGACTACTAGGAACCAGCTTCCCTCACAGACAAGGGACCTGTATCACTGCTCCCAACCATTCTGTCTGAGGCGCAGCAAGCCAAAACACTGAAATGCTGAGGTTTGCAGCAAAGAGGAGGTTTATTCACAGGGCAGCCAAGCGAGGACGTGACGTGACAATAGGTCTCAAATCTGCCTCCCCAAAGGCAAGGGGCTTTGGGTATCTGTGGGATAAAGAATAAAGAAGCAGGGCAGTATGAGGCATGGGGAGCGTGAGGAAAGGTGATTGGAAAAACGTGTGCTCATCATTGTTCTGAGCTGGCCTAACTAGGCTACAGGCCTCACCACATTCTCAGGCTGGAGTTTTCGTCCCTCTGATGGCAGGAGGTCAAAAGGCACTTGCCCAAGTGGAAGATCGGTGGTCCTCTCCACTCTAAACCAGCTCAGCCTAACCAGGCACAGCTGATTCCAAGTTCCTGGACAATCACGGGGCAAACATCTTATTGCTTATGCTACATGCCACTTGGAGGACGTGCAGGTGTTCAAGCTACCTTGATGAGTGAAGACGGGATTTGATTAATCATGACACCTTGTTTCACCTCCAGGCCAGCAGAAGAGAGCTGTAGGCTGAGTCTGGCTCCAGGCACCTGGAATTGGAGGCAGGTGGTTTAAAAACGGGCTCTCCCACCCTCTGTGTGATATTAGGTAGATAGACTATTGAACCTTCCTGTGCCTGTTTCTCCACAAGCAGCATGGGGACACTCAGAGTCCCTCTCTTGGGGGCTGTTATGGGGCTTCAGTGAGATATAGATGCATGCACAGGCACACGGGAGACACCCAGTGTGTGTTCCCTTCGTGCTTATTTTTATTAGGACACCAGTATTGTTAGAAGATTTCTGGTTTGGACAACAAATTAGATAGGTGGTCATTGCTATAGTTTATGCGAGAGCAATTCACATTGCCATTTGCAAAAAAGTAGTTGGTTGTCCAATGGGGATTCTAAACATCCGTTTAACATGAGCTACTGAACAGATAGTTTACACAGTAACTATTTTATTTAAAATCAATTCTCTTTGTTTTCTTAAGCAATTGTTAACCCCCAATTTCGTGAGTACTACCAAGTAAGTCACTTGAAAATCATCTAGAGCAATCTATTTCACTTAGCAAGCCTAAAGCTATAGTTCAACCATTTTATTTACTGTTCTATCACAAAAATTACTCTAAACAGCTATTCCCTGGATAAGTAATCAGCTAAAGCTAGTTTGACTGACCAAATCGATTTACTGAGTTAATAAGCCAGTTGTTTTAGAATAGGTCGAATGCATATTTCTCATCCATTCTGCATTAAACTGTTTCCCATTCGTACATACCCACATTCCTACTTCTGTGCTGTAGGGCTTAGCTGAACTACACCTGCCTTCAGTGAAACTTTTCTCTCCTGCACAATTGGAGATAATTTTAGTCTCCTCGTGACTCCCACGGGGTTACCTCTGTTGTGACACTTGACTATTTGGTGGCATATTTTATTTGAAAAAGCCTTCCATTACTCCGGGCACGTCAAACAGTAAATGCTTTCTCTTCGTAAACCTGCATGACAGTTTTCTGAACTCTTCTGCTCTGGGCAAGATTCATCAGTACACCAGGCAAACATAGTGAAAGAGGAGACAGTACTTGTGTTGTATTCAATTGGGTCTTGATACCTAAGTGTGACTCTTAACCAAGGATTATGCAGTAGTTAAGGACACAGATTAAAGTTGTTTAGGGTGTGTCCTAAAGTGTCAGTGGCAGAATTTAAGTCTCTACTCTGGAAATTGTAGACCTGAGACAAACTACTTCCCTAAACGTCATTTCCTACATCTGAGAAAGATAATAGTATCTACCTTGTAGTAGACTGAATAATACCATTGCCCCCAAATGTCCACATTCTACTCTCCAGAACCTGTGAATGTCACCTTAAATGGCAGAAGGCACTTTGCCAGTGGGATGAAAGTAATGGTTCTCAGATGGGAAGATTCTCCTGGACTACCTGGATGGGCCCAAATATAACCACTGGTGTTCTCGTAAGAGAGAGGCAGAGGGAATTTATACTCCAAAGAGAATGTGATGACGAAGTTGGGGTTGCATTGATGTGGCCAGAAGTGAAGGAATGCTGGCGAGGAAACAGATTCTCACTTAGAGCCTCTAGAAGGAGGATGGATGGCCCTGTCGACTTCTGGTTTCAGCCCAGGGAAACTGGTTTTGGACCTCTGTCTTCCAGAACCATAAGAAAATAAGTGTGTTTTGTTAGAAGCAAGCACATTTGTAGTCATTTGTTACAACAACCATAGGGAACTAATGCCTACCTCATAGGAAGTATTTCTCCAATTAAAATGTGTGACTGGAAACACACTTAGTGGCATGTGTGACACACACTAGTTATGCTACCGTAGGTCGTTCTTGGAAACTGAAGCCTTGGTTTTGAGAGATCATCAAAACCAGTACAATGGTTGCCATGTTTCTCCTTGTTCAGCCTGGTGACCAACCCGGTAGAGAGAGCTCCATCCTTTCCCACAGGACCCCACCTGTGGGTACGTAGAGGGAAGCGGTTATGTCTCCCTTAAGGCACCTTTTTCTTTTCCTTTCTACTTTTGTCTTCATTAATCTTCATCCAACTGACCTTTCTAAATCTTACAGAAAACAAAACCATTTCTCCATGGATTCAGATACTACCCCAAGTTAATATTCCAACCAAGTTCTTGTTCTTCCAGGTCTCATCACCAGAAATTCCTGAGCCTAAATCTTCTCTAGTTTCTAGGATCACTCATTTTCTCATTTCTCCCTTCTCCTTTTAGTTCAGAGTCTTGTCAATTTAGTTCCTTCCCTAACCACAACTTATAGTATGGTAACACAGCAAAGTGATGGAAGTCTAGACGGTCTGGTTTTAATCCCGGGTTTTGCCACCTACTTACTGTGTGGCATTAGGCAAGCTATTCAACGTCTCTGGGCCTCAGTTTCCCCCAAAAAAGTGAACATTATGAATATTCCCTACCTCTAGGGTTGCCATTATGAGGAATAAGTGAGTTAATATTTGGTAAGCCCTTAGAATAGTACTTGTTATAGTCTAAGCACTACAGTTGTGCTTGTTAATAATAATAAATGAAATTCCAAGCGTATAACTTACTCAACTTTCTGCAATAACTTTGAAGTGTTGGTCTATCTGTTGGCTCACGTTGCAGGAAAATGAGTCGAGGCATGGGCTGAGGCATTGCTATCACTGGGTGGTGTGTTCCCAGAACTTGGAACAGCGGTGTGAAATGGGTAGTGGTTCTACTTGGAGACAGGGCAGACTGGAAAATGACACCCTGGGAAGGAGGTGTGGTGTCCATAGCTTTGGTGTTAGAGGTGCTGCCTGCTGAAGCACCACTGCCGGCCTAAGCCGTAAATGGGGTGCTGGGGTAAAGAGGAGCAGGATGGAAGATGACAGCCTGGGAAGGAGGTGTGGTGTCCATAGGTTCGGGGTCTGACGTGCTGACTACTGAGGCACCGATACCCACCAAAGGCGTAAATGGGTTGCTGGAGAAAACAGGAGCAGAATAGAAGATGACAGCATGTGAAGGAGGTGTGGTGTCCATAGGTTCGGGGTCTGACATGCTTCCTGGTGAAGCATCGATGCCCGCCGGGGCCGTAAATGGGGTGCTGGGGAAAACAGGAGCAGAATGGAAGATGACAGCGTGTGAAGGAGGTGTGGTGTCCATAGGTTCGGGGTCTGTCGTGCTTCCTGCTGAAGCACCAATGCCCGCCAGGGCCGAAAATGGGGTGCTGGGGAAAACAGGAGCAGAATGGAAGATGATAGCGTGTGAAGGAGGTGTGGTGTCCATAGGTTCGGGGTCTGACGTGCTTCCTGCTGAAGCACCGATGCCCATCAAAGCCGTAAATGGGGTGCTGGGGAAAACAGGAGCAGAATTTAAGAGGACAGCATGTGAAGGAGGTGTGGTGTCCATAGCTTCCATATTAGAGGTACTGCCTGCCTGATCTGAGAGCAGAGAGTGAAAGTGGGAGAGCCTCTTCCTAGATTCTAACTCCTCTGAATTTATAGCACTGGCTCTGCCTGGCTTTATGACATATCCATTGTACGTGTCACAGAGAAAGAGCGGGCGGGGCAGGGGGTGAGGCAGGGGTCACATGCAAGCCCAGCTGGTGGCTTAACCCCGGCCCAAAGGCAAAGGGCAGGTCCCCTTCTGGACTTTCTAGTGGCTGGGACGTCTGGCTGTGGGTGGCAGGTGTTTGGCACCAGCTGGGCCACCATGCGCAGACTGTTGGGGACTGTGGAAGCCTCCTCCAGAGCTCACCCTGCCTGGGGACTGGCTCTGCAGGCCCCTCAGCCCTGCGTATGTATCGGCCAGGCCTTCCCCACCACGGGGCCCAGAGGCCAGAGCCTGCTCAGACCTGAGGGCAGGAGGCAGCCAGAGCTTACCAGGGTGTGGGCCACCTCGTCCGGAGACCTCCCCAGCTCCTCTGCGAGACCTGGAGACAGGATCACCTTCTCCAGGGCTGTTCAGCTGCCAGCATCACCATGAGCCAGGTGGCCAAGGTTTCTGAGCAGGAGATGCAGAGCCCTGATCCGACTGGATGCTGCAGCCCACGATGTCCCTTCCTGGCAGATAGGTTCTTTCTTCACTTCTTGTTTGAAATTTGGTAAAAGAACATTTAACCCTTGGCCTGTCCTTCAGGTTATATAGATGGTAGTGGCTTAGCCGGGATTCGATCCAAGCCTGTGTGATTCCAGAGCTTGTGCTCTGGACTCTGGTGCCTCCTTATCGTATATGCTTCATGTGTTACTTGTTTTTTTTTTTCTTGTAGTCCTTATGGTACTTAGCCCTAAGTGCCATACCTGTAACGAACAGCTACACTGCCCTGTAGGAGGTCTTCATTTGTTCAACGTCTGAATTGGTCATCCACCACACTGTGTTCTAATCTCAGAAGATACAGGTCAGGGACCACCAGTTGTCAGCATGGCACCATTCCATATTTCGAATTGAGGCTTGAAGCCCGTATTTTCCCTTTGTCTAGTTTGAAGGATCCAGATGTGTAAAGATGATATTCTAGATAAATCATGGGCTATCCTGAAAGAAATTCACCAGTGAATTGTTCCGTATGGATTAGAAGCCAGCTTCTCTGGCCTTCCTGGAGTATATCCAGTAAGGTGTCTCATTCATGACTAGAAAGCAACTATATCGTTTATTGCAACTTCAGCGTGGAGCGATGTATTGGTATAAAGTACGATCAACACAATTTGGTCATTGTGAGTATGACAGCTGGGTCCACTCTTTACTACACATATGTAACTCTAGGGATTCTTATGCCCAAGGGAGGAGACGTACTCTTGGCTGTCTAGGACAAGGGAAGCATGTGTTGTTATTCAGGAGCTGGAAGCTTCAGCATGACAGGTAGGAATTGAACAATCGTGGTCTATACATCACTTGACCTTGCTTAAAACTTGTTTCTTTGGCTTGCTTCATTGGAGTGTTTTCTCCCTCCTGGGCTGACATTGTCTGTTATGTATCACGCATTAGACATATAGAAGTTTCAGAACCCAAAATCATACAGATAAGTAAAAATGTATGTGTGTGTGTGTATATATATATATATATATATATATATATATATATATATATATATATATATATATATATAAATCTATTGAAACTCACACTGGGCTTAATTCATATATTCCAAAATCAGTTTGACCCTCTGCTCATGAGATTCTTTTTATGGTATGTCCCAGCAAATCTGGGCTTCCATCCCCAATAAATTTTGGGGTTGAAGGACACAAAAGCTTTTGCTCAGACCTAAATTCTGTCTGAAAAAAAGGGAAATATTATAAGCCCTTTGTAACCTCTCCAAGAGCAGAAATGATTTACAGCTGTGGCATTGAACCATAATTCCTCGATCTCATTTGAGAAGAGTTCAGTTAGAAACAGTGTCTTGATTTTTGTTTCTTCCCTGTTTTCTTGTCTTGCTTACCAACAATCCATTGTAATTCATCAGTTAGTATGGCAGCAGGCTGAGTGTTCCCTGGAGCTCATTAAATGAAGTGTTTTTCCTAAAATGACGTTTGTCTCCTTGTTTTCAGCCCCTCTTCTTTCCTCTGCCCTTGACTATAACCAGAGCTCAGCAAAAGCTGAGTGACTTTGTGCAGACCTTACTTAGGCTCAGCCTTTTTTTCTTCATTATTTTATTCATGGCTCCTCCGTTTCATTGTTTGCCTTCTCGAAATGTGTTGAAATCTTTCTGTGGTTGATGACTTCCAAAATATCTTGGCTTTTATTGGTTGATTAATTTTGGTATTTCTACAGTTTTATTTAGATATGGTTTCAGGAGGAACAGAAAGTAAATATATTTCCTAGTCTGCCATCTTGAGCTGAAAATCCCTGTGGATTTTAGCATCCAATGTTCCCATGGGAAAACACCCAACCATGGCCTTAATAGATGTAACACTCAAGATTTCAGCTTTTCTTGAGCAATCACTAAGGATTTCATATGTGGTCATTTCTAATGGGGAAATTATAACTATCTCATGACGTTGATTTGAGGATTAAATTAGATAATGAACATGAAAATGCTTTGTAAGATTTAAAAATCTGTAAAACTGTTTTTTGTTATTATTTGATTTGTTGCTATTTCAGCTTCACTTGACAGTTGTTTATGACCTTGCCTATGTGAGAAAATGCCCTCTGGGTTATGTTTTTGAAAGCCAGAATGTATTTTTCAACAGCTCAATGGAACAGGCATCATTTGTGAAGGTTAAGGGTGAAGGGGTAAATGTTTCTTGACACCTATCACTTTACAGTGTTTTCAGGAACTAACTGACTCATGTATTCCTCTTCCAAATTTGGTTGAGGACCTCCTACCAGCCACATGCTTTATGTCAGGTGTTGGAAAGCATTTTCTGGATTTTAAAGATCTTAGGCTTTGTGGGCCATATAGAGTTTCTGTAGCTTCTCCTCCTCTTTCCTCTTCAACAAGCTTTCTAAACGTGAGAACCATTATTAGCTCACAGTCCCACAGATCCAGGCTGAGAGCCTGATTTGATTCGTGGCCATTATTTGCCAATTCCTGCTCTGCGTCTTCACTGAGGAGGGGGACCATGTTTGAGTAATCAGTTCTTTGAATCAACTGTTGGTCTTCTGGGCCTTGTCCTTGCTCTCCTACAGTCTCTAATCAGCGTGGCATCCAGAGAGATCTTGTTAAAACATAAGTCAGATCATGTCACTCAAATTTCTTCAATGGCTTCTTCACAGAAAATGCAAAGTCCTCAGAGTGCCTCCACAGACCTAGAAATCTGGGTGTCTGTTTCCTCTCTGACTGTTTCCTTCTCCTCTCCAATTTGCTCGCTCTGTTTTCCACACGCTGACATCCTTTCTGCTCCTTGGATACTCCAAGCCTACTCTTGCCTCATTGACTTTCTGCCGCAGGCCAGCCGCAGAAAGAGGATTTCACCGCCCAGGGTCAGAAGGGAAGGGGTAAGGAACTGAAGTAGCACCGACGAATGGGGTCAGAAGCCCATGGGTCAGAAGGCTGCAATGAGAAGCCTAGTCACCGCAACAAAGAATAGACCCCCGCTCGCCGAAACTAGAGAAAGCTCGCATGCAGCAATGAAGACCCAATGCAGCCAAAAATAAATAAATAAAAAATAAAGTATAGAATCTTAAAAAAAATCTATAAAGAATATTACAAGAATAGAATCACAGGCCAGTTTCTCCTTTGAACATGCATGCAAAATGTGTAAAGAGAAGCACAAACTATATCCATGGTATGTAAAACAATCATATATCAGAATCAAAGTAGCTTTATTCTTCTGGCAATGCAAGGTTGCTTTAATGTCCAAACGTGAAACTGATCCCAGGAATGAATTAGAGTGGGAGAAAAGTCATTTAAAACAGAAATCTTGGGACTTCCCTGGTGGTCCAGTGTTTAGAACATGGCGCGTTCACTGCTGGGGCCCTGGGGTCCAATCCCAGGTCAGGGAACTAAGATCCTGCAAGACATGAGGCAGGGCCCCGAAAAAAAAAAGGAAAGAAAGAAGTCTTAACCAGGAGAAGCACAAGATTGAATAAACATAACAGATAACACCTTATGAAAAGTAGGTGAAGATTATGGAATATTCTAAGATTTAAAACAAAAAGAAACTTTTAAAGATTCAAAAGGATGTGACAAATATTGTACATAGGCCAAAATAAAATGAAATAAAATATACAAATGATGGGAGCCCAAAATTCCAGATGCCCAAGTCCTGTCTCTGAAGATTCTCATTCAATGGGTTCAGGATTTCCTCCTTATTGAAAAACCTACAGGTGATTCTGGTACGATTCCCAGACACAATGTAAAGCTTCTCTTTTACAGGAAAGAATACCAGATTATTTTGTTATCTTATAGTTATACTAACAGGTTGTACTATTGACGGATAAGTCTGCTGTGAAAATGCACCCCCACTAGGGATAAAAAAGGAACTAGTAGTCTCTACTGCTACTTGGTGGCAGCACGCATGTATTGCAAGGGCAATTATTGTAGCAATCCAAATTAGTGGAACATTTTAGAATTGGAAGACGACATACAGATCATCTAGTCAAGCTTCCAACTATTATAGTTGTGAAAACTAAGGCCCATATAAATGAAATGATTTATCTCCAAAGAGCATTAGTGAAAGTATGAAATAAAAAATATCTCTGAACTTTTAATTTAGTGCTGTTTTTATTAATCTCAAGTATTAGCTTAAACTTCAGTGTGACAGATTTGGGATTGAATTCCTGCTCACGTTTACTGATTGCGTGTCTTTTAGTAAGTTACTAAAACACTTTTTTTTTAAATAGACGTATTTAATTATTTATCTTTGGCTGCCTAGGCTCTTCGTTGCTGTGCACAGGCTTTCCCTAGTTGCGGTGGGCGGGGGCTACTCTTTGTTGCAGTACGCGGGCTTCTCATTGTGGTGGCTTCTCGTTGTTGCTGAGCACGGGGTCTAGGTGCGTGGGCTTCAGTAGTTGTGGTTCACGGGCTCTAGCACACAGGCTCAGTAGTTGTGGCACATGGTCTTAGTTGCTCCGCGCCATGTGGGATCTTCCCGGACCCGGGCTCAAACGTGTGTCCCGTGCACTGGCAGGTGGATCCTTAACCAGTGCGCCAACAGGGAAGCCCTACTAATACACTTTTAACTTTGCTTTTCACGTATGTAAAATGGTGAGCCTTGACTGATATAGAATATGAGATAACCTAGCACTGTTCTTAACACATATATGTAGTTAAAACTTTTTGGCTCTCATCCCTCTTAAACAGCCTCTATCCTCTTAATAATGAATGTGTCTTTCAGCTAGCAGAGCACCCCAGAGCTGACCACATTCTGGCAAGAGATATAGGATTCTTTTTCTTACTGGGGGTTCTTTATACCTGATAGTTGAAGTGCACTTCAACATGAACAACTCTTGTTTATACTGTAGTAATGGATTTGATGGACGAATTTTAGAAAGTAATATGCAGGAATTGAGCTGCCTTACCCTCAAGAAATATAATTCGATAGTGGTGGCTAGAACGATAAACAGTGTTTGGACAGGGAGTCCATATTGGATGTGAACTTCCTGTACTCCCATTCGTCTATTAAGAATAAAGAGAATCCTTTCAAAATGTGTTTTAAAGGGCAGTTATTTCTTTCTGCCTCATTTAAGTTACCTGCAAGAAAAAGACAATCTCCTGCATCCTTGTTTAATAGGCTTTTAATATAAAGCAGATAATTTTTTGCAACATTTCCCAAACTTTTCATTATCGAATTGGCTGAGGCTTCTCAACGATTATCATTTCACAACAATATCTCCATCTTCAGCTTCTTTCAATGAATTGGCCTAATAGATGTGCCATTAAAACAGAGCTTCACTCTCAACGTATTTTTAATTTTGTATTCAAACGGTATGAAGGATTCAGGCATAACAGTGAGTGGATTTCTCATACATGCTACATGATGGATGCAACTAAGTGAAAGAAGGCTACATATTGTATGGTTCCATTTATATGAAATGTCCAGCAGTGGCAAATCCATACACACAGAAAAGATTCTACATTCGTGGTTGCCAGGGGTTTGGAAGAGAGGGAACTAGGGAATGACTCCTTAAAATGGGTGTAGGTTTCCTCTTGGTTGATGAAGATGTTTTGCAGCTCGGCAGTGGTGATAGTTGCACAACATTGTGACAGTAGTAAATTCCACTGAATGGTACAGTGAATTGTAAAATGATCCAAATGGTGAATTTTGTGTTATGTTCATTTTACTACAATAAAAAGGAGAAAGAATTCGGGAAAGACTTAGAGTTTGGGAAACTAAGGTGAACTGGTCAAGAAAAAGACAGCTCTATTGTTCAGTTTTCTCTCAGCTCTCCCAGTGCATTAATCCTCAGCAAAAAGTAGGCTGAACTTGTAGATGATAGTCATTCAACACAGTCCAGGGAAAAGTAAATAAAGTAAAACCCAACTCTTCTTCTTTAGCACATGTATGAAAGGTTAACTTGCTGCTCAGCCACGTGGACCTTCATGAAGACGTTTCACTTTAGGTGTCCTCTACTTCAGTACTTTACTCACAGCTCATTCACACATGTAGGCAACAGCATTCCTTAATTCGATGGAATCTGCAGCACTGGTTGTGATCAGTCTCATGAAAAGAAAAGGAAAGGTGGCGCGGAAGCCAAGGGAAGAGATTTTCAAGACAGAGACGTTGTTTAAGATCTAACTCGGCTTGGCGGTCACAAAGATAAGGATTGAGAAGTAGTCCCCTGGACTTGTCAACGGAGAAATCATTGGGGGCTTCAAGGAGATCAGTTTCACGAGAGTAGTGGGGCAGAAACCAGATCACAGTGTAGATGGGAGGGGAGAAATGGGGGGCAAGTCAAGAAATTGATGGCAAAGGGAAAGAAGGGAGGGGTGGATAGGAGGACAGGAGAATGGAATGGAGGAGAGCATTTCCTTGTGGCTCTTTAATATGGCTGGGAGGGGCCAAAAGAGAAGGAGAGCGTGAAGATGTAGGAAGAGGGGGTGGCATCCCGAGCCCAAGGAGGACTGGCACCTGTCTTCAGCTCCCACCAGCTGGATGGTCCCTCCCTCTAGCTTTCCACGTAGGCTGTGGAAGTTGCCCCTTGCCTCCTTGGATCAGCTGCCCTTGATTCGTTTGTCCTTTTCTTATTTCTCAGCATATCTGGGTCATACGTTATGTGAAGACAAACAAATCACCACTGATGCTTAATTTTCTTGAAAAATCCCCCAGGCAGGTACCATTTTGGAGAACTACCTATTGTGCCTCAGCAAGCCAAAGTAGCCCATTTTTGCTCTCTCATTGGGAGAGATTGCTGTTTGTTGGAGAACCTGATGAAGAGGGTGACTCGCGCTTAGGAATAACGTTGCTTGAAAAGTGCAAAAGGTGAAGTAGTTTGGCTCTGAGGGGTCTCTGAGGCCTGAGACTTCCTGAGAGATGGCAGACTCACAGCTCCCATTTCCCTCTGGCCCTGGGCTATGAGCTCATCAAATGAGATGGTAAATAAAGTCACTGACATGGTTTAAAGCATAATTTTGTTCTCTCTTGTTCACTCAGAGCAAATTGAATGAAATTTGCATACAACATATGGATGAACCATCCATACGATGGGGCTTGACCATATCCTCATGGTTCCCCTTCCCTTTTCTACATCTGGGCCCTTTAGCTCTGCAGACTTAACCCCACACCATCAGTCCACCCAGTCGGTCCACTGGACGTCTCTTCCTCTTTCGCATCTGGTCGTTGTCGTCACCTTTTTCTCCACTACCGCCTCCTGCAGTAGCTGTTAGGTCCAGAGAGGTTGGTTCACTGTGAGCAAGTAACTGTCAACTCCATGGACAGGTGGAAGTGACTTGGCAGCCGGGATGCACCCACCCTGAGTTCATTATACCAATGAGGGTCAAGGAGAATGGGGATGCAGCTGGTCTGCAGAGCCCCGGCAGTTCTGAGACACATGTTCCTGGATCCACACGTTGCTCCATACCCAGCCTTGCCTTTCTTTTTTCTCTCTCTTGACTCCATCCAGGTTTCTGCTCTCCTTGTCCCTTTGGGGAGGGAGGCCAGTACCAGTCCAGGTGTAGTCCCCCAAAGCTTCCTACTTCCAAGCGTTACGTAGGCTTGTATATCCACTTGCTTGGGTTGCCCTGGCATTGGTGCCAACAAGTTGAGTGGTTTAAGCCCTAGGCTCTCTTTTCTGGCAAGAATGTGCCTAAAAATCTCCACCTCTGGTTTGGTGGCCCCTAAAAATTCCCAGTCAGTTTTGGTGAGGGGACACTTGGTGACAGTGTTGTCTTTCGAAATGAGTAGTTCCGTTACCGACGATACTTTGCTCCCCATACATTATTTATAAGGTTTCCCTGTTTGTATGTGCAAACTATTTGTGTGTATATTTTGAGAAATACATTGTACAGGCCTCTTTTTTATTTCTTCCACACACCCTAGAGATGTCATAGAGTCAGTAAATGTGTCTAACTTTTTGAGAAATTGGAACAATCAAGACTTACCTGTATGGAATGCTGTTAACGATGTCAATTCCCGTGACAGTACCTTTCATCTGACACACTTAGGGACTGTTAACAGATTAAAAGCAGTAAAAGACGCGGATAGAGAGAATTTTCATTATCTTGTGCTCTGAAATCTTGGATTCTCGTTGGTTTGAATCGTCCTGAAAATGTATTTTTTTTTAGTAGGGACATAGAAGCCTCTAGCGGTATTCTTAATAAAGCAAGGTGAGTTATAAGCAATCATCTGATGGAGGGTAAATGTACCACAGTCCAGTTTAAGAAAAATACAATATAAAAGTCTTACCATGGAAGAAAATCTTTATATGATCTTTTGAAAAAAAAAAAAGCTTCAAGAAACATAAAGACATGACACCATATTCAGTTTAAAGTCAGTGACTTGTAAGCAAGGCAAAGCAAAGACAGTCTGATTAAGGCCGTTGCATTGTTGTGGCATTTTTTAGGTCTCACCCATTTCTGTGGCCTTTTTAGAACCTAAGCTTCTAGGGCACAGAGAACTTCATCTTGACGTAGGGCTGAGCAAATGCACGGAGCATTTCTCAATAAGTAGGCATTAAATTCTTAGTCCAGAAGGGGCCTTGAGATGCCCTCTCTTTACTCCTTGGTAGAACTGTTTTAACCATCCCCCGAAAACAGATTTTTTTTCTTTAAATCTCAAAATTCAGAGATTCCACAATCAGAAGTTACTTCTCATATTGCCTTGTGGTCTGCTGTGAGCATCTGTCGAATGGTGTGAACTGTGCGTGGTGAGCCTAGCCTACCCTTGAGGCCCACGGTTTGGGCTGCGGTGGTGCCATGCTGTGCTCAGGAGCCTTCTTTTTTGGAAGTCTGGGCTCCAGTGAGCCTTGGTCATGCTCTTTTATGGAACCTTGGGTGCTAGACCACTCTGACCCTCAGTCTCATTTGCAGGTTCTGGGGAGGATTAAATGAGCTCATGTGATATCCAGGTGACTGAGGCAGAGTCAGCTCGGGATGAATCTTTGCTTGGTTTTCATTAGCTGCGGAGAAGACGATGACAGCTTGGTGCCTCTCCAACTTTAATATGGGTATGCCTCTCTTGGGGATCTTGTTAAATGCAGGCTGGTATTCAGTAGTTCTGGGTGGGGCCTGGATTCTGTGCTTCTAACGAGCTCCTAGGTGACGGTGACGTTGAGGGCAAGGGTTTGGCACCTGTGTTTCTCCCTTTCCGGAAGAGCAGGATGTCTCCGCACCCCCACCCGAGAGGAGAATACATCCACAACGTGACTACTAGGAACCAGCTTCCCTCACAGACAAGGGACCTGTATCACTGCTCCCAACCATTCTGTCTGAGGCGCAGCAAGCCAAAACACTGAAATGCTGAGGTTTGCAGCAAAGAGGAGGTTTATTCACAGGGCAGCCAAGCGAGGACGTGACGTGACAATAGGTCTCAAATCTGCCTCCCCAAAGGCAAGGGGCTTTGGGTATCTGTGGGATAAAGAATAAAGAAGCAGGGCAGTATGAGGCATGGGGAGCGTGAGGAAAGGTGATTGGAAAAACGTGTGCTCATCATTGTTCTGAGCTGGCCTAACTAGGCTACAGGCCTCACCACATTCTCAGGCTGGAGTTTTCGTCCCTCTGATGGCAGGAGGTCAAAAGGCACTTGCCCAAGTGGAAGATCGGTGGTCCTCTCCACTCTAAACCAGCTCAGCCTAACCAGGCACAGCTGATTCCAAGTTCCTGGACAATCACGGGGCAAACATCTTATTGCTTATGCTACATGCCACTTGGAGGACGTGCAGGTGTTCAAGCTACCTTGATGAGTGAAGACGGGATTTGATTAATCATGACACCTTGTTTCACCTCCAGGCCAGCAGAAGAGAGCTGTAGGCTGAGTCTGGCTCCAGGCACCTGGAATTGGAGGCAGGTGGTTTAAAAACGGGCTCTCCCACCCTCTGTGTGATATTAGGTAGATAGACTATTGAACCTTCCTGTGCCTGTTTCTCCACAAGCAGCATGGGGACACTCAGAGTCCCTCTCTTGGGGGCTGTTATGGGGCTTCAGTGAGATATAGATGCATGCACAGGCACACGGGAGACACCCAGTGTGTGTTCCCTTCGTGCTTATTTTTATTAGGACACCAGTATTGTTAGAAGATTTCTGGTTTGGACAACAAATTAGATAGGTGGTCATTGCTATAGTTTATGCGAGAGCAATTCACATTGCCATTTGCAAAAAAGTAGTTGGTTGTCCAATGGGGATTCTAAACATCCGTTTAACATGAGCTACTGAACAGATAGTTTACACAGTAACTATTTTATTTAAAATCAATTCTCTTTGTTTTCTTAAGCAATTGTTAACCCCCAATTTCGTGAGTACTACCAAGTAAGTCACTTGAAAATCATCTAGAGCAATCTATTTCACTTAGCAAGCCTAAAGCTATAGTTCAACCATTTTATTTACTGTTCTATCACAAAAATTACTCTAAACAGCTATTCCCTGGATAAGTAATCAGCTAAAGCTAGTTTGACTGACCAAATCGATTTACTGAGTTAATAAGCCAGTTGTTTTAGAATAGGTCGAATGCATATTTCTCATCCATTCTGCATTAAACTGTTTCCCATTCGTACATACCCACATTCCTACTTCTGTGCTGTAGGGCTTAGCTGAACTACACCTGCCTTCAGTGAAACTTTTCTCTCCTGCACAATTGGAGATAATTTTAGTCTCCTCGTGACTCCCACGGGGTTACCTCTGTTGTGACACTTGACTATTTGGTGGCATATTTTATTTGAAAAAGCCTTCCGTTACTCCGGGCACGTCAAACAGTAAATGCTTTCTCTTCGTAAACCTGCATGACAGTTTTCTGAACTCTTCTGCTCTGGGCAAGATTCATCAGTACACCAGGCAAACATAGTGAAAGAGGAGACAGTACTTGTGTTGTATTCAATTGGGTCTTGATACCTAAGTGTGACTCTTAACCAAGGATTATGCAGTAGTTAAGGACACAGATTAAAGTTGTTTAGGGTGTGTCCTAAAGTGTCAGTGGCAGAATTTAAGTCTCTACTCTGGAAATTGTAGACCTGAGACAAACTACTTCCCTAAACGTCATTTCCTACATCTGAGAAAGATAATAGTATCTACCTTGTAGTAGACTGAATAATACCATTGCCCCCAAATGTCCACATTCTACTCTCCAGAACCTGTGAATGTCACCTTAAATGGCAGAAGGCACTTTGCCAGTGGGATGAAAGTAATGGTTCTCAGATGGGAAGATTCTCCTGGACTACCTGGATGGGCCCAAATATAACCACTGGTGTTCTCGTAAGAGAGAGGCAGAGGGAATTTATACTCCAAAGAGAATGTGATGACGAAGTTGGGGTTGCATTGATGTGGCCAGAAGTGAAGGAATGCTGGCGAGGAAACAGATTCTCACTTAGAGCCTCTAGAAGGAGGATGGATGGCCCTGTCGACTTCTGGTTTCAGCCCAGGGAAACTGGTTTTGGACCTCTGTCTTCCAGAACCATAAGAAAATAAGTGTGTTTTGTTAGAAGCAAGCACATTTGTAGTCATTTGTTACAACAACCATAGGGAACTAATGCCTACCTCATAGGAAGTATTTCTCCAATTAAAATGTGTGACTGGAAACACACTTAGTGGCATGTGTGACACACACTAGTTATGCTACCGTAGGTCGTTCTTGGAAACTGAAGCCTTGGTTTTGAGAGATCATCAAAACCAGTACAATGGTTGCCATGTTTCTCCTTGTTCAGCCTGGTGACCAACCCGGTAGAGAGAGCTCCATCCTTTCCCACAGGACCCCACCTGTGGGTACGTAGAGGGAAGCGGTTATGTCTCCCTTAAGGCACCTTTTTCTTTTCCTTTCTACTTTTGTCTTCATTAATCTTCATCCAACTGACCTTTCTAAATCTTACAGAAAACAAAACCATTTCTCCATGGATTCAGATACTACCCCAAGTTAATATTCCAACCAAGTTCTTGTTCTTCCAGGTCTCATCACCAGAAATTCCTGAGCCTAAATCTTCTCTAGTTTCTAGGATCACTCATTTTCTCATTTCTCCCTTCTCCTTTTAGTTCAGAGTCTTGTCAATTTAGTTCCTTCCCTAACCACAACTTATAGTATGGTAACACAGCAAAGTGATGGAAGTCTAGACGGTCTGGTTTTAATCCCGGGTTTTGCCACCTACTTACTGTGTGGCATTAGGCAAGCTATTCAACGTCTCTGGGCCTCAGTTTCCCCCAAAAAAGTGAACATTATGAATATTCCCTACCTCTAGGGTTGCCATTATGAGGAATAAGTGAGTTAATATTTGGTAAGCCCTTAGAATAGTACTTGTTATAGTCTAAGCACTACAGTTGTGCTTGTTAATAATAATAAATGAAATTCCAAGCGTATAACTTACTCAACTTTCTGCAATAACTTTGAAGTGTTGGTCTATCTGTTGGCTCACGTTGCAGGAAAATGAGTCGAGGCATGGGCTGAGGCATTGCTATCACTGGGTGGTGTGTTCCCAGAACTTGGAACAGCGGTGTGAAATGGGTAGTGGTTCTACTTGGAGACAGGGCAGACTGGAAAATGACACCCTGGGAAGGAGGTGTGGTGTCCATAGCTTTGGTGTTAGAGGTGCTGCCTGCTGAAGCACCACTGCCGGCCTAAGCCGTAAATGGGGTGCTGGGGTAAAGAGGAGCAGGATGGAAGATGACAGCCTGGGAAGGAGGTGTGGTGTCCATAGGTTCGGGGTCTGACGTGCTGACTACTGAGGCACCGATACCCACCAAAGGCGTAAATGGGTTGCTGGAGAAAACAGGAGCAGAATAGAAGATGACAGCATGTGAAGGAGGTGTGGTGTCCATAGGTTCGGGGTCTGACATGCTTCCTGGTGAAGCATCGATGCCCGCCGGGGCCGTAAATGGGGTGCTGGGGAAAACAGGAGCAGAATGGAAGATGACAGCGTGTGAAGGAGGTGTGGTGTCCATAGGTTCGGGGTCTGTCGTGCTTCCTGCTGAAGCACCAATGCCCGCCAGGGCCGAAAATGGGGTGCTGGGGAAAACAGGAGCAGAATGGAAGATGATAGCGTGTGAAGGAGGTGTGGTGTCCATAGGTTCGGGGTCTGACGTGCTTCCTGCTGAAGCACCGATGCCCATCAAAGCCGTAAATGGGGTGCTGGGGAAAACAGGAGCAGAATGGAAGATGACAGCGTGTGAGGGAGGTGTGGTGTCCATAGGTTCGGGGTCTGATGTGCTTCCTGCTGAAGCACCGATGCCCATCAGAGCCGTAAATGGGGTGCTGGGGAAAACAGGAGCAGAATGGAAGATGACAGCGTGTGAGGGAGGTGTGGTGTCCATAGGTTCGGGGTCTGACGTGCTTCCTGCTGAAGCACCGACGCCCGCCAAAGCCGTAAATGGGGTGCTGGGGAAAACAGGAGCAGAATGGAAGATGACAGCGTATGAAGGAGGTGTGGTGTCCATAGGTTCGGGGTCTGACGTGCTTCCTGCTGAAGCACCGACGCCCGCCAAAGCCGTAAATGGGGTGCTGGGGAAAACAGGAGCAGAATGGAAGATGACAGCGTATGAAGGAGGTGTGGTGTCCATAGGTTCGGGGTCTGACGTGCTTTCTGCTGAAGCACCGATGCCCGCCAAAGCCGTAAATGGGGTGCTGGGGAAAACAGGAGCAGAATGGAAGAGGACAGCATGTGAAGGAGGTGTGGTGTCCATAGCTTCCATATTAGAGGTACTGCCTGCCTGATCTGAGAGCAGAGAGTGAAAGTGGGAGAGCCTCTTCCTAGATTCTAACTCCTCTGAATTTATAGCACTGGCTCTGCCTGGCTTTATGACATATCCATTGTACGTGTCACAGAGAAAGAGCGGGCGGGGCAGGGGGTGAGGCAGGGGTCACATGCAAGCCCAGCTGGTGGCTTAACCCCGGCCCAAAGGCAAAGGGCGGGGCCCCTTCTGGACTTTCTAGTGGCTGGGACGTCTGGATGTGGGTGGCAGGTGTTTGGCACCAGCTGGGCCACCATGCGGAGACTGTTGGGGACTGTGGAAGCCTCCTCCAGAGCTCACCCTTCCTGGGGACTGGCTCTGCAGGCCCCTCAGCCCTGCGTATGTATCTGCCAGGCCTTCCCCACCACGGGGCCCAGAGGCCAGAGCCTGCTCAGACCTGAGGGCAGGAGGCAGCCAGAGCTTACCAGGGTGTGGGCCACCTCGTCCGGAGACCTCCCCAGCTCCTCTGCGAGACCTGGAGACAGGATCGCCTTCTCCAGGGCTGCTCAGCTGCCAGCATCACCATGAGCCAGGTGGCCAAGGTTTCTGAACAGGAGATGCAGAGCCTTGATCCGACTGGATGCTGCAGCCCACGATGTCCCTTCCTGGCAGATAGGTTCTTTCTTCACTTCTTGTTTGAAATTTGTTAAAAGAACATTTAACCCTTGGCCTGTCCTTCAGGGTATATAGACGGTAGTGGCTTAGCCGGGATTCGATCCAAGCCTGTGTGATTCCAGAGCTTGTGCTCTGGACTGTGGTGCCTCCTTATCGTATATGCTTCATGTGTTACTTGTTTTTTTTTTTCTTGTAGTCCTTATGGTACTTAGCCCTAAGTGCCATACCTGTAACGAACAGCTACACTGCCCTGTAGGAGGTCTTCTTTTGTTCAACGCCTGAATTGGTCATCCACCACACTGTGTTCTAATCTCAGAAGATACAGGTCAGGGACCACCACTTGTCAGCATGGCACCATTCCATTTTTCGAATTGAGGCTTGAAGCCCGTATTTTCCCTTTGTCTAGTTTGAAGGATCCAGATATGTAAAGATGATATTCTAGATAAATCATGGGCTATCCTGAAAGAAATTCACCAGTGAATTGTTCCGTATGGATTAGAAGCCAGCTTCTCTGGCCTTCCTGGAGTATATCCAGTAAGGCGTCTCATTCATGTCTAGAAAGCAACTATATCATTTATTGCAACTTCAGCGTGGAGCGATGTATTGGTATAAAGTACGATCAACACAATTTGGTCATTGTGAGTATGACAGCTGGGTCCACTCTTTACTACACATATGTAACTCTAGGGATTCTTATGCCCAAGGGAGGAGACGTACTCTTGGCTGTCTAGGACAAGGGAAGCACGTGTTGTTATTCAGGAGCTGGAAGCTTCAGCATGACAGGTAGGAATTGAACAATCGTGGTCTATACATCACTTGACCTTGCTTAAAACTTGTTTCTTTGGCTTGCTTCATTGGAGTGTTTTCTCCCTCCTGGGCTGACATTGTCTGTTATGTATCACGCATGAGACATATAGAAGTTTCAGAACCCAAAACCATATAGATCAGTAAAAATGTATATATATATATATATATATATATATATATATATATAAATCTATTGAAACTCACACTGGGCTTAATTCATATATTCCAAAATCAGTTTGACCCTCTGCTCATGAGATTCTTTTTATGGTATTTCCCAGCAAATCTGGGCTTCCATCCCCAATAAATTTTGGGGTTGAAGGACACAAAAGCTTTTGCTCAGACCTAAATTCTGTCTGAAAAAAAGGGAAATATTATAAGCCCTTTGTAACCTCTCCAAGAGCAGAAATGATTTACAGCTGTGGCATTGAACCATAATTCCTCGATCTCATTTGAGAAGAGTTCAGTTAGAAACAGTGTCTTGATTTTTGTTTCTTCCCTGTTTTCTTGTCTTGCTTACCAACAATCCATTGTAATTCATGAGTTAGTATGGCAGCAGGCTGAGTGTTCCCTGGAGCTCATTAAATGAAGTGTTTTTCCTAAAATGACGTTTGTCTCCTTGTTTTCAGCCCCTCTTCTTTCCTCTGCCCTTGACTATAACCAGAGCTCAGCAAAAGCTGAGTGACTTTGTGCAGACCTTACTTAGGCTCAGCCTTTTTTTCTTCATTATTTTATTCATGGCTCCTCCGTTTCATTGTTTGCCTTCTCGAAATGTGTTGAAATCTTTCTGTGGTTGATGACTTCCAAAATATCTTGGCTTTTATTGGTTGATTAATTTTGGTATTTCTACAGTTTTATTTAGATATGGTTTCAGGAGGAACAGAAAGTAAATATATTTCCTAGTCTGCCATCTTGAGCTGAAAATCCCTGTGGATTTTAGCATCCAATGTTCCCATGGGAAAACACCCAACCATGGCCTTAATAGATGTAACACTCAAGATTTCAGCTTTTCTTGAGCAATCACTAAGGATTTCATATGTGGTCATTTCTAATGGGGAAATTATAACTATCTCATGACGTTGATTTGAGGATTAAATTAGATAATGAACATGAAAATGCTTTGTAAGATTTAAAAATCTGTAAAACTGTTTTTTGTTATTATTTGATTTGTTGCTATTTCAGCTTCACTTGACAGTTGTTTATGACCTTGCCTATGTGAGAAAATGCCCTCTGGGTTATGTTTTTGAAAGCCAGAATGTATTTTTCAACAGCTCAATGGAACAGGCATCATTTGTGAAGGTTAAGGGTGAAGGGGTAAATGTTTCTTGACACCTATCACTTTACAGTGTTTTCAGGAACTAACTGACTCATGTATTCCTCTTCCAAATTTGGTTGAGGACCTCCTACCAGCCACATGCTTTACGTCAGGTGTTGGAAAGCATTTTCTGGATTTTAAAGATCTTAGGCTTTGTGGGCCATATAGAGTTTCTGTAGCTTCTCCTCCTCTTTCCTCTTCAACAAGCTTTCTAAACGTGAGAACCATTATTAGCTCACAGTCCCACAGATCCAGGCTGAGAGCCTGATTTGATTCGTGGCCATTATTTGCCAATTCCTGCTCTGCGTCTTCACTGAGGAGGGGGACCATGTTTGAGTAATCAGTTCTTTGAATCAACTGTTGGTCTTCTGGGCCTTGTCCTTGCTCTCCTACAGTCTCTAATCAGCGTGGCATCCAGAGAGATCTTGTTAAAACATAAGTCAGATCATGTCACTCAAATTTCTTCAATGGCTTCTTCACAGAAAATGCAAAGT
This sequence comes from Orcinus orca, assembly GCF_937001465.1. Taxonomy (NCBI): domain Eukaryota; kingdom Metazoa; phylum Chordata; class Mammalia; order Artiodactyla; family Delphinidae; genus Orcinus; species Orcinus orca. Next base: position 91,344,788 of record NC_064570.1, read on the forward strand.
CCTCAGAGTGCCTCCACAGACCTAGAAATCTGGGTGTCTGTTTCCTCTCTGACTGTTTCCTTCTCCTCTCCAATTTGCTCGCTCTGTTTTCCACACGCTGACATCCTTTCTGCTCCTTGGATACTCCAAGCCTACTCTTGCCTCATTGACTTTCTGCCGCAGGCCAGCCGCAGAAAGAGGATTTCACCGCCCAGGGTCAGAAGGGAAGGGGTAAGGAACTGAAGTAGCACCGATGAATGGGGTCAGAAGCCCATGGGTCAGAAGGCTGCAATGAGAAGCCTAGTCACCGCAACAAAGAATAGACCCCCGCTCGCCGAAACTAGAGAAAGCTCGCATGCAGCAATGAAGACCCAATGCAGCCAAAAATAAATAAATAAAAAATAAAGTATAGAATCTTAAAAAAAATCTATAAAGAATATTACAAGAATAGAATCACAGGCCAGTTTCTCCTTTGAACATGCATGCAAAATGTGTAAAGAGAAGCACAAACTATATCCATGGTATGTAAAACAATCATATATCAGAATCAAAGTAGCTTTATTCTTCTGGCAATGCAAGGTTGCTTTAATGTCCAAACGTGAAACTGATCCCAGGAATGAATTAGAGTGGGAGAAAAGTCATTTAAAACAGAAATCTGGGGACTTCCCTGGTGGTCCAGTGTTTAGAACATGGCGCGTTCACTGCTGGGGCCCTGGGGTCCAATCCCAGGTCAGGGAACTAAGATCCTGCAAGACATGAGGCAGGGCCCCGAAAAAAAAAAGGAAAGAAAGAAGTCTTAACCAGGAGAAGCACAAGATTGAATAAACATAACAGATAACACCTTATGAAAAGTAGGTGAAGATTATGGAATATTCTAAGATTTAAAACAAAAAGAAACTTTTAAAGATTCAAAAGGATGTGACAAATATTGTACATAGGCCAAAATAAAATGAAATAAAATATACAAATGATGGGAGCCCAAAATTCCAGATGCCCAAGTCCTGTCTCTGAAGATTCTCATTCAATGGGTTCAGGATTTCCTCCTTATTGAAAAACCTACAGGTGATTCTGGTACGATTCCCAGACACAATGTAAAGCTTCTCTTTTACAGGAAAGAATACCAGATTATTTTGTTATCTTATAGTTATACTAACAGGTTGTACTATTGACGGATAAGTCTGCTGTGAAAATGCACCCCCACTAGGGATAAAAAAGGAACTAGTAGTCTCTACTGCTACTTGGTGGCAGCACGCATGTATTGCAAGGGCAATTATTGTAGCAATCCAAATTAGTGGAACATTTTAGAATTGGAAGACGACATACAGATCATCTAGTCAAGCTTCCAACTATTATAGTTGTGAAAACTAAGGCCCATATAAATGAAATGATTTATCTCCAAAGAGCATTAGTGAAAGTATGAAATAAAAAATATCTCTGAACTTTTAATTTAGTGCTGTTTTTATTAATCTCAAGTATTAGCTTAAACTTCAGTGTGACAGATTTGGGATTGAATTCCTGCTCACGTTTACTGATTGCGTGTCTTTTAGTAAGTTACTAAAACACTTTTTTTTTAAATAGACGTATTTAATTATTTATCTTTGGCTGCCTAGGCTCTTCGTTGCTGTGCACAGGCTTTCCCTAGTTGCGGTGGGCAGGGGCTACTCTTTGTTGCAGTACGCGGGCTTCTCATTGTGGTGGCTTCTCGTTGTTGCTGAGCACGGGGTCTAGGTGCGTGGGCTTCAGTAGTTGTGGTTCACGGGCTCTAGCACGCAGGCTCAGTAGTTGTGGCACATGGTCTTAGTTGCTCCGCGCCATGTGGGATCTTCCCGGACCCGGGCTCAAACGTGTGTCCCGTGCACTGGCAGGTGGATCCTTAACCAGTGCGCCAACAGGGAAGCCCTACTAATACACTTTTAACTTTGCTTTTCACGTATGTAAAATGGTGAGCCTTGACTGATATAGAATATGAGATAACCTAGCACTGTTCTTAACACATATATGTAGTTAAAACTTTTTGGCTCTCATCCCTCTTAAACAGCCTCTATCCTCTTAATAATGAATGTGTCTTTCAGCTAGCAGAGCACCCCAGAGCTGACCACATTCTGGCAAGAGATATAGGATTCTTTTTCTTACTGGGGGTTCTTTATACCTGATAGTTGAAGTGCACTTCAACATGAACAACTCTTGTTTATACTGTAGTAATGGATTTGATGGACGAATTTTAGAAAGTAATATGCAGGAATTGAGCTGCCTTACCCTCAAGAAATATAATTCGATAGTGGTGGCTAGAACGATAAACAGTGTTTGGACAGGGAGTCCATATTGGATGTGAACTTCCTGTACTCCCATTCGTCTATTAAGAATAAAGAGAATCCTTTCAAAATGTGTTTTAAAGGGCAGTTATTTCTTTCTGCCTCATTTAAGTTACCTGCAAGAAAAAGACAATCTCCTGCATCCTTGTTTAATAGGCTTTTAATATAAAGCAGATAATTTTTTGCAACATTTCCCAAACTTTTCATTATCGAATTGGCTGAGGCTTCTCAACGATTATCATTTCACAACAATATTTCCATCTTCAGCTTCTTTCAATGAATTGGCCTAATAGATGTGCCATTAAAACAGAGCTTCACTCTCAACGTATTTTTAATTTTGTATTCAAACGGTATGAAGGATTCAGCCATAACAGTGAGTGGATTTCTCATACATGCTACATGATGGATGCAACTAAGTGAAAGAAGGCTACATATTGTATGGTTCCATTTATATGAAATGTCCAGCAGTGGCAAATCCATACACACAGAAAAGATTCTACATTCGTGGTTGCCAGGGGTTTGGAAGAGAGGGAACTAGGGAATGACTCCTTAAAATGGGTGTAGGTTTCCTCTTGGTTGATGAAGATGTTTTGCAGCTCGGCAGTGGTGATAGTTGCACAACATTGTGACAGTAGTAAATTCCACTGAATGGTACAGTGAATTGTAAAATGATCCAAATGGTGAATTTTGTGTTATGTTCATTTTACTACAATAAAAAGGAGAAAGAATTCGGGAAAGACTTAGAGTTTGGGAAACTAAGGTGAACTGGTCAAGAAAAAGACAGCTCTATTGTTCAGTTTTCTCTCAGCTCTCCCAGTGCATTAATCCTCAGCAAAAAGTAGGCTGAACTTGTAGATGATAGTCATTCAACACAGTCCAGGGAAAAGTAAATAAAGTAAAACCCAACTCTTCTTCTTTAGCACATGTATGAAAGGTTAACTTGCTGCTCAGCCACGTGGACCTTCATGAAGACGTTTCACTTTAGGTGTCCTCTACTTCAGTACTTTACTCACAGCTCATTCACACATGTAGGCAACAGCATTCCTTAATTCGATGGAATCTGCAGCACTGGTCGTGATCAGTCTCATGAAAAGAAGAGGAAAGGTGGCGCGGAAGCCAAGGGAAGAGATTTTCAAGACAGAGACGTTGTTTAAGATCTAACTCGGCTTGGCGGTCACAAAGATAAGGATTGAGAAGTAGTCCCCTGGACTTGTCAACGGAGAAATCATTGGGGGCTTCAAGGAGATCAGTTTCACGAGAGTAGTGGGGCAGAAACCAGATCACAGTGTAGATGGGAGGGGAGAAATGGGGGGCAAGTCAAGAAATTGATGGCAAAGGGAAAGAAGGGAGGGGTGGATAGGAGGACAGGAGAATGGAATGGAGGAGAGCATTTCCTTGTGGCTCTTTAATATGGCTGGGAGGGGCCAAAAGAGAAGGAGAGCGTGAAGATGTAGGAAGAGGGGGTGGCATCCCGAGCCCAAGGAGGACTGGCACCTGTCTTCAGCTCCCACCAGCTGGATGGTCCCTCCCTCTAGCTTTCCACGTAGGCTGTGGAAGTTGCCCCTTGCCTCCTTGGATCAGCTGCCCTTGATTCGTTTGTCCTTTTCTTATTTCTCAGCATATCTGGGTCATACGTTATGTGAAGACAAACAAATCACCACTGATGCTTAATTTTCTTGAAAAATCCCCCAGGCAGGTACCATTTTGGAGAACTACCTATTGTGCCTCAGCAAGCCAAAGTAGCCCATTTTTGCTCTCTCATTGGGAGAGATTGCTGTTTGTTGGAGAACCTGATGAAGAGGGTGACTCGCGCTTAGGAATAACGTTGCTTGAAAAGTGCAAAAGGTGAAGTAGTTTGGCTCTGAGGGGTCTCTGAGGCCTGAGACTTCCTGAGAGATGGCAGACTCACAGCTCCCATTTCCCTCTGGCCCTGGGCTATGAGCTCATCAAATGAGATGGTAAATAAAGTCACTGACATGGTTTAAAGCATAATTTTGTTCTCTCTTGTTCACTCAGAGCAAATTGAATGAAATTTGCATACAACATATGGATGAACCATCCATACGATGGGGCTTGACCATATCCTCATGGTTCCCCTTCCCTTTTCTACATCTGGGCCCTTTAGCTCTGCAGACTTAACCCCACACCATCAGTCCACCCAGTCGGTCCACTGGACGTCTCTTCCTCTTTCGCATCTGGTCGTTGTCGTCACCTTTTTCTCCACTACCGCCTCCTGCAGTAGCTGTTAGGTCCAGAGAGGTTGGTTCACTGTGAGCAAGTAACTGTCAACTCCATGGACAGGTGGAAGTGACTTGGCAGCCGGGATGCACCCACCCTGAGTTCATTATACCAATGAGGGTCAAGGAGAATGGGGATGCAGCTGGTCTGCAGAGCCCCGGCAGTTCTGAGACACATGTTCCTGGATCCACACGTTGCTCCATACCCAGCCTTGCCTTTCTTTTTTCTCTCTCTTGACTCCATCCAGGTTTCTGCTCTCCTTGTCCCTTTGGGGAGGGAGGCCAGTACCAGTCCAGGTGTAGTCCCCCAAAGCTTCCTACTTCCAAGCGTTACGTAGGCTTGTATATCCACTTGCTTGGGTTGCCCTGGCATTGGTGCCAACAAGTTGAGTGGTTTAAGCCCTAGGCTCTCTTTTCTGGCAAGAATGTGCCTAAAAATCTCCACCTCTGGTTTGGTGGCCCCTAAAAATTCCCAGTCAGTTTTGGTGAGGGGACACTTGGTGACAGTGTTGTCTTTCGAAATGAGTAGTTCCGTTACCGACGATACTTTGCTCCCCATACATTATTTATAAGGTTTCCCTGTTTGTATGTGCAAACTATTTGTGTGTATATTTTGAGAAATACATTGTACAGGCCTCTTTTTTATTTCTTCCACACACCCTAGAGATGTCATAGAGTCAGTAAATGTGTCTAACTTTTTGAGAAATTGGAACAATCAAGACTTACCTGTATGGAATGCTGTTAACGATGTCAATTCCCGTGACAGTACCTTTCATCTGACACACTTAGGGACTGTTAACAGATTAAAAGCAGTAAAAGACGCGGATAGAGAGAATTTTCATTATCTTGTGCTCTGAAATCTTGGATTCTCGTTGGTTTGAATCGTCCTGAAAATGTATTTTTTTTTAGTAGGGACATAGAAGCCTCTAGCGGTATTCTTAATAAAGCAAGGTGAGTTATAAGCAATCATCTGATGGAGGGTAAATGTACCACAGTCCAGTTTAAGAAAAATACAATATAAAAGTCTTACCATGGAAGAAAATCTTTATATGATCTTTTGAAAAAAAAAAAAAGCTTCAAGAAACATAAAGACATGACACCATATTCAGTTTAAAGTCAGTGACTTGTAAGCAAGGCAAAGCAAAGACAGTCTGATTAAGGCCGTTGCATTGTTGTGGCATTTTTTAGGTCTCACCCATTTCTGTGGCCTTTTTAGAACCTAAGCTTCTAGGGCACAGAGAACTTCATCTTGACGTAGGGCTGAGCAAATGCACGGAGCATTTCTCAATAAGTAGGCATTAAATTCTTAGTCCAGAAGGGGCCTTGAGATGCCCTCTCTTTACTCCTTGGTAGAACTGTTTTAACCATCCCCCGAAAACAGATTTTTTTTCTTTAAATCTCAAAATTCAGAGATTCCACAATCAGAAGTTACTTCTCATATTGCCTTGTGGTCTGCTGTGAGCATCTGTCGAATGGTGTGAACTGTGCGTGGTGAGCCTAGCCTACCCTTGAGGCCCACGGTTTGGGCTGCGGTGGTGCCATGCTGTGCTCAGGAGCCTTCTTTTTTGGAAGTCTGGGCTCCAGTGAGCCTTGGTCATGCTCTTTTATGGAACCTTGGGTGCTAGACCACTCTGACCCTCAGTCTCATTTGCAGGTTCTGGGGAGGATTAAATGAGCTCATGTGATATCCAGGTGACTGAGGCAGAGTCAGCTCGGGATGAATCTTTGCTTCGTTTTCATTAGCTGCGGAGAAGACGATGACAGCTTGGTGCCTCTCCAACTTTAATATGGGTATGCCTCTCTTGGGGATCTTGTTAAATGCAGGCTGGTATTCAGTAGTTCTGGGTGGGGCCTGGATTCTGTGCTTCTAACGAGCTCCTAGGTGACGGTGACGCTGAGGGCAAGGGTTTGGCACCTGTGTTTCTCCCTTTCCGGAAGAGCAGGATGTCTCCGCACCCCCACCCGAGAGGAGAATACATCCACAACGTGACTACTAGGAACCAGCTTCCCTCACAGACAAGGGACCTGTATCACTGCTCCCAACCATTCTGTCTGAGGCGCAGCAAGCCAAAACACTGAAATGCTGAGGTTTGCAGCAAAGAGGAGGTTTATTCACAGGGCAGCCAAGCGAGGACGTGACGTGACAATAGGTCTCAAATCTGCCTCCCCAAAGGCAAGGGGCTTTGGGTATCTGTGGGATAAAGAATAAAGAAGCAGGGCAGTATGAGGCATGGGGAGCGTGAGGAAAGGTGATTGGAAAAACGTGTGCTCATCATTGTTCTGAGCTGGCCTAACTAGGCTACAGGCCTCACCACATTCTCAGGCTGGAGTTTTCGTCCCTCTGATGGCAGGAGGTCAAAAGGCACTTGCCCAAGTGGAAGATCGGTGGTCCTCTCCACTCTAAACCAGCTCAGCCTAACCAGGCACAGCTGATTCCAAGTTCCTGGACAATCACGGGGCAAACATCTTATTGCTTATGCTACATGCCACTTGGAGGACGTGCAGGTGTTCAAGCTACCTTGATGAGTGAAGACGGGATTTGATTAATCATGACACCTTGTTTCACCTCCAGGCCAGCAGAAGAGAGCTGTAGGCTGAGTCTGGCTCCAGGCACCTGGAATTGGAGGCAGGTGGTTTAAAAACGGGCTCTCCCACCCTCTGTGTGATATTAGGTAGATAGACTATTGAACCTTCCTGTGCCTGTTTCTCCACAAGCAGCATGGGGACACTCAGAGTCCCTCTCTTGGGGGCTGTTATGGGGCTTCAGTGAGATATAGATGCATGCACAGGCACACGGGAGACACCCAGTGTGTGTTCCCTTCGTGCTTATTTTTATTAGGACACCAGTATTGTTAGAAGATTTCTGGTTTGGACAACAAATTAGATAGGTGGTCATTGCTATAGTTTATGCGAGAGCAATTCACATTGCCATTTGCAAAAAAGTAGTTGGTTGTCCAATGGGGATTCTAAACATCCGTTTAACATGAGCTACTGAACAGATAGTTTACACAGTAACTATTTTATTTAAAATCAATTCTCTTTGTTTTCTTAAGCAATTGTTAACCCCCAATTTCGTGAGTACTACCAAGTAAGTCACTTGAAAATCATCTAGAGCAATCTATTTCACTTAGCAAGCCTAAAGCTATAGTTCAACCATTTTATTTACTGTTCTATCACAAAAATTACTCTAAACAGCTATTCCCTGGATAAGTAATCAGCTAAAGCTAGTTTGACTGACCAAATCGATTTACTGAGTTAATAAGCCAGTTGTTTTAGAATAGGTCGAATGCATATTTCTCATCCATTCTGCATTAAACTGTTTCCCATTCGTACATACCCACATTCCTACTTCTGTGCTGTAGGGCTTAGCTGAACTACACCTGCCTTCAGTGAAACTTTTCTCTCCTGCACAATTGGAGATAATTTTAGTCTCCTCGTGACTCCCACGGGGTTACCTCTGTTGTGACACTTGACTATTTGGTGGCATATTTTATTTGAAAAAGCCTTCCATTACTCCGGGCACGTCAAACAGTAAATGCTTTCTCTTCGTAAACCTGCATGACAGTTTTCTGAACTCTTCTGCTCTGGGCAAGATTCATCAGTACACCAGGCAAACATAGTGAAAGAGGAGACAGTACTTGTGTTGTATTCAATTGGGTCTTGATACCTAAGTGTGACTCTTAACCAAGGATTATGCAGTAGTTAAGGACACAGATTAAAGTTGTTTAGGGTGTGTCCTAAAGTGTCAGTGGCAGAATTTAAGTCTCTACTCTGGAAATTGTAGACCTGAGACAAACTACTTCCCTAAACGTCATTTCCTACATCTGAGAAAGATAATAGTATCTACCTTGTAGTAGACTGAATAATACCATTGCCCCCAAATGTCCACATTCTACTCTCCAGAACCTGTGAATGTCACCTTAAATGGCAGAAGGCACTTTGCCAGTGGGATGAAAGTAATGGTTCTCAGATGGGAAGATTCTCCTGGACTACCTGGATGGGCCCAAATATAACCACTGGTGTTCTCGTAAGAGAGAGGCAGAGGGAATTTATACTCCAAAGAGAATGTGATGACGAAGTTGGGGTTGCATTGATGTGGCCAGAAGTGAAGGAATGCTGGCGAGGAAACAGATTCTCACTTAGAGCCTCTAGAAGGAGGATGGATGGCCCTGTCGACTTCTGGTTTCAGCCCAGGGAAACTGGTTTTGGACCTCTGTCTTCCAGAACCATAAGAAAATAAGTGTGTTTTGTTAGAAGCAAGCACATTTGTAGTCATTTGTTACAACAACCATAGGGAACTAATGCCTACCTCATAGGAAGTATTTCTCCAATTAAAATGTGTGACTGGAAACACACTTAGTGGCATGTGTGACACACACTAGTTATGCTACCGTAGGTCGTTCTTGGAAACTGAAGCCTTGGTTTTGAGAGATCATCAAAACCAGTACAATGGTTGCCATGTTTCTCCTTGTTCAGCCTGGTGACCAACCCGGTAGAGAGAGCTCCATCCTTTCCCACAGGACCCCACCTGTGGGTACGTAGAGGGAAGCGGTTATGTCTCCCTTAAGGCACCTTTTTCTTTTCCTTTCTACTTTTGTCTTCATTAATCTTCATCCAACTGACCTTTCTAAATCTTACAGAAAACAAAACCATTTCTCCATGGATTCAGATACTACCCCAAGTTAATATTCCAACCAAGTTCTTGTTCTTCCAGGTCTCATCACCAGAAATTCCTGAGCCTAAATCTTCTCTAGTTTCTAGGATCACTCATTTTCTCATTTCTCCCTTCTCCTTTTAGTTCAGAGTCTTGTCAATTTAGTTCCTTCCCTAACCACAACTTATAGTATGGTAACACAGCAAAGTGATGGAAGTCTAGACGGTCTGGTTTTAATCCCGGGTTTTGCCACCTACTTACTGTGTGGCATTAGGCAAGCTATTCAACGTCTCTGGGCCTCAGTTTCCCCCAAAAAAGTGAACATTATGAATATTCCCTACCTCTAGGGTTGCCATTATGAGGAATAAGTGAGTTAATATTTGGTAAGCCCTTAGAATAGTACTTGTTATAGTCTAAGCACTACAGTTGTGCTTGTTAATAATAATAAATGAAATTCCAAGCGTATAACTTACTCAACTTTCTGCAATAACTTTGAAGTGTTGGTCTATCTGTTGGCTCACGTTGCAGGAAAATGAGTCGAGGCATGGGCTGAGGCATTGCTATCACTGGGTGGTGTGTTCCCAGAACTTGGAACAGCGGTGTGAAATGGGTAGTGGTTCTACTTGGAGACAGGGCAGACTGGAAAATGACACCCTGGGAAGGAGGTGTGGTGTCCATAGCTTTGGTGTTAGAGGTGCTGCCTGCTGAAGCACCACTGCCGGCCTAAGCCGTAAATGGGGTGCTGGGGTAAAGAGGAGCAGGATGGAAGATGACAGCCTGGGAAGGAGGTGTGGTGTCCATAGGTTCGGGGTCTGACGTGCTGACTACTGAGGCACCGATACCCACCAAAGGCGTAAATGGGTTGCTGGAGAAAACAGGAGCAGAATAGAAGATGACAGCATGTGAAGGAGGTGTGGTGTCCATAGGTTCGGGGTCTGACATGCTTCCTGGTGAAGCATCGATGCCCGCCGGGGCCGTAAATGGGGTGCTGGGGAAAACAGGAGCAGAATGGAAGATGACAGCGTGTGAAGGAGGTGTGGTGTCCATAGGTTCGGGGTCTGTCGTGCTTCCTGCTGAAGCACCAATGCCCGCCAGGGCCGAAAATGGGGTGCTGGGGAAAACAGGAGCAGAATGGAAGATGATAGCGTGTGAAGGAGGTGTGGTGTCCATAGGTTCGGGGTCTGACGTGCTTCCTGCTGAAGCACCGATGCCCATCAAAGCCGTAAATGGGGTGCTGGGGAAAACAGGAGCAGAATTTAAGAGGACAGCATGTGAAGGAGGTGTGGTGTCCATAGCTTCCATATTAGAGGTACTGCCTGCCTGATCTGAGAGCAGAGAGTGAAAGTGGGAGAGCCTCTTCCTAGATTCTAACTCCTCTGAATTTATAGCACTGGCTCTGCCTGGCTTTATGACATATCCATTGTACGTGTCACAGAGAAAGAGCGGGCGGGGCAGGGGGTGAGGCAGGGGTCACATGCAAGCCCAGCTGGTGGCTTAACCCCGGCCCAAAGGCAAAGGGCAGGTCCCCTTCTGGACTTTCTAGTGGCTGGGACGTCTGGCTGTGGGTGGCAGGTGTTTGGCACCAGCTGGGCCACCATGCGCAGACTGTTGGGGACTGTGGAAGCCTCCTCCAGAGCTCACCCTGCCTGGGGACTGGCTCTGCAGGCCCCTCAGCCCTGCGTATGTATCGGCCAGGCCTTCCCCACCACGGGGCCCAGAGGCCAGAGCCTGCTCAGACCTGAGGGCAGGAGGCAGCCAGAGCTTACCAGGGTGTGGGCCACCTCGTCCGGAGACCTCCCCAGCTCCTCTGCGAGACCTGGAGACAGGATCACCTTCTCCAGGGCTGTTCAGCTGCCAGCATCACCATGAGCCAGGTGGCCAAGGTTTCTGAGCAGGAGATGCAGAGCCCTGATCCGACTGGATGCTGCAGCCCACGATGTCCCTTCCTGGCAGATAGGTTCTTTCTTCACTTCTTGTTTGAAATTTGGTAAAAGAACATTTAACCCTTGGCCTGTCCTTCAGGTTATATAGATGGTAGTGGCTTAGCCGGGATTCGATCCAAGCCTGTGTGATTCCAGAGCTTGTGCTCTGGACTCTGGTGCCTCCTTATCGTATATGCTTCATGTGTTACTTGTTTTTTTTTTTCTTGTAGTCCTTATGGTACTTAGCCCTAAGTGCCATACCTGTAACGAACAGCTACACTGCCCTGTAGGAGGTCTTCATTTGTTCAACGTCTGAATTGGTCATCCACCACACTGTGTTCTAATCTCAGAAGATACAGGTCAGGGACCACCAGTTGTCAGCATGGCACCATTCCATATTTCGAATTGAGGCTTGAAGCCCGTATTTTCCCTTTGTCTAGTTTGAAGGATCCAGATGTGTAAAGATGATATTCTAGATAAATCATGGGCTATCCTGAAAGAAATTCACCAGTGAATTGTTCCGTATGGATTAGAAGCCAGCTTCTCTGGCCTTCCTGGAGTATATCCAGTAAGGTGTCTCATTCATGACTAGAAAGCAACTATATCGTTTATTGCAACTTCAGCGTGGAGCGATGTATTGGTATAAAGTACGATCAACACAATTTGGTCATTGTGAGTATGACAGCTGGGTCCACTCTTTACTACACATATGTAACTCTAGGGATTCTTATGCCCAAGGGAGGAGACGTACTCTTGGCTGTCTAGGACAAGGGAAGCATGTGTTGTTATTCAGGAGCTGGAAGCTTCAGCATGACAGGTAGGAATTGAACAATCGTGGTCTATACATCACTTGACCTTGCTTAAAACTTGTTTCTTTGGCTTGCTTCATTGGAGTGTTTTCTCCCTCCTGGGCTGACATTGTCTGTTATGTATCACGCATTAGACATATAGAAGTTTCAGAACCCAAAATCATACAGATAAGTAAAAATGTATGTGTGTGTGTGTATATATATATATATATATATATATATATATATATATATATATATATATATATATAAATCTATTGAAACTCACACTGGGCTTAATTCATATATTCCAAAATCAGTTTGACCCTCTGCTCATGAGATTCTTTTTATGGTATGTCCCAGCAAATCTGGGCTTCCATCCCCAATAAATTTTGGGGTTGAAGGACACAAAAGCTTTTGCTCAGACCTAAATTCTGTCTGAAAAAAAGGGAAATATTATAAGCCCTTTGTAACCTCTCCAAGAGCAGAAATGATTTACAGCTGTGGCATTGAACCATAATTCCTCGATCTCATTTGAGAAGAGTTCAGTTAGAAACAGTGTCTTGATTTTTGTTTCTTCCCTGTTTTCTTGTCTTGCTTACCAACAATCCATTGTAATTCATGAGTTAGTATGGCAGCAGGCTGAGTGTTCCCTGGAGCTCATTAAATGAAGTGTTTTTCCTAAAATGACGTTTGTCTCCTTGTTTTCAGCCCCTCTTCTTTCCTCTGCCCTTGACTATAACCAGAGCTCAGCAAAAGCTGAGTGACTTTGTGCAGACCTTACTTAGGCTCAGCCTTTTTTTCTTCATTATTTTATTCATGGCTCCTCCGTTTCATTGTTTGCCTTCTCGAAATGTGTTGAAATCTTTCTGTGGTTGATGACTTCCAAAATATCTTGGCTTTTATTGGTTGATTAATTTTGGTATTTCTACAGTTTTATTTAGATATGGTTTCAGGAGGAACAGAAAGTAAATATATTTCCTAGTCTGCCATCTTGAGCTGAAAATCCCTGTGGATTTTAGCATCCAATGTTCCCATGGGAAAACACCCAACCATGGCCTTAATAGATGTAACACTCAAGATTTCAGCTTTTCTTGAGCAATCACTAAGGATTTCATATGTGGTCATTTCTAATGGGGAAATTATAACTATCTCATGACGTTGATTTGAGGATTAAATTAGATAATGAACATGAAAATGCTTTGTAAGATTTAAAAATCTGTAAAACTGTTTTTTGTTATTATTTGATTTGTTGCTATTTCAGCTTCACTTGACAGTTGTTTATGACCTTGCCTATGTGAGAAAATGCCCTCTGGGTTATGTTTTTGAAAGCCAGAATGTATTTTTCAACAGCTCAATGGAACAGGCATCATTTGTGAAGGTTAAGGGTGAAGGGGTAAATGTTTCTTGACACCTATCACTTTACAGTGTTTTCAGGAACTAACTGACTCATGTATTCCTCTTCCAAATTTGGTTGAGGACCTCCTACCAGCCACATGCTTTACGTCAGGTGTTGGAAAGCATTTTCTGGATTTTAAAGATCTTAGGCTTTGTGGGCCATATAGAGTTTCTGTAGCTTCTCCTCCTCTTTCCTCTTCAACAAGCTTTCTAAACGTGAGAACCATTATTAGCTCACAGTCCCACAGATCCAGGCTGAGAGCCTGATTTGATTCGTGGCCATTATTTGCCAATTCCTGCTCTGCGTCTTCACTGAGGAGGGGGACCATGTTTGAGTAATCAGTTCTTTGAATCAACTGTTGGTCTTCTGGGCCTTGTCCTTGCTCTCCTACAGTCTCTAATCAGCGTGGCATCCAGAGAGATCTTGTTAAAACATAAGTCAGATCATGTCACTCAAATTTCTTCAATGGCTTCTTCACAGAAAATGCAAAGTCCTCAGAGTGCCTCCACAGACCTAGAAATCTGGGTGTCTGTTTCCTCTCTGACTGTTTCCTTCTCCTCTCCAATTTGCTCGCTCTGTTTTCCACACGCTGACATCCTTTCTGCTCCTTGGATACTCCAAGCCTACTCTTGCCTCATTGACTTTCTGCCGCAGGCCAGCCGCAGAAAGAGGATTTCACCGCCCAGGGTCAGAAGGGAAGGGGTAAGGAACTGAAGTAGCACCGACGAATGGGGTCAGAAGCCCATGGGTCAGAAGGCTGCAATGAGAAGCCTAGTCACCGCAACAAAGAATAGACCCCCGCTCGCCGAAACTAGAGAAAGCTCGCATGCAGCAATGAAGACCCAATGCAGCCAAAAATAAATAAATAAAAAATAAAGTATAGAATCTTAAAAAAAATCTATAAAGAATATTACAAGAATAGAATCACAGGCCAGTTTCTCCTTTGAACATGCATGCAAAATGTGTAAAGAGAAGCACAAACTATATCCATGGTATGTAAAACAATCATATATCAGAATCAAAGTAGCTTTATTCTTCTGGCAATGCAAGGTTGCTTTAATGTCCAAACGTGAAACTGATCCCAGGAATGAATTAGAGTGGGAGAAAAGTCATTTAAAACAGAAATCTTGGGACTTCCCTGGTGGTCCAGTGTTTAGAACATGGCGCGTTCACTGCTGGGGCCCTGGGGTCCAATCCCAGGTCAGGGAACTAAGATCCTGCAAGACATGAGGCAGGGCCCCGAAAAAAAAAAGGAAAGAAAGAAGTCTTAACCAGGAGAAGCACAAGATTGAATAAACATAACAGATAACACCTTATGAAAAGTAGGTGAAGATTATGGAATATTCTAAGATTTAAAACAAAAAGAAACTTTTAAAGATTCAAAAGGATGTGACAAATATTGTACATAGGCCAAAATAAAATGAAATAAAATATACAAATGATGGGAGCCCAAAATTCCAGATGCCCAAGTCCTGTCTCTGAAGATTCTCATTCAATGGGTTCAGGATTTCCTCCTTATTGAAAAACCTACAGGTGATTCTGGTACGATTCCCAGACACAATGTAAAGCTTCTCTTTTACAGGAAAGAATACCAGATTATTTTGTTATCTTATAGTTATACTAACAGGTTGTACTATTGACGGATAAGTCTGCTGTGAAAATGCACCCCCACTAGGGATAAAAAAGGAACTAGTAGTCTCTACTGCTACTTGGTGGCAGCACGCATGTATTGCAAGGGCAATTATTGTAGCAATCCAAATTAGTGGAACATTTTAGAATTGGAAGACGACATACAGATCATCTAGTCAAGCTTCCAACTATTATAGTTGTGAAAACTAAGGCCCATATAAATGAAATGATTTATCTCCAAAGAGCATTAGTGAAAGTATGAAATAAAAAATATCTCTGAACTTTTAATTTAGTGCTGTTTTTATTAATCTCAAGTATTAGCTTAAACTTCAGTGTGACAGATTTGGGATTGAATTCCTGCTCACGTTTACTGATTGCGTGTCTTTTAGTAAGTTACTAAAACACTTTTTTTTTAAATAGACGTATTTAATTATTTATCTTTGGCTGCCTAGGCTCTTCGTTGCTGTGCACAGGCTTTCCCTAGTTGCGGTGGGCGGGGGCTACTCTTTGTTGCAGTACGCGGGCTTCTCATTGTGGTGGCTTCTCGTTGTTGCTGAGCACGGGGTCTAGGTGCGTGGGCTTCAGTAGTTGTGGTTCACGGGCTCTACCACACAGGCTCAGTAGTTGTGGCACATGGTCTTAGTTGCTCCGCGCCATGTGGGATCTTCCCGGACCCGGGCTCAAACGTGTGTCCCGTGCACTGGCAGGTGGATCCTTAACCAGTGCGCCAACAGGGAAGCCCTACTAATACACTTTTAACTTTGCTTTTCACGTATGTAAAATGGTGAGCCTTGACTGATATAGAATATGAGATAACCTAGCACTGTTCTTAACACATATATGTAGTTAAAACTTTTTGGCTCTCATCCCTCTTAAACAGCCTCTATCCTCTTAATAATGAATGTGTCTTTCAGCTAGCAGAGCACCCCAGAGCTGACCACATTCTGGCAAGAGATATAGGATTCTTTTTCTTACTGGGGGTTCTTTATACCTGATAGTTGAAGTGCACTTAAACATGAACAACTCTTGTTTATACTGTAGTAATGGATTTGATGGACGAATTTTAGAAAGTAATATGCAGGAATTGAGCTGCCTTACCCTCAAGAAATATAATTCGATAGTGGTGGCTAGAACGATAAACAGTGTTTGGACAGGGAGTCCATATTGGATGTGAACTTCCTGTACTCCCATTCGTCTATTAAGAATAAAGAGAATCCTTTCAAAATGTGTTTTAAAGGGCAGTTATTTCTTTCTGCCTCATTTAAGTTACCTGCAAGAAAAAGACAATCTCCTGCATCCTTGTTTAATAGGCTTTTAATATAAAGCAGATAATTTTTTGCAACATTTCCCAAACTTTTCATTATCGAATTGGCTGAGGCTTCTCAACGATTATCATTTCACAACAATATCTCCATCTTCAGCTTCTTTCAATGAATTGGCCTAATAGATGTGCCATTAAAACAGAGCTTCACTCTCAACGTATTTTTAATTTTGTATTCAAACGGTATGAAGGATTCAGGCATAACAGTGAGTGGATTTCTCATACATGCTACATGATGGATGCAACTAAGTGAAAGAAGGCTACATATTGTATGGTTCCATTTATATGAAATGTCCAGCAGTGGCAAATCCATACACACAGAAAAGATTCTACATTCGTGGTTGCCAGGGGTTTGGAAGAGAGGGAACTAGGGAATGACTCCTTAAAATGGGTGTAGGTTTCCTCTTGGTTGATGAAGATGTTTTGCAGCTCGGCAGTGGTGATAGTTGCACAACATTGTGACAGTAGTAAATTCCACTGAATGGTACAGTGAATTGTAAAATGATCCAAATGGTGAATTTTGTGTTATGTTCATTTTACTACAATAAAAAGGAGAAAGAATTCGGGAAAGACTTAGAGTTTGGGAAACTAAGGTGAACTGGTCAAGAAAAAGACAGCTCTATTGTTCAGTTTTCTCTCAGCTCTCCCAGTGCATTAATCCTCAGCAAAAAGTAGGCTGAACTTGTAGATGATAGTCATTCAACACAGTCCAGGGAAAAGTAAATAAAGTAAAACCCAACTCTTCTTCTTTAGCACATGTATGAAAGGTTAACTTGCTGCTCAGCCACGTGGACCTTCATGAAGACGTTTCACTTTAGGTGTCCTCTACTTCAGTACTTTACTCACAGCTCATTCACACATGTAGGCAACAGCATTCCTTAATTCGATGGAATCTGCAGCACTGGTTGTGATCAGTCTCATGAAAAGAAAAGGAAAGGTGGCGCAGAAGCCAAGGGAAGAGATTTTCAAGACAGAGACGTTGTTTAAGATCTAACTCGGCTTGGCGGTCACAAAGATAAGGATTGAGAAGTAGTCCCCTGGACTTGTCAACGGAGAAATCATTGGGGGCTTCAAGGAGATCAGTTTCACGAGAGTAGTGGGGCAGAAACCAGATCACAGTGTAGATGGGAGGGGAGAAATGGGGGGCAAGTCAAGAAATTGATGGCAAAGGGAAAGAAGGGAGGGGTGGATAGGAGGACAGGAGAATGGAATGGAGGAGAGCATTTCCTTGTGGCTCTTTAATATGGCTGGGAGGGGCCAAAAGAGAAGGAGAGCGTGAAGATGTAGGAAGAGGGGGTGGCATCCCGAGCCCAAGGAGGACTGGCGCCTGTCTTCAGCTCCCACCAGCTGGATGGTCCCTCCCTCTAGCTTTCCACGTAGGCTGTGGAAGTTGCCCCTTGCCTCCTTGGATCAGCTGCCCTTGATTCGTTTGTCCTTTTCTTATTTCTCAGCACATCTGGGTCATACGTTATGTGAAGACAAACAAATCACCACTGATGCTTAATTTTCTTGAAAAATCCCCCAGGCAGGTACCATTTTGGAGAACTACCTATTGTGCCTCAGCAAGCCAAAGTAGCCCATTTTTGCTCTCTCATTGGGAGAGATTGCTGTTTGTTGGAGAACCTGATGAAGAGGGTGACTCGTGCTTAGGAATAACGTTGCTTGAAAAGTGCAAAAGGTGAAGTAGTTTGGCTCTGAGGGGTCTCTGAGGCCTGAGACTTCCTGAGAGATGGCAGACTCACAGCTCCCATTTCCCTTTGGCCCTGGGCTATGAGCTCATCAAATGAGATGGTAAATAAAGTCACTGACATGGTTTAAAGCATAATTTTGTTCTCTCTTGTTCACTCAGAGCAAATTGAATGAAATTTGCATACAACATATGGATGAACCATCCATACGATGGGGCTTGACCATATCCTCATGGTTCCCCTTCCCTTTTCTACATCTGGGCCCTTTAGCTCTGCAGACTTAACCCCACACCATCAGTCCACCCAGTCGGTCCACTGGACGTCTCTTCCTCTTTCGCATCTGGTCGTTGTCGTCACCTTGTTCTCCACTACCGCCTCCTGCAGTAGCTGTTAGGTCCAGAGAGGTTGGTTCACTGTGAGCAAGTAACTGTCAACTCCATGGACAGGTGGAAGTGACTTGGCAGCCGGGATGCGCCCACCCTGAGTTCATTATACCCATGAGGGTCAAGGAGAATGGGGATGCAGCTGGTCTGCAGAGCCCCGGCAGTTCTGAGACACATGTTCCTGGATCCACACGTTGCTCCATACCCAGCCTTGCCTTTCTTTTTTCTCTCTCTTGACTCCATCCAGGTTTCTGCTCTCCTTGTCCCTTTGGGGAGGGAGGCCAGTACCAGTCCAGGTGTAGTCCCCCAAAGCTTCCTACTTCCAAGCATTACGTAGGCTTGTATATCCACTTGCTTGGGTTGCCCTGGCATTGGTGCCAACAAGTTGAGTGGTTTAAGCCCTAGGCTCTCTTTTCTGGCAAGAATGTGCCTAAAAATCTCCACCTCTGGTTTGGTGGCCCCTAAAAATTCCCAGTCAGTTTTGGTGAGGGGACACTTGGTGACAGTGTTGTCTTTCGAAATGAGTAGTTCCGTTACCGACGATACTTTGCTCCCCATACATTATTTATAAGGTTTCCCTGTTTGTATGTGCAAACTATTTGTGTGTATATTTTGAGAAATACATTGTACAGGCCTCTTTTTTATTTCTTCCGCACACCCTAGAGATGTCATAGAGTCAGTAAATGTGTCTAACTTTTTGAGAAATTGGAACAATCAAGACTTACCTGTATGGAATGCTGTTAACGATGTCAATTCCCGTGACAGTACCTTTCATCTGACACACTTAGGGACTGTTAACAGATTAAAAGCAGTAAAAGACGTGGATAGAGAGAATTTTCATTATCTTGTGCTCTGAAATCTTGGATTCTCGTTGGTTTGAATCGTCCTGAAAATGTATTTTTTTTTAGTAGGGACATAGAAGCCTCTAGCGGTATTCTTAATAAAGCAAGGTGAGTTATAAGCAATCATCTGATGGAGGGTAAATGTACCACAGTCCAGTTTAAGAAAAATACAATATAAAAGTCTTACCATGGAAGAAAATCTTTATATGATCTTTTGAAAAAAAAAAAAAGCTTCAAGAAACATAAAGACATGACACCATATTCAGTTTAAAGTCAGTGACTTGTAAGCAAGGCAAAGCAAAGACAGTCTGATTAAGGCCGTTGCATTGTTGTGGCATTTTTTAGGTCTCACCCATTTCTGTGGCCTTTTTAGAACCTAAGCTTCTAGGGCACAGAGAACTTCATCTTGACGTAGGGCTGAGCAAATGCACGGAGCATTTCTCAATAAGTAGGCATTAAATTCTTAGTCCAGAAGGGGCCTTGAGATGCCCTCTCTTTACTCCTTGGTAGAACTGTTTTAACCATCCCCCGAAAACAGATTTTTTTTCTTTAAATCTCAAAATTCAGAGATTCCACAATCAGAAGTTACTTCTCATATTGCCTTGTGGTCTGCTGTGAGCATCTGTCGAATGGTGTGAACTGTGCGTGGTGAGCCTAGCCTACCCTTGAGGCCCACGGTTTGGGCTGCGGTGGTGCCATGCTGTGCTCAGGAGCCTTCTTTTTTGGAAGTCTGGGCTCCAGTGAGCCTTGGTCATGCTCTTTTATGGAACCTTGGGTGCTAGACCACTCTGACCCTCAGTCTCATTTGCAGGTTCTGGGGAGGATTAAATGAGCTCATGTGATATCCAGGTGACTGAGGCAGAGTCAGCTCGGGATGAATCTTTGCTTCGTTTTCATTAGCTGCGGAGAAGACGATGACAGCTTGGTGCCTCTCCAACTTTAATATGGGTATGCCTCTCTTGGGGATCTTGTTAAATGCAGGCTGGTATTCAGTAGTTCTGGGTGGGGCCTGGATTCTGTGCTTCTAACGAGCTCCTAGGTGACGGTGACGCTGAGGGCAAGGGTTTGGCACCTGTGTTTCTCCCTTTCCGGAAGAGCAGGATGTCTCCGCACCCCCACCCGAGAGGAGAATACATCCACAACGTGACTACTAGGAACCAGCTTCCCTCACAGACAAGGGACCTGTATCACTGCTCCCAACCATTCTGTCTGAGGCGCAGCAAGCCAAAACACTGAAATGCTGAGGTTTGCAGCAAAGAGGAGGTTTATTCACAGGGCAGCCAAGCGAGGACGTGACGTGACAATAGGTCTCAAATCTGCCTCCCCAAAGGCAAGGGGCTTTGGGTATCTGTGGGATAAAGAATAAAGAAGCAGGGCAGTATGAGGCATGGGGAGCGTGAGGAAAGGTGATTGGAAAAACGTGTGCTCATCATTGTTCTGAGCTGGCCTAACTAGGCTACAGGCCTCACCACATTCTCAGGCTGGAGTTTTCGTCCCTCTGATGGCAGGAGGTCAAAAGGCACTTGCCCAAGTGGAAGATCGGTGGTCCTCTCCACTCTAAACCAGCTCAGCCTAACCAGGCACAGCTGATTCCAAGTTCCTGGACAATCACGGGGCAAACATCTTATTGCTTATGCTACATGCTACTTGGAGGACGTGCAGGTGTTCAAGCTACCTTGATGAGTGAAGATGGGATTTGATTAATCATGACACCTTGTTTCACCTCCAGGCCAGCAGAAGAGAGCTGTAGGCTGAGTCTGGCTCCAGGCACCTGGAATTGGAGGCAGGTGGTTTAAAAACGGGCTCTCCCACCCTCTGTGTGATATTAGGTAGATAGACTATTGAACCTTCCTGTGCCTGTTTCTCCACAAGCAGCATGGGGACACTCAGAGTCCCTCTCTTGGGGGCTGTTATGGGGCTTCAGTGAGATATAGATACATGCACAGGCACACGGGAGACACCCAGTGTGTGTTCCCTTCGTGCTTATTTTTATTAGGACACCAGTATTGTTAGAAGATTTCTGGTTTGGACAACAAATTAGATAGGTGGTCATTGCTATAGTTTATGCGAGAGCAATTCACATTGCCATTTGCAAAAAAGTAGTTGGTTGTCCAATGGGGATTCTAAACATCCGTTTAACATGAGCTACTGAACAGATAGTTTACACAGTAACTATTTTATTTAAAATCAATTCTCTTTGTTTTCTTAAGCAATTGTTAACCCCCAATTTCGTGAGTACTACCAAGTAAGTCACTTGAAAATCATCTAGAGCAATCTATTTCACTTAGCAAGCCTAAAGCTATAGTTCAACCATTTTATTTACTGTTCTATCACAAAAATTACTCTAAACAGCTATTCCCTGGATAAGTAATCAGCTAAAGCTAGTTTGACTGACCAAATCGATTTACTGAGTTAATAAGCCAGTTGTTTTAGAATAGGTCGAATGCATATTTCTCATCCATTCTGCATTAAACTGTTTCCCATTCGTACATACCCACATTCCTACTTCTGTGCTGTAGGGCTTAGCTGAACTACACCTGCCTTCAGTGAAACTTTTCTCTCCTGCACAATTGGAGATAATTTTAGTCTCCTCGTGACTCCCACGGGGTTACCTCTGTTGTGACACTTGACTATTTGGTGGCATATTTTATTTGAAAAAGCCTTCCGTTACTCCGGGCACGTCAAACAGTAAATGCTTTCTCTTCGTAAACCTGCATGACAGTTTTCTGAACTCTTCTGCTCTGGGCAAGATTCATCAGTACACCAGGCAAACATAGTGAAAGAGGAGACAGTACTTGTGTTGTATTCAATTGGGTCTTGATACCTAAGTGTGACTCTTAACCAAGGATTATGCAGTAGTTAAGGACACAGATTAAAGTTGTTTAGGGTGTGTCCTAAAGTGTCAGTGGCAGAATTTAAGTCTCTACTCTGGAAATTGTAGACCTGAGACAAACTACTTCCCTAAACGTCATTTCCTACATCTGAGAAAGATAATAGTATCTACCTTGTAGTAGACTGAATAATACCATTGCCCCCAAATGTCCACATTCTACTCTCCAGAACCTGTGAATGTCACCTTAAATGGCAGAAGGCACTTTGCCAGTGGGATGAAAGTAATGGTTCTCAGATGGGAAGATTCTCCTGGACTACCTGGATGGGCCCAAATATAACCACTGGTGTTCTCGTAAGAGAGAGGCAGAGGGAATTTATACTCCAAAGAGAATGTGATGACGAAGTTGGGGTTGCATTGATGTGGCCAGAAGTGAAGGAATGCTGGCGAGGAAACAGATTCTCACTTAGAGCCTCTAGAAGGAGGATGGATGGCCCTGTCGACTTCTGGTTTCAGCCCAGGGAAACTGGTTTTGGACCTCTGTCTTCCAGAACCATAAGAAAATAAGTGTGTTTTGTTAGAAGCAAGCACATTTGTAGTCATTTGTTACAACAACCATAGGGAACTAATGCCTACCTCATAGGAAGTATTTCTCCAATTAAAATGTGTGACTGGAAACACACTTAGTGGCATGTGTGACACACACTAGTTATGCTACCGTAGGTCGTTCTTGGAAACTGAAGCCTTGGTTTTGAGAGATCATCAAAACCAGTACAATGGTTGCCATGTTTCTCCTTGTTCAGCCTGGTGACCAACCCGGTAGAGAGAGCTCCATCCTTTCCCACAGGACCCCACCTGTGGGTACGTAGAGGGAAGCGGTTATGTCTCCCTTAAGGCACCTTTTTCTTTTCCTTTCTACTTTTGTCTTCATTAATCTTCATCCAACTGACCTTTCTAAATCTTACAGAAAACAAAACCATTTCTCCATGGATTCAGATACTACCCCAAGTTAATATTCCAACCAAGTTCTTGTTCTTCCAGGTCTCATCACCAGAAATTCCTGAGCCTAAATCTTCTCTAGTTTCTAGGATCACTCATTTTCTCATTTCTCCCTTCTCCTTTTAGTTCAGAGTCTTGTCAATTTAGTTCCTTCCCTAACCACAACTTATAGTATGGTAACACAGCAAAGTGATGGAAGTCTAGACGGTCTGGTTTTAATCCCGGGTTTTGCCACCTACTTACTGTGTGGCATTAGGCAAGCTATTCAACGTCTCTGGGCCTCAGTTTCCCCCAAAAAAGTGAACATTATGAATATTCCCTACCTCTAGGGTTGCCATTATGAGGAATAAGTGAGTTAATATTTGGTAAGCCCTTAGAATAGTACTTGTTATAGTCTAAGCACTACAGTTGTGCTTGTTAATAATAATAAATGAAATTCCAAGCGTATAACTTACTCAACTTTCTGCAATAACTTTGAAGTGTTGGTCTATCTGTTGGCTCACGTTGCAGGAAAATGAGTCGAGGCATGGGCTGAGGCATTGCTATCACTGGGTGGTGTGTTCCCAGAACTTGGAACAGCGGTGTGAAATGGGTAGTGGTTCTACTTGGAGACAGGGCAGACTGGAAAATGACACCCTGGGAAGGAGGTGTGGTGTCCATAGCTTTGGTGTTAGAGGTGCTGCCTGCTGAAGCACCAGTGCCGGCCTAAGCCGTAAATGGGGTGCTGGGGTAAAGAGGAGCAGGATGGAAGATGACAGCCTGGGAAGGAGGTGTGGTGTCCATAGGTTCGGGGTCTGACGTGCTGACTACTGAGGCACCGATACCCACCAAAGGCGTAAATGGGTTGCTGGAGAAAACAGGAGCAGAATAGAAGATGACAGCGTGTGAAGGAAGTGTGGTGTCCATAGGTTCGGGGTCTGACATGCTTCCTGGTGAAGCATCGATGCCCGCCGGGGCCGTAAATGGGGTGCTGGGGAAAACAGGAGCAGAATGGAAGATGACAGCGTGTGAAGGAGGTGTGGTGTCCATAGGTTCGGGGTCTGCCGTGCTTCCTGCTGAAGCACCAATGCCCGCCAGGGCCGAAAATGGGGTGCTGGGGAAAACAGGAGCAGAATGGAAGATGATAGCGTGTGAAGGAGGTGTGGTGTCCATAGGTTCGGGGTCTGACGTGCTTCCTGCTGAAGCACCGATGCCCATCAAAGCCGTAAATGGGGTGCTGGGGAAAACAGGAGCAGAATGGAAGATGACAGCGTGTGAGGGAGGTGTGGTGTCCATAGGTTCGGGGTCTGACGTGCTTCCTGCTGAATCACCGATGCCCATCAGAGCCGTAAATGGGGTGCTGGGGAAAACAGGAGCAGAATGGTAGATGACAGCGTGTGAGGGAGGTGTGGTGACCATAGGTTCGGGGTCTGACGTGCTTCCTGCTGAAGCACCGATGCCCGCCAAAGCCGTAAATGGGGTGCTGGGGAAAACAGGAGCAGAATGGAAGACGACAGCGTATGAAGGAGGTGTGGTGTCCATAGGTTCGGGGTCTGACGTGCTTCCTGCTGAAGCACCGACGCCCGCCAAAACCGTAAATGGGGTGCTGGGGAAAACAGGAGCAGAATGGAAGATGACAGCGTATGAAGGAGGTGTGGTGTCCATAGGTTCGGGGTCTGACGTGCTTCCTGCTGAAGCACCGATGCCCGCCAAAGCCGTAAATGGGGTGCTGGGGAAAACAGGAGCAGAATGGAAGAGGACAGCATGTGAAGGAGGTGTGGTGTCCATAGCTTCCATATTAGAGGTACTGCCTGCCTGATCTGAGAGCAGAGAGTGAAAGTGGGAGAGCCTCTTCCTAGATTCTAACTCCTCTGAATTTATAGCACTGGCTCTGCCTGGCTTTATGACATATCCATTGTACGTGTCACAGAGAAAGAGCGGGCGGGGCAGGGGGTGAGGCAGGGGTCACATGCAAGCCCAGCTGGTGGCTTAACCCCGGCCCAAAGGCAAAGGGCGGGGCCCCTTCTGGACTTTCTAGTGGCTGGGACGTCTGGCTGTGGGTGGCAGGTGTTTGGCACCAGCTGGGCCACCATGCGCAGACTGTTGGGGACTGTGGAAGCCTCCTCCAGAGCTCACCCTTCCTGGGGACTGGCTCTGCAGGCCCCTCAGCCCTGCGTATGTATCGGCCAGGCCTTCCCCACCACGGGGCCCAGAGGCCAGAGC
The DNA here is from genome assembly GCF_937001465.1 of Orcinus orca. Lineage (NCBI taxonomy): Eukaryota > Metazoa > Chordata > Mammalia > Artiodactyla > Delphinidae > Orcinus > Orcinus orca. Next base: position 91,369,973 of record NC_064570.1, read on the forward strand.
CTGCTCAGACCTGAGGGCAGGAGGCAGCCAGAGCTTACCAGGGTGTGGGCCACCTCGTCCGGAGACCTCCCCAGCTCCTCTGCGAGACCTGGAGACAGGATCGCCTTCTCCAGGGCTGCTCAGCTGCCAGCATCACCATGAGCCAGGTGGCCAAGGTTTCTGAGCAGGAGATGCAGAGCCCTGATCCGACTGGATGCTGCAGCCCACGATGTCCCTTCCTGGCAGATAGGTTCTTTCTTCACTTCTTGTTTGAAATTTGTTAAAAGAACATTTAACCCTTGGCCTGTCCTTCAGGGTATATAGACGGTAGTGGCTTAGCCGGGATTCGATCCAAGCCTGTGTGATTCCAGAGCTTGTGCTCTGGACTGTGGTGCCTCCTTATCGTATATGCTTCATGTGTTACTTGTTTTTTTTTTTCTTGTAGTCCTTATGGTACTTAGCCCTAAGTGCCATACCTGTAACGAACAGCTACACTGCCCTGTAGGAGGTCTTCTTTTGTTCAACGCCTGAATTGGTCATCCACCACACTGTGTTCTAATCTCAGAAGATACAGGTCAGGGACCACCAGTTGTCAGCATGGCACCATTCCATATTTCGAATTGAGGCTTGAAGCCCGTATTTTCCCTTTGTCTAGTTTGAAGGATCCAGATATGTAAAGATGATATTCTAGATAAATCATGGGCTATCCTGAAAGAAATTCACCAGTGAATTGTTCCGTATGGATTAGAAGCCAGCTTCTCTGGCCTTCCTGGAGTATATCCAGTAAGGCGTCTCATTCATGTCTAGAAAGCAACTATATCGTTTATTGCAACTTCAGCGTGGAGCGATGTATAAAGTATAAAGTACGATCAACACAATTTGGTCATTGTGAGTATGACAGCTGGGTCCACTCTTTACTACACATATGTAACTCTAGGGATTCTTATGCCCAAGGGAGGAGACGTACTCTTGGCTGTCTAGGACAAGGGAAGCACGTGTTGTTATTCAGGAGCTGGAAGCTTCAGCATGACAGGTAGGAATTGAACAATCGTGGTCTATACATCACTTGACCTTGCTTAAAACTTGTTTCTTTGGCTTGCTTCATTGGAGTGTTTTCTCCCTCCTGGGCTGACATTGTCTGTTATGTATCACGCATGAGACATATAGAAGTTTCAGAACCCAAAACCATATAGATCAGTAAAAATGTATATATATATATATATAAAAATCTATTGAAACTCACACTGGGCTTAATTCATATATTCCAAAATCAGTTTGACCCTCTGCTCATGAGATTCTTTTTATGGTATTTCCCATCAAATCTGGGCTTCCATCCCCAATAAATTTTGGGGTTGAAGGACACAAAAGCTTTTGCTCAGACCTAAATTCTGTCTGAAAAAAAGGGAAATATTATAAGCCCTTTGTAACCTCTCCAAGAGCAGAAATGATTTACAGCTGTGGCATTGAACCATAATTCCTCGATCTCATTTGAGAAGAGTTCAGTTAGAAACAGTGTCTTGATTTTTGTTTCTTCCCTGTTTTCTTGTCTTGCTTACCAACAATCCATTGTAATTCATCAGTTAGTATGGCAGCAGGCTGAGTGTTCCCTGGAGCTCATTAAATGAAGTGTTTTTCCTAAAATGACGTTTGTCTCCTTGTTTTCAGCCCCTCTTCTTTCCTCTGCCCTTGACTATAACCAGAGCTCAGCAAAAGCTGAGTGACTTTGTGCAGACCTTACTTAGGCTCAGCCTTTTTTTCTTCATTATTTTATTCATGGCTCCTCCGTTTCATTGTTTGCCTTCTCGAAATGTGTTGAAATCTTTCTGTGGTTGATGACTTCCAAAATATCTTGGCTTTTATTGGTTGATTAATTTTGGTATTTCTATAGTTTTATTTAGATATGGTTTCAGGAGGAACAGAAAGTAAATATATTTCCTAGTCTGCCATCTTGAGCTGAAAATCCCTGTGGATTTTAGCATCCAATGTTCCCATGGGAAAACACCCAACCATGGCCTTAATAGATGTAACACTCCAGATTTCAGCTTTTCTTGAGCAATCACTAAGGATTTCATATGTGGCCATTTCTAATGGGGAAATTATAACTATCTCATGACGTTGATTTGAGGATTAAATTAGATAATGAACATGAAAATGCTTTGTAAGATTTAAAAATCTGTAAAACTGTTTTTTGTTATTATTTGATTTGTTGCTATTTCAGCTTCACTTGACAGTTGTTTATGACCTTGCCTATGTGAGAAAATGCCCTCTGGGTTATGTTTTTGAAAGCCAGAATGTATTTTTCAACAGCTCAATGGAACTGGCATCATTTGTGAAGGTTAAGGGTGAAGGGGTAAATGTTTCTTGACACCTATCACTTTACAGTGTTTTCAGGAACTAACTGACTCATGTATTCCTCTTCCAAATTTGGTTGAGGACCTCCTACCAGCCACATGCTTTACGTCAGGTGTTGGAAAGCATTTTCTGGATTTTAAAGATCTTAGGCTTTGTGGGCCATATAGAGTTTCTGTAGCTTCTCCTCCTCTTTCCTCTTCAACAAGCTTTCTAAACGTGAGAACCATTATTAGCTCACAGTCCCACAGATCCAGGCTGAGAGCCTGATTTGATTCGTGGCCATTATTTGCCAATTCCTGCTCTGCGTCTTCACTGAGGAGGGGGACCATGTTTGAGTAATCAGTTCTTTGAATCAACTGTTGGTCTTCTGGGCCTTGTCCTTGCTCTCCTACAGTCTCTAATCAGCGTGGCATCCAGAGAGATCTTGTTAAAACATAAGTCAGATCATGTCACTCAAATTTCTTCAATGGCTTCTTCACAGAAAATGCAAAGTCCTCAGAGTGCCTCCACAGACCTAGAAATCTGGGTGTCTGTTTCCTCTCTGACTGTTTCCTTCTCCTCTCCAATTTGCTCGCTCTGTTTTCCACACGCTGACATCCTTTCTGCTCCTTGGATACTCCAAGCCTACTCTTGCCTCATTGACTTTCTGCCGCAGGCCAGCCGCAGAAAGAGGATTTCACCGCCCAGGGTCAGAAGGGAAGGGGTAAGGAACTGAAGTAGCACCGACGAATGGGGTCAGAAGCCCATGGGTCAGAAGGCTGCAATGAGAAGCCTAGTCACCGCAACAAAGAATAGACCCCCGCTCGCCGAAACTAGAGAAAGCTCGCATGCAGCAATGAAGACCCAATGCAGCCAAAAATAAATAAATAAAAAATAAAGTATAGAATCTTAAAAAAAATCTATAAAGAGTATTACAAGAATAGAATCACAGGCCAGTTTCTCCTTTGAACATGCATGCAAAATGTGTAAAGAGAAGCACAAACTATATCCATGGTATGTAAAACAATCATATATCAGAATCAAAGTAGCTTTATTCTTCTGGCAATGCAAGGTTGCTTTAATGTCCAAACGTGAAACTGATCCCAGGAATGAATTAGAGTGGGAGAAAAGTCATTTAAAACAGAAATCTTGGGACTTCCCTGGTGGTCCAGTGTTTAGAACATGGCGCGTTCACTGCTGGGGCCCTGGGGTCCAATCCCAGGTCAGGGAACTAAGATCCTGCAAGACATGAGGCAGGGCCCCGAAAAAAAAAAAGGAAAGAAAGAAGTCTTAACCAGGAGAAGCACAAGATCGAATAAACATAACAGATAACACCTTATGAAAAGTAGGTGAAGATTATGGAATATTCTAAGATTTAAAACAAAAAGAAACTTTTAAAGATTCAAAAGGATGTGACAAATATTGTACATAGGCCAAAATAAAATGAAATAAAATATACAAATGATGGGAGCCCAAAATTCCAGATGCCCAAGTCCTGTCTCTGAAGATTCTCATTCAATGGGTTCAGGATTTCCTCCTTATTGAAAAACCTACAGGTGATTCTGGTACGATTCCCAGACACAATGTAAAGCTTCTCTTTTACAGGAAAGAATACCAGATTATTTTGTTATCTTATAGTTATACTAACAGGTTGTACTATTGACGGATAAGTCTGCTGTGAAAATGCACCCCCACTAGGGATAAAAAAGGAACTAATAGTCTCTACTGCTCCTTGGTGGCAGCACGCATGTATTGCAAGGGCAATTATTGTAGCAATCCAAATTAGTGGAACATTTTAGAATTGGAAGACGACATACAGATCATCTAGTCAAGCTTCCAACTATTATAGTTGTGAAAACTAAGGCCCATATAAATGAAATGATTTATCTCCAAAGAGCATTAGTGAAAGTGTGAAATAAAAAATATCTCTGAACTTTTAATTTAGTGCTGTTTTTATTAATCTCAAGTATTAGCTTAAACTTCAGTGTGACAGATTTGGGATTGAATTCCTGCTCACGTTTACTGATTGCGTGTCTTTTAGTAAGTTACTAAAACACTTTTTTTTTAAATAGACGTATTTAATTATTTATCTTTGGCTGCCTAGGCTCTTCGTTGCTGTGCACGGGCTTCCCCTAGATGCGGTGGGCGGTGGCTACTCTTTGTTGCAGTACGCGGGCTTCTCATTGTGGTGGCTTCTCGTTGTTGCTGAGCACGGGGTCTAGGTGCGTGGGCTTCAGTAGTTGTGGTTCACGGGCTCTAGCACGCAGGCTCAGTAGTTGTGGCACATGGTCTTAGTTGCTCCGCGGCATGTGGGATCTTCCCGGACCCGGGCTCAAACGTGTGTCCCGTGCACTGGCAGGTGGATCCTTAACCAGTGCGCCAACAGGGAAGCCCTACTAATACACTTTTAACTTTGCTTTTCACGTATGTAAAATGGTGAGCGTTGACTGATATAGAATATGAGATAACCTAGCACTGTTCTTAACACATATATGTAGTTAAAACTTTTTGGCTCTCATCCCTCTTAAACAGCCTCTATCCTCTTAATAATGAATGTGTCTTTCAGCTAGCAGAGCACCCCAGAGCTGACCACATTCTGGCAAGAGATATAGGATTCTTTTTCTTACTGGGGGTTCTTTATACCTGATAGTTGAAGTGCACTTCAACATGAACAACTCTTGTTTATACTGTAGTAATGGATTTGATGGACGAATTTTAGAAAGTAATATGCAGGAATTGAGCTGCCTTACCCTCAAGAAATATAATTCGATAGTGGTGGCTAGAACGATAAACAGTGTTTGGACAGGGAGTCCATATTGGATGTGAACTTCCTGTACTCCCATTCGTCTATTAAGAATAAAGAGAATCCTTTCAAAATGTGTTTTAAAGGGCAGTTATTTCTTTCTGCCTCATTTAAGTTACCTGCAAGAAAAAGACAATCTCCTGCATCCTTGTTTAATAGGCTTTTAATATAAAGCAGATAATTTTTTGCAACATTTCCCAAACTTTTCATTATCGAATTGGCTGAGGCTTCTCAACGATTATCATTTCACAACAATATCTCCATCTTCAGGTTCTTTCAATGATTTGGCCTAATAGATATGCCATTAAAACAGAGCTTCACTCTCAACGTATTTTTAATTTTGTATTCAAACAGTATGAAGGATTCAGCCATAACAGTGAGTGGATTTCTGATACATGCTACATGATGGATGCAACTAAGTGAAAGAAGGCTACATATTGTATGGTTCCATTTATATGAAATGTCCAGCAGTGGAAAATCCATACACACAGAAAAGATTCTACATTCGTGGTTGCCAGGGGTTTGGAAGAGAGGGAACTAGGGAATGACTCCTTAAAATGGGTGTAGGTTTCCTCTTGGTTGATGAAGATGTTTTGCAGCTCGGCAGTGGTGATAGTTGCACAACATTGTGACAGTAGTAAATTCCACTGAATGGTACAGTGAATTGTAAAATGATCCAAATGGTGAATTTTGTGTTATGTTCATTTTACTACAATAAAAAGGAGAAAGAATTCGGGAAAGACTTAGAGTTTGGGAAACTAAGGTGAACTGGTCAAGAAAAAGACAGCTCTATTGTTCAGTTTTCTCTCAGCTCTCCCAGTGCATTAATCCTCAGCAAAAAGTAGGCTGAACTTGTAGATGATAGTCATTCAACACAGTCCAGGGAAAAGTAAATAAAGTAAAACCCAACTCTTCTTCTTTAGCACATGTATGAAAGGTTAACTTGCTGCTCAGCCACGTGGACCTTCATGAAGACGTTTCACTTTAGGTGTCCTCTACTTCAGTACTTTACTCACAGCTCATTCACACATGTAGGCAACAGCATTCCTTAATTCGATGGAATCTGCAGCACTGGTTGTGATCAGTCTCATGAAAAGAAAAGGAAAGGTGGCGCGGAAGCCAAGGGAAGAGATTTTCAAGACAGAGACGTTGTTTAAGATCTAACTCGGCTTGGCGGTCACAAAGATAAGGATTGAGATGTAGTCCCCTGGACTTGTCAACGGAGAAATCATTGGGGGCTTCAAGGAGATCAGTTTCACGAGAGTAGTGGGGCAGAAACCAGATCGCAGTGTAGATGGGAGGGGAGAAATGGGGGGCAAGTCAAGAAATTGATGGCAAAGGGAAAGAAGGGAGGGGTGGATAGGAGGACAGGAGAATGGAATGGAGGAGAGCATTTCCTTGTGGCTCTTTAATATGGCTGGGAGGGGCCAAAAGAGAAGGAGAGCGTGAAGATGTAGGAAGAGGGGGTGGCATCCCGAGCCCAAGGAGGACTGGCGCCTGTCTTCAGCTCCCACCAGCTGGATGGTCCCTCCCTCTAGCTTTCCACGTAGGCTGTGGAAGTTGCCCCTTGCCTCCTTGGATCAGCTGCCCTTGATTCGTTCGTCCTTTTCTTATTTCTCAGCACATCTGGGTCATACGTTATGTGGAGACAAGCAAATCACCACTGATGCTTAATTTTCTTGAAAAATCCCCCAGGCAGGTACCATTTTGGAGAACTACCTATTGTGCCTCAGCAAGCCAAAGTAGCCCATTTTTCCTCTCTCATTGGGAGAGATTGCTGTTTCTTGGAGAACCTGATGAAGAGGGTGACTCGCGCTTAGGAATAACGTTGCTTGAAAAGTGCAAAAGGTGAGGTAGTTTGGCTCTGAGGGGCCTCTGAGACCTGAGACTTCCTGAGAGATGGCAGACTCACAGCTCCCATTTCCCTCTGACCCTGGGCTATGAGCTCATCAAATGAGATGGTAAATAAAGTCACTGACATGGTTTAAAGGATAATTTTGTTCTCTCTTGTTCACTCAGAGCAAATTGAATGGAATTTGCATACAACATATGGATGAACCATCCATACGATGGGGCTTGACCATATCCTCATGGTTCCCCTTCCCTTTTCTACATCTGGCCCCTTTAGCTCTGCAGACTTAACCCCACACCATCAGTCCACCCAGTCGGTCCACTGGACGTCTCTTCCTCTTTCGCATCTGGTCATTGTCGTCACCTTGTTCTCCACTACCGCCTCCTGCAGTAGCTGTTAGGTCCAGAGAGGTTGGTTCACTGTGAGCAAGTAACTGTCAACTCCATGGACAGGGGGAAGTGACTTGGCAGCCGGGATGCGCCCACCCTGAGTTCATTATACCCATGAGGGTCAAGGAGAATGGGGATGCAGCTGGTCTGCAGAGCCCCGGCAGTTCTGAGACACATGTTCCTGGATCCACACGTTGCTCCATACCCAGCCTTGCCTTTCTTTTTTCTCTCTCTTGACTCCATCCAGGTTTCTGCTCTCCTTGTCCCTTTGGGGAGGGAGGCCAGTACCAGTCCAGGTGTAGTCCCCTAAAGCTTCCTACTTCCAAGCGTTACGTAGGCTTGTATATCCACTTGCTTGGGTTGCCCTGGCATTCGTGCCAACAAGTTGAGTGGTTTAAGCCCTAGGCTCTCTTTTCTGGCAAGAATGTGCCTAAAAATCTCCACCTCTGGTTTGGTGGCCCCTAAAAATTCCCAGTCAGTTTTGGTGAGGGGACACTTGGTGACAGTGTTGTCTTTCGAAATGAGTAGTTCCGTTACCGACGATACTTTGCTCCCCATGCATTATTTATAAGGTTTCCCTGTTTGTATGTGCAAACTATTTGTGTGTATATTTTGAGAAATACATTGTACAGGCCTCTTTTTTATTTCTTCCACACACCCTAGAGATGTCATAGAGGTGGTAAATGTGTCCAACTTTTTGAGAAATTGGAACAATCAAGACTTACCTGTATGGAATGCTGTTAACGATGTCAATTCCCGCGACAGTACCTTTCATCTGACACACTTAGGGACTGTTAACAGATTAAAAGTAGTAAAAGACGCGGATAGAGAGAATTTTCATTATCTTGTGCACTGAAATCTTGGATTTTCGTTGGTTTGAATGGGCCTGAAAATGTATTTTTTTTAGTAGGGACATAGAAGCCTCTAGCAGTATTCTTAATAAAGCAAGGTGAGTTATAAGCAATCATCTGATGGAGGGTAAATGTACCACAGTCCAGTTTAAGAAAAATACAATATAAAAGTCTTACCATGGAAGAAAATCTTTATATGATCTTTTGTAAAAAAAAAAAAAAGCTTCAAGAAACATAAAGACATGACACCATATTCAGTTTAAAGTCAGTGACTTGTAAGCAAGGCAAAGCAAAGACAGTCTGATTAAGGCCGTTGCATTGTTGTGGCATTTTTTAGGTCTCACCCATTTCTGTGGCCTTTTTAGAACCTAAGCTTCTAGGGCACAGGGAACTTCATCTTGACGTAGGGCTGAGCAAATGCACGGAGCATTTCTCAATAAGTAGGCATTAAATTCTTAGTCCAGAAGGGGCCTTGAGATGCCCTCTCTTTACTCCTTGGTAGAACTGTTTTAACCATCCCCCGAAAACAGATTTTTTTCTTTAAATCTCAAAATTCAGAGAGTCCACAATCAGAACTTCCTTCTCATATTGCCATGTGGTCTGCTGTGGGCATCTGTCGAATGGTGTGAACTCTGCGTGGGGAGTCTGGCCTACCCTCGAGGCCCATGGTTTGGGCTGCGGTGGTGCCATGCTGTGCTCAGGGGCCTTCTTTTTTGGAAGTCTGGGCTCCAGTGAGCCTTGGTCATGCTCTTTTATGGAACCTTGGGTGCTAGACCACTCTGACCCTCAGTCTCATTTGCAGGTTCTGGGGAGGATTAAATGAGCTCATGTGATATCCAGGTGACTGAAGCAGAGTCGGCTCGGGATGAATCTTTGCTTCGTTTTCATTAGCTGCGGAGAAGACGATGACAGATTGGTGCCTCTCCAACTTTAATATGGGTATGCCTCTCTTGGGGATCTTGTTAAATGCAGGCTGGTATTCAGTAGTTCTGGGTGGGGCCTGGATTCTGTGCTTCTAACAAGCTCCTAGGTGACGGTGACGCTGAGGGCAAGGGTTTGGCACCTGCGTTTCTCCCTTTCAGGAAGAGCAGGATGTCTGCCGCACCCCCACCCGAGAGGAGCAAACATCCGCAACGTGACTACTAGGAACCAGCTTCCCTCACAGGAAAGGGACCTGTACCACTGCTCCCAACCATTCTATCTGAGGCGCAGCAAGCCAAAACGCTGAAATGCTGAGGTTTGCAGCAAAGAGGAGGTTTATTCACAGGGCAGCCAAGCGAGGACGTGACGTGACAATAGGTCTCAAATCTGCCTCCCCAAAGGTAAGGGGCTTTGGGTATCTGTGGGATAAAGAATAAAGAAGCAGGGCAGTATGAGGCATGGGGAGCGTGAGGAAAGGTGATTTGAAAAAGGTGTGCTCATCATTGTTCTGAGCTGGCGTAACTAGGCTACAGGCCTCGGCACATTCTCAGGCTAGAGTTGGGGAAAACAGGAGCAGAATGGAAGATGACAGCGTGTGAAGGAGGTGTGGTGTCCATAGGTTCGGGGTCTGACGTGCTTCCTGCTGAAGCACCGATGCCCATCAAAGCCGTAAATGGGGTGCTGGGGAAAACAGGAGCAGAATGGAAGATGACAGCGTGTGAGGGAGGTGTGGTGTCCATAGGTTCGGGGTCTGACGTGCTTCCTGCTGAAGCACCGATGCCCACCAAAGCCGTAAATGGGGTGCTGGGGAAAACAGGAGCAGAATGGAAGATGACAGCGTGTGAAGGAGGTGTGGTGTCCATAGGTTCGGGGTCTGACGTGCTTCCTGCTGAAGCACCGATGCCCGCCAAAGCCGTAAATGGGGTGCTGGGGAAAACAGGAGCAGAATGGAAGAGGACAGCATGTGAAGGAGGTGTGGTGTCCATAGCTTCCATATTAGAGGTACTGCCTGCCTGATCTGAGAGCAGAGAGTGAAAGTGGGAGAGCCTCTTCCTAGATTCTAACTCCTCTGAATTTATAGCACTGGCTCTGCCTGGCTTTATGACATATCCATTGTACGTGTCACAGAGAAAGAGCGGGCGGGGCAGGGAGTGAGGCAGGGGTCACATGCAAGCCCAGCTGGTGGCTTAACCCCGGCCCAAAGGCAAAGGGCGGGGCCCCTTCTGGACTTTCTAGTGGCTGGGACGTCTGGCTGTGGGTGGCAGGTGTTTGGCACCAGCTGGGCCACCATGCGCAGACTGTTGGGGACTGTGGAAGCCTCCTCCAGAGCTCACCCTTCCTGGGGACTGGCTCTGGAGGCCCCTCAGCCCTGCGTATGTATCGGCCAGGCCTTCCCCACCACGGGGCCCAGAGGCCAGAGCCTGCTCAGACCTGAGGGCAGGAGGCAGCCAGAGCTTACCAGGGTGTGGGCCACCTCGTCTGGAGACCTCCCCAGCTCCTCTGCGAGACCTGGAGACAGGATCGCCTTCTCCAGGGCTGCTCAGCTGCCAGCATCACCATGAGCCAGGTGGCCAAGGTTTCTGAGCAGGAGATGCAGAGCCCTGATCCGACTGGATGCTGCAGCCCACGATGTCCCTTCCTGGCAGATAGGTTCTTTCTTCACTTCTTGTTTGAAATTTGGTAAAAGAACATTTAACCCTTGGCCTGTCCTTCAGGGTATATAGACGGTAGTGGCTTAGCCGGGATTCGATCCAAGCCTGTGTGATTCCAGAGCTTGTGCTCTGGACTGTGGTGCCTCCTTATCGTATATGCTTCATGTGTTACTTGTTTTTTTTTTTTCTTGTAGTCCTTATGGTACTTAGCCCTAAGTGCCATAGCTGTAACGAACAGCTACACTGCCCTGTAGGAGGTCTTCTTTTGTTCAACGCCTGAATTGGTCATCCACCACACTGTGTTCTAATCTCAGAAGATACAGGTCAGGGACAACCAGTTGTCAGCATGGCACCATTCCATATTTCGAATTGAGGCTTGAAGCCCGTATTTTCCCTTTGTCTAGTTTGAAGGATCCAGATATGTAAAGATGATATTCTAGATAAATCATGGGCTATCCTGAAAGAAATTCACCAGTGAATTGTTCCGTATGGATTAGAAGCCAGCTTCTCTGGCCTTCCTGGAGTATATCCAGTAAGGCGTCTCATTCATGTCTAGAAAGCAACTATATCATTTATTGCAACTTCAGCGTGGAGCGATGTGTTGGTATAAAGTACGATCAACACAATTTGGTCATTGTGAGTATGACAGCTGGGTCCACTCTTTACTACACATATGTAACTCTAGGGATTCTTATGCCCAAGGGAGGAGACGTACTCTTGGCTGTCTAGGACAAGGGAAGCATGTGTTGTTATTCAGAAGCTGGAAGCTGCAGCATGACAGGTAGGAATTGAACAATCGTGGTCTATACATCACTTGACCTTGCTTAAAACTTGTTTCTTTGGCTTGCTTCATTGGAGTGTTTTCTCCCTCCTGGGCTGACATTGTCTGTTATGTATCACGCATGAGACATATAGAAGTTTCAGAACCCAAAATCATATAGATCAGTAAAAATGTATATATATATATATATATATATATATATATATATAAATCTATTGAAACTCACACTGGGCTTAATTCATATATTCCAAAATCAGTTTGACCCTCTGCTCATGAGATTCTTTTTATGGTATGTCCCAGCAAATCTGGGCTTCCATCCCCAATAAATTTTGGGGTTGAAGGACAGAAAAGCTTTTGCTCAGACCTAAATTCTGTCTGAAAAAAAGGGAAATATTATAAGCCCTTTGTAACCTCTCCAAGAGCAGAAATGATTTACAGCTGTGGCATTGAACTATAATTCCTCGATCTCATTTGAGAAGAGTTCAGTTAGAAACAGTGTCTTGATTTTTGTTTCTTTTGTTTCTTCCCTGTTTTCTTGTCTTGCTTACCAACAATCCATTGTAATTCATGAGTTAGTATGGCAGCAGGCTGAGTGTTCCCTGGAGCTCATTAAATGAAGTGTTTTTCCTAAAATGACGTTTGTCTCCTTGTTTTCAGCCCCTCTTCTTTCCTCTGCCCTTGACTATAACCAGAGCTCAGCAAAAGCTGAGTGACTTTGTGCAGACCTTACTTAGGCTCAGCCTTTTTTTCTTCATTATTTTATTCATGGCTCCTCCGTTTCATTGTTTGCCTTCTCGAAATGTGTTGAAATCTTTCTGTGGTTGATGACTTCCAAAATATCTTGGCTTTTATTGGTTGATTAATTTTGATATTTCTACAGTTTTATTTAGATATGATTTCAGGAGGAACAGAAAGTAAATATATTTCCTAGTCTGCCATCTTGAGCTGAAAATCCCTGTGGATTTTAGCATCCAATGTTCCCATGGGAAAACACCCAACCATGGCCTTAATAGATGTAACACTCAAGATTTCAGCTTTTCTTGAGCAATCACTAAGGATTTCATATGTGGTCATTTCTAATGGGGAAATTATAACTATCTCATGATGTTGATTTGAGGATTAAATTAGATAATGAACATGAAAATGCTTTGTAAGATTTAAAAATCTGTAAAACTGTTTTTTGTTATTATTTGATTTGTTGCTATTTCAACTTCACTTGACAGTTGTTTATGACCTTGCCTATGTGAGAAAATGCCCTCTGGGTTATTTTTTTGAAAGCCAGAATGTATTTTTCAACAGCTCAATGGAACTGGCATCATTTGTGAAGGTTAAGGGTGAAGGGGTAAATGTTTCTTGACACCTATCACTTTACAGTGTTTTCAGGAACTAACTGACTCATGTATTCCTCTTCCAAATTTGGTTGAGGACCTCCTACCAGCCACATGCTTTACGTCAGGTGTTGGAAAGCATTTTCTGGATTTTAAAGATCTTAGGCTTTGTGGGCCATATAGAGTTTCTGTAGCTTCTCCTCCTCTTTCCTCTTCAACAAGCTTTCTAAACGTGAGAACCATTATTAGCTCACAGTCCCACAGATCCAGGCTGAGAGCCTGATTTGATTCGTGGCCATTATTTGCCAATTCCTGCTCTGCGTCTTCACTGAGGAGGGGGACCATGTTTGAGTAATCAGTTCTTTGAATCAACTGTTGGTCTTCTGGGCCTTGTCCTTGCTCTCCTACAGTCTCTAATCAGCGTGGCATCCAGAGAGATCTTGTTAAAACATAAGTCAGATCATGTCACTCAAATTTCTTCGATGGCTTCTTCACAGAAAATGCAAAGTCCTCAGAGTGCCTCCACAGACCTAGAAATCTGGGTGTCTGTTTCCTCTCTGACTGTTTCCTTCTCCTCTCCAATTTGCTCGCTCTGTTTTCCACACGCTGACATCCTTTCTGCTCCTTGGATACTCCAAGCCTACTCTTGCCTCATTGACTTTCTGCCACAGGCCAGCCGCAGAAAGAGGATTTCACCGCCCAGGGTCAGAAGGGAAGGGGTAAAGAACTGAAGTAGCACCGACGAATGGGGTCAGAAGCCCATGGGTCAGAAGGCTGCAATGAGAAGCCTCGTCACCGCAACAAAGAATAGACCCCCACTCGCCGAAACTAGAGAAAGCTCGCATGCAGCAATGAAGACCCAATGCAGCCAAAAATAAATAAATAAAAAATAAAGTATAGTATCTTAAAAAAAATCTATAAAGAATATTACAAGAATAGAATCACAGGCCAGTTTCTCCTTTGAACATGCATGCAAAATGTGTAAAGAGAAGCACAAACTATATCCATGGTATGTAAAACAATCATATATCAGAATCAAAGTAGCTTTATTCTTCTGGCAATGCAAGGTTGCTTTAATGTCCAAACGTGAAACTGATCCCAGGAATGAATTAGAGTGGGAGAAAAGTCATTTAAAACAGAAATCTTGGGACTTCCCTGGTGGTCCAGTGTTTAGAACATGGCGCGTTCACTGCTGGGGCCTTGGGGTCCAATCCCAGGTCAGGGAACTAAGATCCTGCAAGACATGAGGCAGGGCCCCGAAAAAAAAAAAGGAAAGAAAGAAGTCTTAACCAGGAGAAGCACAAGATCGAATAAACATAACAGATAACACCTTATGAAAAGTAGGTGAAGATTATGGAATATTCTAAAATTTAAAACAAAAAGAAACTTTTAAAGATTCAAAAGGATGTGACAAATATTGTACATAGGCCAAAATAAAATGAAATAAAATATACAAATGATGGGAGCCCAAAATTCCAGATGCCCAAGTCCTGTCTCTGAAGATTCTCATTCAATGGGTTCAGGATTTCCTCCTTATTGAAAAACCTACAGGTGATTCTGGTACGATTCCCAGACACAATGTAAAGCTTCTCTTTTACAGGAAAGAATACCAGATTATTTTGTTATCTTATAGTTATACTAACAGGTTGTACTATTGACGGATAAGTCTGCTGTGAAAATGCACCCCCACTAGGGATAAAAAAGGAACTAGTAGTCTCTACTGCTACTTGGTGGCAGCACGCATGTATTGCAAGGGCAATTATTGTAGCAATCCAAATTAGTGGAACATTTTAGAATTGGAAGACGACATACAGATCATCTAGTCAAGCTTCCAACTATTATAGTTGTGAAAACTAAGGCCCATATAAATGAAATGATTTATCTCCAAAGAGCATTAGTGAAAGTATGAAATAAAAAATATCTCTGAACTTTTAATTTAGTGCTGTTTTTATTAATCTCAAGTATTAGCTTAAACGTCAGTGTGACAGATTTGAAATTGAATTCCTGCTCACGTTTACTGATTGCGTGTCTTTTAGTAAGTTACTAAAACACTTTTTTTTTAAATAGACGTATTTAATTATTTATCTTTGGCTGCCTAGGCTCTTCGTTGCTGTGCACGGGCTTTCCCTAGTTGCGGTGGGCGGGGGCTACTCTTTGTTGCAGTACGCGGGCTTCTCATTGTGGTGGCTTCTCGTTGTTGCTGAGCTCGGGGTCTAGGTGCGTGGGCTTCAGTAGTTGTGGTTCACGGGCTCTAGCACACAGGCTCAGTAGTTGTGGCACATGGTCTTAGTTGCTCCGCGGCATGTGGGATCTTCCCGGACCAGGGCTCAAACGTGTGTCCCGTGCACTGGCAGGTGGATCCTTAACCAGTGCGCCAACAGGGAAGCTCTACTAATACACTTTTAACTTTGCTTTTCACGTATGTAAAATTGTGAGCCTTGACTGTTATAGAATATGAGATAACCTAGCACTGTTCTTAACACATATATGTAGTTAAAACTTTTTGGCTCTCATCCCTCTTAAACAGCCTCTATCCTCTTAATAATGAATGTGTCTTTCAGCTAGCAGAGCACCCCAGAGCTGACCACATTCTGGCAAGAGATATAGGATTCTTTTTCTTACTGGGGGTTCTTTATACCTGATAGTTGAAGTGCACTTCAACATGAACAACTCTTGGTTATACTGTAGTAATGGATTTGATGGACGAATTTTAGAAAGTAATATGCAGGAATTGAGCTGCCTTACCCTCAAGAAATATAATTCGATAGTGGTGGCTAGAACGATAAACAGTGTTTGGACAGGGAGTCCATATTGGATGTGAACTTCCTGTACTCCCATTCGTCTATTAAGAATAAAGAGAATCCTTTCAAAATGTGTTTTAAAGGGCAGTTATTTCTTTCTGCCTCATTTAAGTTACCTGCAAGAAAAAGACAATCTCCTGCATCCTTGTTTAATAGGCTTTTAATATAAAGCAGATAATTTTTTGCAACATTTCCCAAACTTTTCATTATCGAATTGGCTGAGGCTTCTCAACGATTATCATTTCACAACAATATCTCCATCTTCAGCTTCTTTCAATGAATTGGCCTAATAGATGTGCCATTAAAACAGAGCTTCACTCTCAACGTATTTTTAATTTTGTATTCAAACGGTATGAAGGATTCAGCCATAACAGTGAGTGGATTTCTGATACATGGTACATGATGGATGCAACTAAGTGAAAGAAGGCTACATATTGTATGGTTCCATTTATATGAAATGTCCAGCAGTGGCAAATCCATACACACAGAAAAGATTCTACATTCGTGGTTGCCAGGGGTTTGGAAGAGAGGGAACTAGGGAATGACTCCTTAAAATGGGTGTAGGTTTCCTGTTGATTGATGAAGATGTTTTGCAGCTCGGCAGTGGTGATAGTTGCACAACATTGTGACAGTAGTAAATTCCACTGAATGGTACAGTGAATTGTAAAATGATCCAAATGGTGAATTTTGTGTTATGTTCATTTTACTACAATAAAAAGGAGAAAGAATTCGGGAAAGACTTAGAGTTTGGGAAACTAAGGTGAACTGGTCAAGAAAAAGACAGCTCTATTGTTCAGTTTTCTCTCAGCTCTCCCAGTGCATTAATCCTCAGCAAAAAGTAGCCTGAACTTGCAGATGATAGTCATTCAACACAGTCCAGGGAAAAGTAAATAAAGTAAAACCCAACTCTTCTTCTTTAGCACATGTATGAAAGGTTAACTTGCTGCTCAGCCACGTGGACCTTCATGAAGACGTTTCACTTTAGGTGTCCTCTACTTCAGTACTTTACTCACAGCTCATTCACACATGTAGGCAACAGCATTCCTTAATTCGATGGAATCTGCAGCACTGGTCGTGATCAGTCTCATGAAAAGAAAAGGAAAGGTGGCGCGGAAGCCAAGGGAAGAGATTTTCAAGACAGAGACGTTGTTTAAGATCTAACTCGGCTTGGCGGTCACAAAGATAAGGATTGAGAAGTAGTCCCCTGGACTTGTCAACGGAGAAATCATTGGGGGCTTCAAGGAGATCAGTTTCACGAGAGTAGTGGGGCAGAAACCAGATCGCAGTGTAGATGGGAGGGGAGAAATGGGGGGCAAGTCAAGAAATTGATGGCAAAGGGAAAGAAGGGAGGGGTGGATAGGAGGACAGGAGAATGGAATGGAGGAGAGCATTTCCTTGTGGCTCTTTAATATGGCTGGGAGGGGCCAAAAGAGAAGGAGAGCGTGAAGATGTAGGAAGAGGGGGTGGCATCCCGAGCCCAAGGAGGACTGGCCCCTGTCTTCAGCTCCCACCAGCTGGATGGTCCCTCCCTCTAGCTTTCCACGTAGGCTGTGGAAGTTGCCCCTTGCCTCCTTGGATCAGCTGCCCTTGATTCGTTTGTCCTTTTCTTATTTCTCAGCACATCTGGGTCATACGTTATGTGAAGACAAACAAATCACCACTGATGCTTAATTTTCTTGAAAAATCCCCCAGGCAGGTACCATTTTGGAGAACTACCTATTGTGCCTCAGCAAGCCAAAGTAGCCCATTTTTCCTCTCTCATTGGGAGAGATTGCTGTTTCTTGGAGAACCTGATGAAGAGGGTGACTCGCGCTTAGGAATAACGTTGCTTGAAAAGTGCAAAAGGTGAGGTAGTTTGGCTCTGAGGGGCCTCTGAGGCCTGAGACTTCCTGAGAGATGGCAGACTCACAGCTCCCATTTCCCTCTGACCCTGGGCTATGAGCTCATCAAATGAGATGGTAAATAAAGTCACTGACATGGTTTAAAGGATAATTTTGTTCTCTCTTGTTCACTCAGAGCAAACTGAATGGAATTTGCATACAACATATGGATGAACCATCCATACGATGGGGCTTGACCATATCCTCATGGTTCCCCTTCCCTTTTCTACATCTGGCCCCTTTAGCTCTGCAGACTTAACCCCACACCATCAGTCCACCCAGTCGGTCCACTGGACGTCTCTTCCTCTTTCGCATCTGGTCGTTGTCGTCACCTTGTTCTCCACTACCGCCTCCTGCAGTAGCTGTTAGGTCCAGAGAGGTTGGTTCACTGTGAGCAAGTAACTGTCAACTCCATGGACAGGGGGAAGTGACTTGGCAGCCGGGATGCGCCCACCCTGAGTTCATTATACCCATGAGGGTCAAGGAGAATGGGGATGCAGCTGGTCTGCAGAGCCCCGGCAGTTCTGAGACACATGTTCCTGGATCCACACGTTGCTCCATACCCAGCCTTGCCTTTCTTTTTTCTCTCTCTTGACTCCATCCAGGTTTCTGCTCTCCTTGTCCCTTTGGGGAGGGAGGCCAGTACCAGTCCAGGTGTAGTCCCCCAAAGCTTCCTACTTCCAAGCGTTACGTAGGCTTGTATATCCACTTGCTTGGGTTGCCCTGGCATTTGTGCCAACAAGTTGAGTGGTTTAAGCCCTAGGCTCTCTTTTCTGGCAAGAATGTGCCTAAAAATCTCCACCTCTGGTTTGGTGGCCCCTAAAAATTCCCAGTCAGTTTTGGTGAGGGGACACTTGGTGACAGTGTTGTCTTTCGAAATGAGTAGTTCCGTTACCGACGATACTTTGCTCCCCATACATTATTTATAAGGTTTCCCTGTTTGTATGTGCAAACTATTTGTGTGTATATTTTGAGAAATACATTGTACAGGCCTCTTTTTTATTTCTTCCACACACCCTAGAGATGTCATAGAGGCGGTAAATGTGTCCAACTTTTTGAGAAATTGGAACAATCAAGACTTACCTGTATGGAATGCTGTTAACGATGTCAATTCCCGCGACAGTACCTTTCATCTGACACACTTAGGGACTGTTAACAGATTAAAAGTAGTAAAAGACGCGGATAGAGAGAATTTTCATTATCTTGTGCACTGAAATCTTGGATTTTCGTTGGTTTGAATGGGCCTGAAAATGTATTTTTTTTAGTAGGGACATAGAAGCCTCTAGCGGTATTCTTAATAAAGCAAGGTGAGTTATAAGCAATCATCTGATGGAGGGTAAATGTACCACAGTCCAGTTTAAGAAAAATACAATATAAAAGTCTTACCATGGAAGAAAATCTTTATATGATCTTTTGTAAAAAAAAAAAAAAAGCTTCAAGAAACATAAAGACATGACACCATATTCAGTTTAAAGTCAGTGACTTGTAAGCAAGGCAAAGCAAAGACAGTCTGATTAAGGCCGTTGCATTGTTGTGGCATTTTTTAGGTCTCACCCATTTCTGTGGCCTTTTTAGAACCTAAGCTTCTAGGGCACAGGGAACTTCATCTTGACGTAGGGCTGAGCAAATGCACGGAGCATTTCTCAATAAGTAGGCATTAAATTCTTAGTCCAGAAGGGGCCTTGAGATGCCCTCTCTTTACTCCTTGGTAGAACTGTTTTAACCATCCCCCGAAAACAGATTTTTTTCTTTAAATCTCAAAATTCAGAGAGTCCACAATCAGAACTTCCTTCTCATATTGCCATGTGGTCTGCTGTGGGCATCTTTGAATGGTGTGAACTCTGCGTGGGGAGTCTGGCCTACCCTCGAGGCCCATGGTTTGGGCTGCGGTGGTGCCATGCTGTGCTCAGGGGCCTTCTTTTTAGGAAGTCTGGGCTCCAGTGAGCCTTGGTCATGCTCTTTTATGGAACCTTGGGTGCTAGACCACTCTGACCCTCAGTCTCATTTGCAGGTTCTGGGGAGGATTAAATGAGCTCATGGGATATCCAGGTGACTGAGGCAGAGTCGGCTCGGGATGAATCTTTGCTTCGTTTTCATTAGCTGCGGAGAAGACGATGACAGCTTGGTGCCTCTCCAAATTTAATATGGGTATGCCTCTCTTGGGGATCTTGTTAAATGCAGGCTGGTATTCAGTAGTTCTGGGTGGGGCCTGTTTTCTGTGCTTCTAACAAGCTCCTAGGTGACGGTAACGCTGAGGGCAAGGGTTTGGCACCTGCGTTTCTCCCTTTCCGGAAGAGCAGGATGTCTGCCGCACCCCCACCCGAGAGGAGCAAACATCCGCAACGTGACTAGTAGGAACCAGCTTCCCTCACAGGCAAGGGACCTGTACCACTGCTCCCAACCATTCTGTCTGAGGCGCAGCAAGCCAAAACACTGAAATGCTGAGGTTTGCAGCAAAGAGGAGGTTTATTCACAGGGCAGCCAAGCGAGGACGTGACGTGACAATAGGTCTCAAATCTGCCTCCCCAAAGGCAAGGGGCTTTGGGTATCTGTGGGATAAAGAATAAAGAAGCAGGGCAGTATGAGGCATGGGGAGCGTGAGGAAAGGTGATTGGAAAAAGGTGTGCTCATCATTGTTCTGAGCTGGCGTAACTAGGCTACAGGCCTCGGCACATTCTCAGGCTGGAGTTGGGAAAACAGGAGCAGAATGGAAGATGACAGCGTGTGAAGGAGGTGTGGTGTCCATAGGTTCGGGGTCTGACGTGCTTCCTGCTGAAGCACCGATGCCCATCAAAGCCGTAAATGGGGTGCTGAGGAAAACAGGAGCAGAATGGAAGATGACAGCGTGTGAGGGAGGTGTGGTGTCCATAGGTTCGGGGTCTGACGTGCTTCCTGCTGAAGCACCGACGCCCGCCAAAGCCGTAAATGGGGTGCTGGGGAAAACAGGAGCAGAATGGAAGATGACAGCGTGTGAGGGAGGTGTGGTGTCCATAGGTTCGGGGTCTGACGTGCTTCCTGCT
This sequence comes from Orcinus orca, assembly GCF_937001465.1. Taxonomy (NCBI): domain Eukaryota; kingdom Metazoa; phylum Chordata; class Mammalia; order Artiodactyla; family Delphinidae; genus Orcinus; species Orcinus orca. The sequence continues at coordinate 91,390,561 of NC_064570.1, forward strand.
GAAGCACCGACGCCCGCCAAAGCCGTAAATGGGGTGTTGGGGAAAACAGGAGCAGAATGGAAGAGGACAGTGTGTGAAGGAGGTGTGGAGTCCATAGGTTCGGGGTCTGACGTGTTTCCTGCTGAAGCACCGATGCCCGCCAAAGCCGTAAATGGGGTGCTGGGGAAAACAGGAGCAGAATGGAAGAGGACAGCGTGTGAAGGAGGTGTGGTGTCCATAGCGTCCATATTAGAGGTACTGCCTGCCTGATCTGAGAGCAGAGAGTGAAAGTGGGAGAGCCTCTTCCTAGATTCTAACTCCTCTGAATTTATAGCACTGGCTCTGCCTGGCTTTATGACATATCCATTGTACGTGTCACAGAGAAAGAGCGGGCGGGTCAGGGGGTGAGGCAGGGGTCACATGCAAGCCCAGCTGGTGGCTTAACCCAGGCCCAAAGGCAAAGGGCGGGGCCCCTTCTGGACTTTCTAGTGGCTGGGACGTCTGGCTGTGGGTGACAGGTGTTTGGCACCAGCTGGGCCACCATGCGGAGACTGTTGGGGACTGTGGAAGCCTCCTCCAGAGCTCACCCTTCCTGGGGACTGGCTCTGCAGGTCGCTCAGCCCTGCGTATGTATCGGCCAGGCCTTCCCCACCACGGGGCCCAGAGGCCAGAGCGTGCTCAGACCCAAGGGCAGGAGGCAGCCAGAGCTTACCAGGGTGTGGGCCACCTCGTCCGGAGACCTCCCCAGCTCCTCTGCGAGACCTGGAGACAGGATCGCCTTCTCCAGGGCTGCTCAGCTGCCAGCATCACCATGAGCCAGGTGGCCAAGGTTTCTGAGCAGGAGATGCAGAGCCCTGATCCGACTGGATGCTGCAGCCCACGATGTCCCTTCCTGGCAGATAGGTTCTTTCTTCACTTCTTGTTTGAAATTGGTAAAAGAACATTTAACCCTTGGCCTGTCCTTCAGGGTATATAGATGGTAGTGGCTTAGCCGGGATTCGATCCAAGCCTGTGTGATTCCAGAGCTTGTGCTCTGGACTGTGGTGCCTCCTTATCGTATATGCTTCATGTGTTACTTGTTTTTTTTTTTCTTGTAGTCCTTATGGTACTTAGCCCTAAGTGCCATACCTGTAACGAACAGCTACACTGCCCTGTAGGAGGTCTTCTTTTGTTCAACGCCTGAATTGGTCATCCACCACACTGTGTTCTAATCTCAGAAGATACAGGTCAGGGACCACCAGTTGTCAGCATGGCACCATCCCATATTTCGAATTGAGGCTTGAAGCCCGTATTTTCCCTTTGTCTAGTTTGAAGGATCCAGATATGTAAAGATGATATTCTAGATAAATCATGGGCTATCCTGAAAGAAATTCACCAGTGAATTGTTCCGTATGGATTAGAAGTCAGCTTCTCTGGCCTTCCTGGAGTATATCCAGTAAGGCGTCTCATTCATGTCTAGAAAGCAACTATATCATTTATTGCAACTTCAGCGTGGAGCGATGTATTGGTATAAAGTACGATCAACACAATTTGGTCATTGTGAGTATGACAGCTGGGTCCACTCTTTACTACACATATGTAACTCTAGGGATTCTTATGCCCAAGGGAGGAGACGTACTCTTGGCTGTCTAGGACAAGGGAAGCTTGTGTTGTTATTCAGGAGCTGGAAGCTTCAGCATGACAGGTAGGAATTGAACAATCGTGGTCTATACATCACTTGACCTTGCTTAAAACTTGTTTCTTTGGCTTGCTTCATTGGAGTGTTTTCTCCCTCCTGGGCTGACATTGTCTGTTATGTATCACGCATGAGACATATAGAAGTTTCAGAACCCAAAATCATATAGATCAGTAAAAATATATATATATATATATATATATATATATATATATATATATATAAATCTATTGAAACTCACACTGGGCTTAATTCATATATTCCAAAATCAGTTTGACCCTCTGCTCATGAGATTCTTTTTATGGCATGTCCCAGCAAATCTGGGCTTCCATCCCCAATAAATTTTGGGGTTGAAGGACACAAAAGCTTTTGCTCAGACCTAAATTCTGTCTGAAAAAAAGGGAAATATTATAAGCCCTTTGTAACCTCTCCAAGAGCAGAAATGATTTACAGCTGTGGCATTGAACCATAATTCCTCGATCTCATTTGAGAAGAGTTCAGTTAGAAACAGTGTCTTGATTTTTGTTTCTTTTGTTTCTTGCCTGTTTTCTTGTCTTGCTTACCAACAATCCATTGTAATTCATGAGTTAGTATGGCAGCAGGCTGCGTGTTCCCTGGAGCTCACTAAATGAAGTGTTTTTCCTAAAATGACGTTTGTCTCCTTGTTTTCAGCCCCTCTTCTTTCCTCTGCCCTTGAATATAACCAGAGCTCAGCAAAAGCTGAGTGACTTTGTGCAGACCTTACTTAGGCTCAGCCTTTTTTTCTTCATTATTTTATTCATGGCTCCTCCATTTCATTGTTTGCCTTCTCGAAATGTGTTGAAATCTTTCTGTGGTTGATGACTTCCAAAATATCTTGGCTTTTATTGGTTGATTAATTTTGGTATTTCTACAGTTTTATTTAGATATGGTTTCAGGAGGAACAGAAAGTAAACATATTTCCTAGTCTGCCATCTTGAGCTGAAAATCCCTGTGGATTTTAGCATCCAATGTTCCCATGGGAAAACACCCAACCATGGCCTTAATAGATGTAACACTCAAGATTTCAGCTTTTCTTGAGCAATCACTAAGGATTTCATATGTGGTCATTTCTAATGGGGAAATTATAACTATCTCATGACGTTGACTTGAGGATTAAATTAGATAATGAACATGAAAATGCTTTGTAAGATTTAAAAATCTGTAAAACTGTTTTTTGTTATTATTTGATTTGTTGCTATTTCAACTTCACTTGACAGTTGTTTATGACCTTGCCTATGTGAGAAAATGCCCTCTGGGTTATTTTTTTGAAAGCCAGAATGTATTTTTCAACAGCTCAATGGAACTGGCATCATTTGTGAAGGTTAAGGGTGAAGGGGTAAATGTTTCTTGACACCTATCACTTTACAGTGTTTTCAGGAACTAACTGACTCATGTATTCCTCTTCCAAATTTGGTTGAGGACCTCCTACCAGCCACATGCTTTACGTCAGGTGTTGGAAAGCATTTTCTGGATTTTAAAGATCTTAGGCTTTGTGGGCCATATAGAGTTTCTGTAGCTTCTCCTCCTCTTTCCTCTTCAACAAGCTTTCTAAACGTGAGAACCATTATTAGCTCACAGTCCCACAGATCCAGGCCGAGAGCCTGATTTGATTCGTGGCCATTATTTGCCAATTCCTGCTCTGCGTATTCACTGAGGAGGGGGACCACGTTTGAGTAATCAGTTCTTTGAATCAACTGTTGGTCTTCTGGGCCTTGTCCTTGCTCTCCTACAGTCTCTAATCAGCGTGGCATCCAGAGAGATCTTGTTAAAACATAAGTCAGATCATGTCACTCAAATTTCTTCAATGGCTTCTTCACAGAAAATGCAAAGTCCTCAGAGTGCCTCCACAGACCTAGAAATCTGGGTGTCTGTTTCCTCTCTGACTGTTTCCTTCTCCTCTCCAATTTGCTCGCTCTGTTTTCCACACGCTGACATCCTTTCTGCTCCTTGGATACTCCAAGCCTACTCTTGCCTCATTGACTTTCTGCCGCAGGCCAGCCGCAGAAAGAGGATTTCACCGCCCAGGGTCAGAAGGGAAGGGGTAAGGAACTGAAGTAGCACCGACGAATGGGGTCAGAAGCCCATGGGTCAGAAGGCTGCAATGAGAAGCCTAGTCACCGCAACAAAGAATAGACCCCCGCTCGCCGAAACTAGAGAAAGCTCGCATGCAGCAATGAAGACCCAATGCAGCCAAAAATAAATAAATAAAAAATAAAGTATAGAATCTTAAAAAAAATCTATAAAGAATATTACAAGAATAGAATCACAGGCCAGTTTCTCCTTTGAACATGCATGCAAAATGTGTAAAGAGAAGCACAAACTATATCCATGGTATGTAAAACAATCATATATCAGAATCAAAGTAGCTGTATTCTTCTGGCAATGCAAGGTTGCTTTAATGTCCAAACGTGAAACTGATCCCAGGAATGAATTAGAGTGGGAGAAAAGTCATTTAAAACAGAAATCTTGGGACTTCCCTGGTGGTCCAGTGTTTAGAACATGGCGCGTTCACTGCTGGGGCCCTGGGGTCCAATCCCAGGTCAGGGAACTAAGATCCTGCAAGACATGAGGCAGGGCCCCGAAAAAAAAAAAGGAAAGAAAGAAGTCTTAACCAGGAGAAGCACAAGATCGAATATACATAACAGATAACACCTTATGAAAAGTAGGTGAAGATTATGGAATATTCTAAAATTTAAAACAAAAACTTTTAAAGATTCAAAAGGATGTGACAAATATTGTACATAGGCCAAAATAAAATGAAATAAAATATACAAATGATGGGAGCCCAAAATTCCAGATGCCCAAGTCCTGTCTCTGAAGATTCTCATTCAATGGGTTCAGGATTTCCTCCTTATTGAAAAACCTACAGGTGATTCTGGTACGATTCCCAGACACAATGTAAAGCTTCTCTTTTACAGGAAAGAATACCAGATTATTTTGTTATCTTATAGTTATACTAACAGGTTGTACTATTGACGGATAAGTCTGCTGTGAAAATGCACCCCCACTAGGGATAAAAAAGGAACTAGTAGTCTCTACTGCTACTTGGTGGCAGCACGCATGTATTGCAAGGGCAATTATTGTAGCAATCCAAATTAGTGGAACATTTTAGAATTGGAAGACGACATACAGATCATCTAGTCAAGCTTCCAACTATTATAGTTGTGAAAACTAAGGCCCATATAAATGAAATGATTTATCTCCAAAGAGCATTAGTGAAAGTATGAAATAAAAAATATCTCTGAACTTTTAATTTAGTGCTGTTTTTATTAATCTCAAGTATTAGCTTAAACTTCAGTGTGACAGATTTGGGATTGAATTCCTGCTCACGTTTACTGATTGCGTGTCTTTTAGTAAGTTACTAAAACACTTTTTTTTTAAATAGACGTATTTAATTATTTATCTTTGGCTGCCTAGGCTCTTCGTTGCTGTGCACGGGCTTTCCCTAGTTGCGGTGGGCGGGGGCTACTCTTTGTTGCAGTACGCGGGCTTCTCATTGTGGTGGCTTCTCGTTGTTGCTGAGCACGGGGTCTAGGTGCATGGGCTTCAGTAGTTGTGGTTCACGGGCTCTAGCACGCAGGCTCAGTAGTTGTGGCACATGGTCTTAGTTGCTCCACGCCATGTGGGATCTTCCCGGACCTGGGCTCAAACGTGTGTCCCGTGCACTGGCAGGTGGATCCTTAACCAGTGCGCCAACAGGGAAGCCCTACTAATACACTTTTAACTTTGCTTTTCACGTATGTAAAATGGTGAGCCTTGACTGATACAGAATATGAGATAACCTAGCACTGTTCTTAACACATATATGTAGTTAAAACTTTTTGGCTCTCATCCCTCTTAAACAGCCTCTATCCTCTTAATAATGAATGTGTCTTTCAGCTAGCAGAGCACCCCAGAGCTGACCACATTCTGGCAAGAGATATAGGATTCTTTTTCTTACTGGGGGTTCTTTATACCTGATAGTTGAAGTGCACTTAAACATGAACAACTCTTGTTTATACTGTAGTAATGGATTTGATGGACGAATTTTAGAAAGTAATATGCAGGAATTGAGCTGCCTTACCCTCAAGAAATATAATTCGATAGTGGTGGCTAGAACGATAAACAGTGTTTGGACAGGGAGTCCATATTGGATGTGAACTTCCTGTACTCCCATTCGTCTATTAAGAATAAAGAGAATCCTTTCAAAATGTGTTTTAAAGGGCAGTTATTTCTTTCTGCCTCATTTAAGTTACCTGCAAGAAAAAGACAATCTCCTGCATCCTTGTTTAATAGGCTTTTAATATAAAGCAGATAATTTTTTGCAACATTTCCCAAACTTTTCATTATCGAATTGGCTGAGGCTTCTCAACGATTATCATTTCACAACAATATCTCCATCTTCAGCTTCTTTCAATGAATTGGCCTAATAGATGTGCCATTAAAACAGAGCTTCACTCTCAACGTATTTTTAATTTTGTATTCAAACGGTATGAAGGATTCAGCCATAACAGTGAGTGGATTTCTGATACATGCTACATGATGGATGCAACTAAGTGAAAGAAGGCTACATATTGTATGGTTCCATTTATATGAAATGTCCAGCAGTGGCAAATCCATACACACAGAAAAAATTCTACATTCGTGGTTGCCAGGGGTTTGGAAGAGAGGGAACTAGGGAATGACTCCTTAAAATGGGTGTAGGTTTCCTCTTGGTTGATGAAGATGTTTTGCAGCTCGGCAGTGGTGATAGTTGCACAACATTGTGACAGTAGTAAATTCCACTGAATGGTACAGTGAATTGTAAAATGATCCAAATGGTGAATTTTGTGTTATGTTCATTTTACTACAATAAAAAGGAGAAAGAATTCGGGAAAGACTTAGAGTTTGGGAAACTAAGGTGAACTGGTCAAGAAAAAGACAGCTCTATTGTTCAGTTTTCTCTCAGCTCTCCCAGTGCATTAACCCTCAGCAAAAAGTAGGCTGAACTTGTAGATGATAGTCATTCAACACAGTCCAGGGAAAAGTAAATAAAGTAAAACCCAACTCTTCTTCTTTAGCACATGTATGAAAGGTTAACTTGCTGCTCAGCCACGTGGACCTTCATGAAGACGTTTCACTTTAGGTGTCCTCTACTTCAGTACTTTACTCACAGCTCATTCACACATGTAGGCAACAGCATTCCTTAATTCGATGGAATCTGCAGCACTGGTTGTGATCAGTCTCATGAAAAGAAAAGGAAAGGTGGCGCGGAAGCCAAGGGAAGAGATTTTCAAGACAGAGACGTTGTTTAAGATCTAACTTGGCTTGGCGGTCACAAAGATAAGGATTGGGAAGTAGTCCCCTGGACTTGTCAACGGAGAAATCATTGGGGGCTTCAAGGAGATCAGTTTCACGAGAGTAGTGGGGCAGAAACCAGATCGCAGTGTAGATGGGAGGGGAGAAATGGGGGGCAAGTCAAGAAATTGATGGCAAAGGGAAAGAAGGGAGGGGTGGATAGGAGGACAGGAGAATGGAATGGAGGAGAGCATTTCCTTGTGGCTCTTTAATATGGCTGGGAGGGGCCAAAAGAGAAGGAGAGCGTGAAGATGTAGGAAGAGGGGGTGGCATCCCGAGCCCAAGGAGGACTGGCGCCTGTCTTCAGCTCCCACCAGCTGGATGGTCCCTCCCTCTAGCTTTCCACGTAGGCTGTGGAAGTTGCCCCTTGCCTCCTTGGATCAGCTGCCCTTGATTCGTTCGTCCTTTTCTTATTTCTCAGCACATCTGGGTCATACGTTATGTGAAGACAAACAAATCACCACTGATGCTTAATTTTCTTGAAAAATCCCCCAGGCAGGTACCATTTTGGAGAACTACCTATTGTGCCTCAGCAAGCCAAAGTAGCCCATTTTTCCTCTCTCATTGGGAGAGATTGCTGTTTCTTGGAGAACCTGATGAAGAGGGTGACTCGCGCTTAGGAATAACGTTGCTTGAAAAGTGCAAAAGGTGAGGTAGTTTGGCTCTGAGGGGCCTCTGAGGCCTGAGACTTCCTGAGAGATGGCAGACTCACAGCTCCCATTTCCCTCTGACCCTGGGCTATGAGCTCATCAAATGAGATGGTAAATAAAGTCACTGACATGGTTTAAAGGATAATTTTGTTCTCTCTTGTTCACTCAGAGCAAATTGAATGGAATTTGCATACAACATATGGATGAACCATCCATACGATGGGGCTTGACCATATCCTCATGGTTCCCCTTCCCTTTTCTACTTCTGGCCCCTTTAGCTCTGCAGACTTAACCCCACACCATCAGTCCACCCAGTCGGTCCACTGGACGTCTCTTCCTCTTTCGCATCTGGTCGTTGTCGTCACCTTGTTCTCCACTACCGCCTCCTGCAGTAGCTGTTAGGTCCAGAGAGGTTGGTTCACTGTGAGCAAGTAACTGCCAACTCCATGGACAGGTGGAAGTGACTTGGCAGCCGGGATGCGCCCACCCTGAGTTCATTATACCCATGAGGGTCAAGGAGAATGGGGATGCAGCTGGTCTGCAGAGCCCCGGCAGTTCTGAGACACATGTTCCTGGATCCACACGTTGTTCCGTACCCAGCCTTGCCTTTCTTTTTTCTCTCTCTTGACTCCATCCAGGTTTCTGCTCTCCTTGTCCCTTTGGGGAGGGAGGCCAGTACCAGTCCAGGTGTAGTCCCCCAAAGCTTCCTACTTCCAAGCGTTACGTAGGCTTGTATATCCACTTGCTTGGGTTGCCCTGGCATTCGTGCCAACAAGTTGAGTGGTTTAAGCCCTAGGCTCTCTTTTCTGGCAAGAATGTGCCTAAAAATCTCCACCTCTGGTTTGGTGGCCCCTAAAAATTCCCAGTCAGTTTTGGTGAGGGGACACTTGGTGACAGTGTTGTCTTTCAAAATGAGTAGTTCCGTTACCGACGATACTTTGCTCCCCATACATTATTTATAAGGTTTCCCTGTTTGTATGTGCAAACTATTTGTGTGTATATTTTGAGAAATACATTGTACAGGCCTCTTTTTTATTTCTTCCACACACCCTAGAGATGTCATAGAGGCGGTAAATGTGTCCAACTTTTTGAGAAATTGGAACAATCAAGACTTACCTGTATGGAATGCTGTTAACGATGTCAATTCCCGCGACAGTACCTTTCATCTGACACACTTAGGGACTGTTAACAGATTAAAAGTAGTAAAAGACGCGGATAGAGAGAATTTTCATTATCTTGTGCACTGAAATCTTGGATTTTCGTTGGTTTGAATGGGCCTGAAAATGTATTTTTTTTAGTAGGGACATAGAAGCCTCTAGCGGTATTCTTAATAAAGCAAGGTGAGTTATAAGCAATCATCTGATGGAGGGTAAATGTACCACAGTCCAGTTTAAGAAAAATACAATATAAAAGTCTTACCATGGAAGAAAATCTTAATATGATCTTCTGTAAAAAAAAAAAAAAAGCTTCAAGAAACATAAAGACATGACACCATATTCAGTTTAAAGTCAGTGACTTGTAAGCAAGGCAAAGCAAAGACAGTCTGATTAAGGCCGTTGCATTGTTGTGGCATTTTTTAGGTCTCACCCATTTCTGTGGCCTTTTTAGAACCTAAGCTTCTAGGGCACAGGGAACTTCATCTTGACGTAGGGCTGAGCAAATGCACGGAGCATTTCTCAATAAGTAGGCATTAAATTCTTAGTCCAGAAGGGGCCTTGAGATGCCCTCTCTTTACTCCTTGGTAGAACTGTTTTAACCATCCCCCGAAAACAGATTTTTTTCTTTAAATCTCAAAATTCAGAGAGTCCACAATCAGAACTTCCTTCTCATGTTGCCATGTGGTCTGCTGTGGGCATCTGTCGAATGGTGTGAACTCTGCGTGGGGAGTCTGGCCTACCCTCGAGGCCCATGGTTTGGGCTGCGGTGGTGCCATGCTGTGCTCAGGGGCCTTCTTTTTTGGAAGTCTGGGCTCCAGTGAGCCTTGGTCATGCTCTTTTATGGAACCTTGGGTGCTAGACCACTCTGACCCTCAGTCTCATTTGCAGGTTCTGGGGAGGATTAAATGAGCTCATGTGATATCCAGGTGACTGAGGCAGAGTCGGCTCAGGATGAATCTTTGCTTGGTTTTCATTAGCTGCGGAGAAGACGATGACAGCTTGGTGCCTCTCCAACTTTAATATGGGTATGCCTCTCTTGTGGATCTTGTTAAATGCAGGCTGGTATTCAGTAGTTCTGGGTGGGGCCTGGATTCTGTGCTTCTAACAAGCTCCTAGGTGACGGTGAAGCTGAGGGCAAGGGTTTGGCACCTGCGTTTCTCCCTTTCCGGAAGAGCAGGATGTCTGCCGCACCCCCACCCGAGAGGAGCAAACATCCGCAACGTGACTACTAGGAACCAGCTTCCCTCACAGGCAAGGGACCTGTACCACTGCTCCCAACCATTCTGTCTGAGGCGCAGCAAGCCAAAACACTGAAATGCTGAGGTTTGCAGCAAAGAGGAGGTTTATTCACAGGGCAGCCAAGCGAGGACGTGACGTGACAATAGGTCTCAAATCTGCCTCCCCAAAGGCAAGGGGCTTTGGGTATCTGTGGGATAAAGAATAAAGAAGCAGGGCAGTATGAGGCATGGGGAGCGTGAGGAAAGGTGATTGGAAAAAGGTGTGCTCATCATTGTTCTGAGCTGGCGTAACTAGGCTACAGGCCTCTGCACATTCTCAGGCTGGAGTTGGGGAAAACAGGAGCAGAATGGAAGATGACAGCGTGTGAAGGAGGTGTGGTGTCCATAGGTTCGGGGTCTGACGTGCTTCCTGCTGAAGCACCGATGCCCGCCAAAGCCGTAAATGGTGTGCTTGGGAAAACAGGAGCAGAATGGAAGATGACAGCGTGTGAAGGAGGTGTGGTGTCCATAGGTTCGGGGTCTGACGTGCTTCCTGCTGAAGCACCGACGCCCGCCAAAGCCGTAAATGGGGTGCTGGGGAAAACAGGAGCAGAATGGAAGATGACAGCGTGTGAAGGAGGTGTGGTGTCCATAGGTTCGGGGTCTGACGTGCTTCCTGCTGAAGCACCGACGCCCGCCAAAGCCGTAAATGGGGTGCTGGGGAAAACAGGAGCAGAATGGAAGATGACAGCGTATGAAGGAGGTGTGGTGTCCATAGGTTCGGGGTCTGACGTGCTTCCTGCTGAAGCACCGATGCCCGCCAAAGCCGTAAATGGGGTGCTGGGGAAAACAGGAGCAGAATGGAAGAGGACAGCGTGTGAAGGAGGTGTGGTGTCCATAGCTTCCATATTAGAGGTACTGCCTGCCTGATCTGAGAGCAGAGAGTGAAAGTGGGAGAGCCTCTTCCTAGATTCTAACTCCTCTGAATTTATAGCACTGGCTCTGCCTGGCTTTATGACATATCCATTGTACGTGTCACAGAGAAAGAGCGGGCGGGGCAGGGGGTGAGGCAGGGGTCACATGCAAGCCCAGCTGGTGGCTTAACCCCGGCCCAAAGGCAAAGGGCGGGGCCCCTTCTGGACTTTCTAGTGGCTGGGACGTCTGGCTGTGGGTGGCAGGTGTTTGGCACCAGCTGGGCCAGCATGCGGAGACTGTTGGGGACTGTGGAAGCCTCCTCCAGAGCTCACCCTTCCTGGGGACTGGCTCTGCAGGCCCCTCAGCCCTGCGTATGTATCGGCCAGGCCTTCCCCACCACAGGGCCCAGAGGCCAGAGCCTGCTCAGACCTGAGGGCAGGAGGCAGCCAGAGCTTACCAGGGTGTGGGCCACCTCGTCCGGAGACCTCCCCAGCTCCTCTGCGAGACCTGGAGACAGGATCGCCTTCTCCAGGGCTGCCCAGCTGCCAGCATCACCATGAGCCAGGTGGCCAAGGTTTCTGAGCAGGAGATGCAGAGCCCTGATCCGACTGGATGCTGCAGCCCATGATGTCCCTTCCTGGCAGATAGGTTCTTTCTTCACTTCTTGTTTGAAATTTGGTAAAAGAACATTTAACCCTTGGCCTGTCCTTCAGGGTATATAGATGGTAGTGGCTTAGCCGGGATTCGATCCAAGCCTGTGTGATTCCAGATCTTGTGCTCTGGACTGTGGTGCCTCCTTATCGTATATGCTTCATGTGTTACTTGTTTTTTTTTTTCTTGTAGTCCTTATGGTACTTAGCCCTAAGTGCCATACCTGTAACGAACAGCTACACTGCCCTGTAGGAGGTCTTCTTTTGTTCAACGCCTGAATTGGTCATCCACCACACTGTGTTCTAATCTCAGAAGATACAGGTCAGGGACCACCAGTTGTCAGCATGGCACCATTCCATTTTTCGAATTGAGGCTTGAAGCCCGTATTTTCCCTTTGTCTAGTTTGAAGGATCCAGATATGTAAAGATGATATTCTAGATAAATCATGGGCTATCCTGAAAGAAATTCACCAGTGAATTGTTCCGTATGGATTAGAAGCCAGCTTCTCTGGCCTTCCTGGAGTATATCCAGTAAGGCGTCTCATTCATGTCTAGAAAGCAACTATATCATTTATTGCAACTTCAGCGTGGAGTGATGTGTTGGTATAAAGTACGATCAACACAATTTGGTCATTGTGAGTATGACAGCTGGGTCCACTCTTTACTACACATATGTAACTCTAGGGATTCTTATGCCCAAGGGAGGAGACGTACTCTTGGCTGTCTAGGACAAGGGAAGCATGTGTTGTTATTCAGGAGCTGGAAGCTTCAGCATGACAGGTAGGAATTGAACAATCGTGGTCTATACATCACTTGACCTTGCTTAAAACTTGTTTCTTTGGCTTGCTTCATTGGAGTGTTTTCTCCCTCCTGGGCTGACATTGTCTGTTATGTATGATGCATGAGACATATAGAAGTTTCAGAACCCAAAATCATATAGATCAGTAAAAATGTATATATATATATATATATATATATATATATAAATCTATTGAAACTCACACTGGGCTTAATTCATACATTCCAAAATCAGTTTGACCCTCTGGTCATGAGATTCTTTTTATGGTATGTCCCAGCAAATCTGGGCTTCCATCCCCAATAAATTTTGGGGTTGAAGGACACAAAAGCTTTTGCTCAGACCTAAATTCTGTCTGAAAAAAAGGGAAATATTATAAGCCCTTTGTAACCTCTCCAAGAGCAGAAATGATTTACAGCTGTGGCATTGAACCATAATTCCTCGATCTCATTTGAGAAGAGTTCAGTTAGAAACAGTGTCTTGATTTTTGTTTCTTTTGTTTCTTCCCTGTTTTCTTGTCTTGCTTGCCAACAATCCATTGTAATTCATGAGTTAGTATGGCAGCAGGCTGAGTGTTTCCTGGAGCTCATTAAATGAAGTGTTTTTCCTAAAATGACGTTTGTCTCCTTGTTTTCAGCCCCTCTTCTTTCCTCTGCCCTTGACTATAACCAGAGCTCAGCAAAAGCTGAGTGACTTTGTGCAGACCTTACTTAGGCTCAGCCTTTTTTTCTTCATTATTTTATTCATGGCTCCTCCATTTCATTGTTTGCCTTCTCGAAATGTGTTGAAATCTTTCTGTGGTTGATGACTTCCAAAATATCTTGGCTTTTATTGGTTGATTAATTTTGGTATTTCTACAGTTTTATTTAGATATGGTTTCAGGAGGAACAGAAAGTAAATATATTTCCTAGTCTGCCATCTTGAGCTGAAAATCCCTGTGGATTTTAGCATCCAATGTTCCCATGGGAAAACACCCAACCATGGCCTTAATAGATGTAACACTCAAAATTTCAGCTTTTCTTGAGCAATCACTAAGGATTTCATATGTGGTCATTTCTAATGGGGAAATTATAACTATCTCATGACGTTGATTTGAGGATTAAATTAGATAATGAACATGAAAATGCTTTGTAAGATTTAAAAATCTGTAAAACTGTTTTTTGTTATTATTTGATTTGTTGCTATTTCAACTTCACTTGACAGTTGTTTATGACCTTGCCTATGTGAGAAAATGCCCTCTGGGTTATTTTTTTGAAAGCCAGAATGTATTTTTCAACAGCTCAATGGAACTGGCATCATTTGTGAAGGTTAAGGGTGAAGGGGTAAATGTTTCTTGACACCTATCACTTTACAGTGTTTTCAGGAACTAACTGACTCATGTATTCCTCTTCCAAATTTGGTTGAGGACCTCCTACCAGCCACATGCTTTACGTCAGGTGTTGGAAAGCATTTTCTGGATTTTAAAGATCTTAGGCTTTGTGGGCCATATAGAGTTTCTGTAGCTTCTCCTCCTCTTTCCTCTTCAACAAGCTTTCTAAACGTGAGAACCATTATTAGCTCACAGTCCCACAGATCCAGGCTGAGAGCCTGATTTGATTCGTGGCCATTATTTGCCAATTCCTGCTCTGCGTCTTCACTGAGGAGGGGGACCACGTTTGAGTAATCAGTTCTTTGAATCAACTGTTGGTCTTCTGGGCCTTGTCCTTGCTCTCCTACAGTCTCTAATCAGCATGGCATCCAGAGAGATCTTGTTAAAACATAAGTCAGATCATGTCACTCAAATTTCTTCAATGGCTTCTTCACAGAAAATGCAAAGTCCTCAGAGTGCCTCCACAGACCTAGAAATCTGGGTGTCTGTTTCCTCTCTGACTGTTTCCTTCTCCTCTCCAATTTGCTCGCTCTGTTTTCCACACGCTGACATCCTTTCTGCTCCTTGGATACTCCAAGCCTACTCTTGCCTCATTGACTTTCTGCCACAGGCCAGCCGCAGAAAGAGGATTTCACCGCCCAGGGTCAGAAGGGAAGGGGTAAGGAACTGAAGTAGCACCGACGAATGGGGTCAGAAGCCCATGGGTCAGAAGGCTGCAATGAGAAGCCTAGTCACCGCAACAAAGAATAGACCCCTGCTCGCCGAAACTAGAGAAAGCTTGCATGCAGCAATGAAGACCCAATGCAGCCAAAAATAAATAAATAAAAAATAAAGTATAGAATCTTAAAAAAAATCTATAAAGAATATTACAAGAATAGAATCACAGGCCAGTTTCTCCTTTGAACATGCATGCAAAATGTGTAAAGAGAAGCACAAACTATATCCATGGTATGTAAAACAATCATATATCAGAATCAAAGTAGCTGTATTCTTCTGGCAATGCAAGGTTGCTTTAATGTCCAAACGTGAAACTGATCCCAGGAATGAATTAGAGTGGGAGAAAAGTCATTTAAAACAGAAATCTTGGGACTTCCCTGGTGGTCCAGTGTTTAGAACATGGTGCGTTCACTGCTGGGGCCCTGGGGTCCAATCCCAGGTCAGGGAACTAAGATCCTGCAAGACATGAGGCAGGGCCCCGAAAAAAAAAAGGAAAGAAAGAAGTCTTAACCAGGAGAAGCACAAGATCAAATAAACATAACAGATAACACCTTATGAAAAGTAGGTGAAGATTATGGAATATTCTAAAATTTAAAACAAAAAGAAACTTTTAAAGATTCAAAAGGATGTGACAAATATTGTACATAGGCCAAAATAAAATGAAATAAAATATACAAATGATGGGAGCCCAAAATTCCAGATGCCCAAGTCCTGTCTCTGAAGATTCTCATTCAATGGGTTCAGGATTTCCTCCTTATTTAAACACCTACAGGTGATTCTGGTACGATTCCCAGACACAATGTAAAGCTTCTCTTTTACAGGAAAGAATACCAGATTATTTTGTTATCTTATAGTTATACTAACAGGTTGTACTATTGACGGATAAGTCTGCTGTGAAAATGCACCCCCACTAGGGATAAAAAAGGAACTAGTAGTCTCTACTGCTACTTGGTGGCAGCACGCATGTATTGCAAGGGCAATTATTGTAGCAATCCAAATTAGTGGAACATTTTAGAATTGAAAGACGACATACAGATCATCTAGTCAAGCTTCCAACTATTATAGTTGTGAAAACTAAGGCCCATATAAATGAAATGATTTATCTCCAAAGAGCATTAGTGAAAGTATGAAATAAAAAATATCTCTGAACTTTTAATTTAGTGCTGTTTTTATTAATCTCAAGTATTAGCTTAAACTTCAGTGTGACAGATTTGGGATTGAATTCCTGCTCACGTTTACTGATTGCATGTCTTTTAGTAAGTTACTAAAACACTTTTTTTTAAATAGACGTATTTAATTATTTATCTTTGGCTGCCTAGGCTCTTCGTTGCTGTGCACGGGCTTTCCCTAGTTGCGGTGGGCGGGGGCTACTCTTTGTTGCAGTACGCGGGCTTCTCATTGTGGTGGCTTCTCGTTGTTGCTGAGCACGGGGTCTAGGTGCGTGGGCTTCAGTAGTTGTTGTTCACGGGCTCTAGCACGCAGGCTCAGTAGTTGTGGCACATGGTCTTAGTTGCTCCGCGGCATGTGGGATCTTCCCGGACCCGGGCTCAAACGTGTGTCCCGTGCACTGGCAGGTGGATCCTTAACCAGTGCGCCAACAGGGAAGCCCTACTAATACACTTTTAACTTTGCTTTTCACATATGTAAAATGGTGAGCCTTGACTGATACAGAATATGAGATAACCTAGCACTGTTCTTAACACATATATGTAGTTAAAACTTTTTGGCTCTCATCCCTCTTAAACAGCCTCTATCCTCTTAATAATGAATGTGTCTTTCAGCTAGCAGAGCACCCCAGAGCTGACCACATTCTGGCAAGAGATATAGGATTCTTTTTCTTACTGGGGGTTCTTTATACCTGATAGTTGAAGTGCACTTAAACATGAACAACTCTTGTTTATACTGTAGTAATGGATTTGATGGACGAATTTTAGAAAGTAATATGCAGGAATTGAGCTGCCTTACCCTCAAGAAATATAATTCGATAGTGGTGGCTAGAACGATAAACAGTGTTTGGACAGGGAGTCCATATTGGATGTGAACTTCCTGTACTCCCATTCGTCTATTAAGAATAAAGAGAATCCTTTCAAAATGTGTTTTAAAGGGCAGTTATTTCTTTCTGCCTCATTTAAGTTACCTGCAAGAAAAAGACAATCTCCTGCATCCTTGTTTAATAGGCTTTTAATATAAAGCAGATAATTTTTTGCAACATTTCCCAAACTTTTCATTATCGAATTGGCTGAGGCTTCTCAACGATTATCATTTCACAACAATATCTCCATCTTCAGCTTCTTTCAATGAATTGACCTAATAGATGTGCCATTAAAACAGAGCTTCACTCTCAATGTATTTTTAATTTTGTATTCAAACGGTATGAAGAATTCAGCCATAACAGTGAGTGGATTTCTGATACATGTTACATGATGGATGCAACTAAGTGAAAGAAGGCTACATATTGTATGGTTCCATTTATATGAAATGTCCAGCAGTGCCAAATCCATACACACAGAAAAGATTCTACATTCGTGGTTGCCAGGGGTTTGGAAGAGAGGGAACTAGGGAATGACTCCTTAAAATGGGTGTAGGTTTCCTCTTGGTTGATGAAGATGTTTTGCAGCTCGGCAGTGGTGATAGTTGCACAACATTGTGACAGTAGTAAATTCCACTGAATGGTACAGTGAATTGTAAAATGATCCAAATGGTGAATTTTGTGTTATGTTCATTTTACTACAATAAAAAGGAGAAAGAATTCGGGAAAGACTTAGAGTTTGGGAAACTAAGGTGAACTGGTCAAGAAAAAGACAGCTCTATTGTTCAGTTTTCTCTCAGCTCTCCCAGTGCATTAACCCTCAGCAAAAAGTAGGCTGAACTTGTAGATGATAGTCATTCAACACAGTCCAGGGAAAAGTAAATAAAGTAAAACCCAACTCTTCTTCTTTAGCACATGTATGAAAGGTTAACTTGCTGCTCAGCCACGTGGACCTTCATGAAGACGTTTCACTTTAGGTGTCCTCTACTTCAGTACTTTACTCACAGCTCATTCACACATGTAGGCAACAGCATTCCTTAATTCGATGGAATCTGCAGCACTGGTTGTGATCAGTCTCATGAAAAGAAAAGGAAAGGTGGCGCGGAAGCCAAGGGAAGAGATTTTCAAGACAGAGACGTTGTTTAAGATCTAACTTGGCTTGGCGGTCACAAAGATAAGGATTGGGAAGTAGTCCCCTGGACTTGTCAACGGAGAAATCATTGGGGGCTTCAAGGAGATCAGTTTCACGAGAGTAGTGGGGCAGAAACCAGATCGCAGTGTAGATGGGAGGGGAGAAATGGGGGGCAAGTCAAGAAATTGATGGCAAAGGGAAAGAAGGGAGGGGTGGATAGGAGGACAGGAGAATGGAATGGAGGAGAGCATTTCCTTGTGGCTCTTTAATATGGCTGGGAGGGGCCAAAAGAGAAGGAGAGCGTGAAGATGTAGGAAGAGGGGGTGGCATCCCGAGCCCAAGGAGGACTGGCGCCTGTCTTCAGCTCCCACCAGCTGGATGGTCCCTCCCTCTAGCTTTCCACGTAGGCTGTGGAAGTTGCCCCTTGCCTCCTTGGATCAGCTGCCCTTGATTCGTTCGTCCTTTTCTTATTTCTCAGCACATCTGGGTCATACGTTATGTGAAGACAAACAAATCACCACTGATGCTTAATTTTCTTGAAAAATCCCCCAGGCAGGTACCATTTTGGAGAACTACCTATTGTGCCTCAGCAAGCCAAAGTAGCCCATTTTTCCTCTCTCATTGGGAGAGATTGCTGTTTCTTGGAGAACCTGATGAAGAGGGTGACTCGCGCTTAGGAATAACGTTGCTTGAAAAGTGCAAAAGGTGAGGTAGTTTGGCTCTGAGGGGCCTCTGAGGCCTGAGACTTCCTGAGAGATGGCAGACTCACAGCTCCCATTTCCCTCTGACCCTGGGCTATGAGCTCATCAAATGAGATGGTAAATAAAGTCACTGACATGGTTTAAAGGATAATTTTGTTCTCTCTTGTTCACTCAGAGCAAATTGAATGGAATTTGCATACAACATATGGATGAACCATCCATACGATGGGGCTTGACCTTATCCTCATGGTTCCCCTTCCCTTTTCTACTTCTGGCCCCTTTAGCTCTGCAGACTTAACCCCACACCATCAGTCCACCCAGTCGGTCCACTGGACGTCTCTTCCTCTTTCGCATCTGGTCGTTGTCGTCACCTTGTTCTCCACTACCGCCTCCTGCAGTAGCTGTTAGGTCCAGAGAGGTTGGTTCACTGTGAGCAAGTAACTGCCAACTCCATGGACAGGTGGAAGTGACTTGGCAGCCGGGATGCGCCCACCCTGAGTTCATTATACCCATGAGGGTCAAGGAGAATGGGGATGCAGCTGGTCTGCAGAGCCCCGGCAGTTCTGAGACACATGTTCCTGGATCCACACGTTGTTCCGTACCCAGCCTTGCCTTTCTTTTTTCTCTCTCTTGACTCCATCCAGGTTTCTGCTCTCCTTGTCCCTTTGGGGAGGGAGGCCAGTACCAGTCCAGGTGTAGTCCCCCAAAGCTTCCTACTTCCAAGCATTACGTAGGCTTGTATATCCACTTGCTTGGGTTGCCCTGGCATTCGTGCCAACAAGTTGAGTGGTTTAAGCCCTAGGCTCTCTTTTCTGGCAAGAATGTGCCTAAAAATCTCCACCTCTGGTTTGGTGGCCCCTAAAAATTCCCAGTCAATTTTGGTGAGGGGACACTTGGTGACAGTGTTGTCTTTCAAAATGAGTAGTTCCGTTACCGACGATACTTTGCTCCCCATACATTATTTATAAGGTTTCCCTGTTTGTATGTGCAAACTATTTGTGTGTATATTTTGAGAAATACATTGTACAGGCCTCTTTTTTATTTCTTCCACACACCCTAGAGATGTCATAGAGGTGGTAAATGTGTCCAACTTTTTGAGAAATTGGAACAATCAAGACTTACCTGTATGGAATGCTGTTAACGATGTCAATTCCCGCGACAGTACCTTTCATCTGACACACTTAGGGACTGTTAACAGATTAAAAGTAGTAAAAGACGCGGATAGAGAGAATTTTCATTATCTTGTGCACTGAAATCTTGGATTTTCGTTGGTTTGAATGGGCCTGAAAATGTATTTTTTTTAGTAGGGACATAGAAGCCTCTAGCGGTATTCTTAATAAAGCAAGGTGAGTTATAAGCAATCATCTGATGGAGGGTAAATGTACCACAGTCCAGTTTAAGAAAAATACAATATAAAAGTCTTACCATGGAAGAAAATCTTAATATGATCTTCTGTAAAAAAAAAAAAAAAAGCTTCAAGAAACATAAAGACATGACACCATATTCAGTTTAAAGTCAGTGACTTGTAAGCAAGGCAAAGCAAAGACAGTCTGATTAAGGCCGTTGCATTGTTCTGGCATTTTTTAGGTCTCACCCATTTCTGTGGCCTTTTTAGAACCTAAGCTTCTAGGGCACAGGGAACTTCATCTTGATGTAGGGCTGAGCAAATGCACGGAGCATTTCTCAATAAGTAGGCATTAAATTCTTAGTCCAGAAGGGGCCTTGAGATGCCCTCTCTTTACTCCTTGGTAGAACTGTTTTAACCATCCCCCGAAAACAGATATTTTTCTTTAAATCTCAAAATTCAGAGAGTCCACAATCAGAACTTCCTTCTCATGTTGCCATGTGGTCTGCTGTGGGCATCTGTCGAATGGTGTGAACTCTGCGTGGGGAGTCTGGCCTACCCTCGAGGCCCATGGTTTGGGCTGCGGTGGTGCCATGCTGTGCTCAGGGGCCTTCTTTTTTGGAAGTCTGGGCTCCAGTGAGCCTTGGTCATGCTCTTTTATGGAACCTTGGGTGCTAGACCACTCTGACCCTCAGTCTCATTTGCAGGTTCTGGGGAGGATTAAATGAGCTCATGTGATATCCAGGTGACTGAGGCAGAGTCGGCTCAGGATGAATCTTTGCTTGGTTTTCATTAGCTGCGGAGAAGACGATGACAGCTTGGTGCCTCTCCAACTTTAATATGGGTATGCCTCTCTTGTGGATCTTGTTAAATGCAGGCTGGTATTCAGTAGTTCTGGGTGGGGCCTGGATTCTGTGCTTCTAACAAGCTCCTAGGTGACGGTGAAGCTGAGGGCAAGGGTTTGGCACCTGCGTTTCTCCCTTTCCGGAAGAGCAGGATGTCTGCCGCACCCCCACCTGAGAGGAGCAAACATCCGCAACGTGACTACTAGGAACCAGCTTCCCTCACAGGCAAGGGACCTGTACCACTGCTCCCAACCATTCTGTCTGAGGCGCAGCAAGCCAAAACACTGAAATGCTGAGGTTTGCAGCAAAGAGGAGGTTTATTCACAGGGCAGCCAAGCGAGGACGTGACGTGACAATAGGTCTCAAATCTGCCTCCCCAAAGGCAAGGGGCTTTGGGTATCTGTGGGATAAAGAATAAAGAAGCAGGGCAGTATGAGGCATGGGGAGCGTGAGGAAAGGTGATTGGAAAAAGGTGTGCTCATCATTGTTCTGAGCTGGCGTAACTAGGCTACAGGCCTCTGCACATTCTCAGGCTGGAGTTGGGGAAAACAGGAGCAGAATGGAAGATGACAGCGTGTGAAGGAGGTGTGGTGTCCATAGGTTCGGGGTCTGACGTGCTTCCTGCTGAAGCACCGATGCCCGCCAAAGCCGTAAATGGTGTGCTTGGGAAAACAGGAGCAGAATGGAAGATGACAGCGTGTGAAGGAGGTGTGGTGTCCATAGGTTCGGGGTCTGACGTGCTTCCTGCTGAAGCACCGACGCCCGCCAAAGCCGTAAATGGGGTGCTGGGGAAAACAGGAGCAGAATGGAAGATGACAGCGTGTGAAGGAGGTGTGGTGTCCATAGGTTCGGGGTCTGACGTGCTTCCTGCTGAAGCACCGACGCCCGCCAAAGCCGTAAATGGGGTGCTGGGGAAAACAGGAGCAGAATGGAAGATGACAGCGTATGAAGGAGGTGTGGTGTCCATAGGTTCGGGGTCTGACGTGCTTCCTGCTGAAGCACCGATGCCCGCCAAAGCCGTAAATGGGGTGCTGGGGAAAACAGGAGCAGAATGGAAGAGGACAGCGTGTGAAGGAGGTGTGGTGTCCATAGCTTCCATATTAGAGGTACTGCCTGCCTGATCTGAGAGCAGAGAGTGAAAGTGGGAGAGCCTCTTCCTAGATTCTAACTCCTCTGAATTTATAGCACTGGCTCTGCCTGGCTTTATGACATATCCATTGTACGTGTCACAGAGAAAGAGCGGGCGGGGCAGGGGGTGAGGCAGGGGTCACATGCAAGCCCAGCTGGTGGCTTAACCCCGGCCCAAAGGCAAAGGGCGGGGCCCCTTCTGGACTTTCTAGTGGCTGGGACGTCTGGCTGTGGGTGGCAGGTGTTTGGCACCAGCTGGGCCAGCATGCGGAGACTGTTGGGGACTGTGGAAGCCTCCTCCAGAGCTCACCCTTCCTGGGGACTGGCTCTGCAGGCCCCTCAGCCCTGCGTATGTATCGGCCAGGCCTTCCCCACCACAGGGCCCAGAGGCCAGAGCCTGCTCAGACCTGAGGGCAGGAGGCAGCCAGAGCTTACCAGGGTGTGGGCCACCTCGTCCGGAGACCTCCCCAGCTCCTCTGCGAGACCTGGAGACAGGATCGCCTTCTCCAGGGCTGCCCAGCTGCCAGCATCACCATGAGCCAGGTGGCCAAGGTTTCTGAGCAGGAGATGCAGAGCCCTGATCCGACTGGATGCTGCAGCCCATGATGTCCCTTCCTGGCAGATAGGTTCTTTCTTCACTTCTTGTTTGAAATTTGGTAAAAGAACATTTAACCCTTGGCCTGTCCTTCAGGGTATATAGATGGTAGTGGCTTAGCCGGGATTCGATCCAAGCCTGTGTGATTCCAGAGCTTGTGCTCTGGACTGTGGTGCCTCCTTATCGTATATGCTTCATGTGTTACTTGTTTTTTTTTTTCTTGTAGTCCTTATGGTACTTAGCCCTAAGTGCCATACCTGTAACGAACAGCTACACTGCCCTGTAGGAGGTCTTCTTTTGTTCAACGCCTGAATTGGTCATCCACCACACTGTGTTCTAATCTCAGAAGATACAGGTCAGGGACCACCACTTGTCAGCATGGCACCATTCCATTTTTCGAATTGAGGCTTGAAGCCCGTATTTTCCCTTTGTCTAGTTTGAAGGATCCAGATATGTAAAGATGATATTCTAGATAAATCATGGGCTATCCTGAAAGAAATTCACCAGTGAATTGTTCCGTATGGATTAGAAGCCAGCTTCTCTGGCCTTCCTGGAGTATATCCAGTAAGGCGTCTCATTCATGTCTAGAAAGCAACTATATCATTTATTGCAACTTCAGCGTGGAGTGATGTGTTGGTATAAAGTACGATCAACACAATTTGGTCATTGTGAGTATGACAGCTGGGTCCACTCTTTACTACACATATGTAACTCTAGGGATTCTTATGCCCAAGGGAGGAGACGTACTCTTGGCTGTCTAGGACAAGGGAAGCATGTGTTGTTATTCAGGAGCTGGAAGCTTCAGCATGACAGGTAGGAATTGAACAATCGTGGTCTATACATCACTTGACCTTGCTTAAAACTTGTTTCTTTGGCTTGCTTCATTGGAGTGTTTTCTCCCTCCTGGGCTGACATTGTCTGTTATGTATGACGCATGAGACATATAGAAGTTTCAGAACCCAAAATCATATAGATCAGTAAAAATGTATATATATATATATATATATATATATATATATATATATATATATAAATCTATTGAAACTCACACTGGGCTTAATTCATACATTCCAAAATCAGTTTGACCCTCTGGTCATGAGATTCTTTTTATGGTATGTCCCAGCAAATCTGGGCTTCCATCCCCAATAAATTTTGGGGTTGAAGGACACAAAAGCTTTTGCTCAGACCTAAATTCTGTCTGAAAAAAAGGGAAATATTATAAGCCCTTTGTAACCTCTCCAAGAGCAGAAATGATTTACAGCTGTGGCATTGAACCATAATTCCTCGATCTCATTTGAGAAGAGTTCAGTTAGAAACAGTGTCTTGATTTTTGTTTCTTTTGTTTCTTCCCTGTTTTCTTGTCTTGCTTGCCAACAATCCATTGTAATTCATGAGTTAGTATGGCAGCAGGCTGAGTGTTTCCTGGAGCTCATTAAATGAAGTGTTTTTCCTAAAATGACGTTTGTCTCCTTGTTTTCAGCCCCTCTTCTTTCCTCTGCCCTTGACTATAACCAGAGCTCAGCAAAAGCTGAGTGACTTTGTGCAGACCTTACTTAGGCTCAGCCTTTTTTTCTTCATTATTTTATTCATGGCTCCTCCATTTCATTGTTTGCCTTCTCGAAATGTGTTGAAATCTTTCTGTGGTTGATGACTTCCAAAATATCTTGGCTTTTATTGGTTGATTAATTTTGGTATTTCTACAGTTTTATTTAGATATGGTTTCAGGAGGAACAGAAAGTAAATATATTTCCTAGTCTGCCATCTTGAGCTGAAAATCCCTGTGGATTTTAGCATCCAATGTTCCCATGGGAAAACACCCAACCATGGCCTTAATAGATGTAACACTCAAAATTTCAGCTTTTCTTGAGCAATCACTAAGGATTTCATATGTGGTCATTTCTAATGGGGAAATTATAACTATCTCATGACGTTGATTTGAGGATTAAATTAGATAATGAACATGAAAATGCTTTGTAAGATTTAAAAATCTGTAAAACTGTTTTTTGTTATTATTTGATTTGTTGCTATTTCAGCTTCACTTGACAGTTGTTTATGACCTTGCCTATGTGAGAAAATGCCCTCTGGGTTATGTTTTTGAAAGCCAGAATGTATTTTTCAACAGCTCAATGGAACTGGCATCATTTGTGAAGGTTAAGGGTGAAGGGGTAAATGTTTCTTGACACCTATCACTTTACAGTGTTTTCAGGAACTAACTGACTCATGTATTCCTCTTCCAAATTTGGTTGAGGACCTCCTACCAGCCACATGCTTTACGTCAGGTGTTGGAAAGCATTTTCTGGATTTTAAAGATCTTAGGCTTTGTGGGCCATATAGAGTTTCTGTAGCTTCTCCTCCTCTTTCCTCTTCAACAAGCTTTCTAAACGTGAGAACCATTATTAGCTCACAGTCCCACAGATCCAGGCTGAGAGCCTGATTTGATTCGTGGCCATTATTTGCCAATTCCTGCTCTGCGTCTTCACTGAGGAGGGGGACCATGTTTGAGTAATCAGTTCTTTGAATCAACTGTTGGTCTTCTGGGCCTTGTCCTTGCTCTCCTACAGTCTCTAATCAGCATGGCATCCAGAGAGATCTTGTTAAAACATAAGTCAGATCATGTCACTCAAATTTCTTCAATGGCTTCTTCACAGAAAATGCAAAGTCCTCAGAGTGCCTCCACAGACCTAGAAATCTGGGTGTCTGTTTCCTCTCTGACTGTTTCCTTCTCCTCTCCAATTTGCTCGCTCTGTTTTCCACACGCTGACATCCTTTCTGCTCCTTGGATACTCCAAGCCTACTCTTGCCTCATTGACTTTCTGCCACAGGCCAGCCGCAGAAAGAGGATTTCACCGCCCAGGGTCAGAAGGGAAGGGGTAAGGAACTGAAGTAGCACCGACGAATGGGGTCAGAAGCCCATGGGTCAGAAGGCTGCAATGAGAAGCCTAGTCACCGCAACAAAGAATAGACCCCTGCTCGCCGAAACTAGAGAAAGCTTGCATGCAGCAATGAAGACCCAATGCAGCCAAAAATAAATAAATAAAAAATAAAGT
This sequence comes from Orcinus orca, assembly GCF_937001465.1. Classification (NCBI taxonomy): domain Eukaryota; kingdom Metazoa; phylum Chordata; class Mammalia; order Artiodactyla; family Delphinidae; genus Orcinus; species Orcinus orca. Next base: position 91,415,845 of record NC_064570.1, read on the forward strand.
ATAGAATCTTAAAAAAAATCTATAAAGAATATTACAAGAATAGAATCACAGGCCAGTTTCTCCTTTGAACATGCATGCAAAATGTGTAAAGAGAAGCACAAACTATATCCATGGTATGTAAAACAATCATATATCAGAATCAAAGTAGCTGTATTCTTCTGGCAATGCAAGGTTGCTTTAATGTCCAAACGTGAAACTGATCCCAGGAATGAATTAGAGTGGGAGAAAAGTCATTTAAAACAGAAATCTTGGGACTTCCCTGGTGGTCCAGTGTTTAGAACATGGTGCGTTCACTGCTGGGGCCCTGGGGTCCAATCCCAGGTCAGGGAACTAAGATCCTGCAAGACATGAGGCAGGGCCCCGAAAAAAAAAAGGAAAGAAAGAAGTCTTAACCAGGAGAAGCACAAGATCAAATAAACATAACAGATAACACCTTATGAAAAGTAGGTGAAGATTATGGAATATTCTAAAATTTAAAACAAAAAGAAACTTTTAAAGATTCAAAAGGATGTGACAAATATTGTACATAGGCCAAAATAAAATGAAATAAAATATACAAATGATGGGAGCCCAAAATTCCAGATGCCCAAGTCCTGTCTCTGAAGATTCTCATTCAATGGGTTCAGGATTTCCTCCTTATTGAAAAACCTACAGGTGATTCTGGTACGATTCCCAGACACAATGTAAAGCTTCTCTTTTACAGGAAAGAATACCAGATTATTTTGTTATCTTATAGTTATACTAACAGGTTGTACTATTGACGGATAAGTCTGCTGTGAAAATGCACCCCCACTAGGGATAAAAAAGGAACTAGTAGTCTCTACTGCTACTTGGTGGCAGCACGCATGTATTGCAAGGGCAATTATTGTAGCAATCCAAATTAGTGGAACATTTTAGAATTGAAAGACGACATACAGATCATCTAGTCAAGCTTCCAACTATTATAGTTGTGAAAACTAAGGCCCATATAAATGAAATGATTTATCTCCAAAGAGCATTAGTGAAAGTATGAAATAAAAAATATCTCTGAACTTTTAATTTAGTGCTGTTTTTATTAATCTCAAGTATTAGCTTAAACTTCAGTGTGACAGATTTGGGATTGAATTCCTGCTCACGTTTACTGATTGCGTGTCTTTTAGTAAGTTACTAAAACACTTTTTTTTAAATAGACGTATTTAATTATTTATCTTTGGCTGCCTAGGCTCTTCGTTGCTGTGCACGGGCTTTCCCTAGTTGCGGTGGGCGGGGGCTACTCTTTGTTGCAGTACGCGGGCTTCTCATTGTGGTGGCTTCTCGTTGTTGCTGAGCACGGGGTCTAGGTGCGTGGGCTTCAGTAGTTGTTGTTCACGGGCTCTAGCACGCAGGCTCAGTAGTTGTGGCACATGGTCTTAGTTGCTCCGCGGCATGTGGGATCTTCCCGGACCCGGGCTCAAACGTGTGTCCCGTGCACTGGCAGGTGGATCCTTAACCAGTGCGCCAACAGGGAAGCCCTACTAATACACTTTTAACTTTGCTTTTCACATATGTAAAATGGTGAGCCTTGACTGATACAGAATATGAGATAACCTAGCACTGTTCTTAACACATATATGTAGTTAAAACTTTTTGGCTCTCATCCCTCTTAAACAGCCTCTATCCTCTTAATAATGAATGTGTCTTTCAGCTAGCAGAGCACCCCAGAGCTGACCACATTCTGGCAAGAGATATAGGATTCTTTTTCTTACTGGGGGTTCTTTATACCTGATAGTTGAAGTGCACTTAAACATGAACAACTCTTGTTTATACTGTAGTAATGGATTTGATGGACGAATTTTAGAAAGTAATATGCAGGAATTGAGCTGCCTTACCCTCAAGAAATATAATTCGATAGTGGTGGCTAGAACGATAAACAGTGTTTGGACAGGGAGTCCATATTGGATGTGAACTTCCTGTACTCCCATTCGTCTATTAAGAATAAAGAGAATCCTTTCAAAATGTGTTTTAAAGGGCAGTTATTTCTTTCTGCCTCATTTAAGTTACCTGCAAGAAAAAGACAATCTCCTGCATCCTTGTTTAATAGGCTTTTAATATAAAGCAGATAATTTTTTGCAACATTTCCCAAACTTTTCATTATCGAATTGGCTGAGGCTTCTCAACGATTATCATTTCACAACAATATCTCCATCTTCAGCTTCTTTCAATGAATTGGCCTAATAGATGTGCCATTAAAACAGAGCTTCACTCTCAATGTATTTTTAATTTTGTATTCAAACGGTATGAAGGATTCAGCCATAACAGTGAGTGGATTTCTGATACATGTTACATGATGGATGCAACTAAGTGAAAGAAGGCTACATATTGTATGGTTCCATTTATATGAAATGTCCAGCAGTGCCAAATCCATACACACAGAAAAGATTCTACATTCGTGGTTGCCAGGGGTTTGGAAGAGAGGGAACTAGGGAATGACTCCTTAAAATGGGTGTAGGTTTCCTCTTGGTTGATGAAGATGTTTTGCAGCTCGGCAGTGGTGATAGTTGCACAACATTGTGACAGTAGTAAATTCCACTGAATGGTACAGTGAATTGTAAAATGATCCAAATGGTGAATTTTGTGTTATGTTCATTTTACTACAATAAAAAGGAGAAAGAATTCGGGAAAGACTTAGAGTTTGGGAAACTAAGGTGAACTGGTCAAGAAAAAGACAGCTCTATTGTTCAGTTATCTCTCAGCTCTCCCAGTGCATTAACCCTCAGCAAAAAGTAGGCTGAACTTGTAGATGATAGTCATTCAACACAGTCCAGGGAAAAGTAAATAAAGTAAAACCCAACTCTTCTTCTTTAGCACATGTATGAAAGGTTAACTTGCTGCTCAGCCACGTGGACCTTCATGAAGACGTTTCACTTTAGGTGTCCTCTACTTCAGTACTTTACTCACAGCTCATTCACACATGTAGGCAACAGCATTCCTTAATTCGATGGAATCTGCAGCACTGGTTGTGATCAGTCTCATGAAAAGAAAAGGAAAGGTGGCGCGGAAGCCAAGGGAAGAGATTTTCAAGACAGAGACGTTGTTTAAGATCTAACTTGGCTTGGCGGTCACAAAGATAAGGATTGGGAAGTAGTCCCCTGGACTTGTCAATGGAGAAATCATTGGGGGCTTCAAGGAGATCAGTTTCACGAGAGTAGTGGGGCAGAAACCAGATCGCAGTGTAGATGGGAGGGGAGAAATGGGGGGCAAGTCAAGAAATTGATGGCAAAGGGAAAGAAGGGAGGGGTGGATAGGAGGACAGGAGAATGGAATGGAGGAGAGCATTTCCTTGTGGCTCTTTAATATGGCTGGGAGGGGCCAAAAGAGAAGGAGAGCGTGAAGATGTAGGAAGAGGGGGTGGCATCCCGAGCCCAAGGAGGACTGGCGCCTGTCTTCAGCTCCCACCAGCTGGATGGTCCCTCCCTCTAGCTTTCCACGTAGGCTGTGGAAGTTGCCCCTTGCCTCCTTGGATCAGCTGCCCTTGATTCGTTCGTCCTTTTCTTATTTCTCAGCACATCTGGGTCATACGTTATGTGAAGACAAACAAATCACCACTGATGCTTAATTTTCTTGAAAAATCCCCCAGGCAGGTACCATTTTGGAGAACTACCTATTGTGCCTCAGCAAGCCAAAGTAGCCCATTTTTCCTCTCTCATTGGGAGAGATTGCTGTTTCTTGGAGAACCTGATGAAGAGGGTGACTCGCGCTTAGGAATAACGTTGCTTGAAAAGTGCAAAAGGTGAGGTAGTTTGGCTCTGAGGGGCCTCTGAGGCCTGAGACTTCCTGAGAGATGGCAGACTCACAGCTCCCATTTCCCTCTGACCCTGGGCTATGAGCTCATCAAATGAGATGGTAAATAAAGTCACTGACATGGTTTAAAGGATAATTTTGTTCTCTCTTGTTCACTCAGAGCAAATTGAATGGAATTTGCATACAACATATGGATGAACCATCCATACGATGGGGCTTGACCATATCCTCATGGTTCCCCTTCCCTTTTCTACTTCTGGCCCCTTTAGCTCTGCAGACTTAACCCCACACCATCAGTCCACCCAGTCGGTCCACTGGACGTCTCTTCCTCTTTCGCATCTGGTCGTTGTCGTCACCTTGTTCTCCACTACCGCCTCCTGCAGTAGCTGTTAGGTCCAGAGAGGTTGGTTCACTGTGAGCAAGTAACTGCCAACTCCATGGACAGGTGGAAGTGACTTGGCAGCCGGGATGCGCCCACCCTGAGTTCATTATACCCATGAGGGTCAAGGAGAATGGGGATGCAGCTGGTCTGCAGAGCCCCGGCAGTTCTGAGACACATGTTCCTGGATCCACACGTTGTTCCGTACCCAGCCTTGCCTTTCTTTTTTCTCTCTCTTGACTCCATCCAGGTTTCTTCTCTCCTTGTCCCTTTGGGGAGGGAGGCCAGTACCAGTCCAGGTGTAGTCCCCCAAAGCTTCCTACTTCCAAGCGTTACGTAGGCTTGTATATCCACTTGCTTGGGTTGCCCTGGCATTCGTGCCAACAAGTTGAGTGGTTTAAGCCCTAGGCTCTCTTTTCTGGCAAGAATGTGCCTAAAAATCTCCACCTCTGGTTTGGTGGCCCCTAAAAATTCCCAGTCAGTTTTGGTGAGGGGACACTTGGTGACAGTGTTGTCTTTCAAAATGAGTAGTTCCGTTACCGACGATACTTTGCTCCCCATACATTATTTATAAGGTTTCCCTGTTTGTATGTGCAAACTATTTGTGTGTATATTTTGAGAAATACATTGTACAGGCCTCTTTTTTATTTCTTCCACACACCCTAGAGATGTCATAGAGGTGGTAAATGTGTCCAACTTTTTGAGAAATTGGAACAATCAAGACTTACCTGTATGGAATGCTGTTAACGATGTCAATTCCCGTGACAGTACCTTTCATCTGACACACTTAGGGACTGTTAACAGATTAAAAGTAGTAAAAGACGCGGATAGAGAGAATTTTCATTATCTTGTGCACTGAAATCTTGGATTTTCGTTGGTTTGAATGGGCCTGAAAATGTATTTTTTTTAGTAGGGACATAGAAGCCTCTAGCGGTATTCTTAATAAAGCAAGGTGAGTTATAAGCAATCATCTGATGGAGGGTAAATGTACCACAGTCCAGTTTAAGAAAAATACAATATAAAAGTCTTACCATGGAAGAAAATCTTAATATGATCTTCTTTAAAAAAAAAAAAAAAGCTTCAAGAAACATAAAGACATGACACCATATTCAGTTTAAAGTCAGTGACTTGTAAGCAAGGCAAAGCAAAGACAGTCTGATTAAGGCCGTTGCATTGTTCTGGCATTTTTTAGGTCTCACCCATTTCTGTGGCCTTTTTAGAACCTAAGCTTCTAGGGCACAGGGAACTTCATCTTGATGTAGGGCTGAGCAAATGCACGGAGCATTTCTCAATAAGTAGGCATTAAATTCTTAGTCCAGAAGGGGCCTTGAGATGCCCTCTCTTTACTCCTTGGTAGAACTGTTTTAACCATCCCCCGAAAACAGATTTTTTTCTTTAAATCTCAAAATTCAGAGAGTCCACAATCAGAACTTCCTTCTCATGTTGCCATGTGGTCTGCTGTGGGCATCTGTCGAATGGTGTGAACTCTGCGTGGGGAGTCTGGCCTACCCTCGAGGCCCATGGTTTGGGCTGCGGTGGTGCCATGCTGTGCTCAGGGGCCTTCTTTTTTGGAAGTCTGGGCTCCAGTGAGCCTTGGTCATGCTCTTTTATGGAACCTTGGGTGCTAGACCACTCTGACCCTCAGTCTCATTTGCAGGTTCTGGGGAGGATTAAATGAGCTCATGTGATATCCAGGTGACTGAGGCAGAGTCGGCTCAGGATGAATCTTTGCTTGGTTTTCATTAGCTGCGGAGAAGACGATGACAGCTTGGTGCCTCTCCAACTTTAATATGGGTATGCCTCTCTTGTGGATCTTGTTAAATGCAGGCTGGTATTCAGTAGTTCTGGGTGGGGCCTGGATTCTGTGCTTCTAACAAGCTCCTAGGTGACGGTGAAGCTGAGGGCAAGGGTTTGGCACCTGCGTTTCTCCCTTTCCGGAAGAGCAGGATGTCTGCCGCACCCCCACCTGAGAGGAGCAAACATCCGCAACGTGACTACTAGGAACCAGCTTCCCTCACAGGCAAGGGACCTGTACCACTGCTCCCAACCATTCTGTCTGAGGCGCAGCAAGCCAAAACACTGAAATGCTGAGGTTTGCAGCAAAGAGGAGGTTTATTCACAGGGCAGCCAAGCGAGGACGTGACGTGACAATAGGTCTCAAATCTGCCTCCCCAAAGGCAAGGGGCTTTGGGTATCTGTGGGATAAAGAATAAAGAAGCAGGGCAGTATGAGGCATGGGGAGCGTGAGGAAAGGTGATTGGAAAAAGGTGTGCTCATCATTGTTCTGAGCTGGCGTAACTAGGCTACAGGCCTCTGCACATTCTCAGGCTGGAGTTGGGGAAAACAGGAGCAGAATGGAAGATGACAGCGTGTGAAGGAGGTGTGGTGTCCATAGGTTCGGGGTCTGACGTGCTTCCTGCTGAAGCACCGATGCCCGCCAAAGCCGCAAATGGTGTGCTTGGGAAAACAGGAGCAGAATGGAAGATGACAGCGTGTGAAGGAGGTGTGGTGTCCATAGGTTCGGGGTCTGACGTGCTTCCTGCTGAAGCACCGACGCCCGCCAAAGCCGTAAATGGGGTGCTGGGGAAAACAGGAGCAAAATGGAAGATGACAGCGTGTGAAGGAGGTGTGGTGTCCATAGGTTCGGGGTCTGACGTGCTTCCTGCTGAAGCACCGATGCCCGCCAAAGCCGTAAATGGGGTGCTGGGGAAAACAGGAGCAGAATGGAAGAGGACAGCGTGTGAAGGAGGTGTGGTGTCCATAGCTTCCATATTAGAGGTACTGCCTGCCTGATCTGAGAGCAGAGAGTGAAAGTGGGAGAGCCTCTTCCTAGATTCTAACTCCTCTGAATTTATAGCACTGGCTCTGCCTGGCTTTATGACATATCCATTGTACGTGTCACAGAGAAAGAGCGGGCGGGGCAGGGGGTGAGGCAGGGGTCACATGCAAGCCCAGCTGGTGGCTTAACCCCGGCCCAAAGGCAAAGGGTGGGGCCCCTTCTGGACTTTCTAGTGGCTGGGACGTCTGGCTGTGGGTGGCAGGTGTTTGGCACCAGCTGGGCCACCATGTGGAGACTGTTGGGGACTGTGGAAGCCTCCTCCAGAGCTCACCCTTCCTGGGGACTGGCTCTGCAGACCCCTCAGCCCTGCGTATGTATCGGCCAGGCCTTCCCCACCATGGGGCCCAGAGGCCAGAGCCTGCTCAGACCCAAGGGCAGGAGGCAGCCAGAGCTTACCAGGGTGTGGGCCACCTCGTCCGGAGACCTCCCCAGCTCCTCTGCGAGACCTGGATACAGGATCGCCTTCTCCAGGGCTGCTCAGCTGCCAGCATCACCATGAGCCAGGTGGCCAAGGTTTCTGAGCAGGAGATGCAGAGCCCTGATCCGACTGGATGCTGCAGCCCATGATGTCCCTTCCTGGCAGATAGGTTCTTTCTTCACTTCTTGTTTGAAATTTGGTAAAAGAACATTTAACCCTTGGCCTGTCCTTCAGGGTATATAGATGGTAGTGGCTTAGCCGGGATTCGATCCAAGCCTGTGTGATTCCAGAGCTTGTGCTCTGGACTGTGGTGCCTCCTTATCGTATATGCTTCATGTGTTACTTGTTTTTTTTTTTCTTGTAGTCCTTATGGTACTTAGCCCTAAGTGCCATACCTGTAACGAACAGCTACACTGCCCTGTAGGAGGTCTTCTTTTGTTCAACGCCTGAATTGGTCATCCACCACACTGTGTTCTAATCTCAGAAGATACAGGTCAGGGACCACCAGTTGTCAGCATGGCACCATTCCATTTTTCGAATTGAGGCTTGAAGCCCGTATTTTCCCTTTGTCTAGTTTGAAGGATCCAGATATGTAAAGATGATATTCTAGATAAATCATGGGCTATCCTGAAAGAAATTCACCAGTGAATTGTTCCGTATGGATTAGAAGCCAGCTTCTCTGGCCTTCCTGGAGTATATCCAGTAAGGCGTCTCATTCATGTCTAGAAAGCAACTATATCATTTATTGCAACTTCAGCGTGGAGTGATGTGTTGGTATAAAGTACGATCAACACAATTTGGTCATTGTGAGTATGACAGCTGGGTCCACTCTTTACTACACATATGTAACTCTAGGGATTCTTATGCCCAAGGGAGGAGACGTACTCTTGGCTGTCTAGGACAAGGGAAGCATGTGTTGTTATTCAGGAGCTGGAAGCTTCAGCATGACAGGTAGGAATTGAACAATCGTGGTCTATACATCACTTGACCTTGCTTAAAACTTGTTTCTTTGGCTTGCTTCATTGGAGTGTTTTCTCCCTCCTGGGCTGACATTGTCTGTTATGTATGACGCATGAGACATATAGAAGTTTCAGAACCCAAAATCATATAGATCAGTAAAAATGTATATATATATATATATATATATATATATATATATATATATATATATATAAATCTATTGAAACTCACACTGGGCTTAATTCATACATTCCAAAATCAGTTTGACCCTCTGGTCATGAGATTCTTTTTATGGTATGTCCCAGCAAATCTGGGCTTCCATCCCCAATAAATTTTGGGGTTGAAGGACACAAAAGCTTTTGCTCAGACCTAAATTCTGTCTGAAAAAAAGGGAAATATTATAAGCCCTTTGTAACCTCTCCAAGAGCAGAAATGATTTACAGCTGTGGCATTGAACCATAATTCCTCGATCTCATTTGAGAAGAGTTCAGTTAGAAACAGTGTCTTGATTTTTGTTTCTTTTGTTTCTTCCCTGTTTTCTTGTCTTGCTTGCCAACAATCCATTGTAATTCATGAGTTAGTATGGCAGCAGGCTGAGTGTTCCCTGGAGCTCATTAAATGAAGTGTTTTTCCAAAAATGACGTTTGTCTCCTTGTTTTCAGCCCCTCTTCTTTCCTCTGCCCTTGACTATAACCAGAGCTCAGCAAAAGCTGAGTGACTTTGTGCAGACCTTACTTAGGCTCAGCCTTTTTTTCTTCATTATTTTATTCATGGCTCCTCCATTTCATTGTTTGCCTTCTCGAAATGTGTTGAAATCTTTCTGTGGTTGATGACTTCCAAAATATCTTGGCTTTTATTGGTTGATTAATTTTGATATTTCTACAGTTTTATTTAGATATGGTTTCAGGAGGAACAGAAAGTAAATATATTTCCTAGTCTGCCATCTTGAGCTGAAAATCCCTGTGGATTTTAGCATCCCATGTTCCCATGGGAAAACACCCAACCATGGCCTTAATAGATGTAACACTCAAAATTTCAGCTTTTCTTGAGCAATCACTAAGGATTTCATATGTGGTCATTTCTAATGGGGAAATTATAACTATCTCATGACGTTGATTTGAGGATTAAATTAGATAATGAACATGAAAATGCTTTGTAAGATTTAAAAATCTGTAAAACTGTTTTTTGTTATTATTTGATTTGTTGCTATTTCAACTTCACTTGACAGTTGTTTATGACCTTGCCTATGTGAGAAAATGCTCTCTGGGTTATTTTTTTGAAAGCCAGAATGTATTTTTCAACAGCTCAATGGAACTGGCATCATTTGTGAAGGTTAAGGGTGAAGGGGTAAAGGTTTCTTGACACCTATCACTTTATAGTGTTTTCAGGAACTAACTGACTCATGTATTCCTCTTCCAAATTTGGTTGAGGACCTCCTACCAGCCACATGCTTTACGTCAGGTGTTGGAAAGCATTTTCTGGATTTTAAAGATCTTAGGCTTTGTGGGCCATATAGAGTTTCTGTAGCTTCTCCTCCTCTTTCCTCTTCAACAAGCTTTCTAAACGTGAGAACCATTATTAGCTCACAGTCCCACAGATCCAGGCTGAGAGCCTGATTTGATTCGTGGCCATTATTTGTCAATTCCTGCTCTGCGTCTTCACTGAGGAGGGGGACCACGTTTGAGTAATCAGTTCTTTGAATCAACTGTTGGTCTTCTGGGCCTTGTCCTTGCTCTCCTACAGTCTCTAATCAGCATGGCATCCAGACAGATCTTGTTAAAACATAAGTCAGATCATGTCACTCAAATTTCTTCAATGGCTTCTTCACAGAAAATGCAAAGTCCTCAGAGTGCCTCCACAGACCTAGAAATCTGGGTGTCTGTTTCCTCTCTGACTGTTTCCTTCTCCTCTCCAATTTGCTCGCTCTGTTTTCCACACGCTGACATCCTTTCTGCTCCTTGGATACTCCAAGCCTACTCTTGCCTCATTGACTTTCTGCCACAGGCCAGCCGCAGAAAGAGGATTTCACCGCCCAGGGTCAGAAGGGAAGGGGTAAGGAACTGAAGTAGCACCGACGAATGGGGTCAGAAGCCCATGGGTCAGAAGGCTGCAATGAGAAGCCTAGTCACCGCAACAAAGAATAGACCCCCGCTCGCCGAAACTAGAGAAAGCTTGCATGCAGCAATGAAGACCCAATGCAGCCAAAAATAAATAAATAAAAAATAAAGTATAGAATCTTAAAAAAAATCTATAAAGAATATTACAAGAATAGAATCACAGGCCAGTTTCTCCTTTGAACATGCATGCAAAATGTGTAAAGAGAAGCACAAACTATATCCATGATATGTAAAACAATCATATATCAGAATCAAAGTAGCTGTATTCTTCTGGCAATGCAAGGTTGCTTTAATGTCCAAACGTGAAACTGATCCCAGGAATGAATTAGAGTGGGAGAAAAGTCATTTAAAACAGAAATCTTGGGACTTCCCTGGTGGTCCAGTGTTTAGAACATGGCACGTTCACTGCTGGGGCCCTGGGGTCCAATCCCAGGTCAGGGAACTAAGATCCTGCAAGACATGAGGCAGGGCCCCGAAAAAAAAAAGGAAAGAAAGAAGTCTTAACCAGGAGAAGCACAAGATCAAATAAACATAACAGATAACACCTTATGAAAAGTAGGTGAAGATTATGGAATATTCTAAAATTTAAAACAAAAAGAAACTTTTAAAGATTCAAAAGGATGTGACAAATATTGTACATAGGCCAAAATAAAATGAAATAAAATATACAAATGATGGGAGCCCAAAATTCCAGATGCCCAAGTCCTGTCTCTGAAGATTCTCATTCAATGGGTTCAGGATTTCCTCCTTATTGAAAAACCTACAGGTGATTCTGGTACGATTCCCAGACACAATGTAAAGCTTCTCTTTTACAGGAAAGAATACCAGATTATTTTGTTATCTTATAGTTATACTAACAGGTTGTACTATTGACGGATAAGTCTGCTGTGAAAATGCACCCCCACTAGGGATAAAAAAGGAACTAGTAGTCTCTACTGCTACTTGGTGGCAGCACGCATGTATTGCAAGGGCAATTATTGTAGCAATCCAAATTAGTGGAACATTTTAGAATTGGAAGACGACATACAGATCATCTAGTCAAGCTTCCAACTATTATAGTTTTGAAAACTAAGGCCCATATAAATGAAATGATTTATCTCCAAAGAGCATTAGTGAAAGTATGAAATAAAAAATATCTCTGAACTTTGAATTTAGTGCTGTTTTTATTAATCTCAAGTATTAGCTTAAACTTCAGTGTGACAGATTTGGGATTGAATTCCTGCTCAGGTTTACTGATTGCGTGTCTTTTAGTAAGTTACTAAAACACTTTTTTTTTAAATAGACATATTTAATTATTTATCTTTGGCTGCCTAGGCTCTTCGTTGCTGTGCACGGGCTTTCCCTAGTTGCGGTGGGCGGGGGATACTCTTTGTTGCAGTACGCGGGCTTCTCATTGTGGTGGCTTCTCGTTGTTGCTGAGCACGGGGTCTAGGTGCGTGGGCTTCAGTAGTTGTGGTTCACGGGCTCTAGCACGCAGGCTCAGTAGTTGTGGCACGTGGACTTAGTTGCTCCGCGCCATGTGGGATCTTCCCGGACCAGGGCTCAAACGTGTGTCCCGTGCACTGGCAGGTGGATCCTTAACCAGTGCACCAACAGGGAAGCCCTACTAATACACTTTTAACTTTGCTTTTCACGTATGTAAAATGGTGAGCCTTGACTGATATAGAATATGAGATAACCTAGCACTGTTCTTAACACATATATGTAGTTAAAACTTTTTGGCTCTCATCCCTCTTAAACAGCCTCTATCCTCTTAATAATGAATGTGTCTTTCAGCTAGCAGAGCACCCCAGAGCTGACCACATTCTGGCAAGAGATATAGGATTCTTTTTCTTACTGGGGGTTCTTTATACCTGATAGTTGAAGTGCACTTAAACATGAACAACTCTTGTTTATACTGTAGTAATGGATTTGATGGACGAATTTTAGAAAGTAATATGCAGGAATTGAGCTGCCTTACCCTCAAGAAATATAATTCGATAGTGGTGGCTAGAACGATAAACAGTGTTTGGACAGGGAGTCCATATTGGATGTGAACTTCCTGTACTCCCATTCGTCTATTAAGAATAAAGAGAATCCTTTCAAAATGTGTTTTAAAGGGCAGTTATTTCTTTCTGCCTCATTTAAGTTACCTGCAAGAAAAAGACAATCTCCTGCATCCTTGTTTAATAGGCTTTTAATATAAAGCAGATAATTTTTTGCAACATTTCCCAAACTTTTCATTATCGAATTGGCTGAGGCTTCTCAACGATTATCATTTCACAACAATATCTCCATCTTCAGCTTCTTTCAATGAATTGGCCTAATAGATGTGCCATTAAAACAGAGCTTCACTCTCAACGTATTTTTAATTTTGTATTCAAACAGTATGAAGGATTCAGCCATAACAGTGAGTGGATTTCTGATACATGTTACATGATGGATGCAACTAAGTGAAAGAAGGCTACATATTGTATGGTTCCATTTATATGAAATGTCCAGCAGTGGCAAATCCATACACACAGAAAAGATTCTACATTCGTGGTTGCCAGGGGTTTGGAAGAGAGGGAACTAGGGAATGACTCCTTAAAATGGGTGTAGGTTTCCTCTTGGTTGATGAAGATGTTTTGCAGCTCGGCAGTGGTGATAGTTGCACAACATTGTGACAGTAGTAAATTCCACTGAGTGGTACAGTGAATTGTAAAATGATCCAAATGGTGAATTTTGTGTTATGTTCATTTTACTACAATAAAAAGGAGAAAGAATTCGGGAAAGACTTAGAGTTTGGGAAACTAAGGTGAACTGGTCAAGAAAAAGACAGCTCTATTGTTCAGTTTTCTCTGAGCTCTCCCAGTGCATTAATCCTCAGCAAAAAGTAGGCTGAACTTGTAGATGATAGTCATTCAACACAGTCCAGGGAAAAGTAAATAAAGTAAAACCCAACTCTTCTTCTTTAGCACATGTATGAAAGGTTAACTTGCTGCTCAGCCACGTGGACCTTCATGAAGACGTTTCACTTTAGGTGTCCTCTACTTCAGTACTTTACTCACAGCTCATTCACACATGTAGGCAACAGCATTCCTTAATTCGATGGAATCTGCAGCACTGGTTGTGATCAGTCTCATGAAAAGAAAAGGAAAGGTGGCGCGGAAGCCAAGGGAAGAGATTTTCAAGACAGAGACGTTGTTTAAGATCTAACTCGGCTTGGCGGTCACAAAGATAAGGATTGGGAAGTAGTCCCCTGGACTTGTCAACGGAGAAATCATTGGGGGCTTCAAGGAGATCAGTTTCACGAGAGTAGTGGGGCAGAAACCAGATCGCAGTGTAGATGGGAGGGGAGAAATGGGGGGCAAGTCAAGAAATTGATGGCAAAGGGAAAGAAGGGAGGGGTGGATAGGAGGACAGGAGAATGGAATGGAGGAGAGCATTTCCTTGTGGCTCTTTAATATGGCTGGGAGGGGCCAAAAGAGAAGGAGAGCGTGAAGATGTAGGAAGAGGGGGTGGCATCCCGAGCCCAAGGAGGACTGGCGCCTGTCTTCAGCTCCCACCAGCTGGATGGTCCCTCCCTCTAGCTTTCCACGTAGGCTGTGGAAGTTGCCCCTTGCCTCCTTGGATCAGCTGCCCTTGATTCGTTCGTCCTTTTCTTATTTCTCAGCACATCTGGGTCATACGTTATGTGAAGACAAACAAATCACCACTGATGCTTAATTTTCTTGAAAAATCCCCCAGGCAGGTACCATTTTGGAGAACTACCTATTGTGCCTCAGCAAGCCAAAGTAGTCCATTTTTCCTCTCTCATTGGGAGAGATTGCTGTTTCTTGGAGAACCTGATGAAGAGGGTGACTCGCGCTTAGGAATAACGTTGCTTGAAAAGTGCAAAAGGTGAGGTAGTTTGGCTCTGAGGGGCCTCTGAGGCCTGAGACTTCCTGAGAGATGGCAGACTCACAGCTCCCATTTCCCTCTGACCCTGGGCTATGAGCTCATCAAATGAGATGGTAAATAAAGTCACTGACATGGTTTAAAGGATAATTTTGTTCTCTCTTGTTCACTCAGAGCAAATTGAATGGAATTTGCATACAACATATGGATGAACCATCCATACGATGGGGCTTGACCATATCCTCATGGTTCCCCTTCCCTTTTCTACATCTGGCCCCTTTAGCTCTGCAGACTTAACCCCACACCATCAGTCCACCCAGTCGGGCCACTGGACATCTCTTCCTCTTTCGCACCTGGTCGTTGTCGTCACCTTGTTCTCCACTACCGCCTCCTGCAGTAGCTGTTAGGTCCAGAGAGGTTGGTTCACTGTGAGCAAGTAACTGTCAACTCCATGGACAGGTGGAAGTGACTTGGCAGCCGGGATGCGCCCACCCTGAGTTCATTATACCCATGAGGGTCAAGGAGAATGGGGATGCAGCTGGTCTGCAGAGCCCCGGCAGTTCTGAGCACATGTTCCTGGATCCACACGTTGCTCCGTACCCAGCCTTGCCTTTCTTTTTTCTCTCTCTTGACTCCATCCAGGTTTCTGCTCTCCTTGTCCCTTTGGGGAGGGAGGCCAGTACCAGTCCAGGTGTAGTCCCCCAAAGCTTCCTACTTCCAAGCGTTACATAGGCTTGTATATCCACTTGCTTGGGTTGCCCTGGCATTCGTGCCAACAAGTTGAGTGGTTTAAGCCCTAGGCTCTCTTTTCTGGCAAGAATGTGCCTAAAAATCTCCACCTCTGGTTTGGTGGCCCCTAAAAATTCCCAGTCAGTTTTGGTGAGGGGACACTTGGTGACAGTGTTGTCTTTCGAAATGAGTAGTTCCGTTACCGACGATACTTTGCTCCCCATACATTATTTATAAGGTTTCCCTGTTTGTATGTGCAAACTATTTGTGTGTATATTTTGAGAAATACATTGTACAGGCCTCTTTTTTATTTCTTCCACACACCCTAGAGATGTCATAGAGGCGGTAAATGTGTCCAACTTTTTGAGAAATTGGAACAATCAAGACTTACCTGTATGGAATGCTGTTAACGATGTCAATTCCCGCGACAGTACCTTTCATCTGACACACTTAGGGACTGTTAACAGATTAAAAGTAGTAAAAGACGCGGATAGAGAGAATTTTCATTATCTTGTGCACTGAAATCTTGGATTTTCGTTGGTTTGAATGGGCCTGAAAATGTATTTTGTTTAGTAGGGACATAGAAGCCTCTAGCGGTATTCTTAATAAAGCAAGGTGAGTTATAAGCAATCATCTGATGGAGGGTAAATGTACCACAGTCCAGTTTAAGAAAAATACAATATAAAAGTCTTACCATGGAAGAAAATCTTTATATGATCTTTTGTAAAAAAAAAAAAAAAAGCTTCAAGAAACATAAAGACATGACACCATATTCAGTTTAAAGTCAGTGACTTGTAAGCAAGGCAAAGCAAAGACTGTCTGATTAAGGCCATTGCATTGTTGTGGCATTTTTCAGGTCTCACCCATTTCTGTGGCCTTTTTAGAACCTAAGCTTCTAGGGCACAGGGAACTTCATCTTGACATAGGGCTGAGCAAATGCACGGAGCATTTCTCAATAAGTAGGCATTAAATTCTTAGTCCAGAAGGGGCCTTGAGATGCCCTCTCTTTACTCCTTGGTAGAACTGTTTTAACCATCCCCCGAAAACAGGTTTTTTTCTTTAAATCTCAAAATTCAGAGATTCCACAATCAGAACTTCCTTCTCATATTGCCATGTGGTCTGCTGTGGGCATCTGTCGAATGGTGTGAACTCTGCGTGGGGAGTCTGGCCTACCCTCGAGGCCCATGGTTTGGGCTGCGGTGGTGCCATGCTGTGCTCAGGGGCCTTCTTTTTTGGAAGTCTGGGCTCCAGTGAGCCTTGGCCATGCTCTTTTATGGAACCTTGGGTGCTAGACCACTCTGACCCTCAGTCTCATTTGCAGGTTCTGGGGAGGATTAAATGAGCTCATGTGATATCCAGGTGACTGAGGCAGAGTCGGCTTGGGATGAATCTTTGCTTCGTTTTCATTAGCTGCGGAGAAGACGATGACAGCTTGCTGCCTCTCCAACTTTAATATGGGTATGCCTCTCTTGGGGATCTTATTAAATGCAGGCTGGTATTCAGTAGTTCTGGGTGGGGCCTGGATTCTGTGCTTCTAACAAGCTCCTAGGTGACGGTGATGCTGAGGGCAAGGGTTTGGCACCTGCGTTTCTCCCTTTCCGGAAGAGCAGGATGTCTGCCGCACCCCCACCCAAGAGGAGCAAACATCTGCAACGTGACTACAAGGAACCAGATTCCCTCACAGGCAAGGGACCTGTACCACTGCTCCCAACCATCCTGTCTGAGGCGCAGCAAGCCAAAACACTGAAATGCTGAGGTTTGCAGCAAAGAGGAGGTTTATTCACAGGGCAGCCAAGCGAGGACGTGACGTGACAATAGGTCTCAAATCTGCCTCCCCAAAGGCAAGGGGCTTTGGGTATCTGTGGGATAAAGAATAAAGAAGCAGGGCAGTATGAGGCATGGGGAGCGTGAGGAAAGGTGATTGGAAAAAGGTGTGCTCATCATTGTTCTGAGCTGGCGTAACTAGGCTACAGGCCTCTGCACATTCTCAGGCTGAGTTGGGGAAAACAGGAGCAGAATGGAAGATGACAGCGTGTGAAGGAGGTGTGGTGTCCATAGGTTCGGGGTCTGACGTGCTTCCTGCTGAAGCACCGATGCCCATCAAAGCCGTAAATGGGGTGCTGGGGAAAACAGGAGCAGAATGGAAGATGACAGCGTGTGAGGGAGGTGTGGTGTCCATAGGTTCGGGGTCTGACGTGCTTCCTGCTGAAGAACCGACACCCGCCAAAGCCGTAAATGGGGTGCTGGGGAAAACAGGAGCAGAATGGAAGATGACAGCGTATGAAGGAGGTGTGGTGTCCATAGGTTCGGGGTCTGACGTGCTTCCTGCTGAAGCACCGACGCCCGCCAAAGCCGTAAATGGGGTGCTGGGGAAAACAGGAGCAGAATGGAAGATGACAGCGTATGAAGGAGGTGTGGTGTCCATAGGTTCGGGGGCTGACGTGCTTCCTGCTGAAGCACCGATGCCCGCCAAAGCCATAAATGGGGTGCTGGGGAAAACAGGAGCAGAATGGAAGAGGACAGCGTGTGAAGGAGGTGTGGTGTCCATAGCTTCCATATTAGAGGTACTGCCTGCCTGATCTGAGAGCAGAGAGTGAAAGTGGGAGAGCCTCTTCCTAGATTCTAACTCCTCTGAATTTATAGCACTGGCTCTGCCTGGCTTTATGACATATCCATTGTACGTGTCACAGAGAAAGAGCGGGCGGGGCAGGGGGTGAGGCAGGGGTCACATGCAAGCCCAGCTGGTGGCTTAACCCCGGCCCAAAGGCAAAGGGCGGGGCCCCTTCTGGACTTTCTAGTGGCTGGGACGTCTGGCTGTGGGTGGCAGGTGTTTGGCACCAGCTGGGCCACCATGCGGAGACTGTTGGGGACTGTGGAAGCCTCCTCCAGAGCTCACCCTTCCTGGGGACTGGCTCTGCAGGCCCCTCAGCCCTACGTATGTATCGGCCAGGCCTTCCCCACCACGGGGCCCAGAGGCCAGAGCCTGCTCAGACCTGAGGGCAGGAGGCAGCCAGAGCTTACCAGGGTGTGGGCCACCTCGTCCGGAGACCTCCCCAGCTCCTCTGCGAGACCTGGAGACAGGATCGCCTTCTCCAGGGCTGCTCAGCTGCCAGCATCACCATGAGCCAGGTGGCCAAGGTTTCTGAGCAGGAGATGCAGAGCCCTGATCCGACTGGATGCTGCAGCCCACGATGTCCCTTCCTGGCAGATAGGTTCTTTCTTCACTTCTTGTTTGAAATTTGGTAAAAGAACATTTAACCCTTGGCCTGTCCTTCAGGGTATATAGATGGTAGTGGCTTAGCCGGGATTCGATCCAAGCCTGTGTGATTCCAGAGCTTGTGCTCTGGACTGTGGTGCCTCCTTATCGTATATGCTTCATGTGTTACTTGTTTTTTTTTTCTTGTAGTCCTTATGGTACTTAGCCCTAAGTGCCATACCTGTAACGAACAGCTACATTGCCCTGTAGGAGGTCTTCTTTTGTTCAACGCCTGAATTGGTCATCCACCACACTGTGTTCTAATCTCAGAAGATACAGGTCAGGGACCATCAGTTGTCAGCATGG
Source organism: Orcinus orca (assembly GCF_937001465.1). NCBI lineage: Eukaryota > Metazoa > Chordata > Mammalia > Artiodactyla > Delphinidae > Orcinus > Orcinus orca. The sequence goes on from NC_064570.1 coordinate 91,434,466, forward strand.
CACCATTCCATATTTCGAATTGAGGCTTGAAGCTCGTATTTTCCCTTTGTCTAGTTTGAAGGATCCAGATATGTAAAGATGATATTCTAGATAAATCATGGGCTATCCTGAAAGAAATTCAAAAGTGAATTGTTCCGTATGGATTAGAAGCCAGCTTCTCTGGCCTTCCTGGAGTATATCCAGTAAGGCGTCTCATTCATGTCTAGAAAGCAACTATATCATTTATTGCAACTTCAGCGTGGAGCGATGTGTTGGTATAAAGTACGATCAACACAATTTGGTCATTGTGAGTATGACAGCTGGGTCCACTCTTTACTACACATATGTAACTCTAGGGATTCTTATGCCCAAGGGAGGAGACGTACTCTTGGCTGTCTAGGACAAGGGAAGCATGTGTTGTTATTCAGGAGCTGGAAGCTTCAGCATGACAGGTAGGAATAGAACAATCGTGGTCTATACATCACTTGACCTTGCTTAAAACTTGTTTCTTTGGCTTGCTTCATTGGAGTGTTTTCTCCCTCTTGGGCTGACATTGTCTGTTATGTATCACGCATGAGACATATAGAAGTTTCAGAACCCAAACTCATATAGATCAGTAAAAATGTATATATATATATATATATATATATATATAAATCTATTGAAACTCACACTGGGCTTAATTCATATATTCCAAAATCAGTTTGACCCTCTGCTCATGAGATTCTTTTTATGGTATGTCCCAGCGAATCTGGGCTTCCATCCCCAATAAATTTTGGGGTTGAAGGACACAAAAGCTTTTGCTCAGACCTAAATTCTGTCTGAAAAAAAGGGAAATATTATAAGCCCTTTGTAACCTCTCCAAGAGCAGAAATGATTTACAGCTGTGGCATTGAACCATAATTCCTCGATCTCATTTGAGAAGAGTTCAGTTAGAAACAGTGTCTTGATTTTTGTTTCTTTTGTTTCTTCCCTGTTTTCTTGTCTTGCTTACCAACAATCCATTGTAATTCATGAGTTAGTATGGCAGCAGGCTGAGTGTTCCCTGGAGCTCATTAAATGAAGTGTTTTTCCTAAAATGACGTTTGTCTCCTTGTTTTCAGCCCCTCTTCTTTCCTCTGCCCTTGACTATAACCAGAGCTCAGCAAAAGCTGAGTGACTTTGTGCAGACCTTACTTAGGCTCAGCCTTTTTTTCTTCATTATTTTATTCATGGCTCCTCCGTTTCATTGTTTGCCTTCTCGAAATGTGTTGAAATCTTTCTGTGGTTGATGACTTCCAAAATATCTTGGCTTTTATTGGTTGATTAATTTTGGTATTTCTACAGTTTTATTTAGATATGGTTTCAGGAGGAACAGAAAGTAAATATATTTCCTAGTCTGCCATCTTGAGCTGAAAATCCCTGTGGATTTTAGCATCCAATGTTCCCATGGGAAAACACCCAACCATGGCCTTAATAGATGTAACACTCAAGATTTCAGCTTTTCTTGAGCAATCACTAAGGATTTCATATGTGGTCATTTCTAATGGGGAAATTATAACTATCTCATGACGTTGATTTGAGGATTAAATTAGATAATGAACATGAAAATGCTTTGTAAGATTTAAAAATCTGTAAAACTGTTTTTTGTTATTATTTGATTTGTTGCTATTTCAACTTCACTTGACAGTTGTTTATGACCTTGCCTATGTGAGAAAATGCCCTCTGGGTTATTTTTTTGAAAGCCAGAATGTATTTTTCAACAGCTCAATGGAACTGGCATCATTTGTGAAGGTTAAGGGTGAAGGGGTAAATGTTTCTTGACACCTATCACTTTACAGTGTTTTCAGGAACTAACTGACTCATGTATTCCTCTTCCAAATTTGGTTGAGGACCTCCTACCAGCCACATGCTTTACGTCAGGTGTTGGAAAGCATTTTCTGGATTTTAAAGATCTTAGGCTTTGTGGGCCATATAGAGTTTCTGTAGCTTCTCCTCCTCTTTCCTCTTCAACAAGCTTTCTAAACGTGAGAACCATTATTAGCTCACAGTCCCACAGATCCAGGCTGAGAGCCTGATTTGATTCGTGGCCATTATTTGACAATTCCTGCTCTGCGTCTTCACTGAGGAAGGGGACCACGTTTGAGTAATCAGTTCTTTGAATCAACTGTTGGTCTTCTGGGCCTTGTCCTTGCTCTCCTACAGTCTCTAATCAGCGTGGCATCCAGAGAGATCTTGTTAAAACATAAGTCAGATCATGTCACTCAAATTTCTTCAATGGCTTCTTCACAGAAAATGCAAAGTCCTCAGAGTGCCTCCACAGACCTAGAAATCTGGGTGTCTGTTTCCTCTCTGACTGTTTCCTTCTCCTCTCCAATTTGCTCGCTCTGTTTTCCACACGCTGACATCCTTTCTGCTCCTTGGATACTCCAAGCCTACTCTTGCCTCATTGACTTTCTACCACAGGCCAGCCACAGAAAGAGGATTTCACCGCCCAGGGTCAGAAGGGAAGGGGTAAGGAACTGAAGTAGCACCGACGAATGGGGTCAGAAGCCCATGGGTCAGAAGGCTGCAATGAGAAGCCTAGTCACCGCAACAAAGAATAGACCCCCGCTAGCCGAAACTAGAGAAAGCTCGCATGCAGCAATGAACACCCAATGCAGCCAAAAATAAATAAATAAAAAATAAAGTATAGAATCTTAAAAAAAATCTATAAAGAATATTACAAGAATAGAATCACAGGCCAGTTTCTCCTTTGAACATGCATGCAAAATGTGTAAATAGAAGCACAAACCATATCCATGGTATGTAAAACAATCATATATCAGAATCAAAGTAGCTTTATTCTTCTGGCAATGCAAGGTTGCTTTAATGTCCAAACGTGAAACTGATCCCAGGAATGAATTAGAGTGGGAGAAAAGTCATTTAAAACAGAAATCTTGGGACTTCCCTGGTGGTCCAGTGTTTAGAACATGGCGCGTTCACTGCTGGGGCCCTGGGGTCCAATCCCAGGTCAGGGAACTAAGATCCTGCAAGACATGAGGCAGGGCCCCGAAAAAAAAAAAGGAAAGAAAGAAGTCTTAACCAGGAGAAGCACAAGATCGAATAAACATAACAGATAACACCTTATGAAAAGTAGGTGAAGATTATGGAATATTCTAAAATTTAAAACAAAAAGAAACTTTTAAAGATTCAAAAGGATGTGACAAATATTGTACATAGGCCAAAATAAAATGAAATAAAATATACAAATGATGGGAGCCCAAAATTCCAGATGCCCAAGTCCTGTCTCTGAAGATTCTCATTCAATGGGTTCAGGATTTCCTCCTTATTTAAAAACCTACAGGTGATTCTGGTACGATTCCCAGACACAATGTAAAGCTTCTCTTTTACAGGAAAGAATACCAGATTATTTTGTTATCTTATAGTTATACTAACAGGTTGTACTATTGACGGATAAGTCTGCTGTGAAAATGCACCCCCACTAGGGATAAAAAAGGAACTAGTAGTCTCTACTGCTACTTGGTGGCAGCACGCATGTATTGCAAGGGCAATTATTGTAGCAATCCAAATTAGTGGAACATTTTAGAATTGGAAGACGACATACAGATCATCTAGTCAAGCTTCCAACTATTATAGTTTTGAAAACTAAGGCCCATATAAATGAAATGATTTATCTCCAAAGAGCATTAGTGAAAGTATGAAATAAAAAATATCTCTGAACTTTTAATTTAGTGCTGTTTTTATTAATCTCAAGTATTAGCTTAAACTTCAGTGTGACAGATTTGGGATTGAATTCCTGCTCAGGTTTACTGATTGCGTGTCTTTTAGTAAGTTACTAAAACACTTTTTTTTTAAATAGACGTATTTAATTATTTATCTTTGGCTGCCTAGGCTCTTCGTTGCTGTGCACGGGCTTTCCCTAGTTGCGGTGGGCGGGGGATACTCTTTGTTGCAGTACGCGGGCTTCTCATTGTGGTGGCTTCTCGTTGTTGCTGAGCACGGGGTCTAGGTGCGTGGGCTTCAGTAGTTGTGGTTCACGGGCTCTAGCACGCAGGCTCAGTAGTTGTGGCACATGGACTTAGTTGCTCCGCGCCATGTGGGATCTTCCCGGACCAGGGCTCAAACGTGTGTCCCGTGCACTGGCAGGTGGATCCTTAACCAGTGCACCAACAGGGAAGCCCTACTAATACACTTTTAACTTTGCTTTTCACGTATGTAAAATGGTGAGCCTTGACTGATATAGAATATGAGATAACCTAGCACTGTTCTTAACACATATATGTAGTTAAAACTTTTTGGCTCTCATCCCTCTTAAACAGCCTCTATCCTCTTAATAATGAATGTGTCTTTCAGCTAGCAGAGCACCCCAGAGCTGACCACATTCTGGCAAGAGATATAGGATTCTTTTTCTTACTGGGGGTTCTTTATACCTGATAGTTGAAGTGCACTTAAACATGAACAACTCTTGTTTATACTGTAGTAATGGATTTGATGGACGAATTTTAGAAAGTAATATGCAGGAATTGAGCTGCCTTACCCTCAAGAAATATAATTCGATAGTGGTGGCTAGAACGATAAACAGTGTTTGGACAGGGAGTCCATATTGGATGTGAACTTCCTGTACTCCCATTCGTCTATTAAGAATAAAGAGAATCCTTTCAAAATGTGTTTTAAAGGGCAGTTATTTCTTTCTGCCTCATTTAAGTTACCTGCAAGAAAAAGACAATCTCCTGCATCCTTGTTTAATAGGCTTTTAATATAAAGCAGATAATTTTTTGCAACATTTCCCAAACTTTTCATTATCGAATTGGCTGAGGCTTCTCAACGATTATCATTTCACAACAATATCTCCATCTTCAGCTTCTTTCAATGAATTGGCCTAATAGATGTGCCATTAAAACAGAGCTTCACTCTCAACGTATTTTTAATTTTGTATTCAAACAGTATGAAGGATTCAGCCATAACAGTGAGTGGATTTCTGATACATGCTACATGATGGATGCAACTAAGTGAAAGAAGGCTACATATTGTATGGTTCCATTTATATGAAATGTCCAGCAGTGCCAAATCCATACACACAGAAAAGATTCTACATTCGTGGTTGCCAGGGGTTTGGAAGAGAGGGAACTAGGGAATGACTCCTTAAAATGGGTGTAGGTTTCCTCTTGGTTGATGAAGATGTTTTGCAGCTCGGCAGTGGTGATAGTTGCACAACATTGTGACAGTAGTAAATTCCACTGAATGGTACAGTGAATTGTAAAATGATCCAAATGGTGAATTTTGTGTTATGTTCATTTTACTACAATAAAAAGGAGAAAGAATTCGGGAAAGACTTAGAGTTTGGGAAACTAAGGTGAACTGGTCAAGAAAAAGACAGCTCTATTGTTCAGTTTTCTCTCAGCTCTCCCAGTGCATTAATCCTCAGCAAAAAGTAGGCTGAACTTGTAGATGATAGTCATTCAACACAGTCCAGGGAAAAGTAAATAAAGTAAAACCCAACTCTTCTTCTTTAGCACATGTATGAAAGGTTAACTTGCTGCTCAGCCACGTGGACCTTCATGAAGACGTTTCACTTTAGGTGTCCTCTACTTCAGTACTTTACTCACAGCTCATTCACACATGTAGGCAACAGCATTCCTTAATTCGATGGAATCTGCAGCACTGGTCGTGATCAGTCTCATGAAAAGAAAAGGAAAGGTGGCGCGGAAGCCAAGGGAAGAGATTTTCAAGACAGAGACGTTGTTTAAGATCTAACTCGGCTTGGCGGTCACAAAGATAAGGATTGGGAAGTAGTCCCCTGGACTTGTCAACGGAGAAATCATTGGGGGCTTCAAGGAGATCAGTTTCACGAGAGTAGTGGGGCAGAAACCAGATCGCAGTGTAGATGGGAGGGGAGAAATGGGGGGCAAGTCAAGAAATTGATGGCAAAGGGAAAGAAGGGAGGGGTGGATAGGAGGACAGGAGAATGGAATGGAGGAGAGCATTTCCTTGTGGCTCTTTAATATGGCTGGGAGGGGCCAAAAGAGAAGGAGAGCGTGAAGATGTAGGAAGAGGGGGTGGCATCCCGAGCCCAAGGAGGACTGGCGCCTGTCTTCAGCTCCCACCAGCTGGATGGTCCCTCCCTCTAGCTTTCCACGTAGGCTGTGGAAGTTGCCCCTTGCCTCCTTGGATCAGCTGCCCTTGATTCGTTCGTCCTTTTCTTATTTCTCAGCACATCTGGGTCATACGTTATGTGAAGACAAACAAATCACCACTGATGCTTAATTTTCTTGAAAAATCCCCCAGGCAGGTACCATTTTGGAGAACTACCTATTGTGCCTCAGCAAGCCAAAGTAGTCCATTTTTCCTCTCTCATTGGGAGAGATTGCTGTTTCTTGGAGAACCTGATGAAGAGGGTGACTCGCGCTTAGGAATAACGTTGCTTGAAAAGTGCAAAAGGTGAGGTAGTTTGGCTCTGAGGGGCCTCTGAGGCCTGAGACTTCCTGAGAGATGGCAGACTCACAGCTCCCATTTCCCTCTGACCCTGGGCTATGAGCTCATCAAATGAGATGGTAAATAAAGTCACTGACATGGTTTAAAGGATAATTTTGTTCTCTCTTGTTCACTCAGAGCAAATTGAATGGAATTTGCATACAACATATGGATGAACCATCCATACGATGGGGCTTGACCATATCCTCATGGTTCCCCTTCCCTTTTCTACATCTGGCCCCTTTAGCTCTGCAGACTTAACCCCACACCATCAGTCCACCCAGTCGGGCCACTGGACATCTCTTCCTCTTTCGCACCTGGTCGTTGTCGTCACCTTGTTCTCCACTACCGCCTCCTGCAGTAGCTGTTAGGTCCAGAGAGGTTGGTTCACTGTGAGCAAGTAACTGTCAACTCCATGGACAGGTGGAAGTGACTTGGCAGCCGGGATGCGCCCACCCTGAGTTCATTATACCCATGAGGGTCAAGGAGAATGGGGATGCAGCTGGTCTGCAGAGCCCCGGCAGTTCTGAGACACATGTTCCTGGATCCACACGTTGCTCCGTACCCAGCCTTGCCTTTCTTTTTTCTCTCTCTTGACTCCATCCAGGTTTCTGCTCTCCTTGTCCCTTTGGGGAGGGAGGCCAGTACCAGTCCAGGTGTAGTCCCCCAAAGCTTCCTACTTCCAAGCGTTACATAGGCTTGTATATCCACTTGCTTGGGTTGCCCTGGCATTCGTGCCAACAAGTTGAGTGGTTTAAGCCCTAGGCTCTCTTTTCTGGCAAGAATGTGCCTAAAAATCTCCACCTCTGGTTTGGTGGCCCCTAAAAATTCCCAGTCAGTTTTGGTGAGGGGACACTTGGTGACAGTGTTGTCTTTCGAAATGAGTAGTTCCGTTACCGACGATACTTTGCTCCCCATACATTATTTATAAGGTTTCCCTGTTTGTATGTGCAAACTATTTGTGTGTATATTTTGAGAAATACATTGTACAGGCCTCTTTTTTATTTCTTCCACACACCCTAGAGATGTCATAGAGGCGGTAAATGTGTCCAACTTTTTGAGAAATTGGAACAATCAAGACTTACCTGTATGGAATGCTGTTAACGATGTCAATTCCCGCGACAGTACCTTTCATCTGACACACTTAGGGACTGTTAACAGATTAAAAGTAGTAAAAGACGCGGATAGAGAGAATTTTCATTATCTTGTGCACTGAAATCTTGGATTTTCGTTGGTTTGAATGGGCCTGAAAATGTATTTTGTTTAGTAGGGACATAGAAGCCTCTAGCGGTATTCTTAATAAAGCAAGGTGAGTTATAAGCAATCATCTGATGGAGGGTAAATGTACCACAGTCCAGTTTAAGAAAAATACAATATAAAAGTCTTACCATGGAAGAAAATCTTTATATGATCTTTTGTAAAAAAAAAAAAAAAAAGCTTCAAGAAACATAAAGACATGACACCATATTCAGTTTAAAGTCAGTGACTTGTAAGCAAGGCAAAGCAAAGACTGTCTGATTAAGGCCATTGCATTGTTGTGGCATTTTTCAGGTCTCACCCATTTCTGTGGCCTTTTTAGAACCTAAGCTTCTAGGGCACAGGGAACTTCATCTTGACATAGGGCTGAGCAAATGCACGGAGCATTTCTCAATAAGTAGGCATTAAATTCTTAGTCCAGAAGGGGCCTTGAGATGCCCTCTCTTTACTCCTTGGTAGAACTGTTTTAACCATCCCCCGAAAACAGGTTTTTTTCTTTAAATCTCAAAATTCAGAGATTCCACAATCAGAACTTCCTTCTCATATTGCCATGTGGTCTGCTGTGGGCATCTGTCGAATGGTGTGAACTCTGCGTGGGGAGTCTGGCCTACCCTCGAGGCCCATGGTTTGGGCTGCGGTGGTGCCATGCTGTGCTCAGGGGCCTTCTTTTTTGGAAGTCTGGGCTCCAGTGAGCCTTGGCCATGCTCTTTTATGGAACCTTGGGTGCTAGACCACTCTGACCCTCAGTCTCATTTGCAGGTTCTGGGGAGGATTAAATGAGCTCATGTGATATCCAGGTGACTGAGGCAGAGTCAGCTCGGGATGAATCTTTGCTTCGTTTTCATTAGCTGCGGAGAAGACGATGACAGCTTGCTGCCTCTCCAACTTTAATATGGGTATGCCTCTCTTGGGGATCTTATTAAATGCAGGCTGGTATTCAGTAGTTCTGGGTGGGGCCTGGATTCTGTGCTTCTAACAAGCTCCTAGGTGACGGTGATGCTGAGGGCAAGGGTTTGGCACCTGCGTTTCTCCCTTTCCGGAAGAGCAGGATGTCTGCCGCACCCCCACCCGAGAGGAGCAAACATCTGCAACGTGACTACAAGGAACCAGATTCCCTCACAGGCAAGGGACCTGTACCACTGCTCCCAACCATCCTGTCTGAGGCGCAGCAAGCCAAAACACTGAAATGCTGAGGTTTGCAGCAAAGAGGAGGTTTATTCACAGGGCAGCCAAGCGAGGACGTGACGTGACAATAGGTCTCAAATCTGCCTCCCCAAAGGCAAGGGGCTTTGGGTATCTGTGGGATAAAGAATAAAGAAGCAGGGCAGTATGAGGCATGGGGAGCGTGAGGAAAGGTGATTGGAAAAAGGTGTGCTCATCATTGTTCTGAGCTGGCGTAACTAGGCTACAGGCCTCTGCACATTCTCAGGCTGAGTTGGGGAAAACAGGAGCAGAATGGAAGATGACAGCGTGTGAAGGAGGTGTGGTGTCCATAGGTTCGGGGTCTGACGTGCTTCCTGCTGAAGCACCGATGCCCATCAAAGCCGTAAATGGGGTGCTGGGGAAAACAGGAGCAGAATGGAAGATGACAGCGTGTGAGGGAGGTGTGGTGTCCATAGGTTCGGGGTCTGACGTGCTTCCTGCTGAAGAACCGACACCCGCCAAAGCCGTAAATGGGGTGCTGGGGAAAACAGGAGCAGAATGGAAGATGACAGCGTATGAAGGAGGTGTGGTGTCCATAGGTTCGGGGTCTGACGTGCTTCCTGCTGAAGCACCGACGCCCGCCAAAGCCGTAAATGGGGTGCTGGGGAAAACAGGAGCAGAATGGAAGATGACAGCGTATGAAGGAGGTGTGGTGTCCATAGGTTCGGGGGCTGACGTGCTTCCTGCTGAAGCACCGATGCCCGCCAAAGCCGTAAATGGGGTGCTGGGGAAAACAGGAGCAGAATGGAAGAGGACAGCGTGTGAAGGAGGTGTGGTGTCCATAGCTTCCATATTAGAGGTACTGCCTGCCTGATCTGAGAGCAGAGAGTGAAAGTGGGAGAGCCTCTTCCTAGATTCTAACTCCTCTGAATTTATAGCACTGGCTCTGCCTGGCTTTATGACATATCCATTGTACGTGTCACAGAGAAAGAGCGGGCGGGGCAGGGGGTGAGGCAGGGGTCACATGCAAGCCCAGCTGGTGGCTTAACCCCGGCCCAAAGGCAAAGGGCGGGGCCCCTTCTGGACTTTCTAGTGGCTGGGACGTCTGGCTGTGGGTGGCAGGTGTTTGGCACCAGCTGGGCCACCATGCGGAGACTGTTGGGGACTGTGGAAGCCTCCTCCAGAGCTCACCCTTCCTGGGGACTGGCTCTGCAGGCCCCTCAGCCCTGCGTATGTATCGGCCAGGCCTTCCCCACCACGGGGCCCAGAGGCCAGAGCCTGCTCAGACCTGAGGGCAGGAGGCAGCCAGAGCTTACCAGGGTGTGGGCCACCTCGTCCGGAGACCTCCCCAGCTCCTCTGCGAGACCTGGAGACAGGATCGCCTTCTCCAGGGCTGCTCAGCTGCCAGCATCACCATGAGCCAGGTGGCCAAGGTTTCTGAGCAGGAGATGCAGAGCCCTGATCCGACTGGATGCTGCAGCCCACGATGTCCCTTCCTGGCAGATAGGTTCTTTCTTCACTTCTTGTTTGAAATTTGGTAAAAGAACATTTAACCCTTGGCCTGTCCTTCAGGGTATATAGATGGTAGTGGCTTAGCCGGGATTCGATCCAAGCCTGTGTGATTCCAGAGCTTGTGCTCTGGACTGTGGTGCCTCCTTATCGTATATGCTTCATGTGTTACTTGTTTTTTTTTTCTTGTAGTCCTTATGGTACTTAGCCCTAAGTGCCATACCTGTAACGAACAGCTACATTGCCCTGTAGGAGGTCTTCTTTTGTTCAACGCCTGAATTGGTCATCCACCACACTGTGTTCTAATCTCAGAAGATACAGGTCAGGGACCATCAGTTGTCAGCATGGCACCATTCCATATTTCGAATTGAGGCTTGAAGCTCGTATTTTCCCTTTGTCTAGTTTGAAGGATCCAGATATGTAAAGATGATATTCTAGATAAATCATGGGCTATCCTGAAAGAAATTCACCAGTGAATTGTTCCGTATGGATTAGAAGCCAGCTTCTCTGGCCTTCCTGGAGTATATCCAGTAAGGCGTCTCATTCATGTCTAGAAAGCAACTATATCATTTATTGCAACTTCAGCGTGGAGCGATGTGTTGGTATAAAGTACGATCAACACAATTTGGTCATTGTGAGTATGACAGCTGGGTCCACTCTTTACTACACATATGTAACTCTAGGGATTCTTATGCCCAAGGGAGGAGACGTACTCTTGGCTGTCTAGGACAAGGGAAGCATGTGTTGTTATTCAGGAGCTGGAAGCTTCAGCATGACAGGTAGGAATAGAACAATCGTGGTCTATACATCACTTGACCTTGCTTAAAACTTGTTTCTTTGGCTTGCTTCATTGGAGTGTTTTCTCCCTCTTGGGCTGACATTGTCTGTTATGTATCACGCATGAGACATATAGAAGTTTCAGAACCCAAACTCATATAGATCAGTAAAAATGTATATATATATATATATATATATATATATATATATATATATATATATATAAATCTATTGAAACTCACACTGGGCTTAATTCATATATTCCAAAATCAGTTTGACCCTCTGCTCATGAGATTCTTTTTATGGTATGTCCCAGCGAATCTGGGCTTCCATCCCCAATAAATTTTGGGGTTGAAGGACACAAAAGCTTTTGCTCAGACCTAAATTCTGTCTGAAAAAAAGGGAAATATTATAAGCCCTTTGTAACCTCTCCAAGAGCAGAAATGATTTACAGCTGTGGCATTGAACCATAATTCCTCGATCTCATTTGAGAAGAGTTCAGTTAGAAACAGTGTCTTGATTTTTGTTTCTTTTGTTTCTTCCCTGTTTTCTTGTCTTGCTTACCAACAATCCATTGTAATTCATGAGTTAGTATGGCAGCAGGCTGAGTGTTCCCTGGAGCTCATTAAATGAAGTGTTTTTCCTAAAATGACGTTTGTCTCCTTGTTTTCAGCCCCTCTTCTTTCCTCTGCCCTTGACTATAACCAGAGCTCAGCAAAAGCTGAGTGACTTTGTGCAGAACTTACTTAGGCTCAGCCTTTTTTTCTTCATTATTTTATTCATGGCTCCTCCGTTTCATTGTTTGCCTTCTCGAAATGTGTTGAAATCTTTCTGTGGTTGATGACTTCCAAAATATCTTGGCTTTTATTGGTTGATTAATTTTGGTATTTCTACAGTTTTATTTAGATATGGTTTCAGGAGGAACAGAAAGTAAATATATTTCCTAGTCTGCCATCTTGAGCTGAAAATCCCTGTGGATTTTAGCATCCAATGTTCCCATGGGAAAACACCCAACCATGGCCTTAATAGATGTAACACTCAAGATTTCAGCTTTTCTTGAGCAATCACTAAGGATTTCATATGTGGTCATTTCTAATGGGGAAATTATAACTATCTCATGACGTTGATTTGAGGATTAAATTAGATAATGAACATGAAAATGCTTTGTAAGATTTAAAAATCTGTAAAACTGTTTTTTGTTATTATTTGATTTGTTGCTATTTCAACTTCACTTGACAGTTGTTTATGACCTTGCCTATGTGAGAAAATGCCCTCTGGGTTATTTTTTTGAAAGCCAGAATGTATTTTTCAACAGCTCAATGGAACTGGCATCATTTGTGAAGGTTAAGGGTGAAGGGGTAAATGTTTCTTGACACCTATCACTTTACAGTGTTTTCAGGAACTAACTGACTCATGTATTCCTCTTCCAAATTTGGTTGAGGACCTCCTACCAGCCACATGCTTTACGTCAGGTGTTGGAAAGCATTTTCTGGATTTTAAAGATCTTAGGCTTTGTGGGCCATATAGAGTTTCTGTAGCTTCTCCTCCTCTTTCCTCTTCAACAAGCTTTCTAAACGTGAGAACCATTATTAGCTCACAGTCCCACAGATCCAGGCTGAGAGCCTGATTTGATTCGTGGCCATTATTTGCCAATTCCTGCTCTGCATCTTCACTGAGGAGGGGGACCATGTTTGAGTAATCAGTTCTTTGAATCAGCTGTTGGTCTTCTGGGCCTTGTCCTTGCTCTCCTACAGTCTCTAATAAGCGTGGCATCCAGAGAGATCTTGTTAAAACATAAGTCAGATCATGTCACTCAAATTTCTTCAATGGCTTCTTCACAGAAAATGCAAAGTCCTCAGAGTGCCTCCACAGACCTAGAAATCTGGGTGTCTGTTTCCTCTCTGACTGTTTCCTTCTCCTCTCCAATTTGCTCGCTCTGTTTTCCACACGCTGACATCCTTTCTGCTCCTTGGATACTCCATGCCTACTCTTGCCTCATTGACTTTCTGCCGCAGGCCAGCCGCAGAAAGAGGATTTCACTGCCCAGGGTCAGAAGGGAAGGGGTAAGGAACTGAAGTAGCACCGACGAATGGGGTCAGAAGCCCATGGGTCAGAAGGCTGCAATGAGAAGCCTAGTCACCGCAACAAAGAATAGACCCCCGCTCGCCGAAACTAGAGAAAGCTCGCATGCAGCAATGAAGACCCAATGCAGCCAAAAATAAATAAATAAAAAATAAAGTATAGAATCTTAAAAAAAATCTATAAAGAATATTACAAGAATAGAATCACAGGCCAGTTTCTCCTTTGAACATGCATGCAAAATGTGTAAAGAGAAGCACAAACTATATCCATGGTATGTAAAACAATCATATATCAGAATCAAAGTAGCTTTATTCTTCTGGCAATGCAAGGTTGCTTTAATGTCCAAACGTGAAACTGATCCCAGGAATGAATTAGAGTGGGAGAAAAGTCATTTAAAACAGAAATCTTGGGACTTCCCTGGTGGTCCAGTGTTTAGAACATGGCGCGTTCACTGCTGGGGCCCTGGGGTCCAATCCCAGGTCAGGGAACTAAGATCCTGCAAGACATGAGGCAGGGCCCCGAAAAAAAAAAGGAAAGAAAGAAGTCTTAACCAGGAGAAGCACAAGATCGAATAAACATAACAGATAACACCTTATGAAAAGTAGGTGAAGATTATGGAATATTCTAAAATTTAAAACAAAAAGAAACTTTTAAAGATTCAAAAGGATGTGACAAATATTGTACATAGGCCAAAATAAAATGAAATAAAATATACAAATGATGGGAGCCCAAAATTCCAGATGCCCAAGTCCTGTCTCTGAAGATTCTCATTCAATGGGTTCAGGATTTCCTCCTTATTTAAAAACCTACAGGTGATTCTGGTACGATTCCCAGACACAATGTAAAGCTTCTCTTTTACAGGAAAGAATACCAGATTATTTTGTTATCTTATAGTTATACTAACAGGTTGTACTATTGACGGATAAGTCTGCTGTGAAAATGCACCCCCACTAGGGATAAAAAAGGAACTAGTAGTCTCTACTGCTACTTGGTGGCAGCACGCATGTATTGCAAGGGCAATTATTGTAGCAATCCAAATTAGTGGAACATTTTAGAATTGGAAGACGACATACAGATCATCTAGTCAAGCTTCCAACTATTATAGTTGTGAAAACTAAGGCCCATATAAATGAAATGATTTATCTCCAAAGAGCATTAGTGAAAGTATGAAATAAAAAATATCTCTGGTTCATTGCAGCTCTATTTACAATAGCCCGGAGATGGAAACAACCTAAGTTCCCGTCATCGGATGAATGGATAAAGAAGATGTGGCACATATATACAATGGAATATTACTCAGCAATAAAAGGAAACGAAATTGAGCTATTTGTAATGAGGTGGATAGACCTAGAGTCTGTCATACAGAGTGAAGTAAGTCAGAAAGAAAAAGACAAATACCATATGCTAACACATATATATGGAATTTAAGAAAAAAATGTCATGAAGAACCTAGGAGTAAAGCAGGAATAAAGACGCAGACCTCTTAGAGAACGGACTTGAGGTTATGGGGAGGGGGAAGGGTGAGCTGTGACAGGGCGAGAGAGAGTCATGGGCATATACACACTAACAAACGCAGTAAGGTAGATAGTTAGTGGGAAGCAGCCGCATGGAACAGGGATATTGGCTCGGTGATTTGTGACAGCCTGGAGGGGTGGGATGGGGAGGGTGGGAGGGAGGGAGACGCAACAGGGAAGACATATGGGAACATATGTTTATGTATGACTGATTCACTTTGTTATAAAGCAGAAACTAACACACCATTGTAAAGCAATTATACCCCAATAAAGATGTTAAAAAAAAAATAAAAAAAATAAAATACAGAAAAAACCAAAAAAAAAATATCTCTGAACATTTAATTTAGTGCTGTTTTTATTAATCTCAAGTATTAGCTTAAACTTCAGTGTGACAGATTTGGAATTGAATTCCTGCTCAGGTTTACTGATTGCGTGTCTTTTAGTAAGTTACTAAAACACTTTTTTTTTAAATAGACGTATTTAATTATTTATCTTTGGCTGCCTAGGCTCTTCGTTGCTGTGCACGGGCTTTCCCTAGTTGCGGTGGGCGGGGGCTACTCTTTGTTGCAGTACGCGGGCTTCTCATTGTGGTGGCTTCTCGTTGTTGCTGAGCACGGGGTCTAGGTGCGTGGGCTTCAGTAGTTGTGGTTCACGGGCTCTAGCATGCAGGCTCAGTAGTTGTGGCACATGGTCTTAGTTGCTCCGCGGCATGTGGGATCTTCCCGGACCCGGGCTCAAACGTGTGTCCCGTGCACTGGCAGGTGGATCCTTAACCAGTGCGCCAACAGGGAAGCCCTACTAATACACTTTTAACTTTGCTTTTCACGTATGTGAAATGGTGAGCCTTGACTGATATAGAATATGAGATAACCTAGCACTGTTCTTAACACATATATGTAGTTAAAACTTTTTGGCTCTCATCCCTCTTAAACAGCCTCTATCCTCTTAATAATGAATGTGTCTTTCAGCTAGCAGAGCACCCCAGAGCTGACCACATTCTGGCAAGAGATATAGGATTCTTTTTCTTACTGGGGGTTCTTTATACCTGATAGTTGAAGTGCACTTAAACATGAACAACTCTTGTTTATACTGTAGTAATGGATTTGATGGACGAATTTTAGAAAGTAATATGCAGGAATTGAGCTGCCTTACCCTCAAGAAATATAATTCGATAGTGGTGGCTAGAACGATAAACAGTGTTTGGACAGGGAGTCCATATTGGATGTGAACTTCCTGTACTCCCATTTGTCTATTAAGAATAAAGAGAATCCTTTCAAAATGTGTTTTAAACGGCAGTTATTTCTTTCTGCCTCATTTAAGTTACCTGCAAGAAAAAGACAATCTCCTGCATCCTTGTTTAATAGGCTTTTAATATAAAGCAGATAATTTTTTGCAACATTTCCCAAACTTTTCATTATCGAATTGGCTGAGGCTTCTCAACGATTATCATTTCACAACAATATCTCCATCTTCAGCTTCTTTCAATGAATTGGTCTAATAGATGTGCCATTAAAACAGAGCTTCACTCTCAACGTATTTTTAATTTTGTATTCAAACAGTATGAAGGATTCAGCCATAACAGTGAGTGGATTTCTGATACATGCTACATGATGGATGCAACTAAGTGAAAGAAGGCTACATATTGTATGGTTCCATTTATAAGAAATGTCCAGCAGCGGCAAATCCATACACACAGAAAAGATTCTACATTCGTGGTTGCCAGGGGTTTGGAAGAGAGGGAACTAGGGAATGACTCCTTAAAATGGGTGTAGGTTTCCTCTTGGTTGATGAAGATGTTTTGCAGCTCAGCAGTGGTGATAGTTGCACAACATTGTGACAGTAGTAAATTCCACTGAATGGTACAGTGAATTGGAAAATGATCCAAATGGTGAATTTTGTGTTATGTTCATTTTACTACAATAAAAAGGAGAAAGAATTCGGGAAAGACTTAGAGTTTGGGAAACTAAGGTGAACTGGTCAAGAAAAAGACAGCTCTATTGTTCAGTTATCTCTCAGCTCTCCCAGTGCATTAATCCTCAGCAAAAAGTAGGCTGAACTTGTAGATGATAGTCATTCAACACAGTCCAGGGAAAAGTAAATAAAGTAAAACCCAACTCTTCTTCTTTAGCACATGTATGAAAGGTTAACTTGCTGCTCAGCCACGTGGACCTTCATGAAGACGTTTCACTTTAGGTGTCCTCTACTTCAGTACTTTACTCACAGCTCATTCACACATGTAGGCAACAGCATTCCTTAATTCGATGGAATCTGCAGCACTGGTTGTGATCAGTCTCATGAAAAGAAAAGGAAAGGTGGCGCGGAAGCCAAGGGAAGAGATTTTCAAGACAGAGACGTTGTTTAAGATCTAACTCGGCTTGGCGGTCACAAAGATAAGGATTGGGAAGTAGTCCCCTGGACTTGTCAACGGAGAAATCATTGGGGGCTTCAAGGAGATCGGTTTCAGGAGAGTAGTGGGGCAGAAACCAGATCGCAGTGTAGATGGGAGGGGAGAAATGGGGGGCAAGTCAAGAAATTGATGGCAAAGGGAAAGAAGGGAGGGCTGGATAGGAGGACAGGAGAATGGAATGGAGGAGAGCATTTCCTTGTGGCTCTTTAATATGGCTGGGAGGGGCCAAAAGAGAAGGAGAGCGTGAAGATGTAGGAAGAGGGGGTGGCATCCCAAGCCCAAGGAGGACTGGCGCCTGTCTTCAGCTCCCACCAGCTGGATGGTCCCTCCCTCTAGCTTTCCACGTAGGCTGTGGAAGTTGCCCCTTGCCTCCTTGGATCAGCTGCCCTTGATTCGTTCGTCCTTTTCTTATTTCTCAGCACATCTGGGTCATATGTTATGTGAAGACAAACAAATCACCACTGATGCTTAATTTTCTTGAAAAGTCCCCCAGGCAGGTACCATTTTGGAGAACTACCTATTGTGCCTCAGCAAGCCAAAGTAGCCCATTTTTCCTCTCTCATTGGGAGAGATTGCTGTTTCTTGGAGAACCTGATGAAGAGGGTGACTCGCGCTTAGGAATAACGTTGCTTGAAAAGTGCAAAAGGTGAGGTAGTTTGGCTCTGAGGGGCCTCTGAGGCCTGAGACTTCCTGAGAGATGGCAGACTCACAGCTCCCATTTCCCTCTGACCCTGGGCTATGAGCTCATCAAATGAGATGGTAAATAAAGTCACTGACATGGTTTAAAGGATAATTTTGTTCTCTCTTGTTCACTCAGAGCAAATTGAATGGAATTTGCATACAACATATGGATGAACCATCCATACGATGGGGCTTGACCATATCCTCATGGTTCCCCTTCCCTTTTCTACATCTGGCCCCTTTAACTCTGCAGACTTAACCCCACACCATCAGTCCACCCAGTCGGTCCACTGGACGTCTCTTCCTCTTTCGCATCTGGTCGTTGTCGTCACCTTGTTCTCCACTACCGCCTCCTGCAGTAGCTGTTAGGTCCAGAGAGGTTGGTTCACTGTGAGCAAGTAACTGTCAACTCCATGGACAGGTGGAAGTGACTTGGCAGCCGGGATGCGCCCACCCTGAGTTCATTATACCCATGAGGGTCAAGGAGAATGGGGATGCAGCTGGTCTGCAGAGCCCTGGCAGTTCTGAGACACATGTTCCTGGATCCACACGTTGCTCCATACCCAGCCTTGCCTTTCTTTTTTCTCTCTCTTGACTCCATCCAGGTTTCTGCTCTCCTTGTCCCTTTGGGGAGGGAGGCCAGTACCAGTCCAGGTGTAGTCCCCCAAAGCTTCCTACTTCCAAGCGTTACGTAGGCTTGTATATCCACTTGCTTGGGTTGCCCTGGCATTCGTGCCAACAAGTTGAGTGGTTTAAGCCCTAGGCTCTCTTTTCTGGCAAGAATGTGCCTAAAAATCTCCACCTCTGGTTTGGTGGCCCCTAAAAATTCCCAGTCAGTTTTGGTGAGGGGACACTTGGTGACAGTGTTGTCTTTCGAAATGAGTAGTTCCGTTACTGACGATACTTTGCTCCCCATACATTATTTATAAGGTTTCCCTGTTTGTATGTGCAAACTATTTGTGTGTATATTTTGAGAAATACATTGTACAGGCCTCTTTTTTATTTCTTCCACACACCCTAGAGATGTCATAGAGGCGGTAAATGTGTCCAACTTTTTGAGAAATTGGAACAATCAAGACTTACCTGTATGGAATGCTGTTAACGATGTTAATTCCCGCGACAGTACCTTTCATCTGACACACTTAGGGACTGTTAACAGATTAAAAGTAGTAAAAGACGCAGATAGAGAGAATTTTCATTATCTTGTGCACTGAAACCTTGGATTTTCGTTGGTTTGAATGGGCCTGAAAATGTATTTTTTTTAGTAGGGACATAGAAGCCTCTAGCGGTATTCTTAATAATCAAGGTGAGTTATAAGCAATCATCTGATGGAGGGTAAATGTACCACAGTCCAGTTTAAGAAAAATACAATATAAAAGTCTTACCATGGAAGAAAATCTTTATATGATCTTTTGTAAAAAAAAAAAAAAGCTTCAAGAAACATAAAGACATGACACCATATTCAGTTTAAAGTCAGTGACTTGTAAGCAAGGCAAAGCAAAGACAGTCTGATTAAGGCCGTTGCATTGTTGTGGCATTTTTTAGGTCTCAACCATTTCTGTGGCCTTTTTAGAACCTAAGCTTCTAGGGCACAGGGAACTTCATCTTGACGTAGGGCTGAGCAAATGCACGGAGCATTTCTCAATAAGTAGGCATTAAATTCTTAGTCCAGAAGGGGCCTTGAGATGCCCTCTCTTTACTCCTTGGTAGAACTGTTTTAACCATCCCCCGAAAACAGATTTTTTTCTTTAAATCTCAAAATTCAGAGAGTCCACAATCAGAACTTCCTTCTCATATTGCCATGTGGTCTGCTGTGGGCATCTGTCGAATGGTGTGAACTCTGCGTGGGGAGTCTGGCCTACCCTCGAGGCCCATGGTTTGGGCTGCGGTGGTGCCATGCTGTGCTCAGGGGCCTTCTTTTTTGGAAGTCTGGGCTCCAGTGAGCCTTAGTCATGCTCTTTTATGGAACCTTGGGTGCTAGAGCACTCTGACCCTCAGTCTCATTTGCAGGTTCTGGGGAGGATTAAATGAGCTCATGTGATATCCAGGTGACTGAGGCAGAGTCGGCTCGGGATGAATCTTTGCTTCGTTTTCATTAGCTGCGGAGAAGACGATGACAGCTTGGTGCCTCTCCAACTTTAATATGGGTATGTCTCTCTTGGGGATCTTGTTAAATGCAGGCTGGTATTCAGTAGTTCTGGGTGGGGCCTGGATTCTGTGCTTCTAACAAGCTCCTAGGTGACGGTGATGCTGAGGGCAAGGGTTTGGCACCTGCGTTTCTCCCTTTCCGGAAGAGCAGGATGTCTGCCGCACCCCCACCCGAGAAGAGCAAACATCCGCAACGTGACTACTAGGAACCAGCTTCCCTCACAGGCAAGGGACCTGTACCACTGCTCCCAACCATCCTGTCTGAGGCGCAGCAAGCCAAAACACTGAAATGCTGAGGTTTGCAGCAAAGAGGAGGTTTATTCACAGGGCAGCCAAGCGAGGACGTGACGTGACAATAGGTCTCAAATCTGCCTCCCCAAAGGCAAGGGGCTTTGGGTATCTGTGGGATAAAGAATAAAGAAGCAGGGAAGTATGAGGCATGGGGAGCGTGAGGAAAGGTGATTGGAAAAAGGTGTGCTCATCATTGTTCTGAGCTGGCGTAACTAGGCTACAGGCCTCGGCACATTCTCAGGCTGGAGTTGGGGAAAACAGGAGCAGAATGGAAGATGACAGCGTGTGAAGGAGGTGTGGTGTCCATAGTTTCGGGGTCTGACGTGCTTCCTGCTGAAGCACCGATGTCCATCAAAGCCGTAAATGGGGTGCTGGGGAAAACAGGAGCAGAATGGAAGGTGACAGCGTGTGAGGGAGGTGTGGTGTCCATAGGTTCGGGGTCTGACGTGCTTCCTGCTGAAGCACCGACGCCCGCCAAAGCCGTAAATGGGGTGCTGGGGAAAACAGGAGCAGAATGGAAGATGACAGCGTATGAAGGAGGTGTGGTGTCCATAGGTTCGGGGTCTGACGTGCTTCCTGCTGAAGCACCGATGCCCGCCAAAGCCGTAAATGGGGTGCTGGGGATAACAGGAGCAGAATGGAAGAGGACAGCGTGTGAAGGAGGTGTGGTGTCCATAGCTTCCATATTAGAGGTACTGCCTGCCTGATCTGAGAGCAGAGAGTGAAAGTGGGAGAGCCTCTTCCTAGATTCTAACTCCTCTGAATTTATAGCACTGGCTCTGCCTGGCTTTATGACATATCCATTGTACGTGTCACAGAGAAAGAGCGGGCGGGGCAAGGGGTGAGGCAGGGGTCACATGCAAGCCCAGCTGGTGGCTTAACCCCGGCCCAAAGGCAAAGGGCGGGGCCCCTTCTGGACTTTCTAGTGGCTGGGACGTCTGGCTGTGGGTGGCAGGTGTTTGGCACGATCTGGGCCACCATGCGGAGACTGTTGGGGACTGTGGAAGCCTCCTCCAGAGCTCACCCTTCCTGGGGACTGGCTCTGCAGGCCCCTCAGCCCTGCGTATGTATCGGCCAGGCCTTCCCCACCACGGGGCCCAGAGGCCAGAGCCTTCTCAGACCTGAGGGCAGGCGGCAGCTAGAGCTTACCAGGGTGTGGGCCACCTCGTCCGGAGACCTCCCCAGCTCCTCTGCGAGACCTGGAGACAGGATCACCTTCTCCAGGGCTGCTCAGCTGCCAGCATCACCATGAGCCAGGTGGCCAAGGTTTCTGAGCAGGAGATGCAGAGCCCTGATCCGACTGGATGCTGCAGCCCACGATGTCCCTTCCTGGCAGATAGGTTCTTTCTTCACTTCTTGTTTGAAATTTGGTAAAAGAACATTTAACCCTTGGCCTGTCCTTCAGGGTATATAGACGGTAGTGGCTTAGCCGGGATTCGATCCAAGCCTGTGTGATTCCAGAGCTTGTGCTGTGGACTGTGGTGCCTCCTTATCGTATATGCTTCATGTGTTACTTGTTTTTTTTTTCTTGTAGTCCTTATGGTACTTAGCCCTAAGTGCCATACCTGTAACAAACAGCTACACTGCCCTGTAGGAGGTCTTCTTTTGTTCAACGTCTGAATTGGTCATCCACCACACTGCATTCTAATCTCAGAAGATACAGGTCAGGGACAACCAGTTGTCAGCATGGCACCATTCCATATTTCGAATTGAGGCTTGAAGCCCGTATTTTCCCTTTGTCTAGTTTGAAGGATCCAGATATGTAAAGATGATATTCTAGATAAATCATGGGCTATCCTGAAAGAAATTCACCAGTGAATTGTTCCGTATGGATT
This sequence comes from Orcinus orca, assembly GCF_937001465.1. Taxonomy (NCBI): domain Eukaryota; kingdom Metazoa; phylum Chordata; class Mammalia; order Artiodactyla; family Delphinidae; genus Orcinus; species Orcinus orca. The sequence goes on from NC_064570.1 coordinate 91,456,542, forward strand.
AGAAGCCAGCTTCTCTGGCCTTCCTGGAGTATATCCAGTAAGGCGTCTCATTCATGTCTAGAAAGCAACTATATCATTTATTGCAACTTCAGCATGGAGCGATGTATTGGTATAAAGTACGATCAACACAATTTGGTCATTGTGAGTATGACAGCTGGGTCCACTCTTTACTACACATATGTAACTCTAGGGATTCTTATGCCCAAGGGAGGAGACGTACTCTTGGCTGTCTAGGACAAGGGAAGCATGTGTTGTTATTCAGGAGCTGGAAGCTTCAGCATGACAGGTAGGAATTGAACAATCGTGGTCTATACATCACTTGACCTTGCTTAAAACTTGTTTCTTTGGCTTGCTTCATTGGAGTGTTTTCTCCCTCCTGGGCTGACATTGTCTGTTATGTATCACGCATAAGACATATAGAAGTTTCAGAACCCAAAATCATATAGATCAGTAAAAATGTATATATATATATATATATATATATATATATATATATATATATGTAAATCTATTGAAACTCACACTGGGCTTAATTCATATATTCCAAAATCAGTTTGACCCTCTGCTCATGAGATTCTTTTTATGGTATGTCCCAGCGAATCTGGGCTTCCATCCCCAATAAATTTTGGGGTTGAAGGACACAAAAGCTTTTGCTCAGACCTAAATTCTGTCTGAAAAAAAGGGAAATATTATAAGCCCTTTGTAACCTCTCCAAGAGCAGAAATGATTTACAGCTGTGGCATTGAACCATAATTCCTCGATCTCATTTGAGAAGAGTTCAGTTAGAAACAGTGTCTTGATTTTTGTTTCTTCCCTGTTTTCTTGTCTTGCTTACCAACAATCCATTGTAATTCATGAGTTAGTATGGCAGCAGGCTGAGTGTTCCCTGGAGCTCATTAAATGAAGTGTTTTTCCTAAAATGACGTTTGTCTCCTTGTTTTCAGCCCCTCTTCTTTCCTCTGCCCTTGACTATAACCAGAGCTCAGCAAAAGCTGAGTGACTTTGTGCAGACCTTACTTAGGCTCAGCCTTTTTTTCTTCATTATTTTATTCATGGCTCCTCCGTTTCATTGTTTGCCTTCTCGAAATGTGTTGAAATCTTTCTGTGGTTGATGACTTCCAAAATATCTTGGCTTTTATTGGTTGATTAATTTTGGTATTTCTACAGTTTTATTTAGATATGGTTTCAGGAGGAACAGAAAGTAAATATATTTCCTAGTCTGCCATCTTGAGCTGAAAATCCCTGTGGATTTTAGCATCCAATGTTCCCATGGGAAAACACCCAACCATGGCCTTAATAGATGTAACACTCCAGATTTCAGCTTTTCTTGAGCAATCACTAAGGATTTCATATGTGGTCATTTCTAATGGGGAAATTATAACTATCTCATGACGTTGATTTGAGGATTAAATTAGATAATGAACATGAAAATGCTTTGTAAGATTTAAAAATCTGTAAAACTGTTTTTTGTTATTATTTGATTTGTTGCTATTTCAACTTCACTTGACAGTTGTTTATGACCTTGCCTATGTGAGAAAATGCCCTCTGGGTTATTTTTTTGAAAGCCAGAATGTATTTTTCAACAGCTCAATGGAACTGGCATCATTTGTGAAGGTTAAGGGTGAAGGGGTAAATGTTTCTTGACACCTATCACTTTACAGTGTTTTCAGGAACTAACTGACTCATGTATTCCTCTTCCAAATTTGGTTGAGGACCTCCTACCAGCCACATGCTTTACGTCAGGTGTTGGAAAGCATTTTCTGGATTTTAAAGATCTTAGGCTTTGTGGGCCATATAGAGTTTCTGTAGCTTCTCCTCCTCTTTCCTCTTCAACAAGCTTTCTAAACGTGAGAACCATTATTAGCTCACAGTCCCACAGATCCAGGCTGAGAGCCTGATTTGATTCGTGGCCATTATTTGCCAATTCCTGCTCTGCGTCTTCACTGAGGAGGGGGACCATGTTTGAGTAATCAGTTCTTTGAATCAACTGTTGGTCTTCTGGGCCTTGTCCTTGCTCTCCTACAGTCTCTAATCAGCGTGGCATCCAGAGAGATCTTGTTAAAACATAAGTCAGATCATGTCACTCAAATTTCTTCAATGGCTTCTTCACAGAAAATGCAAAGTCCTCAGAGTGCCTCCACAGACCTAGAAATCTGGGTGTCTGTTTCCTCTCTGACTGTTTCCTTCTCCTCTCCAATTTGCTCGCTCTGTTTTCCACACGCTGACATCCTTTCTGCTCCTTGGATACTCCAAGCCTACTCTTGCCTCATTGACTTTCTGCCGCAGGCCAGCCGCAGAAAGAGGATTTCACCGCCCAGGGTCAGAAGGGAAGGGGTAAGGAACTGAAGTAGCACCGACGAATGGGGTCAGAAGCCCATGGGTCAGAAGGCTGCAATGAGAAGCCTAGTCACCGCAACAAAGAATAGACCCCCGCTCGCCGAAACTAGAGAAAGCTCGCATGCAGCAATGAAGACCCAATGCAGCCAAAAATAAATAAATAAAAAATAAAGTATAGAATCTTAAAAAAAATCTATAAAGAATATTACAAGAATAGAATCACAGGCCAGTTTCTCCTTTGAACATGCATGCAAAATGTGTAAAGAGAAGCACAAACTATATCCATGGTATGTAAAACAATCATATATCAGAATCAAAGTAGCTTTATTCTTCTGGCAATGCAAGGTTGCTTTAATGTCCAAACGTGAAACTGATCCCAGGAATGAATTAGAGTGGGAGAAAAGTCATTTAAAACAGAAATCTTGGGACTTCCCTGGTGGTCCAGTGTTTAGAACATGGCGCGTTCACTGCTGGGGCCCTGGGGTCCAATCCCAGGTCAGGGAACTAAGATCCTGCAAGACATGAGGCAGGGCCCCGAAAAAAAAAAAGGAAAGAAAGAAGTCTTAACCAGGAGAAGCACAAGATCGAATAAACATAACAGATAACACCTTATGAAAAGTAGGTGAAGATTATGGAATATTCTAAAATTTAAAACAAAAAGAAACTTTTAAAGATTCAAAAGGATGTGACAAATATTGTACATAGGCCAAAATAAAATGAAATAAAATATACAAATGATGGGAGCCCAAAATTCCAGATGCCCAAGTCCTGTCTCTGAAGATTCTCATTCAATGGGTTCAGGATTTCCTCCTTATTGAAAAACCTACAGGTGATTCTGGTACGATTCCCAGACACAATGTAAAGCTTCTCTTTTACAGGAAAGAATACCAGATTATTTTGTTATCTTATAGTTATACTAACAGGTTGTACTATTGACGGATAAGTCTGCTGTGAAAATGCACCCCCACTAGGGATAAAAAAGGAACTAGTAGTCTCTACTGCTACTTGGTGGCAGCACGCATGTATTGCAAGGGCAATTATTGTAGCAATCCAAATTAGTGGAACATTTTAGAATTGGAAGACGACATACAGATCATCTAGTCAAGCTTCCAACTATTATAGTTGTGAAAACTAAGGCCCATATAAATGAAATGATTTATCTCCAAAGAGCATTAGTGAAAGTATGAAATAAAAAATATCTCTGAACTTTTAATTTAGTGCTGTTTTTATTAATCTCAAGTATTAGCTTAAACTTCAGTGTGACAGATTTGGGATTGAATTCCTGCTCACGTTTACTGATTGCGTGTCTTTTAGTAAGTTACTAAAACACTTTTTTTTTAAATAGACGTATTTAATTATTTATCTTTGGCTGCCTAGGCTCTTCGTTGCTGTGCACGGGCTTTCCCTAGTTGCGGTGGGCGGGGGCTACTCTTTGTTGCAGTACGCGGGCTTCTCATTGTGGTGGCTTCTCGTTGTTGCTGAGCACGGGGTCTAGGTGCGTGGGCTTCAGTAGTTGTGGTTCACGGGCTCTAGCACGCAGGCTCAGTAGTTGTGGCACATGGTCTTAGTTGCTCCGCGGCATGTGGGATCTTCCCGGACCCGGGCTCAAACGTGTGTCCCGTGCACTGGCAGGTGGATCCTTAACCAGTGCGCCAACAGGGAAGCCCTACTAATACACTTTTAACTTTGCTTTTCACGTATGTAAAATGGTGAGCCTTGACTGATATAGAATATGAGATAACCTAGCACTGTTCTTAACACATATATGTAGTTAAAACTTTTTGGCTCTCATCCCTCTTAAACAGCCTCTATCCTCTTAATAATGAATGTGTCTTTCAGCTAGCAGAGCACCCCAGAGCTGACCACATTCTGGCAAGAGATATAGGATTCTTTTTCTTACTGGGGGTTCTTTATACCTGATAGTTGAAGTGCACTTAAACATGAACAACTCTTGTTTATACTGTAGTAATGGATTTGATGGACGAATTTTAGAAAGTAATATGCAGGAATTGAGCTGCCTTACCCTCAAGAAATATAATTCGATAGTGGTGGCTAGAACAATAAACAGTGTTTGGACAGGGAGTCCATATTGGATGTGAACTTCCTGTACTCCCATTCGTCTATTAAGAATAAAGAGAATCCTTTCAAAATGTGTTTTAAAGGGCAGTTATTTCTTTCTGCCTCATTTAAGTTACCTGCAAGAAAAAGACAATCTCCTGCATCCTTGTTTAATAGGCTTTTAATGTAAAGCAGATAATTTTTTGCAACATTTCCCAAACTTTTCATTATCGAATTGGCTGAGGCTTCTCAACGATTATCATTTCACAACAATATCTCCATCTTCAGCTTCTTTCAATGAATTGGCCTAATAGATGTGCCATTAAAACAGAGCTTCACTCTCAACGTATTTTTAATTTTGTATTCAAACAGTATGAAGGATTCAGCCATAACAGTGAGTGGATTTCTGATACATGCTACATGATGGATGCAACTAAGTGAAAGAAGTCAGGCATGAAAGGCTGCATATTGTATGGTTCCATTTATATGAAATGTCCAGCAGTGGCAAATCCATACACACAGAAAAGATTCTACATTCGTGGTTTCCAGGGGTTTGGAAGAGAGGGAACTAGGGAATGACTCCTTAAAATGGGTGTAGGTTTCCTCTTGGTTGATGAAGATGTTTTGCAGCTTGGCAGTGGTGATAGTTGCACAACATTGTGACAGTAGTAAATTCCACTGAATGGTACAGTGAATTGTAAAATGATCCAAATGGTGAATTTTGTGTTATGTTCATTTTACTACAATAAAAAGGAGAAAGAATTCGGGAAAGACTTAGAGTTTGGGAAACTAAGGTGAACTGGTCAAGAAAAAGACAGCTCTATTGTTCAGTTTTCTCTCAGCTCTCCCAGTGCATTAATCCTCAGCAAAAAGTAGGCTGAACTTGTAGATGATAGTCATTCAACACAGTCCAGGGAAAAGTAAATAAAGTAAAACCCAACTCTTCTTCTTTAGCACATGTATGAAAGGTTAACTTGCTGCTCAGCCACGTGGACCTTCATGAAGACGTTTCACTTTAGGTGTCCTCTACTTCAGTACTTTACTCACAGCTCATTCACACATGTAGGCAACAGCATTCCTTAATTCGATGGAATCTGCAGCACTGGTTGTGATCAGTCTCATGAAAAGAAAAGGAAAGGTGGCACGGAAGCCAAGGGAAGAGATTTTCAAGACAGAGACGTTGTTTAAGATCTAACTCGGCTTGGCGGTCACAAAGATAAGGATTGGGAAGTAGTCCCCTGGACTTGTCAACGGAGAAATCATTGGGGGCTTCAAGGAGATCAGTTTCACGAGAGTAGTGGGGCAGAAACCAGATTGCAGTGTAGATGGGAGGGGAGAAATGGGGGGCAAGTCAAGAAATTGATGGCAAAGGGAAAGAAGGGAGGGGTGGATAGGAGGACAGGAGAATGGAATGGAGGAGAGCATTTCCTTGTGGCTCTTTAATATGGCTGGGAGGGGCCAAAAGAGAAGGAGAGCGTGAAGATGTAGGAAGAGGGGGTGGCATCCCGAGCCCAAGGAGGACTGGCCCCTGTCTTCAGCTCCCACCAGCTGGATGGTCCCTCCCTCTAGCTTTCCACGTAGGCTGTGGAAGTTGCCCCTTGCCTCCTTGGATCAGCTGCCCTTGATTCATTCGTCCTTTTCTTATTTCTCAGCACATCTGGGTCATACGTTATGTGAAGACAAACAAGTCACCACTGATGCTTAATTTTCTTGAAAAATCCCCCAGGCAGGTACCATTTTGGAGAACTACCTATTGTGCCTCAGCAAGCCAAAGTAGCCCATTTTTCCTCTCTCATTGGGAGAGATTGCTGTTTCTTGGAGAACCTGATGAAGAGGGTGACTCACGCTTAGGAATAACGTTGCTTGAAAAGTGCAAAAGGTGAGGTAGTTTGGCTCTGAGGGGCCTCTGAGGCCTGAGACTTCCTGAGAGATGGCAGACTCACAGCTCCTATTTCCCTCTGACCCTGGGCTATGAGCTCATCAAATGAGATGGTAAATAAAGTCACTGACATGGTTTAAAGGATAATTTTGTTCTCTCTTGTTCACTCAGAGCAAATTGAATGGAATTTGCATACAACATATGGATGAACCATCCATACGATGGGGCTTGACCATATCCTCATGGTTCCCCTTCCCTTTTCTACATCTGGCCCCTTTAACTCTGCAGACTTAACCCCATACCATCAGTCCACCCAGTCGGTCCACTGGACGTCTCTTCCTCTTTCGCATCTGGTCGTTGTCGTCACCTTGTTCTCCACTACCACCTCCTGCAGTAGCTGTTAGGTCCAGAGAGGTTGGTTCACTGTGAGCAAGTAACTGTCAACTCCATGGACAGGTGGAAGTGACTTGGCAGCCGGGATGCGCCCACCCTGAGTTCATTATACCCATGAGGGTCAAGGAGAATGGGGATGCAGCTGGTCTGCAGAGCCCCGGCAGTTCTGAGACACATGTTCCTGGATCCACACGTTGCTCCATACCCAGCCTTGCCTTTCTTTTTTCTCTCTCTTGACTCCATCCAGGTTTCTGCTCTCCTTGTCCCTTTGGGGAGGGAGGCCAGTACCAGTCCAGGTGTAGTCCCCCAAAGCTTCCTACTTCCAAGCGTTACGTAGGCTTGTATATCCACTTGCTTGGGTTGCCCTGGCATTCGTGCCAACAAGTTGAGTGGTTTAAGCCCTAGGCTCTCTTTTCTGGCAAGAATGTGCCTAAAAATCTCCACCTCTGGTTTGGTGGCCCCTAAAAATTCCCAGTCAGTTTTGGTGAGGGGACACTTGGTGACAGTGTTGTCTTTCGAAATGAGTAGTTCCGTTACCGACGATACTTTGCTCCCCATACATTATTTATAAGGTTTCCCTGTTTGTATGTGCAAACTATTTGTGTGTATATTTTGAGAAATACATTGTACAGGCCTCTTTTTTATTTCTTCCACACACCCTAGAGATGTCATAGAGGCAGTAAATGTGTCCAACTTTTTGAGAAATTGGAACAATCAAGACTTACCTGTATGGAATGCTGTTAACGATGTCAATTCCCGCGACAGTACCTTTCATCTGACACACTTAGGGACTGTTAACAGATTAAAAGTAGTAAAAGACGCGGATAGAGAGAATTTTCATTATCTTGTGCACTGAAATCTTGGATTTTCGTTGGTTTGAATGGGCCTGAAAATGTATTTATTTTAGTAGGGACATAGAAGCCTCTAGCGGTATTCTTAATAAAGCAAGGTGAGTTATAAGCAATCATCTGATGGAGGGTAAATGTACCACAGTCCAGTTTAAGAAAAATACAATATAAAAGTCTTACCATGGAAGAAAATCTTTATATGATCTTTTGTAAAAAAAAAAAAAAGCTTCAAGAAACATAAAGACATGACACCATATTCAGTTTAAAGTCAGTGACTTGTAAGCAAGGCAAAGCAAAGACAGTCTGATTAAGGCCGTTGCATTGTTGTGGCATTTTTTAGGTCTCACCCATTTCTGTGGCCTTTTTAGAACCTAAGCTTCTAGGGCACAGGGAACTTCATCTTGACATAGGGCTGAGCAAATGCACGGAGCATTTCTCAATAAGTAGGCATTAAATACTTAGTCCAGAAGGGGCCTTGAGATGCCCTCTCTTTACTCCTTGGTAGAACTGTTTTAACCATCCCCCGAAAACAGATTTTTTTCTTTAAATCTCAAAATTCAGAGAGTCCACAATCAGAACTTCCTTCTCATGTTGCCATGTGGTCTGCTGTGGGCATCTGTCGAATGGTGTGAACTCTGCGTGGGGAGTCTGGCCTACCCTCGAGGCCCATGGTTTGGGCTGCGGTGGTGCCATGCTGTGCTCAGGGGCCTTCTTTTTTGGAAGTCTGGGCTCCAGTGAGCCTTGGTCATGCTCTTTTATGGAACCTTGGGTGCTAGAGCACTCTGACCCTCAGTCTCATTTGCAGGTTCTGGGGAGGATTAAATGAGCTCATGTGATATCCAGGTGACTGAGGCAGAGTCGGCTCGGGATGAATCTTTGCTTCGTTTTCATTAGCTGCGGAGAAGACGATGACAGCTTGGTGCCTCTCCAACTTTAATATGGGTATGTCTCTCTTGGGGATCTTGTTAAATGCAGGCTGGTATTCAGTAGTTCTGGGTGGGGCCTGGATTCTGTGCTTCTAACAAGCTCCTAGGTGACGGTGAAGCTGAGGGCAAGGGTTTGGCACCTGCGTTTCTCCCTTTCCGGAAGAGCAGGATGTCTGCCGCACCCCCACCCGAGAGGAGCAAACATCCGCAACGTGACTACTAGGAACCAGCTTCCCTCACAGGCAAGGGACCTGTACCACTGCTCCCAACCATTCTGTCTGAGGCGCAGCAAGCCAAAACACTGAAATGCTGAGGTTTGCAGCAAAGAGGAGGTTTATTCACAGGGCAGCCAAGCGAGGACGTGACGTGACAATAGGTCTCAAATCTGCCTCCCCAAAGGCAAGGGGCTTTGGGTATCTGTGGGATAAAGAATAAAGAAGCAGGGCAGTATGAGGCATGGGGAGCGTGAGGAAAGGTGATTGGATAAAGGTGTGCTCATCATTGTTCTGAGCTGGCGTAACTAGGCTACAGGCCTCGGCACATTCTCAGGCTGGAGTTGGGGAAAACAGGAGCAGAATGGAAGATGACAGCGTGAGAAGGAGGTGTGGAGTCCATAGGTTCGGGGTCTGACGTGCTTCCTGCTGAAGCACCGATGCCCATCAAAGCCGTAAACGGGGTGCTGGGGAAAACAGGAGCAGAATGGAAGATGACAGTGTGTGAGGGAAGTGTGGTGTCCATAGGTTCGGGGTCTGACGTGCTTCCTGCTGAAGCACCGACGCCCGCCAAAGCCGTAAATGGGGTGCTGGGGAAAACAGGAGCAGAATGGAAGATGACAGCGTGTGAAGCAGGTGTGGTGTCCATAGGTTCGGGGTCTGACGTGCTTCCTGCTGAAGCACCGATGCCCGCCAAAGCCGTAAATAGGGTGCTCGGGAAAACAGGAGCAGAATGGAAGAGGACAGCATGTGAAGGAGGTGTGGTGTCCATAGCTTCCATATTAGAGGTACTGCCTGCCTGATCTGAGAGCAGAGAGTGAAAGTGGGAGAGCCTCTTCCTAGATTCTAACTCCTCTGAATTTATAGCACTGGCTCTGCCTGGCTTTATGACATATCCATTGTACGTGTCACAGAGAAAGAGCGGGCGGGGCAGGGGGTGAGGCAGGGGTCACATGCAAGCCCAGCTGGTGGCTTAACCCCGGCCCAAAGGCAAAGGGTGGGGCCCCTTCTGGACTTTCTAGTGGCTGGGACGTCTGGCTGTGGGTGGCAGGTGTTTGGCACCAGCTGGGCCACCATGTGGAGACTGTTGGGGACTGTGGAAGCCTCCTCCAGAGCTCACCCTTCCTGGGGACTGGCTCTGCAGACCCCTCAGCCCTGCGTATGTATCGGCCAGGCCTTCCCCACCATGGGGCCCAGAGGCCAGAGCCTGCTCAGACCCAAGGGCAGGAGGCAGCCAGAGCTTACCAGGGTGTGGGCCACCTCGTCCGGAGACCTCCCCAGCTCCTCTGCGAGACCTGGATACAGGATCGCCTTCTCCAGGGCTGCTCAGCTGCCAGCATCACCATGAGCCAGGTGGCCAAGGTTTCTGAGCAGGAGATGCAGAGCCCTGATCCGACTGGATGCTGCAGCCCACGATGTCCCTTCCTGGCAGATAGGGTCTTTCTTCACTTCTTGTTTGAAATTTGGTAAAAGAACATTTAACCCTTGGCCTGTCCTTCAGGGTATATAGATGGTAGTGGCTTAGCCGGGATTCGATCCAAGCCTGTGTGATTCCAGAGCTTGTGCTCTGGACTGTGGTGCCTCCTTATCGTATATGCTTCATGTGTTACTTGTTTTTTTTTTTCTTGTAGTCCTTACGGTACTTAGCCCTAAGTGCCATACCTGTAACGAACAGCTACACTGCCCTGTAGGAGGTCTTCTTTTGTTCAACGCCTGAATTGGTCATCCACCACACTGTGTTCTAATCTCAGAAGATACAGGTCAGGGACCACCACTTGTCAGCATGGCACCATTCCATATTTCGAATTGAGGCTTGAAGCCCGTATTTTCCCTTTTTCTAGTTTGAAGGATCCAGATATGTAAAGATGATATTCTAGATAAATCATGGGCTATCCTGAAAGAAATTCACCAGTGAATTGTTCCGTATGGATTAGAAGCCAGCTTCTCTGGCCTTCCTGGAGTATATCCAGTAAGGCGTCTCATTCATGTCTAGAAAGCAACTATATCATTTATTGCAACTTCAGCGTGGAGCGATGTGTTGGTATAAAGTACGATCAACACAATTTGGTCATTGTGAGTATGACAGCTGGGTCCACTCTTTACTACACATATGTAACTCTAGGGATTCTTATGCCCAAGGGAGGAGACGTACTCTTGGCTGTCTAGGACAAGGGAAGCATGTGTTGTTATTCAGGAGCTGGAAGCTTCAGCATGACAGGTAGGAATTGAACAATCGTGGTCTATACATCACTTGACCTTGCTTAAAACTTGTTTCTTTGGCTTGCTTCATTGAAGTGTTTTCTCCCTCCTGGGCTGACATTGTCTGTTATGTATCACGCATAAGACATATAGAAGTTTCAGAACCCAAAATCATATAGATCAGTAAAATTGTATATATATATATATATATATATAAAAATCTATTGAAACTCACACTGGGCTTAATTCATATATTCCAAAATCAGTTTGACCCTCTGCTCATGAGATTCTTTTTATGGTATGTCCCAGCAAATCTGGGCTTCCATCCCCAATAAATTTTGGGGTTGAAGAACACAAAAGCTTTTGCTCAGACCTAAATTCTGTCTGAAAAAAAGGGAAATATTATAAGCCCTTTGTAACCTCTCCAAGAGCAGAAATGATTTACAGCTGTGGCATTGAACCATAATTCCTCGATCTCATTTGAGAAGAGTTCAGTTAGAAACAGTGTCTTGATTTTTGTTTCTTTTGTTTCTTCCCTGTTTTCTTGTCTTGCTTACCAACAATCCATTGTAATTCATGAGTTAGTATGGCAGCAGGCTGAGTGTTCCCTGGAGCTCATTAAATGAAGTGTTTTTCCTAAAATGACGTTTGTCTCCTTGTTTTCAGCCCCTCTTCTTTCCTCTGCCCTTGACTATAACCAGAGCTCAGCAAAAGCTGAGTGACTTTGTGCAGACCTTACTTAGGCTCAGCCTTTTTTTCTTCATTATTTTATTCATGGCTCCTCCGTTTCATTGTTTGCCTTCTCGAAATGTGTTGAAATCTTTCTGTGGTTGATGACTTCCAAAATATCTTGGCTTTTATTGGTTGATTAATTTTGGTATTTCTACAGTTTTATTTAGATATGGTTTCAGGAGGAACAGAAAGTAAATATATTTCCTAGTCTGCCATCTTGAGCTGAAAATCCCTGTGGATTTTAGCATCCAATGTTCCCATGGGAAAACACCCAACCATGGCCTTAATAGTTGTAACACTCAAGATTTCAGCTTTTCTTGAGCAATCACTAAGGATTTCATATGTGGTCATTTCTAATGGGGAAATTATAACTATCTCATGACGTTGATTTGAGGATTAAATTAGATAATGAACATGAAAATGCTTTGTAAGATTTAAAAATCTGTAAAACTGTTTTTTGTTATTATTTGATTTGTTGCTATTTCAACTTCACTTGACAGTTGTTTATGACCTTGCCTATGTGAGAAAATGCCCTCTGGGTTATGTTTTTGAAAGCCAGAATGTATTTTTCAACAGCTCAATGGAACTGGCATCATTTGTGAAGGTTAAGGGTGAAGGGGTAAATGTTTCTTGACACCTATCACTTTACAGTGTTTTCAGGAACTAACTGACTCATGTATTCCTCTTCCAAATTTGGTTGAGGACCTCCTACCAGCCACATGCTTTACGTCAGGTGTTGGAAAGCATTTTCTGGATTTTAAAGATCTTAGGCTTTGTGGGCCATATAGAGTTTCTGTAGCTTCTCCTCCTCTTTCCTCTTCAACAAGCTTTCTAAACGTGAGAACCATTATTAGCTCACAGTCCCACAGATCCAGGCTGAGAGCCTGATTTGATTCGTGGCCATTATTTGCCAATTCCTGCTCTGCGTCTTCACTGAGGAGGGGGACCATGTTTGAGTAATCAGTTCTTTGAATCAACTGTTGGTCTTCTGGGCCTTGTCCTTGCTCTCCTACAGTCTCTAATCAGCGTGGCATCCAGAGAGATCTTGTTAAAACATAAGTCAGATCATGTCACTCAAATTTCTTCAATGGCTTCTTCACAGAAAATGCAAAGTCCTCAGAGTGCCTCCACAGACCTAGAAATCTGGGTGTCTGTTTCCTCTCTGACTGTTTCCTTCTCCTCTCCAATTTGCTCGCTCTGTTTTCCACATGCTGACATCCTTTCTGCTCCTTGGATACTCCAAGCCTACTCTTGCCTCATTGACTTTCTGCCGCAGGCCAGCCGCAGAAAGAGGATTTCACTGCCCAGGGTCAGAAGGGAAGGGGTAAGGAACTGAAGTAGCACTGACGAATGGGGTCAGAAGCCCATGGGTCAGAAGGCTGCAATGAGAAGCCTAGTCACCGCAACAAAGAATAGACCCCCGCTCGCCGAAACTAGAGAAAGCTCGCATGCAGCAATGAAGACCCAATGCAGCCAAAAATAAATAAATAAAAAATAAAGTATAGAATCTTAAAAAAAATCTATAAAGAATATTACAAGAATAGAATCACAGGCCAGTTTCTCCTTTGAACATGCATGCAAAATGTGTAAAGAGAAGCACAAACTATATCCATGGTATGTAAAACAATCATATATCAGAATCAAAGTAGCTTTATTCTTCTGGCAATGCAAGGTTGCTTTAATGTCCAAACGTGAAACTGATCCCAGGAATGAATTAGAGTGGGAGAAAAGTCATTTAAAACAGAAATCTTGGGACTTCCCTGGTGGTCCAGTGTTTAGAACATGGCGCATTCACTGCTGGGGCCCTGGGGTCCAATCCCAGGTCAGGGAAATAAGATCCTGCAAGACATGAGGCAGGGCCCCGAAAAAAAAAAAGGAAAGAAAGAAGTCTTAACCAGGAGAAGCACAAGATCGAATAAACATAACAGATAACACCTTATGAAAAGTAGGTGAAGATTATGGAATATTCTAAAATTTAAAACAAAAAGAAACTTTTAAAGATTCAAAAGGATGTGACAAATATTGTACATAGGCCAAAATAAAATGAAATAAAATATACAAATGATGGGAGCCCAAAATTCCAGATGTCCAAGTCCTGTCTCTGAAGATTCTCATTCAATGGGTTCAGGATTTCCTCCTTATTGAAAAACCTACAGGTGATTCTGGTACGATTCCCAGACACAATGTAAAGCTTCTCTTTTACAGGAAAGAATACCAGATTATTTTGTTATCTTATAGTTATACTAACAGGTTGTACTATTGACGGATAAGTCTGCTGTGAAAATGCACCCCCACTAGGGATAAAAAAGGAACTAGTAGTCTCTACTGCTACTTGGTGGCAGCACGCATGTATTGCAAGGGCAATTATTGTAGCAATCCAAATTAGTGGAACATTTTAGAATTGGAAGACGACATACAGATCATCTAGTCAAGCTTCCAACTATTATAGTTGTGAAAACTAAGGCCCATATAAATGAAATGATTTATCTCCAAAGAGCATTAGTGAAAGTATGAAATAAAAAATATCTCTGAACTTTTAATTTAGTGCTGTTTTTATTAATCTCAAGTATTAGCTTAAACTTCAGTGTGACAGATTTGGGATTGAATTCCTGCTCACGTTTACTGATTGCGTGTCTTTTAGTAAGTTACTAAAACACTTTTTTTTTAAATAGACGTATTTAATTATTTATCTTTGGCTGCCTAGGCTCTTCGTTGCTGTGCACGGGCTTTCCCTAGTTGCGGTGGGCGGGGGCTACTCTTTGTTGCAGTACGCGGGCTTCTCATTGTGGTGGCTTCTCGTTGTTGCTGAGCACGGGGTCTAGGTGCGTGGGCTTCAGTAGTTGTGGTTCACGGGCTCTAGCACGCAGGCTCAGTAGTTGTGGCACATGGTCTTAGTTGCTCCGCGCCATGTGGGATCTTCCCGGACCCGGGCTCAAACGTGTGTCCCGTGCACTGGCAGGTGGATCCTTAACCAGTGCGCCAACAGGGAAGCCCTACTAATACACTTTTAACTTTGCTTTTCACGTATGTAAAATGGTGAGCCTTGACTGATATAGAATATGAGATAACCTAGCACTGTTCTTAACACCTATATGTAGTTAAAACTTTTTGGCTCTCATCCCTCTTAAACAGCCTCTATCCTCTTAATAATGAATGTGTCTTTCAGCTAGCAGAGCACCCCAGAGCTGACCACATTCTGGCAAGAGATATAGGATTCTTTTTCTTACTAGGGGTTCTTTATACCTGATAGTTGAAGTGCACTTAAATATGAACAACTCTTGTTTATACTGTAGTAATGGATTTGATGGACGAATTTTAGAAAGTAATATGCAGGAATTGAGCTGCCTTACCCTCAAGAAATATAATTCGATAGTGGTGGCTAGAACGATAAACAGTGTTTGGACAGGGAGTCCATATTGGATGTGAACTTCCTGTACTCCCATTCGTCTATTAAGAATAAAGAGAATCCTTTCAAAATGTGTTTTAAAGGGCAGTTATTTCTTTCTGCCTCATTTAAGTTACCTGCAAGAAAAAGACAATCTCCTGCATCCTTGTTTAATAGGCTTTTAATGTAAAGCAGATAATTTTTTGCAACATTTCCCAAACTTTTCATTATCGAATTGGCTGAGGCTTCTCAACGATTATCATTTCAAAACAATATCTCCATCTTCAGCTTCTTTCAATGAATTGGCCTAATAGATGTGCCATTAAAACAGAGCTTCACTCTCAACGTATTTTAATTTTGTATTCAAACAGTATGAAGGATTCAGCCATAACAGTGAGTGGATTTCTGATACATGCTACATGATGGATGCAACTAAGTGAAAGAAGGCTACATATCGTATGGTTCCATTTATATGAAATGTCCAGCAGTGGCAAATCCATACACACAGAAAAGATTCTACATTAGTGGTTGCCAGGGGTTTGGAAGAGAGGGAACTAGGGAATGACTCCTTAAAATGGGTGTAGGTTTCCTCTTGGTTGATGAAGATGTTTTGCAGCTCGGCAGTGGTGATAGTTGCACAACATTGTGACAGTAGTAAATTCCACTGAATGGTACAGTGAATTGGAAAATGATCCAAATGGTGAATTTTGTGTTATGTTCATTTTACTACAATAAAAAGGAGAAAGAATTCGGGAAAGACTTAGAGTTTGGGAAACTAAGGTGAACTGGTCAAGAAAAAGACAGCTCTATTGTTCAGTTTTCTCTCAGCTCTCCCAGTGCATTAATCCTCAGCAAAAAGTAGGCTGAACTTGTAGATGATAGTCATTCAACACAGTCCAGGGAAAAGTAAATAAAGTAAAACCCAACTCTTCTTCTTTAGCACATGTATGAAAGGTTAACTTGCTGCTCAGCCACGTGGACCTTCATGAAGACGTTTCACTTTAGGTGTCCTCTACTTCAGTACTTTACTCACAGCTCATTCACACATGTAGGCAACAGCATTCCTTAATTCGATGGAATCTGCAGCACTGGTCGTGATCAGTCTCATGAAAAGAAAAGGAAAGGTGGCGCGGAAGCCAAGGGAAGAGATTTTCAAGACAGAGACGTTGTTTAAGATCTAACTCGGCTTGGCGGTCACAAAGATAAGGATTGGGAAGTAGTCCCCTGGACTTGTCAACGGAGAAATCATTGGGGGCTTCAAGGAGATCAGTTTCACGAGAGTAGTGGGGCAGAAACCAGATCGCAGTGTAGATGGGAGGGGAGAAATGGGGGGCAAGTCAAGAAATTGATGGCAAAGGGAAAGAAGGGAGGGGTGGATAGGAGGACAGGAGAATGGAATGGAGGAGAGCATTTCCTTGTGGCTCTTTAATATGGCTGGGAGGGGCCAAAAGAGAAGGAGAGCGTGAAGATGTAGGAAGAGGGGGTGGCATCCCGAGCCCAAGGAGGACTGGCCCCTGTCTTCAGCTCCCACCAGCTGGATGGTCCCTCCCTCTAGCTTTCCACGTAGGCTGTGGAAGTTGCTCTATGCCTCCTTGGATCAGCTGCCCTTGATTCGTTCGTCCTTTTCTTATTTCTCAGCACACCTGGGTCATACGTTATGTGAAGACAAACAAATCACCACTGATGCTTAATTTTCTTGAAAAATCCCCCAGGCAGGTACCATTTTGGAGAACTACCTATTGTGCCTCAGCAAGCCAAAGTAGCCCATTTTTCCTCTCATTGGGAGAGATTGCTGTTTCTTGGAGAACCTGATGAAGAGGATGACTCGCGCTTAGGAATACCGTTGTTTGAAAAGTGCAAAAGGTGAGGTAGTTTGGCTCTGAGGGGCCTCTGAGGCCTGAGACTTCCTGAGAGATGGCAGATTCACAGCTCCCATTTCCCTCTGACCCTGGGCTATGAGCTCATCAAATGAGATGGTAAATAAAGTCACTGACATGGTTTAAAGGGTAATTTTGTTCTCTCTTGTTCACTCAGAGCAAATTGAATGGAATTTGCATACAACATATGGATGAACCATCCATACGATGGGGTTTGACCATATCCTCATGGTTCCCCTTCCCTTTTCTACATCTGGCCCCTTTAGCTCTGCAGACTTAACCCCACACCATCAGTCCACCCAGTCGGTCCACTGGACGTCTCTTCCTCTTTCGCATCTGGTCGTTGTCGTCACCTTGTTCTCCACTACCGCCTCCTGCAGTAGCTGTTAGGTCCAGAGAGGTTGGTTCACTGTGAGCAAGTAACTGTCAACTCCATGGACAGGTGGAAGTGACTTGGCAGCCGGGATGCGCCCACCCTGAGTTCATTATACCCATGAGGGTCAAGGAGAATGGGGATGCAGCTGGTCTGCAGAGCCCCGGCAGTTCTGAGACACATGTTCCTGGATCCACACGTTGCTCCATACCCAGCCTTGCCTTTCTTTTTTCTCTCTCTTGACTCCATCCAGGTTTCTGCTCTCCTTGTCCCTTTGGGGAGGGAGGCCAGTACCAGTCCAGGTGTAGTCCCCCAAAGCTTCCTACTTCCAAGCGTTACGTAGGCTTGTATATCCACTTGCTTGGGTTGCCCTGGCATTCGTGCCAGCAAGCTGAGTGGTTTAAGCCCTAGGCTCTCTTTTCTGGCAAGAATGTGCCTAAAAATCTCCACCTCTGGTTTGGTGGCTCCTAAAAATTCCCAGTCAGTTTTGGTGAGGGGACACTTGGTGACAGTGTTGTCTTTCGAAATGAGTAGTTCCGTTACCGACGATACTTTGCTCCCCATACATTATTTATAAGGTTTCCCTGTTTGTATGTGCAAACTATTTGTGTGTATATTTTGAGAAATACATTGTACAGGCCTCTTTTTTATTTCTTCCACACACCCTAGAGATGTCATAGAGGCGGTAAATGTGTCCAACTTTTTGAGAAATTGGAACAATCAAGACTTACCTGTATGGAATGCTGTTAACGATGTCAATTCCCACGACAGTACCTTTCATCTGACACACTTAGGGACTGTTAACAGATTAAAAGTAGTAAAAGACGCAGATAGAGAGAATTTTCATTATCTTGTGCACTGAAATCTTGGATTTTCGTTGGTTTGAATGGGCCTGAAAATGTATTTTTTTTAGTAGGGACATAGAAACCTCTAGCAGTATTCTTAATAAAGCAAGGTGAGTTATAAGCAATCATCTGATGGAGGGTAAATGTACCACAGCCCAGTTTCAGAAAAATACAATATAAAAGTCTTACCATGGAAGAAAATCTTTATATGATCTTTTGTAAAAAAAAAAAAAAGCTTCAAGAAACATAAAGACATGACACCATATTCAGTTTAAAGTCAGTGACTTGTAAGCAAGGCAAAGCAAAGACAGTCTGATTAAGGCCGTTGCATTGTTGTGGCATTTTTTAGGTCTCACCCATTTCTGTGGCCTTTTTAGAACCTAAGCTTCTAGGGCACAGGGAACTTCATCTTGACGTAGGGCTGAGCAAATGCACGGAGCATTTCTCAATAAGTAGGCATTAAATTCTATGTCCAGAAGGGGCCTTGAAATGCCCTCTCTTTACTCCTTGGTAGAACTGTTTTAACCATCCCCCGAAAACAGATTTTTTTCTTTAAATCTCAAAATTCAGAGATTCCACAATCAGAACTTCCTTCTCATATTGCCATGTGGTCTGCTGTGGGCATCTGTCGAATGGTGTGAACTCTGCGTGGGGAGTCTGGCCTACCCTCGAGGCCCATGGTTTGGGCTGCGGTGGTGCCATGCTGTGCTCAGGGGCCTTCTTTTTTGGAAGTCTGGGCTCCAGTGAGCCTTGGTCATGCTCTTTTATGGAACCTTGGGTGCTAGAGCACTCTGACCCTCAGTCTCATTTGCAGGTTCTGGGGAGGATTAAATGAGCTCATGTGATATCCAGGTGACTGAGGCAGAGTCAGCTCGGGATGAATCTTTGCTTCGTTTTCATTAGCTGCGGAGAAGACGATGACAGCTTGGTGCCTCTCCAACTTTAATATGGGTATGCCTCTCTTGGGGATCTTGTTAAATGCAGGCTGGTATTCAGTAGTTCTGGGTGGGGCCTGGATTCTGTGCTTCTAACAAGCTCCTAGGTGACGGTGACGCTGAGGGCAAGGGTTTGGCACCTGCGTTTCTCCCTTTCCGGAAGAGCAGGATGTCTGCCGCACCCCCACCCGAGAGGAGCAAACATCCGCAACGTGACTACTAGGAACCAGCTTCCCTCACAGGCAAGGGACCTGTACCACTGCTCCCAACCATCCTGTCTGAGGCGCAGCAAGCCAAAACACTGAAATACTGAGGTTTGCAGCAAAGAGGAGGTTTATTCACAGGGCAGCCAAGTGAGGACGTGACGTGACAATAGGTCTCAAATCTGCCTCCCCAAAGGCAAGGGGCTTTGGGTATCTGCGGGATAAAGAATAAAGAAGCAGGGCAGTATGAGGCATGGGGAGCGTGAGGAAAGGTGATTGGAAAATGGTGTGCTCATCATTGTTCTGAGCTGGCGTAACTAGGCTACAGGCCTCGGCACATTCTCAGGCTGGAGTTGGGGAAAACAGGAGCAGAATGGAAGATGACAGCGTGTGAAGGAGGTGTGGTGTCCATAGGTTCGGGGTCTGACATGCTTCCTGCTGAAGCACCGATGCCCATCAAAGCCGTAAATGGGGTGCTGGGGAAAACAGGAGCAGAATGGAAGATGACAGCGTGTGAGGGAGGTGTGGTGTCCATAGGTTCGGGGTCTGACGTGCTTCCTGCTGAAGCACCGACGCCCACCAAAGCCGTAAATGGGGTGCTGGGGAAAACAGGAGCAGAATGGAAGATGACAGCGTGTGAGGGAGGTGTGGTGTCCATAGGTCTGGGGTCTGACGTGCTTCCTGCTGAAGCACCGACGCCCGCCAAAGCCGTAAATGGGGTGCTGGGGAAAACAGGAGCAGAATGGAAGATGACAGCGTGTGAAGGAGGTGTGGTATCCATAGGTTCGGGGGCTGACGTGCTTCCTGCTGAAGCACCGATGCCCGCCAAAGCCGTAAATAGGGTGCTGGGGAAAACAGGAGCAGAATGGAAGAGGACAGCATGTGAAGGAGGTGTGGTGTCCATAGCTTCCATATTAGAGGTACTGCCTGCCTGATCTGAGAGCAGAGAGTGAAAGTGGGAGAGCCTCTTCCTAGATTCTAACTCCTCTGAATTTATAGCACTGGCTCTGCCTGGCTTTATGACATATCCATTGTACGTGTCACAGAGAAAGAGCGGGCGGGGCAGGGGGTGAGGCAGGGGTCACATGCAAGCCCAGCTGGTGGCTTAACCCCGGCCCAAAGGCAAAGGGCGGGGCCCCTTCTGGACTTTCTAGTGGCTGGGACGTCTGGCTGTGGGTGGCAGGTGTTTGGCACCAGCTGGGCCACCATGCGGAGACTGTTGGGGACTGTGGAAGCCTCCTCCAGAGCTCATCCTTCCTGGGGACTGGCTCTGCAGGCCCCTCAGCCCTGCGTATGTATCGACCAGACCTTCCCCACCACGGGGCCCAGAGGCCAGAGCCTGCTCAGACCTGACGGCAGGAGGCAGCCAGAGCTTACCAGGGTGTGGGCCACCTCGTCCGGAGACCTCCCCAGCTCCTCTGCGAGACCTGGAGACAGGATCACCTTCTCCAGGGCTGCTCAGCTGCCAGCATGACCATGAGCCAGGTGGCCAAGGTTTCTGAGCAGGAGATGCAGAGCCCTGATCCGACTGGATGCTGCAGCCCACGATGTCCCTTCCTGGCAGATAGGTTCTTTCTTCACTTCTTGTTTGAAATTTGGTAAAAGAACATTTAACCCTTGGCCTGTCCTTCAGGGTATATAGATGGTAGTGGCTTAGCCGGGATTCGATCCAAGCCTGTGTGATTCCAGAGCTTGTGCTCTGGACTGTGGTGCCTCCTTATCGTATATGCTTCATGTGTTACTTGTTTTTTTTTTCTTGTAGTCCTTACGGTACTTAGCCCTAAGTGCCATACCTGTAACGAACAGCTACACTGCCCTGTAGGAGGTCTTCTTTTGTTCAACGCCTGAATTGGTCATCCAACACACTGTGTTCTAATCTCAGAAGATACAGGTCAGGGACCACCACTTGTCAGCATGGCACCATTCCATATTTCGAATTGAGGCTTGAAGCCCGTATTTTCCCTTTGTCTAGTTTGAAGGATCCAGATATGTAAAGATGATATTCTAGATAAATCATGGGCTATCCTGAAAGAAATTCACCAGTGAATTGTTCCGTATGGATTAGAAGCCAGCTTCTCTGGCCTTCCTGGAGTATATCCAGTAAGGCGTCTCATTCATGTCTAGAAAGCAACTATATCATTTATTGCAACTTCAGCGTGGAGCGATGTGTTGGTATAAAGTACGATCAACACAATTTGGTCATTGTGAGTATGACAGCTGGGTCCACTCTTTACTACACATATGTAACTCTAGGGATTCTTATGCCCAAGGGAGGAGACGTACTCTTGGCTGTCTAGGACAAGGGAAGCATGTGTTGTTATTCAGGAGCTGGAAGCTTCAGCATGACAGGTAGGAATTGAACAATCGTGGTCTATACATCACTTGACCTTGCTTAAAACTTGTTTCTTTGGCTTGCTTCATTGAAGTGTTTTCTCCCTCCTGGGCTGACATTGTCTGTTATGTATCACGCATAAGACATATAGAAGTTTCAGAACCCAAAATCATATAGATCAGTAAAAATGTATATATATATATATATATATATATAAAAATCTATTGAAACTCACACTGGGCTTAATTCATATATTCCAAAATCAGTTTGACCCTCTGCTCATGAGATTCTTTTTATGGTATGTCCCAGCAAATCTGGGCTTCCATCCCCAATAAATTTTGGGGTTGAAGAACACAAAAGCTTTTGCTCAGACCTAAATTCTGTCTGAAAAAAAGGGAAATATTATAAGCCCTTTGTAACCTCTCCAAGAGCAGAAATGATTTACAGCTGTGGCATTGAACCATAATTCCTCGATCTCATTTGAGAAGAGTTCAGTTAGAAACAGTGTCTTGATTTTTGTTTCTTTTGTTTCTTCCCTGTTTTCTTGTCTTGCTTACCAACAATCCATTGTAATTCATGAGTTAGTATGGCAGCAGGCTGAGTGTTCCCTGGAGCTCATTAAATGAAGTGTTTTTCCTAAAATGACGTTTGTCTCCTTGTTTTCAGCCCCTCTTCTTTCCTCTGCCCTTGACTATAACCAGAGCTCAGCAAAAGCTGAGTGACTTTGTGCAGACCTTACTTAGGCTCAGCCTTTTTTTCTTCATTATTTTATTCATGGCTCCTCCGTTTCATTGTTTGCCTTCTCGAAATGTGTTGAAATCTTTCTGTGGTTGATGACTTCCAAAATATCTTGGCTTTTATTGGTTGATTAATTTTGGTATTTCTACAGTTTTATTTAGATATGGTTTCAGGAGGAACAGAAAGTAAATATATTTCCTAGTCTGCCATCTTGAGCTGAAAATCCCTGTGGATTTTAGCATCCAATGTTCCCATGGGAAAACACCCAACCATGGCCTTAATAGATGTAACACTCAAGATTTCAGCTTTTCTTGAGCAATCACTAAGGATTTCATATGTGGTCATTTCTAATGGGGAAATTATAACTATCTCATGACGTTGATTTGAGGATTAAATTAGATAATGAACATGAAAATGCTTTGTAAGATTTAAAAATCTGTAAAACTGTTTTTTGTTATTATTTGATTTGTTGCTATTTCAACTTCACTTGACAGTTGTTTATGACCTTGCCTATGTGAGAAAATGCCCTCTGGGTTATTTTTTTGAAAGCCAGAATGTATTTTTCAACAGCTCAATGGAACTGGCATCATTTGTGAAGGTTAAGGGTGAAGGGGTAAATGTTTCTTGACACCTATCACTTTACAGTGTTTTCAGGAACTAACTGACTCATGTATTCCTCTTCCAAATTTGGTTGAGGACCTCCTACCAGCCACATGCTTTACGTCAGGTGTTGGAAAGCATTTTCTGGATTTTAAAGATCTTAGGCTTTGTGGGCCATATAGAGTTTCTGTAGCTTCTCCTCCTCTTTCCTCTTCAACAAGCTTTCTAAACGTGAGAACCATTATTAGCTCACAGTCCCACAGATCCAGGCTGAGAGCCTGATTTGATTCGTGGCCATTATTTGCCAATTCCTGCTCTGCGTCTTCACTGAGGAGGGGGACCATGTTTGAGTAATCAGTTCTTTGAATCAACTGTTGGTCTTCTGGGCCTTGTCCTTGCTCTCCTACAGTCTCTAATCAGCGTGGCATCCAGAGAGATCTTGTTAAAACATAAGTCAGATCATGTCACTCAAATTTCTTCAATGGCTTCTTCACAGAAAGTGCAAAGTCCTCAGAGTGCCTCCACAGACCTAGAAATCTGGGTGTCTGTTTCCTCTCTGACTGTTTCCTTCTCCTCTCCAATTTGCTCGCTCTGTTTTCCACATGCTGACATCCTTTCTGCTCCTTGGATACTCCAAGCCTACTCTTGCCTCATTGACTTTCTGCCGCAGGCCAGCCGCAGAAAGAGGATTTCACTGCCCAGGGTCAGAAGGGAAGGGGTAAGGAACTGAAGTAGCACCGACGAATGGGGTCAGAAGCCCATGGGTCAGAAGGCTGCAATGAGAAGCCTAGTCACCGCAACAAAGAATAGACCCCCGCTCGCCGAAACTAGAGAAAGCTCGCATGCAGCAATGAAGACCCAATGCAGCCAAAAATAAATAAATAAAAAATAAAGTATAGAATCTTAAAAAAAATCTATAAAGAATATTACAAGAATAGAATCACAGGCCAGTTTCTCCTTTGAACATGCATGCAAAATGTGTAAAGAGAAGCACAAACTATATCCATGGTATGTAAAACAATCATATATCAGAATCAAAGTAGCTTTATTCTTCTGGCAATGCAAGGTTGCTTTAATGTCCAAACGTGAAACTGATCCCAGGAATGAATTAGAGTGGGAGAAAAGTCATTTAAAACAGAAATCTTGGGACTTCCCTGGTGGTCCAGTGTTTAGAACATGGCGCATTCACTGCTGGGGCCCTGGGGTCCAATCGCAGGTCAGGGAAATAAGATCCTGCAAGACATGAGGCAGGGCCCCGAAAAAAAAAAAGGAAAGAAAGAAGTCTTAACCAGGAGAAGCACAAGATCGAATAAACATAACAGATAACACCTTATGAAAAGTAGGTGAAGATTATGGAATATTCTAAAATTTAAAACAAAAAGAAACTTTTAAAGATTCAAAAGGATGTGACAAATATTGTACATAGGGCAAAATAAAATGAAATAAAATATACAAATGATGGGAGCCCAAAATTCCAGATGTCCAAGTCCTGTCTCTGAAGATTCTCATTCAATGGGTTCAGGATTTCCTCCTTATTGAAAAACCTACAGGTGATTCTGGTACGATTCCCAGACACAATGTAAAGCTTCTCTTTTACAGGAAAGAATACCAGATTATTTTGTTATCTTATAGTTATACTAACAGGTTGTACTATTGACGGATAAGTCTGCTGTGAAAATGCACCCCCACTAGGGATAAAAAAGGAACTAGTAGTCTCTACTGCTACTTGGTGGCAGCACGCATGTATTGCAAGGGCAATTATTGTAGCAATCCAAATTAGTGGAACATTTTAGAATTGGAAGACGACATACAGATCATCTAGTCAAGCTTCCAACTATTATAGTTGTGAAAACTAAGGCCCATATAAATGAAATGATTTATCTCCAAAGAGCATTAGTGAAAGTATGAAATAAAAAATATCTCTGAACTTTTAATTTAGTGCTGTTTTTATTAATCTCAAGTATTAGCTTAAACTTCAGTGTGACAGATTTGGGATTGAATTCCTGCTCACGTTTACTGATTGCGTGTCTTTTAGTAAGTTACTAAAACACTTTTTTTTTAAATAGACGTATTTAATTATTTATCTTTGGCTGCCTAGGCTCTTCGTTGCTGTGCACGGGCTTTCCCTAGTTGCGGTGGGCGGGGGCTACTCTTTGTTGCAGTACGCGGGCTTCTCATTGTGGTGGCTTCTCGTTGTTGCTGAGCACGGGGTCTAGGTGCGTGGGCTTCAGTAGTTGTGGTTCACGGGCTCTAGCACGCAGGCTCAGTAGTTGTGGCACATGGTCTTAGTTGCTCCGCGCCATGTGGGATCTTCCCGGACCCGGGCTCAAACGTGTGTCCCGTGCACTGGCAGGTGGATCCTTAACCAGTGCGCCAACAGGGAAGCCCTACTAATACACTTTTAACTTTGCTTTTCACGTATGTAAAATGGTGAGCCTTGACTGATATAGAATATGAGATAACCTAGCACTGTTCTTAACACCTATATGTAGTTAAAACTTTTTGGCTCTCATCCCTCTTAAACAGCCTCTATCC
The DNA here is from genome assembly GCF_937001465.1 of Orcinus orca. Classification (NCBI taxonomy): domain Eukaryota; kingdom Metazoa; phylum Chordata; class Mammalia; order Artiodactyla; family Delphinidae; genus Orcinus; species Orcinus orca. Next base: position 91,481,949 of record NC_064570.1, read on the forward strand.
TCTTAATAATGAATGTGTCTTTCAGCTAGCAGAGCACCCCAGAGCTGACCACATTCTGGCAAGAGATATAGGATTCTTTTTCTTACTAGGGGTTCTTTATACCTGATAGTTGAAGTGCACTTAAATATGAACAACTCTTGTTTATACTGTAGTAATGGATTTGATGGACGAATTTTAGAAAGTAATATGCAGGAATTGAGCTGCCTTACCCTCAAGAAATATAATTCGATAGTGGTGGCTAGAACGATAAACAGTGTTTGGACAGGGAGTCCATATTGGATGTGAACTTCCTGTACTCCCATTCGTCTATTAAGAATAAAGAGAATCCTTTCAAAATGTGTTTTAAAGGGCAGTTATTTCTTTCTGCCTCATTTAAGTTACCTGCAAGAAAAAGACAATCTCCTGCATCCTTGTTTAATAGGCTTTTAATGTAAAGCAGATAATTTTTTGCAACATTTCCCAAACTTTTCATTATCGAATTGGCTGAGGCTTCTCAACGATTATCATTTCAAAACAATATCTCCATCTTCAGCTTCTTTCAATGAATTGGCCTAATAGATGTGCCATTAAAACAGAGCTTCACTCTCAACGTATTTTAATTTTGTATTCAAACAGTATGAAGGATTCAGCCATAACAGTGAGTGGATTTCTGATACATGCTACATGATGGATGCAACTAAGTGAAAGAAGGCTACATATCGTATGGTTCCATTTATATGAAATGTCCAGCAGTGGCAAATCCATACACACAGAAAAGATTCTACATTAGTGGTTGCCAGGGGTTTGGAAGAGAGGGAACTAGGGAATGACTCCTTAAAATGGGTGTAGGTTTCCTCTTGGTTGATGAAGATGTTTTGCAGCTCGGCAGTGGTGATAGTTGCACAACATTGTGACAGTAGTAAATTCCACTGAATGGTACAGTGAATTGGAAAATGATCCAAATGGTGAATTTTGTGTTATGTTCATTTTACTACAATAAAAAGGAGAAAGAATTCGGGAAAGACTTAGAGTTTGGGAAACTAAGGTGAACTGGTCAAGAAAAAGACAGCTCTATTGTTCAGTTTTCTCTCAGCTCTCCCAGTGCATTAATCCTCAGCAAAAAGTAGGCTGAACTTGTAGATGATAGTCATTCAACACAGTCCAGGGAAAAGTAAATAAAGTAAAACCCAACTCTTCTTCTTTAGCACATGTATGAAAGGTTAACTTGCTGCTCAGCCACGTGGACCTTCATGAAGACGTTTCACTTTAGGTGTCCTCTACTTCAGTACTTTACTCACAGCTCATTCACACATGTAGGCAACAGCATTCCTTAATTCGATGGAATCTGCAGCACTGGTCGTGATCAGTCTCATGAAAAGAAAAGGAAAGGTGGCGCGGAAGCCAAGGGAAGAGATTTTCAAGACAGAGACGTTGTTTAAGATCTAACTCGGCTTGGCGGTCACAAAGATAAGGATTGGGAAGTAGTCCCCTGGACTTGTCAACGGAGAAATCATTGGGGGCTTCAAGGAGATCAGTTTCACGAGAGTAGTGGGGCAGAAACCAGATCGCAGTGTAGATGGGAGGGGAGAAATGGGGGGCAAGTCAAGAAATTGATGGCAAAGGGAAAGAAGGGAGGGGTGGATAGGAGGACAGGAGAATGGAATGGAGGAGAGCATTTCCTTGTGGCTCTTTAATATGGCTGGGAGGGGCCAAAAGAGAAGGAGAGCGTGAAGATGTAGGAAGAGGGGGTGGCATCCCGAGCCCAAGGAGGACTGGCCCCTGTCTTCAGCTCCCACCAGCTGGATGGTCCCTCCCTCTAGCTTTCCACGTAGGCTGTGGAAGTTGCTCTATGCCTCCTTGGATCAGCTGCCCTTGATTCGTTCGTCCTTTTCTTATTTCTCAGCACACCTGGGTCATACGTTATGTGAAGACAAACAAATCACCACTGATGCTTAATTTTCTTGAAAAATCCCCCAGGCAGGTACCATTTTGGAGAACTACCTATTGTGCCTCAGCAAGCCAAAGTAGCCCATTTTTCCTCTCATTGGGAGAGATTGCTGTTTCTTGGAGAACCTGATGAAGAGGATGACTCGCGCTTAGGAATACCGTTGTTTGAAAAGTGCAAAAGGTGAGGTAGTTTGGCTCTGAGGGGCCTCTGAGGCCTGAGACTTCCTGAGAGATGGCAGATTCACAGCTCCCATTTCCCTCTGACCCTGGGCTATGAGCTCATCAAATGAGATGGTAAATAAAGTCACTGACATGGTTTAAAGGGTAATTTTGTTCTCTCTTGTTCACTCAGAGCAAATTGAATGGAATTTGCATACAACATATGGATGAACCATCCATACGATGGGGTTTGACCATATCCTCATGGTTCCCCTTCCCTTTTCTACATCTGGCCCCTTTAGCTCTGCAGACTTAACCCCACACCATCAGTCCACCCAGTCGGTCCACTGGACGTCTCTTCCTCTTTCGCATCTGGTCGTTGTCGTCACCTTGTTCTCCACTACCGCCTCCTGCAGTAGCTGTTAGGTCCAGAGAGGTTGGTTCACTGTGAGCAAGTAACTGTCAACTCCATGGACAGGTGGAAGTGACTTGGCAGCCGGGATGCGCCCACCCTGAGTTCATTATACCCATGAGGGTCAAGGAGAATGGGGATGCAGCTGGTCTGCAGAGCCCCGGCAGTTCTGAGACACATGTTCCTGGATCCACACGTTGCTCCATACCCAGCCTTGCCTTTCTTTTTTCTCTCTCTTGACTCCATCCAGGTTTCTGCTCTCCTTGTCCCTTTGGGGAGGGAGGCCAGTACCAGTCCAGGTGTAGTCCCCCAAAGCTTCCTACTTCCAAGCGTTACGTAGGCTTGTATATCCACTTGCTTGGGTTGCCCTGGCATTCGTGCCAGCAAGCTGAGTGGTTTAAGCCCTAGGCTCTCTTTTCTGGCAAGAATGTGCCTAAAAATCTCCACCTCTGGTTTGGTGGCTCCTAAAAATTCCCAGTCAGTTTTGGTGAGGGGACACTTGGTGACAGTGTTGTCTTTCGAAATGAGTAGTTCCGTTACCGACGATACTTTGCTCCCCATACATTATTTATAAGGTTTCCCTGTTTGTATGTGCAAACTATTTGTGTGTATATTTTGAGAAATACATTGTACAGGCCTCTTTTTTATTTCTTCCACACACCCTAGAGATGTCATAGAGGCGGTAAATGTGTCCAACTTTTTGAGAAATTGGAACAATCAAGACTTACCTGTATGGAATGCTGTTAACGATGTCAATTCCCGCGACAGTACCTTTCATCTGACACACTTAGGGACTGTTAACAGATTAAAAGTAGTAAAAGACGCAGATAGAGAGAATTTTCATTATCTTGTGCACTGAAATCTTGGATTTTCGTTGGTTTGAATGGGCCTGAAAATGTATTTTTTTTAGTAGGGACATAGAAACCTCTAGCAGTATTCTTAATAAAGCAAGGTGAGTTATAAGCAATCATCTGATGGAGGGTAAATGTACCACAGCCCAGTTTAAGAAAAATACAATATAAAAGTCTTACCATGGAAGAAAATCTTTATATGATCTTTTGTAAAAAAAAAAAAAAGCTTCAAGAAACATAAAGACATGACACCATATTCAGTTTAAAGTCAGTGACTTGTAAGCAAGGCAAAGCAAAGACAGTCTGATTAAGGCCGTTGCATTGTTGTGGGATTTTTTAGGTCTCACCCATTTCTGTGGCCTTTTTAGAACCTAAGCTTCTAGGGCACAGGGAACTTCATCTTGACGTAGGGCTGAGCAAATGCACGGAGCATTTCTCAATAAGTAGGCATTAAATTCTATGTCCAGAAGGGGCCTTGAAATGCCCTCTCTTTACTCCTTGGTAGAACTGTTTTAACCATCCCCCGAAAACAGATTTTTTTCTTTAAATCTCAAAATTCAGAGATTCCACAATCAGAACTTCCTTCTCATATTGCCATGTGGTCTGCTGTGGGCATCTGTCGAATGGTGTGAACTCTGCGTGGGGAGTCTGGCCTACCCTCGAGGCCCATGGTTTGGGCTGCGGTGGTGCCATGCTGTGCTCAGGGGCCTTCTTTTTTGGAAGTCTGGGCTCCAGTGAGCCTTGGTCATGCTCTTTTATGGAACCTTGGGTGCTAGAGCACTCTGACCCTCAGTCTCATTTGCAGGTTCTGGGGAGGATTAAATGAGCTCATGTGATATCCAGGTGACTGAGGCAGAGTCAGCTCGGGATGAATCTTTGCTTCGTTTTCATTAGCTGCGGAGAAGACGATGACAGCTTGGTGCCTCTCCAACTTTAATATGGGTATGCCTCTCTTGGGGATCTTGTTAAATGCAGGCTGGTATTCAGTAGTTCTGGGTGGGGCCTGGATTCTGTGCTAATAACAAGCTCCTAGGTGACGGTGACGCTGAGGGCAAGGGTTTGGCACCTGCGTTTCTCCCTTTCCGGAAGAGCAGGATGTCTGCCGCACCCCCACCCGAGAGGAGCAAACATCCGCAACGTGACTACTAGGAACCAGCTTCCCTCACAGGCAAGGGACCTGTACCACTGCTCCCAACCATCCTGTCTGAGGCGCAGCAAGCCAAAACACTGAAATACTGAGGTTTGCAGCAAAGAGGAGGTTTATTCACAGGGCAGCCAAGCGAGGACGTGACGTGACAATAGGTCTCAAATCTGCCTCCCCAAAGGCAAGGGGCTTTGGGTATCTGCGGGATAAAGAATAAAGAAGCAGGGCAGTATGAGGCATGGGGAGCGTGAGGAAAGGTGATTGGAAAATGGTGTGCTCATCATTGTTCTGAGCTGGCGTAACTAGGCTACAGGCCTCGGCACATTCTCAGGCTGGAGTTGGGGAAAACAGGAGCAGAATGGAAGATGACAGCGTGTGAAGGAGGTGTGGTGTCCATAGGTTCGGGGTCTGACATGCTTCCTGCTGAAGCACCGATGCCCATCAAAGCCGTAAATGGGGTGCTGGGGAAAACAGGAGCAGAATGGAAGATGACAGCGTGTGAGGGAGGTGTGGTGTCCATAGGTTCGGGGTCTGACGTGCTTCCTGCTGAAGCACCGACGCCCACCAAAGCCGTAAATGGGGTGCTGGGGAAAACAGGAGCAGAATGGAAGATGACAGCGTGTGAGGGAGGTGTGGTGTCCATAGGTCTGGGGTCTGACGTGCTTCCTGCTGAAGCACCGACGCCCGCCAAAGCCGTAAATGGGGTGCTGGGGAAAACAGGAGCAGAATGGAAGATGACAGCGTATGAAGGAGGTGTGGTATCCATAGGTTCGGGGGCTGACGTGCTTCCTGCTGAAGCACCGATGCCCGCCAAAGCCGTAAATAGGGTGCTGGGGAAAACAGGAGCAGAATGGAAGAGGACAGCATGTGAAGGAGGTGTGGTGTCCATAGCTTCCATATTAGAGGTACTGCCTGCCTGATCTGAGAGCAGAGAGTGAAAGTGGGAGAGCCTCTTCCTAGATTCTAACTCCTCTGAATTTATAGCACTGGCTCTGCCTGGCTTTATGACATATCCATTGTACGTGTCACAGAGAAAGAGCGGGCGGGGCAGGGGGTGAGGCAGGGGTCACATGCAAGCCCAGCTGGTGGCTTAACCCCGGCCCAAAGGCAAAGGGCGGGGCCCCTTCTGGACTTTCTAGTGGCTGGGACGTCTGGCTGTGGGTGGCAGGTGTTTGGCACCAGCTGGGCCACCATGCGGAGACTGTTGGGGACTGTGGAAGCCTCCTCCAGAGCTCATCCTTCCTGGGGACTGGCTCTGCAGGCCCCTCAGCCCTGCGTATGTATCGACCAGACCTTCCCCACCACGGGGCCCAGAGGCCAGAGCCTGCTCAGACCTGACGGCAGGAGGCAGCCAGAGCTTACCAGGGTGTGGGCCACCTCGTCCGGAGACCTCCCCAGCTCCTCTGCGAGACCTGGAGACAGGATCGCCTTCTCCAGGGCTGCTCAGCTGCCAGCATGACCATGAGCCAGGTGGCCAAGGTTTCTGAGCAGGAGATGCAGAGCCCTGATCCGACTGGATGCTGCAGCCCACGATGTCCCTTCCTGGCAGATAGGTTCTTTCTTCACTTCTTGTTTGAAATTTGGTAAAAGAACATTTAACCCTTGGCCTGTCCTTCAGGGTATATAGATGGTAGTGGCTTAGCCGGGATTCGATCCAAGCCTGTGTGATTCCAGAGCTTGTGCTCTGGACTGTGGTGCCTCCTTATCGTATATGCTTCATGTGTTACTTGTTTTTTTTTTCTTGTAGTCCTTACGGTACTTAGCCCTAAGTGCCATACCTGTAACGAACAGCTACACTGCCCTGTAGGAGGTCTTCTTTTGTTCAACGCCTGAATTGGTCATCCACCACACTGTGTTCTAATCTCAGAAGATACAGGTCAGGGACCACCACTTGTCAGCATGGCACCATTCCATATTTCGAATTGAGGCTTGAAGCCCGTATTTTCCCTTTGTCTAGTTTGAAGGATCCAGATATGTAAAGATGATATTCTAGATAAATCATGGGCTATCCTGAAAGAAATTCACCAGTGAATTGTTCCGTATGGATTAGAAGCCAGCTTCTCTGGCCTTCCTGGAGTATATCCAGTAAGGCGTCTCATTCATGTCTAGAAAGCAACTATATCATTTATTGCAACTTCAGCGTGGAGCGATGTGTTGGTATAAAGTACGATCAACACAATTTGGTCATTGTGAGTATGACAGCTGGGTCCACTCTTTACTACACATATGTAACTCTAGGGATTCTTATGCCCAAGGGAGGAGACGTACTCTTGGCTGTCTAGGACAAGGGAAGCATGTGTTGTTATTCAGGAGCTGGAAGCTTCAGCATGACAGGTAGGAATTGAACAATCGTGGTCTATACATCACTTGACCTTGCTTAAAACTTGTTTCTTTGGCTTGCTTCATTGAAGTGTTTTCTCCCTCCTGGGCTGACATTGTCTGTTATGTATCACGCATAAGACATATAGAAGTTTCAGAACCCAAAATCATATAGATCAGTAAAAATGTATATATATATATATATATATATAAAAATCTATTGAAACTCACACTGGGCTTAATTCATATATTCCAAAATCAGTTTGACCCTCTGCTCATGAGATTCTTTTTATGGTATGTCCCAGCAAATCTGGGCTTCCATCCCCAATAAATTTTGGGGTTGAAGAACACAAAAGCTTTTGCTCAGACCTAAATTCTGTCTGAAAAAAAGGGAAATATTATAAGCCCTTTGTAACCTCTCCAAGAGCAGAAATGATTTACAGCTGTGGCATTGAACCATAATTCCTCGATCTCATTTGAGAAGAGTTCAGTTAGAAACAGTGTCTTGATTTTTGTTTCTTTTGTTTCTTCCCTGTTTTCTTGTCTTGCTTACCAACAATCCATTGTAATTCATGAGTTAGTATGGCAGCAGGCTGAGTGTTCCCTGGAGCTCATTAAATGAAGTGTTTTTCCTAAAATGACGTTTGTCTCCTTGTTTTCAGCCCCTCTTCTTTCCTCTGCCCTTGACTATAACCAGAGCTCAGCAAAAGCTGAGTGACTTTGTGCAGAACTTACTTAGGCTCAGCCTTTTTTTCTTCATTATTTTATTCATGGCTCCTCCGTTTCATTGTTTGCCTTCTCGAAATGTGTTGAAATCTTTCTGTGGTTGATGACTTCCAAAATATCTTGGCTTTTATTGGTTGATTAATTTTGGTATTTCTACAGTTTTATTTAGATATGGTTTCAGGAGGAACAGAAAGTAAATATATTTCCTAGTCTGCCATCTTGAGCTGAAAATCCCTGTGGATTTTAGCATCCAATGTTCCCATGGGAAAACACCCAACCATGGCCTTAATAGATGTAACACTCAAGATTTCAGCTTTTCTTGAGCAATCACTAAGGATTTCATATGTGGTCATTTCTAATGGGGAAATTATAACTATCTCATGACGTTGATTTGAGGATTAAATTAGATAATGAACATGAAAATGCTTTGTAAGATTTAAAAATCTGTAAAACTGTTTTTTGTTATTATTTGATTTGTTGCTATTTCAACTTCACTTGACAGTTGTTTATGACCTTGCCTATGTGAGAAAATGCCCTCTGGGTTATTTTTTTGAAAGCCAGAATGTATTTTTCAACAGCTCAATGGAACTGGCATCATTTGTGAAGGTTAAGGGTGAAGGGGTAAATGTTTCTTGACACCTATCACTTTACAGTGTTTTCAGGAACTAACTGACTCATGTATTCCTCTTCCAAATTTGGTTGAGGACCTCCTACCAGCCACATGCTTTACGTCAGGTGTTGGAAAGCATTTTCTGGATTTTAAAGATCTTAGGCTTTGTGGGCCATATAGAGTTTCTGTAGCTTCTCCTCCTCTTTCCTCTTCAACAAGCTTTCTAAACGTGAGAACCATTATTAGCTCACAGTCCCACAGATCCAGGCTGAGAGCCTGATTTGATTCGTGGCCATTATTTGCCAATTCCTGCTCTGCGTCTTCACTGAGGAGGGGGACCATGTTTGAGTAATCAGTTCTTTGAATCAACTGTTGGTCTTCTGGGCCTTGTCCTTGCTCTCCTACAGTCTCTAATCAGCGTGGCATCCAGAGAGATCTTGTTAAAACATAAGTCAGATCATGTCACTCAAATTTCTTCAATGGCTTCTTCACAGAAAGTGCAAAGTCCTCAGAGTGCCTCCACAGACCTAGAAATCTGGGTGTCTGTTTCCTCTCTGACTGTTTCCTTCTCCTCTCCAATTTGCTCGCTCTGTTTTCCACACGCTGACATCCTTTCTGCTCCTTGGATACTCCAAGCCTACTCTTGCCTCATTGACTTTCTGCCGCAGGCCAGCCGCAGAAAGAGGATTTCACCGCCCAGGGTCAGAAGGGAAGGGGTAAGGAACTGAAGTAGCACCGACGAATGGGGTCAGAAGCCCATGGGTCAGAAGGCTGCAATGAGAAGCCTAGTCACCGCAACAAAGAATAGACCCCCGCTCGCCGAAACTAGAGAAAGCTCGCATGCAGCAATGAAGACCCAATGCAGCCAAAAATAAATAAATAAAAAATAAAGTATAGAATCTTAAAAAAAATCTATAAAGAATATTACAAGAATAGAATCACAGGCCAGTTTCTCCTTTGAACATGCATGCAAAATGTGTAAAGAGAAGCACAAACTATATCCATGGTATGTAAAACAATCATATATCAGAATCAAAGTAGCTTTATTCTTCTGGCAATGCAAGGTTGCTTTAATGTCCAAACGTGAAACTGATCCCAGGAATGAATTAGAGTGGGAGAAAAGTCATTTAAAACAGAAATCTTGGGACTTCCCTGGTGGTCCAGTGTTTAGAACATGGCGCGTTCACTGCTGGGGCCCTGGGGTCCAATCCCAGGTCAGGGAACTAAGATCCTGCAAGACATGAGGCAGGGCCCTGAAAAAAAAAAAGGAAAGAAAGAAGTCTTAACCAGGAGAAGCACAAGATCGAATAAACATAACAGATAACACCTTATGAAAAGTAGGTGAAGATTATGGAATATTCTAAAATTTAAAACAAAAAGAAACTTTTAAAGATTCAAAAGGATGTGACAAATATTGTACATAGGCCAAAATAAAATGAAATAAAATATACAAATGATGGGAGCCCAAAATTCCAGATGCCCAAGTCCTGTCTCTGAAGATTCTCATTCAATGGGTTCAGGATTTCCTCCTTATTGAAAAACCTACAGGTGATTCTGGTACGATTCCCAGACACAATGTAAAGCTTCTCTTTTACAGGAAAGAATACCAGATTATTTTGTTATCTTATAGTTATACTAACAGGTTGTACTATTGACGGATAAGTCTGCTGTGAAAATGCACCCCCACTAGGGATAAAAAAGGAACTAGTAGTCTCTACTGCTACTTGGTGGCAGCACGCATGTATTGCAAGGGCAATTATTGTAGCAATCCAAATTAGTGGAACATTTTAGAATTGGAAGACGACATACAGATCATCTAGTCAAGCTTCCAACTATTATAGTTGTGAAAACTAAGGCCCATATAAATGAAATGATTTATCTCCAAAGAGCATTAGTGAAAGTATGAAATAAAAAATATCTCTGAACTTTTAATTTAGTGCTGTTTTTATTAATCTCAAGTATTAGCTTAAACTTCAGTGTGACAGATTTGGGATTGAATTCCTGCTCACGTTTACTGATTGCGTGTCTTTTAGTAAGTTACTAAAACACTTTTTTTTTAAATAGACGTATTTAATTATTTATCTTTGGCTGCCTAGGCACTTCGTTGCTGTGCACGGGCTTTCCCTAGTTGCGGTGGGCGGGGGCTACTCTTTGTTGCAGTACGCGGGCTTCTCATTGTGGTGGCTTCTCGTTGTTGCTGAGCACGGGGTCTAGGTGCGTGGGCTTCAGTAGTTGTGGTTCACGGGCTCTAGCACGCAGGCTCAGTAGTTGTGGCACATGGTCTTAGTTGCTCCGCGGCATGTGGGATCTTCCCGGACCCGGGCTCAAACGTGTGTCCCGTGCACTGGCAGGTGGATCCTTAACCAGTGCGCCAACAGGGAAGCCCTACTAATACACTTTTAACTTTGCTTTTCACGTATGTAAAATGGTGAGCCTTGACTGATATAGAATATGAGATAACCTAGCACTGTTCTTAACACATATATGTAGTTAAAACTTTTTGGCTCTCATCCCTCTTAAACAGCCTCTATCCTCTTAATAATGAATGTGTCTTTCAGCTAGCAGAGCACCCCAGAGCTGACCACATTCTGGCAAGAGATATAGGATTCTTTTTCTTACTGGGGGTTCTTTATACCTGATAGTTGAAGTGCACTTAAACATGAACAACTCTTGTTTATACTGTAGTAATGGATTTGATGGACGAATTTTAGAAAGTAATATGCAGGAATTGAGCTGCCTTACCCTCAAGAAATATAATTCGATAGTGGTGGCTAGAATGATAAACAGTGTTTGGACAGGGAGTGCATATTGGATGTGAACTTCCTGTACTCCCATTCGTCTATTAAGAATAAAGAGAATCCTTTCAGAACGTGTTTTAAAGGGCAGTTATTTCTTTCTGCCTCATTTAAGTTACCTGCAAGAAAAAGACAATCTCCTGCATCCTTGTTTAATAGGCTTTTAATATAAAGCAGATAATTTTTTGCAACATTTCCCAAACTTTTCATTATCGAATTGGCTGAGGCTTCTCAACGATTATCATTTCACAACAATATCTCCATCTTCAGCTTCTTTCAATGAATTGGCCTAATAGATGTGCCATTAAAACAGAGCTTCACTCTCAACGTATTTTTAATTTTGTATTCAAACGGTATGAAGGATTCAGCCATAACAGTGAGTGGATTTCTGATACATGCTACATGATGGATGCAACTAAGTGAAAGAAGGCTACATATTGTATGGTTCCATTTATATGAAATGTCCAGCAGTGGCAAATCCATACACACAGAAAAGATTCTACATTCGTGGTTGCCAGGGGTTTGGAAGAGAGGGAACTAGGGAATGACTCCTTAAAATGGGTGTAGGTTTCCTCTTGGTTGATGAAGATGTTTTGCAGCTCGGCAGTGGTGATAGTTGCACAACATTGTGACAGTAGTAAATTCCACTGAATGGTACAGTGAATTGGAAAATGATCCAAATGGTGAATTTTGTGTTATGTTCATTTTACTACAATAAAAAGGAGAAAGAATTCAGGAAAGACTTAGAGTTTGGGAAACTAAGGTGAACTGGTCAAGAAAAAGACAGCTCTATTGTTCAGTTTTCTCTCAGCTCTCCCAGTGCATTAATCCTCAGCAAAAAGTAGGCTGAACTTGTAGATGATAGTCATTCAACACAGTCCAGGGAAAAGTAAATAAAGTAAAACCCAACTCTTCTTCTTTAGCACATGTATGAAAGGTTAACTTGCTGCTCAGCCACGTGGACCTTCATGAAGACGTTTCACTTTAGGTGTCCTCTACTTCAGTACTTTACTCACAGCTCATTCACACATGTAGGCAACAGCATTCCTTAATTCGATGGAATCTGCAGCACTGGTTGTGATCAGTCTCATGAAAAGAAAAGGAAAGGTGGCGCAGAAGCCAAGGGAAGAGATTTTCAAGACAGAGACGTTGTTTAAGATCTAACTCGGCTTGGCGGTCACAAAGATAAGGATTGGGAAGTAGTCCCCTGGACTTGTCAACGGAGAAATCATTGGGGGCTTCAAGGAGATCAGTTTCACGAGAGTAGTGGGGCAGAAACCAGATCGCAGTGTAGATGGGAGGGGAGAAATGGGGGGCAAGTCAAGAAATTGATGGCAAAGGGAAAGAAGGGAGGGGTGGATAGGAGGACAGGAGAATGGAATGGAGGAGAGCATTTCCTTGTGGCTCTTTAATATGGCTGGGAGGGGCCAAAAGAGAAGGAGAGCGTGAAGATGTAGGAAGAGGGGGTGGCATCCCGAGCCCAAGGAGGACTGGCCCCTGTCTTCAGCTCCCACCATCTGGATGATCCCTCCATCTAGCTTTCCACGTAGGCTGTGGAAGTTGCCCCTTGCCTCCTTGGATCAGCTGCCCTTGATTCGTTCGTCCTTTTCTTATTTCTCAGCACATCTGGGTCATACGTTATGTGAAGACAAACAAATCACCACTGATGCTTAATTTTCTTGAAAAATCCCCCAGGCAGGTACCATTTTGGAGAACTACCTATTGTGCCTCAGCAAGCCAAAGTAGCCCATTTTTCCTCTCATTGGGAGAGATTGCTGTTTCTTGGAGAACCTGATGAAGAGGATGACTCGCGCTTAGGAATACCGTTGCTTGAAAAGTGCAAAAGGTGAGGTAGTTTGGCTCTGAGGGGCCTCTGAGGCCTGAGACTTCCTGAGAGATGGCAGACTCACAGCTCCCATTTCCCTCTGACCCTGGGCTATGAGCTCATCAAATGAGATGGTAAATAAAGTCACTGACATGGTTTAAAGGATAATTTTGTTCTCTCTTGTTCACTCAGAGGAAACTGAATGGAATTTGCATACAACATATGGATGAACCATCCATACGATGGGGCTTGACCATATCCTCATGGTTCCCCTTCCCTTTTCTACATCTGGCCCCTTTAGCTCTGCAGACTTAACCCCACACCATCAGTCCACCCAGTCGGTCCACTGGACGTCTCTTCCTCTTTCGCATCTGGTCGTTGTCGTCACCTTGTTCTCCACTACCGCCTCCTGCAGTAGCTGTTAGGTCCAGAGAGGTTGGTTCACTGTGAGCAAGTAACTGTCAACTCCATGGACAGGTGGAAGTGACTTGGCAGCCGGGATGCGCCCACCCTGAGTTCATTATACCCATGAGGGTCAAGGAGAATGGGGATGCAGCTGGTCTGCAGAGCCCCGGCAGTTCTGAGACACATGTTCCTGGATCCACACGTTGCTCCATACCCAGCCTTGCCTTTCTTTTTTCTCTCTCTTGACTCCATCCAGGTTTCTGCTCTCCTTGTCCCTTTGGGGAGGGAGGCCAGTACCAGTCCAGGTGTAGTCCCCCAAAGCTTCCTACTTCCAAGCGTTACGTAGGCTTGTATATCCACTTGCTTGGGTTGTCCTGGCATTCGTGCCAACAAGCTGAGTGGTTTAAGCCCTAGGCTCTCTTTTCTGGCAAGAATGTGCCTAAAAATCTCCACCTCTGGTTTGGTGGCCCCTAAATATTCCCAGTCAGTTTTGGTGAGGGGACACTTGGTGACAGTGTTGTCTTTCGAAATGAGTAGTTCCGTTACCGACGATACTTTGCTCCCCATACATTATTTATAAGGTTTCCCTGTTTGTATGTGCAAACTATTTGTGTGTATATTTTGAGAAATACATTGTACAGGCCTCTTTTTTATTTCTTCCACACACCCTAGAGATGTCATAGAGGCGGTAAATGTGTCCAACTTTTTGAGAAATTGGAACAATCAAGACTTACCTGTATGGAATGCTGTTAACGATGTCAATTCCCGCGACAGTACCTTTCATCTGACACACTTAGGGACTGTTAACAGATTAAAAGTAGTAAAAGACGTGGATAGAGAGAATTTTCATTTTCTTGTACACTGAAATCTTGGATTTTCGTTGGTTTGAATGGGCCTGAAAATGTATCTTTTTTAGGAGGGACATAGGAGCCCCTAGCGGTATTCTTAATAAAGCAAGGTGAGTTATAAGCAATCATCTGATGGAGGGTAAATGTACCACAGTCCAGTTTAAGAAAAATACAATATAAAAGTCTTACCATGGAAGAAAATCTTTATATGATCTTTTGTAAAAAAAAAAAAAAGCTTCAAGAAACATAAAGACATGACACCATATTCAGTTTAAAGTCAGTGACTTGTAAGCAAGGCAAAGCCAAGACAGTCTGATTAAGGCCGTTGCATTGTTGTGGCATTTTTTAGGTCTCACCCATTTCTGTGGCCTTTTTAGAACCTAAGCTTCTAGGGCACAGGGAACTTCATCTTGACGTAGGGCTGAGCAAATGCACGGAGCATTTCTCAATAAGTAGGCATTAAATTCTTAGTCCAGAAGGGGCCTTGAGATGCCCTCTCTTTACTCCTTGGTAGAACTGTTTTAACCATCCCCCGAAAACAGATTTTTTTCTTTAAATCTCAAAATTCAGAGAGTCCACAATCAGAACTTCCTTCTCATGTTGCCATGTGGTCTGCTGTGGGCATCTGTCGAATGGTGTGAACTCTGCGTGGGGAGTCTGGCCTACCCTCGAGGCCCATGGTTTGGGCTGCGGTGGTGCCATGCTGTGCTCAGGGGCCTTCTTTTTTGGAAGTCTGGGCTCCAGTGAGCCTTGGTCATGCTCTTTTATGGAACCTTGGGTGCTAGACCACTCTGACCCTCAGTCTCATTTGCAGGTTCTGGGGAGGATTAAATGAGCTCATGTGATATCCAGGTGACTGAGGCAGAGTCGGCTCGGGATGAATCTTTGCTTCGTTTTCATTAGCTGCGGAGAAGACGATGACAGCTTGGTGCCTCTCCAACTTTAATATGGGTATGCCTCTCTTGTGGATCTTGTTAAATGCAGGCTGGTATTCAGTAGTTCTGGGTGGGGCCTGGATTCTGTGCTTCTAACAAGCTCCTAGGTGACGGAGACACTGAGGGCAAGGGATTGGCACCTGCGTTTCTCCCTTTCCGGAAGAGCAGGATGTCTGCCGCACCCCCACCCGAGAGGAGCAAACATCCGCAACGTGACTACTAGGAACCAGCTTCCCTCACAGGCAAGGGACCTGTACCACTGCTCCCAACCATCCTGTCTGAGGAGCAGCAAGCCAAAACACGGAAATACTGAGGTTTGCAGCAAAGAGGAGGTTTATTCACAGGGCAGCCAAGCGAGGACGTGACGTGACAATAGGTCTCAAATCTGCCTCCCCAAAGGCAAGGGGCTTTGGGTATATGTGGGATAAAGAATAAAGAAGCAGGGCAGTATGAGGCATGGGGAGCGTGAGGAAAGGTGATTGGAAAAAGGTGTGCTCATCATTGTTCTGAGCTGGCGTAACTAGGCTACAGGCCTCGGCACATTCTCAGGCTGGAGTTGGCGAAAACAGGAGCAGAATGGAAGATGACAGCGTGTGAAGGAGGTGTGGTGTCCATAGGTTCGGGGTCTGACGTGCTTCCTGCTGAAGCACCGATGCCCATCAAAGCCGTAAATGGGGTGCTGGGGAAAACAGGAGCAGAATGGAAGATGACAGCGTGTGAGGGAGGTGTGGTGTCCATAGGTTCGGGGTCTGACGTGCTTCCTGCTGAAGCACCGATGCCCGCCAAAGCCGTAAATGGGGTGCTGGGGAAAACAGGAGCAGAATGGAAGATGACAGCGTGTGAGGGAGGTGTGGTGTCCATAGGTTCGGGGTCTGACGTGCTTCCTGCTGAAGCACCGACGCCGGCCAAAGCCGTAAATGGGGTGCTGGGGAAAACAGGAGCAGAATGGAAGATGACAGCGTGTGAGGGAGGTGTGGTGTCCATAGGTTCGGGGTCTGACGTGCTTCTTGCTGAAGCACCTATGCCCGCCAAAGCCGTAAATGGGGTGCTGGGGAAAACAGGAGCAGAATGGAAGATGACAGCTTGTGAGGGAGGTGTGGTGTCCATAGGTTCGGGGTCTGACGTGCTTCCTGCTGAAGCACCGACGTCCGCCAAAGCCGTAAATAGGGTGCTGGGGAAAACAGGAGCAGAATGGAAGAGGACAGCATGTGAAGGAGGTGTGGTGTCCATAGCTTCCATATTAGAGGTACTGCCTGCCTGATCTGAGAGCAGAGAGTGAAAGTGGGAGAGCCTCTTCCTAGATTCTAACTCCTCTGAATTTATAGCACTGGGTCTGCCTGGCTTTATGACATATCCATTGTACGTGTCACAGAGAAAGAGCGGGCGGGGCAGGGGGTGAGGCAGGGGTCACATGCAAGCCCAGCTGGTGGCTTAACCCCGGCCCAAAGGCAAAGGGCGGGGCCCCTTCTGGACTTTCTAGTGGCTGGGACGTCTGGCTGTGGGTGGCAGGTGTTTGGCACCAGCTGGGCCACCATGCGGAGACTGTTGGGGACTGTGGAAGCCTCCTCCAGAGCTCACCCTTCCTGGGGACTGGCTCTGCAGGCCCCTCAGCCCTGCGTATGTATCGACCAGGCCTTCCCCACCACGGGGCCCAGAGGCCAGAGCCTGCTCAGACCTGAGGGCAGGAGGCAGCCAGAGCTTACCAGGGTGTGGGCCACCTCGTCCGGAGACCTCCCCAGCTCCTCTGCGAGACCTGGAGACAGGATCACCTTCTCCAGGGCTGCTCAGCTGCCAGCATGACCATGAGCCAGGTGGCCAAGGTTTCTGAGCAGGAGATGCAGAGCCCTGATCCGACTGGATGCTGCAGCCCACGATGTCCCTTCCTGGCAGATAGGTTCTTTCTTCACTTCTTGTTTGAAATTTGGTAAAAGAACATTTAACCCTTGGCCTGTCCTTCAGGGTATATAGATGGTAGTGGCTTAGCCGGGATTCGATCCAAGCCTGTGTGATTCCAGAGCTTGTGCTCTGGACTGTGGTGCCTCCTTATCGTATATGCTTCATGTGTTACTTGTTTTTTTTTTTCTTGTAGTCCTTATGGTACTTAGCCCTAAGTGCCATACCTGTAACGAACAGCTACACTGCCCTGTAGGAGGTCTTCTTTTGTTCAACGCCTGAATTGGTCATCCACCACACTGTGCTCTAATCTCAGAAGATACAGGTCAGGGACCACCAGTTGTCAGCATGGCACCATTCCATATTTCGAATTGAGGCTTGAAGCCCGTATTTTCCCTTTGTCTAGTTTGAAGGATCCAGATATGTAAAGATGATATTCTAGATAAATCATGGGCTATCCTGAAAGAAATTCACCAGTGAATTGTTCCGTATGGATTAGAAGCCAGCTTCTCTGGCCTTCCTGGAGTATATCCAGTAAGGCGTCTCATTCATGTCTAGAAAGCAACTATATCATTTATTGCAACTTCAGCATGGAGCGATGTGCTGGTATAAAGTACGATCAACACAATTTGGTCATTGTGAGTATGACAGCTGGGTCCACTCTTTACTACACATATGTTACTCTAGGGATTCTTATGCCCAAGGGAGGAGACGTACTCTTGGCTGTCTAGGACAAGGGAAGCATGTGTTGTTATTCAGGAGCTGGAAGCTTCAACATGACAGGTAGGAATTGAACAATCGTGGTCTATACATCACTTGACCTTGCTTAAAACTTGTTTCTTTGGCTTGCTTCATTGAAGTGTTTTCTCCCTCCTGGGCTGACATTGTCTGTTATGTATCACGCATGAGACATATAGAAGTTTCAGAACCCAAAATCATATAGATCAGTAAAAATGTATATATATATATATATATATATATAAATCTATTGAAACTCACACTGGGCTTAATTCATATATTCCAAAATCAGTTTGACCCTCTGCTCATGAGATTCTTTTTATGGTATGTCCCAGCAAATCTGGGCTTCCATCCCCAATAAATTTTGGGGTTGAAGGACACAAAAGCTTTTGCTCAGACCTAAATTCTGTCTGAAAAAAAGAGAAATATTATAAGCCCTTTGTAACCTCTCCAAGAGCAGAAATGATTTACAGCTGTGGCATTGAACCATAATTCCTCGATCTCATTTGAGAAGAGTTCAGTTAGAAACAGTGTCTTGATTTTTGTTTCTTCCCTGTTTTCTTGTCTTGCTTACCAACAATCCATTGTAATTCATGAGTTAGTATGGCAGCAGGCTGAGTGTTCCCTGGAGCTCATTAAATGAAGTGTTTTTCCTAAAATGACGTTTGTCTCCTTGTTTTCAGCCCCTCTTCTTTCCTCTGCCCTTGACTATAACCAGAGCTCAGCAAAAGCTGAGTGACTTTGTGCAGACCTTACTTAGGCTCAGCCTTTTTTTCTTCATTATTTTATTCATGGCTCCTCCGTTTCATTGTTTGCCTTCTCGAAATGTGTTGAAATCTTTCTGTGGTTGATGACTTCCAAAATATCTTGGCTTTTATTGGTTGATTAATTTTGGTATTTCTACAGTTTTATTTAGATATGGTTTCAGGAGGAACAGAAAGTAAATATATTTCCTAGTCTGCCATCTTGAGCTGAAAATCCCTGTGGATTTTAGCATCCAATGTTCCCATGGGAAAACACCCAACCATGGCCTTAATAGATGTAACACTCAAGATTTCAGCTTTTCTTGAGCAATCACTAAGGATTTCATATGTGGTCATTTCTAATGGGGAAATTATAACTATCTCATGACGTTGATTTGAGGATTAAATTAGATAATGAACATGAAAATGCTTTGTAAGATTTAAAAATCTGTAAAACTGTTTTTTGTTATTATTTGATTTGTTGCTATTTCAGCTTCACTTGACAGTTGTTTATGACCTTGCCTATGTGAGAAAATGCCCTCTGGGTTATTTTTTTGAAAGCCAGAATGTATTTTTCAACAGCTCAATGGAACTGGCATCATTTGTGAAGGTTAAGGGTGAAGGGGTAAATGTTTCTTGACACCTATCACTTTACAGTGTTTTCAGGAACTAACTGACTCATGTATTCCTCTTCCAAATTTGGTTGAGGACCTCCTACCAGCCACATGCTTTACGTCAGGTGTTGGAAAGCATTTTCTGGATTTTAAAGATCTTAGGCTTTGTGGGCCATATAGAGTTTCTGCAGCTTCTCCTCCTCTTTCCTCTTCAACAAGCTTTCTAAACGTGAGAACCATTATTAGCTCACAGTCCCACAGATCCAGGCTGAGAGCCTGATTTGATTCGTGGCCATTATTTGCCAATTCCTGCTCTGCGTCTTCACTGAGGAGGGGGACCATGTTTGAGTAATCAGTTCTTTGAATCAACTGTTGGTCTTCTGGGCCTTGTCCTTGCTCTCCTACAGTCTCTAATCAGCGTGGCATCCAGAGAGATCTTGTTAAAACATAAGTCAGATCATGTCACTCAAATTTCTTCAATGGCTTCTTCACAGAAAGTGCAAAGTCCTCAGAGTGCCTCCACAGACCTAGAAATCTGGGTGTCTGTTTCCTCTCTGACTGTTTCCTTCTCCTCTCCAATTTGCTCGCTCTGTTTTCCACACGCTGACATCCTTTCTGCTCCTTGGATACTCCAAGCCTACTCTTGCCTCATTGACTTTCTGCCGCAGGCCAGCCGCAGAAAGAGGATTTCACCGCCCAGGGTCAGAAGGGAAGGGGTAAGGAACTGAAGTAGCACCGACGAATGGGGTCAGAAGCCCATGGGTCAGAAGGCTGCAATGAGAAGCCTAGTCACCGCAACAAAGAATAGACCCCCGCTCGCCGAAACTAGAGAAAGCTCGCATGCAGCAATGAAGACCCAATGCAGCCAAAAATAAATAAATAAAAAATAAAGTATAGAATCTTAAAAAAAATCTATAAAGAATATTACAAGAATAGAATCACAGGCCAGTTTCTCCTTTGAACATGCATGCAAAATGTGTAAAGAGAAGCACAAACTATATCCATGGTATGTAAAACAATCATATATCAGAATCAAAGTAGCTTTATTCTTCTGGCAATGCAAGGTTGCTTTAATGTCCAAACGTGAAACTGATCCCAGGAATGAATTAGAGTGGGAGAAAAGTCATTTAAAACAGAAATCTTGGGACTTCCCTGGTGGTCCAGTGTTTAGAACATGGCGTGTTCACTGCTGGGGCCCTGGGGTCCAATCCCAGGTCAGGGAACTAAGATCCTGCAAGACATGAGGCAGGGCCCCGAAAAAAAAAAAGGAAAGAAAGAAGTCTTAACCAGGAGAAGCACAAGATCGAATAAACATAACAGATAACACCTTATGAAAAGTAGGTGAAGATTATGGAATATTCTAAAATTTAAAACAAAAAGAAACTTTTAAAGATTCAAAAGGATGTGACAAATATTGTACATAGGCCAAAATAAAATGAAATAAAATATACAAATGATGGGAGCCCAAAATTCCAGATGCCCAAGTCCTGTCTCTGAAGATTCTCATTCAATGGGTTCAGGATTTCCTCCTTATTGAAAAACCTACAGGTGATTCTGGTACGATTCCCAGACACAATGTAAAGCTTCTCTTTTACAGGAAAGAATACCAGATTATTTTGTTATCTTATAGTTATACTAACAGGTTGTACTATTGACGGATAAGTCTGCTGTGAAAATGCACCCCCACTAGGGATAAAAAAGGAACTAGTAGTCTCTACTGCTACTTGGTGGCAGCACGCATGTATTGCAAGGGCAATTATTGTAGCAATCCAAATTAGTGGAACATTTTAGAATTGGAAGACGACATACAGATCATCTAGTCAAGCTTCCAACTATTATAGTTGTGAAAACTAAGGCCCATATAAATGAAATGATTTATCTCCAAAGAGCATTAGTGAAAGTATGAAATAAAAAATATCTCTGAACTTTTAATTTAGTGCTGTTTTTATTAATCTCAAGTATTAGCTTAAACTTCAGTGTGACAGATCTGGGATTGAATTCCTGCTCACGTTTACTGATTGCGTGTCTTTTAGTAAGTTACTAAAACACTTTTTTTTTAAATAGACGTATTTAATTATTTATCTTTGGCTGCCTAGGCTCTTCGTTGCTGTGCACGGGCTTTCCCTAGTTGCGGTGGGCGGGGGCTACTCTTTGTTGCAGTACGCGGGCTTCTCATTGTGGTGGCTTCTCGTTGTTGCTGAGCACGGGGTCTAGGTGCATGGGCTTCAGTAGTTGTGGTTCACGGGCTCTAGCACGCAGGCTCAGTAGTTGTGGCACATGGTCTTAGTTGCTCCACGACATGTGGGATCTTCCCGGACCAGGGCCCAAACGTGTGTCCCGTGCACTGGCAGGTGGATCCTTAACCAGTGCGCCAACAGGGAAGCCCTACTAATACACTTTTAGCTTTGCTTTTCACGTATGTAAAATGGTGAGCCTTGACTGATACAGAATATGAGATAACCTAGCACTGTTCTTAACACATATATGTAGTTAAAACTTTTTGGCTCTCATCCCTCTTAAACAGCCTCTATCCTCTTAATAATGAATGTGTCTTTCAGCTAGCAGAGCACCCCAGAGCTGACCACATTCTGGCAAGAGATATAGGATTCTTTTTCTTACTGGGGGTTCTTTATACCTGATAGTTGAAGTGCACTTAAACATGAACAACTCTTGTTTATACTGTAGTAATGGATTTGATGGACGAATTTTAGAAAGTAATATGCAGGAATTGAGCTGCCTTACCCTCAAGAAATATAATTCGATAGTGGTGGCTAGAACGATAAACAGTGTTTGGACAGGGAGTCCATATTGGATGTGAACTTCCTGTACTCCCATTCGTCTATTAAGAATAAAGAGAATCCTTTCAAAATGTGTTTTAAAGGGCAGTTATTTCTTTCTGCCTCATTTAAGTTACCTGCAAGAAAAAGACAATCTCCTGCATCCTTGTTTAATAGGCTTTTAATATAAAGCAGATAATTTTTTGCAACATTTCCCAAACTTTTCATTATCGAATTGGCTGAGGCTTCTCAACGATTATCATTTCACAACAATATCTCCATCTTCAGCTTCTTTCAATGAATTGGCCTAATAGATGTGCCATTAAAACAGAGCTTCACTCTCAACGTATTTTTAATTTTGTATTCAAACAGTATGAAGGATTCAGCCATAACAGTGAGTGGATTTCTGATACATGCTACATGATGGATGCAAGTAAGTGAAAGAAGTCAGGCATGAAAGGCTGCATATTGTATGGTTCCATTTATATGAAATGTCCAGCAGTGTCAAATCCATACACACAGAAAAGATTCTACATTCGTGGTTGCCAGGGGTTTGGAAGAGAGGGAACTAGGGAATGACTCCTTAAAATGGGTGTAGGTTTCCTCTTGGTTGATGAAGATGTTTTGCAGCTCGGCAGTGGTGATAGTTGCACAACATTGTGACAGTAGTAAATTCCACTGAATGGTACAGTGAATTGGAAAATGATCCAAATGGTGAATTTTGTGTTATGTTCATTTTACTACAATAAAAAGGAGAAAGAATTCGGGAAAGACTTAGAGTTTGGGAAACTAAGGTGAACTGGTCAAGAAAAAGACAGCTCTATTGTTCAGTTTTCTCTCAGCTCTCCCAGTGCATTAATCCTCAGCAAAAAGTAGGCTGAACTTGTAGATGATAGTCATTCAACACAGTCCAGGGAAAAGTAAATAAAGTAAAACCCAACTCTTCTTCTTTAGCACATGTATGAAAGGTTAACTTGCTGCTCAGCCACGTGGACCTTCATGAAGACGTTTCACTTTAGGTGTCCTCTACTTCAGTACTTTACTCACAGCTCATTCACACATGTAGGCAACAGCATTCCTTAATTCGATGGAATCTGCAGCACTGGTTGTGATCAGTCTCATGAAAAGAAAAGGAAAGGTGGCGCGGAAGCCAAGGGAAGAGATTTTCAAGACAGAGACGTTGTTTAAGATCTGACTCGGCTTGGCGGTCACAAAGATAAGGATTGGGAAGTAGTCCCCTGGACTTGTCAACGGAGAAATCATTGGGGGCTTCAAGGAGATCAGTTTCACGAGAGTAGTGGGGCAGAAACCAGATCGCAGTGTAGATGGGAGGGGAGAAATGGGGGGCAAGTCAAGAAATTGATGGCAAAGGGAAAGAAGGGAGGGGTGGATAGGAGGACAGGAGAATGGAATGGAGGAGAGCATTTCCTTGTGGCTCTTTAATATGGCTGGGAGGGGCCAAAAGAGAAGGAGAGCGTGAAGATGTAGGAAGAGGGGGTGGCATCCCGAGCCCAAGGAAGACTGGCCCCTGTCTTCAGCTCCCACCATCTGGATGATCCCTCCCTCTAGCTTTCCACGTAGGCTGTGGAAGTTGCCCCTTGCCTCCTTGGATCAGCTGCCCTTGATTCGTTCGTCCTTTTCTTATTTCTCAGCACATCTGGGTCATACGTTATGTGAAGACAAACAAATCACCACTGATGCTTAATTTTCTTGAAAAATCCCCCAGGCAGGTACCATTTTGGAGAACTACCTATTGTGCCTCAGCAAGCCAAAGTAGCCCATTTTTCCTCTCATTGGGAGAGATTGCTGTTTCTTGGAGAACCTGATGAAGAGGATGACTCGCGCTTAGGAATAACGTTGCTTGAAAAGTGCAAAAGGTGAGGTAGTTTGGCTCTGAGGGGCCTCTGAGGCCTGAGACTTCCTGAGAGATGGCAGACTCACAGCTCCCATTTCCCTCTGACCCTGGGCTATGAGCTCATCAAATGAGATGTTAAATAAAGTCACTGACATGGTTTAAAGGATAATTTTGTTCTCTCTTGTTCACTCAGAGCAAACTGAATGGAATTTGCATACAACATATGGATGAACCATCCATACGATGGGGCTTGACCATATCCTCATGGTTCCCCTTCCCTTTTCTACATCTGGCCCCTTTAGCTCTGCAGACTTAACCCCACACCATCAGTCCACCCAGTCGGTCCACTGGACGTCTCTTCCTCTTTCGCATCTGGTCGTTGTCGTCACCTTGTTCTCCACTACCGCCTCCTGCAGTAGCTGTTAGGTCCAGAGAGGTTGGTTCACTGTGAGCAAGTAACTGTCAACTCCATGGACAGGTGGAAGTGACTTGGCAGCCGGGATGCGCCCACCCTGAGTTCATTATACCCATGAGGGTCAAGGAGAATGGGGATGCAGCTGGTCTGCAGAGCCCCGGCAGTTCTGAGACACATGTTCATGGATCCACACGTTGCTCCATACCCAGCCTTGCCTTTCTTTTTTCTCTCTCTTGACTCCATCCAGGTTTCTGCTCTCCTTGTCCCTTTGGGGAGGGAGGCCAGTACCAGTCCAGGTGTAGTCCCCCAAAGCTTCCTACTTCCAAGCGTTACGTAGGCTTGTATATCCACTTGCTTGGGTTGCCCTGGCATTCGTGCCAACAAGCTGAGTGGTTTAAGCCCTAGGCTCTCTTTTCTGGCAAGAATGTGCCTAAAAATCTCCACCTCTGGTTTGGTGGCCCCTAAAAATTCCCAGTCAGTTTTGGTGAGGGGACACTTGGTGACAGTGTTGTCTTTCAAAATGAGTAGTTCCATTACCGACGATACTTTGCTCCCCATACATTATTTATAAGGTTTCCCTGTTTGTATGTGCAAACTATTTGTGTGTATATTTTGAGAAATACATTGTACAGGCCTCTTTTTTATTTCTTCCACACACCCTAGAGATGTCATAGAGGCGGTAAATGTGTCCAACTTTTTGAGAAATTGGAACAATCAAGACTTACCTGTATGGAATGCTGTTAACGATGTCAATTCCCGCGACAGTACCTTTCATCTGACACACTTAGGGACTGTTAACAGATTAAAAGTAGTAAAAGACGTGGATAGAGAGAATTTTCATTATCTTGTGCACTGAAATCTTGGATTTTCGTTGGTTTGAATGGGCCTGAAAATGTATCTTTTTTAGTAGGGACATAGAAGCCTCTAGCAGTATTCTTAATAAAGCAAGGTGAGTTATAAGCAATCATCTGATGGAGGGTAAATGTACCACAGTCCAGTTTAAGAAAAATACAATATAAAAGTCTTACCATGGAAGAAAATCTTTATATGATCTTTTGTAAAAAAAAAAAAGCTTCAAGAAACATAAAGACATGACACCATATTCAGTTTAAAGTCAGTGACTTGTAAGCAAGGCAAAGCAAAGACAGTCTGATTAAGGCCGTTGCATTGTTGTGGCATTTTTTAGGTCTCACCCATTTCTGTGGCCTTTTTAGAACCTAAGCTTCTAGGGCACAGGGAACTTCATCTTGACGTAGGGCTGAGCAAATGCACGGAGCATTTCTCAATAAGTAGGCATTAAATTCTTAGTCCAGAAGGGGCCTTGAGATGCCCTCTCTTTACTCCTTGGTAGAACTGTTTTAACCATCCCCCAAAAACAGATTTTTTTCTTTAAATCTCAAAATTCAGAGAGTCCACAATCAGAACTTCCTTCTCATATTGCCATGTGGTCTGCTGTGGGCATCTGTCGAATGGTGTGAACTCTGCGTGGGGAGTCTGGCCTACCCTCGAGGCCCATGGTTTGGGCTGCGGTGGTGCCATGCTGTGCTCAGGGGCCTTCTTTTTTGGAAGTCTGGGCTCCAGTGAGCCTTGGTCATGCTCTTTTATGGAACCTTGGGTGCTAGACCACTCTGACCCTCAGTCTCATTTGCAGGTTCTGGGGAGGATTAAATGAGCTCATGTGATATCCAGGTGACTGAGGCAGAGTCGGCTCGGGATGAATCTTTGCTTCGTTTTCATTAGCTGCGGAGAAGACGATGACAGCTGGGTGCCTCTCCAACTTTAATATGGGTATGCCTCTCTTGGGGATCTTGTTAAATGCAGGCTGGTATTCAGTAGTTCTGGGTGGGGCCTGGATTCTGTGCTTCTAACAAGCTCCTAGGTGACGGTGACGCTGAGGACAAGGGATTGGCACCTGCGTTTCTCCCTTTCCGGAAGAGCAGGATGTCTGCCGCACCCCCACCCGAGAGGAGCAAACATCCGCAACGTGACTACTAGGAACCAGCTTCCCTCACAGGCAAGGGACCTGTACCACTGCTCCCAACCATTCTGTCTGAGGCGCAGCAAGCCAAAACACTGAAATGCTGAGGTTTGCAGCAAAGAGGAGGTTTATTCACAGGGCAGCCAAGCGAGGACGTGACGTGACAATAGGTCTCAAATCTGCCTCCCCAAAGGCAAGGGGCTTTGGGTATCTGTGGGATAAAGAATAAAGAAGCAGGGCAGTATGAGGCATGGGGAGCGTGAGGAAAGGTGATTGGAAAAAGGTGTGCTCATCATTGTTCTGAGCTGGCGTAACTAGGCTACAGGCCTCGGCACATTCTCAGGCTGGAGTTGGGGAAAACAGGAGCAGAATGGAAGATGACAGCGTGTGAAGGAGGTGTGGAGTCCATAGGTTCGGGGTCTGACGTGCTTCCTGCTGAAGCACCGATGCCCATCAAAGCCGTAAATGGGGTGCTGGGGAAAACAGGAGCAGAATGGAAGATGACAGCGTTTGAGGGAGGTGTGGTGTCCATAGGTTCGGGGTCTGACGTGCTTCCTGCTGAAGCACCGACGCCCGCCAAAGCCGTAAATGGGGTGCTGGGGAAAACAGGAGCAGAATGGAAGATGACAGCGTGTGAAGGAGGTGTGGTGTCCATAGGTTCGGGGGCTGACGTGCTTCCTGCTGAAGCACCGATGCCCGCCAAAGCCGTAAATAGGGTGCTCGGGAAAACAGGAGCAGAATGGAAGAGGACAGCATGTGAAGGAGGTTTGGTGTCCATAGCTTCCATATTAGAGGTACTGCCTGTCTGATCTGAGAGCAGAGAGTGAAAGTGGGAGAGCCTCTTCCTAGATTCTAACTCCTCTGAATTTATAGCACTGGCTCTGCCTGGCTTTATGACATATCCATTGTACGTGTCACAGAGAAAGAGCGGGCGGGGCAGGGGGTGAGGCAGGGGTCACATGCAAGCCCAGCTGGTGGCTTAACCCTGGCCCAAAGGCAAAGCGCGGGGCCCCTTCTGGACTTTCTAGTGGCTGGGACGTCTGGCTGTGGGTGGCAGGTGTTTGGCACCAGCTGGGCCACCATGCGCAGACTGTTGGGGACTGTGGAAGCCTCCTCCAGAGCTCACCCTTCCTGGGGACTGGCTCTGCAGGCCCCTCAGCCCTGCGTATGTATCGGCCAGGCCTTCCCCACCACGGGGCCCAGAGGCCAGAGCCTGCTCAGACCTGAGGGCAGGAGGCAGCCAGAGCTTACCAGGGTGTGGGCCACCTCGTCCGGAGACCTCCCCAGCTCCTCTGCGAGACCTGGAGACAGGATCGCCTTCTCCAGGGCTGCTCAGCTGCCAGCATCACCATGAGCCAGGTGGCCAAGGTTTCTGAGCAGGAGATGCAGAGCCCTGATCCGACTGGATGCTGCAGCCCACGATGTCCCTTCCTGGCAGATAGGTTCTTTCTTCACTTCTTGTTTGAAATTTGGTAAAAGAACATTTAACCCTTGGCCTGTCCTTCAGGGTATATAGATGGTAGTGGCTTAGCCGGGATTCGATCCAAGCCTGTGTGATTCCAGAGCTTGTGCTCTGGACTGTGGTGCCTCATTATCGTATATGCTTCATGTGTTACTTGTTTTTTTTTTTTTGTAGTCCTTACGGTACTTAGCCCTAAGTGCCATACCTGTAACGAACAGCTACACTGCCCTGTAGGAGGTCTTCTTTTGTTCAACGCCTGAATTGGTCATCCACCACACTGTGTTCTAATCTCAGAAGATACAGGTCAGGGACCACCACTTGTCAGCATGGCACCATTCCATATTTCGAATTGAGGCTTGAAGCCCGTATTTTCCCTTTGTCTAGTTTGAAGGATCCAGATATGTAAAGATGATATTCTAGATAAATCATGGGCTATCCTGAAAGAAATTCACCAGTGAATTGTTCCGTATGGATTAGAAGCCAGCTTCTCTGGCCTTCCTGGAGTATATCCAGTAAGGCGTCTCATTCATGTCTAGAAAGCAACTATATCATTTATTGCAACTTCAGCATGGAGCGATGTGTTGGTATAAAGTACGATCAACACAATTTTGTCATTGTGAGTATGACAGCTGGGTCCACTCTTTACTACACATATGTAACTCTAGGGATTCTTATGCCCAAGGGAGGAGACGTACTCTTGGCTGTCTAGGACAAGGGAAGCATGTGTTGTTATTCAGGAGCTGGAAGCTGCAGCATGACAGGTAGGAATTGAACAATCGTGGTCTATACATCACTTGACCTTGCTTAAAACTTGTTTCTTTGGCTTGCTTCATTGAAGTGTTTTCTCCCTCCTGGGCTGACATTGTCTGTTATGTATCACGCATGAGACATATAGAAGTTTCAGAACCCAAAATCATATAGATCAGTAAAAATGTATATATATATATATATATATATATATAAATCTATTGAAACTCACACTGGGCTTAATTCATATATTCCAAAATCAGTTTGACCCTCTGCTCATGAGATTCTTTTTATGGTATGTCCCAGCAAATCTGGGCTTCCATCCCCAATAAATTTTGGGGTTGAAGGACACAAAAGCTTTTGCTCAGACCTAAATTCTGTCTGAAAAAAAGGGAAATATTATAAGCCCTTTGTAACCTCTCCAAGAGCAGAAATGATTTACAGCTGTGGCATTGAACCATAATTCCTCGATCTCATTTGAGAAGAGTTCAGTTAGAAACAGTGTCTTGATTTTTGTTTCTTCCCTGTTTTCTTGTCTTGCTTACCAACAATCCATTGTAATTCATGAGTTAGTATGGCAGCAGGCTGAGTGTTCCCTGGAGCTCATTAAATGAAGTGTTTTTCCTAAAATGACGTTTGTCTCCTTGTTTTCAGCCCCTCTTCTTTCCTCTGCCCTTGACTATAACCAGAGCTCAGCAAAAGCTGAGTGACTTTGTGCAGACCTTACTTAGGCTCAGCCTTTTTTTCTTCATTATTTTATTCATGGCTCCTCCGTTTCATTGTTTGCCTTCTCGAAATGTGTTGAAATCTTTCTGTGGTTGATGACTTCCAAAATATCTTGGCTTTTATTGGTTGATTAATTTTGGTATTTCTACAGTTTTATTTAGATATGGTTTCAGGAGGAACAGAAAGTAAATATATTTCCTAGTCTGCCATCTTGAGCTGAAAATCCCTGTGGATTTTAGCATCCAATGTTCCCATGGGAAAACACCCAACCATGGCCTTAATAGATGTAACCCTCAAGATTTCAGCTTTTCTTGAGCAATCACTAAGGATTTCATATGTGGTCATTTCTAATGGGGAAATTATAACTATCTCATGACGTTGATTTGAGGATTAAATTAGATAATGAACATGAAAATGCTTTGTAAGATTTAAAAATCTGTAAAACTGTTTTTTGTTATTATTTGATTTGTTGCTATTTCAACTTCACTTGACAGTTGTTTATGACCTTGCCTATGTGAGAAAATGCCCTCTGGGTTATTTTTTTGAAAGCCAGAATGTATTTTTCAACAGCTCAATGGAACTGGCATCATTTGTGAAGGTTAAGGGTGAAGGGGTAAATGTTTCTTGACACCTATCACTTTACAGTGTTTTCAGGAACTAACTGACTCATGTATTCCTCTTCCAAATTTGGTTGAGGACCTCCTACCAGCCACATGCTTTACGTCAGGTGTTGGAAAGCATTTTCTGGATTTTAAAGATCTTAGGCTTTGTGGGCCATATAGAGTTTCTGTAGCTTCTCCTCCTCTTTCCTCTTCAACAAGCTTTCTAAACGTGAGAACCATTATTAGCTCACAGTCCCACAGATCCAGGCTGAGAGCCTGATTTGATTCGTGGCCATTATTTGCCAATTCCTGCTCTGCGTCTTCACTGAGGAGGGGGACCATGTTTGAGTAATCAGTTCTTTGAATCAACTGTTGGTCTTCTGGGCCTTGTCCTTGCTCTCCTACAGTCTCTAATCAGCGTGGCATCCAGAGAGATCTTGTTAAAACATAAGTCAGATCATGTCACTCAAATTTCTTCAATGGCTTCTTCACAGAAAATGCAAAGTCCTCAGAGTGCCTCCACAGACCTAGAAATCTGGGTGTCTGTTTCCTCTCTGACTGTTTCCTTCTCCTCTCCAATTTGCTCGCTCTGTTTTCCACACGCTGACATCCTTTCTGCTCCTTGGATACTCCAAGCCTACTCTTGCCTCATTGACTTTCTGCCGCAGGCCAGCCGCAGAAAGAGGATTTCACCGCCCAGGGTCAGAAGGGAAGGGGTAAGGAACTGAAGTAGCACCGACGAATGGGTTCAGAAGCCCATGGGTCAGAAGGCTGCAATGAGAAGCCTAGTCACCGCAACAAAGAATAGAACCCCGCTCGCCGAAACTAGAGAAAGCTCGCATGCAGCAATGAAGACCCAATGCAGCCAAAAATAAATAAATAAAAAATAAAGTATAGAATCTTAAAAAAAATCTATAAAGAATATTACAAGAATAGAATCACAGGCCAGTTTCTCCTTTGAACATGCATGCAAAATGTGTAAAGAGAAGCACAAACTATATCCATGGTATGTAAAACAATCATATATCAGAATCAAAGTAGCTTTATTCTTCTGGCAATGCAAGGTTGCTTTAATGTCCAAACGTAAAACTGATCCCAGGAATGAATTAGAGTGGGAGAAAAGTCATTTAAAACAGAAATCTTGGGACTTCCCTGGTGGTCCAGTGTTTAGAACATGGCGCGTTCACTGCTGGGGCCCTGGGGTCCAATCCCAGGTCAGGGATCTAAGATCCTGCAAGACATGAGGCAGGGCCCTGAAAAAAAAAAAGGAAAGAAAGAAGTCTTAACCAGGAGAAGCACAAGATCGAATAAACATAACAGATAACACCTTATGAAAAGTAGGTGAAGATTATGGAATATTCTAAAATTTAAAACAAAAAGAAACTTTTAAAGATTCAAAAGGATGTGACAAATATTGTACATAGGCCAAAATAAAATGAAATAAAATATACAAATGATGGGAGCCCAAAATTCCAGATGCCCAAGTCCTGTCTCTGAAGATTCTCATTCAATGGGTTCAGGATTTCCTCCTTATTGAAAAACCTACAGGTGATTCTGGTACGATTCCCAGACACAATGTAAAGCTTCTCTTTTACAGGAAAGAATACCAGATTATTTTGTTATCTTATAGTTATACTAACAGGTTGTACTATTGACGGATAAGTCTGCTGTGAAAATGCACCCCCACTAGGGATAAAAAAGGAACTAGTAGTCTCTACTGCTACTTGGTGGCAGCACGCATGTATTGCAAGGGCAATTATTGTAGCAATCCAAATTAGTGGAACATTTTAGAATTGGAAGACGACATACAGATCATCTAGTCAAGCTTCCAACTATTATAGTTGTGAAAACTAAGGCCCATATAAATGAAATGATTTATCTCCAAAGAGCATTAGTGAAAGTATGAAATAAAAAATATCTCTGAACTTTTAATTTAGTGCTGTTTTTATTAATCTCAAGTATTAGCTTAAACTTCAGTGTGACAGATTTGGGATTGAATTCCTGCTCACGTTTACTGATTGCGTGTCTTTTAGTAAGTTACTAAAACACTTTTTTTTTTAAATAGACGTATTTAATTATTTATCTTTGGCTGCCTAGGCTCTTCGTTGCTGTGCACGGGCTTTCCCTAGTTGCGGTGGGCGGGGGCTACTCTTTGTTGCAGTACGCGGGCTTCTCATTGTGGTGGCTTCTCGTTGTTGCTGAGCACGGGGTCTAGGTGCGTGGGCTTCAGTAGTTGTGGTTCACGGGCTCTAGCACGCAGGCTCAGTAGTTGTGGCACATGGTCTTAGTTGCTCCGCGCCATGTGGGATCTTCCCGGACCCGGGCTCAAACGTGTGTCCCGTGCACTGGCAGGTGGATCCTTAACCAGTGCGCCAACAGGGAAGCCCTACTAATACACTTTTAACTTTGCTTTTCATGTATGTAAAATGGTGAGCCTTGACTGATATAGAATATGAGATAACCTAGCACTGTTCTTAACACATATATGTAGTTAAAACTTTTTGGCTCTCATCCCTCTTAAACAGCCTCTATCCTCTTAATAATGAATGTGTCTTTCAGCTAGCAGAGCACCCCAGAGCTGACCACATTCTGGCAAGAGATATAGGATTCTTTTTCTTACTAGGGGTTCTTTATACCTGATAGTTGAAGAGCACTTAAACATGAACAACTCTTGTTTATACTGTAGTAATGGATTTGATGGACGAATTTTAGAAAGTAATATGCAGGAATTGAGCTGCCTTACCCTCAAGAAATATAATTCGATAGTGGTGGCTAGAACGATAAACAGTGTTTGGACAGGGAGTCCATATTGGATGTGAACTTCCTGTACTCCCATTCGTCTATTAAGAATAAAGAGAATCCTTTCAAAATGTGTTTTAAAGGGCAGTTATTTCTTTCTGCCTCATTTAAGTTACCTGCAAGAAAAAGACAATCTCCTGCATCCTTGTTTAATAGGCTTTTAATATAAAGCAGATAATTTTTTGCAACATTTCCCAAACTTTTCATTATCGAATTGGCTGAGGCTTCTCAACGATTATCATTTCACAACAATATCTCCATCTTCAGCTTCTTTCAATGAATTGGCCTAATAGATGTGCCATTAAAACAGAGCTTCACTCTCAACGTATTTTTAATTTTCTATTCAAACAGTATGAAGGATTCAGCCATAACAGTGAGTGGATTTCTGATACATGCTACATGATGGATGCAACTAAGTGAAAGAAGTCAGGCATGAAAGGCTGCATATTGTATGGTTCCATTTATATGAAATGTCCAGCAGTGGCAAATCCATACACACAGAAAAGATTCTACATTCGTGGTTGCCAGGGGTTTGGAAGAGAGGGAACTAGGGAATGACTCCTTAAAATGGGTGTAGGTTTCCTCTTGGTTGATGAAGATATTTTGCAGCTCGGCAGTGGTGATAGTTGCACAACATTGTGACAGTAGTAAATTCCACTGAATGGTACAGTGAATTGTAAAATGATCCAAATGGTGAATTTTGTGTTATGTTCATTTTACTACAATAAAAAGGAGAAAGAATTCGGGAAAGACTTAGAGTTTGGGAAACTAAGGTGAACTGGTCAAGAAAAAGACAGCTCTATTGTTCAGTTTTCTCTCAGCTCTCCCAGTGCATTAATCCTCAGCAAAAAGTAGGCTGAACTTGTAGATGATAGTCATTCAACACAGTCCAGGGAAAAGTAAATAAAGTAAAACCCAACTCTTCTTCTTTAGCACATGTATGAAAGGTTAACTTGCTGCTCAGCCACGTGGACCTTCATGAAGACGTTTCACTTTAGGTGTCCTCTACTTCAGTACTTTACTCACAGCTCATTCACACATGTAGGCAACAGCATTCCTTAATTCGATGGAATCTGCAACACTGGTTGTGATCAGTCTCATGAAAAGAAAAGGAAAGGTGGCGTGGAAGCCAAGGGAAGAGATTTTCAAGACAGAGACGTTGTTTAAGATCTGACTCGGCTTGGCGGTCACAAAGATAAGGATTGGGAAGTAGTCCCCTGGAGTTGTCAATGGAGAAATCATTGGGGGCTTCAAGGAGATCAGTTTCACGAGAGTAGTGGGGCAGAAACCAGATCGCAGTGTAGATGGGAGGGGAGAAATGGGGGGCAAGTCAAGAAATTGATGGCAAAGGGAAAGAAGGGAGGGGTGGATAGGAGGACAGGAGAATGGAATGGAGGAGAGCATTTCCTTGTGGCTCTTTAATATGGCTGGGAGGGGCCAAAAGAGAAGGAGAGCGTGAAGATGTAGGAAGAGGGGGTGGCATCCCGAGCCCAAGGAGGACTGGCCCCTGTCTTCAGCTCCCACCAGCTGGATGATCCCTCCCTCTAGCTTTCCACGTAGGCTGTGGAAGTTGCCCCTTGCCTCCTTGGATCAGCTGCCCTTGATTCGTTCGTCCTTTTCTTATTTCTCAGCACATCTGGGTCATACGTTATGTGAAGACAAACAAATCACCACTGATGCTTAATTTTCTTGAAAAATCCCCCAGGCAGGTACCATTTTGGAGAACTACCTATTGTGCCTCAGCAAGACAAAGTAGCCCATTTTTCCTCTCATTGGGAGAGATTGCTGTTTCTTGGAGAACCTGATGAAGAGGATGACTTGCGCTTAGGAATAACGTTGCTTGAAAAGTGCAAAGGGTGAGGTAGTTTGGCTCTGAGGGGCCTCTGAGGCCTGAGACTTCCTGAGAGATGGCAGACTCACAGCTCCCATTTCCCTCTGACCCTGGGCTATGAGCTCATCAAATGAGATGGTAAATAAAGTCACTGACATGGTTTAAAGGATAATTTTGTTCTCTCTTGTTCACTCAGAGCAAACTGAATGGAATTTGCATACAACATATGGATGAACCATCCATACGATGGGGCTTGACCATATCCTCATGGTTCCCCTTCCCTTTTCTACATCTGGCCCCTTTAGCTCTGCAGACTTAACCCCACACCATCAGTCCACCCAGTCGGTCCACTGGACGTCTCTTCCTCTTTCGCATCTGGTCGTTGTCGTCACCTTGTTCTCCACTACCGCCTCCTGCAGTAGCTGTTAGGTCCAGAGAGGTTGGTTCACTGTGAGCAAGTAACTGTCAACTCCATGGACAGGTGGAAGTGACTTGGCAGCCGGGATGCGCCCACCCTGAGTTCATTATACCCATGAGGGTCAAGGAGAATGGGGATGCAGCTGGTCTGCAGAGCCCCGGCAGTTCTGAGACACATGTTCCTGGATCCACACGTTGCTCCATACCCAGCCTTGCCTTTCTTTTTTCTCTCTCTTGACTCCATCCAGGTTTCTGCTCTCCTTGTCCCTTTGGGGAGGGAGGCCAGTACCAGTCCAGGTGTAGTCCCCCAAAGCTTCCTACTTCCAAGCGTTACGTAGGCTTGTATATCCACTTGCTTGGGTTGCCCTGGCATTCGTGCCAACAAGCTGAGTGGTTTAAGCCCTAGGCTCTCTTTTCTGGCAAGAATGTGCCTAAAAATCTCCACCTCTGGTTTGGTGGCCCCTAAAAATTCCCAGTCAGTTTTGGTGAGGGGACACTTGGTGACAGTGTTGTCTTTCAAAATGAGTAGTTCCATTACCGACGATACTTTGCTCCCCATACATTATTTATAAGGTTTCCCTGTTTGTATGTGCAAACAATTTGTGTGTATATTTTGAGAAATACATTGTACAGGCCTCTTTTTTATTTCTTCCACACACCCTAGAGATGTCATAGAGGTGGTAAATGTGTCCAACTTTTTGAGAAATTGGAACAATCAAGACTTACCTGTATGGAATGCTGTTAACGATGTCAATTCCCGCGACAGTACCTTTCATCTGACACACTTAGGGACTGTTAACAGATTAAAAGTAGTAAAAGACGTGGATAGAGAGAATTTTCATTATCTTGTGCACTGAAATCTTGGATTTTCGTTGGTTTGAATGGGCCTGAAAATGTATCTTTTTTAGTAGGGACATAGAAGCCTCTAGCAGTATTCTTAATAAAGCAAGGTGAGTTATAAGCAATCATCTGATGGAGGGTAAATGTACCACAGTCCAGTTTAAGAAAAATACAATATAAAAGTCTTACCATGGAAGAAAATCTTTATATGATCTTTTGTAAAAAAAAAAAAAGCTTCAAGAAACATAAAGACATGACACCATATTCAGTTTAAAGTCAGTGACTTGTAAGCAAGGCAAAGCAAAGACAGTCTGATTAAGGCCGTTGCATTGTTGTGGCATTTTTTAGGTCTCACCCATTTCTGTGGCCTTTTTAGAACCTAAGCTTCTAGGGCACAGGGAACTTCATCTTGACGTAGGGCTGAGCAAATGCACGGAGCATTTCTCAATAAGTAGGCATTAAATTCTTAGTCCAGAAGGGGCCTTGAGATGCCCTCTCTTTACTCCTTGGTAGAACTGTTTTAACCATCCCCCAAAAACAGATTTTTTTCTTTAAATCTCAAAATTCAGAGATTCCACAATCAGAACTTCCTTCTCATATTGCCATGTGGTCTGCTGTGGGCATCTGTCGAATGGTGTGAACTCTGCGTGGGGAGTCTGGCCTACCCCCGAGGCCCATGGTTTGGGCTGCGGTGGTGCCATGCTGTGCTCAGGGGCCTACTTTTTTGGAAGTCTGGGCTCCAGTGAGCCTTGGTCATGCTCTTTTATGGAACCTTGGGTGCTAGACCACTCTGACCCTCAGTCTCATTTGCAGGTTCTGGGGAGGATTAAATGAGCTCATGTGATATCCAGGTGACTGAGGCAGAGTCGGCTCGGGATGAATCTTTGCTTCGTTTTCATTAGCTGCGGAGAAGACGATGACAGCTTGGTGCCTCTCCAACTTTAATATGGGTATGCCTCTCTTGTGGATCTTGTTAAATGCAGGCTGGTATTCAGTAGTTCTGGGTGGGGCCTGGATTCTGTGCTTCTAACAAGCTCCTAGGTGACGGTGACGCTGAGGGCAAGGGTTTGGCACCTGCGTTTCTCCCTTTCCGGAAGAGCAGGATGTCTGCCGCACCCACACCCGAGAGGAGCAAACATCCGCAACGTGACTACTAGGAACCAGCTTCCCTCACAGGCAAGGGACCTGTACCACTGCTCCCAACCATTCTGTCTGAGGCGCAGCAAGCCAAAACACTGAAATGCTGAGGTTTGCAGCAAAGAGGAGGTTTATTCACAGGGCAGCCAAGCGAGGACGTGACGTGACAATAGGTCTCAAATCTGCCTCCCCAAAGGCAAGGGGCTTTGGGTATCTGTGGGATAAAGAATAAAGAAGCAGGGCAGTATGAGGCATGGGGAGCGTGAGGAAAGGTGATTGGAAAAAGGTGTGCTCATCATTGTTCTGAGCTGGCGTAACTAGGCTACAGGCCTCGGCACATTCTCAGGCTGGAGTTGGGGAAAACAGGAGCAGAATGGAAGATGACAGCGTGTGAAGGAGGTGTGGTGTCCATAGGTTCGGGGTCTGACGTGCTTCCTGCTGAAGCACCGATGCCCATCAAAGCCATAAATGGAGTGCTGGGGAAAACAGGAACAGAATGGAAGATGACAGCGTGTGAGGGAGGTGTGGTGTCCATAGGTTCGGGGTCTGACGTGCTTCCTGCTGAAGCACCGACGCCCACCAAAGCCGTAAATGGGGTGCTGGGGAAAACAGGAGCAGAATGGAAGACGACAGCATGTGAAGGAGGTGTGGTGTCCATAGCTTCCATATTAGAGGTACTGCCTGCCTGATCTGAGAGCAGAGAGTGAAAGTGGGAGAGCCTCTTCCTAGATTCTAACTCCTCTGAATTTATAGCACTGGCTCTGCCTGGCTTTATGACATATCCATTGTACGTGTCACAGAGAAAGTGCGGGCGGGGCAGGGGGTGAGGCAGGGGTCACATGCAAGCCCAGCTGGTGGCTTAACCTCGGCCCAAAGGCAAAGGGCGGGGCCCCTTCTGGACTTTCTAGTGGCTGGGACGTCTGGCTGTGGGTGGCAGGTGTTTGGCACCAGCTGGACCACCATGCGGAGACTGTTGGGTACTGTGGAAGCCTCCTCCAGAGCTCACCCTTCCTGGGGACTGGCTCTGCAGGCCCCTCAGCCCTGCGTATGTATCGGCCAGGCCTTCCCCACCACGGGGCCCAGAGGCCAGAGCCTGCTCAGACCTGAGGGCAGGAGGCAGCCAGAGCTTACCAGGGTGTGGGCTACCTCGTCCGGAGACCTCCCCAGCTCCTCTGCGAGACCTGGAGACAGGATCGCCTTCTCCAGGGCTGCTCAGCTGCCAGCATCACCATGAGCCAGGTGGCCAAGGTTTCTGAGCAGGAGATGCAGAGCCCTGATCCGACTGGATGCTGCAGCCCATGATGTCCCTTCCTGGCAGATAGGTTCTTTCTTCACTTCTTGTTTGAAATTTGGTAAAAGAACATTTAACCCTTGGCCTGTCCTTCAGGGTATATAGATGGTAGTGGCTTAGCCGGGATTCGATCCAAGCCTGTGTGATTCCAGAGCTTGTGCTCTGGACTGTGGTGCCTCCTTATCGTATATGCTTCATGTGTTACTTGTTTTTATTTTTCTTGTAGTCCTTATGGTACTTATCCCTAAGTGCCATACCTGTAACAAACAGCTACACTGCCCTGTAGGAGGTCTTCTTTTGTTCAACGCCTGAATTGTTCATCCACCACACTGTGTTCTAATCTCAGAAGATACAGGTCAGGGACCACCAGTTGTCAGCATGGCACCATTCCATATTTCGAATTGAGGCTTGAAGGCCGTATTTTCCCTTTGTCTAGTTTGAAGGATCCAGATATGTAAAGATGATATTCTAGATAAATCATGGGCTATCCTGAAAGAAATTCACCAGTGAATTGTTCCGTATGGATTAGAAGCCAGCTTCTCTGGCCTTCCTGGAGTATATCCAGTAAGGCGTCTCATTCATGTCTAGAAAGCAACTATATCATTTATTGCAACTTCAGCGTGGAGCGATGTGTTGGTATAAAGTACGATCAACACAATTTGGTCATTGTGAGTATGACAGCTGGGTCCACTCTTTACTACACATATGTAACTCTAGGGATTCTTATGCCCAAGGGAGGAGACGTACTCTTGGCTGTCTAGGACAAGGGAAGCATGTGTTGTTATTCAGGAGCTGGAAGCTTCAGCATGACAGGTAGGAATTGAACAATCGTGGTCTATACATCACTTGACCTTGCTTAAAACTTGTTTCTTTGGCTTGCTTCATTGGAGTGTTTTCTCCCTCCTGGGCTGACATTCTCTGTTATGTATGACGCATGAGACATATAGAAGTTTCAGAACCCAAAATCATATAGATCAGTAAAAATGTATATATATGTGTGTATATATATATATATATATATATATATATATATATATATATATATAAATCTATTGAAACTCACACTGGGCTTAATTCATATATTCCAAAATCAGTTTGACCCTCTGCTCATGAGATTCTTTTTATGGTATGTCCCAGCAAATCTGGGCTTCCATCCCCAATAAATTTTGGGGTTGAAGGACACAAAAGCTTTTGCTCAGACCTAAATTCTCTCTGAAAAGAAGGGAAATATTATAAGCCCTTTGTAACCTCTCCAAGAGCAGAAATGATTTACAGCTGTGGCATTGAACCATAATTCCTCGATCTCATTTGAGAAGAGTTCAGTTACAAACAGTGTCTTGATTTTTGTTTCTTTTGTTTCTTCCCTGTTTTCTGGTCTTGCTTACCAACAATCCATTGTAGTTCATGAGTTAGTATGGCAGCAGGCTGAGTGTTCCCTGGAGCTCATTAAATGAAGTGTTTTTCCTAAAATGATGTTTGTCTCCTTGTTTTCAGCCCCTCTTCTTTCCTCTGCCCTTGACTATAACCAGAGCTCAGCAAAAGCTGAGTGACTTTGTGCAGACCTTACTTAGGCTCAGCCTTTTTTTCTTCATTATTTTATTCATGGCTCCTCCATTTCATCGTTTGCCTTCTTGAAATGTCTTGAAATCTTTCTGTGGTTGATGACTTCCAAAATATCTTGGCTTTTATTGGTTGATTAATTTTGGTATTTCTACAGTTTTATTTAGATATGGTTTCAGGAGGAACAGAAAGTAAATATATTTCCTAGTCTGCCATCTTGAGCTGAAAATCCCTGTGGATTTTAGCATCCAATGTTCCCATGGGAAAACACCCAACCATGGCCTTAATAGATGTAACACTCAAGATTTCAGCTTTTCTTGAGCAATCACTAAGGATTTCATATGTGGTCATTTCTAATGGGGAAATTATAACTATCTCATGACGTTGATTTGAGGATTAAATTAGATAATGAACATGAAAATACTTTGTAAGATTTAAAAATCTGTAAAACAGTTTTTTGTTATTATTTGATTTGTTGCTATTTCAACTTCACTTGACAGTTGTTTATGACCTTGCCTATGTGAGAAAATGCCCTCTGGGTTATTTTTTTGAAAGCCAGAATGTATTTTTCAACAGCTCAGTGGAACTGGCATCATTTGTGAAGGTTAAGGGTGAAGGGGTAAATGTTTCTTGACACCTATCACTTTACAGTGTTTTCAGGAACTAACTGACTCATGTATTCCTCTTCCAAATTTGGTTGAGGACCTCCTACCAGCCACATGCTTTACGTCAGGTGTTGGAAAGCATTTTCTGGATTTTAAAGATCTTAGGCTTTGTGGGCCATATAGAGTTTCTGTAGCTTCTCCTCCTCTTTCCTCTTCAACAAGCTTTCTAAACGTGAGAACCATTATTAGCTCACAGTCCCACAGATCCAGGCTGAGAGCCTGATTTGATTCGTGGCCATTATTTGCCAATACCTGCTCTGTGTCTTCACTGAGGAGGGGGACCATGTTTGAGTAATCAGTTCTTTGAATCAACTGTTGGTCTTCTGGGCCTTGTCCTTGCTCTCCTACAGTCTCTAATCAGCGTGGCATCCAGAGAGATCTTGTTAAAACATAAGTCAGATCATGTCACTCAAATTTCTTCAATGGCTTCTTCACAGAAAATGCAAAGTCCTCAGAGTGCCTCCACAGACCTAGAAATCTGGGTGTCTGTTTCCTCTCTGACTGTTTCCTTCTCCTCTCCAATTTGCTCGCTCTGTTTTCCACACGCTGACATCCTTTCTGCTCCTTGGATACTCCAAGCCTACTCTAGCCTCATTGACTTTCTGCCACAGGCCAGCCGCAGAAAGAGGATTTCACCGCCCAGGGTCAGAAGGGAAGGGGTAAGGAACTGAAGTAGCACCGACGAATGGGGTCAGAAGCCCATGGGTCAGAAGGCTTCAATGAGAAGCCTAATCACCGCAACAAAGACTAGACCCCCGCTCGCCGAAACTAGAGAAAGCTCGCATGCAGCAATGAAGACCCAATGCAGCCAAAAATAAATAAATAAAAAATAAAGTATAGAATCTTAAAAAAAATCTATAAAGAATATTACAAGAATAGAATCACAGGCCAGTTTCTCCTTTGAACATGCATGTAAAATGTGTAAAGAGAAGCACAAACTATATCCATGGTATGTAAAACAATCATATATCAGAATCAAAGTAGCTTTATTCTTCTGGCAATGCAAGGTTGCTTTAATGTCCAAACGTGAAACTGATCCCAGGAATGAATTAGAGTGGGAGAAAAGTCATTTAAAACAGAAATCTTGGGACTTCCCTGGTGGTCCAGTGTTTAGAACATGGTGCGTTCACTGCTGGGGCCCTGGGGTCCAATCCCAGGTCAGGGAACTAAGATCCTGCAAGACATGAGGCAGGGCCCTGAAAAAAAAAAAGGAAAGAAAGAAGCCTTAACCAGGAGAAGCACAAGATCGAATAAACATAACAGATAACACCTTATGAAAAGTAGGTGAAGATTATGGAATATTCTAAAATTTAAAACAAAAAGAAACTTTTAAAGATTCAAAAGGATGTGACAAATATTGTACATAGGCCAAAATAAAATGAAATAAAATATACAAATGATGGGAGCCCAAAATTCCAGATGCCCAAGTCCTGTCTCTGAAGATTCTCATTCAATGGGTTCAGGATTTCCTCCTTATTGAAAAACCTACAGGTGATTCTGGTACGATTTCCAGACACAATGTAAAGCTTCTCTTTTACAGGAAAGAATACCAGATTATTTTGTTATCTTATAGTTATACTAACAGATTGTACTATTGACGGATAAGTCTGCTGTGAAAATGCACCCCCACTAGGGATAAAAAAGGAACTAGTAGTCTCTACTGCTACTTGGTGGCAGCACGCATGTATTGCAAGGGCAATTATTGTAGCAATCCAAATTAGTGGAACATTTTAGAATTGGAAGACGACATACAGATCATCTAGTCAAGCTTCCAACTATTATAGTTGTGAAAACTAAGGCCCATATAAATGAAATGATTTATCTCCAAAGAGCATTAGTGAAAGTATGAAATAAAAAATATCTCTGAACTTTTAATTTAGTGCTGTTTTTATTAATCTCAAGTATTAGCTTAAACTTCAGTGTGACAGATTTGGGATTGAATTCCTGCTCAAGTTTACTGATTGCATGTCTTTTAGTAAGTTACTAAAACACTTTTTTTTTAAATAGACGTATTTAATTATTTATCTTTGGCTGCCTAGGCTCTTCGTTGCTGTGCACGGGCTTTCCCTAGTTGCGGTGGGCGGGGGCTACTCTTTGTTGCAGTACGCGGGCTTCTCATTGTG
Source organism: Orcinus orca (assembly GCF_937001465.1). Lineage (NCBI taxonomy): Eukaryota > Metazoa > Chordata > Mammalia > Artiodactyla > Delphinidae > Orcinus > Orcinus orca. The sequence continues at coordinate 91,524,117 of NC_064570.1, forward strand.
GTGGCTTCTCGTTGTTGCTGAGCACGGGGTCTAGGTGCGTGGGCTTCAGTAGTTGTGGTTCACGGGCTCTAGCACGCAGGCTCAGTAGTTGTGGCACATGGTCTTAGTTGCTCCGCGGCATGTGGGATCTTCCCGGACCCGGGCTCAAACGTGTGTCCCGTGCACTGGCAGGTGGATCCTTAACCAGTGCGCCAACAGGGAAGCCCTACTAATACACTTTTAACTTTGCTTTTCACGTATGTAAAATGGTGAGCCTTGACTGATATAGAATATGAGATAACCTAGCACTGTTCTTAACACATATATGTAGTTAAAACTTTTTGGCTCTCATCCCTCTTAAACAGCCTCTATCCTCTTATTAATGAATGTGTCTTTCAGCTAGCAGAGCACCCCAGAGCTGACCACATTCTGGCAAGAGATATAGGATTCTTTTTCTTACTGGGGGTTCTTTATACCTGATAGTTGAAGTGCACTTAAACATGAACAACTCTTGTTTATACTGTAGTAATGGATTTGATGGACGAATTTTAGAAAGTAATATGCAGGAATTGAGCTGCCTTACCCTCAAGAAATATAATTCGATAGTGGTGGCTAGAACGATAAACAGTGTTTGGACAGGGAGTGCATATTGGATGTGAACTTCCTGTACTCCCATTCGTCTATTAAGAATAAAGAGAATCCTTTCAAAATGTGTTTTAAAGGGCAGTTATTTCTTTCTGCCTCATTTAAGTTACCTGCAAGAAAAAGACAATCTCCTGCATCCTTGTTTAATAGGCTTTTAATATAAAGCAGATAATTTTTTGCAACATTTCCCAAACTTTTCATTATCGAATTGGCTGAGGCTTCTCAACGATTATCATTTCACAACAATATCTCCATCTTCAGCTTCTTTCAATGAATTGGCCTAATAGATGTGCCATTAAAACAGAGCTTCACTCTCAACGTATTTTTAATTTTGTATTCAAACAGTATGAAGGATTCAGCCATAACAGTGAGTGGATTTCTGATACATGCTACATGATGGATGCAACTAAGTGAAAGAAGGCTACATATTGTATGGTTCCATTTATATGAAATGTCCAGCAGTGGCAAATCCATACACACAGAAAAGATTCTACATTCGTGGTTGCCAGGGGTTTGGAAGAGAGGGAACTAGGGAATGACTCCTTAAAATGGGTGTAGGTTTCCTCTTGGTTGATGAAGATGTTTTGCAGCTCGGCAGTGGTGATAGTTGCACAACATTGTGACAGTAGTAAATTCCACTGAATGGTACAGTGAATTGGAAAATGATCCAAATGGTGAATTTTGTGTTATGTTCATTTTACTACAATAAAAAGGAGAAAGAATTCGGGAAAGACTTAGAGTTTGGGAAACTAAGGTGAACTGGTCAAGAAAAAGACAGCTCTATTGTTCAGTTTTCTCTCAGCTCTCCCAGTGCATTAATCCTCAGCAAAAAGTAGGCTGAACTTGTAGATGATAGTCATTCAACACAGTCCAGGGAAAAGTAAATAAAGTAAAACCCAACTCTTCTTCTTTAGCACATGTATGAAAGGTTAACTTGCTGCTCAGTCACGTGGACCTTCATGAAGACGTTTCACTTTAGGTGTCCTCTACTTCAGTACTTTACTCACAGCTCATTCACACATGTAGGCAACAGCATTCCTTAATTCGATGGAATCTGCAGCACTGGTCGTGATCAGTCTCATGAAAAGAAAAGGAAAGGTGGCGCGGAAGCCAAGGGAAGAGATTTTCAAGACAGAGACGTTGTTTAAGATCTAACTCGGCTTGGCGGTCACAAAGATAAGGACTGGGAAGTAGTCCCCTGGACTTGTCAATGGAGAAATCATTGGGGGCTTCAAGGAGATCAGTTTCACGAGAGTAGTGGGGCAGAAACCAGATCGCAGTGTAGATGGGAGGGGAGAAATGGGGGGCAAGTCAAGAAATTGATGGCAAAGGGAAAGAAGGGAGGGGTGGATAGGAGGACAGGAGAATGGAATGGAGGAGAGCATTTCCTTGTGGCTCTTTAATATGGCTGGGAGGGGCCAAAAGAGAAGGAGAGCGTGAAGATGTAGGAAGAGGGGGTGGCATCCCGAGCCCAAGGAGGACTGGCGCCTGTCTTCAGCTCCCACGAGCTGGATGGTCCCTCCGTCTAGCTTTCCACGTAGGCTGTGGAAGTTGCCCCTTGCCTCCTTGGATCAGCTGCCCTTGATTCGTTCGTCCTTTTCTTATTTCTCAGCACATCTGGGTCATACGTTATGTGAAGACAAACAAATCACCACTGATGCTTAATTTTCTTGAAAAATCCCCCAGGCAGGTACCATTTTGGAGAACTACCTATTGTGCCTCAGCAAGCCAAAGTAGCCCATTTTTCCTCTCTCATTGGGAGAGATTGCTGTTTCTTGGAGAACCTGATGAAGAGGGTGACTCGCGCTTAGGAATAACGTTGCTTGAAAAGTGCAAAAGGTGAGGTAGTTTGGCTCTGAGGGGCCTCTGAGGCCTGAGACTTCCTGAGAGATGGCAGACTCACAGCTCCCATTTCCCTCTGACCCTGGGCTATGAGCTCATCAAATGAGATGGTAAATAAAGTCACTGACATGGTTTAAAGGATAATTTTGTTCTCTCTTGTTCACTCAGAGCAAATTGAATGGAATTTGCATACAACATATGGATGAACCATCCATACGATGGGGCTTGACCATATCCTCATGGTTCCCCTTCCCTTTTCTACATCTGGCCCCTTTAGCTCTGCAGACTTAACCCCACACCATCAGTCCACCCAGTCGGTCCACTGGACGTCTCTTCCTCTTTCGCATCTGGTCGTTGTCGTCACCTTGTTCTCCACTACCGCCTCCTGCAGTAGCTGTTAGGTCCAGAGAGGTTGGTTCACTGTGAGCAAGTAACTGTCAACTCCATGGACAGGTGGAAGTGACTTGGCAGCCGGGATGCGCCCACCCTGAGTTCATTATCCCCATGAGGGTCAAGGAGAATGGGGATGCAGCTGGTCTGCAGAGCCCCGGCAGTTCTGAGACACATGTTCCTGGATCCACACGTTGCTCCATACCCAGCCTTGCCTTTCTTTTTTCTCTCTTTTGACTCCATCCAGGTTTCTGCTCTCCTTGTCCCTTTGGGGAGGGAGGCCAGTACCAGTCCAGGTGTAGTCCCCCAAAGCTTCCTACTTCCAAGCGTTACGTAGGCTTGTATATCCACTTGCTTGGGTTGCCCTGGCATTCGTGCCAACAAGTTGAGTGGTTTAAGCCCTAGGCTCTCTTTTCTGGCAAGAATGTGCCTAAAAATCTCCACCTCTGGTTTGGTGGCCCCTAAAAATTCCCAGTCAGTTTTGGTGAGGGGACACTTGGTGACAGTGTTGTCTTTCGAAATGAGTAGTTCCGTTACCGACGATACTTTGCTCCCCATACATTATTTATAAGGTTTCCCTGTTTGTATGTGCAAACTATTTGTGTGTATATTTTGAGAAATACATTGTACAGGCCTCTTTTTTATTTCTTCCACACACCCTAGAGATGTCATAGAGGCGGTAAATGTGTCCAACTTTTTGAGAAATTGGAACAATCAAGACTTACCTGTATGGAATGCTGTTAATGATGTCAATTCCCGCGACAGTACCTTTCATCTGACACACTTAGGGACTGTTAACAGATTAAAAGTAGTAAAAGACGCGGATAGAGAGAATTTTCATTATCTTGTGCACTGAAATCTTGGATTTTCGTTGGTTTGAATGGGCCTGAAAATGTATTTTTTTAGTAGGGACATAGAAGCCCCTAGCGGTATTCTTAATAAAGCAAGGTGAGTTATAAGCAATCATCTGATGGAGGGTAAATGTACCACAGTCCAGTTTAAGAAAAATACAATATAAAAGTCTTACCATGGAAGAAAATCTTTATATGATCTTTTGTAAAAAAAAAAAAGCTTCAAGAAACATAAAGACATGACACCATATTCAGTTTAAAGTCAGTAACTTGTAAGCAAGGCAAAGCAAAGACAGTCTGATTAAGGCCGTTGCATTGTTGTGGCATTTTTTAGGTCTCACCCATTTCTGTGGCCGTTTTAGAACCTAAGCTTCTTGGGCACAGGGAACTTCATCTTGACGTAGGGCTGAGCAAATGCACGGAGCATTTCTCAATAAGTAGGCATTAAATTCTTAGTCCAGAAGGGGCCTTGAGATGCCCTCTCTTTACTCCTTGGTAGAACTGTTTTAACCATCCCCCGAAAACAGATTTTTTTCTTTAAATCTCAAAATTCAGAGAGTCCACAATCAGAACTTCCTTCTCATGTTGCCATGTGGTCTGCTGTGGGCATCTGTCGAATGGTGTGAACTCTGCGTGGGGAGTCTGGCCTACCCTCGAGGCCCATGGTTTGGGCTGCAGTGGTGCCATGCTGTGCTCAGGGGCCTTCTTTTTTGGAAGTCTGGGCTGCAGTGAGCATTGGTCATGCTCTTTTATGGAACCTTGGGTGCTAGACCACTCTGACCCTCAGTCTCATTTGCAGGTTCTGGGGAGGATTAAATGAGCTCATGTGATATCCAGGTGACTGAGGCAGAGTCGGCTCGGGATGAATCTTTGCTTCGTTTTCATTAGCTGCGGAGAAGACGATGACAGCTTGGTGCCTCTCCAACTTTAATATGGGTATGCCTCTCTTGGGGATCTTGTTAAATGCAGGCTGGTATTCAGTAGTTTTGGGTGGGGCCTGGATTCTGTGCTTCTAACAAGCTCCTAGGTGACGGTGACGCTGAGGGCAAGGGTTTGGCACCTGTGTTTCTCCCTTTCCGGAAGAGCAGAATGTCTGCCGCACCCCCACCCGAGAGGAGCAAACATCCGCAACGTGACTACTAGGAACCAGCTTCCCTCACAGGCAAGGGACCTGTACCACTGCTCCCAACCATTCTGTCTGAGGCGCAGCAAGCCAAAACACTGAAATGCTGAGGTTTGCAGCAAAGAGGAGGTTTATTCACAGGGCAGCCAAGCGAGGAAGTGACGTGACAATAGGTCTCAAATCTGCCTCCCCAAAGGCAAGGGGCTTTGGGTATCTGTGGGATAAAGAATAAAGAAGCAGGGCAGTATGAGGCATGGGGAGCGTGAGGAAAGGTGATTGGAAAAAGGTGTGCTCATCATTGTTCTGAGCTGGCGTAACTAGGCTACAGGCCTCGGCACATTCTCAGGCTGGAGTTGGGGAAAACAGGAGCAGAATGGAAGATGACAGCGTGTGAAGGAGGTGTGGTGTCCATAGGTTCGGGGTCTGACGTGCTTCCTGCTGAAGCACCGACGCCCGCCAAAGCCGTAAATGGGGTGCTGGGGAAAACAGGAGCAGAATGGAAGAGGACAGCGTATGAAGGAGGTGTGGTGTCCGTAGGTTCGGGGTCTGACGTGCTTCCTGCTGAAGCACCGACACCCGCCGAAGCCGTAAATGGGGTGCTGGGGAAAACAGGAGCAGAATGGAAGAGGACAGCATGTGAAGGAGGTGTGGTGTCCATAGCTTCCATATTAGAGGTACTGCCTGCCTGATCTGAGAGCAGAGAGTAAAAGTGGGAGAGCCTCTTCCTAGATTCTAACTCCTCTGAATTTATAGCACTGGCTCTGCCTGGCTTTATGACATATCCATTGTACGTGTCACAGAGAAAGAGCGGGCGGGGCAGGGGGTGAGGCAGGGGTCACATGCAAGCCCAGCTGGTGGCTTAACGCCGGCCCAAAGACAAAGGGCGGGGCCCCTTCTGGACTTTCTAGTGGCTGGGACGTCTGGCTGTGGGTGGCAGGTGTTTGGCACCAGCTGGGCCACCATGCGGAGACTGTTGGGGACTGTGGAAGCCTCCTCCAGAGCTCACCCTTCCTGGGGACTGGCTCTGCAGGCCCCTCAGCCCTGCGTATGTATCGGCCAGGCCTTCCCCACCACGGGGCCCAGAGGCCAGAGCCTGCTCAGACCTGAGGGCAGGAGGCAGCCAGAGCTTACCAGGGTGTGGGCCACCTCGTCCGGAGACCTCCCCAGCTCCTCTGCGAGACCTGGAGACTGGATCGCCTTCTCCAGGGCTGCTCAGCTGCCAGCATCACCATGAGCCAGGTGGCCAAGGTTTCTGAGCAGGAGATGCAGAGCCCTGATCCGACTGGATGCTGCAGCCCACGATGTCCCTTCCTGGCAGATAGGTTCTTTCTTCACTTCTTGTTTGAAATTTGGTAAAAGAACATTTAACCCTTGGCCTGTCCTTCAGGGTATATAGATGGTAGTGGCTTAGCCGGGATTCGATCCAAGCCTGTGTGATTCCAGAGCTTGTGCTCTGGACTGTGGTGCCTCCTTATCGTATATGCTTCATGTGTTACTTGTTTTTTTTTTTTCTTGTAGTCCTTATGGTACTTAGCCCTAAGTGCCATACCTGTAACGAACAGCTACACTGCCCTGTAGGAGGTCTTCTTTTGTTCAACGCCTGAATTGGTCATCCACCACACTGTGTTCTAATCTCAGAAGATACAGGTCAGGGACCACCAGTTGTCAGCATGGCACCATTCCATATTTCGAATTGAGGCTTGAAGCCCGTACTTTCCCTTTGTCTAGTTTGAAGGATCCAGATATGTAAAGATGATATTCTAGATAAATCATGGGCTATCCTGAAAGAAATTCACCAGTGAATTGTTCCGTATGGATTAGAAGCCAGCTTCTCTGGCCTTCCTGGAGTATATCCAGTAAGGCGTCTCATTCATGTCTAGAAAGCAACTTTATCATTTATTGCAACTTCAGCGTGGAGCGATGTATTGGTATAAAGTACGATCAACACAATTTGGTCATTGTGAGTATGACAGCTGGGTCCACTCTTTACTACACATATGTAACTCTAGGGATTCTTATGCCCAAGGGAGGAGACGTACTCTTGGCTGTCTAGGACAAGGGAAGCATGTGTTGTTATTCAGGAGCTGGAAGCTTCAGCATGACAGGTAGGAATTGAACAATCGTGGTCTATACATCACTTGACCTTGCTTAAAACTTGTTTCTTTGGCTTGCTTCATTGGAGTGTTTTCTCCCTCCTAGGCTGACATTGTCTGTTATGTATCACGCATGAGACATATAGAAGTTTCAGAACCCAAAATCATATAGATCAGTAAAAATGTATATATATATATATATATATATATATATATAAATCTATTGAAACTCACACTGGGCTTAATTCATATATTCCAAAATCAGTTTGACCCTCTGCTCATGAGATTCTTTTTATGGTATGTCCCAGCAAATCTGGGCTTCCATCCCCAATAAATTTTGGGGTTGAAGGACACAAAAGCTTTTGCTCAGACCTAAATTCTCTCTGAAAGGAAGGGAAATATTATAAGCCCTTTGTAACCTCTCCAAGAGCAGAAATGATTTACAGCTGTGGCATTGAACCATAATTCCTCGATCTCATTTGAGAAGAGTTCAGTTACAAACAGTGTCTTGATTTTTGTTTCTTTTGTTTCTTCCCTGTTTTCTTGTCTTGCTTACCAACAATCCATTGTAATTCATGAGTTAGTATGGCAGCAGGCTGAGTGTTCCCTGGAGCTCATTAAATGAAGTGTTTTTCCTAAAATGACGTTTGTCTCCTTGTTTTCAGCCCCTCTTCTTTCCTCTGCCCTTGACTATAACCAGAGCTCAGCAAAAGCTGAGTGACTTTGTGCAGACCTTACTTAGGCTCAGCCTTTTTTTCTTCATTATTTTATTCATGGCTCCTCCGTTTCATTGTTTGCCTTCTCGAAATGTGTTGAAATCTTTCTGTGGTTGATGACTTCCAAAATATCTTGGCTTTTATTGGTTGATTAATTTTGGTATTTCTACAGTTTTATTTAGATATGGTTTCAGGAGGAACAGAAAGTAAATATATTTCCTAGTCTGCCATCTTGAGCTGAAAATCCCTGTGGATTTTAGCATCCAATGTTCCCATGGGAAAACACCCAACCATGGCCTTAATAGATGTAACACTCAAGATTTCAGCTTTTCTTGAGCAATCACTAAGGATTTCATATGTGGTCATTTCTAATGGGGAAATTATAACTATCTCATGATGTTGATTTGAGGATTAAATTAGATAATGAACATGAAAATGCTTTGTAAGATTTAAAAATCTGTAAAACTGTTTTTTGGTATTATTTGATTTGTTGCTATTTCAGCTTCACTTGACAGTTGTTTATGACCTTGCCTATGTGAGAAAATGCCCTCTGGGTTATTTTTTTGAAAGCCAGAATGTATTTTTCAACAGCTCAATGGAACTGGCATCATTTGTGAAGGTTAAGGGTGAAGGGGTAAATGTTTCTTGACACCTATCACTTTACAGTGTTTTCAGGAACTAACTGACTCATGTATTCCTCTTCCAAATTTGGTTGAGGACCTCCTACAAGCCACATGCTTTACGTCAGGTGTTGGAAAGCATTTTCTGGATTTTAAAGATCTTAGGCTTTGTGGGCCATATAGAGTTTCTGTAGCTTCTCCTCCTCTTTCCTCTTCAACAAGCTTTCTAAACGTGAGAACCATTATTAGCTCACAGTCCCACAGATCCAGGCTGAGAGCCTGATTTGATTCGTGGCCATTATTTGCCAATACCTGCTCTGTGTCTTCACTGAGGAGGGGGACCATGTTTGAGTAATCAGTTCTTTGAATCAACTGTTGGTCTTCTGGGCCTTGTCCTTGCTCTCCTACAGTCTCTAATCAGCGTGGCATCCAGAGAGATCTTGTTAAAACATAAGTCAGATCATGTCACTCAAATTTCTTCAATGGCTTCTTCACAGAAAATGCAAAGTCCTCAGAGTGCCTCCACAGACCTAGAAATCTGGGTGTCTGTTTCCTCTCTGACTGTTTCCTTCTCCTCTCCAATTTGCTCGCTCTGTTTTCCACACGCTGACATCCTTTCTGCTCCTTGGATACTCCAAGCCTACTCTAGCCTCATTGACTTTCTGCCGCAGGCCAGCCGCAGAAAGAGGATTTCACCGCCCAGGGTCAGAAGGGAAGGGGTAAGGAACTGAAGTAGCACCGACGAATGGGGTCAGAAGCCCATGGGTCAGAAGGCTGCAATGAGAAGCCTAGTCACCGCAACAAAGAATAGACCCCCGCTCTCCGAAACTAGAGAAAGCTCGCATGCAACAATGAAGACCCAATGCAGCCAAAAATAAATAAATAAAAAATAAAGTATAGAATCTTAAAAAAAATCTATAAAGAATATTACAAGAATAGAATCACAGGCCAGTTTCTCCTTTGAACATGCATGCAAAATGTGTAAAGAGAAGCACAAACTATATCCATGGTATGTAAAACAATCATATATCAGAATCAAAGTAGCTTTATTCTGGCAATGCACGGTTGCTTTAATGTCCAAACGTGAAACTGATCCCAGGAATGAATTAGAGTGGGAGAAAAGTCATTTAAAACAGAAATCTTGGGACTTCCCTGGTGGTCCAGTGTTTAGAACATGGCGCGTTCACTGCTGGGGCCCTGGGGTCCAATCCCAGGTCAGGGAACTAAGATCCTGCAAGACATGAGGCAGGGCCCCGAAAAAAAAAAAGGAAAGAAAGAAGTCTTAACCAGGAGAAGCACAAGATCGAATAAACATAACAGATAACACCTTATGAAAAGTAGGTGAAGATTATGGAATATTCTAAAATTTAAAACAAAAAGAAACTTTTAAAGATTCAAAAGGATGTGACAAATATTGTACATAGGCCAAAATAAAATGAAATAAAATATACAAATGATGGGAGCCCAAAATTCCAGATGCCCAAGTCCTGTCTCTGAAGATTCTCATTCAATGGGTTCAGGATTTCCTCCTTATTGAAAAACCTACAGGTGATTCTGGTACGATTCCCAGACACAATGTAAAGCTTCTCTTTTACAGGAAAGAATACCAGATTATTTTGTTATCTTATAGTTATACTAACAGGTTGTACTATTGACGGATAAGTCCGCTGTGAAAATGCACCCCCACTAGGGATAAAAAAGGAACTAGTAGTCTCTACTGCTACTTGGTGGCAGCACGCATGTATTGCAAGGGCAATTATTGTAGCAATCCAAATTAGTGGAACATTTTAGAATTGGAAGACGACATACAGATCATCTAGTCAAGCTTCCAACTATTATAGTTGTGAAAACTAAGGCCCATATAAATGAAATGATTTATCTCCAAAGAGCATTAGTGAAAGTATGAAATAAAAAATATCTCTGGTTCATTGCAGCTCTATTTACAATAGCCCGGAGATGGAAACAACCTAAGTGCCCATCATCGGATGAATGGATAAAGAAGATGTGGCACATATATACAATGGAATATTACTCAGCCATAAAAAGAAACGAAATTGAGCTATTTGTAATGAGGTGGATAGACCTAGAGTCTGTCATACAGAGTGAAGTAAGTCAGAAAGAAAAAGACAAATACCGTATGCTAACACATATATATGGAATTTAAGAAAAAAATGTCATGAAGAACCTAGGAGTAAAGCAGGAATAAAGACGCAGACCTCTTAGAGAACGGACTTGAGGTTATGGGGAGGGGGAAGGGTGAGCTGTGACAGGGCGAGAGAGAGTCATGGGCATATACACACTAACAAACGCAGTAAGGTAGATAGCTAGTGGGAAGCAGCCGCATGGCACAGGGATATTGGCTCGGTGCTTTGTGACAGCCTGGAGGGGTGGGATGGGGAGGGTGGGAGGGAGGGAGACGCAACAGGGAAGACATATGGGAACATATGTTTATGTATGACTGATTCACTTTGTTATAAAGCAGAAACTAACACACCATTGTAAAGCAATTATACCCCAATAAAGATGTTAAAAAAAAAATAAAAAAAATAAAATACAGAAAAAACCAAAAAAAAAAATCTCTGAACTTTTAATTTAGTGCTGTTTTTATTAATCTCAAGTATTAGCTTAAACTTCAGTGTGACAGATTTGGGATTGAATTCCTGCTCACGTTTACTGATTGCGTGTCTTTTAGTAAGTTACTAAAACACTTTTTTTTTTTTTTTTACTTTTTTATTTTTTTTTTTGCGGTACGCAGGCCTCTCACTGTTGTGGCCTCTCCCGTTGCGAAGCACAGGCTCCGGAAGCGCAGGCTCAGCGGCCATGGCTCACGGACCCAGCCGCTCCGCGGCATGTGGGATCTTCCCGGACCGGGGCACGAACCTGTGTCCCCTGCATCGGCAGGCAGACTCTCAACCACTGCGCCACCAGGGAAGCCCAAACACTTTTTTTTTAATAGACGTATTTAATTATTTATCTTTGGCTGCCTAGGCTCTTCGTTGCTGTGTACGGGCTTTCCCTAGTTGCGGTGGGCGGGGGCTACTCTTTGTTGCAGTACGCGGGCTTCTCATTGTGGTGGCTTCTCGTTGTTGCTGAGCATGGGGTCTAGGTGCGTGGGCTTCAGTAGTTGTGGTTCACTGGCTCTAGCATGCAGGCTCAGTAGTTGTGGCACATGGTCTTAGTTGCTCCGCGGCATGTGGGATCTTCCCAGACGAGGGCTCAAACGTGTGTCCCGTGCACTGGCAGGTGGATCCTTAACCAGTGCGCCAACAGGGAAGCCCTACTAATACACTTTTAACTTTGCTTTTCACGTATGTAAAATGGTGAGCCTTGACTGATATAGAATATGAGATAACCTAGCACTGTTCTTAACACATATATGTAGTTAAAACTTTTTGGCTCTCATCCCTCTTAAACAGCCTCTATCCTCTTAATAATGAATGTGTCTTTCAGCTAGCAGAGCACCCCAGAGCTGACCACATTCTGGCAAGAGATATAGGATTCTTTTTCTTACTGGGGGTTCTTTATACCTGATAGTTGAAGTGCACTTAAACATGAACAACTCTTGTTTATACTGTAGTAATGGATTTGATGGACGAATTTTAGAAAGTAATATGCAGGAATTGAGCTGCCTTACCCTCAAAAAATATAATTCGATAGTGGTGGCTAGAATGATAAACAGTGTTTGGACAGGGAGTCCATATTGGATGTGAACTTCCTGTACTCCCATTCGTCTATTAAGAATAAAGAGAATCCTTTCAAAATGTGTTTTAAAGGGCAGTTATTTCTTTCTGCCTCATTTAAGTTACCTGCAAGAAAAAGACAATCTCCTGCATCCTTGTTTAATAGGCTTTTAATATAAAGCAGATAATTTTTTGCAACATTTCCCAAACTTTTCATTATCGAATTGGCTGAGGCTTCTCAACGATTATCATTTCACAACAATATCTCCATCTTCAGGTTCTTTCAATGAATTGGCCTAATAGATGTGCCATTAAAACAGAGCTTCACTCCCAACGTATTTTTAATTTTGTATTCAAACAGTATGAAGGATTCAGCCATAACAGTGAGTGGATTTCTGATACATGCTACATGATGGATGCAACTAAGTGAAAGAAGGCTACATATTGTATGGTTCCATTTATATGAAATGTCCAGCAGTGGCAAATCCATACACACAGAAAAGATTCTACATTCGTGGTTGCCAGGGGTTTGGAAGAGAGGGAACTAGGGAATGACTCCTTAAAATGGGTGTAGGTTTCCTCTTGGTTGATGAAGATGTTTTGCAGCTCGGCAGTGGTGATAGTTGCACAACATTGTGACAGTAGTAAATTCCACTGAATGGTACAGTGAATTGGAAAATGATCCAAATGGTGAATTTTGTGTTATGTTCATTTTACTACAATAAAAAGGAGAAAGAATTCGGGAAAGACTTAGAGTTTGGGAAACTAAGGTGAACTGGTCAAGAAAAAGACAGCTCTATTGTTCAGTTTTCTCTCAGCTCTCCCAGTGCATTAATCCTCAGCAAAAAGTAGGCTGAACTTGTGATGATAGTCACTCAACACAGTCCAGGGAAAAGTAAATAAAGTAAAACCCAACTCTTCTTCTTTAGCACATGTATGAAAGGTTCACTTGCTGCTCAGCCACGTGGACCTTCATGAAGACGTTTCACTTTAGGTGTCCTCTACTTCAGTACTTTACTCACAGCTCATTCACACATGTAGGCAACAGCATTCCTTAATTCGATGGAATCTGCAGCACTGGTTGTGATCAATCTCATGAAAAGAAAAGGAAAGGTGGCACGGAAGCCAAGGGAAGAGATTTTCAAGACAGAGACGTTGTTTAAGATCTAACTCGGCTTGGCGGTCACAAAGATAAGGATTGAGAAGTAGTCCCCTGGACTTGTCAACGGAGAAATCATTGGGGGCTTCAAGGAGATCAGTTTCACGAGAGTAGTGGGGCAGAAACCAGATCGCAGTGTAGATGGGAGGGGAGAAATGGGGGGCAAGTCAAGAAATTGATGGCAAAGGGAAAGAAGGGAGGGGTGGATAGGAGGACAGGAGAATGGAATGGAGGAGAGCATTTCCTTGTGGCTCTTTAATATGGCTGGGAGGGGCCAAAAGAGAAGGAGAGCGTGAAGATGTAGGAAGAGGGGGTGGCATCCCGAGCCCAAGGAGGACTGGCCCCTGTCTTCAGCTCCCACCAGCTGGATGGTCCCTCCCTCTAGCTTTCCACGTAGGCTGTGGAAGTTGCCCCTTGCCTCCTTGGATCAGCTGCCCTTGATTCGTTCGTCCTTTTCTTATTTCTCAGCACATCTGGGTCATACGTTATGTGAAGACAAACAAATCACCACTGATGCTTAATTTTCTTGAAAAATCCCCCAGGCAGGTACCATTTTGGAGAACTACCCATTGTGCCTCAGCAAGCCAAAGTAGCCCATTTTTCCTCTCTCATTGGGAGAGATTGCTGTTTCTTGGAGAACCTGATGAAGAGGGTGACTCGCGCTTAGGAATAACGTTGCTTGAAAAGTGCAAAAGGTGAGGTAGTTTGGCTCTGAGGGGCCTCTGAGGCCTGAGACTTCCTGAGAGATGGCAGACTCACAGCTCCCATTTCCCTCTGACCCTGGGCTATGAGCTCATCAAATGAGATGGTAAATAAAGTCACTGACATGGTTTAAAGGATAATTTTGTTCTCTCTTGTTCACTCAGAGCAAACTGAATGGAATTTGCATACAACATATGGATGAACCATCCATACGATGGGGCTTGACCATATCCTCATGGTTCCCCTTCCCTTTTCTACATCTGGCCCCTTTAGCTCTGCAGACTTAACCCCACACCATCAGTCCACCCAGTTGGTCCACTGGACGTCTCTTCCTCTTTCGCATCTGGTCGTTGTCGTCACCTTGTTCTCCACTACCGCCTCCTGCAGTAGCTGTTAGGTCCAGAGAGGATGGTTCACTGTGAGCAAGTAACTGTCAACTCCATGGACAGGTGGAAGTGACTTGGCAGCCGGGATGCGCCCACCCTGAGTTCATTATACCCATGAGGGTCAAGGAGAATGGGGATGCAGCTGGTCTGCAGAGCCCCGGCAGTTCTGAGACACATGTTCCTGGATCCACACGTTGCTCCATACCCAGCCTTGTCTTTCTTTTTTCTCTCTCTTGACTCCATCCAGGCTTCTGCTCTCCTTGTCCCTTTGGGGAGGGAGGCCAGTACTAGTCCAGGTGTAGTCCGCGAAAGCTTCCTACTTCCAAGCGTTACATAGGCTTGTATATCCACTTGCTTGGGTTGCCCTGGCATTCGTGCCAACAAGTTGAGTGGTTTAAGCCCTAGGCTCTCTTTTCTGGCAAGAATGTGCCTAAAAATCTCCACCTCTGGTTTGGTGGCCCCTAAAAATTCCCAGTCAGTTTTGGTGAGGGGACACTTGGTGACAGTGTTGTCTTTCGAAATGAGTAGTTCCGTTACCGACGATACTTTGCTCCCCATACATTATTTATAAGGTTTCCCTGTTTGTATGTGCAAACTATTTGTGTGTATATTTTGAGAAATACATTTTACAGGCCTCTTTTTTATTTCTTCCACACACCCTAGAGATGTCATAGAGGCGGTAAATGTGACCAACTTTTTGAGAAATTGGAACAATCAAGACTTACCTGTATGGAATGCTGTTAACGATGTCAATTCCCATGACAGTACCTTTCATCTGACACACTTAGGGACTGTTAACAGATTAAAAGTAGTAAAAGACGCGGATAGAGAGAATTTTCATTATCTTGTGCACTGAAATCTTGGATTTTCGTTCGTTTGAATGGGCCTGAAAATGTATTTTTTTTAGTAGGGACATAGAAGCCTCTAGCGGTATTCTTCATAAAGCAAGGTGAGTTATAAGCAATCATCTGATGGAGGGTAAATGTACCACAGTCCAGTTTAAGAAAAATACAATATAAAAGTCTTACCATGGAAGAAAATCTTTATATGATCTTTTGTAAAAAAAAAAAAAAAGCTTCAAGAAACATAAAGACATGACACCATATTCAGTTTAAAGTCAGTGACTTGTAAGCAAGGCAAAGCCAAGACAGTCTGATTAAGGCCGTTGCATTGTTGTGGCATTTTTTAGGTCTCACCCATTTCTGTGGCCTTTTTAGAACCTAAGCTTCTAGGGCACAGGGAACTTCATCTTGACGTAGGGCTGAGCAAATGCACGGAGCATTTCTCAATAAGTAGGCATTAAATTCTTAGTCCAGAAGGGTCCTTGAGATGCCCTCTCTTTACTCCTTGGTAGAACTGTTTTAACCATCCCCCAAAAACAGTTTTTTTTCTTTAAATCTCAAAATTCAGAGATTCCACAATCAGAACTTCCTTCTCATATTGCCATGTGGTCTGCTGTGGGCATCTGTCGAATGGTGTGAACTCTGCATGGGGAGTCTGGCCTACCCTCGAGGCCCATGGTTTGGGCTGCGGTGGTGCCATGCTGTGCTCAGGGGCCTTCTTTTTTGGAAGTCTGGGCTCCAGTGAGCCTTGGTCATGCTCTTTTATGGAACCTTGGGTGCTAGACCACTCTGACCCTCAGTCTCATTTGCAGGTTCTGGGGAGGATTAAATGAGCTCATGTGATATCCAGGTGACTGAGGCAGAGTCGGCTCGGGATGAATCTTTGCTTCGTTTTCATTAGCTGCGGAGAAGACGATGACAGCTTGGTGCCTCTCCAACTTTAATATGGGTATGCCTCTCTTGGGGATCTTGTTAAATGCAGGCTGGTATTCAGTAGTTCTGGGTGGGGCCTGGATTCTGTGCTTCTAACAAGCTCCTAGGTGACGGTGACGCTGAGGTCAAGGGTTTGGCACCTGTGTTTCTCCCTTTCCGGAAGAGCAGGATGTCTGCCGCACCCCCACCCGAGAGGAGCAAACATCCGCAACGTGACTACTAGGAACCAGCTTCCCTCACAGGCAAGGGACCTGTACCACTGCTCCCAACCATTCTGTCTGAGGCGCAGAAAGCCAAAACACTGAAATGCTGAGGTTTGCAGCAAAGTGGAGGTTTATTCACAGGGCAGCCAAGCGAGGACATGACGTGACAATAGGTCTCAAATCTGCCTCCCCAAAGGCAAGGGGCTTTGGGTATCTGTGGGATAAAGAATAAAGAAGCAGGGCAGTATGAGGCATGGGGAGCGTGAGGAAAGGTGATTGGAAAAAGGTGTGCTCATCATTGTTCTGAGCTGGCGTAACTAAGCTACAGGCCTCGGCACATTCTCAGGCTGGAGTTGGGGAAAACAGGAGCAGAATGGAAGATGACAGCGTGTGAAGGAGGTGTGGTGTCCATAGGTTCGGGGTCTGACGTGCTTCCTGCTGAAGCACCAATGCCCATCAAAGCCGTCAATGGGGTGCAGGGGAAAACAGGAGCAGAATGGAAGATGACAGCGTGTGAGGGAGGTGTGGTGTCCATAGGTTCGGGGTCTGACGTGATTCCTGCTGAAGCACCGACGCCCGCCAAAGCCGTAAATGGGGTGCTGGGGAAAACAGGAGCAGAATGGAAGATGACAGCGTATGAAGGAGGTGTGGTATCCATAGGTTCGGGGGCTGACGTGCTTCCTGCTGAAGCACCGATGCCCGCCAAAGCCGTAAATGGGGTGCTGGGGAAAACAGGAGTAGAATGGAAGAGGACAGCATGTGAAGGAGGTGTGGTGTCCATAGCTTCCATATTAGAGGTACTGCCTGCCTGATCTGAGAGCAGAGAGTGAAAGTGGGAGAGCCTCTTCCTAGATTCTAACTCCTCTGAATTTATAGCACTGGCTCTGCCTGGCTTTATGACATATCCATTGTACCTGTCACAGAGAAAGAGCGAGCGGGGCAGGGGGTGAGGCAGGGGTCACATGCAAGCCCAGCTGGTGGCTTAACCCCGGCCCAAAGGCAAATGGCGGGGCCCCTTCTGGACTTTCTAGTGGCTGGGACGTCTGGCTGTGGGTGGCAGGTGTTTGGCACCAGCTGGACCACCATGCGGAGACTGTTGGGGACTGTGGAAGCCTCCTCCAGAGCTCACCCTTCCTGGGGACTGGCTCTGCAGGCCCCTCAGCCCTGCGTATGTATCGGCCAGGCCTTCCCCACCATGGGGCCCAGAGGCCAGAGCCTGCTCAGACCTGAGGGCAGGAGGCAGCCAGAGCTTACCAGGGTGTGGGCCACCTCGTCCGGAGACCTCCCCAGCTCCTCTGCGAGACCTGGAGACAGGATCGCCTTCTCCAGGGCTGCTCAGCTGCCAGCATCACCATGAGCCAGGTGGCCAAGATTTCTGAGCAGGAGATGCAGAGCCCTGATCCGACTGGATGCTGCAGCCCACGATGTCCCTTCCTGGCAGATAGGTTCTTTCTTCACTTCTTGTTTGAAATTTGGTAAAAGAACATTTAACCCTTGGCCTGTCCTTCAGGGTATATAGATGGTAGTGGCTTAGCCGGGATTCGATCCAAGCCTGTGTGATTCCAGAGCTTGTGCTCTGGACTGTGGTGCCTCCTTATCGTATATGCTTCATGTGTTACTTGTTTTTTTTTTCCTTGTAGTCCTTATGGTACTTAGCCCTAAGTGCCATACCTGTAACGAGCAGCTACACTGCCCTGTAGGAGGTCTTCTTTTGTTCAACGCCTGAATTGGTCATCCACCACACTGTGTTCTAATCTC
Source organism: Orcinus orca (assembly GCF_937001465.1). Taxonomy (NCBI): domain Eukaryota; kingdom Metazoa; phylum Chordata; class Mammalia; order Artiodactyla; family Delphinidae; genus Orcinus; species Orcinus orca. The sequence continues at coordinate 91,542,039 of NC_064570.1, forward strand.
AGAAGATACAGGTCAGGGACCACCAGTTGTCAGCATGGCACCATTCCATATTTCGAATTGAGGCTTGAAGGCCGTATTTTCCCTTTGTCTAGTTTGAAGGATCCAGATATGTAAAGATGATATTCTAGATAAACCATGGGCTATGCTGAAAGAAATTCACCAGTGAATTGTTCCGTATGGATTAGAAGTCAGCTTCTCTGGCCTTCCTGGAGTATATCCAGTAAGGCGTCTCATTCATGTCTAGAAAGCAACTATATCATTTATTGCAACTTCAGCGTGGAGCGATGTATTGGTATAAAGTACGATCAACACAATTTTGTCATTGTGAGTATGACAGCTGGGTCCACTCTTTACTACACATATGTAACTCTAGGGATTCTTATGCCCAAGGGAGGAGACGTACTCTTGGCTGTCTAGGACAAGGGAAGCATGTGTTGTTATTCAGGAGCTGGAAGCTTCAGCATGACAGGTAGGAATTGAACAATCGTGGTCTATACATCACTTGACCTTGCTTAAAACTTGTTTCTTTGGCTTGCTTCATTGGAGTGTTTTCTCCCTCCTAGGCTGACATTGTCTGTTATGTATCACGCATGAGACATATAGAAGTTTCAGAACCCAAAATCATATAGATCAGTAAAAATGTATATATATATATATATATATATATATATATATATATATATATAAATCTATTGAAACTCACACTGGGCTTAATTCATATATTCCAAAATCAGTTTGACCCTCTGCTCATGAGATTCTTTTTATGGTATGTCCCAGCAAATCTGGGCTTCCATCCCCAATAACTTTTGGGGTTGAAGGACACAAAAGCTTTTGTTCAGACCTAAATTCTGTCTGAAAAAAAGGGAAATATTATAAGCCCTTTGTAACCTCTCCAAGAGCAGAAATGATTTACAGCTGTGGCATTGAACCATAATTCCTCGATCTCATTTGAGAAGAGTTCAGTTACAAACAGTGTCTTGATTTTTGTTTCTTTTGTTTCTTCCCTGTTTTCTTGTCTTGCTTACCAACAATCCATTGTAATTCATGAGTTAGTATGGCAGCAGGCTGAGTGTTCCCTGGAGCTCATTAAATGAAGTGTTTTTCCTAAAATGACGTTTGTCTCCTTGTTTTCAGCCCCTCTTCTTTCCTCTGCCCTTGGCTATAACCAGAGCTCAGCAAAAGCTGAGTGACTTTGTGCAGACCTTACTTAGGCTCAGCCTTTTTTTCTTCATTATTTTATTCATGGCTCCTCCGTTTCATTGTTTGCCTTCTCGAAATGTGTTGAAATCTTTCTGTGGTTGATGACTTCCAAAATATCTTGGCTTTTATTGGTTGATTAATTTTGGTATTTCTACAGTTTTATTTAGATATGGTTTCAGGAGGAACAGAAAGTAAATATATTTCCTAGTCTGCCATCTTGAGCTGAAAATCCCTGTGGATTTTAGCATCCAATGTTCCCATGGGAAAACACCCAACCATGGCCTTAATAGATGTAACACTCAAGATTTCAGCTTTTCTTGAGCAATCACTAAGGATTTCATATGTGGTCATTTCTAATGGGGAAATTATAACTATCTCATGACGTTGATTTGAGGATTAAATTAGATAATGAACATGAAAATGCTTTGTAAGATTTAAAAATCTGTAAAACTGTTTTTTCTTATTATTTGATTTGTTGCTATTTCAACTTCACTTGACAGTTGTTTATGACCTTGCCTATGTGAGAAAATGCCCTCTGGGTTATTTTTTTGAAAGCCAGAATGTATTTTTCAACAGCTCAATGGAACTGGCATCATTTGTGAAGGTTAAGGGTGAAGGGGTAAATGTTTCTTGACACCTATCACTTTACAGTGTTTTCAGGAACTAACTGACTCATGTATTCCTCTTCCAAATTTGGTTGAGGACCTCCTACCAGCCACATGCTTTACGTCAGGTGTTGGAAAGCATTTTCTGGATTTTAAATATCTTAGGCTTTGTGGGCCATATAGAGTTTCTGTAGCTTCTCCTCCTCTTTCCTCTTCAACAAGCTTTCTAAACGTGAGAACCATTATTAGCTCACAGTCCCACAGATCCAGGCTGAGAGCCTGATTTGATTCGTGGCCATTATTTGCCAATTCCTGCTCTGCATCTTCACTGAGGAGGGGGACCATGTTTGAGTAATCAGTTCTTTGAATCAACTGTTGGTCTTCTGGGCCTTGTCCTTGCTCTCCTACAGTCTCTAATCAGTGTGGCATCCAGAGAGATCTTGTTAAAACACAAGTCAGATCATGTCACTCAAATTTCTTCAATGGCTTCTTCACAGAAAATGCAAAGTCCTCAGAGTGCCTCCACAGACCTAGAAATCTGGGTGTCTGTTTCCTCTCTGACTGTTTCCTTCTCCTCTCCAATTTGCTCGCTCTGTTTTCCACACGCTGACATCCTTTCTGCTCCTTGGATACTCCAAGCCTACTCTTGCCTCATTGACTTTCTGCCGCAGGCCAGCCACAGAAAGAGGATTTCACCGCCCAGGGTCAGAAGGGAAGGGGTAAGGAACTGAAGTAGCACCGACGAATGGGGTCAGAAGCCCATGGGTCAGAAGGCTGCAATGAGAAGCCTAGTCACCGCAACAAAGAATAGACCCCCGCTCGCCGAAACTAGAGAAAGCTCGCATGCAGCAATGAAGACCCAATGCAGCCAAAAATAAATAAATAAAAAATAAAGTATAGAATCTTAAAAAAAATCTATAAAGAATATTACAAAAATAGAATCACAGGCCAGTTTCTCCTTTGAACATGCATGCAAAATGTGTAAAGAGAAGCACAAACTATATCCATGGTATGTAAAACAATCATATATCAGAATCAAAGTAGCTTTATTCTGGCAATGCACAGTTGCTTTAATGTCCAAACGTGAAACTGATCCCAGGAATGAATTAGAGTGGGAGAAAAGTCATTTAAAACAGAAATCTTGGGACTTCCCTGGTGGTCCAGTGTTTAGAACATGGCGCGTTCACTGCTGGGGCCCTGGGGTCCAATCCCAGGTCAGGGAACTAAGATCCTGCAAGACATGAGGCAGGGCCCCGAAAAAAAAAAGGAAAGAAAGAAGTCTTAACCAGGAGAAGCACAAGATCGAATAAACATAACAGATAACACCTTATGAAAAGTAGGTGAAGATTATGGAATATTCTAAAATTTAAAACAAAAAGAAACTTTTAAAGATTCAAAAGGATGTGACAAATATTGTACATAGGCCAAAATAAAATGAAATAAAATATACAAATGATGGGAGCCCAAAATTCCAGATGCCCAAGTCCTGTCTCTGAAGATTCTCATTCAATGGGTTCAGGATTTCCTCCTTATTTAAAAACCTACAGGTGATTCTGGTACGATTCCCAGACACAATGTAAAGCTTCTCTTTTACAGGAAAGAATACCAGATTATTTTGTTATCTTATAGTTATACTAACAGGTTGTACTATTGACGGATAAGTCTGCTGTGAAAATGCACCCCCACTAGGGATAAAAAAGGAACTAGTAGTCTCTACTGCTACTTGGTGGCAGCACGCATGTATTGCAAGGGCAATTATTGTAGCAATCCAAATTAGTGGAACATTTTAGAATTGGAAGACGACATACAGATCATCTAGTCAAGCTTCCAACTATTATAGTTGTGAAAACTAAGGCCCATATAAATGAAATGATTTATCTCCAAAGAGCATTAGTGAAAGTATGAAATAAAAAATATCTCTGAACTTTTAATTTAGTGCTGTTTTTATTAATCTCAAGTATTAGCTTAAACTTCAGTGTGACAGATTTGGGATTGAATTCCTGCTCACGTTTACTGATTGCGTGTCTTTTAGTAAGTTACTAAAACACTTTTTTTTTAAATAGACGTATTTAATTATTTATCTTTGGCTGCCTAGGCTCTTCGTTGCTGTGCACGGGCTTTCTCTAGTTGCGGTGGGCGGGGGCTACTCTTTGTTGCAGTACGCGGGCTTCTCATTGTGGTGGCTTCTCGTTGTTGCTGAGCACCGGGTCTAGGTGCGTGGGCTTCAGTAGCTGTGGTTCACGGGCTCTAGCACGCAGGCTCAGTAGTTGTGGCACATGGTCTTAGCTGCTCCGCGCCATGTGGGATCTTCCCGGACCCGGGCTCAAACGTGTGTCCCGTGCACTGGCAGGTGGATCCTTAACCAGTGCGTCAACAGGGAAGCCCTACTAATACACTTTTAACTTTGCTTTTCACGTATGTAAAATGGTGAGCCTTGACTGATATAGAATATGAGATAACCTAGCACTGTTCTTAACACATATATGTAGTTAAAACTTTTTGGCTCTCATCCCACTTAAACAGCCTCTATCCTCTTAATAATGAATGTGTCTTTCAGCTAGCAGAGCACCCCAGAGCTGACCACATTCTGGCAAGAGATATAGGATTCTTTTTCTTACTGGGGGTTCTTTATACCTGATAGTTGAAGAGCACTTAAACATGAACAACTCTTGTTTGTACCGTAGTAATGGATTTGATGGACGAATTTTAGAAAGTAATATGCAGGAATTGAGCTGCCTTACCCTCAAGAAATATAATTCGATAGTGGTGGCTAGAACGATAAACAGTGTTTGGACAGGGAGTCCATATTGGATGTGAACTTCCTGTACTCCCATTCGTCTATTAAGAATAAAGAGAATCCTTTCAAAATGTGTTTTAAAGGGCAGTTATTTCTTTCTGCCTCATTTAAGTTACCTGCAAGAAAAAGACAATCTCCTGCATCCTTGTTTAATAGGCTTTTAATATAAAGCAGATAATTTTTTGCAACATTTCCCAAACTTTTCATTATCCAATTGGCTGAGGCTTCTCAACGATTATCATTTCACAACAATATCTCCATCTTCAGCTTCTTTCAATGAATTGGCCTAATAGATGTGCCATTAAAACAGAGCTTCACTCTCAACGTATTTTTAATTTTGTATTCAAACAGTATGAAGGATTCCGCCATAACAGTGAGTGGATTTCTGATACATGCTACATGGTGGATGCAACTAAGTGAAAGAAGGCTACATATTGTATGGTTCCATTTATATGAAATGTCCAGCAGTGGCAAATCCATACACACAGAAAAGATTCTACATTCGTGGTTGCCAGGGGTTTGGAAGAGAGGGAACTAGGGAATGACTCCTTAAAATGGGTGTAGGTTTCCTCTTGGTTGATGAAGATGTTTTGCAGCTCGGCAGTGGTGATAGTTGCACAACATTGTGACAGTAGTAAATTCCACTGAATGGTACAGTGAATTGGAAAATGATCCAAATGGTGAATTTTGTGTTATGTTCATTTTACTACAATAAAAGGGAGAAAGAATTCGGGAAAGACTTAGAGTTTGGGAAACTAAGGTGAACTGGTCAAGAAAAAGACAGCTCTATTGTTCAGTTTTCTCTCAGCTCTCCCAGTGCATTAATCCTCAGCAAAAAGTAGGCTGAACTTGTAGATGATAGTCATTCAACACAGTCCAGGGAAAAGTAAATAAAGTAAAACCCAACTCTTCTTCTTTAGCACATGTATGAAAGGTTAACTTGCTGCTCAGCCACGTGGACCTTCATGAAGATGTTTCACTTTAGGTGTCCTCTACTTCAGTACTTTACTCACAGCTCATTCACACATGTAGGCAACAGCATTCCTTAATTCGATGGAATCTGCAGCACTGGTCGTGATCAGTCTCATGAAAAGAAAAGGAAAGGTGGCGCGGAAGCCAAAGGAAGAGATTTTCAAGACAGAGACGTTGTTTAAGATCTAACTCGGTTTGACGGTCACAAAGATAAGGATTGAGAAGTAGTCCCCTGGACTTGTCAACGGAGAAATCATTGGGGGCTTCAAGGAGATCAGTTTCACGAGAGTAGTGGGGCAGAAACCAGATCGCAGTGTAGATGGGAGGGGAGAAATGGGGGGCAAGTCAAGAAATTGATGGCAAAGGGAAAGAAGGGAGGGGTGGATAGGAGGACAGGAGAATGGAATGGAGGAGAGCATTTCCTTGTGGCTCTTTAATATGGCTGAGAGGGGCCAAAAGAGAAGGAGAGCGTGAAGATGTAGGAAGAGGGGGTGGCATCCCGAGCCCAAGGAGGACTGGCCCCTGTCTTCAGCTCCCACCAGCTGGATGGTCCCTCCCTCTAGCTTTCCACGTAGGCTGTGGAAGTTGCCCCTTGCCTCCTTGGATCAGCTGCCCTTGATTCGTTCGTCCTTTTCTTATTTCTCAGCACATCTGAGTCATACGTTATGTGGAGACACACAAATCACCACTGATGCTTAATTTTCTTGAAAAATCCCCCAGGCAGGTACCATTTTGGAGAACTACCTATTGTGCCTCAGCAAGCCAAAGTAGCCCATTTTTCCTCTCTCATTGGGAGAGATTGCTGTTTCTTGGAGAACCTGATGAAGAGGGTGACTCGCGCTTAGGAATAACGTTGCTTGAAAAGTGCAAAAGGTGAGGTAGTTTGGCTCTGAGGGGCCTCTGAGGCCTGAGACTTCCTGAGAGATGGCAGACTCACAGCTCCCATTTCCCTCTGACCCTGGGCTATGAGCTCATCAAATGAGATGGTAAATAAAGTCACTGACATGGTTTAAAGGATAATTTTGTTCTCTCTTGTTCACTCAGAGCAAATTGAATGGAATTTGCATACAACATATGGATGAACCATCCATACGATGGGGCTTGACCATATCCTCATGGTTCCCCTTCCCTTTTCTACATCTGGCCCCTTTAGCTCTGCAGACTTAACCCCACACCATCAGTCCACCCAGTCGGTCCACTGGACGTCTCTTCCTCTTTCGCATCTGGTCGTTGTAGTCACCTTGTTCTCCACTACCGCCTCCTGCAGTAGCTGTTAGGTCCAGAGAGGTTGGTTCACTGTGAGCAAGTAACTGTCAACTCCATGGACAGGTGGAAGTGACTTGGCAGCCGGGATGCGCCCACCCTGAGTTCATTATACCCATGAGGGTCAAGGAGAATGGGGATGCAGCTGGTCTGCAGAGCCCCGGCAGTTCTGAGACACATGTTCCTGGATCCACACGTTGCTCCATACCCAGCCTTGCCTTTCTTTTTTCTCTCTCTTGACTCCATCCAGGTTTCTGCTCTCCTTGTCCCTTTGGGGAGGGAGGCCAGTACCAGTCCAGGTGTAGTCCCCCAAAGCTTCCTACTTCCAAGCGTTACGTAGGCTTGTATATCCACTTGCTTGGGTTGCCCTGGCATTCGTGCCAACAAGTTGAGTGGTTTAAGCCCTAGGCTCTCTTTTCTGGCAAGAATGTGCCTAAAAATCTCCACCTCTGGTTTGGTGGCCCCTAAAAATTCCCAGTCAGTTTTGGTGAGGGGACACTTGGTGACAGTGTTGTCTTTCGAAATGAGTAGTTCCGTTACCGACGATACTTTGCTCCCCATACATTATTTATAAGGTTTCCCTGTTTGTATGTGCAAACTATTTGTGTGTATATTTTGAGAAATACATTGTACAGGCCTCTTTTTTATTTCTTCCACACACCCTAGAGATGTCATAGAGGCGGTAAATGTGTCCAACTTTTTGAGAAATTGGAACAATCAAGACTTACCTGTATGGAATGCTGTTAACGATGTCAATTCCCGCGACAGTACCTTTCATCTGACACACTTAGGGACTGTTAACAGATTAAAAGTAGTAAAAGACGCGGATAGAGAGAATTTTCATTATCTTGTGCACTGAAATCTCGGATTTTCGTTGGTTTGAATGGGCCTGAAAATGTATCTTTTTTAGTAGGGACATAGAAGCCCCTAGCGGTATTCTTAATAAAGCAAGGTGAGTTATAAGCAATCATCTGATGGAGGGTAAATGTACCACAGTCCAGTTTAAGAAAAATACAATATAAAAGTCTTACCATGGAAGAAAATCTTTATATGATCTTTTGTAAAAAAAAAAAAAAAGCTTCAAGAAACATAAAGACATGACACCATATTCAGTTTAAAGTCAGTAACTTGTAAGCAAGGCAAAGCAAAGACAGTCTGATTAAGGCCGTTGCATTGTTGTGGCATTTTTTAGGTCTCACCCATTTCTGTGGCCGTTTTAGAACCTAAGCTTCTAGGGCACAGGGAACTTCATCTTGACGTAGGGCTGAGCAAATGCACGGAGCATTTCTCAATAAGTAGGCATTAAATTCTTAGTCCAGAAGGGGCCTTGAGATGCCCTCTCTTTACTCCTTGGTAGAACTGTTTTAACCATCCTCCAAAAACAGATTTTTTTCTTTAAATCTCAAAATTCAGAGAGTCCACAATCAGAACTTCCTTCTCATGTTGCCATGTGGTCTGCTGTGGGCATCTGTCGAATGGTGTGAACTCTGCGTGGGGAGTCTGGCCTACCCTCGAGGCCCATGGTTTGGGCTGCGGTGGTGCCATGCTGTGCTCAGGGGCCTTCTTTTTTGGAAGTCTGGGCTCCAGTGAGCCTTGGTCATGCTCTTTTATGGAACCTTGGGTGCTAGACCACTCTGACCCTCAGTCTCATTTGCAGGTTCTGGGGAGGATTAAATGAGCTCATGTGATATCCAGGTGACTGAGGCAGAGTCGGCTCGGGATGAATCTTTGCTTCGTTTTCATTAGCTGCGGAGAAGACGATGACAGCTTGGTGCCTCTCCAACTTTAATATGGGTATGCCTCTCTTGGGGATCTTGTTAAATGCAGGCTGGTATTCAGTAGTTCTGGGTGGGGCCTGGATTCTGTGCTTCTAACGAGCTCCTAGGTGACGGTGACGCTGAGGGCAAGGGATTGGCACCTGCGTTTCTCCCTTTCCGGAAGAGCAGGATGTCTGCCGCACCCCCACCCGAGAGGAGCAAACATCCGCAACGTGACTACTAGGAACCAGCTTCCCTCACAGGCAAGGGACCTGTACCACTGCTCCCAACCATCCTGTCTGAGGCGCAGCAAGCCAAAACACTGAAATGCTGAGGTTTTCAGCAAAGAGGAGGTTTATTCACAGGGCAGCCAAGCGAGGACGTGACGTGACAATAGGTCTCAAATCTGCCTCCCCAAAGGCAAGGGGCTTTGGGTATCTGTGGGATAAAGAATAAAGAAGCAGGGCAGTATGAGGCATGGGGAGCGTGAGGAAAGGTGATTGGAAAAAGGTGTGCTCATCATTGTTCTGAGCTGGCGTAACTAGGCTACAGGCCTCGGCACATTCTCAGGCTGGAGTTGGGGAAAACAGGAGCAGAATGGAAGAGGACAGCGTGTGAAGGAGGTGTGGTGTCCATAGCTTCCATATTAGAGGTACTGCCTGCCTGATCTGAGAGCAGAGAGTGAAAGTGGGAGAGCCTCTTCCTAGATTCTAACTCCTCTGAATTTATAGCACTGGCTCTGCCTGGCTTTATGACATATCCATTGTACGTGTCACAGAGAAAGAGCGGGCGGGGCAGGGGGTGAGGCAGGGGTCACATGCAAGCCCAGCTGGTGGCTTAACCCTGGCCCAAAGGCAAAGGGCGGGGCCCCTTCTGGACTTTCTAGTGGCTGGGACGTCTGGCTGTGGGTGGCAGGTGTTTGGCACCAGCTGGGCCACCATGCGGAGACTGTTGGGGACTGTGGAAGCCTCCTCCAGAGCTCACCCTTCCTGGGGACTGGCTCTGCAGGCCCCTCAGCCCTGCGTATGTATCGACCAGGCCTTCCCCACCACGGGGCCCAGAGGCCAGAGCCTGCTCAGACCTGAGGGCAGGAGGCAGCCAGAACTTACCAGGGTGTGGGCCACCTCGTCCGGAGACCTCCCCAGCTCCTCTGCGAGACCTGGAGACAGGATCACCTTCTCCAGGGCTGCTCAGCTGCCAGCATGACCATGAGCCAGGTGGCCAAGGTTTCTGAGCAGGAGATGCAGAGCCCTGATCCGACTGGATGCTGCAACCCACGATGTCCCTTCCTGGCAGATAGGTTCTTTCTTCACTTCTTGTTTGAAATTTGGTAAAAGAACATTTAACCCTTGGCCTGTCCTTCAGGGTATATAGATGGTAGTGGCTTAGCCGGGATTCGATCCAAGCCTGTGTGATTCCAGAGCTTGTGCTCTGGACTGTGGTGCCTCCTTATCGTATATGCTTCATGTGTTACTTGTTTTTTTTTTTCTTGTAGTCCTTACGGTACTTAGCCCTAAGTGCCATACCTGTAACGAACAGCTACACTGCCCTGTAGGAGGTCTTCTTTTGTTCAACGCCTGAATTGGTCATCCACCACACTGTGTTCTAATCTCAGAAGATACAGGTCAGGGACCACCAGTTGTCAGCATGGCACCATTCCATATTTCGAATTGAGGCTTGAAGCCCGTATTTTCCCTTTGTCTAGTTTGAAGGATCCAGATATGTAAAGATGATATTCTAGATAAATCATGGGCTATCCTGAAAGAAATTCACCAGTGAATTGTTCCGTATGGATTAGAAGCCAGCTTCTCTGGCCTTCCTGGAGTATATCCAGTAAGGCGTCTCATTCATGTCTAGAAAGCAACTATATCATTTATTGCAACTTCAGCGTGGAGCGATGTGTTGGTATAAAGTACGATCAACACAATTTGGTCATTGTGAGTATGACAGCTGGGTCCACTCTTTACTACACATATGTAACTCTAGGGATTCTTATGCCCAAGGGAGGAGACGTACTCTTGGCTGTCTAGGACAAGGGAAGCATGTGTTGTTATTCAGGAGCTGGAAGCTTCAGCATGACAGGTAGGAATTGAACAATCGTGGTCTATACATCACTTGACCTTGCTTAAAACTTGTTTCTTTGGCTTGCTTCATTGAAGTGTTTTCTCCCTCCTGGGCTGACATTGTCTGTTATGTATCACGCATGAGACATATAGAAGTTTCAGAACCCAAAATCATATAGATCAGTAAAAATGTATATATATATATATATATATATAAATCTATTGAAACTCACACTGGGCTTAATTCATATATTCCAAAATCAGTTTGACCCTCTGGTCATGAGATTCTTTTTATGGTATGTCCCAGCAAATCTGGGCTTCCATCCCCAATAAATTTTGGGGTTGAAGGACACAAAAGCTTTTGCTCAGACCTAAATTCTCTCTGAAAAGAAGGGAAATATTATAAGCCCTTTGTAACCTCTCCAAGAGCAGAAATGATTTACAGCTGTGGCATTGAACCATAATTCCGCGATCTCATTTGAGAAGAGTTCAGTTAGAAACAGTGTCTTGATTTTTGTTTCTTTTGTTTCTTCCCTGTTTTCTTGTCTTGCTTACCAACAATCCATTGTAATTCATGAGTTAGTATGGCAGCAGGCTGAGTGTTCCCTGGAGCTCATTAAATGAAGTGTTTTTCCTAAAATGACGTTTGTCTCCTTGTTTTCAGCCCCTCTTCTTTCCTCTGCCCTTGACTATAACCAGAGCTCAGCAAAAGCTGAGTGACTTTGTGCAGAGCTTACTTAGGCTCAGCCTTTTTTTCTTCATTATTTTATTCATGGCTCCTCCGTTTCATTGTTTGCCTTCTCGAAATGTGTTGAAATCTTTCTGTGGTTGATGACTTCCAAAATATCTTGGCTTTTATTGGTTGATTAATTTTGGTATTTCTACAGTTTTATTTAGATATGGTTTCAGGAGGAACAGAAAGTAAATATATTTCCTAGTCTGCCATCTTGAGCTGAAAATCCCTGTGGATTTTAGCATCCAATGTTCCCATGGGAAAACACCCAACCATGGCCTTAATAGATGTAACACTCAAGATTTCAGCTTTTCTTGAGCAATCACTAAGGATTTCATATGTGGTCATTTCTAATGGGGAAATTATAACTATCTCATGACGTTGATTTGAGGATTAAATTAGATAATGAACATGAAAATGCTTTGTAAGATTTAAAAATCTGTAAAACTGTTTTTTGGTATTATTTGATTTGTTGCTATTTCAACTTCACTTGACAGTTGTTTATGACCTTGCCTATGTGAGAAAATGCCCTCTGGGTTATTTTTTTGAAAGCCAGAATGTATTTTTCAACAGCTCAGTGGAACTGGCATCATTTGTGAAGGTTAAGGGTGAAGGGGTAAATGTTTCTTGACACCTATCACTTTACAGTGTTTTCAGGAACTAACTGACTCATGTATTCCTCTTCCAAATTTGGTTGAGGACCTCCTACCAGCCACATGCTTTATGTCAGGTGTTGGAAAGCATTTTCTGGATTTTAAAGATCTTAGGCTTTGTGGGCCATATAGAGTTTCTGTAGCTTCTCCTCCTCTTTCCTCTTCAACAAGCTTTCTAAACGTGAGAACCATTATTAGCTCACAGTCCCACAGATCCAGGCTGAGAGCCTGATTTGATTCGTGGCCATTATTTGCCAATTCCTGCTCTGCGTCTTCACTGAGGAGGGGGACCATGTTTGAGTAATCAGTTCTTTGAATCAACTGTTGGTCTTCTGGGCCTTGTCCTTGCTCTCCTACAGTCTCTAATCAGCGTGGCATCCAGAGAGATCTTGTTAAAACATAAGTCAGATCATGTCACTCAAATTTCTTCAATGGCTTCTTCACAGAAAATGCAAAGTCCTCAGAGTGCCTCCACAGACCTAGAAATCTGGGTGTCTGTTTCCTCTCTGACTGTTTCCTTCTCCTCTCCAATTTGCTCGCTCTGTTTTCCACACGCTGACATCCTTTCTGCTCCTTGGATACTCCAAGCCTACTCTTGCCTCATTGACTTTCTGCCGCAGGCCAGCCGCAGAAAGAGGATTTCACCGCCCAGGGTCAGAAGGGAAGGGGTAAGGAACTGAAGTAGCACCGACGAATGGGGTCAGAAGCCCATGGGTCAGAAGGCTGCAATGAGAAGCCTAGTCACCGCAACAAAGAATAGACCCCCGCTCGCCGAAACTAGAGAAAGCTCGCATGCAGCAATGAAGACCCAATGCAGCCAAAAATAAATAAATAAAAAATAAAGTATAGAATCTTAAAAAAAATCTATAAAGAATATTACAAGAATAGAATCACAGGCCAGTTTCTCCTTTGAACATGCATGCAAAATGTGTAAAGAGAAGCACAAACTATATCCATGGTATGTAAAACAATCATATATCAGAATCAAAGTAGCTTTATTCTTCTGGCAATGCAAGGTTGCTTTAATGTCCAAACGTGAAACTGATCCCAGGAATGAATTAGAGTGGGAGAAAAGTCATTTAAAACAGAAATCTTGGGACTTCCCTGGTGGTCCAGTGTTTAGAACATGGCGCGTTCACTGCTGGGGCCCTGGGGTCCAATCCCAGGTCAGGGAACTAAGATCCTGCAAGACATGAGGCAGGGCCCCGAAAAAAAAAAAGGAAAGAAAGAAGTCTTAACCAGGAGAAGCACAAGATCGAATAAACATAACAGATAACACCTTATGAAAAGTAGGTGAAGATTATGGAATATTCTAAAATTTAAAACAAAAAGAAACTTTTAAAGATTCAAAAGGATGTGACAAATATTGTACATAGGCCAAAATAAAATGAAATAAAATATACAAATGATGGGAGCCCAAAATTCCAGATGCCCAAGTCCTGTCTCTGAAGATTCTCATTCAATGGGTTCAGGATTTCCTCCTTATTGAAAAACCTACAGGTGATTCTGGTACGATTCCCAGACACAATGTAAAGCTTCTCTTTTACAGGAAAGAATACCAGATTATTTTGTTATCTTATAGTTATACTAACAGGTTGTACTATTGACGGATAAGTCTGCTGTGAAAATGCACCCCCACTAGGGATAAAAAAGGAACTAGTAGTCTCTACTGCTACTTGGTGGCAGCACGCATGTATTGCAAGGGCAATTATTGTAGCAATCCAAATTAGTGGAACATTTTAGAATTGGAAGACGACATACAGATCATCTAGTCAAGCTTCCAACTATTATAGTTGTGAAAACTAAGGCCCATATAAATGAAATGATTTATCTCCAAAGAGCATTAGTGAAAGTATGAAATAAAAAATATCTCTGGTTCATTGCAGCTCTATTTACAATAGCCCGGAGATGGAAACAACCTAAGTGCCCGTCATCGGATGAATGGATAAAGAAGATGTGGCACATATATACAATGGAATATTACTCAGCCATAAAAAGAAACGAAATTGAGCTATTTGTAATGAGGTGGATAGACCTAGAGTCTGTCATACAGAGTGAAGTAAGTCAGAAAGAAAAAGACAAATACCGTATGCTAACACATATATATGGAATTTAAGAAAAAAATGTCATGAAGAACCTAGGAGTAAAGCAGGAATAAAGACGCAGACCTCTTAGAGAACGGACTTGAGGTTATGGGGAGGGGGAAGGGTGAGCTGTGACAGGGCGAGAGAGAGTCATGGGCATATACACACTAACAAACGCAGTAAGGTAGATAGCTAGTGGGAAGCAGCCGCATGGCACAGGGATATTGGCTCGGTGCTTTGTGACAGCCTGGAGGGGTGGGATGGGGAGGGTGGGAGGGAGGGAGACGCAACAGGGAAGACATATGGGAACATATGTTTATGTATGACTGATTCACTTTGTTATAAAGGAGAAACTAACACACCATTGTAAAGCAATTATACCCCAATAAAGATGTTAAAAAAAAATAAAAAAATAAAATACAGAAAAAACCAAAAAAAAAAAAATCTCTGAACTTTTAATTTAGTGCTGTTTTTATTAATCTCAAGTATTAGCTTAAACTTCAGTGTGACAGATTTGGGATTGAATTCCTGCTCACGTTTACTGATTGCGTGTCTTTTAGTAAGTTACTAAAACACTTTTTTTAAATAGACGTATTTAATTATTTATCTTTGGCTGCCTAGGCTCTTTGTTGCTGTGTACGGGCTTTCCCTAGTTGCGGTGGGCGGGGGCTACTCTTTGTTGCAGTACGCGGGCTTCTCATTGTGGTGGCTTCTCGTTGTTGCTGAGCACGGGGTCTAGGTGCGTGGGCTTCAGTAGTTGTGGTTCACGGGCTCTAGCACGCAGGCTCAGTAGTTGTGGCACATGGTCTTAGTTGCTCCGCGGCATGTGGGATCTTCCCGGACCCGGGCTCAAACGTGTGTCCCGTGCACTGGCAGGTGGATCCTTAACCAGTGCGCCAACAGGGAAGCCCTACTAATACACTTTTAACTTTGCTTTTCACGTATGTAAAATGGTGAGCCTTGACTGATATAGAATATGAGATAACCTAGCACTGTTCTTAACACATATATGTAGTTAAAACTTTTTGGCTCTCATCCCTCTTAAACAGCCTCTATCCTCTTAATAATGAATGTGTCTTTCAGCTAGCAGAGCACCCCAGAGCTGACCACATTCTGGCAAGAGATATAGGATTCTTTTTCTTACTGGGGGTTCTTTATACCTGATAGTTGAAGTGCACTTAAACATGAACAACTCTTGTTTATACTGTAGTAATGGATTTGATGGACGAATTTTAGAAAGTAATATGCAGGAATTGAGCTGCCTTACCCTCAAGAAATATAATTCGATAGTGGTGGCTAGAACGATAAACAGTGTTTGGACAGGGAGTCCATATTGGATGTGAACTTCCTGTACTCCCATTCGTCTATTAAGAATAAAGAGAATCCTTTCAAAATGTGTTTTAAAGGGCAGTTATTTCTTTCTGCCTCATTTAAGTTACCTGCAAGAAAAAGACAATCTCCTGCATCCTTGTTTAATAGGCTTTTAATATAAAACAGATAATTTTTTGCAACATTTCCCAAACTTTTCATTATCGAATTGGCTGAGGCTTCTCAACGATTATCATTTCACAACAATATCTCCATCTTCAGCTTCTTCCAATGAATTGGCCTAATAGATGTGCCATTAAAACAGAGCTTCACTCTCAACGTATTTTTAATTTTGTATTCAAATGGTATGAAGGATTCAGCCATAACAGTGAGTGGATTTCTGATACATGCTACATGATGGATGCAACTAAGTGAAAGAAGGCTACATATTGTATGGTTCCATTTATATGAAATGTCCAGCAGTGGCAAATCCATACACACAGAAAAGATTCTACATTCGTGGTTGCCAGGGGTTTGGAAGAGAGGGAACTAGGGAATGACTCCTTAAAATGGGTGTAGGTTTCCTCTTGGTTGATGAAGATGTTTTGCAGCTCGGCAGTGGTGATAGTTGCACAACATTGTGACAGTAGTAAATTCCACTGAATGGTACAGTGAATTGTAAAATGATCCAAATGGTGAATTTTGTGTTATGTTCATTTTACTACAATAAAAAGGAGAAAGAATTCGGGAAAGACTTAGAGTTTGGGAAACTAAGGTGAACTGGTCAAGAAAAAGACAGCTCTATTGTTCAGTTTTCTCTCAGCTCTCCCAGTGCATTAATCCTCAGCAAAAAGTAGGCTGAACTTGTAGATGATAGTCACTCAACACAGTCCAGGGAAAAGTAAATAAAGTAAAACCCAACTCTTCTTCTTTAGCACATGTATGAAAGGTTAACTTGCTGCTCAGTCACGTGGACCTTCATGAAGACGTTTCACTTTAGGTGTCCTCTACTTCAGTACTTTACTCAGAGCTCATTCACACATGTAGGCAACAGCATTCCTTAATTCGATGGAATCTGCAGCACTGGTTGTGATCAGTCTCATGAAAAGAAAAGGAAAGGTGGCGCGGAAGCCAAGGGAAGAGATTTTCAAGACAGAGACGTTGTTTAAGATCTGACTCGGCTTGGTGGTCACAAAGATAA
Source organism: Orcinus orca (assembly GCF_937001465.1). Classification (NCBI taxonomy): domain Eukaryota; kingdom Metazoa; phylum Chordata; class Mammalia; order Artiodactyla; family Delphinidae; genus Orcinus; species Orcinus orca. Next base: position 91,558,675 of record NC_064570.1, read on the forward strand.
GGATTGGGAAGTAGTCCCCTGGACTTGTCAACGGAGAAATCATTGGGGGCTTCAAGGAGATCAGTTTCACGAGAGTAGTGGGGCAGAAACCAGATCGCAGTGTAGATGGGAGGGGAGAAATGGGGGGCAAGTCAAGAAATTGATGGCAAAGGGAAAGAAGGGAGGGGTGGATAGGAGGACAGGAGAATGGAATGGAGGAGAGCATTTCCTTGTGGCTCTTTAATATGGCTGGGAGGGGCCAAAAGATAAGGAGAGCGTGAAGATGTAGGAAGAGGGGGTGGCATCCCGAGCCCAAGGAGGACTGGCCCCTGTCTTCAGCTCCCACCAGCTGGATGGTCCCTCCCTCTAGCTTTCCACGTAGGCTGTGGAAGTTGCCCTTTGCCTCCTTGGATCAGCTGCCCTTGATTCGTTCGTCCTTTTCTTATTTCTCAGCACATCTGGGTCATACGTTATGTGAAGACAAACAAATCACCACTGATGCTTAATTTTCTTGAAAAATCCCCCAGGCAGGTACCATTTTGGAGAACTACCTATTGTGCCTCAGCAAGCCAAAGTAGCCCATTTTTCCTCTCTCATTGGGAGAGATTGCTGTTTCTTGGAGAACCTGATGAAGAGGATGACTCGTGCTTAGGAATAACGTTGCTTGAAAAGTGCAAAAGGTGAGGTAGTTTGGCTCTGAGGGGCCTCTGAGGCCTGAGACTTCCTGAGAGATGGCAGACTCACAGCTCCCATTTCCCTCTGACCCTGGGCTATGAGCTCATCAAATGATATGGTAAATAAAGTCACTGACATGGTTTAAAGGATAATTTTGTTCTCTCCTGTTCACTCAGAGCAAATTGAATGGAATTTGCATACAACATATGGATGAACCATCCATACGATGGGGCTTGACCATATCCTCATGGTTCCCCTTCCCTTTTCTACATCTGGCCCCTTTAGCTCTGCAGACTTAACCCCACACCATCAGTCCACCCAGTCGGTCCACTGGACGTCTCTTCCTCTTTCGCATCTGGTCGTTGTCGTCACCTTGTTCTCCACTACCGCCTCCTGCAGTAGCTGTTAGGTCCAGAGAGGTTGGTTCACTGTGAGCAAGTAACTGTCAACTCCATGGACAGGTGGAAGTGACTTGGCAGCCGGGATGCGCCCACCCTGAGTTCATTATACCCATGAGGGTCAAGGAGAATGGGGATGCAGCTGGTCTGCAGAGCCCCGGCAGTTCTGAGACACATGTTCCTGGATCCACACGTTGCTCCATACCCAGCCTTGCCTTTCTTTTTTCTCTCTCTTGACTCCATCCAGGTTTCTGCTCTCCTTGTCCCTTTGGGGAGGGAGGCCAGTACCAGTCCAGGTGTAGTCCCCCAAAGCTTCCTACTTCCAAGCGTTACGTAGGCTTGTATATCCACTTGCTTGGGTTGCCCTGGCATTCGTGCCAACAAGTTGAGTGGTTTAAGCCCTAGGCTCTCTTTTCTGGCAAGAATGTGCCTAAAAATCTCCACCTCTGGTTTGGTGGCCCCTAAAAATTCCCAGTCAGTTTTGGTGAGGGGACACTTGGTGACAGTGTTGTCTTTCGAAATGAGTAGTTCCGTTACCGACGATACTTTGCTCCCCATACATTATTTATAAGGTTTCCCTGTTTGTATGTGCAAACTATTTGTGTGTATATTTTGAGAAATACATTGTACAGGCCTCTTTTTTATTTCTTCCACACACCCTAGAGATGTCATAGAGGCGGTAAATGTGTCCAACTTTTTGAGAAATTGGAACAATCAAGACTTACCTGTATGGAATGCTGTTAACGATGTCAATTCCCGCGACAGTACCTTTCATCTGACACACTTAGGGACTGTTAACAGATTAAAAGTAGTAAAAGACGCGGATAGAGAGAATTTTCATTATCTTGTGCACTGAAATCTCGGATTTTCGTTGGTTTGAATGGGCCTGAAAATGTATCTTTTTTAGTAGGGACATAGAAGCCCCTAGCGGTATTCTTAATAAAGCAAGGTGAGTTATAAGCAATCATCTGATGGAGGGTAAATGTACCACAGTCCAGTTTAAGAAAAATACAATATAAAAGTCTTACCATGGAAGAAAATCTTTATATGATCTTTTGTAAAAAAAAAAAAAGCTTCAAGAAACATAAAGACATGACACCATATTCAGTTTAAAGTCAGTAACTTGTAAACAAGGCAAAGCAAAGACAGTCTGATTAAGGCCGTTGCATTGTTGTGGCATTTTTTAGGTCTCACCCATTTCTGTGGCCGTTTTAGAACCTAAGCTTCTAGGGCACAGGGAACTTCATCTTGACGTAGGGCTGAGCAAATGCACGGAGCATTTCTCAATAAGTAGGCATTAAATTCTTAGTCCAGAAGGGGCCTTGAGATGCCCTCTCTTTACTCCTTGGTAGAACTGTTTTAACCATCCCCCGAAAACAGATTTTTTTCTTTAAATCTCAAAATTCAGAGAGTCCACAATCAGAACTTCCTTCTCATGTTGCCATGTGGTCTGCTGTGGGCATCTGTCGAATGGTGTGAACTCTGCGTGGGGAGTCTGGCCTACCCTCGAGGCCCATGGTTTGGGCTGCGGTGGTGCCATGCTGTGCTCAGGGGCCTTCTTTTTTGGAAGTCTGGGCTCCAGTGAGCCTTGGTCATGCTCTTTTATGGAACCTTGGGTGCTAGACCACTCTGACCCTCAGTCTAATTTGCAGGTTCTGGGGAGGATTAAATGAGCTCATGTGATATCCAGGTGACTGAGGCAGAGTCGGCTCGGGATGAATCTTTGCTTCGTTTTCATTAGCTGCGGAGAAGACGATGACAGCTTGGTGCCTCTCCAACTTTAATATGGGTATGCCTCTCTTGGGGATCTTGTTAAATGCAGGCTGGTATTCAGTAGTTCTGGGTTGGGCCTGGATTCTGTGCTTCTAATGAGCTCCTAGGTGACGGTGACGCTGAGGGCAAGGGTTTGGCACCTGCGTTTCTCCCTTTCCGGAAGAGCAGGATGTCTGCCGCACCCCCACCCGAGAGGAGCAAACATCCGCAACGTGACTACTAGGAACCAGCTTCCCTCACAGGCAAGGGACCTGTCTCACTGCTCCCAACCATCCTGTCTGAGGCGCAGCAAGCCAAAACACTGAAATGCTGAGGTTTGCAGCAAAGAGGAGGTTTATTCACAGGGCAGCCAAGCGAGGACGTGACGTGACAATAGGTCTCAAATCTGCCTCCCCAAAGGCAAGGGGCTTTGGGTATCTGTGGGATAAAGAATAAAGAAGCAGGGCAGTATGAGGCATGCGGAGCGTGAGGAAAGGTGATTGGAAAAAGGTGTGCTCATCATTGTTCTGAGCTGGCGTAACTAGGCTACAAGCCTCGGCACATTCTCAGGCTGGAGTTGGGGAAAACAGGAGCAGAATGGAAGAGGACAGCGTGTGAAGGAGGTGTGGTGTCCATAGCTTCCATATTAGAGGTACTGCCTGCCTGATCTGAGAGCAGAGAGTGAAAGTGGGAGAGCCTCTTCCTAGATTCTAACTCCTCTGAATTTATAGCACTGGCTCTGCCTGGCTTTATGACATATCCATTGTACGTGTCACAGAGAAAGAGCGGGCGGGGCAGGGGGTGAGGCAGGGGTCACATGCAAGCCCAGCTGGTGGCTTAACCCCGGCCCAAAGGCAAAGGGCGGGGCCCCTTCTGGACTTTCTAGTGGCTGGGACGTCTGGCTGTGGGTGGCAGGTGTTTGGCACCAGCTGGGCCACCATGCGGAGACTGTTGGGGACTGTGGAAGCCTCCTCCAGAGCTCACCCTTCCTGGGGACTGGCTCTGCAGGCCCCTCAGCCCTGCGTATGTATCGACCAGGCCTTCCCCACCACGGGGCCCAGAGGCCAGAGCCTGCTCAGACCTGAGGGCAGGAGGCAGCCAGAACTTACCAGGGTGTGGGCCACCTCGTCCGGAGACCTCCCCAGCTCCTCTGCGAGACCTGGAGACAGGATCACCTTCTCCAGGGCTGCTCAGCTGCCAGCATGACCATGAGCCAGGTGGCCAAGGTTTCTGAGCAGGAGATGCAGAGCCCTGATCCGACTGGATGCTGCAACCCACGATGTCCCTTCCTGGCAGATAGGTTCTTTCTTCACTTCTTGTTTGAAATTTGGTAAAAGAACATTTAACCCTTGGCCTGTCCTTCAGGGTATATAGATGGTAGTGGCTTAGCCGGGATTCGATCCAAGCCTGTGTGATTCCAGAGCTTGTGCTCTGGACTGTGGTGCCTCCTTATCGTATATGCTTCATGTGTTACTTGTTTTTTTTTTTCTTGTAGTCCTTACGGTACTTAGCCCTAAGTGCCATACCTGTAACGAACAGCTACACTGCCCTGTAGGAGGTCTTCTTTTGTTCAACGCCTGAATTGGTCATCCACCACACTGTGTTCTAATCTCAGAAGATACAGGTCAGGGACCACCAGTTGTCAGCATGGCACCATTCCATATTTCGAATTGAGGCTTGAAGCCCGTATTTTCCCTTTGTCTAGTTTGAAGGATCCAGATATGTAAAGATGATATTCTAGATAAATCATGGGCTATCCTGAAAGAAATTCACCAGTGAATTGTTCCGTATGGATTAGAAGCCAGCTTCTCTGGCCTTCCTGGAGTATATCCAGTAAGGCGTCTCATTCATGTCTAGAAAGCAACTATATCATTTATTGCAACTTCAGCGTGGAGCGATGTGTTGGTATAAAGTACGATCAACACAATTTGGTCATTGTGAGTATGACAGCTGGGTCCACTCTTTACTACACATATGTAACTCTAGGGATTCTTATGCCCAAGGGAGGAGACGTACTCTTGGCTGTCTAGGACAAGGGAAGCATGTGTTGTTATTCAGGAGCTGGAAGCTTCAGCATGACAGGTAGGAATTGAACAATCGTGGTCTATACATCACTTGACCTTGCTTAAAACTTGTTTCTTTGGCTTGCTTCATTGAAGTGTTTTCTCCCTCCTGGGCTGACATTGTCTGTTATGTATCACGCATGAGACATATAGAAGTTTCAGAACCCAAAATCATATAGATCAGTAAAAATGTATATATATATATATATATATATATAAAAATCTATTGAAACTCACACTGGGCTTAATTCATATATTCCAAAATCTGTTTGACCCTCTGCTCATGAGATTCTTTTTATGGTATGTCCCAGCAAATCTGGGCTTCCATCCCCAATAAATTTTGGGGTTGAAGGACACAAAAGCTTTTGCTCAGACCTAAATTCTGTCTGAAAAAAAGGGAAATATTATAAGCCCTTTGTAACCTCTCCAAGAGCAGAAATGATTTACAGCTGTGGCATTGAACCATAATTCCTCGATCTCATTTGAGAAGAGTTCAGTTAGAAACAGTGTCTTGATTTTTGTTTCTTTTGTTTCTTCCCTGTTTTCTTGTCTTGCTTACCAACAATCCATTGTAATTCATCAGTTAGTATGGCAGCAGGCTGAGTGTTCCCTGGAGATCATTAAATGAAGTGTTTTTCCTAAAATGACGTTTGTCTCCTTGTTTTCAGCCCCTCTTCTTTCCTCTGCCCTTGACTATAACCAGAGCTCAGCAAAAGCTGAGTGACTTTGTGCAGACCTTACTTAGGCTCAGCCTTTTTTTCTTCAGTATTTTATTCATGGCTCCTCCGTTTCATTGTTTGCCTTCTCGAAATGTGTTGAAATCTTTCTGTGGTTGATGACTTCCAAAATATCTTGGCTTTTATTGGTTGATTAATTTTGGTATTTCTACAGTTTTATTTAGATATGGTTTCAGGAGGAACAGAAAGTAAATATATTTCCTAGTCTGCCATCTTGAGCTGAAAATCCCTGTGGATTTTAGCATCCAATGTTCCCATGGGAAAACACCCAACCATGGCCTTAATAGATGTAACCCTCAAGATTTCAGCTTTTCTTGAGCAATCACTAAGGATTTCATATGTGGTCATTTCTAATGGGGAAATTATAACTATCTCATGACGTTGATTTGAGGATTAAATTAGATAATGAACATGAAAATGCTTTGTAAGATTTAAAAATCTGTAAAACTGTTTTTTGTTATTATTTGATTTGTTGCTATTTCAACTTCACTTGACAGTTGTTTATGACCTTGCCTATGTGAGAAAATGCCCTCTGGGTTATTTTTTTGAAAGCCAGAATGTATTTTTCAACAGCTCAATGGAACTGGCATCATTTGTGAAGGTTAAGGGTGAAGGGGTAAATGTTTCTTGACACCTATCACTTTACAGTGTTTTCAGGAACTAACTGACTCATGTATTCCTCTTCCAAATTTGGTTGAGGACCTCCTACCAGCCACATGCTTTACGTCAGGTGTTGGAAAGCATTTTCTGGATTTTAAAGATCTTAGGCTTTGTGGGCCATATAGAGTTTCTGTAGCTTCTCCTCCTCTTTCCTCTTCAACAAGCTTTCTAAACGTGAGAACCATTATTAGCTCACAGTCCCACAGATCCAGGCTGAGAGCCTGATTTGATTCGTGGCCATTATTTGCCAATTCCTGCTCTGCGTCTTCACTGAGGAGGGGGACCATGTTTGAGTAATCAGTTCTTTGAATCAACTGTTGGTCTTCTGGGCCTTGTCCTTGCTCTCCTACAGTCTCTAATCAGCGTGGCATCCAGAGAGATCTTGTTAAAACATAAGTCAGATCATGTCACTCAAATTTCTTCAATGGCTTCTTCACAGAAAATGCAAAGTCCTCAGAGTGCCTCCACAGACCTAGAAATCTGGGTGTCTGTTTCCTCTCTGACTGTTTCCTTCTCCTCTCCAATTTGCTCGCTCTGTTTTCCACATGCTGACATCCTTTCTGCTCCTTGGATACTCCAAGCCTACTCTTGCCTCATTGACTTTCTGCCGCAGGCCAGCCGCAGAAAGAGGATTTCACCGCCCAGGGTCAGAAGGGAAGGGGTAAGGAACTGAAGTAGCACCGACGAATGGGGTCAGAAGCCCATGGGTCAGAAGGCTGCAATGAGAAGCCTAGTCACCGCAACAAAGAATAGACCCCCGCTCGCCGAAACTAGAGAAAGCTCGCATGCAGCAATGAAGACCCAATGCAGCCAAAAATAAATAAATAAAAAATAAAGTATAGAATCTTAAAAAAAATCTATAAAGAATATTACAAGAATAGAATCACAGGCCAGTTTCTCCTTTGAACATGCATGCAAAATGTGTAAAGAGAAGCACAAACTATATCCATGGTATGTAAAACAATCATATATCAGAATCAAAGTAGCTTTATTCTTCTGGCAATGCAAGGTTGCTTTAATGTCCAAACGTGAAACTGATCCCAGGAATGAATTAGAGTGGGAGAAAAGTCATTTAAAACGGACTTCCCTGGTGGTCCAGTGTTTAGAACATGGCGCGTTCACTGCTGGGGCCCTGGGGTCCAATCCCAGGTCAGGGAACTAAGATCCTGCAAGACATGAGGCAGGGCCCCGAAAAAAAAAAAGGAAAGAAAGAAGCCTTAACCAGGAGAAGCACAAGATCGAATAAACATAACAGATAACACCTTATGAAAAGTAGGTGAAGATTATGGAATATTCTAAAATTTAAAACGAAAAGAAACTTTTAAAGATTCAAAAGGATGTGACAAATATTGTACATAGGCCAAAATAAAATGAAATAAAATATACAAATGATGGGAGCCCAAAATTCCAGATGCCCAAGTCCTGTCTCTGAAGATTCTCATTCAATGGGTTCAGGATTTCCTCCTTATTGAAAAACCTACAGGTGATTCTGGTACGATTCCCAGACACAATGTAAAGCTTCTCTTTTACAGGAAAGAATACCAGATTATTTTGTTATCTTATAGTTATACTAACAGGTTGTACTATTGACGGATAAGTCTGCTGTGAAAATGCACCCCCACTAGGGATAAAAAAGGAACTAGTAGTCTCTACTGCTACTTGGTGGCAGCACGCATGTATTGCAAGGGCAATTATTGTAGCAATCCAAATTAGTGGAACATTTTAGAATTGGAAGACGACATACAGATCATCTAGTCAAGCTTCCAACTATTATAGTTGTGAAAACTAAGGCCCATATAAATGAAATGATTTATCTCCAAAGAGCATTAGTGAAAGTATGAAATAAAAAATATCTCTGAACTTTTAATTTAGTGCTGTTTTTATTAATCTCAAGTATTAGCTTAAACTTCAGTGTGACAGATTTGGGATTGAATTCCTGCTCACGTTTACTGATTGCATGTCTTTTAGTAAGTTACTAAAACACTTTTTTTTTAAATAGACGTATTTAATTATTTATCTTTGGCTGCCTAGGCTCTTCGTTGCTGTGCACGGGCTTTCCCTAGTTGCGGTGGGCGGGGGCTACTCTTTGTTGCAGTACGCGGGCTTCTCATTGTGGTGGCTTCTCGTTGTTGCTGAGCACGGGGTCTAGGTGCGTGGGCTTCAGTAGTTGTGGTTCACGGGCTCTAGCACGCAGGCTCAGTAGTTGTGGCACATGGTCTTAGTTGCTCCGCGCCATGTGGGATCTTCCCGGACCCGGGCTCAAACGTGTGTTTCGTGCACTGGCAGGTGGATCCTTAACCAGTGCGCCAACAGGGAAGCCCTACTAATACACTTTTAACTTTGCTTTTCACGTATGTAAAATGGTGAGCCTTGACTGATATAGAATATGAGATAACCTAGCACTGTTCTTAACACATATATGTAGTTAAAACTTTTTGGCTCTCATCTCTCTTAAACAGCCTCTATCCTCTTAATAATGAATGTGTCTTTCAGCTAGCAGAGCACCCCAGAGCTGACCACATTCTGGCAAGAGATATAGGATTCTTTTTCTTACTGGGGGTTCTTTATACCTGATAGTTGAAGTGCACTTAAACATGAACAACTCTTGTTTATACTGTAGTAATGGATTTGATGGACGAATTTTAGAAAGTAATATGCAGGAATTGAGCTGCCTTACCCTCAAGAAATATAATTCGATAGTGGTGGCTAGAACGATAAACAGTGTTTGGACAGGGAGTCCATATTGGATGTGAACTTCCTGTACTCCCATTCGTCTATTAAGAATAAAGAGAATCCTTTCAGAACGTGTTTTAAAGGGCATCTATTTCTTTCTGCCTCATTTAAGTTACCTGCAAGAAAAAGACAATCTCCTGCATCCTTGTTTAATAGGCTTTTAATATAAAGCAGATAATTTTTTGCAACATTTCCCAAACTTTTCATTATCGAATTGGCTGAGGCTTCTCAACGATTATCATTTCACAACAATATCTCCATCTTCAGCTTCTTTCAATGAATTGGCCTAATAGATGTGCCATTAAAACAGAGCTTCACTCTCAAGGTATTTTTAATTTTGTATTCAAACAGTATGAAGGATTCAGCCATAACAGTGAGTGGATTTCTGATACATGCTACATGATGGATGCAACTAAGTGAAAGAAGGCTACATATTGTATGGTTCCATTTATATGAAATGTCCAGCAGTGGCAAATCCATACACACAGAAAAGATTCTACATTCGTGGTTGCCAGGGGTTTGGAAGAGAGGGAACTAGGGAATGACTCCTTAAAATGGGTGTAGGTTTCCTCTTGGTTGATGAAGATGTTTTGCAGCTCGGCAGTGGTGATAGTTGCACAACATTGTGACAGTAGTAAATTCCACTGAATGGTACAGTGAATTGTAAAATGATCCAAATGGTGAATTTTGTGTTATGTTCATTTTACTACAATAAAAAGGAGAAAGAATTCGGGAAAGACTTAGAGTTTGGGAAACTAAGGTGAACTGGTCAAGAAAAAGACAGCTCTATTGTTCAGTTTTCTCTCAGCTCTCCCAGTGCATTAATCCTCAGCAAAAAGTAGGCTGAACTTGTAGATGATAGTCATTCAACACAGTCCAGGGAAAAGTAAATAAAGTAAAACCCAACTCTTCTTCTTTAGCACATGTATGAAAGGTTAACTTGCTGCTCAGCCACGTGGACCTTCATGAAGACGTTTCACTTTAGGTGTCCTCTACTTCAGTACTTTACTCACAGCTCATTCACACATGTAGGCAACAGCATTCCTTAATTCGATGGAATCTGCAGCACTGGTCGTGATCAGTCTCATGAAAAGAAAAGGAAAGGTGGCGCGGAAGCCAAGGGAAGAGATTTTCAAGACAGAGACATTGTTTAAGATCTAACTCGGCTTGGCGGTCACAAAGATAAGGACTGGGAAGTAGTCCCCTGGACTTGTCAATGGAGAAATCATTGGGGGCTTCAAGGAGATCAGTTTCACGAGAGTAGTGGGGCAGAAACCAGATCGCAGTGTAGATGGGAGGGGAGAAATGGGGGGCAAGTCAAGAAATTGATGGCAAAGGGAAAGAAGGGAGGGGTGGATAGGAGGACAGGAGAATGGAATGGAGGAGAGCATTTCCTTGTGGCTCTTTAATATGGCTGGGAGGGGCCAAAAGAGAAGGAGAGCGTGAAGATGTAGGAAGAGGGGGTGGCATCCCGAGCCCAAGGAGGACTGGCGCCTGTCTTCAGCTCCCACCAGCTGGATGGTCCCTCCGTCTAGCTTTCCACGTAGGCTGTGGAAGTTGCCCTTTGCCTCCTTGGATCAGCTGCCCTTGATTCGTTCGTCCTTTTCTTATTTCTCAGCACATCTGGGTCATACGTTATGTGAAGACAAACAAATCACCACTGATGCTTAATTTTCTTGAAAAATCCCCCAGGCAGGTACCATTTTGGAGAACTACCTATTGTGCCTCAGCAAGCCAAAGTAGCCCATTTTTCCTCTCTCATTGGGAGAGATTGCTGTTTCTTGGAGAACCTGATGAAGAGGGTGACTCACGCTTAGGAATAACGTTGCTTGAAAAGTGCAAAAGGTGAGGTAGTTTGGCTCTGAGGGGCCTCTGAGGCCTGAGACTTCCTGAGAGATGGCAGACTCACAGCTCCCATTTCCCTCTGACCCTGGGCTATGAGCTCATCAAATGAGATGGTAAATAAAGTCACTGACATGGTTTAAAGGATAATTTTGTTCTCTCTTGTTCACTCAGAGCAAATTGAATGGAATTTGCATACAACATATGGATGAACCATCCATACGATGGGGCTTGACCATATCCTCATGGTTCCCCTTCCCTTTTCTACATCTGGCCCCTTTAGCTCTGCAGACTTAACCCCACACCATCAGTCCACCCAGTCGGTCCACTGGACGTCTCTTCCTCTTTCGCATCTGGTCGTTGTCGTCACCTTGTTCTCCACTACCGCCTCCTGCAGTAGCTGTTAGGTCCAGAGAGGTTGGTTCACTGTGAGCAAGTAACTGTCAACTCCATGGACAGGTGGAAGTGACTTGGCAGCCGGGATGCGCCCACCCTGAGTTCATTATACCCATGAGGGTCAAGGAGAATGGGGATGCAGCTGGTCTGCAGAGCCCCGGCAGTTCTGAGACACATGTTCCTGGATCCACACGTTGCTCCATACCCAGCCTTGCCTTTCTTTTTTCTCTCTCTTGACTCCATCCAGGTTTCTGCTCTCCTTGTCCCTTTGGGGACGGAGGACAGTACCAGTCCAGGTGTAGTCCCCCAAAGCTTCCTACTTCCAAGCGTTACGTAGGCTTGTATATCCACTTGCTTGGGTTGCCCTGGCATTCGTGCCAACAAGCTGAGTGGTTTAAGCCCTAGGCTCTCTTTTCTGGCAAGAATGTGCCTAAAAATCTCCACCTCTGGTTTGGTGGCCCCTAAAAATTCCCAGTCAGTTTTGGTGAGGGGACACTTGGTGACAGTGTTGTCTTTCGAAATGAGTAGTTCCGTTACCGACGATACTTTGCTCCCCATACATTATTTATAAGGTTTCCCTGTTTGTATGTGCAAACTATTTGTGTGTATATTTTGAGAAATACATTGTACAGGCCTCTTTTTTATTTCTTCCACACACCCTAGAGATGTCATAGAGGCGGTAAATGTGTCCAACTTTTTGAGAAATTGGAACAATCAAGACTTACCTGTATGGAATGCTGTTAACGATGTCAATTCCCACGACAGTACCTTTCATCTGACACACTTAGGGACTGTTAACAGATTAAAAGTAGTAAAAGACGTGGATAGAGAGAATTTTCATTATCTTGTGCACTGAAATCTTGGATTTTCGTTGGTTTGAATGGGCCTGAAAATGTATTTTTTTAGTAGGGACATAGAAGCCTCTAGCGGTATTCTTAATAAAGCAAGGTGAGTTATAAGCAATCATCTGATGGAGGGTAAATGTACCACAGTCCAGTTTAAGAAAAATACAATATAAAATTCTTACCATGGAAGAAAATCTTTATATGATCTTTTGTAAAAAAAAAAAAGCTTCAAGAAACATAAAGACATGACACCATATTCAGTTTAAAGTCAGTAACTTGTAAACAAGGCAAAGCAAAGACAGTCTGATTAAGGCCGTTGCATAGTTGTGGCATTTTTTAGGTCTCACCCATTTCTGTGGCCGTTTTAGAACCTAAGCTTCTTGGGCACAGGGAACTTCATCTTGACGTAGGGCTGAGCAAATGCACGGAGCATTTCTCAATAAGTAGGCATTAAATTCTTAGTCCAGAAGGGGCCTTGAGATGCCCTCTCTTTACTCCTTGGTAGAACTGTTTTAACCATCCCCCGAAAACAGATTTTTTTCTTTAAATCTCAAAATTCAGAGAGTCCACAATCAGAACTTCCTTCTCATGTTGCCATGTGGTCTGCTGTGGGCATCTGTTGAATGGTGTGAACTCTGCGTGGGGAGTCTGGCCTACCCTCGAGGCCCATGGTTTGGGCTGCGGTGGTGCCATGCTGTGCTCAGGGGCCTTCTTTTTTGGAAGTCTGGGCTCCAGTGAGCATTGGTCATGCTCTTTTATGGAACCTTGGGTGCTAGACCACTCTGACCCTCAGTCTCATTTGCAGGTTCTGGGGAGGATTAAATGAGCTCATGTGATATCCAGGTGACTGAGGCAGAGTCGGCTCGGGATGAATCTTTGCTTCGTTTTCATTAGCTGCGGAGAAGACGATGACAGCTTGGTGCCTCTCCAACTTTAATATGGGTATGCCTCTCTTGGGGATCTTGTTAAATGCAGGCTGGTATTCAGTAGTTCTGGGTGGGGCCTGGATTCTGTGCTTCTAACAAGCTCCTAGGTGATGGTGACGCTGAGGGCAAGGGTTTGGCACCTGCGTTTCTCCCTTTCCGGAAGAGCAGGATGTCTGCCGCACCCCCACCCGAGAGGAGCAAACATCCGCAACGTGACTACTAGGAACCAGCTTCCCTCACAGGCAAGGGACCTGTACCACTGCTCCCAACCATTCTGTCTGAGGCGCAGCAAGCCAAACCACTGAAATGCTGAGGTTTGCAGCAAAGAGGAGGTTTATTCACAGGGCAGCCAAGCGAGGACGTGACGTGACAATAGGTCTCAAATCTGCCTCCCCAAAGGCAAGGGGCTTTGGGTATCTGTGGGATAAAGAATAAAGAAGCAGGGCAGTATGAGGCATAGGGAGCGTGAGGAAAGGTGATTGGAAAAAGGTGTGCTCATCATTGTTTTGAGCTGGCGTAACTAGGCTACAGGCCTCGGCACATTCTCAGGCTGGAGTTGGGGAAAACAGGAGCAGAATGGAAGATGACAGTGTGTGAAGGAGGTGTGGTGTCCATAGGTTCGGGGTCTGACGTGCTTCCTGCTGAAGCACCGACGCCCGCCAAAGCCGTAAATGGGGTGCTGGGGAAAACAGGAGCAGAATGGAAGAGGACAGCATGTGAAGGAGGTGTGGTGTCCATAGGTTCGGGGAATGACGTGCTTCCTGCTGAAGCACCGACACCCGCCGAAGCCGTAAATGGGGTGCTGGGGAAAACAGGAGCAGAATTTAAGAGGACAGCATGTGAAGGAGGTGTGGTGTCCATAGCTTCCATATTAGAGGTACTGCCTGCCTGATCTGAGAGCAGAGAGTGAAAGTGGGAGAGCCTCTTCCTAGATTCTAACTCCTCTGAATTTATAGCACTGGCTCTGCCTGGCTTTATGACCTATCCATTGTACGTGTCACAGAGAAAGAGCGGGCGGGGCAGGGGGTGAGGCAGGGGTCACATGCAAGCCCAGCTGGTGGCTTAACCCCGGCCCAAAGGCAAAGGGCGGGGCCCCTTCTGGACTTTCTAGTGGCTGGGACGTCTGGCTGTGGGTGGCAGGTGTTTGGCACCAGCTGGGCCACCATGCGGAGACTGTTGGGGACTGTGGAAGCCTCCTCCAGAGCTCACCCTTCCTGGGGACTGGCTCTGCAGGCCCCTCAGCCCTGCGTATGTATCGACCAGGCCTTCCCCACCACGGGGCCCAGAGGCCAGAGCCTGCTCAGACCTGAGGGCAGGAGGCAGCCAGAGCTTACCAGGGTGTGGGCCACCTCGTCCGGAGACCTCCCCAGCTCCTCTGCGAGACCTGGAGACAGGATCACCTTCTCCAGGGCTGCTCAGCTGCCAGCATCACCATGAGCCAGGTGGCCAAGGTTTCTGAGCAGGAGATGCAGAGCCCTGATCCGACTGGATGCTGCAGCCCACGATGTCCCTTCCTGGCAGATAGGTTCTTTCTTCACTTCTTGTTTGAAATTTGGTAAAAGAACATTTAACCCTTGGCCTGTCCTTCAGGGTATATGGATGGTAGTGGCTTAGCCGGGATTCGATCCAAGCCTGTGTGATTCCACAGCTTGTGCTCTGGACTGTGGTGCCTCCTTATCGTATATGCTTCATGTGTTACTTGTTTTTTTTTTTCTTGTAGTCCTTACGGTACTTAGCCCTAAGTGCCATACCTGTAACGAACAGCTACACTGCCCTGTAGGAGGTCTTCTTTTGTTCAACGCCTGAATTGGTCATCCACCACACTGTGTTCTAATCTCAGAAGATACAGGTCAGGGACCACCAGTTGTCAGCATGGCACCATTCCATATTTCGAATTGAGGCTTGAAGCCCGTACTTTCCCTTTGTCTAGTTTGAAGGATCCAGATATGTAAAGATGATATTCTAGATAAATCATGGGCTATCCTGAAAGAAATTCACCAGTGAATTGTTCCGTATGGATTAGAAGCCAGCTTCTCTGGCCTTCCTGGAGTATATCCAGTAAGGCGTCTCATTCATGTCTAGAAAGCAACTATATCATTTATTGCAACTTCAGCGTGGAGCGATGTGTTGGTATAAAGTACGATCAACACAATTTGGTCATTGTGAGTATGACAGCTGGGTCCACTCTTTACTACACATATGTAACTCTAGGGATTCTTATGCCCAAGGGAGGAGACGTACTCTTGGCTGTCTAGGACAAGGGAAGCATGTGTTGTTATTCAGGAGCTGGAAGCTTCAGCATGACAGGTAGGAATTGAACAATCGTGGTCTATACATCACTTGACCTTGCTTAAAACTTGTTTCTTTGGCTTGCTTCATTGAAGTGTTTTCTCCCTCCTGGGCTGACATTGTCTGTTATGTATCACGCATGAGACATATAGAAGTTTCAGAACCCAAAATCATATAGATCAGTAAAAATGTATATATATATATATATATATAAATCTATTGAAACTCACACTGGGCTTAATTCATATATTCCAAAATCAGTTTGACCCTCTGCTCATGAGATTCTTTTTATGGTATGTCCCAGCAAATCTGGGCTTCCATCCCCAATAAATTTTGGGGTTGAAGGACACAAAAGCTTTTGCTCAGACCTAAATTCTGTCTGAAAAAAAGGGAAATATTATAAGCCCTTTGTAACCTCTCCAAGAGCAGAAATGATTTACAGCTGTGGCATTGAACCATAATTCCTCGATCTCATTTGAGAAGAGTTCAGTTAGAAACAGTGTCTTGATTTTTGTTTCTTTTGTTTCTTCCCTGTTTTCTTGTCTTGCTTACCAACAATCCATTGTAATTCATCAGTTAGTATGGCAGCAGGCTGAGTGTTCCCTGGAGCTCATTAAATGAAGTGTTTTTCCTAAAATGACGTTTGTCTCCTTGTTTTCAGCCCCTCTTCTTTCCTCTGCCCTTGACTATAACCAGAGCTCAGCAAAAGCTGAGTGACTTTGTGCAGACCTTACTTAGGCTCAGCCTTTTTTTCTTCATTATTTTATTCATGGCTCCTCTGTTTCATTGTTTGCCTTCTCGAAATGTGTTGAAATCTTTCTGTGGTTGATGACTTCCAAAATATCTTGGCTTTCATTGGTTGATTAATTTTGGTATTTCTACAGTTTTATTTAGATATGGTTTCAGGAGGAACAGAAAGTAAATATATTTCCTAGTCTGCCATCTTGAGCTGAAAATCCCTGTGGATTTTAGCATCCAATGTTCCCATGGGAAAACACCCAACCATGGCCTTAATAGATGTAACACTCAAGATTTCAGCTTTTCTTGAGCAATCACTAAGGATTTCATATGTGGTCATTTCTAATGGGGAAATTATAACTATCTCATGACGTTGATTTGAGGATTAAATTAGATAATGAACATGAAAATGCTTTGTAAGATTTAAAAATCTGTAAAACTGTTTTTTGTTATTATTTGATTTGTTGCTATTTCAACTTCACTTGACAGTTGTTTATGACCTTGCCTATGTGAGAAAATGCCCTCTGGGTTATTTTTTTGAAAGCCAGAATGTATTTTTCAACAGCTCAATGGAACTGGCATCATTTGTGAAGGTTAAGGGTGAAGGGGTATATGTTTCTTGACACCTATCACTTTACAGTGTTTTCAGGAACTAACTGACTCATGTATTCCTCTTCCAAATTTGGTTGAGGACCTCCTACCAGCCACATGCTTTACGTCAGGTGTTGGAAAGCATTTTCTGGATTTTAAAGATCTTAGGCTTTGTGGGCCATATAGAGTTTCTGTAGCTTCTCCTCCTCTTTCCTCTTCAACAAGCTTTCTAAACGTGAGAACCATTATTAGCTCACAGTCCCACAGATCCAGGCTGAGAGCCTGATTTGATTCGTGGCCATTATTTGCCAATTCCTGCTCTGTGTCTTCACTGCGGAGGGGGACCATGTTTGAGTAATCAGTTCTTTGAATCAACTGTTGGTCTTCTGGGCCTTGTCCTTGCTCTCCTACAGTCTCTAATCAGCGTGGCATCCAGAGAGATCTTGTTAAAACATAAGTCAGATCATGTCACTCAAATTTCTTCAATGGCTTCTTCACAGAAAATGCAAAGTCCTCAGAGTGCCTCCACAGACCTAGAAATCTGGGTGTCTGTTTCCTCTCTGACTGTTTCCTTCTCCTCTCCAATTTGCTCGCTCTGTTTTCCACATGCTGACATCCTTTCTGCTCCTTGGATACTCCAAGCCTACTCTAGACTCATTGACTTTCTGTCGCAGGCCAGCCACAGAAAGAGGATTTCACCGCCCAGGGTCAGAAGGGAAGGGGTAAGGAACTGAAGTAGCACCGACGAATGGGGTCAGAAGCCCATGGGTCAGAAGGCTGCAATGAGAAGCCTAGTCACCGCAACAAAGAATAGACCCCCGCTCACCGAAACTAGAGAAAGCTCGCATGCAACAATGAAGACCCAATGCAGCCAAAAATAAATAAATAAAAAATAAACTATAGAATCTTAAAAAAAATCTATAAAGAATATTACAAGAATAGAATCACAGGCCAGTTTCTCCTTTGAACATGCATGCAAAATGTGTAAAGAGAAGCACAAACTATATCCATGGTATGTAAAACAATCATATATCAGAATCAAAGTAGCTTTATTCTTCTGGCAATGCAAGGTTGCTTTAATGTCCAAACGTGAAACTGATCCCAGGAATGAATTAGAGTGGGAGAAAAGTCATTTAAAACAGAAATCTTGGGACTTCCCTGGTGGTCCAGTGTTTAGAACATGGTGCGTTCACTGCTGGGGCCCTGGGGACCAATCCCAGGTCAGGGAACTAAGATCCTGCAAGACATGAGGCAGGGCCCTGAAAAAAAAAAAGGAAAGAAAGAAGCCTTAACCAGGAGAAGCACAAGATCGAATAAACATAACAGATAACACCTTATGAAAAGTAGGTGAAGATTATGGAATATTCTAAAATTTAAAACAAAAAGAAACTTTTAAAGATTCAAAAGGATGTGACAAATATTGTACATAGGCCAAAATAAAATGAAATAAAATATACAAATGATGGGAGCCCAAAATTCCAGATGCCCAAGTCCTGTCTCTGAAGATTCTCATTCAATGGGTTCAGGATTTCCTCCTTATTGAAAAACCTACAGGTGATTCTGGTACGATTCCCAGACACAATGTAAAGCTTCTCTTTTACAGGAAAGAATACCAGATTATTTTGTTATCTTATAGTTATACTAACAGGTTGTACTATTGACGGATAAGTCTGCTGTGAAAATGCACCCCCACTAGGGATAAAAAAGGAACTAGTAGTCTCTACTGCTACTTGGTGGCAGCACGCATGTATTGCAAGGGCAATTATTGTAGCAATCCAAATTAGTGGAACATTTTAGAATTGGAAGACGACATACAGATCATCTAGTCAAGCTTCCAACTATTATAGTTGTGAAAACTAAGGCCCATATAAATGAAATGATTTATCTCCAAAGAGCATTAGTGAAAGTATGAAATAAAAAATATCTCTGAACTTTTAATTTAGTGCTGTTTTTATTAATCTCAAGTATTAGCTTAAACTTCAGTGTGACAGATCTGGGATTGAATTCCTGCTCACGTTTACTGATTGCGTGTCTTTTAGTAAGTTACTAAAACACTTTTTTTTTAAATAGACGTATTTAATTATTTATCTTTGGCTGCCTAGGCTCTTCGTTGCTGTGCACGGGCTTTCCCTAGTTGCGGTGGGCGGGGGCTACTCTTTGTTGCAGTACGCGGGCTTCTCATTGTGGTGGCTTCTCGTTGTTGCTGAGCACGGGGTCTAGGTGCGTGGGCTTCAGTAGTTGTGGTTCACGGGCTCTAGCACGCAGGCTCAGTAGTTGTGGCACATGGTCTTAGTTGCTCCGCGGCATGTGGGATCTTCCCGGACTCGGGCTCAAACGTGTGTCCCGTGCACCGGCAGGTGGATCCTTAACCAGTGCGCCAACAGGGAAGCCCTACTAATACACTTTTAACTTTGCTTTTCACGTATGTAAAATGGTGAGCCTTGACTGATATAGAATATGAGATAACCTAGCACTGTTCTTAACACATATATGTAGTTAAAACTTTTTGGCTCTCATCCCTCTTAAACAGCCTCTATCCTCTTAATAATGAATGTGTCTTTCAGCTAGCAGAGCACCCCAGAGCTGACCACATTCTGGCAAGAGATATAGGATTCTTTTTCTTACTGGGGGTTCTTTATACCTGATAGTTGAAGTGCACTTAAACATGAACAACTCTTGTTTATACTGTAGTAATGGATTTGATGGACGAATTTTAGAAAGTAATATGCAGGAATTGAGCTGCCTTACCCTCAAGAAATATAATTCGATAGTGGTGGCTAGAACGATAAACAGTGTTTGGACAGGGAGTCCATATTGGATGTGAACTTCCTGTACTTCCATTCGTCTATTAAGAATAAAGAGAATCCTTTCAAAATGTGTTTTAAAGGGCAGTTATTTCTTTCTGCCTCATTTAAGTTACCTGCAAGAAAAAGACAATCTCCTGCATCCTTGTTTAATAGGCTTTTAATATAAAGCAGATAATTTTTTGCAACATTTCCCAAACTTTTCATTATCGAATTGGCTGAGGCTTCTCAACGATTATCATTTCACAACAATATCTCCATCTTCAGCTTCTTTCAATGAATTGGCCTAATAGATGTGCCATTAAAACAGAGCTTCACTCTCAAGGTATTTTTAATTTTGTATTCAAACAGTATGAAGGATTCAGCCATAACAGTGAGTGGATTTCTGATACATGCTACATGATGGATGCAACTAAGTGAAAGAAGGCTACATATTGTATGGTTCCATTTATATGAAATGTCCAGCAGTGGCAAATCCATACACACAGAAAAGATTCTACATTCGTGGTTGCCAGGGGTTTGGAAGAGAGGGAACTAGGGAATGACTCCTTAAAATGGGTGTAGGTTTCCTCTTGGTTGATGAAGATGTTTTGCAGCTCGGCAGTGGTGATAGTTGCACAACATTGTGACAGTAGTAAATTCCACTGAATGGTACAGTGAATTGTAAAATGATCCAAATGGTGAATTTTGTGTTATGTTCATTTTACTACAATAAAAAGGAGAAAGAATTCGGGAAAGACTTAGAGTTTGGGAAACTAAGGTGAACTGGTCAAGAAAAAGACAGCTCTATTGTTCAGTTTTCTCTCAGCTCTCCCAGTGCATTAATCCTCAGCAAAAAGTAGGCTGAACTTGTAGATGATAGTCACTCAACACAGTCCAGGGAAAAGTAAATAAAGTAAAACCCAACTCTTCTTCTTTAGCACATGTATGAAAGGTTAACTTGCTGCTCAGCCACGTGGACCTTCATGAAGACGTTTCACTTTAGGTGTCCTCTACTTCAGTACTTTACTCACAGCTCATTCACACATGTAGGCAACAGCATTCCTTAATTCGATGGAATCTGCAGCACTGGTCGTGATCAGTCTCATGAAAAGAAAAGGAAAGGTGGCGCGGAAGCCAAGGGAAGAGATTTTCAAGACAGAGACGTTGTTTAAGATCTGACTCGGCTTGGCGGTCACAAAGATAAGGATTGGGAAGTAGTCCCCTGGACTTGTCAACGGAGAAATCATTGGGGGCTTCAAGGAGATCAGTTTCACGAGAGTAGTGGGGCAGAAACCAGATTGCAGTGTAGATGGGAGGGGAGAAATGGGGGGCAAGTCAAGAAATTGATGGCAAAGGGAAAGAAGGGAGGGGTGGATAGGAGGACAGGAGAATGGAATGGAGGAGAGCATTTCCTTGTGGCTCTTTAATATGGCTGGGAGGGGCCAAAAGAGAAGGAGAGCGTGAAGATGTAGGAAGAGGGGGTGGCATCCCGAGCCCAAGGAGGACTGGCGCCTGTCTTCAGCTCCCACCAGCTGGATGGTCCCTCCCTCTAGCTTTCCACGTAGGCTGTGGAAGTTGCCCCTTGCCTCCTTGGATCAGCTGCCCTTGATTCGTTCGTCCTTTTCTTATTTCTCAGCACATCTGAGTCATACGTTATGTGAAGACAAACAAATCACCACTGATGCTTAATTTTCTTGAAAAATCCCCCAGGCAGGTACCATTTTGGAGAACTACCTATTGTGCCTCAGCAAGCCAAAGTAGCCCATTTTTCCTCTCTCATTGGGAGAGATTGCTGTTTCTTGGAGAACCTGATGAAGAGGGTGACTCGCGCTTAGGAATAACGTTGCTTGAAAAGTGCAAAAGGTGAGGTAGTTTGGCTCTGAGGGGCCTCTGAGGCCTGAGACTTCCTGAGAGATGGCAGACTCACAGCTCCCATTTCCCTCTGACCCTGGGCTATGAGCTCATCAAATGAGATGGTAAATAAAGTCACTGACATGGTTTAAAGGATAATTTTGTTCTCTCTTGTTCACTCAGAGCAAATTGAATGGAATTTGCATACAACATATGGATGAACCATCCATACGATGGGGCTTGACCATATCCTCATGGTTCCCCTTCCCTTTTCTACATCTGGCCCCTTTAGCTCTGCAGACTTAACCCCACACCATCAGTCCACCCAGTCGGTCCACTGGACGTCTCTTCCTCTTTCGCATCTGGTCGTTGTCGTCACCTTGTTCTCCACTACCGCCTCCTGCAGTAGCTGTTAGGTCCAGAGAGGTTGGTTCACTGTGAGCAAGTAACTGTCAACTCCATGGACAGGTGGAAGTGACTTGGCAGCCGGGATGCGCCCACCCTGAGTTCATTATACCCATGAGGGTCAAGGAGAATGGGGATGCAGCTGGTCTGCAGAGCCCCGGCAGTTCTGAGACACATGTTCCTGGATCCACACGTTGCTCCATACCCAGCCTTGCCTTTCTTTTTTCTCTCTCTTGACTCCATCCAGGTTTCTGCTCTCCTTGTCCCTTTGGGGAGGGAGGCCAGTACCAGTCCAGGTGTAGTCCCCCAAAGCTTCCTACTTCCAAGCGTTACGTAGGCTTGTATATCCACTTGCTTGGGTTGCCCTGGCATTCGTGCCAACAAGTTGAGTGGTTTAAGCCCTAGGCTCTCTTTTCTGGCAAGAATGTGCCTAAAAATCTCCACCTCTGGTTTGGTGGCCCCTAAAAATTCCCAGTCAGTTTTGGTGAGGGGACACTTGGTGACAGTGTTGTCTTTCGAAATGAGTAGTTCCGTTACCGACGATACTTTGCTCCCCATACATTATTTATAAGGTTTCCCTGTTTGTATGTGCAAACTATTTGTGTGTATATTTTGAGAAATACATTGTACAGGCCTCTTTTTTATTTCTTCCACACACCCTAGAGATGTCATAGAGGCGGTAAATGTGTCCAACTTTTTGAGAAATTGGAACAATCAAGACTTACCTGTATGGAATGCTGTTAACGATGTCAATTCCCGCGACAGTACCTTTCATCTGACACACTTAGGGACTGTTAACAGATTAAAAGTAGTAAAAGACGCGGATAGAGAGAATTTTCATTATCTTGTGCACTGAAATCTTGGATTTTCGTTGGTTTGAATGGGCCTGAAAATGTATTTTTTTAGTAGGGACATAGAAGCCTCTAGCGGTATTCTTAATAAAGCAAGGTGAGTTATAAGCAATCATCTGATGGAGGGTAAATGTACCACAGTCCAGTTTAAGAAAAATACAATATAAAAGTCTTACCATGGAAGAAAATCTTTATATGATCTTTTGTAAAAAAAAAAAAAAAGCTTCAAGAAACATAAAGACATGACACCATATTCAGTTTAAAGTCAGTGACTTGTAAGCAAGGCAAAGCAAAGACAGTCTGATTAAGGCCGTTGCATTGTTGTGGCATTTTTTAGGTCTCACCCATTTCTGTGGCCTTTTTAGAACCTAAGCTTCTAGGGCACAGGGAACTTCATCTTGACGTAGGGCTGAGCAAATGCACGGAGCATTTCTCAATAAGTAGGCATTAAATTCTTAGTCCAGAAGGGGCCTTGAGATGCCCTCTCTTTACTCCTTGGTAGAACTGTTTTAACCATCCCCCGAAAACAGATTTTTTTCTTTAAATCTCAAAATTCAGAGATTCCACAATCAGAACTTCCTTCTTATGTTGCCATGTGGTCTGCTGTGGGCATCTGTCGAATGGTGTGAACTCTGCGTGGGGAGTCTGGCCTACCCTCGAGGCCCATGGTTTGGGCTGCGGTGGTGCCATGCTGTGCTCAGGGGCCTTCTTTTTTGGAAGTCTGGGCTCCAGTGAGCCTTGGTCATGCTCTTTTATGGAACCTTGGGTGCTAGACCACTCTGACCCTCAGTCTCATTTGCAGGTTCTGGGGAGGATTAAATGAGCTCATGTGATATCCAGGTGACTGAGGCAGAGTCGGCTCGGGATGAATCTTTGCTTCGTTTTCATTAGCTGCGGAGAAGACGATGACAGCTTGGTGCCTCTCCAACTTTAATATGGGTATGCCTCTCTTGTGGATCTTGTTAAATGCAGGCTGGTATTCAGTAGTTCTGGGTGGGGCCTGGATTCTGTGCTTCTAACGAGCTCCTAGGTGACGGTGACGCTGAGGGCAAGGGTTTGGCACCTGCGTTTCTCCCTTTCCGGAAGAGCAGGATGTCTGCCGCACCCCCACCCAAGAGGAGCAAACATCCGCAACGTGACTACTAGGAACCAGCTTCCCTCACAGGCAAGGGACCTGTACCACTGCTCCCAACCATCCTGTCTGAGGCGCAGCAACCCAAAACACTGAAATGCTGAGGTTTGCAGCAAAGAGGAGTTTTATTCACAGGGCAGCCAAGCGAGGAAGTGATGTGACAATAGGTCTCAAATCTGCCTCCCCAAAGGCAAGGGGCTTTGGGTATCTGTGGGATAAAGAATAAAGAAGCAGGGCAGTATGAGGCATGGGGAGCGTGAGGAAAGGTGATTGGAAAAAGGTGTGCTCATCATTGTTCTGAGCTGGCGTAACTAGGCTACAGGCCTCGGCACATTCTCAGGCTGAGTTGGGGAAAACAGGAGCAGAATGGAAGATGACAGCGTGTGAAGGAGGTGTGGTGTCCATAGGCTCGGGGTCTGACGTGCTTCCTGCTGAAGCACCGACGCCCGCCAAAGCCGTAAATGGGGTGCTGGGGAAAACAGGAGCAGAATGGAAGAGGACAGCGTATGAAGGAGGTGTGGTGTCCATAGGTTCGGGGTCTGACGTGCTTCCTGCTGAAGCACCGATGCCCGCCAAAACCGTAAATGGGGTGCTGGGGAAAACAGGAGCAGAATGGAAGAGGACAGCGTGTGAAGGAGGTGTGGTGTCCATAGCTTCCATATTAGAGGTACTGCCTGCCTGATCTGAGAGCAGAGAGTGAAAGTGGGAGAGCCTCTTCCTAGATTCTAACTCCTCTGAATTTATAGCACTGGCTCTGCCTGGCTTTATGACATATCCATTGTACGTGTCACAGAGAAAGAGCGGGCGGGGCAGGGGGTGAGGCAGGGGTCACATGCAAGCCCAGCTGGTGGCTTAACCCCGGCTCAAAGACAAAGGGCGGGGCCCCTTCTGGACTTTCTAGTGGCTGGGACGTCTGGCTGTGGGTGGCAGGTGTTTGGCACCAGCTGGGCCACCATGCGGAGACTGTTGGGGACTGTGGAAGCCTCCTCCAGAGCTCACCCTTCCTGGGGACTGGCTCTGCAGGCCCCTCAGCCCTGCGTATGTATCGGCCAGGCCTTCCCCACCACGGGGCCCAGAGGCCAGAGCCTGCTCAGACCTGAGGGCAGGAGGCAGCCAGAGCTTACCAGGGTGTGGGCCACCTCGTCCGGAGACCTCCCCAGCTCCTCTGCGAGACCTGGAGACAGGATCGCCTTCTCCAGGGCTGCTCAGCTGCCAGCATCACCATGAGCCAGGTGGCCAAGGTTTCTGAGCAGGAGATGCAGAGCCCTGATCCGACTGGATGCTGCAGCCCATGATGTCCCTTCCTGGCAGATAGGTTCTTTCTTCACTTCTTGTTTGAAATTTGGTAAAAGAACATTTAACCCTTGGCCTGTCCTTCAGGGTATATAGATGGTAGTGGCTTAGCCGGGATTCGATCCAAGCCTGTGTGATTCCAGAGCTTGTGCTCTGGACTGTGGTGCCTCCTTATCGTATATGCTTCATGTGTTACTTGTTTTTTTTTTTTCTTGTAGTCCTTATGGTACTTAGCCCTAAGTGCCATACCTGTAACGAACAGCTACACTGCCCTGTAGGAGGTCTTCTTTTGTTCAACGCCTGAATTGGTCATCCACCACACTGTGTTCTAATCTCAGAAGATACAGGTCAGGGACCACCAGTTGTCAGCATGGCACCATTCCATATTTCGAATTGAGGCTTCAAGCCCGTATTTTCCCTTTGTCTAGTTTGAAGGATCCAGATATGTAAAGATGATATTCTAGATAAATCATGGGCTATCCTGAAAGAAATTCACCAGTGAATTGTTCCATATGGATTAGAAGCCAGCTTCTCTGGCCTTCCTGGAGTATATCCAGTAAGGCGTCTCATTCATGTCTAGAAAGCAACTATATCGTTTATTGCAACTTCAGCGTGGAGCGATGTATTGGTATAAAGTACGATCAACACAATTTGGTCATTGTGAGTATGACAGCTGGGTCCACTCTTTACTACACATATGTAACTCTAGGGATTCTTATGTCCAAGGGAGGAGACGTACTCTTGGCTGTCTAGGACAAGGGAAGCATGTGTTGTTATTCAGGAGCTGGAAGCTTCAGCATGACAGGTAGGAATTGAACAATCATGGTCTATACATCACTTGACCTTGCTTAAAACTTGTTTCTTTGGCTTGCTTCATTGGAGTGTTTTCTCCCTCCTAGGCTGACATTGTCTGTTATGTATCACGCATGAGACATATAGAAGTTTCAGAACCCAAAATCATATAGATCAGTAAAAATGTATATATATATATATATATATATATATATATATATATAAATCTATTGAAACTCACACTGGGCTTAATTCATATATTCCAAAATCAGTTTGACCCTCTGCTCATGAGATTCTTTTTATGGTATGTCCCAGCAAATCTGGGCTTCCATCCCCAATAAATTTTGGGGTTGAAGGACACAAAAGCTTTTGCTCAGACCTAAATTCTCTCTGAAAGGAAGGGAAATATTATAAGCCCTTTGTAACCTCTCCAAGAGCAGAAATGATTTACAGCTGTGGCATTGAACCATAATTCCTCGATCTCATTTGAGAAGAGTTCAGTTAGAAACAGTGTCTTGATTTTTGTTTCTTTTGTTTCTTCCCTGTTTTCTTGTCTTGCTTACCAACAATCCATTGTAATTCATGAGTTAGTATGGCAGCAGGCTGAGTGTTCCCTGGAGCTCATTAAATGAAGTGTTTTTCCTAAAATGACGTTTGTCTCCTTGTTTTCAGCCCCTCTTCTTTCCTCTGCCCTTGACTATAACCAGAGCTCAGCAAAAGCTGAGTGACTTTGTGCAGACCTTACTTAGGCTCAGCCTTTTTTTCTTCATTATTTTATTCATGGCTCCTCCATTTCATTGTTTGCCTTCTCGAAATGTGTTGAAATCTTTCTGTGGTTGATGACTTCCAAAATATCTTGGCTTTTATTGGTTGATTAATTTTGGTATTTCTACAGTTTTATTTAGATATGGTTTCAGGAGGAACAGAAAGTAAATATATTTCCTAGTCTGCCATCTTGAGCTGAAAATCCCTGTGGATTTTAGCATCCAATGTTCCCATGGGAAAACACCCAACCATGGCCTTAATAGATGTAACACTCAAGATTTCAGCTTTTCTTGAGCAATCACTAAGGATTTCATATGTGGTCATTTTTAATGGGGAAATTATAACTATCTCATGATGTTGATTTGAGGATTAAATTAGATAATGAACATGAAAATGCTTTGTAAGATTTAAAAATCTGTAAAACTGTTTTTTGGTATTATTTGATTTGTTGCTATTTCAGCTTCACTTGACAGTTGTTTATGACCTTGCCTATGTGAGAAAATGCCCTCTGGGTTATTTTTTTGAAAGCCAGAATGTATTTTTCAACAGCTCAATGGAACTGGCATCATTTGTGAAGGTTAAGGGTGAAGGGGTAAATGTTTCTTGACACCTATCACTTTACAGTGTTTTCAGGAACTAACTGACTCATGTATTCCTCTTCCAAATTTGGTTGAGGACCTCCTACCAGCCACATGCTTTACGTCAGGTGTTGGAAAGCATTTTCTGGATTTTAAAGATCTTAGGCTTTGTGGGCCATATAGAGTTTCTGTAGCTTCTCCTCCTCTTTCCTCTTCAACAAGCTTTCTAAACGTGAGAACCATTATTAGCTCACAGTCCCACAGATCCAGGCTGAGAGCCTGATTTGATTCGTGGCCATTATTTGCCAATTCCTGCTCTGCGTCTTCACTGAGGAGGGGGACCATGTTTGAGTAATCAGTTCTTTGAATCAACTGTTGGTCTTCTGGGCCTTGTCCTTGCTCTCCTACAGTCTCTAATCAGCGTGGCATCCAGAGAGATCTTGTTAAAACATAAGTCAGATCATGTCACTCAAATTTCTTCAATGGCTTCTTCACAGAAAATGCAAAGTCCTCAGAGTGCCTCCACAGACGTAGAAATCTGGGTGTCTGTTTCCTCTCTGACTGTTTCCTTCTCCTCTCCAATTTGCTCACTCTGTTTTCCACACGCTGACATCCTTTCTGCTCCTTGGATACTCCAAGCCTACTCTTGCCTCATTGACTTTCTGCCGCAGGCCAGCCGCAGAAAGAGGATTTCACTGCCCAGGGTCAGAAGGGAAGGGGTAAGGAACTGAAGTAGCACCGACGAATGGGGTCAGAAGCCCATGGGTCAGAAGGCTGCAATGAGAAGCCTAGTCACCGCAACAAAGAATAGACCCCCGCTCGCCGAAACTAGAGAAAGCTCGCATGCAGCAATGAAGACCCAATGCAGCCAAAAATAAATAAATACAAAACAAAGTATAGAATCTTAAAAAAAATCTATAAAGAATATTACAAGAATAGAATCACAGGCCAGTTTCTCCTTTGAACATGCATGCAAAATGTGTAAAGAGAAGCACAAACTATATCCATGGTATGTAAAACAATCATATATCAGAATCAAAGTAGCTTTATTCTTCTGGCAATGCACGGTTGCTTTAATGTCCAAACGTGAAACTGATCCCAGGAATGAATTAGAGTGGGAGAAAAGTCATTTAAAACAGAAATCTTGGGACTTCCCTGGTGGTCCAGTGTTTAGAACATGGCGCGTTCACTGCTGGGGCCCTGGGGTCCAATCCCAGGTCAGGGAACTAAGATCCTGCAAGACATGAGGCAGGGCCCCGAAAAAAAAAAAGGAAAGAAAGAAGTCTTAACCAGGAGAAGCACAAGATCGAATAAACATAACAGATAACACCTTATGAAAAGTAGGTGAAGATTATGGAATATTCTAAAATTTAAAACAAAAAGAAACTTTTAAAGATTCAAAAGGATGTGACAAATATTGTACATAGGCCAAAATAAAATGAAATAAAATATACAAATGATGGGAGCCCAAAATTCCAGATGCCCAAGTCCTGTCTCTGAAGATTCTCATTCAATGGGTTCAGGATTTCCTCCTTATTGAAAAACCTACAGGTGATTCTGGTACGATTCCCAGACACAATGTAAAGCTTCTCTTTTACAGGAAAGAATACCAGATTATTTTGTTATCTTATAGTTATACTAACAGGTTGTACTATTGACGGATAAGTCTGCTGTGAAAATGCACCCCCACTAGGGATAAAAAAGGAACTAGTAGTCTCTACTGCTACTTGGTGGCAGCACGCATGTATTGCAAGGGCAATTATTGTAGCAATCCAAATTAGTGGAACATTTTAGAATTGGAAGACGACATACAGATCATCTAGTCAAGCTTCCAACTATTATAGTTGTGAAAACTAAGGCCCATATAAATGAAATGATTTATCTCCAAAGAGCGTTAGTGAAAGTATGAAATAAAAAATATCTCTGAACTTTTAATTTAGTGCTGTTTTTATTAATCTCAAGTATTAGCTTAAACTTCAGTGTGACAGATCTGGGATTGAATTCCTGCTCACGTTTACTGATTGCGTGTCTTTTAGTAAGTTACTAAAACACTTTTTTTTTAAATAGACGTATTTAATTATTTATCTTTGGCTGCCTAGGCTCTTCGTTGCTGTGTACGGGCTTTCCCTAGTTGCGGTGGGCGGGGGCTACTCTTTGTTGCAGTACGCGGGCTTCTCATTGTGGTGGCTTCTCGTTGTTGCTGAGCACGGGGTCTAGGTGCGTGGGCTTCAGTAGTTGTGGTTCACGGGCTCTAGCACGCAGGCTCAGTAGTTGTGGCACATGGTCTTAGTTGCTCCGCGGCATGTGGGATCTTCCCGGACGAGGGCTCAAACGTGTGTCCCGTGCACTGGCAGGTGGATCCTTAACCAGTGCGCCAACAGGGAAGCCCTACTAATACACTTTTAACTTTGCTTTTCACGTATGTAAAATGGTGAGCCTTGACTGATATAGAATATGAGATAACCTAGCACTGTTCTTAACACATATATGTAGTTAAAACTTTTTGGCTCTCATCCCTCTTAAACAGCCTCTTTCCTCTTAATAATGAATGTGTCTTTCAGCTAGCAGAGCACCCCAGAGCTGACCACATTCTGGCAAGAGATATAGGATTCTTTTTCTTACTGGGGGTTCTTTATACCTGATAGTTGAAGTGCACTTAAACATGAACAACTCTTGTTTATACTGTAGTAATGGATTTGATGGACGAATTTTAGAAAGTAATATGCAGGAATTGAGCTGCCTTACCCTCAAGAAATATAATTCGATAGTGGTGGCTAGAACGATAAACAGTGTTTGGACAGGGAGTCCATATTGGATGTGAACTTCCTGTACTCCCATTCGTCTATTAAGAATAAAGAGAATCCTTTCAAAATGTGTTTTAAAGGGCAGTTATTTCTTTCTGCCTCATTTAAGTTACCTGCAAGAAAAAGACAATCTCCTGCATCCTTGTTTAATAGGCTTTTAATGTAAACCAGATAATTTTTTGCAACATTTCCCAAACTTTTCATTATCGAATTGGCTGAGGCTTCTCAACGATTATCATTTCACAACAATATCTCCATCTTCAGCTTCTTTCAATGAATTGGCCTAATAGATGTGCCATTAAAACAGAGCTTCACTCTCAACGTATTTTTAATTTTGTATTCAAACAGTATGAAGGATTCAGCCATAACAGTGAGTGGATTTCTGATACATGCTACATGATGGATGCAACTAAGTGAAAGAAGGCTACATATTGTATGGTTCCATTTATATGAAATGTCCAGCAGTGGCAAATCCATACACACAGAAAAGATTCTACATTCGTGGTTGCCAGGGGTTTGGAAGAGAGGGAACTAGGGAATGACTCCTTAAAATGGGTGTAGGTTTCCTCTTGGTTGATGAAGATGTTTTGCAGCTCGGCAGTGGTGATAGTTGCACAACATTGTGACAGTAGTAAATTCCACTGAATGGTACAGTGAATTGTAAAATGATCCAAATGGTGAATTTTGTGTTATGTTCATTTTACTACAATAAAAAGGAGAAAGAATTCAGGAAAGACTTAGAGTTTGGGAAACTAAGGTGAACTGGTCAAGAAAAAGACAGCTCTATTGTTCAGTTTTCTCTCAGCTCTCCCAGTGCATTAATCCTCAGCAAAAAGTAGGCTGAACTTGTGATGATAGTCATTCAACACAGTCCAGGGAAAAGTAAATAAAGTAAAACCCAACTCTTCTTCTTTAGCACATGTATGAAAGGTTAACTTGCTGCTCAGCCACGTGGACCTTCATGAAGATGTTTCACTTTAGGTGTCCTCTACTTCAGTACTTTACTCACAGCTCATTCACACATGTAGGCAACAGCATTCCTTAATTCGATGGAATCTGCAGCACTGGTTGTGATCAATCTCATGTAAAGAAAAGGAAAGGTGGCACAGAAGCCAAGGGAAGAGATTTTCAAGACAGAGACGTTGTTTAAGATCTAACTCGGCTTGGCGGTCACAAAGATAAGGATTGAGAAGTAGTCCCCTGGACTTGTCAACGGAGAAATCATTGGGGGCTTCAAGGAGATCAGTTTCACGAGAGTAGTGGGGCAGAAACCAGATCGCAGTGTAGATGGGAGGGGAGAAATGGGGGGCAAGCCAAGAAATTGATGGCAAAGGGAAAGAAGGGAGGGGTGGATAGGAGGACAGGAGAATGGAATGGAGGAGAGCATTTCCTTGTGGCTCTTTAATATGGCTGGGAGGGGCCAAAAGAGAAGGAGAGCGTGAAGATGTAGGAAGAGGGGGTGGCATCCCGAGCCCAAGGAGGACTGGCTCCTGTCTTCAGCTCCCACCAGCTGGATGGTCCCTCCCTCTAGCTTTCCACGTACGCTGTGGAAGTTGCCCCTTGCCTCCTTGGATCAGCTGCCCTTGATTCGTTCGTCCTTTTCTTATTTCTCAGCACATCTGGGTCATACGTTATGTGGAGACAAGCAAATCACCACTGATGCTTAATTTTCTTGAAAAATCCCCCAGGCAGGTACCATTTTGGAGAACTACCCATTGTGCCTCAGCAAGCCAAAGTAGCCCATTTTTCCTCTCTCATTGGGAGAGATTGCTGTTTCTTGGAGAACCTGATGAAGAGGGTGACTCGCGCTTAGGAATAACGTTGCTTGAAAAGTGCAAAAGGTGAGGTAGTTTGGCTCTGAGGGGCCTCTGAGGCCTGAGACTTCCTGAGAGATGGCAGACTCACAGCTCCCATTTCCCTCTGACCCTGGGCTATGAGCTCATCAAATGAGATGGTAAATAAAGTCACTGACATGGTTTAAAGGATAATTTTGTTCTCTCTTGTTCACTCAGAGCAAACTGAATGGAATTTGCATACAACATATGGATGAACCATCCATACGATGGGGCTTGACCATATCCTCATGGTTCCCCTTCCCTTTTCTACATCTGGCCCCTTTAGCTCTGCAGACTTAACCCCACACCATCAGTCCACCAAGTCGGTCCACTGGACGTCTCTTCCTCTTTCGCATCTGGTCGTTGTCGTCACCTTGTTCTCCACTACCGCCTCCTGCAGTAGCTGTTAGGTCCAGAGAGGTTGGTTCACTGTGAGCAAGTAACTGTCAACTCCATGGACAGGTGGAAGTGACTTGGCAGCCGGGATGCGCCCACCCTGAGTTCATTATACCCATGAGGGTCAAGGAGAATGGGGATGCAGCTGGTCTGCAGAGCTCCGGAAGTTCTGAGACACATGTTCTGGATCCACACGTTGCTCCATACCCAGCCTTGTCTTTCTTTTTTCTCTCTCTTGACTCCATCCAGGCTTCTGCTCTCCTTGTCCCTTTGGGGAGGGAGGCCAGTACCAGTCCAGGTGTAGTCCCCCAAAGCTTCCTACTTCCAAGCGTTACATAAGCTTGTATATCCACTTGCTTGGGTTGCCCTGGCATTCGTGCCAACAAGTTGAGTGGTTTAAGCCCTAGGCTCTCTTTTCTGGCAAGAATGTGCCTAAAAATCTCCACCTCTGGTTTGGTGGCCCCTAAAAATTCCCAGTCAGTTTTGGTGAGGGGACACTTGGTGACAGTGTTGTCTTTCGAAATGAGTAGTTCCGTTACCGACGATACTTTGCTCCCCATACATTATTTATAAGGTTTCCCTGTTTGTATGTGCAAACTATTTGTGTGTATATTTTGAGAAATACATTGTACAGGCCTCTTTTTTATTTCTTCCACACACCCTAGAGATGTCATAGAGGCGGTAAATGTGTCCAACTTTTTGAGAAATTGGAACAATCAAGACTTACCTGTATGGAATGCTGTTAACGATGTCAATTCCCGTGACAGTACCTTTCATCTGACACACTTAGGGACTGTTAACAGATTAAAAGTAGTAAAAGACGCGGATAGAGAGAATTTTCATTATCTTGTGCACTGAAATCTTGGATTTTCGTTGGTTTGAATGGGCCTGAAAATGTATTTTTTTTAGTAGGGACATAGAAGCCTCTAGCGGTATTCTTAATAAAGCAAGGTGAGTTATAAGCAATCATCTGATGGAGGGTAAATGTACCACAGCCCAGTTTAAGAAAAATACAATATAAAAGTCTTACCATGGAAGAAAATCTTTATATGATCTTTTGTAAAAAAAAAAAAAAAGCTTCAAGAAACATAAAGACATGACACCATATTCAGTTTAAAGTCAGTGACTTGTAAGCAAGGCAAAGCAAAGACAGTCTGATTAAGGCTGTTGCATTGTTGTGGCATTTTTTAGGTCTCACCCATTTCTGTGGCCTTTTTAGAACCTAAGCTTCTAGGGCACAGGGAACTTCATCTTGACGTAGGGCTGAGCAAATGCACGGAGCATTTCTCAATAAGTAGGCATTAAATTCTTAGTCCAGAAGGGGCCTTGAGATGCCCTCTCTTTACTCCTTGGTAGAACTGTTTTAACCATCCCCCGAAAACAGATTTTTTTCTTTAAATCTCAAAATTCAGAGATTCCACAATCAGAACTTCCTTCTCATATTGCCATGTGGTCTGCTGTGGGCATCTGTCGAATGGTGTGAACTCTGCGTGGGGAGTCTGGCCTACCCTCGAGGCCCATGGTTTGGGCTGCGGTGGTGCCATGCTGTGCTCAGGGGCCTTCTTTTTTGGAAGTCTGGGCTCCAGTGAGCCTTGGTCATGCTCTTTTATGGAACCTTGGGTGCTAGACCACTCTGACCCTCAGTCTCATTTGCAGGTTCTGGGGAGGATTAAATGAGCTCATGTGATATCCAGGTGACTGAGGCAGAGTCGGCTCGGGATGAATCTTTGCTTCGTTTTCATTAGCTGCAGAGAAGACGATGACAGCTTGGTGCCTCTCCAACTTTAATATGGGTATGCCTCTCTTGTGGATCTTGTTAAATGCAGGCTGGTATTCAGTAGTTCTGGGTGGGGCCTGGATTCTGTGCTTCTAACAAGCTCCTAGGTGACGGTAAGCTGAGGGCAAGGGTTTGGCACCTGCGTTTCTCCCTTTCCGGAAGAGCAGGATGTCTGCCGCACCCCCACCCGAGAGGAGCAAACATCCGCAACGTGACTACTAGGAACCAGCTTCCCTCACAGGCAAGGGACCTGTACCACTGCTCCCAACCATCCTGTCTGAGGCGCAGCAACGGAAAACACTGAAATGCTGAGGTTTGCAGCAAAGAGGAGGTTTATTCACAGGGCAGCCAAGCGAGGACGTGACGTGACAATAGGTCTCAAATCTGCCTCCCCAAAGGCAAGGGGCTTTGGGTATCTGTGGGATAAAGAATAAAGAAGCAGGGCAGTATGAGGCATGGGGAGCGTGAGGAAAGGTGATTGGAAAAAGGTGTGCTCATCATTGTTCTGAGCTGGCGTAACTAGGCTACAGGCCTCGGCACATTCTCAGGCTGGAGTTGGGGAAAACAGGAGCAGAATGGAAGATGACAGCGTGTGAAGGAGGTGTGGTGTCCATAGGCTCGGGGTCTGACGTGCTTCCTGCTGAAGCACCGATGCCCATCAAAGCCGTAAATGGGGTGCTGGGGAAAACACGAGCAGAATGGAAGATGACAGCGTGTGAAGGAGGTGTGGTGTCCATAGGTTCGGGGTCTGACGTGCTTCCTGCTGAAGCACCGACGCCCGCCAAAGCCGTAAATGGGGTGCTGGTGAAAACAGGAGCAGAATGGAAGATGACAGCGTATGAAGGAGGTGTGGTGTCCATAGGTTCAGGGTCTGACGTGCTTCCTGCTGAAGCACCGACGCCCGCCAAAGCCGTAAATGGGGTGCTGGGGAAAACAGGAGCAGAATGGAAGAGGACAGCATATGAAGGAGGTGTGGTGTCCATAGGTTCGGTGTCTGACGTGCTTCCTGCTGAAGCACCGATGCCCGCCAAAGCCGTAAATGGGGTGCTGGGGAAAACAGGAGCAGAATGGAAGAGGACAGCATGTGAAGGAGGTGTGGTGTCCATAGCTTCCATATTAGAGGTACTGCCTGCCTGATCTGAGAGCAGAGAGTGAAAGTGGGAGAGCCTCTTCCTAGATTCTAACTCCTCTGAATTTATAGCACTGGCTCTGCCTGGCTTTATGACATATCCATTGTACGTGTCACAGAGAAAGTGCGGGCGGGGCAGGGGGTGAGGCAGGGGTCACATGCAAGCCCAGCTGGTGGCTTAACCCCGGCCCAAAGGCAAAGGGCGGGGCCCCTTCTGGACTTTCTAATGGCTGGGACGTCTGGCTCTGGGTGGCAGGTGTTTGGCACCAGCTGGGCCACCATGCGGAGACTGTTTGGGACTGTGGAAACCTCCTCCAGAGTTCACCCTTCCTGGGGACTGGCTCTGCAGGCCCCTCAGCCCTGCGTATGTATCGGCCAGGCCTTCCACACCACGGGGCCCAGAGGCCAGAGCCTGCTCAGACCTGAGGGCAGGAGGCAGCCAGAGCTTACCAGGGTGTGGGCCACCTCGTCCGGAGACCTCCCCAGCTCCTCTGCGAGACCTGGAGACAGGATCGCCTTCTCCAGGGCTGCTCAGCTGCCAGCATCACCATGAGCCAGGTGGACAAGTTTTCTGAGCAGGAGATGCAGAGCCCTGATCCGACTGGATGCTGCAGCCCACGATGTCCCTTCCTGGCAGATAGGTTCTTTCTTCACTTCTTGTTTGAAATTTGGTAAAAGAACATTTAACCCTTGGCCTGTCCTTCAGGGTATATAGATGGTAGTGGCTTAGCCGGGATTCGATCCAAGCCTGTGTGATTCCAGAGCTTATGCTCTGGACTGTGGTGCCTCCTTATCGTATATGCTTCATGTGTTACTTGTTTTTTTTTTTCTTGTAGTCCTTATGGTACTTAGCCCTAAGTGCCATACCTGTAACGAACAGCTACACTGCCCTGTAGGAGGTCTTCTTTTGTTCAACGCCTGAATTGGTCATTCACCACACTGTGTTCTAATCTCAGAAGATACAGGTCAGGGACCACCAGTTGTCAGCATGGCACCATTCCATATTTCGAATTGAGGCTTGAAGCCCGTATTTTCCCTTTGTCTAGTTTGAAGGATCCAGATATGTAAAGATGATATTCTAGATAAATCATGGGCTATCCTGAAAGAAATTCACCAGTGAATTGTTCCATATGGATTAGAAGCCAGCTTCTCTGGCCTTCCTGGAGTATATCCAGTAAGGCGTCTCATTCATCTCTAGAAAGCAACTATATCATTTATTGCAACTTCAGCGTGGAGCGATGTGTTGGTATAAAGTACGATCAACACAATTTGGTCATTGTGAGTATGACAGCTGGGTCCACTCTTTACTACACATATGTAACTCTAGGGATTCTTATGCCCAAGGGAGGAGACGTACTCTTGGCTGTCTAGGACAAGGGAAGCATATGTTGTTATTCAGGAGTTGGAAGCTTCAGCATGACAGGTAGGAATTGAACAATCGTGGTCTATACATCACTTGACCTTGCTTAAAACTTGTTTCTTTGGCTTGCTTCATTGGAGTGTTCTCTCCCTCCTAGGCTGACATTGTCTGATATGTATCACACATGAGACATATAGAAGTTTCAGAACCCAAAATCATATAGATCAGTAAAAATGTATATATATATATATATATATATATATATATAAATCTATTGAAACTCACACTGGGCTTAATTCATATATTCCAAAATCAGTTTGACCCTCTGCTCATGAGATTCTTTTTATGGTATGTCCCAGCAAATCTGGGCTTCCATCCCCAATAAATTTTGGGGTTGAAGGACACAAAAGCTTTTGCTCAGACCTAAATTCTGTCTGAAAAGAAGCGAAATATTATAAGCCCTTTGTAACCTCTCCAAGAGCACAAATGATTTACAGCTGTGGCATTGAACCATAATTCCTCGATCTCATTTGAGAAGAGTTCAGTTAGAAACAGTGTCTTGATTTTTGTTTCTTCCCTGTTTTCTTGTCTTGCTTACCAACAATCCATTGTAGTTCATGAGTTAGTATGGCAGCAGGCTGAGTGTTCCCTGGAGCTCATTAAATGAAGTGTTTTTCCTAAAATGACGTTTGTCTCCTTGTTTTCAGCCCCTCTTCTTTCCTCTGCCCTTGACTATAACCAGAGCTCAGCAAAAGCTGAGTGACTTTGTGCAGACCTTACTTAGGCTCAGCCTTTTTTTCTTCATTATTTTATTCATGGCTCCTCCATTTCATTGTTTGCCTTCTCGAAATGTGTTGAAATCTTTCTGTGGTTGATGACTTCCAAAATATCTTGGCTTTTATTGGTTGATTAATTTTGGTATTTCTACAGTTTTATTTAGATATGGTTTCAGGAGGAACAGAAAGTAAATATATTTCCTAGTCTGCCATCTTGAGCTGAAAATCCCTGTGGATTTTAGCATCCAATGTTCCCATGGGAAAACACCCAACCATGGCCTTAATAGATGTAACACTCAAGATTTCAGCTTTTCTTGAGCAATCACTAAGGATTTCATATGTGGTCATTTCTAATGGGGAAATTATAACTATCTCATGAGGTTGATTTGAGGATTAAATTAGATAATGAACATGAAAATGCTTTGTAAGATTTAAAAATCTGTAAAACTGTTTTTTGTTATTATTTGATTTGTTGCTATTTCAACTTCACTTGACAGTTGTTTATGACCTTGCCTATGTGAGAAAATGCCCTCTGGGTTATTTTTTTGAAAGCCAGAATGTATTTTTCAACAGCTCAATGGAACTGGCATCATTTGTGAAGGTTAAGGGTGAAGGGGTAAATGTTTCTTGACACCTATCACTTTACAGTATTTTCAGGAACTAACTGACTCATGTATTCCTCTTCCAAATTTGGTTGAGGACCTCTTACCAGCCACATGCTTTACGTCAGGTGTTGGAAAGCATTTTCTGGATTTTAAAGATCTTAGGCTTTGTGGGCCATATAGAGTTTCTGTAGCTTCTCCTCCTCTTTCCTCTTCAACAAGCTTTCTAAACGTGAGAACCATTATTAGCTCACAGTCCCACAGATCCAGGCTGAGAGCCTGATTTGATTTGTGGCCATTATTTGCCAATTCCTGCTCTGCGTCTTCACTGAGGAGGGGGACCATGTTTGAGTAATCAGTTCTTTGAATCAACTGTTGGTCTTCTGGGCCTTGTCCTTGCTCTCCTACAGTCTCTAATCAGCGTGGCATCCAGAGAGATCTTGTTAAAACATAAGTCAGATCATGTCACTCAAATTTCTTCAATGGCTTCTTCACAGAAAATGCAAAGTCCTCAGAGTGCCTCCACAGACCTAGAAATCTGGGTGTCTGTTTCCTCTCTGACTGTTTCCTTCTCCTCTCCAATTTGCTCGCTCTGTTTTCCACACGCTGACATCCTTTCTGCTCCTTGGATACTCCAAGCCTACTCTTGCCTCATTGACTTTCTGCCGCAGGCCAGCCGCAGAAAGAGGATTTCACTGCCCAGGGTCAGAAGGGAAGGGGTAAGGAACTGAAGTAGCACCGACGAATGGGGTCAGAAGCCCATGGGTCAGAAGGCTGCAATGAGAAGCCTAGTCACCGCAACAAAGAATAGACCCCCGCTCGCCGAAACTAGAGAAAGCTCGCATGCAGCAATGAAGACCCAATGCAGCCAAAAATAAATAAATACAAAATAAAGTATAGAATCTTAAAAAAAATCTATAAAGAATATTACAAGAATAGAATCACAGGCCAGTTTCTCCTTTGAACATGCATGCAAAATGTGTAAAGAGAAGCACAAACTATATCCATGGTATGTAAAACAATCATATATCAGAATCAAAGTAGCTTTATTCTTCTGGCAATGCAAGGTTGCTTTAATGTCCAAACGTGAAACTGATCCCAGGAATGAATTAGAGTGGGAGAAAAGTCATTTAAAACAGAAATCTTGGGACTTCCCTGGTGGTCCAGTGTTTAGAACATGGCGTGTTCACTGCTGGGGCCCTGGGGTCCAATCCCAGGTCAGGGAACTAAGATCCTGCAAGACATGAGGCAGGGCCCCGAAAAAAAAAAAGGAAAGAAAGAAGTCTTAACCAGGAGAAGCACAAGATCGAATAAACATAACAGATAACACCTTATGAAAAGTAGGTGAAGATTATGGAATATTCTAAAATTTAAAACGAAAAGAAACTTTTAAAGATTCAAAAGGATGTGACAAATATTGTACATAGGCCAAAATAAAATGAAATAAAATATACAAATGATGGGAGCCCAAAATTCCAGATGCCCAAGTCCTGTCTCTGAAGATTCTCATTCAATGGG
This sequence comes from Orcinus orca, assembly GCF_937001465.1. Lineage (NCBI taxonomy): Eukaryota > Metazoa > Chordata > Mammalia > Artiodactyla > Delphinidae > Orcinus > Orcinus orca. Next base: position 91,597,949 of record NC_064570.1, read on the forward strand.
TTCAGGATTTCCTCCTTATTTAAAAACCTACAGGTGATTCTGGTACGATTCCCAGACACAATGTAAAGCTTCTCTTTTACAGGAAAGAATACCAGATTATTTTGTTATCTTATAGTTATACTAACAGGTTGTACTATTGACGGATAAGTCTGCTGTGAAAATGCACCCCCACTAGGGATAAAAAAGGAACTAGTAGTCTCTACTGCTACTTGGTGGCAGCACGCATGTATTGCAAGGGCAATTATTGTAGCAATCCAAATTAGTGGAACATTTTAGAATTGGAAGACGACATACAGATCATCTAGTCAAGCTTCCAACTATTATAGTTGTGAAAACTAAGGCCCATATAAATGAAATGATTTATCTCCAAAGAGCATTAGTGAAAGTATGAAATAAAAAATATCTCTGGTTCATTGCAGCTCTATTTACAATAGCCCGGAGATGGAAACAACCTAAGTGCCCGTCATCGGATGAATGGATAAAGAAGATGTGGCACATATATACAATGGAATATTACTCAGCCATAAAAAGAAACGAAATTGAGCTATTTGTAATGAGGTGGATAGACCTAGAGTCTGTCATACAGAGTGAAGTAAGTCAGAAAGAAAAAGACAAATACCGTATGCTAACACATATATATGGAATTTAAGAAAAAAATGTCATGAAGAACCTAGGGGTAAAGCAGGAATAAAGACGCAGACCTCTTAGAGAACGGACTTGAGGTTATGGGGAGGGGGAAGGGTGAGCTGTGACAGGGCGAGAGAGAGTCATGGGCATATACACACTAACAAACGCAGTAAGGTAGATAGCTAGTGGGAAGCAGCCGCATGGCACAGGGATATTGGCTCGGTGCTTTGTGACAGCCTGGAGGGGTGGGATGGGGAGGGTGGGAGGGAGGGAGACGCAACAGGGAAGACATATGGGAACATATGTTTATGTATGACTGATTCACTTTGTTATAAAGCAGAAACTAACACACCATTGTAAAGCAATTATACCCCAATAAAGATGTTAAAAAAAAATAAAAAAATAAATACAGAAAAAACCAAAAAAAAAAAATCTCTGAACTTTTAATTTAGTGCTGTTTTTATTAATCTCAAGTATTAGCTTAAACTTCAGTGTGACAGATTTGGGATTGAATTCCTGCTCACGTTTACTGATTGCGTGTCTTTTAGTAAGTTACTAAAACACTTTTTTTAAATAGACGTATTTAATTATTTATCTTTGGCTGCCTAGGCTCTTTGTTGCTGTGTACGGGCTTTCCCTAGTTGCGGTGGGCGGGGGCTACTCTTTGTTGCAGTACGCGGGCTTCTCATTGTGGTGGCTTCTCGTTGTTGCTGAGCACGGGGTCTAGGTGCGTGGGCTTCAGTAGTTGTGGTTCACGGGCTCTAGCACGCCGGCTCAGTAGTTGTGGCACATGGTCTTAGTTGCTCCGCGCCATGTGGGATCTTCCCGGACCCGGGCTCAAACGTGTGTCCCGTGCACTGGCAGGTGGATCCTTAACCAGTGCGCCAACAGGGAAGCCCTACTAATACACTTTTAACTTTGCTTTTCACCTATGTAAAATGGTGAGCCTTGACTGATATAGAATATGAGATAACTTAGCACTGTTCTTAACACATATATGTAGTTAAAACTTTTTGGCTCTCATCCCTCTTAAACAGCCTCTATCCTCTTAATAATGAATGTGTCTTTCAGCTAGCAGAGCACCCCAGAGCTGACCACATTCTGGCAAGAGATAGAGGATTCTTTTTCTTACTGGGGGTTCTTTATACCTGATAGTTGAAGTGCACTTAAACATGAACAACTCTTGTTTATACTGTAGTAATGGATTTGATGGACGAATTTTAGAAAGTAATATGCAGGAATTGAGCTGCCTTACCCTCAAGAAATATAATTCGATAGTGGTGGCTAGAACGATAAACAGTGTTTGGACAGGGAGTCCATATTGGATGTGAACTTCCTGTACTCCCATTCGTCTATTAAGAATAAAGAGAATCCTTTCAAAATGTGTTTTAAAGGGCAGTTATTTCTTTCTGCCTCATTTAAGTTACCTGCAAGAAAAAGACAATCTCCTGCATCCTTGTTTAATAGGCTTTTAATATAAAGCAGATAATTTTTTGCAACATTTCCCAAACTTTTCATTATCGAATTGGCTGAGGCTTCTCAACGATTATCATTTCACAACAATATCTCCATCTTCAGCTTCTTTCAATGAATTGGCCTAATAGATGTGCCATTAAAACAGAGCTTCACTCTCAACGTATTTTTAATTTTGTATTCAAACAGTATGAAGGATTCAGCCATAACAGTGAGTGGATTTCTGATACATGCTACATGATGGATGCAACTAAGTGAAAGAAGGCTACATATTGTATGGTTCCATTTATATGAAATGTCCAGCAGTGGCAAATCCATACACACAGAAAAGATTCTACATTCGTGGTTGCCAGGGGTTTGGAAGAGAGGGAACTAGGGAATGACAACTTAAAATGGGTGTAGGTTTCCTCTTGGTTGATGAAGATGTTTTGCAGCTCGGCAGTGGTGATAGTTGTACAACATTGTGACAGTAGTAAATTCCACTGAATGGTACAGTGAATTGGAAAATGATCCAAATGGTGAATTTTGTGTTATGTTCATTTTACTACAATAAAAAGGAGAAAGAATTCGGGAAAGACTTAGAGTTTGGGAAACTAAGGTGAACTGGTCAAGAAAAAGACAGCTCTATTGTTCAGTTTTCTCTCAGCTCTCCCAGTGCATTAATCCTCAGCAAAAAGTAGGCTGAACTTGTAGATGATAGTCACTCAACACACTCCAGGGAAAAGTAAATAAAGTAAAACCCAACTCTTCTTCTTTAGCACATGTATGAAAGGTTAACTTGCTGCTCAGCCACGTGGACCTTCATGAAGACGTTTCACTTTAGGTGTCCTCTACTTCAGTACTTTACTCACAGCTCATTCACACATGTAGGCAACAGCATTCCTTAATTCGATGGAATCTGCAGCACTGGTCGTGATCAGTCTCATGAAAAGAAAAGGAAAGGTGGCGCGGAAGCCAAGGGAAGAGATTTTCAAGACAGAGACGTTGTTTAAGATCTGACTCGGCTTGGCGGTCACAAAGATAAGGATTGGGAAGTAGTCCCCTGGACTTGTCAACGGAGAAATCATTGGGGGCTTCAAGGAGATCAGTTTCACGAGAGTAGTGGGGCAGAAACCAGATCGCAGTGTAGATGGGAGGGGAGAAATGGGGGGCAAGTCAAGAAATTGATGGCAAAGGGAAAGAAGGGAGGGGTGGATAGGAGGACAGGAGAATGGAATGGAGGAGAGCATTTCCTTGTGGCTCTTTAATATGGCTGGGAGGGGCCAAAAGAGAAGGAGAGCGTGAAGATGTAGGAAGAGGGGGTGGCATCCCGAGCCCAAGGAGGACTGGCCCCTGTCTTCAGCTCCCACCAGCTGGATGGTCCCTCCCTCTAGCTTTCCACGTAGGCTGTGGAAGTTGCCCTTTGCCTCCTTGGATCAGCTGCCCTTGATTCGTTCGTCCTTTTCTTATTTCTCAGCACATCTGGGTCATACGTTATGTGAAGACAAACAAATCACCACTGATGCTTAATTTTCTTGAAAAATCCCCCAGGGAGGTACCATTTTGGAGAACTACCTATTGTGCCTCAGCAAGCCAAAGTAGCCCATTTTTCCTCTCTCATTGGGAGAGATTGCTGTTTCTTGGAGAACCTGATGAAGAGGGTGACTCGCGCTTAGGAATAACATTGCTTGAAAAGTGCAAAAGGTGAGGTAGTTTGGCTCTGAGGGGCCTCTGAGGCCTGAGACTTCCTGAGAGATGGCAGACTCACAGCTCCCATTTCCCTCTGACCCTGGGCTATGAGCTCATCAAATGAGATGGTAAATAAAGTCACTGACATGGTTTAAAGGATAATTTTGTTCTCTCTTGTTCACTCAGAGCAAACTGAATGGAATTTGCATACAACATATGCATGAACCATCCATACGATGGGGCTTGACCATATCCTCATGGTTCCCCTTCCCTTTTCTACATCTGGCCCCTTTAGCTCTGCAGACTTAACCCCACACCATCAGTCCACCCAGTCGGTCCACTGGACGTCTCTTCCTCTTTCGCATCTGGTCGTTGTCGTCACCTTGTTCTCCACTACCGCCTCCTGCAGTAGCTGTTAGGTCCAGAGAGGTTGGTTCACTGTGAGCAAGTAACTGTCAACTCCATGGACAGGTGGAAGTGACTTGGCAGCCGGGATGCGCCCACCCTGAGTTCATTATACCCATGAGGGTCAAGGAGAATGGGGATGCAGCTGGTCTGCAGAGCCCCGGCAGTTCTGAGACACATGTTCCTGGATCCACACGCTGCTCCATACCCAGCCTTGCCTTTCTTTTTTCTCTCTCTTGACTCCATCCAGGTTTCTGCTCTCCTTGTCCCTTTGGGGAGGGAGGCCAGTACCAGTCCAGGTGTAGTCCCCCAAAGCTTCCTACTTCCAAGCGTTACGTAGGCTTGTATATCCACTTGCTTGGGTTGCCCTGGCATTCGTGCCAACAAGTTGAGTGGTTTAAGCCCTAGGCTCTCTTTTCTGGCAAGAATGTGCCTAAAAATCTCCACCTCTGGTTTGGTGGCCCCTAAAAATTCCCAGTCAGTTTTGGTGAGGGGACACTTGGTGACAGTGTTGTCTTTCGAAATGAGTAGTTCCGTTACCGATGATACTTTGCTCCCCATACATTATTTATAAGGTTTCCCTGTTTGTATGTGCAAACTATTTGTGTGTATATTTTGAGAAATACATTGTACAGGCCTCTTTTTTATTTCTTCCACACACCCTAGAGATGTCATAGAGGCGGTAAATGTGTCCAACTTTTTGAGAAATTGGAACAATCAAGACTTACCTGTATGGAATGCTGTTAACGATGTCAATTCCCGCGACAGTACCTTTCATCTGACACACTTAGGGACTGTTAACAGATTAAAAGTAGTAAAAGACGCGGATAGAGAGAATTTTCATTATCTTGTACACTGAAATCTTGGATTTTCGTTGGTTTGAATGGGCCTGAAAATGTATCTTTTTTAGGAGGGACATAGAAGCCCCTAGCGGTATTCTTAATAAAGCAAGGTGAGTTATAAGCAATCATCTGATGGAGGGTAAATGTACCACAGTCCAGTTTAAGAAAAATACAATATAAAAGTCTTACCATGGAAGAAAATCTTTATATGATCTTTTGTAAAAAAAAAAAAAAAGCTTCAAGAAACATAAAGACATGACACCATATTCAGTTTAAAGTCAGTAACTTGTAAGCAAGGCAAAGCAAAGACAGTCTGATTAAGGCCGTTGCATTGTTGTGGCATTTTTTAGGTCTCACCCATTTCTGTGGCCGTTTTAGAACCTAAGCTTCTAGGGCACAGGGAACTTCATCTTGACGTAGGGCTGAGCAAATGCACGGAGCATTTCTCAATAAGTAGGCATTAAATTCTTAGTCCAGAAGGGGCCTTGAGATGCCCTCTCTTTACTCCTTGGTAGAACTGTTTTAACCATCCCCCAAAAACAGATTTTTTTCTTTAAATCTCAAAATTCAGAGAGTCCACAATCAGAACTTCCTTCTCATGTTGCCATGTGGTCTGCTGTGGGCATCTGTCGAATGGTGTGAACTCTGCGTGGGGAGTCTGGCCTACCCTCGAGGCCCATGGTTTGGGCTGCGGTGGTGCCATGCTGTGCTCAGGGGCCTTCTTTTTTGGAAGTCTGGGCTCCAGTGAGCCTTGGTCATGCTCTTTTATGGAACCTTGGGTGCTAGAACACTCTGACCCTCAGTCTCGTTTGCAGGTTCTGGGGAGGATTAAATGAGCTCATGTGATATCCAGGTGACTGAGGCAGAGTCGGCTCGGGATGAATCTTTGCTTCGTTTTCATTAGCTGCGGAGAAGACGATGACAGCTTGGTGCCTCTCCAACTTTAATATGGGTATGCCTCTCTTGTGGATCTTGTTAAATGCAGGCTGGTATTCAGTAGTTCTGGGTGGGGCCTGGATTCTGTGCTTCTAACAAGCTCCTAGGTGACGGTGACGCTGAGGGCAAGGGTTTGGCACCTGCGTTTCTCCCTTTCCGGAAGAGCAGGATGTCTGCCGCACCCCCACCCGAGAGGAGCAAACATCCGCAACGTGACTACTAGGAACCAGCTTCCCTCACAGGCAAGTTACCTGTACCACTGCTCCCAACCATCCTGTCTGAGGCACAGCAAGCCAAAACACTGAAATGCTGAGGTTTGCAGCAAAGAGGAGGTTTATTCACAGGGCAGCCAAGCGAGGACGTGACGTGACAATAGGTCTCAAATCTGCCTCCCCAAAGGCAAGGGGCTTTGGGTATCTGTGGGATAAAGAATAAAGAAGCAGGGCAGTATGAGGCATGGGGAGCGTGAGGAAAGTTGATTGGAAAAAGGTGTGCTCATCATTGTTCTGAGCTGGCGTAACTAGGCTACAGGCCTCGGCACATTCTCAGGCTGGAGTTGGGGAAAACAGGAGCAGAATGGAAGATGACAGCGTGTGAAGGAGTTGTGGTGTCCATAGTTTCCATATTAGAGGTACTGCCTGCCTGATCTGAGAGCAGAGAGTGAAAGTGGGAGAGCCTCTTCCTAGATTCTAACTCCTCTGAATTTATAGCACTGGCTCTGCCTGGCTTTATGACATATCCATTGTACGTGTCACAGAGAAAGGGCGGGCGGGGCAGGGGCTGAGGCAGGGGTCACATGCAAGCCCAGCTGGTGGCTTAACCCCGGCCCAAAGGCAAAGGGCGGGGCCCCTTCTGGACTTTCTAGTGGCTGGGACGTCTGGCTGTGGGTGGCAGGTGTTTGGCACCAGCTGGGCCACCATGCGGAGACTGTTGGGGACTGTGGAAGCCTCCTCCAGAGCTCACCCTTCCTGGGGACTGGCTCTGCAGGCCCCTCAGCCCTGCGTATGTATCGACCAGGCCTTCCCCACCACGGGGCCCAGAGGCCAGAGCCTGCTCAGACCTGAGGGCAGGAGGCAGCCAGAGCTTACCAGGGTGTGGACCACCTCGTCCGGAGACCTCCCCAGCTCCTCTGCGAGACCTGGAGACAGGATCGCATTCTCCAGGGCTGCTCAGCTGCCAGCATCACCATGAGCCAGGTGGCCAAGGTTTCTGAGCAGGAGATGCAGAGCCCTGATCCGACTGGATGCTGCAGCCCACGATGTCCCTTCCTGGCAGATAGGTTCTTTCTTCACTTCTTGTTTGAAATTTGGTAAAAGAACATTTAACCCTTGGCCTGTCCTTCAGGGTATATAGATGGTAGTGGCTTAGCCGGGATTCGATCCAAGCCTGTGTGATTCCAGAGCTTGTGCTCTGGACTGTGGTGCCTCCTTATCGTATATGCTTCATGTGTTACTTGTTTTTTTTTTCTTGTAGTCCTTACGGTACTTAGCCCTAAGTGCCATACCTGTAACGAACAGCTACACTGCCCTGTAGGAGGTCTTCTTTTGTTCAACGCCTGAATTGGTCATCCACCACACTGTGTTCTAATCTCAGAAGATACAGGTCAGGGACCACCAGTTGTCAGCATGGCACCATTCCATATTTCGAATTGAGGCTTGAAGGCCGTACTTTCCCTTGGTCTAGTTTGAAGGATCCAGATATGTAAAGATGATATTCTAGATAAATCATGGGCTATCCTGAAAGAAATTCACCAGTGAATTGTTCCGTATGGATTAGAAGCCAGCTTCTCTGGCCTTCCTGGAGTATATCCAGTAAGGCGTCTCATTCATCTCTAGAAAGCAACTATATCATTTATTGCAACTTCAGCTTGCAGCGATGTGTTGGTATAAAGTACGATCAACACAATTTGGTCATTGTGAGTATGACAGCTGGGTCCACTCTTTACTACACATATGTAACTCTAGGGATTCTTATGCCCAAGGGAGGAGACGTACTCTTGGCTGTCTAGGACAAGGGAAGCATGTGTTGTTATTCAGGAGCTGGAAGCTTCAGCATGACAGGTAGGAATTGAACAATCGTGGTCTATACATCACTTGACCTTGCTTAAAACTTGTTTCTTTGGCTTGCTTCATTGAAGTGTTTTCTCCCTCCTGGGCTGACATTGTCTGTTATGTATCACGCATGAGACATATAGAAGTTTCAGAACCCAAAATCATATAGATCAGTAAAAATGTATATATATATATATATATATATATATATATATATATATATATATATATAAATCTATTGAAACTCACACTGGGCTTAATTCATATATTCCAAAATCAGTTTGACCCTCTGCTCATGAGATTCTTTTTATGGTATGTCCCAGCAAATCTGGGCTTCCATCCCCAATAAATTTTGGGGTTGAAGGACACAAAAGCTTTTGCTCAGACCTAAATTCTGTCTGAAAAAAAGGGAAATATTATAAGCCCTTTGTAACCTCTCCAAGAGCAGAAATGATTTACAGCTGTGGCATTGAACCATAATTCCTCGATCTCATTTGAGAAGAGTTCAGTTAGAAACAGTGTCTTGATTTTTGTTTCTTTTGTTTCTTCCCTGTTTTCTTGTCTTGCTTACCAACAATCCATTGTAATTCATCAATTAGTATGGCAGCAGGCTGAGTGTTCCCTGGAGCTCATTAAATGAAGTGTTTTTCCTAAAATGACGTTTGTCTCCTTGTTTTCAGCCCCTCTTCTTTCCTCTGCCCTTGACTATAACCAGAACTCAGCAAAAGCTGAGTGACTTTCTGCAGAACTTACTTAGGCTCAGCCTTTTTTTCTTCATTATTTTATTCATGGCTCCTCCGTTTCATTGTTTGCCTTCTCGAAATGTGTTGAAATCTTTCTGTGGTTGATGACTTCCAAAATATCTTGGCTTTTATTGGTTGATTAATTTTGGTATTTCTACAGTTTTATTTAGATATGGTTTCAGGAGGAACAGAAAGTAAATATATTTCCTAGTCTGCCATCTTGAGCTGAAAATCCCTGTGGATTTTAGCATCCAATGTTCCCATGGGAAAACACCCAACCATGGCATTAATTGATGTAACACTCAAGATTTCAGCTTTTCTTGAGCAATCACTAAGGATTTCATATGTGGTCATTTCTAATGGGGAAATTATAACTATCTCATGACGTTGATTTGAGGATTAAATTAGATAATGAACATGAAAATGCTTTGTAAGATTTAAAAATCTGTAAAACTGTTTTTTGTTATTATTTGATTTGTTGCTATTTCAACTTCACTTGACAGTTGTTTATGACCTTGCCTATGTGAGAAAATGCCCTCTGGGTTATTTTTTTGAAAGCCAGAATGTATTTTTCAACAGCTCAATGGAACTGGCATCATTTGTGAAGGTTAAGGGTGAAGGGGTAAATGTTTCTTGACACCTATCACTTTACAGTGTTTTCAGGAACTAACTGACTCATGTATTCCTCTTCCAAATTTGGTTGAGGACCTCCTACCAGCCACATGCTTTACGTCAGGTGTTGGAAAGCATTTTCTGGATTTTAAAGATCTTAGGCTTTGTGGACCATATAGAGTTTCTGTAGCTTCTCCTCCTCTTTCCTCTTCAACAAGCTTTCTAAACGTGAGAACCATTATTAGCTCACAGTCCCACAGATCCAGGCTGAGAGCCTGATTTGATTCGTGGCCATTATTTGCCAATTCCTGCTCTGCGTCTTCACTGAGGAGGGGGACCATGTTTGAGTAATCAGTTCTTTGAATCAACTGTTGGTCTTCTGGGGCTTGTCCTTGCTCTCCTACAGTCTCTAATCAGCGTGGCATCCAGAGAGATCTTGTTAAAACATAAGTCAGATCATGTCACTCAAATTTCTTCAATGGCTTCTTCACAGAAAATGCAAAGTCCTCAGAGTGCCTCCACAGACCTAGAAATCTGGGTGTCTGTTTCCTCTCTGACTGTTTCCTTCTCCTCTCCAATTTGCTCGCTCTGTTTTCCACACGCTGACATCCTTTCTGCTCCTTGGATACTCCAAGCCTACTCTTGCCTCATTGACTTTCTGCCGCAGGCCAGCCGCAGAAAGAGGATTTCACCGCCCAGGGTCAGAAGGGAAGGGGTAAGGAACTGAAGTAGCACCGACGAATGGGGTCAGAAGCCCATGGGTCAGAAGGCTGCAATGAGAAGCCTAGTCACCGCAACAAAGAATAGACCCCCGCTCGCCGAAACTAGAGAAAGCTCGCATGCAGCAATGAAGACCCAATGCAGCCAAAAATAAATAAATACAAAATAAAGTATAGAATCTTAAAAAAAATCTATAAAGAATATTACAAGAATAGAATCACAGGCCAGTTTCTCCTTTGAACATGCATGCAAAATGTGTAAAGAGAAGCACAAACTATATCCATGGTATGTAAAACAATCATATATCAGAATCAAAGTAGCTTTATTCTTCTGGCAATGCAAGGTTGCTTTAATGTCCAAACGTGAAACTGATCCCAGGAATGAATTAGAGTGGGAGAAAAGTCATTTAAAACAGAAATCTTGGGACTTCCCTGGTGGTCCAGTGTTTAGAACATGGCGCGTTCACTGCTGGGGCCCTGGGGTCCAATCCCAGTTCAGGGAACTAAGATCCTGCAAGACATGAGGCAGGGCCCCGAAAAAAGAAAAGGAAAGAAAGAAGTCTTAACCAGGAGAAGCACAAGATCGAATAAACATAACAGACAACACCTTATGAAAAGTAGGTGAAGATTATGGAATATTCTAAAATTTAAAACAAAAAGAAACTTTTAAAGATTCAAAAGGATGTGACAAATATTGTACATAGGCCAAAATAAAATGAAATAAAATATACAAATGATGGGAGCCCAAAATTCCAGATGCCCAAGTCCTGTCTCTGAAGATTCTCATTCAATGGGTTCAGGATTTCCTCCTTATTGAAAAACCTACAGGTGATTCTGGTACGATTCCCAGACACAATGTAAAGCTTCTCTTTTACAGGAAAGAATACCAGATTATTTTGTTATCTTATAGTTATACTAACAGGTTGTACTATTGACGGATAAGTCTGCTGTGAAAATGCACCCACACTAGGGATAAAAAAGGAACTAGTAGTCTCTACTGCTACTTGGTGGCAGCACGCATGTATTGCAAGGGCAATTATTGTAGCAATCCAAATTAGTGGAACATTTTAGAATTGGAAGACGACATACAGATCATCTAGTCAAGCTTCCAACTATTATAGTTGTGAAAACTAAGGCCCATATAAATGAAATGATTTATCTCCAAAGAGCATTAGTGAAAGTATGAAATAAAAAATATCTCTGAACTTTTAATTTAGTGCTGTTTTTATTAATCTCAAGTATTAGCTTAAACTTCAGTGTGACAGATTTGGGATTGAATTCCTGCTCACGTTTACTGATTGCATGTCTTTTAGTAAGTTACTAAAACACTTTTTTTTTAAATAGACGTATTTAATTATTTATCTTTGGCTGCCTAGGCTCTTCGTTGCTGTGCACGGGCTTTCCCTAGTTGCGGTGGGCGGGGGCTACTCTTTGTTGCAGTACGCGGGCTTCTCATTGTGGTGGCTTCTCGTTGTTGCTGAGCACGGGGTCTAGGTGCGTGGGCTTCAGTAGTTGTGGTTCACGGGCTCTTGCACGCAGGCTCAGTAGTTGTGGCACATGGTCTTAGTTGCTCCGCGCCATGTGGGATCTTCCCGGACCCGGGCTCAAACGTGTGTCCCGTGCACTGGCAGGTGGATCCTTAACCAGTGCGCCAACAGGGAAGCCCTACTAATACACTTTTAACTTTGCTTTTCACGTATGTAAAATGGTGAGCCTTGACTGATATAGAATATGAGATAACCTAGCACTGTTCTTAACACATATATGTAGTTAAAACTTTTTGGCTCTCATCCCTCTTAAACAGCCTCTATCCTCTTAATAATGAATGTGTCTTTCAGCTAGCAGAGCACCCCAGAGCTGACCACATTCTGGCAAGAGATAGAGGATTCTTTTTCTTACTGGGGGTTCTTTATACCTGATAGTTGAAGTGCACTTAAACATGAACAACTCTTGTTTATACTGTAGTAATGGATTTGATGGACGAATTTTAGAAAGTAATATGCAGGAATTGAGCTGCCTTACCCTCAAGAAATATAATTCGATAATGGTGGCTAGAACGATAAACAGTGTTTGGACAGGGAGTCCATATTGGATGTGAACTTCCTGTACTCCCATTCGTCTATTAAGAATAGAGAGAATCCTTTCAAAATGTGTTAAAGGGCAGTTATTTCTTTCTGCCTCATTTAAGTTACCTGCAAGAAAAAGACAATCTCTGCATCCTTGTTTAATAGGCTTTTAATATAAAGCAGATAATTTTTTGCAACATTTCCCAAACTTTTCATTATCGAATTGGCTGAGGCTTCTCAACGATTATCATTTCACAACAATATCTCCATCTTCAGCTTCTTTCAATGAATTGGCCTAATAGATGTGCCATTAAAACAGAGCTTCACTCTCAACGTATTTTTAATTTTGTATTCAAATGGTATGAAGGATTCAGCCATAACAGTGAGTGGATTTCTGATACATGCTACATGATGGATGCAACTAAGTGAAAGAAGGCTACATATTGTATGGTTCCATTTATATGAAATGTCCAGCAGTGGCAAATCCATACACACAGAAAAGATTCTACATTCGTGGTTGCCAGGGGTTTGGAAGAGAGGGAAATAGGGAATGACTCCTTAAAATGGGTGTAGTTTTCCTCTTGGTTGATTAAGATGTTTTGCAGCTCGGCAGTGGTGATAGTTGCACAACATTGTGACAGTAGTAAATTCCACTGAATGGTACAGTGAATTGGAAAATGATCCAAATGGTGAATTTTGTGTTATGTTCATTTTACTACAATAAAAAGGAGAAAGAATTCGGGAAAGACTTAGAGTTTGGGAAACTAAGGTGAACTGGTCAAGAAAAAGACAGCTCTATTGTTCAGTTTTCTCTCAGCTCTCCCAGTGCATTAATCCTCAGCAAAAAGTAGGCTGAACTTGTAGATGATAGTCATTCAACACAGTCCAGGGAAAAGTAAATAAAGTAAAACCCAACTCTTCTTCTTTAGCACATGTATGAAAGGTTAACTTGCTGCTCAGTCACGTGGACCTTCATGAAGACGTTTCACTTTAGGTGTCCTCTACTTCAGTACTTTACTCACAGCTCATTCACACATGTAGGCAACAGCATTCCTTAATTCGATGGAATCTGCAGCACTGGTTGTGATCAGTCTCATGAAAAGAAAAGGAAAGGCGGTGCGGAAGCCAAGGGAAGAGATTTTCAAGACAGAGACGTTGTTTAAGATCTAACTCGGCTTGGCGGTCACAAAGATAAGGACTGGGAAGTAGTCCCCTGGACTTGTCAACGGAGAAATCATTGGGGGCTTCAAGGAGATCAGTTTCACGAGAGTAGTGGGGCAGAAACCAGATCGCAGTGTAGATGGGAGGGGAGAAATGGGGGGCAAGTCAAGAAATTGATGGCAAAGGGAAAGAAGGGAGGGGTGGATAGGAGGACAGGAGAATGGAATGGAGGAGAGCATTTCCTTGTGGCTCTTTAATATGGCTGGGAGGGGCCAAAAGAGAAGGAGAGCGTGAAGATGTAGGAAGAGGGGGTGGCATCCCGAGCCCAAGGAGGACTGGCGCCTGTCTTCAGCTCCCACCAGCTGGATGGTCCCTCCCTCTAGCTTTCCACGTAGGCTGTGGAAGTTGCCCCTTGCCTCCTTGGATCAGCTGCCCTTGATTCGTTCGTCCTTTTCTTATTTCTCAGCACATCTGAGTCATACGTTATGTGAAGACAAACAAATCACCACTGATGCTTAATTTTCTTGAAAAATCCCCCAGGCAGGTACCATTTTGGAGAACTACCTATTGTGCCTCAGCAAGCCAAAGTAGCCCATTTTTCCTCTCTCATTGGGAGAGATTGCTGTTTCTTGGAGAACCTGATGAAGAGGGTGACTCGCGCTTAGGAATAACGTTGCTTGAAAAGTGCAAAAGGTGAGGTAGTTTGGCTCTGAGGGGCCTCTGAGGCCTGAGACTTCCTGAGAGATGGCAGACTCACAGCTCCCATTTCCCTCTGACCCTGGGCTATGAGCTCATCAAATGAGATGGTAAATAAAGTCACTGACATGGTTTAAAGGATAATTTTGTTCTCTCTTGTTCACTCAGAGCAAATTGAATGGAATTTGCATACAACATATGGATGAACCATCCATACGATGGGGCTTGACCATATCCTCATGGTTCCCCTTCCCTTTTCTACATCTGGCCCCTTTAGCTCTGCAGACTTAACCCCACACCATCAGTCCACCCAGTCGGTCCACTGGACGTCTCTTCCTCTTTTGCATCTGGTCGTTGTCGTCACCTTGTTCTCCACTACCGCCTCCTGCAGTAGCTGTTAGGTCCAGAGAGGTTGGTTCACTGTGAGCAAGTAACTGTCAACTCCATGGACAGGTGGAAGTGACTTGGCAGCCGGGATGCGCCCACCCTGAGTTCATTATACCCATGAGGGTCAAGGAGAATGGGGATGCAGCTGGTCTGCAGAGCCCCGGCAGTTCTGAGACACATGTTCCTGGATCCACACGTTGCTCCATACCCAGCCTTGCCTTTCTTTTTTCTCTCTCTTGACTCCATCCAGGTTTCTGCTCTCCTTGTCCCTTTGGGGAGGGAGGCCAGTACCAGTCCAGGTGTAGTCCCCCAAAGCTTCCTACTTCCAAGCGTTACGTAGGCTTGTATATCCACTTGCTTGGGTTGCCCTGGCATTCGTGCCAACAAGTTGAGTGGTTTAAGCCCTAGGCTCTCTTTTCTGGCAAGAATGTGCCTAAAAATCTCCACCTCTGGTTTGGTGGCCCCTAAAAATTCCCAGTCAGTTTTGGTGAGGGGACACTTGGTGACAGTGTTGTCTTTCGAAATGAGTAGTTCCGTTACCGACGATACTTTGCTCCCCATACATTATTTATAAGGTTTCCCTGTTTGTATGTGCAAACTATTTGTGTGTATATTTTGAGAAATACATTGTACAGGCCTCTTTTTTATTTCTTCCACACACCCTAGAGATGTCATAGAGGCGGTAAATGTGTCCAACTTTTTGAGAAATTGGAACAATCAAGACTTACCTGTATGGAATGCTGTTAACGATGTCAATTCCCGCGACAGTACCTTTCATCTGACACACTTAGGGACTGTTAACAGATTAAAAGTAGTAAAAGACGCGGATAGAGAGAATTTTCATTATCTTGTGCACTGAAATCTTGGATTTTCGTTGGTTTGAATGGGCCTGAAAATGTATTTTTTTAGTAGGGACATAGAAGCCTCTAGCGGTATTCTTAATAAAGCAAGGTGAGTTATAAGCAATCATCTGATGGAGGGTAAATGTACCACAGTCCAGTTTAAGAAAAATACAATATAAAAGTCTTACCATGGAAGAAAATCTTTATATGATCTTTTGTAAAAAAAAAAAAAAGCTTCAAGAAACATAAAGACATGACACCATATTCAGTTTAAAGTCAGTGACTTGTAAGCAAGGCAAAGCAAAGACAGTCTGATTAAGGCCGTTGCATTGTTGTGGCATTTTTTAGGTCTCACCCATTTCTGTGGCCCTTTTAGAACCTAAGCTTCTAGGGCACAGGGAACTTCATCTTGACGTAGGGCTGAGCAAATGCACGGAGCATTTCTCAATAAGTAGGCATTAAATTCTTAGTCCAGAAGGGGCCTTGAGATGCCCTCTCTTTACTCCTTGGTAGAACTGTTTTAACCATCCCCCGAAAACAGATTTTTTTCTTTAAATCTCAAAATTCAGAGAGTCCACAATCAGAACTTCCTTCTCATGTTGCCATGTGGTCTGCTGTGGGCATCTGTCGAATGGTGTGAACTCTGCGTGGGGAGTCTGGCCTACCCTCGAGGCCCATGGTTTGGGCTGCGGTGGTGCCATGCTGTGCTCAGGGGCCTTCTTTTTGGAAGTCTGGGCTCCAGTGAGCCTTGGTCATGCTCTTTTATGGAACCTTGGGTGCTAGACCACTCTCACCCTCAGTCTCATTTGCAGGTTCTGGGGAGGATTAAATGAGCTCATGTGATATCCAGGTGACTGAGGCAGAGTCGGCTCGGGATGAATCTTTGCTTCGTTTTCATTAGCTGCGGAGAAGACGATGACAGCTTGGTGCCTCTCCAACTTTAATATGGGTATGCCTCTCTTGGGGATCTTGTTAAATGCAGGCTGGTATTCAGTAGTTCTGGGTGGGGCCTGGATTCTGTGCTTCTAACAAGCTCCTAGGTGACGGTGACGCTGAGGGCAAGGGTTTGGCACCTGCGTTTCTCCCTTTCCGGAAGAGCAGGATGTCTGCCGCACCCCCACCCGAGAGGAGCAAACATCCGCAACGTGACTACTAGGAACCAGCTTCCCTCACAGGCAAGGGACCTGTACCACTGCTCCCAACCATTCTGTCTGAGGTGCAGCAAGCCAAAACACTGAAATGCTGAGGTGTGCAGGAAAGAGGAGGTTTATTCACAGGGCAGCCAAGCGAGGACGTGACGTGACAATAGGTCTCAAATCTGCCTCCCCAAAGGCAAGGGGCTTTGGGTATCTGTGGGATAAAGAATAAAGAAGCAGGGCAGTATGAGGAATGGGGAGCGTGAGGAAATGTGATTGGAAAAAGGTGTGCTCATCATTGTTCTGAGCTGGCGTAACTAGGCAACAGGCCTCGGCACATTCTCAGGCTGGAGTTGGGGAAAACAGGAGCAGAATGGAAGATGACAGCGTGTGAAGGTGTGGTGTCCATAGGTTCGGGGTCTGACATGCTTCCTGCTGAAGCACCGATGCCCACCAAATCCGTAAATGGGATGTTGGGGAAAACAGGAGCAGAATTTAAGAGGACAGCATGTGAATGAGGTGTGGTGTCCATAGCTTCCATATTAGAGGTACTGCCTGCCTGATCTGAGAGCAGAGAGTGAAAGTGGGAGAGCCTCTTCCTAGATTCTAACTCCTCTGAATTTATAGCACTGGCTCTGCCTGGCTTTATGACATATCCATTGTACGTGTCACAGAGAAAGAGCCCGCGGGGCAGGGGGTGAGGCAGGGGTCACATGCAAGCCCAGCTGGTGGCTTAACCCCGGCCCAAAGGCAAAGGGCGGGGCCCTTTCTGGACTTTCTAGTGGCTGGGACGTCTGGCTGTGGGTGGCAGGTGTTTGGCACCAGCTGGGCCACCATGCGCAGACTGTTGGGGACTGTGGAAGCCTCCTCCAGAGCTCACCCTTCCTGGGGACTGGCTCTGCAGGCACCTCAGCCCTGCGTATGTATCGACCAGGCCTTCCCCACCACGGGGCCAAGAGGCCAGAGCCTGCTCAGACCTGAGGGCAGGAGGCAGCCAGAGCTTACCAGGGTGTGGGCCACCTCGTCCGGAGACCTCCCCAGCTCCTCTGCGAGACCTGGAGACAGGATCACCTTCTCCAGGGCTGCTCAGCTGCCAGCCTCACCATGAGCCAGGTGGCCAAGGTTTCTGAGCAGGAGATGCAGAGCCCTGATCCGACTGGATGCTGCAGCCCACGATGTCCCTTCCTGGCAGATAGGTTCTTTCTTCACTTCTTGTTTGAAATTTGGTAAAAGAACATTTAACCCTTGGCCTGTCCTTCAGGGTATATGGATGGTAGTGGCTTAGCCGGGATTCGATCCAAGCCTGTGTGATTCCAGAGCTTGTGCTCTGGACTGTGGTGCCTCCTTATCGTATATGCTTCATGTGTTACTTGTTTTTTTTTTTCTTGTAGTCCTTACGGTACTTAGCCCTAAGTGCCATACCTGTAACGAACAGCTACACTGCCCTGTAGGAGGTCTTCTTTTGTTCAACGCCTGAATTGGTCATCCACCACACTGTGTTCTAATCTCAGAAGATACAGGTCAGGGACCACCAGTTGTCAGCATGGCACCATTCCATATTTCGAATTGAGGCTTGAAGCCCGTACTTTCCCTTTGTCTAGTTTGAAGGATCCAGATATGTAAAGATGATATTCTAGATAAATCATGGGCTATCCTGAAAGAAATTCACCAGTGAATTGTTCCGTATGGATTAGAAGCCAGCTTCTCTGGCCTTCCTGGAGTATATCCAGTAAGGCGTCTCATTCATGTCTAGAAAGCAACTATATCATTTATTGCAACTTCAGCGTGGAGCGATGTGTTGGTATAAAGTACGATCAACACAATTTGGTCATTGTGAGTATGACAGCTGGGTCCACTCTTTACTACACATATGTAACTCTAGGGATTCTTATGCCCAAGGGAGGAGACGTACTCTTGGCTGTCTAGGACAAGGGAAGCATGTGTTGTTATTCAGGAGCTGGAAGCTTCAGCATGACAGGTAGGAATTGAACAATCGTGGTCTATACATCTCTTGACCTTGCTTAAAACTTGTTTCTTTGGCTTGCTTCATTGGAGTGTTTTCTCCCTCCTGGGCTGACATTGTCTGTTATGTATCACGCATGAGACATATAGAAGTTTCAGAACCCAAAATCATATAGATCAGTAAAAATGTATATATATATATATATATATATATAAATCTATTGAAACTCACACTGGGCTTAATTCATATATTCCAAAATCAGTTTGACCCTCTGCTCATGAGATTCTTTTTATGGTATGTCCCAGCAAATCTGGGCTTCCATCCCCAATAAATTTTGGGGTTGAAGGACACAAAAGCTTTTGCTCAGACCTAAATTCTGTCTGAAAAAAAGGGAAATATCATAAGCCCTTTGTAACCTCTCCAAGAGCAGAAATGATTTACAGCTGTGGCATTGAACCATAATTCCTCGATCTCATTTGAGAAGAGTTCAGTTAGAAACAGTGTCTTGATTTTTGTTTCTTTTGTTTCTTCCCTGTTTTCTTGTCTTGCTTACCAACAATCCATTGTAATTCATCAGTTAGTATGGCAGCAGGCTGAGTGTTCCCTGGAGCTCATTAAATGAAGTGTTTTTCCTAAAATGACGTTTGTCTCCTTGTTTTCAGCCCCTCTTCTTTCCTCTGCCCTTGACTATAACCAGAGCTCAGCAAAAGCTGAGTGACTTTGTGCAGACCTTACTTAGGCTCAGCCTTTTTTTCTTCATTATTTTATTCATGGCTCCTCCGTTTCATTGTTTGCCTTCTCGAAATGTGTTGAAATCTTTCTGTGGTTGATGACTTCCAAAATATCTTGGCTTTCATTGGTTGATTAATTTTGGTATTTCTACAGTTTTATTTAGATATGGTTTCAGGAGGAACAGAAAGTAAATATATTTCCTAGTCTGCCATCTTGAGCTGAAAATCCCTGTGGATTTTAGCATCCAATGTTCCCATGGGAAAACACCCAACCATGGCCTTAATAGATGTAACCCTCAAGATTTCAGCTTTTCTTGAGCAATCACTAAGGATTTCATATGTGGTCATTTCTAATGGGGAAATTATAACTATCTCATGACATTGATTTGAAGGTTAAATTAGATAATGAACATGAAAATGCTTTGTAAGATTTAAAAATCTGTAAAACTGTTTTTTGTTATTATTTGATTTGTTGCTATTTCAACTTCACTTGACAGTTGTTTATGACCTTGCCTATGTGAGAAAATGCCCTCTGGGTTATTTTTTTGAAAGCCAGAATGTATTTTTCAACAGCTCAATGGAACTGGCATCATTTGTGAAGGTTAAGGGTGAAGGGGTAAATGTTTCTTGACACCTATCACTTTACAGTGTTTTCAGGAACTAACTGACTCATGTATTCCTCTTCCAAATTTGGTTGAGGACCTCCTACCAGCCACATGCTTTACGTCAGGTGTTGGAAAGCATTTTCTGGATTTTAAAGATCTTAGGCTTTGTGGGCCATATAGAGTTTCTGTAGCTTCTCCTCCTCTTTCCTCTTCAACAAGCTTTCTAAACGTGAGAACCATTATTAGCTCACAGTCCCACAGATCCAGGCTGAGAGCCTGATTTGATTCGTGGCCATTATTTGCCAATTCCTGCTCTGCGTCTTCACTGAGGAGGGGGACCATGTTTGAGTAATCAGTTCTTTGAATCAACTGTTGGTCTTCTGGGCCTTGTCCTTGCTCTCCTACAGTCTCTAATCAGCGTGGCATCCAGAGAGATCTTGTTAAAACATAAGTCAGATCATGTCACTCAAATTTCTTCAATGGCTTCTTCACAGAAAATGCAAAGTCCTCAGAGTGCCTCCACAGACCTAGAAATCTGGGTGTCTGTTTCCTCTCTGACTGTTTCCTTCTCCTCTCCAATTTGCTCGCTCTGTTTTCCACACGCTGACATCCTTTCTGCTCCTTGGATACTCCAAGCCTACTCTTGCCTCATTGACTTTCTGCCGCAGGCCAGCCGCAGAAAGAGGATTTCACCGCCCAGGGTCAGAAGGGAAGGGGTAAGGAACTGAAGTAGCACCGACGAATGGGGTCAGAAGCCCATGGGTCAGA
Organism: Orcinus orca; assembly: GCF_937001465.1. Lineage (NCBI taxonomy): Eukaryota > Metazoa > Chordata > Mammalia > Artiodactyla > Delphinidae > Orcinus > Orcinus orca. The sequence continues at coordinate 91,618,380 of NC_064570.1, forward strand.
AGGCTGCAATGAGAAGCCTAGTCACCGCAACAAAGAATAGACCCCCGCTCGCCGAAACTAGAGAAAGCTCGCATGCAGCAATGAAGACCCAATGCAGCCAAAAATAAATAAATACAAAACAAAGTATAGAATCTTAAAAAAAATCTATAAAGAATATTACAAGAATAGAATCACAGGCCAGTTTCTCCTTTGAACATGCATGCAAAATGTGTAAAGAGAAGCACAAACTATATCCATGGTATGTAAAACAATCATATATCAGAATCAAAGTAGCTTTATTCTTCTGGCAATACAAGGTTACTTTAATGTCCAAACGTGAAACTGATCCCAGGAATGAATTAGAGTGGGAGAAAAGTCATTTAAAACAGAAATCTTGGGACTTCCCTGGTGGTCCAGTGTTTAGAACATGGCGCGTTCACTGCTGGGGCCCTGGGGTCCAATCCCAGGTCAGGGAACTAAGATCCTGCAAGACATGAGGCAGGGCCCCGAAAAAAAAAAGGAAAGAAAGAAGTCTTAACCAGGAGAAGCACAAGATCGAATAAACATAACAGATAACACCTTATGAAAAGTAGGTGAAGATTATGGAATATTCTAAAATTTAAAACAAAAAGAAACTTTTAAAGATTCAAAAGAATGTGACAAATATTGTACATAGGCCAAAATAAAATGAAATAAAATATACAAATGATGGGAGCCCAAAATTCCAGATGCCCAAGTCCTGTCTCTGAAAATTCTCATTCAATGGGTTCAGGATTTCCTCCTTATTTAAAAACCTACAGGTGATTCTGGTACGATTCCCAGACACAATGTAAAGCTTCTCTTTTACAGGAAAGAATACCAGATTATTTTGTTATCTTATAGTTATACTAACAGGTTGTACTATTGACGGATAATTCTGCTGTGAAAATGCACCCCCACTAGGGATAAAAAAGGAACTAGTAGTCTCTACTGCTACTTGGTGGCAGCACGCATGTATTGCAAGGGCAATTATTGTAGCAATCCAAATTAGTGGAACATTTTAGAATTGGAAGACGACATACAGATCATCTAGTCAAGCTTCCAACTATTATAGTTGTGAAAACTAAGGCCCATATAAATGAAATGATTTATCTCCAAAGAGCGTTAGTGAAAGTATGAAATAAAAAATATCTCTGAACTTTTAATTTAGTGCTGTTTTTATTAATCTCAAGTATTAGCTTAAACTTCAGTGTGACAGATCTGGGATTGAATTCCTGCTCACGTTTACTGATTGCGTGTCTTTTAGTAAGTTACTAAAACACTTTTTTTTTAAATAGACGTATTTAATTATTTATCTTTGGCTGCCTAGGCTCTTCGTTGCTGTGCACGGGCTTTCCCTAGTTGCGGTGGGCGGGGGCTACTCTTTGTTACAGTACGCGGGCTTCTCATTGTGGTGGCTTCTCGTTGTTGCTGAGCACAGGGTCTAGGTGCGTGGGCTTCAGTAGTTGTGGTTCACGGGCTCTAGCACGCAGGCTCAGTAGTTGTGGCACATGGTCTTAGTTGCTCCGCGGCATGTGGGATCTTCCCGGACCCGGGCTCAAACGTGTGTCCCGTGCACTGGCAGGTGGATCCTTAACCAGTGCGCCAACAGGGAAGCCCTACTAATACACTTTTAACTTTGCTTTTCACGTATGTAAAATGGTGAGCCTTGACTGATATAGAATATGAGATAACCTAGCACTGTTCTTAACACATATATGTAGTTAAAACTTTTTGGCTCTCAGCCCTCTTAAACAGCCTCTATCCTCTTAATAATGAATGTGTCTTTCAGCTAGCAGAGCACCCCAGAGCTGACCACATTCTGGCAAGAGATATAGGATTCTTTTTCTTACTGGGGGTTCTTTATACCTGATAGTTGAAGTGCACTTAAACATGAACAACTCTTGTTTATACTGTAGTAATGGATTTGATGGACGAATTTTAGAAAGTAATATGCAGGAATTGAGCTGCCTTACCCTCAAGAAATATAATTCGATAGTGGTGGCTAGAACGATAAACAGTGTTTGGACAGGGAGTCCATATTGGATGTGAACTTCCTGTACTCCCATTCGTCTATTAAGAATAAAGAGAATCCTTTCAAAATGTGTTTTAAAGGGCAGTTATTTCTTTCTGCCTCATTTAAGTTACCTGCAAGAAAAAGACAATCTCCTGCATCCTTGTTTAATAGGCTTTTAATATAAAGCAGATAATTTTTTGCAACATTTCCCAAACTTTTCATTATCGAATTGGGTGAGGCTTCTCAATGATTATCATTTCACAACAATATCTCCATCTTCAGCTTCTTTCAATGAATTGGCCTAATAGATGTGCCATTAAAACAGAGCTTCACTCTCAACGTATTTTTAATTTTGTATTCAAACAGTATGAAGGATTCAGCCATAACAGTGAGTGGATTTCTGATACATGCTACATGATGGATGCAACTAAGTGAAAGAAGGCTACATATTGTATGGTTCCATTTATATGAAATGTCCAGCAGTGGCAAATCCATACACACAGAAAAGATTCTACATTCGTGGTTGCCAGGGGTTTGGAAGAGAGGGAACTTGGGAATGACTCCTTAAAATGGGTGTAGGTTTCCTCTTGGTTGATGAAGATGTTTTGCAGCTCGGCAGTGGTGATAGTTGCACAACATTGTGACAGTAGTAAATTCCACTGAATGGTACAGTGAATTGGAAAATGATCCAAATGGTGAATTTTGTGTTATGTTCATTTTACTACAATAAAAAGGAGAAAGAATTCGGGAAAGACTTAGAGTTTGGGAAACTAAGGTGAACTGGTCAAGAAAAAGACAGCTCTATTGTTCAGTTTTCTCTCAGCTCTCCCAGTGCATTAATCCTCAGCAAAAAGTAGGCTGAACTTGTAGATGATAGTCATTCAACACAGTCCAGGGAAAAGTAAATAAAGTAAAACCCAACTCTTCTTCTTTAGCACATGTATGAAAGGTTAATTTGCTGCTCAGCCACGTGGACCTTCATGAAGACGTTTCACTTTAGGTGTCCTCTACTTCAGTACTTTACTCACAGCTCATTCACACATGTAGGCAACAGCATTCCTTAATTCGATGGAATCTGCAGCACTGGTTGTGATCAGTCTCATGAAAAGAAAAGGAAAGGTGGCGCGGAAGCCAAGGGAAGAGATTTTCAAGACAGAGACGTTGTTTAAGATCTAACTCGGCTTGGCGGTCACAAAGATAAGGATTGAGAAGTAGTCCCCTGGACTTGTCAATGGAGAAATCATTGGGGGCTTCAAGGAGATCAGTTTCACGAGAGTAGTGGGGCAGAAACCAGATCGCAGTGTAGATGGAAGGGGAGAAATGGGGGGCAAGTCAAGAAATTGATGGCCAAGGGAAAGAAGGGAGGGGTGGATAGGAGGACAGGAGAATGGAATGGAGGAGAGCATTTCCTTGTGGCTCTTTAATATGGCTGGGAGGGGCCAAAAGAGAAGGAGAGCGTGAAGATGTAGGAAGAGGGGGTGGCATCCCGAGCCCAAGGAGGACTGGCGCCTGTCTTCAGCTCCCACCAGCTGGATGGTCCCTCCCTCTAGCTTTCCACGTAGGCTGTGGAAGTTGCCCTTTGCCTCCTTGGATCAGCTGCCCTTGATTCGTTCGTCCTTTTCTTATTTCTCAGCACATCTGGGTCCTATGTTATGTGAAGACAAACAAATCACCACTGATGCTTAATTTTCTTGAAAAATCCCCCAGGCAGGTACCATTTTGGAGAACTACCTATTGTGCCTCAGCAAGCCAAAGTAGCCCATTTTTCCTCTCTTATTGGGAGAGATTGCTGTTTCTTGGAGAACCTGATGAAGAGGATGACTCGCGCTTAGGAATAACGTTGCTTGAAAAGTGCAAAAGGTGAGGTAGTTTGGCTCTGAGGGGCCTCTGAGGCCTGAGACTTCCTGAGAGATGGCAGACTCACAGCTCCCATTTCCCTCTGACCCTGGGCTATGAGCTCATCAAATGAGATGGTAAATAAAGTCACTGACATGGTTTAAAGGATAATTTTGTTCTCTCTTGTTCACTCAGAGCAAACTGAATGGAATTTGCATACAACATATGGATGAACCATCCATACGATGGGGCTTGACCATATCCTCATGGTTCCCCTTCCCTTTTCTACATCTGGCCCCTTTAGCTCTGCAGACTTAACCCCACACCATCAGTCCACCCAGTCGGTCCACTGGACGTCTCTTCCTCTTTCGCATCTGGTCGTTGTCGTCACCTTGTTCTCCACTACCGCCTCCTGCAGTAGCTGTTAGGTCCAGAGAGGTTGGTTCACTGTGAGCAAGTAACTGTCAACTCCATGGACAGGTGGAAGTGACTTGGCAGCCAGGATGCGCCCACCCTGAGTTCATTATACCCATGAGGGTCAAGGAGAATGGGGATGCAGCTGGTCTGCAGAGCCCCGGCAGTTCTGAGACACATGTTCCTGGATCCACACGTTGCTCCATACCCAGCCTTGCCTTTCTTTTTTCTCTCTCTTGACTCCATCCAGGTTTCTGCTCTCCTTGTCCCTTTGGGGAGGGAGGCCAGTACCAGTCCAGGTGTAGTCCCCCAAAGCTTCCTTCTTCCAAGCGTTACGTAGGCTTGTATATCCACTTGCTTGGGTTGCCCTGGCATTCGTGCCAACAAGTTGAGTGGTTTAAGCCCTAGGCTCTCTTTTCTGGCAAGAATGTGCCTAAAAATCTCCACCTCTGGTTTGGTGGCCCCTAAAAATTCCCAGTCAGTTTTGGTGAGGGGACACTTGGTGACAGTGTTGTCTTTCGAAATGAGTAGTTCCGTTACCGACGATACTTTGCTCCCCATGCATTATTTATAAGGTTTCCCTGTTTGTATGTGCAAACTATTTGTGTGTATATTTTGAGAAATACATTGTATAGGCCTCTTTTTTATTTCTTCCACACACCCTAGAGATGTCATAGAGGCGGTAAATGTGTCCAACTTTTTGAGAAATTGGAACAATCAAGACTTACCTGTATGGAATGCTGTTAACGATGTCAATTCCCGCGACAGTACCTTTCATCTGACACACTTAGGGACTGTTAACAGATTAAAAGTAGTAAAAGACGCGGATAGAGAGAATTTTCATTATCTTGTGCACTGAAATCTTGGATTTTCGTTGGTTTGAATGGGCCTGAAAATGTATTTTTTTTAGTAGGGACATAGAAGCCTCTAGCGGTATTCTTAATAAAGCAAGGTGAGTTATAAGCAATCATCTGATGGAGGGTAAATGTACCACAGTCCAGTTTAAGAAAAATACAATATAAAAGTCTTACCATGGAAGAAAATCTTTATATGATCTTTTGTAAAAAAAAAAAAAAGCTTTAAGAAACATAATGACATGACACCATATTCAGTTTAAAGTCAGTGACTTGTAAGCAAGGCAAAGCAAAGACAGTCTGATTAAGGCCGTTGCATTGTTGTGGCATTTTTTAGGTCTCACCCATTTCTGTGGCCTTTTTAGAACCTAAGCTTCTAGGGCACAGGGAACTTCATCTTGACGTAGGGCTGAGCAAATGCACGGAGCATTTCTCAATAAGTAGGCATTAAATTCTTAGTCCAGAAGGGGCCTTGAGATGCCCTCTCTTTACTCCTTGGTAGAACTGTTTTAACCATCCCCCAAAAACAGATTTTTTTCTTTAAATCTCAAAATTCAGAGATTCCACAATCAGAACTTCCTTCTCATATTGCCATGTGGTCTGCTGTGGGCATCTGTCGAATGGTGTGAACTCTGCGTGGGGAGTCTGGCCTACCCCCGAGGCCCATGGTTTGGGCTGCGGTGGTGCCATGCTGTGCTCAGGGGCCTTCTTTTTTGGAAGTCTGGGCTCCAGTGAGCCTTGGTCATGCTCTTTTATGGAACCTTGGGTGCTAGACCACTCTGACCCTCAGTCTCATTTGCAGGTTCTGGGGAGGATTAAATGAGCTCATGTGATATCCAGGTGACTGAGGCAGAGTCGGCTCGGGATGAATCTTTGCTTCGTTTTCATTAGCTGCGGAGAAGACGATGACAGCTTGGTGCCTCACCAACTTTAATATGGGTATGCCTCTCTTGGGGATCTTGTTAAATGCAGGCTGGTATTCAGTAGTTCTGGGTGGGGCCTGGATTCTGTGCTTCTAACAAGCTCCTAGGTGACGGTGACGCTGAGGGCAGGGGTTTGGCACCTGCGTTTCTCCCTTTCCGGAAGAGCAGGATGTCTGCCGCACCCCCACCCGAGAGGAGCAAACATCCGCAACGTGACTACTAGGAACCAGCTTCCCTCACAGGCAAGGGACCTGTACCACTGCTCCCAACCATTCTGTCTGAGGCGCAGCAAGCCAAAACACTGAAATGCTGAGGTTTGCAGCAAAGAGGAGGTTTATTCACAGGGCAGCCAAGCGAGGACGTGACGTGACAATAGGTCTCAAATCTGCCTCCCCAAAGGCAAGGGGCTTTGGGTATCTGTGGGATAAAGAATAAAGAAGCAGGGCAGTATGAGGCATGGGGAGCGTGAGGAAAGGTGATTGGAAAAAGGTGCGCTCATCATTGTTCTGAGCTGGCGTAACTAGGCTACAGGCCTCGGTACATTCTCAGGCTGGAGTTGGGGAAAACAGGAGCAGAATGGAAGATGACAGCGTGTGAAGGAGGTGTGGTGTCCATAGGTTCGGGGTCTGACGTGCTTCCAGCTGAAGCACCGATGCCCATCAAAGCCATAAATGGAGTGCTGGGGAAAACAGGAACAGAATGGAAGATGACAGCGTGTGAGGGAGGTGTGGTGTCCATAGGTTCGGGGTCTGACGTGCTTCCTGCTGAAGCACCGATGCCCACCAAAGCCGTAAATGGGGTGCTGGGGAAAACAGGAGCAGAATGGAAGATGACAGCGTGTGAAGGAGGTGTGGTGTCCATAGGTTCGGCGTCTGACGTGCTTCCTGCTGAAGCACCGATGCCCGCCAAAGCCGTAAATGGGGTGCTGGGGAAAACAGGAGCAGAATGGAAGACGACAGCATGTGAAGGAGGTGTGGTGTCCATAGCTTCCATATTAGAGGTACTGCCTGCCTGATCTGAGAGCAGAGAGTGAAAGTGGGAGAGCCTCTTCCTAGATTCTAACTCCTCTGAATTTATAGCACTGGCTCTGCCTGGCTTTATGACATATCCATTGTACGTGTCACAGAGAAAGTGCGGGCGGGGCCGGGGGTGAGGCAGGGGTCACATGCAAGCCCAGCTGGTGGCTTAACCCCGGCCCAAAGGCAAAGGGCGGGGCCCCTTCTGGACTTTCTAGTGGCTGGGACGTCTGGCTGTGGGTGGCAGGTGTTTGGCACCAGCTGGACCACCATGCGGAGACTGTTGGGGACTGTGGAAGCCTCTTCCAGAGCTCACCCTTCCTGGGGACTGGCTCTGCAGGCCCCTCAGCCCTGCGTATGTATCGGCCAGGCCTTCCCCACCACGGGGCCCAGAGGCCAGAGCCTGCTCAGACCTGAGGGCAGGAGGCAGCCAGAGCTTACCAGGGTGTGGGCTACCTCGTCCGGAGACCTCCCCAGCTCCTCTGCGAGACCTGGAGACAGGATCGCCTTCTCCAGGGCTGCTCAGCTGCCAGCATCACCATGAGCCAGGTGGCCAAGGTTTCTGAGCAGGAGATGCAGAGCCCTGATCCGACTGGATGCTGCAGCCCATGATGTCCCTTCCTGGCAGATAGGTTCTTTCTTCACTTCTTGTTTGAAATTTGGTAAAAGAACATTTAACCCTTGGCCTGTCCTTCAGGGTATATGGATGGTAGTGGCTTAGCCGGGATTCGATCCAAGCCTGTGTGATTCCAGAGCTTGTGCTCTGGACTGTGGTGCCTCCTTATCGTATATGCTTCATGTGTTACTTGTTTTTATTTTTCTTGTAGTCCTTATGGTACTTAGCCCTAAGTGCCATACCTGTAACAAACAGCTACACTGCCCTGTAGGAGGTCTTCTTTTGTTCAACGCCTGAATTGGTCATCCACCACACTGTGTTCTAATCTCAGAAGATACAGGTCAGGGACCACCAGTTGTCAGCATGGCACCATTCCATATTTCGAATTGAGGCTTGAAGCCCGTACTTTCCCTTTGTCTAGTTTGAAGGATCCAGATATGTAAAGATGATATTCTAGATAAATCATGGGCTATCCTGAAAGAAATTCACCAGTGAATTGTTCCGTATGGATTAGAAGCCAGCTTCTCTGGCCTTCCTGGAGTATATCCAGTACGGCGTCTCATTCATGTCTAGAAAGCAACTATATCATTTATTGCAACTTCAGTGTGGAGCGATGTGTTGGTATAAAGTGCGATCAACACAATTTGGTCATTGTGAGTATGACAGCTGGGTCCACTCTTTACTACACATATGTAACTCTAGGGATTCTTATGCCCAAGGGAGGAGACGTACTCTTGGCTGTCTAGGACAAGGGAAGCATGTGTTGTTATTCAGGAGCTGGAAGCTTCAGCATGACAGGTAGGAATTGAACAATCGTGGTCTATACATCACTTGACCTTGCTTAAAACTTGTTTCTTTGGCTTGCTTCATTGGAGTGTTTTCTCCCTCCTGGGCTGACATTCTCTGTTATGTATGACGCATGAGACATATAGAAGTTTCAGAACCCAAAATCATATAGATCAGTAAAAATGTATATATATATATATATATATATATATATATATATATATATAAATCTATTGAAACTCACACTGGGCTTAATTCATATATTCCAAAATCAGTTTGACCCTCTGCTCATGAGATTCTTTTTATGGTATGTCCCAGCAAATCTGGGCTTCCATCCCCAATAAATTTTGGGGTTGAAGGACACAAAAGCTTTTGCTCAGACCTAAATTCTGTCTGAAAAAAAGGGAAATATTATAAGCCCTTTGTAACCTCTCCAAGAGCAGAAATGATTTACAGCTGTGGCATTGAACCATAATTCCTCGATCTCATTTGAGAAGAGTTCAGTTACAAACAGTGTCTTGATTTTTGTTTCTTTTGTTTCTTCCCTGTTTTCTTGTCTTGCTTACCAACAATCCATTGTAATTCATGAGTTAGTATGGCAGCAGGTTGAGTGTTCCCTAGAGCTCATTAAATGAAGTGTTTTTCCTAAAATGACGTTTGTCTCCTTGTTTTCAGCCCCTCTTCTTTCCTCTGCCCTTGACTATAACCAGAGCTCAGCAAAAGCTGAGTGACTTTGTGCAGACCTTACTTAGGCTCAGCCTTTTTTACTTCATTATTTTATTCATGGCTCCTCCATTTCATTGTTTGCCTTCTCGAAATGTGTTGAAATCTTTCTGTGGTTGATGACTTCCAAAATATCTTGGCTTTTATTGGTTGATTAATTTTGGTATTTCTACAGTTTTATTTAGATATGGTTTCAGGAGGAACAGAAAGTAAATATATTTCCTAGTCTGCCATCTTGAGCTGAAAATCCCTGTGGATTTTAGCATCCAATGTTCCCATGGGAAAACACCCAACCATGGCCTTAATAGATGTAACACTCAAGATTTCAGCTTTTCTTGAGCAATCACTAAGGATTTCATATGTGGTCATTTCTAATGGGGAAATTATAACTATCTCATGATGTTGATTTGAGGATTAAATTAGATAATGAACATGAAAATACTTTGTAAGATTTAAAAATCTGTAAAACAGTTTTTTGTTATTATTTGATTTGTTGCTATTTCAACTTCACTTGACAGTTGTTTATGACCTTGCCTATGTGAGAAAATGCCCTCTGGGTTATTTTTTTGAAAGCCAGAATGTATTTTTCAACAGCTCAGTGGAACTGGCATCATTTGTGAAGGTTAAGGGTGAAGGGGTAAATGTTTCTTGACACCTATCACTTTACAGTGTTTTCAGGAACTAACTGACTCATGTATTCCTCTTCCAAATTTGGTTGAGGACCTCCTACCAGCCACATGCTTTACGTCAGGTGTTGGAAAGCATTTTCTGGATTTTAAAGATCTTAGGCTTTGTGGGCCATATAGAGTTTCTGTAGCTTCTCCTCCTCTTTCCTCTTCAACAAGCTTTCTAAACGTGAGAACCATTATTAACTCACAGTCCCACAGATCCAGGCTGAGAGCCTGATTTGATTCGTGGCCATTATTTGCCAATTCCTGCTCTGTGTCTTCACTGAGGAGGGAGACCATGTTTGAGTAATCAGTTCTTTGAATCAACTGTTGGTCTTCTGGGCCTTGTCCTTGCTCTCCTACAGTCTCTAATCAACGTGGCATCCAGAGAGATCTTGTTAAAACATAAGTCAGATCATGTCACTCAAATTTCTTCAATGGCTTCTTCACAGAAAATGCAAAGTCCTCAGAGTGCCTCCACAGACCTAGAAATCTGGGTGTCTGTTTCCTCTCTGACTGTTTCCTTCTCCTCTCCAATTTGCTCGCTCTGTTTTCCACACGCTGACATCCTTTCTGCTCCTTGGATACTCCAAGCCTACTCTAGCCTCATTGACTTTCTGCCACAGGCCAGCCGCAGAAAGAGGATTTCACCGCCCAGGGTCAGAAGGGAAGGGGTAAGGAACTGAAGTAGCACCGACGAATGGGGTCAGAAGCCCATGGGTCAGAAGGCTGCAATGAGAAGCCTAGTCACCGCAACAAAGAATAGACCCCCGCTCGCCGAAACTAAAGAAAGCTCGCATGCAACAATGAAGACCCAATGTAGCCAAAAATAAATAAATAAAAAATAAAGTATAGAATCTTAAAAAAAATCTATAAAGAATATTACAAGAATAGAATCACAGGCCAGTTTCTCCTTTGAACATGCATGCAAAATGTGTAAAGAGAAGCACAAACTATATCCATGGTATGTAAAACAATCATATATCAGAATCAAAGTAGCTTTATTCTGGCAATGCACGGTTGCTTTAATGTCCAAACGTGAAACTGATCCCAGGAATGAATTAGAGTGGGAGAAAAGTCATTTAAAACAGAAATCTTGGGACTTCCCTGGTGGTCCAGTGTTTAGAACATGGCGCGTTCACTGCTGGGGACCTGGGGTCCAATCCCAGGTCAGGGAACTAAGATCCTGCAAGACATGAGGCAGGGCCCCGAAAAAAAAAAGGAAAGAAAGAAGTCTTAACCAGGAGAAGCACAAGATCGAATAAACATAACAGATAACACCTTATGAAAAGTAGGTGAAGATTATGGAATATTCTAAAATTTAAAACAAAAAGAAACTTTTAAAGATTCAAAAGGATGTGACAAATATTGTACATAGGCCAAAATAAAATGAAATAAAATATACAAATGATGGGAGCCCAAAATTCCAGATGCCCAAGTCCTGTCTCTGAAGATTCTCATTCAATGGGTTCAGGATTTCCTCCTTATTGAAAAACCTACAGGTGATTCTGGTACGATTCCCAGACACAATGTAAAGCTTCTCTTTTATAGGAAAGAATACCAGATTATTTTGTTATCTTATAGTTATACTAACAGGTTGTACTATTGACGGATAAGTCTGCTGTGAAAATGCACCCCCACTAGGGATAAAAAAGGAACTAGTAGTCTCTACTGCTACTTGGTGGCAGCACGCATGTATTGCAAGGGCAATTATTGTAGCAATCCAAATTAGTGGAACATTTTAGAATTGGAAGACGACATACAGATCATCTAGTCAAGCTTCCAACTATTATAGTTGTGAAAACTAAGGCCCATATAAATGAAATGATTTATCTCCAAAGAGCATTAGTGAAAGTATGAAATAAAAAATATCTCTGAACTTTTAATTTAGTGCTGTTTTTATTAATCTCAAGTATTAGCTTAAACTTCAGTGTGACAGATTTGGGATTGAATTCCTGCTCACGTTTACTGATTGCGTGTCTTTTAGTAAGTTACTAAAACACTTTTTTTTTAAATAGACGTATTTAATTATTTATCTTTGGCTGCCTAGGCTCTTCGTTGCTGTGCACGGGCTTTCCCTAGTTGCGGTGGGCGGGGGCTACTCTTTGTTGCAGTACGCGGGCTTCTCATTGTGGTGGCTTCTCGTTGTTGCTGAGCACGGGGTCTAGGTGCATGGGCTTCAGTAGTTGTGGTTCACGGGCTCTAGCACGCAGGCTCAGTAGTTGTGGCACATGGTCTTAGTTGCTCCGCGGCATGTGGGATCTTCCCGGACCCGGGCTCAAACGTGTGTCCCGTGCACTGGCAGGTGGATCCTTAACCAGTGCGCCAACAGGGAAGCCCTACTAATACACTTTTAACTTTGCTTTTCACGTATGTAAAATGGTGAGCCTTGACTGATATAGAATATGAGATAACCTAGCACTGTTCTTAACACATATATGTAGTTAAAACTTTTTGGCTCTCATCCCTCTTAAACAGCCTCTATCCTCTTAATAATGAATGTGTCTTTCAGCTAGCAGAGCACCCCAGAGCTGACCACATTCTGGCAAGAGATATAGGATTCTTTTTCTTACTGGGGGTTCTTTATACCTGATAGTTGAAGTGCACTTAAACATGAACAACTCTTGTTTATACTGTACTAATGGATTTGATGGACGAATTTTAGAAAGTAATATGCAGGAATTGAGCTGCCTTACCCTCAAGAAATATAATTCGATAGTGGTGGCTAGAACGATAAACAGTGTTTGGACAGGGAGTCCATATTGGATGTGAACTTCCTGTACTCCCATTCGTCTATTAAGAATAAAGAGAATCCTTTCAAAATGTGTTTTAAAGGGCAGTTATTTCTTTCTGCCTCATTTAAGTTACCTGCAAGAAAAAGACAATCTCCTGCATCCTTGTTTAATAGGCTTTTAATATAAAGCAGATAATTTTTTGCAACATTTCCCAAACTTTTCATTATCGAATTGGCTGAGGCTTCTCAATGATTATCATTTCACAACAATATCTCCATCTTCAGCTTCTTTCAATGAATTGGCCTAATAGATGTGCCATTAAAACAGAGCTTCACTCTCAACGTATTTTTAATTTTGTATTCAAACAGTATGAAGGATTCAGCCATAACAGTGAGTGGATTTCTGATACATGCTACATGATGGATGCAACTAAGTGAAAGAAGGCTACATATTGTATGGTTCCATTTATATGAAATGTCCAGCAGTGTCAAATCCATACACACAGAAAAGATTCTACATTCGTGGTTGCCAGGGGTTTGGAAGAGAGGGAACTTGGGAATGACTCCTTAAAATGGGTGTAGGTTTCCTCTTGGTTGATGAAGATGTTTTGCAGCTCGGCAGTGGTGATAGTTGCACAACATTGTGACAGTAGTAAATTCCACTGAATGGTACAGTGAATTGGAAAATGATCCAAATGGTGAATTTTGTGTTATGTTCATTTTACTACAATAAAAAGGAGAAAGAATTCGGGAAAGACTTAGAGTTTGGGAAACTAAGGTGAACTGGTCAAGAAAAAGACAGCTCTATTGTTCAGTTTTCTCTCAGCTCTCCCAGTGCATTAATCCTCAGCAAAAAGTAGGCTGAACTTGTAGATGATAGTCATTCAACACAGTCCAGGGAAAAATAAATAAAGTAAAACCCAACTCTTCTTCTTTAGCACATGTATGAAAGGTTAACTTGCTGCTCAGCCACGTGGACCTTCATGAAGACGTTTCACTTTAGGTGTCCTCTACTTCAGTACTTTACTCACAGCTCATTCACACATGTAGGCAACAGCATTCCTTAATTCGATGGAATCTGCAGCACTGGTTGTGATCAGTCTCATGAAAAGAAAAGGAAAGGTGGCGCGGAAGCGAAGGGAAGAGATTTTCAAGACAGAGACGTTGTTTAAGATCTAACTCGGCTTGGCGTTCACAAAGATAAGGATTGAGAAGTAGTCCCCTGGACTTGTCAACGGAGAAATCATTGGGGGCTTCAAGGAGATCAGTTTCACGAGAGTAGTGGGGCAGAAACCAGATCGCAGTGTAGATGGGAGGGGAGAAATGGGGGGCAAGTCAAGAAATCGATGGCAAAGGGAAAGAAGGGAGGGGTGGATAGGAGGACAGGAGAATGGAATGGAGGAGAGCATTTCCTTGTGGCTCTTTAATATGGCTGGGAGGGGCCAAAAGAGAAGGAGAGCGTGAAGATGTAGGAAGAGGGGGTGGCATTTCGAGCCCAAGGAGGACTGGCACCTGTCTTCAGCTCCCACCACCTGGATGGTCCCTCCCTCTAGCTTTCCACGTAGGCTGTGGAAGTTACCCCTTGCCTCCTTGGATCAGCTGCCCTTGATTCGTTTGTCCTTTTGTTATTTCTCAGCATATCTGGGTCATACGTTATGTGAAGACAAACAAATCACCACTGATGCTTAATTTTCTTGAAAAATCCCCCAGGCAGGTACCATTTTGGAGAACTACCTATTGTGCCTCAGCAAGCCAAAGTAGCCCATTTTTCCTCTCTCATTGGGAGAGATTGCTGTTTCTTGGAGAACCTGATGAAGAGGATGACTCGCGCTTAGGAATAACGTTGCTTGAAAAGTGCAAAAGGTGAGGTAGTTTGGCTCTGAGGGGCCTCTGAGGCCTGAGACTTCCTGAGAGATGGCAGACTCACAGCTCCCATTTCCCTCTGACCCTGGGCTATGAGCTCATCAAATGAGATGGTAAATAAAGTCACTGACATGGTTTAAAGGATAGTTTTGTTCTCTCTTGTTCACTCAGAGCAAACTGAATGGAATTTGCATACAACATATGGATGAACCATCCATTCGATGGGGCTTGACCATATCCTCATGGTTCCCCTTCCCTTTTCTACATCTGGCCCCTTTAGCTCTGCAGACTTAACCCCACACCATCAGTCCACCCAGTCGGTCCACTGGACGTCTCTTCCTCTTTCGCATCTGGTCGTTGTCGTCACCTTGTTCTCCACTACCGCCTCCTGCAGTAGCTGTTAGGTCCAGAGAGGTTGGTTCACTATGAGCAAGTAACTGTCAACTCCATGGACAGGTGGAAGTGACTTGGCAGCCGGGATGCGCCCACCCTGAGTTCATTATACCCATGAGGGTCAAGGAGAATGGGGATGCAGCTGGTCTGCAGAGCCCCGGCAGTTCTGAGACACATGTTCCTGGATCCACACGTTGCTCCATACCCAGCCTTGCCTTTCTTTTTTCTCTCTCTTGACTCCATCCAGGTTTCTGCTCTCCTTGTCCCTTTGGGGAGGGAGGCCAGTACCAGTCCAGGTGTAGTCCCCCAAAGCTTCCTACTTCCAAGCGTTACGTAGGCTTGTATATCCACTTTCTTGGGTTGCCCTGGCATTCGTGCCAACAAGTTGAGTGGTTTAAGCCCTAGGCTCTCTTTTCTGGCAAGAAGTGCCTAAAAATCTCCACCTCTGGTTTGGTGGCCCCTAAAAATTCCCAGTCAGTTTTGGTGAGGGGACACTTGGTGACAGTGTTGTCTTTGGAAATGAGTAGTTCCGTTACCGACGATACTTTGCTCCCCATACATTATTTATAAGGTTTCTCTGTTTGTATGTGCAAACTATTTGTGTGTATATTTTGAGAAATACATTGTACAAGCCTCCTTTTTATATCTGCCACACACCCTAGAGATGTCATAGAGGCGGTAAATGTGTCCAACTTTTTGAGAAATTGGAACAATCAAGACTTACCTGTATGGAATGCTGTTAACGATGTCAATTCCCGCGACAGTACCTTTCATCTGACACACTTAGGGACTGTTAACAGATTAAAAGTAGTAAAAGACGCGGATAGAGAGAATTTTCATTATCTTGTGCACTGAAATCTTGGATTTTCGTTGGTTTGAATGGGCCTGAAAATGTATTTTTTTTAGTAGGGACATAGAAGCCTCTAGCGGTATTCTTAATAAAGCAAGGTGAGTTATAAGCAATCATCTGATGGAGGGTAAATGTACCACAGTCTAGTTTAAGAAAAATACAATATAAAAGTCTTACCATGGAAGAAAATCTTTATATGATCTTTTGTAAAAAAAAAAAAAGCTTCAAGAAACATAAAGACATGACACCATATTCAGTTTAAAGTCAGTGACTTGTAAGCAAAGCAAAGCAAAGACAGTCTGATTAAGGCCGTTGCATTGTTCTGGCATTTTTTAGGTCTCACCCATTTCTGTGGCGTTTTTAGAACCTAAGCTTCTAGGGCACAGGGAACTTCATCTTCACGTAGGGCTGAGCAAATGCACGGAGCATTTCTCAATAAGTAGGCATTAAATTCTTAGTCCAGAAGGGGCCTTGAGATGCCCTCTCTTTACTCCTTGGTAGAACTGTTTTAACCATCCCCCGAAAACAGATTTTTTTCTTTAAATCTCAAAATTCAGAGAGTCCACAATCAGAACTTCCTTCTCATATTGCCATGTGGTCTGCTGTGGGCATCTGTCGAATGGTGTGAACTCTGTGTGGGGAGTCTGGCCTAACCTCGAGACCCATGGTTTGGGCTGCGGTGGTGCCATGCTGTGCTCAGGGGCCTTCTTTTTTGGAAGTCTGGGCTCCAGTGAGCCTTGGTCATGCTCTTTTATGGAACCTTGCGTGCTAGACCACTCTGACCCTCAGTCTCATTTGCAGGTTCTGGGGAGGATTAAATGAGCTCATGTGATATCCAGGTGACTGAGGCAGAGTCGGCTCGGGATGAATCTTTGCTTCGTTTTCATTAGCTGCGGAGAAGACGATGACAGCTTGGTGTCTCTCCAACTTTAATATGGGTATGCCTCTCTTGTGGATCTTGTTAAATGCAGGCTGGTATTCAGTAGTTCTGGGTGGGGCCTGGATTCTGTGCTTCTAACAAGCTCCTAGGTGACGGTGACGCTGAGGGCAAGGGTTTGGCACCTGCGTTTCTCCCTTTCCGGAAGAGCAGGATGTCTGCCGCACCCCCACCCGAGAGGAGCAAACATCTGCAACGTGACTACTAGGAACCAGCTTCCCTCACAGGCAAGGGACCTGTACCACTGCTCCCAACCATCCTGTCTGAGGTGCAACAAGCTAAAACACTGAAATGCTGAGGTTTGCAGCAAAGAGGAGGTTTATTCACAGGGCAGCCAAGCGAGGACATGACGTGACAATAGGTCTCAAATCTGCCTCCCCAAAGGCAAGGGGCTTTGGGTATCTGTGGGATAAAGAATAAAGAAGCAGGGCAGTATGAGGCATGGGGAGCGTGAGGAAAGGTGATTGGAAAAAGGTGTGCTCATCATTGTTCTGAGCTGGCGTAACTAGGCTACAGGCCTCGGCACATTCTCAGGCTGGAGTTGGGGAAAACAGGAGCAGAATGGAAGATGACAGCGTGTGAAGGAGGTGTGGTGTCCATAGGTTCGGGGTCTGACGTGCTTCCTGCTGAAGCACCGATGCCCATCAAAGCCATAAATGGAGTGCTGGGGAAAACAGGAGCAGAATGGAAGATGACAGCGTGTGAGGGAGGTGTGGTGTCCATAGGTTCGGTGTCTGACGTGCTTCCTGCTGAAGCACCAACGCCCGCCAAAGCCGTAAATGGGGTGCTGGGGAAAACAGGAGCAGAATGGAAGATGACAGCGTATGAAGGAGGTGTGGTGTCCATAGGTTCAGGGACTGACGTGCTTCCTGCTGAAGCACCGATGCCCGCCAAAGCCGTAAATGGGGTGCTGGTGAAAACAGGAGCAGAATGGAAGAGGACAGCGTATGAAGGAGGTGTGGTGTCCATAGGTTCGGGGTCTGACGTGCTTCCTGCTGAAGCACCGATGCCCGCCAAAGCCGTAAATGGGGTGCTGGGGAAAACAGGAGCAGAATGGAAGAGGACAGCGTGTGAAGGAGGTGTGGTGTCCATAGCTTCCATATTAGAGGTACTGCCTGCCTGATCTGAGAGCAGAGAGTGAAAGTGGGAGAGCCTCTTCCTAGATTCTAACTCCTCTGAATTTATAGCACTGGCTCTGCCTGGCTTTATGACATATCCATTGTACGTGTCACAGAGAAAGAGCGGGCGGGGCAGCGGGTGAGGCAGGGGTCACATGCAAGCCCAGCTGGTGGCTTAACCCCGGCCCAAAGGCAAATGGCGGGGCCCCTTCTGGACTTTCTAGTGGCTGGGACGTCTGGCTGTGGGTGGCAGGTGTTTGGCACCAGCTGGGCCACCATGCGGAGACTGTTGGGGACTGTGGAAACCTCCTCCAGAGCTCACCCTTCCTGGGGACTGGCTCTGCAGGCACCTCAGCCCTGCGTATGTATCGGCCAGGCCTTCCCCACCACAGGGCCCAGAGGCCAGAGCCTGCTCAGACCTGAGGGCAGGAGGCAGCCAGAGCTTACCAGGGTGTGGGCCACCTCGTCCGGAGACCTCCCCAGCTCCTCTGCGAGACCTGGAGACAGGATCGCCTTCTCCAGGGCTGCTCAGCTGCCAGCATCACCATGAGCCAGGTGGCCAAGGTTTCTGAGCAGGAGATGCAGAGCCCTGATCCGACTGGATGCTGCAGCCCACAATGTCCCTTCCTGGCAGATAGGTTCTTTCTTCCCTTCTTGTTTGAAATTTGGTAAAAGAACATTTAACCCTTGGCCTGTCCTTCAGGGTATATAGATGGTAGTGGCTTAGCCGGGATTCGATCCAAGCCTGTGTGATTCCAGAGCTTGTGCTCTGGACTGTGGTGCCTCCTTATCGTATATGCTTCATGTGTTACTTGTTTTTTTTTTCTTGTAGTCCTTATGGTACTTAGCCCTAAGTGCCATACCTGTAACGAACAGCTACACTGCCCTGTAGGAGGTCTTCTTTTGTTCAACGCCTGAATTGGTCATCCACCACACTGTGTTCTAATCTCAGAAGATACAGGTCAGGGACCACCAGTTGTCAGCATGGCACCATTCCATATTTCGAATTGAGGCTTGAAGCCCGTATTTTCCCTTTGTCTAGTTTGAAGGATCCAGATATGTAAAGATGATATTCTAGATAAATCATGGGCTATCCTGAAAGAAATTCACCAGTGAATTGTTCCGTATGGATTAGAAGTCAGCTTCTCTGGCCTTCCTGGAGTATATCCAGTAAGGCGTCTCATTCATGTCTAGAAAGCAACTATATCATTTATTGCAACTTCAGCGTGGAGCGATGTGTTGGTATAAAGTACGATCAACACAATTTGGTCATTGTGAGTATGACAGCTGGGTCCACTCTTTACTACACATATGTAACTCTAGGGATTCTTATGCCCAAGGGAGGAGACGTACTCTTGGCTGTCTAGGACAAGGGAAGCATGTGTTGTTATTCAGGAGCTGGAAGCTTCAGCATGACAGGTAGGAATTGAACAATCGTGGTCTATACATCACTTGACCTTGCTTAAAACTTGTTTCTTTGGCTTGCTTCATTGGAGTGTTCTCTCCCTCCTAGGCCGACATTGTCTGTTATGTATCACATATGAGACATATAGAAGTTTCAGAACCCAAAATCATATAGATCAGTAAAAATGTATATATATATATATATATATATATATATATATAAATCTATTGAAACTCACACTGGGCTTAATTCATATATTCCAAAATCAGTTTGACCCTCTGCTCATGAGATTCTTTTTATGGTATGTCCCAGCAAATCTGGGCTTCCATCCCCAATAAATTTTGGGGTTGAAGGACACAAAAGCTTTTGCTCAGACCTAAATTCTGTCTGAAAAGAAGGGAAATATTATAAGCCCTTTGTAACCTCTCCAAGAGCAGAAATGATTTACAGCTGTGGCATTGAACCATAATTCCTCGATCTCATTTGAGAAGAGTTCAGTTAGAAACAGTGTCTTGATTTTTGTTTCTTCCCTGTTTTCTGGTCTTGCTTACCAACAATCCATTGTAGTTCATGAGTTAGTATGGCAGCAGGCTGAGTGTTCCCTGGAGCTCATTAAATGAAGTGTTTTTCCTAAAATGATGTTTGTCTCCTTGTTTTCAGCCCCTCTTCTTTCCTCTGCCCTTGACTATAACCAGAGCTCAGCAAAAGCTGAGTGACTTTGTGCAGACCTTACTTAGGCTCAGCCTTTTTTTCTTTATTATTTTATTCATGGCTCCTCCATTTCATCGTTTGCCTTCTTGAAATGTCTTGAAATCTTTCTGTGGTTGATGACTTCCAAAATATCTTGGCTTTTATTGGTTGATTAATTTTGGTATTTCTACAGTTTTATTTAGATATGGTTTCAGGAGGAACAGAAAGTAAATATATTTCCTAGTCTGCCATCTTGAGCTGAAAATCCCTGTGGATTTTAGCATCCAATGTTCCCATGGGAAAACACCCAACCATGGCCTTAATAGATGTAACACTCAAGATTTCAGCTTTTCTTGAGCAATCACTAAGGATTTCATATGTGGTCATTTCTAATGGGGAAATTATAACTATCTCATGACGTTGATTTGAGGATTAAATTAGATAATGAACATGAAAATACTTTGTAAGATTTAAAAATCTGTAAAACAGTTTTTTGTTATTATTTGATTTGTTGCTATTTCAACTTCACTTGACAGTTGTTTATGACCTTGCCTATGTGAGAAAATGCCCTCTGGGTTATTTTTTTGAAAGCCAGAATGTATTTTTCAACAGCTCAGTGGAACTGGCATCATTTGTGAAGGTTAAGGGTGAAGGGGTAAATGTTTCTTGACACCTATCACTTTACAGTGTTTTCAGGAACTAACTGACTCATGTATTCCTCTTCCAAATTTGGTTGAGGACCTCCTACCAGCCACATGCTTTACGTCAGGTGTTGGAAAGCATTTTCTGGATTTTAAATATCTTAGGCTTTGTGGGCCATATAGAGTTTCTGTAGCTTCTCCTCCTCTTTCCTCTTCAACAAGCTTTCTAAACGTGAGAACCATTATTAGCTCACAGTCCCACAGATCCAGGCTGAGAGCCTGATTTGATTCGTGGCCATTATTTGCCAATACCTGCTCTGTGTCTTCACTGAGGAGGGGGACCATGTTTGAGTAATCAGTTCTTTGAATCAACTGTTGGTCTTCTGGGCCTTGTCCTTGCTCTCCTACAGTCTCTAATCAGCGTGGCATCCAGAGAGATCTTGTTAAAACATAAGTCAGATCATGTCACTCAAATTTCTTCAATGGCTTCTTCACAGAAAATGCAAAGTCCTCAGAGTGCCTCCACAGACCTAGAAATCTGGGTGTCTGTTTCCTCTCTGACTGTTTCCTTCTCCTCTCCAATTTGCTCGCTCTGTTTTCCACACGCTGACATCCTTTCTGCTCCTTGGATACTCCAAGCCTACTCTTGCCTCATTGACTTTCTGCCGCAGGCCAGCCGCAGAAAGAGGATTTCACCGCCCAGGGTCAGAAGGGAAGGGGTAAGGAACTGAAGTAGCACCGACGAATGGGGTCAGAAGCCCATGGGTCAGAAGGCTGCAATGAGAAGCCTAGTCACCGCAACAAAGAATAGACCCCCGCTCGCCGAAACTAGAGAAAGCTCGCATGCAGCAATGAAGACCCAATGCAGCCAAAAATAAATAAATAAAAATAAAGTATAGAATCTTAAAAAAAATCTATAAAGAATATTACAAGAATAGAATCACAGGCCAGTTTCTCCTTTGAACATGCATGCAAAATGTGTAAAGAGAAGCACAAACTATATCCATGGTATGTAAAACAATCATATATCAGAATCAAAGTAGCTTTATTCTGGCAATGCACGGTTGCTTTAATGTCCAAACGTGAAACTGATCCCAGGAATGAATTAGAGTGGGAGAAAAGTCATTCAAAACAGAAATCTTGGGACTTCCCTGGTGGTCCAGTGTTTAGAACATGGCGCGTTCACTGCTGGGGCCCTGGGGTCCAATCCCAGGTCAGGGAACTAAGATCCTGCAAGACATGAGGCAGGGCCCCGAAAAAAAAAAGGAAAGAAAGAAGTCTTAACCAGGAGAAGCACAAGATCGAATAAACATAACAGATAACACCTTATGAAAAGTAGGTGAAGATTATGGAATATTCTAAAATTTAAAACAAAAAGAAACTTTTAAAGATTCAAAAGGATGTGACAAATATTGTACATAGGCCAAAATAAAATGAAATAAAATATACAAATGATGGGAGCCCAAAATTCCAGATGCCCAAGTCCTGTCTCTGAAGATTCTCATTCAATGGGTTCAGGATTTCCTCCTTATTTAAAAACCTACAGGTGATTCTGGTACAATTCCCAGACACAATGTAAAGCTTCTCTTTTACAGGAAAGAATACCAGATTATTTTGTTATCTTATAGTTATACTAACAGGTTGTACTATTGACGGATAAGTCTGCTGTGAAAATGCACCCCCACTAGGGATAAAAAAGGAACTAGTAGTCTCTACTGCTACTTGGTGGCAGCACGCATGTATTGCAAGGGCAATTATTGTAGCAATCCAAATTAGTGGAACATTTTAGAATTGGAAGACGACATACAGATCATCTAGTCAAGCTTCCAACTATTATAGTTGTGAAAACTAAGGCCCATATAAATGAAATGATTTATCTCCAAAGAGCATTAGTGAAAGTATGAAATAAAAAATATCTCTGGTTCATTGCAGCTCTATTTACAATAGCCCGGAGATGGAAACAACCTAAGTGCCCGTCATCGGATGAATGGATAAAGAAGATGTGGCACATATATACAATGGAATATTACTCAGCCATAAAAAGAGACGAAATTGAGCTATTTGTAATGAGGTGGATAGACCTAGAGTCTGTCATACAGAGTGAAGTAAGTCAGAAAGAGAGAGACAAATACCGTATGCTAACACATATATATGGAATTTAAGAAAAAAAAAATGTCATGAAAAACCTAGGGGTGAAACAGGAATAAAGACACAGACTTACTAGAGAATGGACTTGAGGCTATGGGGAGGGGGAAGGGTAAACTGTGACAAAGCAATAAAGAGGCATGGACATGTATACACTACCAAACGTAAGGTAGATAGCTAGTGGGAAGCAGCCGCATAGCACAGGGAGATCAGCTCGGTGCTTTGTGACCGCCTGGAGGGGTGGGATAGGGAGGGTGGGAGGGAGGGTGACGCAAGCAGGAAGAGATATGGGAACATATGTATATATATAACTGATTCATTTTGTTGTGAAGCTGAAACTAACATACCATTGTAAAGCAATTATGCTCCAATAAAGATGTTTAAAAAAAAATAAATAAATAAAGTATAGAATCTTAAAAAAAATCTATAAAGAATATTACAAGAATAGAATCACAGGCCAGTTTCTCCTTTGAACATGCATGCAAAATGTGTAAAGAGAAGCACAAACTATATCCATGGTATGTAAAACAATCATATATCAGAATCAAAGTAGCTTTATTCTTCTGGCAATGCAAGGTTACTTTAATGTCCAAACGTGAAACTGATCCCAGGAATGAATTAGAGTGGGAGAAAAGTCATTTAAAACAGAAATCTTGGGACTTCCCTGGTGGTCCAGTGTTTAGAACATGGCGCGTTCACTGCTGGGGCCCTGGGGTCCAATCCCAGGTCAGGGAACTAAGATCCTGCAAGACATGAGGCAGGGCCCTGAAAAAAAAAAAGGAAAGAAAGAAGTCTTAACCAGGAGAAGCACAAGATCGAATAAACATAACAGATAACACCTTATGAAAAGTAGGTGAAGATTATGGAATATTCTAAAATTTAAAACAAAAAGAAACTTTTAAAGATTCAAAAGGATGTGACAAGTATTGTACATAGGCCAAAATAAAATGAAATAAAATATACAAATGATGGGAGCCCAAAATTCCAGATGCCCAAGTCCTGTCTCTGAAGATTCTCATTCAATGGGTTCAGGATTTCCTCCTTATTTAAAAACCTACAGGTGATTCTGGTACGATTCCCAGACACAATGTAAAGCTTCTCTTTTACAGGAAAGAATACCAGATTATTTTGTTATCTTATAGTTATACTAACAGGTTGTACTATTGACGGATAAGTCTGCTGTGAAAATGCACCCCCACTAGGGATAAAAAAGGAACTAGTAGTCTCTACTGCTACTTGGTGGCAGCACGCATGTATTGCAAGGGCAATTATTGTAGCAATCCAAATTAGTGGAACATTTTAGAATTGGAAGACGACACACAGATCATCTAGTCAAGCTTCCAACTATTATAGTTGTGAAAACTAAGGCCCATATAAATGAAATGATTTATCTCCAAAGAGCATTAGTGAAAGTATGAAATAAAAAATATCTCTGAACTTTTAATTTAGTGCTGTTTTTATTAATCTCAAGTATTAGCTTAAACTTCAGTGTGACAGATTTGGGGTTGAATTCCTGCTCACGTTTACTGATTGCGTGTCTTTTAGTAAGTTACTAAAACACTTTTTTTTTTAAATAGACGTATTTAATTATTTATCTTTGGCTGCCTAGGCTCTTCGTTGCTGTGCACGGGCTTTCCCTAGTTGCGGTGGGCGGGGGCTACTCTTTGTTGCAGTACGTGGGCTTCTCATTGTGGTGGCTTCTCGTTGTTGCTGAGCACCGGGTCTAGGTGCGTGGGCTTCAGTAGCTGTGGTTCACGGGCTCTAGCACGCAGGCTCAGTAGTTGTGGCACATGGTCTTAGCTGCTCCGCGCCATGTGGGATCTTCCCGGACCCGGGCTCAAACGTGTGTCCCGTGCACTGGCAGGTGGATCCTTAACCAGTGCGTCAACAGGGAAGCCCTACTAATACACTTTTAACTTTGCTTTTCACGTATGTAAAATGGTGAGCCTTGACTGATATAGAATATGAGATAACCTAGCACTGTTCTTAACACATATATGTAGTTAAAACTTTTTGGCTCTCATCCCACTTAAGCAGCCTCTATCCTCTTTATAATGAATGTGTCTTTCAGCTAGCAGAGCACCCCAGAGCTGACCACATTCTGGCAAGAGATATAGGATTCTTTTTCTTACTAGGGGTTCTTTATACCTGATAGTTGAAGAGCACTTAAACATGAACAACTCTTGTTTGTACTGTAGTAATGGATTTGATGGACGAATTTTAGAAAGTAATATGCAGGAATTGAGCTGCCTTACCCTCAAGAAATATAATTCGATAGTGGTGGCTAGAACGATAAACAGTGTTTGGACAGGGAGTCCATATTGGATGTGAACTTCCTGTACTCCCATTCGTCTATTAAGAATAAAGAGAATCCTTTCAAAATGTGTTTTAAAGGGCAGTTATTTCTTTCTGCCTCATTTAAGTTACCTGCAAGAAAAAGACAATCTCCTGCATCCTTGTTTAATAGGCTTTTAATATAAAGCAGATAATTTTTTGCAACATTTCCCAAACTTTTCATTATCGAATTGGCTGAGGCTTCTCAACGATTATCATTTCACAACAATATCTCCATCTTCAGCTTCTTTCAATGAATTGGCCTAATAGATGTGCCATTAAAACAGAGCTTCACTCTCAACGTATTTTTAATTTTGTATTCAAACAGTATGAAGGATTCAGCCATAACAGTGAGTGGATTTCTGATACATGCTACATGATGGATGCAACTAAGTGAAAGAAGGCTACATATTGTATGGTTCCATTTATATGAAATGTCCAGCAGTGGCAAATCCATACACACAGAAAAGATTCTACATTCGTGGTTGCCAGGGGTTTGGAAGAGAGGGAACTAGGGAATGACTCCTTAAAATGGGTGTAGGTTTCCTCTTGGTTGATGAAGATGTTTTGCAGCTCGGCAGTGGTGATAGTTGCACAACATTGTGACAGTAGTAAATTCCACTGAATGGTACAGTGAATTGTAAAATGATCCAAATGGTGAATTTTGTGTTATGTTCATTTTACTACAATAAAAAGGAGAAAGAATTCGGGAAAGACTTAGAGTTTGGGAAACTAAGGTGAACTGGTCAAGAAAAAGACAGCTCTATTGTTCAGTTTTCTCTCAGCTCTCCCAGTGCATTAATCCTCAGCAAAAAGTAGGCTGAACTTGTAGATGATAGTCATTCAACACAGTCCAGGGAAAAGTAAATAAAGTAAAACCCAACTCTTCTTCTTTAGCACATGTATGAAAGGTTAACTTGCTGCTCAGCCACGTGGACCTTCATGAAGATGTTTCACTTTAGGTGTCCTCTACTTCAGTACTTTACTCACAGCTCATTCACACATGTAGGCAACAGCATTCCTTAATTCGATGGAATCTGCAGCACTGGTTGTGATCAGTCTCATGAAAAGAAAAGGAAAGGTGGCGCAGAAGCCAAAGGAAGAGATTTTCAAGACAGAGACGTTGTTTAAGATCTAACTCGGCTCGACGGTCACAAAGATAAGGATTGAGAAGTAGTCCCCTGGACTTGTCAACGGAGAAATCATTGGGGGCTTCAAGGAGATCAGTTTCACGAGAGTAGTGGGGCAGAAACCAGATCGCAGTGTAGATGGGAGGGGAGAAATGGGGGGCAAGTCAAGAAATTGATGGCAAAGGGAAAGAAGGGAGGGGTGGATAGGAGGACAGGAGAATGGAATGGAGGAGAGCATTTCCTTGTGGCTCTTTAATATGGCTGAGAGGGGCCAAAAGAGAAGGAGAGCGTGAAGATGTAGGAAGAGGGGGTGGCATCCCGAGCCCAAGGAGGACTGGCCCCTGTCTTCAGCTCCCACCAGCTGGATGGTCCCTCCCTCTAGCTTTCCACGTAGGCTGTGGAAGTTGCCCCTTGCCTCCTTGGATCAGCTGCCCTTGATTCGTTCGTCCTTTTCTTATTTCTCAGCACATCTGGGTCATACGTTATGTGGAGACAAACAAATCACCACTGATGCTTAATTTTCTTGAAAAATCCCCCAGGCAGGTACCATTTTGGAGAACTACCTATTGTGCCTCAGCAAGCCAAAGTAGCCCATTTTTCCTCTCTCATTGGGAGAGATTGCTGTTTCTTGGAGAACCTGATGAAGAGGGTGACTCGCGCTTAGGAATAACGTTGCTTGAAAAGTGCAAAAGGTGAGGTAGTTTGGCTCTGAGGGGCCTCTGAGGCCTGAGACTTCCTGAGAGATGGCAGACTCACAGCTCCCATTTCCCTCTGACCCTGGGCTATGAGCTCATCAAATGAGATGGTAAATAAAGTCACTGACATGGTTTAAAGGATAATTTTGTTCTCTCCTGTTCACTCAGAGCAAATTGAATGGAATTTGCATACAACATATGGATGAACCATCCATACGATGGGGCTTGACCATATCCTCATGGTTCCCCTTCCCTTTTCTACATCTGGCCCCTTTAGCTCTGCAGACTTAACCCCACACCATCAGTCCACCCAGTCGGTCCACTGGACGTCTCTTCCTCTTTCGCATCTGGTCGTTGTCGTCACCTTGTTCTCCACTACCGCCTCCTGCAGTAGCTGTTAGGTCCAGAGAGGTTGGTTCACTGTGAGCAAGTAACTGTCAACTCCATGGACAGGTGGAAGTGACTTGGCAGCCGGGATGCGCCCACCCTGAGTTCATTATACCCATGAGGGTCAAGGAGAATGGGGATGCAGCTGGTCTGCAGAGCCCCGGCAGTTCTGAGACACATGTTCCTGGATCCACACGTTGCTCCATACCCAGCCTTGCCTTTCTTTTTTCTCTCTCTTGACTCCATCCAGGTTTCTGCTCTCCTTGTCCCTTTGGGGAGGGAGGCCAGTACCAGTCCAGGTGTAGTCCCCCAAAGCTTCCTACTTCCAAGCGTTACGTAGGCTTGTATATCCACTTGCTTGGGTTGCCCTGGCATTCGTGCCAACAAGTTGAGTGGTTTAAGCCCTAGGCTCTCTTTTCTGGCAAGAATGTGCCTAAAAATCTCCACCTCTGGTTTGGTGGCCCCTAAAAATTCCCAGTCAGTTTTGGTGAGGGGACACTTGGTGACAGTGTTGTCTTTCGAAATGAGTAGTTCCGTTACCGACGATACTTTGCTCCCCATACATTATTTATAAGGTTTCCCTGTTTGTATGTGCAAACTATTTGTGTGTATATTTTGAGAAATACATTGTACAGGCCTCTTTTTTACTTCTTCCACACACCCTAGAGATGTCATAGAGGCGGTAAATGTGTCCAACTTTTTGAGAAATTGGAACAATCAAGACTTACCTGTATGGAATGCTGTTAACGATGTCAATTCCCGCGACAGTACCTTTCATCTGACACACTTAGGGACTGTTAACAGATTAAAAGTAGTAAAAGACGCGGATAGAGAGAATTTTCTTTATCTTGTGCACTGAAATCTTGGATTTTCGTTGGTTTGAATGGGCCTGAAAATGTATTTTTTTTAGTAGGGACATAGAAGCCTCTAGCGGTATTCTTCATAAAGCAAGGTGAGTTATAAGCAATCATCTGATGGAGGGTAAATGTACCACAGTCCAGTTTAAGAAAAATACAATATAAAAGTCTTACCATGGAAGAAAATCTTTATATGATCTTTTGTAAAAAAAAAAAAAAAGCTTCAAGAAACATAAAGACATGACACCATATTCAGTTTAAAGTCAGTGACTTGTAAGCAAGGCAAAGCAAAGACAGTCTGATTAAGGCCGTTGCATTGTTGTGGCATTTTTTAGGTCTCACCCATTTCTGTGGCCTTTTTAGAACCTAAGCTTCTAGGGCACAGGGAACTTCATCTTGACGTAGGGCTGAGCAAATGCACGGAGCATTTCTCAATAAGTAGGCATTAAATTCTTAGTCCAGAAGGGGCCTTGAGATGCCCTCTCTTTACTCCTTGGTAGAACTGTTTTAACCATCCCCCGAAAACAGATTTTTTTCTTTAAATCTCAAAATTCAGAGAGTCCACAATCAGAACTTCCTTCTCATATTGCCATGTGGTCTGCTGTGGGCATCTGTCGAATGGTGTGAACTCTGCGTGGGGAGTCTGGCCTACCCTCGAGGCCCATGGTTTGGGCTGCGGTGGTGCCATGCTGTGCTCAGGGGCCTTCTGTTTTGGAAGTCTGGGCTCCAGTGAGCCTTGGTCATGCTCTTTTATGGAACCTTGGGTGCTAGACCACTCTGACCCTCAGTCTCATTTGCAGGTCCTGGGGAGGATTAAATGAGCTCATGTGATATCCAGGTGACTGAGGCAGAGTCGGCTCGGGATGAATCTTTGCTTCGTTTTCATTAGCTGCGGAGAAGACGATGACAGCTTGGTGCCTCTCCAACTTTAATATGGGTATGCCTCTCTTGGGGATCTTGTTAAATGCAGGCTGGTATTCAGTAGTTCTGGCTGGGGCCTGGATTCTGTGCTTCTAACAAGCTCCTAGGTGACGGTGACGCAGAGGGCAAGGGTTTGGCACCTGCGTTTCTCCCTTTCCAGAAGAGCAGGATGTCTGCCGCACCCCCACCCGAGAGGAGCAAACATCCGCAACGTGACTACTAGGAACCAGCTCCCCTCACAGGCAAGGGACCTGTACCACTGCTCCCAACCATCCTGTCTGAGGCGCAGCAAGCCAAAACACTGAAATGCTGAGGTTTGCAGCAAAGAGGAGGTTTATTCACAGGGCAGCCAAGCGAGGACGTGACGTGACAATAGGTCTCAAATCTGTCTCCCCAAAGGCAAGGGACTTTGGGTATCTGTGGGATAAAGAATAAAGAAGCAGGGCAGTATGAGGCATGGGGAGCGTGAGGAAAGGTGATTGGAAAAAGGTGTGCTCATCATTGTTCTGAGCTGGCGTAACTAGGCTACAGGCCTCGGCACATTCTCAGGCTGAGTTGGGGAAAACAGGAGCAGAATGGAAGATGACAGCGTGTGAAGGAGGTGGGGTGTCCATAGGTTCGGGGTCTGACGTGTTTCCTGCTGAAGCACCGATGCCCATCAAAACCGTAAATGGGGTGCTGGGGAAAACAGGAGCAGAATGGAAGATGACAGCGTGTGAGGGAGGTGTGGTGTCCATAGGTTCGGGGTCTGACGTGCTTCCTGCTGAAGCACCGACGCCCGCCAAAGCCGTAAATGGGGTGCTGGGGAAAACAGGAGCAGAATGGAAGATGACAGCGTATGAAGGAGGTGTGGTGTCCATAGGTTCGGGGTCTGACATGCTTCCTGCTGAAGCACCGTCCCCCGCCAAAGCCGTAAATGGGGTGCTGGGGAAAACAGGAGCAGAATGGAAGATGACAGCGTATGAAGGAGGTGTGGTGTCCATCGGTTCGGGGTCTGATGTGCTTCCTGCTGAAGCACCGATGCCCGCCAAAGCCGTAAATGGGGTGCTGGTGAAAACAGGAGCAGAATGGAAGATGACAGCGTGTGAAGGAGGTGTGGTGTCCATAGCTTCCATATTAGAGGTACTGCCTGCCTGATCTGAGAGCAGAGAGTGAAAGTGGGAGAGCCTCTTCCTAGATTCTAACTCCTCTGAATTTATAGCACTGGCTCTGCCTGGCTTTATGACATATCCATTGTACGTGTCACAGAGAAAGAGCGGGCGGGGCAGGGGGTGAGGCAGGGGTCACATGCAAGCCCAGCTGGTGGCTTAACCCCGGCCCATAGGCAAAGGGCGGGGCCCCTTCTGGACTTTCTAGTGGCTGGGACGTCTGGCTGTGGGTGGCAGGTGTTTGGCACCAGCTGGGCCACCATGCGGAGACTGTTGGGGACTGTGGAAACCTCCTCCAGAGCTCACCCTTCCTGGGGACTGGCTCTGCAGGCCCCTCAGCCCTGCGTATGTATCGGCCAGGCCTTCCCCACCACGGGGCCCAGAGGCCAGAGCCTGCTCAGACCTGAGAGCAGGAGGCAGCCAGAGCTTACCAGGGTGTGGGCCACCTCGTCCGGAGACCTCCCCAGCTCCTCTGCGAGACCTGGAGACAGGATCGCCTTCTCCAGGGCTGCTCAGCTGCCAGCATCACCATGAGCCAGGTGGCCAAGGTTTCTGAGCAGGAGATGCAGAGCCCTGATCCGACTGGATGCTGCAACCCACGATGTCCCTTCCTGGCAGATAGGTTCTTTCTTCCCTTCTTGTTTGAAATTTGGTAAAAGAACATTTAACCCTTGGCCTGTCCTTCAGGGTATATAGATGGTAGTGGCTTAGCCGGGATTCGATCCAAGCCTGTGTGATTCCAGAGCTTGTGCTCTGGACTGTGGTGCCTCCTTATCGTATATGCTTCATGTGTTACTTGTTTTTTTTTTTCTTGTAGTCCTTATGGTACTTAGCCCTAAGTGCCATACCTGTAACGAACAGCTACACTGTCCTGTAGGAGGTCTTCTTTTGTTCAACGCCTGAATTGGTCATCCACCACACTGTGTTCTAATCTCAGAAGATACAGGTCAGGGACCACCAGTTGTCAGCATGGCACCATTCCATATTTCGAATTGAGGCTTGAAGCCCGTATTTTCCCTTTGTCTAGTTTGAAGGATCCAGATATGTAAAGATGATATTCTAGATAAATCATGGGCTATCCTGAAAGAAATTCACCAGTGAATTGTTCCGTATGGATTAGAAGCCAGCTTCTCTGGCCTTCCTGGAGTATATCCAGTAAGGCGTCTCATTCATGTCTAGAAAGCAACTATATCATTTATTGCAACTTCAGCGTGGAGCGATGTATTGGTATAAAGTACGATCAACACAATTTGGTCATTGTGAGTATGACAGCTGGGTCCACTCTTTACTACACATATGTAACTCTAGGGATTCTTATGCCCAAGGGAGGAGACGTACTCTTGGCTGTCTAGGACAAGGGAAGCATGTGTTGTTATTCAGGAGCTGGAAGCTTCAGCATGACAGGTAGGAATTGAACAATCGTGGTCTATACATCACTTGACCTTGCTTAAAACTTGTTTCTTTGGCTTGCTTCATTGGAGTGTTTTCTCCCTCCTGGGCTGACATTGTCTGTTATGTATCACGCATGAGACATATAGAAGTTTCAGAACCCAAAATCATATAGATCAGTAAAAATGTATATATATGTATATATATATATATATATATATATATATATATATATATATATAAATCTATTGAAACTCACACTGGGCTTAATTCATATATTCCAAAATCAGTTTGACCCTCTGCTCATGAGATTCTTTTTATTGTATGTCCCAGCAAATCTGGGCTTCCATCCCCAATAAATTTTGGGGTTGAAGGACACAAAAGCTTTTGCTCAGACCTAAATTCTGTCTGAAAAAAAGGGAAATGTTATAAGCCCTTTGTAACCTCTCCAAGAGCAGAAATGATTTACAGCTGTGGCATTGAACCATAATTCCTCGATCTCATTTGAGAAGAGTTCAGTTAGAAACAGTGTCTTGATTTTTGTTTCTTCCCTGTTTTCTTGTCTTGCTTACCAACAATCCATTGTAATTCATCAGTTAGTATGGCAGCAGGCTGAGTGTTCCCTGGAGCTCATTAAATGAAGTGTTTTTCCTAAAATGACGTTTGTCTCCTTGTTTTCAGCCCCTCTTCTTTCCTCTGCCCTTGACTATAACCAGAGCTCAGCAAAAGCTGAGTGACTTTGTGCAGACCTTACTTAGGCTCAGCCTTTTTTTCTTCATTATTTTATTCATGGCTCCTCCGTTTCATTGTTTGCCTTCTCGAAATGTGTTGAAATCTTTCTGTGGTTGATGACTTCCAAAATATCTTGGCTTTTATTGGTTGATTAATTTTGGTATTTCTACAGTTTTATTTAGATATGGTTTCAGGAGGAACAGAAAGTAAATATATTTCCTAGTCTGCCATCTTGAGCTGAAAATCCCTGTGGATTTTAGCATCCAATGTTCCCATGGGAAAACACCCAACCATGGCCTTAATAGATGTAACACTCAAGATTTCAGCTTTTCTTGAGCAATCACTAAGGATTTCATATGTGGTCATTTCTAATGGGGAAATTATAACTATCTCATGACGTTGATTTGAGGACTAAATTAGATAATGAACATGAAAATGCTTTGTAAGATTTAAAAATCTGTAAAACTGTTTTTTGGTATTATTTGATTTGTTGCTATTTCAACTTCTCTTGACAGTTGTTTATGACCTTGCCTATGTGAGAAAATGCCCTCTGGGTTATTTTTTTGAAAGCCAGAATGTATTTTTCAACAGCTCAGTGGAACTGGCATCATTTGTGAAGGTTAAGGGTGAAGGGGTAAATGTTTCTTGACACCTATCACTTTACAGTGTTTTCAGGAACTAACTGACTCATGTATTCCTCTTCCAAATTTGGTTGAGGACCTCCTACCAGCCACATGCTTTACGTCAGGTGTTGGAAAGCATTTTCTGGATTTTAAAGATCTTAGGCTTTGTGGGCCATATAGAGTTTCTGTAGCTTCTCCTCCTCTTTCCTCTTCAACAAGCTTTCTAAACGTGAGAACCATTATTAGCTCACAGTCCCACAGATCCAGTCTGAGAGCCTGATTTGATTCGTGGCCATTATTTGCCAATTCCTGCTCTGCGTCTTCACTGAGGAGGGGGACCATGTTTGAGTAATCAGTTCTTTGAATCAACTGTTGGTCTTCTGGGCCTTGTCCTTGCTCTCCTACAGTCTCTAATCAGCGTGGCATCCAGAGAGATCTTGTTAAAACATAAGTCAGATCATGTCACTCAAATTTCTTCAATGGCTTCTTCACAGAAAATGCAAAGTCCTCAGAGTGCCTCCACAGACCTAGAAATCTGGGTGTCTGTTTCCTCTCTGACTGTTTCCTTCTCCTCTCCAATTTGCTCGCTCTGTTTTCCACACGCTGACATCCTTTCTGCTCCTTGGATACTCCAAGCCTACTCTTGCCTCATTGACTTTCTGCCGCAGGCCAGCCGCAGAAAGAGGATTTCACCGCCCAGGGTCAGAAGGGAAGGGGTAAGGAACTGAAGTAGCACCGACGAATGGGGTCAGAAGCCCATGGGTCAGAAGGCTGCAATGAGAAGCCTAGTCACCAAAACAAAGAATAGACCCCCGCTCGCCGAAACTAGAGAAAGCTCGCATGCAGCAATGAAGACCCAATGCAGCCAAAAATAAATAAATAAAAAATAAAGTATAGAATCTTAAAAAAAATCTATAAAGAATATTACAAGAATAGAATCACAGGCCAGTTTCTCCTTTGAGCATGCATGCAAATTGTGTAAAGAGAAGGACAAACTATATCCATGGTATGTAAAACAATCATATATCAGAATCAAAGTAGCTTTATTCTTCTGGCAATGCAAGGTTGCTTTAATGTCCAAACGTGAAACTGATCCCAGGAATGAATTAGAGTGGGAGAAAAGTCATTTAAAACAGAAATCTTGGGACTTCCCTGGTGGTCCAGTGTTTAGAACATGGCGCGTTCACTGCTGGGGCCCTGGGGTCCAATCCCAGGTCAGGGAACTAAGATCCTGCAAGACATGAGGCAGGGCCCCGAAAAAAAAAAAGGAAAGAAAGAAGTCTTAACCAGGAGAAGCACAAGATCGAATAAACATAACAGATAGCACCTTATGAAAAGTAGGTGAAGATTATGGAATATTCTAAAATTTAAAACAAAAAGAAACTTTTAAAGATTCAAAAGGATGTGACAAATATTGTACATAGGCCAAAATAAAATGAAATAAAATATACAAATGATGGGAGCCCAAAATTCCAGATGCCCAAGTCCTGTCTCTGAAGATTCTCATTCAATGGGTTCAGGATTTCCTCCTTATTGAAAAACCTACAGGTGATTCTGGTACGATTCCCAGACACAATGTAAAGCTTCTCTTTTACAGGAAAGAATACCAGATTATTTTGTTATCTTATAGTTATACTAACAGGTTGTACTATTGACGGATAAGTCTGCTGTGAAAATGCACCCCCACTAGGGATAAAAAAGGAACTAGTAGTCTCTACTGCTACTTGGTGGCAGCACGCATGTATTGCAAGGGCAATTATTGTAGCAATCCAAATTAGTGGAACATTTTAGAATTGGAAGACGACATACAGATCATCTAGTCAAGCTTCCAACTATTATAGTTGTGAAAACTAAGGCCCATATAAATGAAATGATTTATCTCCAAAGAGCATTAGTGAAAGTATGAAATAAAAAATATCTCTGGTTCATTGCAGCTCTATTTACAATAGCCCGGAGATGGAAACAACCTAAGTGCCCGTCATCGGATGAATGGATAAAGAAGATGTGGCACATATATACAATGGAATATTACTCAGCCATAAAAAGAAACGAAATTGAGCTATTTGTAATGAGGTGGATAGACCTAGAGTCTGTCATACAGAGTGAAGTAAGTCAGAAAGAAAAAGACAAATACCGTATGCTAACACATATATATGGAATTTAAGAAAAAAATGTCATGAAGAACCTAGGAGTAAAGCAGGAATAAAGACGCAGACCTCTTAGAGAACGGACTTGAGGTTATGGGGAGGGGGAAGGGTGAGCTGTGACAGGGCGAGAGAGAGTCATGGGCATATACACACTAACAAACGCAGTAAGGTAGATAGCTAGTGGGAAGCAGCCGCATGGCACAGGGATATTGGCTCGGTGCTTTGTGACAGCCTGGAGGGGTGGGATGGGGAGGGTGGGAGGGAGGGAGACGCAACAAGGAAGACATATGGGAACATATGTTTATGTATGACTGATTCACTTTGTTATAAAGCAGAAACTAACACACCATTGTAAAGCAATTATACCCCAATAAAGATATTAAAAAAAAATAAAAAAATAAAATACAGAAAAAACCAAAAAAAAAAAAAATCTCTGAACTTTTAATTTAGTGCTGTTTTTATTAATCTCAAGTATTAGCTTAAACTTCAGTGTGACAGATTTGGGATTGAATTCCTGCTCACGTTTACTGATTGCGTGTCTTTTAGTAAGTTACTAAAACACTTTTTTTAAATAGACGTATTTAATTATTTATCTTTGGCTGCCTAGGCTCTTTGTTGCTGTGTACGGGCTTTCCCTAGTTGCGGTGGGCGGGGGCTACTCTTTGTTGCAGTACGCGGGCTTCTCATTGTGGTGGCTTCTCGTTGTTGCTGAGCACGGGGTCTAGGTGCGTGGGCTTCAGTAGTTGTGGTTCACGGGCTCTAGCACGCAGGCTCAGTAGTTGTGGCACATGGTCTTAGTTGCTCCACGGCATGTGGGATCTTCCCGGACGAGGGCTCAAACGTGTGTCCCGTGCACTGGCAGGTGGATCCTTAACCAGTGCGCCAACAGGGAAGCCCTACTAATACACTTTTAACTTTGCTTTTCACGTATGTAAAATGGTGAGCCTTGACTGATATAGAATATGAGATAACCTAGCACTGTTCTTAACACATATATGTAGTTAAAACTTTTTGGCTCTCATCCCTCTTAAACAGCCTCTATCCTCTTAATAATGAATGTGTCTTTCAGCTAGCAGAGCACCCCAGAGCTGACCACATTCTGGCAAGAGATATAGGATTCTTTTTCTTACTGGGGGTTCTTTATACCTGATAGTTGAAGTGCACTTAAACATGAACAACTCTTGTTTATACTGTAGTAATGGATTTGATGGACGAATTTTAGAAAGTAATATGCAGGAATTGAGCTGCCTTACCCTCAAGAAATATAATTCGATAGTGGTGGCTAGAACGATAAACAGTGTTTGGACAGGGAGTCCATATTGGATGTGAACTTCCTGCACTCCCATTCGTCTATTAAGAATAAAGAGAATCCTTTCAAAATGTGTTTTAAAGGGCAGTTATTTCTTTCTGCCTCATTTAAGTTACCTGCAAGAAAAAGACAATCTCCTGCATCCTTGTTTAATAGGCTTTTAATATAAAGCAGATAATTTTTTGCAACATTTCCCAAACTTTTCATTATCGAATTGGCTGAGGCTTCTCAACGATTATCATTTCACAACAATATCTCCATCTTCAGCTTCTTTCAATGAATTGGCCTAATAGATGTGCCATTAAAACAGAGCTTCACTCCCAAAGTATTTTTAATTTTGTATTCAAACAGTATGAAGGATTCAGCCATAACAGTGAGTGGATTTCTGATACATGCTACATGATGGATGCAACTAAGTGAAAGAAGGCTACATATTGTATGGTTCCATTTATATGAAATGTCCAGCAGTGGCAAATCCATACACACAGAAAAGATTCTACATTCGTGGTTGCCAGGGGTTTGGAAGAGAGGGAACTAGGGAATGACTCCTTAAAATGGGTGTAGGTTTCCTCTTGGTTGATGAAGATGTTTTGCAGCTCGGCAGTGGTGATAGTTGCACAACATTGTGACAGTAGTAAATTCCACTGAATGGTACAGTGAATTGTAAAATGATCCAAATGGTGAATTTTGTGTTATGTTCATTTTACTACAATAAAAAGGAGAAAGAATTCGGGAAAGACTTAGAGTTTGGGAAACTAAGGTGAACTGGTCAAGAAAAAGACAGCTCTATTGTTCAGTTTTCTCTCAGCTCTCCCAGTGCATTAATCCTCAGCAAAAAGTAGGCTGAACTTGTGATGATAGTCATTCAACACAGTCCAGGGAAAAGTAAATAAAGTAAAACCCAACTCTTCTTCTTTAGCACATGTATGAAAGGTTAACTTGCTGCTCAGCCACGTGGACCTTCATGAAGACATTTCACTTTAGGTGTCCTCTACTTCAGTACTTTACTCACAGCTCATTCACACATGTAGGCAACAGCATTCCTTAATTCGATGGAATCTGCAGCACTGGTTGTGATCAATCTCATGAAAAGAAAAGGAAAGGTGGCACGGAAGCCAAGGGAAGAGATTTTCAAGACAGAGATGTTGTTTAAGATCTAACTCGGCTTGGCGGTCACAAAGATAAGGATTGAGAAGTAGTCCCCTGGACTTGTCAACGGAGAAATCATTGGGGGCTTCAAGGAGATCAGTTTCACGAGAGTAGTGGGGCAGAAACCAGATCGCAGTGTAGATGGGAGGGGAGAAATGGGGGGCAAGTCAAGAAATTGATGGCAAAGGGAAAGAAGGGAGGGGTGGATAGGAGGACAGGAGAATGGAATGGAGGAGAGCATTTCCTTGTGGCTCTTTAATATGGCTGGGAGGGGCCAAAAGAGAAGGAGAGCGTGAAGATGTAGGAAGAGGGGGTGGCATCCCGAGCCCAAGGAGGACTGGCCCCTGTCTTCAGCTCCCACCAGCTGGATGGTCCCTCCCTCTAGCTTTCCACGTAGGCTGTGGAAGTTGCCCCTTGCCTCCTTGGATCAGCTGCCCTTGATTCGTTCGTCCTTTTCTTATTTCTCAGCACATCTGGGTCATACGTTATGTGAAGACAAGCAAATCACCACTGATGCTTAATTTTCTTGAAAAATCCCCCAGGCAGGTACCATTTTGGAGAACTACCCATTGTGCCTCAGCAAGCCAAAGTAGCCCATTTTTCCTCTCTCATTGGGAGAGATTGCTGTTTCTTGGAGAACCTGATGAAGAGGGTGACTCGCGCTTAGGAATAACGTTGCTTGAAAAGTGCAAAAGGTGAGGTAGTTTGGCTCTGAGGGGCCTCTGAGGCCTGAGACTTCCTGAGAGATGGCAGACTCACAGCTCCCATTTCCCTCTGACCCTGGGCTATGAGCTCATCAAATGAGATGGTAAATAAAGTCACTGACATGGTTTAAAGGATAATTTTGTTCTCTCTTGTTCACTCAGAGCAAATTGAATGGAATTTGCATACAACATATGGATGAACCATCCATACGATGGGGCTTGACCATATCCTCATGGTTCCCCTTCCCTTTTCTACATCTGGCCCCTTTAGCTCTGCAGACTTAACCCCACACCATCAGTCCACCCAGTCGGTCCACTGGACGTCTCTTCCTCTTTCGCATCTGGTCGTTGTCGTCACCTTGTTTTTCACTACCACCTCCTGCAGTAGCTGATAGGTCCAGAGAGGTTGGTTCACTGTGAGCAAGTAACTGTCAACTCCATGGACAGGTGGAAGTGACTTGGCAGCTGGGATGCGCCCACCCTGAGTTCATTATACCCATGAGGGTCAAGGAGAATGGGGATGCAGCTGGTCTGCAGAACCCCGGCAGTTCTGAGACACATGTTCCTGGATCCACACGTTGCTCCATACCCAGCCTTGCCTTTCTTTTTTCTCTCTCTTGACTCCATCCAGGTTTCTGCTCTCCTTGTCCCTTTGGGGAGGGAGGCCAGTACCAGTCCAGGTGTAGTCCCCCAAAGCTTCCTACTTCCAAGCGTTACGTAGGCTTGTATATCCACTTGCTTGGGTTGCCCTGGCATTCGTGCCAACAAGCTGAGTGGTTTAAGCCCTAGGCTCTCTTTTCTGGCAAGAATGTGCCTAAAAATCTCCACCTCTGGTTTGGTGGCCCCTAAATATTCCCAGTCAGTTTTGGTGAGGGGACACTTGGTGACAGTGTTGTCTTTCGAAATGAGTAGTTCCGTTACCGACGATACTTTGCTCCCCATACATTATTTATAAGGTTTCCCTGTTTGTATGTGCAAACTATTTGTGTGTATATTTTGAGAAATACATTGTACAGGCCTCTTTTTTATTTCTTCCACACACCCTAGAGATGTCATAGAGGCGGTAAATGTGTCCAACTTTTTGAGAAATTGGAACAATCAAGACTTACCTGTATGGAATGCTGTTAACGATGTCAATTCCCGCGACAGTACCTTTCATCTGACACACTTAGGGACTGTTAACAGATTAAAAGTAGTAAAAGACACGGATAGAGAGAATTTTCATTATCTTGTGCACTGAAATCTTGGATTTTCGTTGGTTTGAATGGGCCTGAAAATGTATTTTTTTTAGTAGGGACATAGAAGCCTCTAGCGGTATTCTTAATAAAGCAAGGTGAGTTATAAGCAATCATCTGATGGAGGGTAAATGTACCACAGTCCAGTTTAAGAAAAATACAATATAAAAGTCTTACCATGGAAGAAAATCTTTATATGATCTTTTGTAAAAAAAAAAAAAAAAGCTTCAAGAAACATAAAGACATGACACCATATTCAGTTTAAAGTCAGTGACTTGTAAGCAAGGCAAAGCAAAGACAGTCTGATTAAGGCCATTGCATTGTTGTGGCATTTTTTAGGTCTCACCCATTTCTGTGGGCTTTTTAGAACCTAAGCTTCTAGGGCACAGGGAACTTCATCTTGATGTAGGGCTGAGCAAATGCACGGAGCATTTCTCAATAAGTAGGCATTAAATTCTTAGTCCAGAAGGGGCCTTGAGATGCCCTCTCTTTACTCCTTGGTAGAACTGTTTTAACCATCCCCCGAAAACAGATTTTTTTCTTTAAATCTCAAAATTCAGAGATTCCACAATCAGAACTTCCTTCTCATATTGCCATGTGGTCTGCTGTGGGCATCTGTCGAATGGTGTGAACTCTGCGTGGGGAGTCTGGCCTACCCTCGAGGCCCATGGTTTGGGCTGCGGTGGTGCCATGCTGTGCTCAGGGGCCTTCTGTTTTGGAAGTCTGGGCTCCAGTGAGCCTTGGTCATGCTCTTTTATGGAACCTTGGGTGCTAGACCACTCTGACGCTCAGTCTCATTTGCAGGTTCTGGGGAGGATTAAATGAGCTAATGTGATATCCAGGTGACTGAGGCAGAGTCGGCTCGGGATGAATCTTTGCTTCGTTTTCATTAGCTGCGGAGAAGACGATGACAGCTTGGTGCCTCTCCAACTTTAATATGGGTATGCCTCTCTTGGGGATCTTGTTAAATGCAGGCTGGTATTCAGTAGTTCTGGGTGGGGCCTGGATTCTGTGCTTCTAACAAGCTCCTAGGTGACGGTGACGCTGAGGGCAAGGGTTTGGCACCTGCGTTTCTCCCTTTCCGGAAGAGCAGGATGTCTGCCGCACCCCCACCCGAGAGGAGAAAACATCCGCAACGTGACTACTAGGAACCAGCTTCCCTCACAGGCAAGGGACCTGTACCACTGCTCCCAACCATTCTGTCTGAGGTGCAGCAAGCCAAAACACTGAAATGCTGAGGTTTGCAGCAAAGAGGAGGTTTATTCACAGGCAGCCAAGCGAGGACGTGACGTGACAATAGGTCTCAAA
Organism: Orcinus orca; assembly: GCF_937001465.1. NCBI lineage: Eukaryota > Metazoa > Chordata > Mammalia > Artiodactyla > Delphinidae > Orcinus > Orcinus orca. Next base: position 91,659,074 of record NC_064570.1, read on the forward strand.
TCTGCCTCCCCAAAGGCAAGGGGCTTTGGGTATCTGTGGGATAAAGAATAAAGAAGCAGGGCAGTATGAGGCATGGGGAGCGTGAGGAAAGGTGATTGGAAAAAGGTGTGCTCATCATTGTTCTGAGCTGGCGTAACTAGGCTACAGGCCTCGGCACATTCTCAGGCTGGAGTTGGGGAAAACAGGAGCAGAATAGAAGATGACAGCGTGTGAAGGAGGTGTGGTGTCCATAGGTTCGGGGTCTGACGTGCTTCCTGCTGAAGCACCGACGCCCGACAAAGCCGTAAATGGGGTGCTGGGGAAAACAGGAGCAGAATGGAAGATGACAGCGTGTGAAGGAGGTGTGGTGTCCATAGGTTCGGGGTCTGACGTGTTTCCTGCTGAAGCACCGATGCCCGCCAAAGCCGTAAATGGGGTGCTGGGGAAAACAGGAGCAGAATGGAAGAGGACAGCGTGTGAAGGAGGTGTGGTGTCCATAGCTTCCATATTAGAGGTACTGCCTGCCTGATCTGAGAGCAGAGAGTGAAAGTGGGAGAGCCTCTTCCTAGATTCTAACTCCTCTGAATTTATAGCACTGGCTCTGCCTGGCTTTATGACATATCCATTGTACGTGTCACAGAGAAAGAGCGGGCGGGGCAGGGGGTGAGGCAGGGGTCACATGCAAGCCCAGATGGTGGCTTAACCCCGGCCCAAAGGCAAATGGCGGGGCCCATTCTGGACTTTCTAGTGGCTGGGACGTCTGGCTGTGGGTGGCAGGTGTTTGGCACCAGCTGGACCACCATGCGGAGACTGTTGGGGACTGTGGAAGCCTCCTCCAGAGCTCACCCTTCCTGGGGACTGGCTCTGCAGGCCCCTCAGCCCTGCGTATGTATCGGCCAGGCCTTCCCCACCACGGGTCCCAGAGGCCAGAGCCTGCTCAGACCTGAGGGCAGGAGGCAGCCAGAGCTTACCAGGGTGTGGGCCACCTCGTCCGGAGACCTCCCCAGCTCCTCTGCGAGACCTGGAGACAGGATCGCCTTCTCCAGGGCTGCTCAGCTGCCAGCATCACCATGAGCCAGGTGGCCAAGGTTTCTGAGCAGGAGATGCAGAGCCCTGATCCGACTGGATGCTGCAGCCCACGATGTCCCTTCCTGGCAGATAGGTTCTTTCTTCACTTCTTGTTTGAAATTTGGTAAAAGAACATTTAACCCTTGGCCTGTCCTTCAGGGTATATAGATGGTAGTGGCTTAGCCGGGATTCGATCCAAGCCTGTGTGATTCCAGAGTTTGTGCTCTGGACTGTGGTGCCTCCTTATCGTATATGCTTCATGTGTTACTTGTTTTTTTTTTTCTTGTAGTCCTTATGGTACTTAGCCCTAAGTGCCATACCTGTAACGAACAGCTACACTGCCCTGTAGGAGGTCTTCTTTTGTTCAATGCCTGAATTGGTCATCCACCACACTGTGTTCTAATCTCAGAAGATACAGGTCAGGGACCACCAGTTGTCAGCATGGCACCGTTCCATATTTCGAATTGAGGCTTGAAGCCCGTATTTTCCCTTTGTCTAGTTTGAAGGATCCAGATATGTAAAGATGATATTCTAGATAAATCATGGGCTATCCTGAAAGAAATTCACCAGTGAATTGTTCCGTATGGATTAGAAGCCAGCTTCTCTGGCCTTCCTGGAGTATATCCAGTAAGGCGTCTCATTCATGTCTAGAAAGCAACTATATCATTTATTGCAACTTCAGCGTGGAGCGATGTGTTGGTATAAAGTACGATCAACACAATTTGGTCATTGTGAGTATGACAGCTGGGTCCACTCTTTACTACACATATGTAACTCTAGGGATTCTTATGCCCAAGGGAGGAGACGTACTCTTGGCTGTCTAGGACAAGGGAAGCATGTGTTGTTATTCAGGAGCTGGAAGCTTCAGCATGACAGGTAGGAATTGAACAATCGTGGTCTATACATCACTTGACCTTGCTTAAAACTTGTTTCTTTGGCTTGCTTCATTGAAGTGTTTTCTCCCTCCTGGGCTGACATTGTCTGTTATGTATCACGCATGAGACATATAGAAGTTTCAGAACCCAAAATCATATAGATCAGTAAAAATGTATATATATATATATATATATATATAAATCTATTGAAACTCACACTGGGCTTAATTCATATATTCCAAAATCAGTTTGACCCTCTGCTCATGAGATTCTTTTTATGGTATGTCCCAGCAAATCTGGGCTTCCATCCCCAATAAATTTTGGGGTTGAAGGACACAAAAGCTTTTGCTCAGACCTAAATTCTGTCTGAAAAATAGGGAAATATGATAAGCCCTTTGTAACCTCTCTAAGAGCAGAAATGATTTACAGCTGTGGCATTGAACCATAATTCCTCGATCTCATTTGAGAAGAGTTCAGTTAGAAACAGTGTCTTGATTTTTGTTTCTTTTGTTTCTTCCCTGTTTTCTTGTCTTGCTTACCAACAATCCATTGTAATTCATGAGTTAGTATGGCAGCAGGCTGAGTGTTCCCTGGAGCTCATTAAATGAAGTGTTTTTCCTAAAATGACGTTTGTCTCCTTGTTTTCAGCCCCTCTTCTTTCCTCTGCCCTTGACTATAACCAGAGCTCAGCAAAAGCTGAGTGACTTTGTGCAGACCTTACTTAGGCTCAGCCTTTTTTTCTTCATTATTTTATTCATGGCTCCTCCGTTTCATTGTTTGCCTTCTCGAAATGTGTTGAAATCTTTCTGTGGTTGATGACTTCCAAAATATCTTGGCTTTTATTGGTTGATTAATTTTGGTATTTCTACAGTTTTATTTAGATATGGTTTCAGGAGGAACAGAAAGTAAATATATTTCCTAGTCTGCCATCTTGAGCTGAAAATCCCTGTGGATTTTAGCATCCAATGTTCCCATGGGAAAACACCCAACCATGGCCTTAATAGATGTAACCCTCAAGATTTCAGCTTTTCTTGAGCAATCACTAAGGATTTCATATGTCGTCATTTCTAATGGGGAAATTATAACTATCTCATGACGTTGATTTGAGGATTAAATTAGATAATGAACATGAAAATGCTTTGTAAGATTTAAAAATCTGTAAAACTGTTTTTTGGTATTATTTGATTTGTTGCTATCTCAACTTCACTTGACAGTTGTTTATGACCTTGCCTATGTGAGAAAATGCCCTCTGGGTTATTTTTTTGAAAGCCAGAATGTATTTTTCAACAGCTCAGTGGAACTGGCATCATTTGTGAAGGTTAAGGGTGAAGGGGTAAATGTTTCTTGACACCTATCACTTTACAGTGTTTTCAGGAACTAACTGACTCATGTATTCCTCTTCCAAATTTGGTTGAGGACCTCCTACCAGCCACATGCTTTACGTCAGGTGTTGGAAAGCATTTTCTGGATTTTAAAGATCTTAGGCTTTGTGGGCCATATAGAGTTTCTGTAGCTTCTCCTCCTCTTTCCTCTTCAACAAGCTTTCTAAACGTGAGAACCATTATTAGCTCACAGTCCCACAGATCCAGGCTGAGAGCCTGATTTGATTCGTGGCCATTATTTGCCAATTCCTGCTCTGCGTCTTCACTGAGGAGGGGGACCATGTTTGAGTAATCAGTTCTTTGAATCAACTGTTGGTCTTCTGGGCCTTGTCCTTGCTCTCCTACAGTCTCTAATCAGCGTGGCATCCAGAGAGATCTTGTTAAAACATAAGTCAGATCATGTCACTCAAATTTCTTCAATGGCTTCTTCACAGAAAATGCAAAGTCCTCAGAGTGCCTCCACAGACCTAGAAATCTGGGTGTCTGTTTCCTCTCTGACTGTTTCCTTCTCCTCTCCAATTTGCTCGCTCTGTTTTCCACACGCTGACATCCTTTCTGCTCCTTGGATACTCCAAGCCTACTCTTCCCTCATTGACTTTCTGCCGCAGGCCAGCCGCAGAAAGAGGATTTCACCGCCCAGGGTCAGAAGGGAAGGGGTAAGGAACTGAAGTAGCACCGACGAATGGGGTCAGAAGCCCATGGGTCAGAAGGCTGCAATGAGAAGCCTAGTCACCGCAACAAAGAATAGACCCCCGCTCGCCGAAACTAGAGAAAGCTCGCATGCAGCAATGAAGACCCAATGCAGCCAAAAATAAATAAATAAAAAATAAAGTATAGAATCTTTAAAAAAATCTATAAAGAATATTACAAGAATAGAATCACAGGCCAGTTTCTCCTTTGAACATGCATGCAAAATGTGTAAAGAGAAGCACAAACTATATCCATGGTATGTAAAACAATCATATATCAGAATCAAAGTAGCTTTATTCTTCTGGCAATGCAAGGTTGCTTTAATGTCCAAACGTGAAACTGATCCCAGGAATGAATTAGAGTGGGAGAAAAGTCATTTAAAACAGAAATCTTGGGACTTCCCTGGTGGTCCAGTGTTTAGAACATGGCGCGTTCACTGCTGGGGCCCTGGGGTCCAATCCCAGGTCAGGGAACTAAGATCCTGCAAGACATGAGGCAGGGCCCCGAAAAAAAAAAAGGAAAGAAAGAAGTCTTAACCAGGAGAAGCACAAGATCGAATAAACATAACAGATAACACCTTATGAAAAGTAGGTGAAGATTATGGAATATTCTAAAATTTAAAACAAAAAGAAACTTTTAAAGATTCAAAAGGATGTGACAAATATTGTACATAGGCCAAAATAAAATGAAATAAAATATACAAATGATGGGAGCCCAAAATTCCAGATGCCCAAGTCCTGTCTCTGAAGATTCTCATTCAATGGGTTCAGGATTTCCTCCTTATTGAAAAACCTACAGGTGATTCTGGTACGATTCCCAGACACAATGTAAAGCTTCTCTTTTACAGGAAAGAATACCAGATTATTTTGTTATCTTATAGTTATACTAACAGGTTGTACTATTGACGGATAAGTCTGCTGTGAAAATGCACCCCCACTAGGGATAAAAAAGGAACTAGTAGTCTCTACTGCTACTTGGTGGCAGCACGCATGTATTGCAAGGGCAATTATTGTAGCAATCCAAATTAGTGGAACATTTTAGAATTGGAAGACGACATACAGATCATCTAGTCAAGCTTCCAACTATTATAGTTGTGAAAACTAAGACCCATATAAATGAAATGATTTATCTCCAAAGAGCATTAGTGAAAGTATGAAATAAAAAATATCTCTGAACTTTTAATTTAGTGCTGTTTTTATTAATCTCAAGTATTAGCTTAAACTTCAGTGTGACAGATTTGGGATTGAATTCCTGCTCACGTTTACTGATTGCATGTCTTTTAGTAAGTTACTAAAACACTTGTTTTTTAAATAGACGTATTTAATTATTTATCTTTGGCTGCCTAGGCTCTTTGTTGCTGTGTACGGGCTTTCCCTAGTTGCGGTGGGCGGGGGCTACTCTTTGTTGCAGTACGCGGGCTTCTCATTGTGGTGGCTTCTCGTTGTTGCTGAGCACGGGGTCTAGGTGCGTGGGCTTCAGTAGTTGTGGTTCACGGGCTCTAGCACGCAGGCTCAGTAGTTGTGGCACATGGTCTTAGTTGCTCCGCGGCATGTGGGATCTTCCCGGACCCGGGCTCAAACGTGTGTCCCGTGCACTGGCAGGTGGATCCTTAACCAGTGCGCCAACAGGGAAGCCCTACTAATACACTTTTAACTTTGCTTTTCACGTATGTAAAATGGTGAGCCTTGACTGATATAGAATATGAGATAACCTAGCACTGTTCTTAACACATATATGTAGTTAAAACTTTTTGGCTCTCATCCCTCTTAAACAGCCTCTATCCTCTTAATAATGAATGTGTCTTTCAGCTAGCAGAGCACCCCAGAGCTGACCACATTCTGGCAAGAGATATAGGATTCTTTTTCTTACTGGGGGTTCTTTATACCTGATAGTTGAAGTGCACTTAAACATGAACAACTCTTGTTTATACTGTAGTAATGGATTTGATGGACGAATTTTAGAAAGTAATATGCAGGAATTGAGCTGCCTTACCCTCAAGAAATATAATTCGATAGTGGTGGCTAGAACGATAAACAGTGTTTGGACAGGGAGTCCATATTGGATGTGAACTTCCTGTACTCCCATTCGTCTATTAAGAATAAAGAGAATCCTTTCAAAATGTGTTTTAGAGGGCAGTTATTTCTTTCTGCCTCATTTAAGTTACCTGCAAGAAAAAGACAATCTCCTGCATCCTTGTTTAATAGGCTTTTAATATAAAGCAGATAATTTTTTGCAACATTTCCCAAACTTTTCATTATCGAATTGGCTGAGGCTTCTCAACGATTATCATTTCACAACAATATCTCCATCTTCAGCTTCTTCCAATGAATTGGCCTAATAGATGTGCCATTAAAACAGAGCTTCACTCTCAACGTATTTTTAATTTTGTATTCAAATGGTATGAAGGATTCAGCCATAACAGTGAGTGGATTTCTGATACATGCTACATGATGGATGCAACTAAGTGAAAGAAGGCTACATATTGTATGGTTCCATTTATATGAAATGTCCAGCAGTGGCAAATCCATACACACAGAAAAGATTCTACATTCGTGGTTGCCAGGGGTTTGGAAGAGAGGGAACTAGGGAATGACTCCTTAAAATGGGTGTAGGTTTCCTCTTGGTTGATGAAGATGTTTTGCAGCTCGGCAGTGGTGATAGTTGCACAACATTGTGACAGTAGTAAATTCCACTGAATGGTACAGTGAATTGTAAAATGATCCAAATGGTGAATTTTGTGTTATGTTCATTTTACTACAATAAAAAGGAGAAAGAATTCGGGAAAGACTTAGAGTTTGGGAAACTAAGGTGAACTGGTCAAGAAAAAGACAGCTCTATTGTTCAGTTTTCTCTCAGCTCTCCCAGTGCATTAATCCTCAGCAAAAAGTAGGCTGAACTTGTAGATGATAGTCACTCAACACAGTCCAGGGAAAAGTAAATAAAGTAAAACCCAACTCTTCTTCTTTAGCACATGTATGAAAGGTTAACTTGCTGCTCAGTCACGTGGACCTTCATGAAGACGTTTCACTTTAGGTGTCCTCTACTTCAGTACTTTACTCACAGCTCATTCACACATGTAGGCAACAGCATTCCTTAATTCGATGGAATCTGCAGCACTGGTCGTGATCAGTCTCATGAAAAGAAAAGGAAAGGTGGCGCGGAAGCCAAGGGAAGAGATTTTCAAGACAGAGACGTTGTTTAAGATCTGACTCGGCTTGGTGGTCACAAAGATAAGGATTGGGAAGTAGTCCCCTGGACTTGTCAACGGAGAAATCATTGGGGGCTTCAAGGAGATCAGTTTCACGAGAGTAGTGGGGCAGAAACCAGATCGCAGTGTAGATGGGAGGGGAGAAATGGGGGGCAAGTCAAGAAATTGATGGCAAAGGGAAAGAAGGGAGGGGTGGATAGGAGGACAGGAGAATGGAATGGAGGAGAGCATTTCCTTGTGGCTCTTTAATATGGCTGGGAGGGGCCAACAGAGAAGGAGAGCGTGAAGATGTAGGAAGAGGGGGTGGCATCCCGAGCCCAAGGAGGACTGGCCCCTGTCTTCAGCTCCCACCAGCTGGATGGTCCCTCCCTCTAGCTTTCCACGTAGGCTGTGGAAGTTGCCCTTTGCCTCCTTGGATCAGCTGCCCTTGATTCGTTCGTCCTTTTCTTATTTCTCAGCACATCTGGGTCATACGTTATGTGAAGACAAACAAATCACCACTGATGCTTAATTTTCTTGAAAAATCCCCCAGGCAGGTACCATTTTGGAGAACTACCTATTGTGCCTCAGCAAGCCAAAGTAGCCCATTTTTCCTCTCTCATTGGGAGAGATTGCTGTTTCTTGGAGAACCTGATGAAGAGGATGACTCGTGCTTAGGAATAACGTTGCTTGAAAAGTGCAAAAGGTGAGGTAGTTTGGCTCTGAGGGGCCTCTGAGGCCTGAGACTTCCTGAGAGATGGCAGATTCACAGCTCCCATTTCCCTCTGACCCTGGGCTATGAGCTCATCAAATGATATGGTAAATAAAGTCACTGACATGGTTTAAAGGATAATTTTGTTCTCTCCTGTTCACTCAGAGCAAATTGAATGGAATTTGCATACAACATATGGATGAACCATCCATACGATGGGGCTTGACCATATCCTCATGGTTCCCCTTCCCTTTTCTACATCTGGCCCCTTTAGCTCTGCAGACTTAACCCCACACCATCAGTCCACCCAGTCGGTCCACTGGACGTCTCTTCCTCTTTCGCATCTGGTCGTTGTAGTCACCTTGTTCTCCACTACCGCCTCCTGCAGTAGCTGTTAGGTCCAGAGAGGTTGGTTCACTGTGAGCAAGTAACTGTCAACTCCATGGACAGGTGGAAGTGACTTGGCAGCCGGGATGCGCCCACCCTGAGTTCATTATACCCATGAGGGTCAAGGAGAATGGGGATGCAGCTGGTCTGCAGAGCCCTGGCAGTTCTGAGACACATGTTCCTGGATCCACACGTTGCTCCATACCCAGCCTTGCCTTTCTTTTTTCTCTCTCTTGACTCCATCCAGGTTTCTGCTCTGCTTGTCCCTTTGGGGAGGGAGGCCAGTACCAGTCCAGGTGTAGTCCCCCAAAGCTTCCTACTTCCAAGCGTTACGTAGGCTTGTATATCCACTTGCTTGGGTTGCCCTGGCATTCGTGCCAACAAGTTGAGTGGTTTAAGCCCTAGGCTCTCTTTTCTGGCAAGAATGTGCCTAAAAATCTCCACCTCTGGTTTGGTGGCCCCTAAAAATTCCCAGTCAGTTTTGGTGAGGGGACACTTGGTGACAGTGTTGTCTTTCGAAATGAGTAGTTCCGTTACCGATGATACTTTGCTCCCCATACATTATTTATAAGGTTTCCCTGTTTGTATGTGCAAACTATTTGTGTGTATATTTTGAGAAATACATTGTACAGGCCTCTTTTTTATTTCTTCCACACACCCTAGAGATGTCATAGAGGCGGTAAATGTGTCCAACTTTTTGAGAAATTGGAACAATCAAGACTTACCTGTATGGAATGCTGTTAACGATGTCAATTCCCGCGACAGTACCTTTCATCTGACACACTTAGGGACTGTTAACAGATTAAAAGTAGTAAAAGACGCGGATAGAGAGAATTTTCATTATCTTGTGCACTGAAATCTCGGATTTTCGTTGGTTTGAATGGGCCTGAAAATGTATCTTTTTTAGTAGGGACATAGAAGCCCCTAGCGGTATTCTTAATAAAGCAAGGTGAGTTATAAGCAATCATCTGATGGAGGGTAAATGTACCACAGTCCAGTTTAAGAAAAATACAATATAAAAGTCTTACCATGGAAGAAAATCTTTATATGATCTTTTGTAAAAAAAAAAAAAGCTTCAAGAAACATAAAGACATGACACCATATTCAGTTTAAAGTCAGTAACTTGTAAACAAGGCAAAGCAAAGACAGTCTGATTAAGGCCGTTGCATTGTTGTGGCATTTTTTAGGTCTCACCCATTTCTGTGGCCGTTTTAGAACCTAAGCTTCTAGGGCACAGGGAACTTCATCTTGACGTAGGGCTGAGCAAATGCACGGAGCATTTCTCAATAAGTAGGCATTAAATTCTTAGTCCAGAAGGGGCCTTGAGATGCCCTCTCTTTACTCCTTGGTAGAACTGTTTTAACCATCCCCCGAAAACAGATTTTTTTCTTTAAATCTCAAAATTCAGAGAGTCCACAATCAGAACTTCCTTCTCATGTTGCCATGTGGTCTGCTGTGGGCATCTGTCGAATGGTGTGAACTCTGCGTGGGGAGTCTGGCCTACCCTCGAGGCCCATGGTTTGGGCTGCGGTGGTGCCATGCTGTGCTCAGGGGCCTTCTGTTTTGGAAGTCTGGGCTCCAGTGAGCCTTGGTCATGCTCTTTTATGGAACCTTGGGTGCTAGACCACTCTGACCCTCAGTCTCATTTGCAGGTTCTGGGGAGGATTAAATGAGCTCATGTGATATCCAGGTGACTGAGGCAGAGTCGGCTCGGGATGAATCTTTGCTTCGTTTTCATTAGCTGCGGAGAAGACGATGACAGCTTGGTGCCTCTCCAACTTTAATATGGGTATGCCTCTCTTGGGGATCTTGTTAAATGCAGGCTGGTATTCAGTAGTTCTGGGTGGGGCCTGGATTCTGTGCTTCTAATGAGCTCCTAGGTGACGGTGACGCTGAGGGCAAGGGTTTGGCACCTGCGTTTCTCCCTTTCCGGAAGAGCAGGATGTCTGCCGCACCCCCACCCGAGAGGAGCAAACATCCGCAACGTGACTACTAGGAACCAGCTTCCCTCACAGGCAAGGGACCTGTACCACTGCTCCCAACCATCCTGTCTGAGGCGCAGCAAGCCAAAACACTGAAATGCTGAGGTTTGCAGCAAAGAGGAGGTTTATTCACAGGGCAGCCAAGCGAGGACGTGACGTGACAATAGGTCTCAAATCTGCCTCCCCAAAGGCAAGGGGCTTTGGGTATCTGTGGGATAAAGAATAAAGAAGCAGGGCAGTATGAGGCATGGGGAGCGTGAGGAAAGGTGATTGGAAAAAGGTGTGCTCATCATTGTTCTGAGCTGGCGTAACTAGGCTACAGGCCTCGGCACATTCTCAGGCTGGAGTTGGGGAAAACAGGAGCAGAATGGAAGATGACAGCGTGTGAAGGAGGTGTGGTGTCCATAGCTTCCATATTAGAGGTACTGCCTGCCTGATCTGAGAGCAGAGAGTGAAAGTGGGAGAGTCTCTTCCTAGATTCTAACTCCTCTGAATTTATAGCACTGGCTCTGCCTGGCTTTATGACATATCCATTGTACGTGTCACAGAGAAAGAGCGGGCGGGGCAGGGGGTGAGGCAGGGGTCACATGCAAGCCCAGCTGGTGGCTTAACCCCGGCCCAAAGGCAAAGGGCGGGGCCCCTTCTGGACTTTCTAGTGGCTGGGACGTCTGGCTGTGGGTGGCAGGTGTTTGGCACCAGCTGGGCCACCATGCGGAGACTGTTGGGGACTGTGGAAGCCTCCTCCAGAGCTCACCCTTCCTGGGGACTGGCTCTGCAGGCCCCTCAGCCCTGCGTATGTATCGACCAGGCCTTCCCCACCACGGGGCCCAGAGGCCAGAGCCTGCTCAGACCTGAGGGCAGGAGGCAGCCAGAACTTACCAGGGTGTGGGCCACCTCGTCCGGAGACCTCCCCAGCTCCTCTGCGAGACCTGGAGACAGGATCACCTTCTCCAGGGCTGCTCAGCTGCCAGCATGACCATGAGCCAGGTGGCCAAGGTTTCTGAGCAGGAGATGCAGAGCCCTGATCCGACTGGATGCTGCAACCCACGATGTCCCTTCCTGGCAGATAGGTTCTTTCTTCACTTCTTGTTTGAAATTTGGTAAAAGAACATTTAACCCTTGGCCTGTCCTTCAGGGTATATAGATGGTAGTGGCTTAGCCGGGATTCGATCCAAGCCTGTGTGATTCCAGAGCTTGTGCTCTGGACTGTGGTGCCTCCTTATCGTATATGCTTCATGTGTTACTTGTTTTTTTTTTTCTTGTAGTCCTTACGGTACTTAGCCCTAAGTGCCATACCTGTAACGAACAGCTACACTGCCCTGTAGGAGGTCTTCTTTTGTTCAACGCCTGAATTGGTCATCCACCACACTGTGTTCTAATCTCAGAAGATACAGGTCAGGGACCACCAGTTGTCAGCATGGCACCATTCCATATTTCGAATTGAGGCTTGAAGCCCATATTTTCCCTTTGTCTAGTTTGAAGGATCCAGATATGTAAAGATGATATTCTAGATAAATCATGGGCTATCCTGAAAGAAATTCACCAGTGAATTGTTCCGTATGGATTAGAAGCCAGCTTCTCTGGCCTTCCTGGAGTATATCCAGTAAGGCGTCTCATTCATGTCTAGAAAGCAACTATATCATTTATTGCAACTTCAGCGTGGAGCGATGTGTTGGTATAAAGTACGATCAACACAATTTGGTCATTGTGAGTATGACAGCTGGGTCCACTCTTTACTACACATATGTAACTCTAGGGATTCTTATGCCCAAGGGAGGAGACGTACTCTTGGCTGTCTAGGACAAGGGAAGCATGTGTTGTTATTCAGGAGCTGGAAGCTTCAGCATGACAGGTAGGAATTGAACAATCGTGGTCTATACATCACTTGACCTTGCTTAAAACTTGTTTCTTTGGCTTGCTTCATTGAAGTGTTTTCTCCCTCCTGGGCTGACATTGTCTGTTATGTATCACGCATGAGACATATAGAAGTTTCAGAACCCAAAATCATATAGATCAGTAAAAATGTATATATATATATATATATATATATATATATATATAAAAATCTATTGAAACTCACACTGGGCTTAATTCATATATTCCAAAATCAGTTTGACCCTCTGCTCATGAGATTCTTTTTATGGTATGTCCCAGCAAATCTGGGCTTCCATCCCCAATAAATTTTGGGGTTGAAGGACACAAAAGCTTTTGCTCAGACCTAAATTCTGTCTGAAAAAAAAAGAAATATTATAAGCCCTTTGTAACCTCTCCAAGAGCAGAAATGATTTACAGCTGTGGCATTGAACCATAATTCCTCGATCTCATTTGAGAAGAGTTCAGTTACAAACAGTGTCTTGATTTTTGTTTCTTTTGTTTCTTCCCTGTTTTCTTGTCTTGCTTACCAACAATCCATTGTAATTCATGAGTTAGTATGGCAGCAGGCTGAGTGTTCCCTGGAGCTCATTAAATGAAGTGTTTTTCCTAAAATGACGTTTGTCTCCTTGTTTTCAGCCCCTCTTCTTTCCTCTGCCCTTGACTATAACCAGAGCTCAGCAAAAGCTGAGTGACTTTGTGCAGACCTTACTTAGGCTCAGCCTTTTTTTCTTCATTATTTTATTCATGGCTCCTCCGTTTCATTGTTTGCCTTCTCGAAATGTGTTGAAATCTTTCTGTGGTTGATGACTTCCAAAATATCTTGGCTTTTATTGGTTGATTAATTTTGGTATTTCTACAGTTTTATTTAGATATGGTTTCAGGAGGAACAGAAAGTAAATATATTTCCTAGTCTGCCATCTTGAGCTGAAAATCCCTGTGGATTTTAGCATCCAATGTTCCCATGGGAAAACACCCAACCATGGCCTTAATAGATGTAACCCTCAAGATTTCAGCTTTTCTTGAGCAATCACTAAGGATTTCATATGTGGTCATTTCTAATGGGGAAATTATAACTATCTCATGACGTTGATTTGAGGATTAAATTAGATAATGAACATGAAAATGCTTTGTAAGATTTAAAAATCTGTAAAACTGTTTTTTGTTATTATTTGATTTGTTGCTATTTCAACTTCACTTGACAGTTGTTTATGACCTTGCCTATGTGAGAAAATGCCCTCTGGGTTATTTTTTTGAAAGCCAGAATGTATTTTTCAACAGCTCAATGGAACTGGCATCATTTATGAAGGTTAAGGGTGAAGGGGTAAATGTTTCTTGACACCTATCACTTTACAGTGTTTTCAGGAACTAACTGACTCATGTATTCCTCTTCCAAATTTGGTTGAGGACCTCCTACCAGCCACATGCTTTACGTCAGGTGTTGGAAAGCATTTTCTGGATTTTAAAGATCTTAGGCTTTGTGGGCCATATAGAGTTTCTGTAGCTTCTCCTCCTCTTTCCTCTTCAACAAGCTTTCTAAACGTGAGAACCATTATTAGCTCACAGTCCCACAGATCCAGGCTGAGAGCCTGATTTGATTCGTGGCCATTATTTGCCAATTCCTGCTCTGCGTCTTCACTGAGGAGGGGGACCATGTTTGAGTAATCAGTTCTTTGAATCAACTGTTGGTCTTCTGGGCCTTGTCCTTGCTCTCCTACAGTCTCTAATCAGCGTGGCATCCAGAGAGATCTTGTTAAAACATAAGTCAGATCATGTCACTCAAATTTCTTCAATGGCTTCTTCACAGAAAATGCAAAGTCCTCAGAGTGCCTCCACAGACCTAGAAATCTGGGTGTCTGTTTCCTCTCTGACTGTTTCCTTCTCCTCTCCAATTTGCTCGCTCTGTTTTCCACACGCTGACATCCTTTCTGCTCCTTGGATACTCCAAGCCTACTCTTGCCTCATTGACTTTCTGCCGCAGGCCAGCCGCAGAAAGAGGATTTCACCGCCCAGGGTCAGAAGGGAAGGGGTAAGGAACTGAAGTAGCACCGACGAATGGGGTCAGAAGCCCATGGGTCAGAAGGCTGCAATGAGAAGCCTAGTCACCGCAACAAAGAATAGACCCCCGCTCGCCGAAACTAGAGAAAGCTCGCATGCAGCAATGAAGACCCAATGCAGCCAAAAATAAATAAATAAAAAATAAACTATAGAATCTTAAAAAAAATCTATAAAGAATATTACAAGAATAGAATCACAGGCCAGTTTCTCCTTTGAACATGCATGCAAAATGTGTAAAGAGAAGCACAAACTATATCCATGGTATGTAAAACAATCATATATCAGAATCAAAGTAGCTTTATTCTTCTGGCAATGCAAGGTTGCTTTAATGTCCAAACGTGAAACTGATCCCAGGAATGAATTAGAGTGGGAGAAAAGTCATTTAAAACAGAAATCTTGGGACTTCCCTGGTGGTCCAGTGTTTAGAACATGGCGCGTTCACTGCTGGGGCCCTGGGGTCCAATCCCAGGTCAGGGAACTAAGATCCTGCAAGACATGAGGCAGGGCCCCGAAAAAAAAAAAGGAAAGAAAGAAGTCTTAACCAGGAGAAGCACAAGATCGAATAAACATAACAGATAACACCTTATGAAAAGTAGGTGAAGATTATGGAATATTCTAAAATTTAAAACAAAAAGAAACTTTTAAAGATTCAAAAGGATGTGACAAATATTGTACATAGGCCAAAATAAAATGAAATAAAATATACAAATGATGGGAGCCCAAAATTCCAGATGCCCAAGTCCTGTCTCTGAAGATTCTCATTCAATGGGTTCAGGATTTCCTCCTTATTGAAAAACCTACAGGTGATTCTGGTACGATTCCCAGACACAATGTAAAGCTTCTCTTTTACAGGAAAGAATACCAGATTATTTTGTTATCTTATAGTTATACTAACAGGTTGTACTATTGACGGATAAGTCTGCTGTGAAAATGCACCCCCACTAGGGATAAAAA
Source organism: Orcinus orca (assembly GCF_937001465.1). Lineage (NCBI taxonomy): Eukaryota > Metazoa > Chordata > Mammalia > Artiodactyla > Delphinidae > Orcinus > Orcinus orca. The sequence goes on from NC_064570.1 coordinate 91,674,220, forward strand.
AGGAACTAGTAGTCTCTACTGCTACTTGGTGGCAGCACGCATGTATTGCAAGGGCAATTATTGTAGCAATCCAAATTAGTGGAACATTTTAGAATTGGAAGACGACATACAGATCATCTAGTCAAGCTTCCAACTATTATAGTTGTGAAAACTAAGACCCATATAAATGAAATGATTTATCTCCAAAGAGCATTAGTGAAAGTATGAAATAAAAAATATCTCTGAACTTTTAATTTAGTGCTGTTTTTATTAATCTCAAGTATTAGCTTAAACTTCAGTGTGACAGATTTGGGATTGAATTCCTGCTCACGTTTACTGATTGCATGTCTTTTAGTAAGTTACTAAAACACTTGTTTTTTAAATAGACGTATTTAATTATTTATCTTTGGCTGCCTAGGCTCTTTGTTGCTGTGTACGGGCTTTCCCTAGTTGCGGTGGGCGGGGGCTACTCTTTGTTGCAGTACGCGGGCTTCTCATTGTGGTGGCTTCTCGTTGTTGCTGAGCACGGGGTCTAGGTGCGTGGGCTTCAGTAGTTGTGGTTCACGGGCTCTAGCACGCAGGCTCAGTAGTTGTGGCACATGGTCTTAGTTGCTCCGCGGCATGTGGGATCTTCCCGGACCCGGGCTCAAACGTGTGTCCCGTGCACTGGCAGGTGGATCCTTAACCAGTGCGCCAACAGGGAAGCCCTACTAATACACTTTTAACTTTGCTTTTCACGTATGTAAAATGGTGAGCCTTGACTGATATAGAATATGAGATAACCTAGCACTGTTCTTAACACATATATGTAGTTAAAACTTTTTGGCTCTCATCCCTCTTAAACAGCCTCTATCCTCTTAATAATGAATGTGTCTTTCAGCTAGCAGAGCACCCCAGAGCTGACCACATTCTGGCAAGAGATATAGGATTCTTTTTCTTACTGGGGGTTCTTTATACCTGATAGTTGAAGTGCACTTAAACATGAACAACTCTTGTTTATACTGTAGTAATGGATTTGATGGACGAATTTTAGAAAGTAATATGCAGGAATTGAGCTGCCTTACCCTCAAGAAATATAATTCGATAGTGGTGGCTAGAACGATAAACAGTGTTTGGACAGGGAGTCCATATTGGATGTGAACTTCCTGTACTCCCATTCGTCTATTAAGAATAAAGAGAATCCTTTCAAAATGTGTTTTAAAGGGCAGTTATTTCTTTCTGCCTCATTTAAGTTACCTGCAAGAAAAAGACAATCTCCTGCATCCTTGTTTAATAGGCTTTTAATATAAAGCAGATAATTTTTTGCAACATTTCCCAAACTTTTCATTATCGAATTGGCTGAGGCTTCTCAACGATTATCATTTCACAACAATATCTCCATCTTCAGCTTCTTCCAATGAATTGGCCTAATAGATGTGCCATTAAAACAGAGCTTCACTCTCAACGTATTTTTAATTTTGTATTCAAATGGTATGAAGGATTCAGCCATAACAGTGAGTGGATTTCTGATACATGCTACATGATGGATGCAACTAAGTGAAAGAAGGCTACATATTGTATGGTTCCATTTATATGAAATGTCCAGCAGTGGCAAATCCATACACACAGAAAAGATTCTACATTCGTGGTTGCCAGGGGTTTGGAAGAGAGGGAACTAGGGAATGACTCCTTAAAATGGGTGTAGGTTTCCTCTTGGTTGATGAAGATGTTTTGCAGCTCGGCAGTGGTGATAGTTGCACAACATTGTGACAGTAGTAAATTCCACTGAATGGTACAGTGAATTGTAAAATGATCCAAATGGTGAATTTTGTGTTATGTTCATTTTACTACAATAAAAAGGAGAAAGAATTCGGGAAAGACTTAGAGTTTGGGAAACTAAGGTGAACTGGTCAAGAAAAAGACAGCTCTATTGTTCAGTTTTCTCTCAGCTCTCCCAGTGCATTAATCCTCAGCAAAAAGTAGGCTGAACTTGTAGATGATAGTCACTCAACACAGTCCAGGGAAAAGTAAATAAAGTAAAACCCAACTCTTCTTCTTTAGCACATGTATGAAAGGTTAACTTGCTGCTCAGTCACGTGGACATTCATGAAGACGTTTCACTTTAGGTGTCCTCTACTTCAGTACTTTATTCACAGCTCATTCACACATGTAGGCAACAGCATTCCTTAATTCGATGGAATCTGCAGCACTGGTTGTGATCAGTCTCATGAAAAGAAAAGGAAAGGTGGCGCGGAAGCCAAGGGAAGAGATTTTCAAGACAGAGACGTTGTTTAAGATCTAACTCGGCTTGGCGGTCACAAAGATAAGGATTGAGAAGTAGTCCCCTGGACTTGTCAACGGAGAAATCATTGGGGGCTTCAAGGAGATCAGTTTCACGAGAGTAGTGGGGCAGAAACCAGATTGCAGTGTAGATGGGAGGGGAGAAATGGGGGGCAAGTCAAGAAATTGATGGCAAAGGGAAAGAAGGGAGGGGTGGATAGGAGGACAGGAGAATGGAATGGAGGAGAGCATTTCCTTGTGGCTCTTTAATATGGCTGGGAGGGGCCAAAAGAGAAGGAGAGCGTGAAGATGTAGGAAGAGGGGGTGGCATCCCGAGCCCAAGGAGGACTGGCGCCTGTCTTCAGCTCCCACCAGCTGGATGGTCCCTCCCTCTAGCTTTCCACGTAGGCTGTGGAAGTTGTCCCTTGCCTCCTTGGATCAGCTGCCCTTGATTCGTTCGTCCTTTTCTTATTTCTCAGCACATCTGGGTCATACGTTATGTGAAGACAAACAAATCACCACTGATGCTTAATTTTCTTGAAAAATCCCCCAGGCAGGTACCATTTTGGAGAACTACCTATTGTGCCTCAGCAAGCCAAAGTAGCCCATTTTTCCTCTCTCATTGGGAGAGATTGCTGTTTCTTGGAGAACCTGATGAAGAGGGTGACTCGCGCTTAGGAATAACGTTGCTTGAAAAGTGCAAAAGGTGAGGTAGTTTGGCTCTGAGGGGCCTCTGAGGCCTGAGACTTCCTGAGAGATGGCAGACTCACAGCTGCCATTTCCCTCTGACCCTGGGCTATGAGCTCATCAAATGATATGGTAAATAAAGTCACTGACATGGTTTAAAGGATAATTTTGTTCTCTCCTGTTCACTCAGAGCAAATTGAATGGAATTTGCATACAACATATGGATGAACCATCCATACGATGGGGCTTGACCATATCCTCATGGTTCCTCTTCCCTTTTCTACATCTGGCCCCTTTAGCTCTGCAGACTTAACCCCACACCATCAGTCCACCCAGTCGGTCCACTGGACGTCTCTTCCTCTTTCGCATCTGGTCATTGTAGTCACCTTGTTCTCCACTACCGCCTCCTGCAGTAGCTGTTAGGTCCAGAGAGGTTGGTTCACTGTGAGCAAGTAACTGTCAACTCCATGGACAGGTGGAAGTGACTTGGCAGCCGGGATGCGCCCACCCTGAGTTCATTATACCCATGAGGGTCAAGGAGAATGGGGATGCAGCTGGTCTGCAGAGCCCCGGCAGTTCTGAGACACATGTTCCTGGATCCACACGTTGCTCCATACCCAGCCTTGCCTTTCTTTTTTCTCTCTCTTGACTCCATCCAGGTTTCTGCTCTCCTTGTCCCTTTGGGGAGGGAGGCCAGTACCAGTCCAGGTGTAGTCCCCCAAAGCTTCCTACTTCCAAGCGTTACGTAGGCTTGTATATCCACTTGCTTGGGTTGCCCTGGCATTCGTGCCAACAAGTTGAGTGGTTTAAGCCCTAGGCTCTCTTTTCTGGCAAGAATGTGCCTAAAAATCTCCACCTCTGGTTTGGTGGCCCCTAAAAATTCCCAGTCAGTTTTGGTGAGGGGACACTTGGTGACAGTGTTGTCTTTCGAAATGAGTAGTTCCGTTACCGACGATACTTTGCTCCCCATACATTATTTATAAGGTTTCCCTGTTTGTATGTGCAAACTATTTGTGTGTATATTTTGAGAAATACATTGTACAGGCCTCTTTTTTATTTCTTCCACACACCCTAGAGATGTCATAGAGGCGGTAAATGTGTCCAACTTTTTGAGAAATTGGAACAATCAAGACTTACCTGTATGGAATGCTGTTAACGATGTCAATTCCCGCGACAGTACCTTTCATCTGACACACTTAGGGACTGTTAACAGATTAAAAGTAGTAAAAGACGCGGATAGAGAGAATTTTCATTATCTTGTGCACTGAAATCTCGGATTTTCGTTGGTTTGAATGGGCCTGAAAATGTATCTTTTTTAGTAGGGACATAGAAGCCCCTAGCGGTATTCTTAATAAAGCAAGGTGAGTTATAAGCAATCATCTGATGGAGGGTAAATGTACCACAGTCCAGTTTAAGAAAAATACAATATAAAAGTCTTACCATGGAAGAAAATCTTTATATGATCTTTTGTAAAAAAAAAAAAAAGCTTCAAGAAACATAAAGACATGACACCATATTCAGTTTAAAGTCAGTAACTTGTAAACAAGGCAAAGCAAAGACAGTCTGATTAAGGCCGTTGCATTGTTGTGGCATTTTTTAGGTCTCACCCATTTCTGTGGCCGTTTTAGAACCTAAGCTTCTAGGGCACAGGGAACTTCATCTTGACGTAGGGCTGAGCAAATGCACGGAGCATTTCTCAATAAGTAGGCATTAAATTCTTAGTCCAGAAGGGGCCTTGAGATGCCCTCTCTTTACTCCTTGGTAGAACTGTTTTAACCATCCCCCGAAAACAGATTTTTTTCTTTAAATCTCAAAATTCAGAGAGTCCACAATCAGAACTTCCTTCTCATGTTGCCATGTGGTCTGCTGTGGGCATCTGTCGAATGGTGTGAACTCTGCGTGGGGAGTCTGGCCTACCCTCGAGGCCCATGGTTTGGGCTGCGGTGGTGCCATGCTGTGCTCAGGGGCCTTCTTTTTTGGAAGTCTGGGCTCCAGTGAGCCTTGGTCATGCTCTTTTATGGAACCTTGGGTGCTAGACCACTCTGACCCTCAGTCTCATTTGCAGGTTCTGGGGAGGATTAAATGAGCTCATGTGATATCCAGGTGACTGAGGCAGAGTCGGCTCGGGATGAATCTTTGCTTCGTTTTCATTAGCTGCGGAGAAGACGATGACAGCTTGGTGCCTCTCCAACTTTAATATGGGTATGCCTCTCTTGGGGATCTTGTTAAATGCAGGCTGCTTTTCAGTAGTTCTGGGTGGGGCCTGGATTCTGTGCTTCTAATGAGCTCCTAGGTGACGGTGACGCTGAGGGCAAGGGTTTGGCACCTGCGTTTCTCCCTTTCCGGAAGAGCAGGATGTCTGCCGCACCCCCACCCGAGAGGAGCAAACATCCGCAACGTGACTACTAGGAACCAGCTTCCCTCACAGGCAAGAGACCTGTACCACTGCTCCCAACCATCCTGTCTGAGGCGCAGCAAGCCAAAACACTGAAATGCTGAGGTTTGCAGCAAAGAGGAGGTTTATTCACAGGGCAGCCAAGCGAGGACGTGACGTGACAATAGGTCTCAAATCTGCCTCCCCAAAGGCAAGGGGCTTTGGGTATCTGTGGGATAAAGAATAAAGAAGCAGGGCAGTATGAGGCATGGGGAGCGTGAGGAAAGGTGATTGGAAAAAGGTGTGCTCATCATTGTTCTGAGCTGGCGTAACTAGGCTACAAGCCTCGGCACATTCTAAGCTGGAGTTGGGGAAAACAGGAGCAGAATGGAAGATGACAGCGTGTGAAGGAGGTGTGGTGTCCATAGCTTCCATATTAGAGGTACTGCCTGCCTGATCTGAGAGCAGAGAGTGAAAGTGGGAGAGTCTCTTCCTATATTCTAACTCCTCTGAATTTATAGCACTGGCTCTGCCTGGCTTTATGACATATCCATTGTACGTGTCACAGAGAAAGAGCGGGCGGGGCAGGGGGTGAGGCAGGGGTCACATGCAAGCCCAGCTGGTGGCTTAACCCCGGCCCAAAGGCAAAGGGCGGGGCCCCTTCTGGACTTTCTAGTGGCTGGGACGTCTGGCTGTGGGTGGCAGGTGTTTGGCACCAGCTGGGCCACCATGCGGAGACTGTTGGGGACTGTGGAAGCCTCCTCCAGAGCTCACCCTTCCTGGGGACTGGCTCTGCAGGCCCCTCAGCCCTGCGTATGTATCGACCAGGCCTTCCCCACCACGGGGCCCAGAGGCCAGAGCCTGCTCAGACCTGAGGGCAGGAGGCAGCCAGAACTTACCAGGGTGTGGGCCACCTCGTCCGGAGACCTCCCCAGCTCCTCTGCGAGACCTGGAGACAGGATCACCTTCTCCAGGGCTGCTCAGCTGCCAGCATCACCATGAGCCAGGTGGCCAAGGTTTCTGAGCAGGAGATGCAGAGCCCTGATCCGACTGGATGCTGCAACCCACGATGTCCCTTCCTGGCAGATAGGTTCTTTCTTCACTTCTTGTTTGAAATTTGGTAAAAGAACATTTAAACCTTGGCCTGTCCTTCAGGGTATATGGATGGTAGTGGCTTAGCCGGGATTCGATCCAAGCCTGTGTGATTCCAGAGCTTGTGCTCTGGACTGTGGTGCCTCCTTATCGTATATGCTTCATGTGTTACTTGTTTTTTTTTTTCTTGTAGTCCTTACGGTACTTAGCCCTAAGTGCCATACCTGTAACGAACAGCTACACTGCCCTGTAGGAGGTCTTCTTTTGTTCAACGCCTGAATTGGTCATCCACCACACTGTGTTCTAATCTCAGAAGATACAGGTCAGGGACCACCAGTTGTCAGCATGGCACCATTCCATATTTCGAATTGAGGCTTGAAACCCGTATTTTCCCTTTGTCTAGTTTGAAGGATCCAGATATGTAAAGATGATATTCTAGATAAATCATGGGCTATCCTGAAAGAAATTCACCAGTGAATTGTTCCGTATGGATTAGAAGCCAGCTTCTCTGGCCTTCCTGGAGTATATCCAGTAAGGCGTCTCATTCATGTCTAGAAAGCAACTATATCATTTATTGCAACTTCAGCGTGGAGCGATGTGTTGGTATAAAGTACGATCAACACAATTTGGTCATTGTGAGTATGACAGCTGGGTCCACTCTTTACTACACATATGTAACTCTAGGGATTCTTATGCCCAAGGGAGGAGACGTACTCTTGGCTGTCTAGGACAAGGGAAGCATGTGTTGTTATTCAGGAGCTGGAAGCTTCAGCATGACAGGTAGGAATTGAACAATCGTGGTCTATACATCACTTGACCTTGCTTAAAACTTGTTTCTTTGGCTTGCTTCATTGAAGTGTTTTCTCCCTCCTGGGCTGACATTGTCTGTTATGTATCACGCATGAGACATATAGAAGTTTCAGAACCCAAAATCATATAGATCAGTAAAAATGTATATATATATATATATATATATATATATATATATATATATATATATATATATATATATAAATCTATTGAAACTCACACTGGGCTTAATTCATATATTCCAAAATCAGTTTGACCCTCTGCTCATGAGATTCTTTTTATGGTATGTCCCAGCAAATCTGGGCTTCCATCCCCAATAAATTTTGGGGTTGAAGGACACAAAAGCTTTTGCTCAGACCTAAATTCTGTCTGAAAAAAAGGGAAATATTATAAGCCCTTTGTAACCTCTCCAAGAGCAGAAATGATTTACAGCTGTGGCATTGAACCATAATTCCTCGATCTCATTTGAGAAGAGTTCAGTTACAAACAGTGTCTTGATTTTTGTTTCTTTTGTTTCTTCCCTGTTTTCTTGTCTTGCTTACCAACAATCCATTGTAATTCATGAGTTAGTATGGCAGCAGGCTGAGTGTTCCCTGGAGCTCATTAAATGAAGTGTTTTTCCTAAAATGACGTTTGTCTCCTTGTTTTCAGCCCCTCTTCTTTCCTCTGCCCTTGACTATAACCAGAGCTCAGCAAAAGCTGAGTGACTTTGTGCAGACCTTACTTAGGCTCAGCCTTTTTTTCTTCATTATTTTATTCATGGCTCCTCCGTTTCATTGTTTGCCTTCTCGAAATGTGTTGAAATCTTTCTGTGGTTGATGACTTCCAAAATATCTTGGCTTTTATTGGTTGATTAATTTTGGTATTTCTACAGTTTTATTTAGATATGGTTTCAGGAGGAACAGAAAGTAAATATATTTCCTAGTCTGCCATCTTGAGCTGAAAATCCCTGTGGATTTTAGCATCCAATGTTCCCATGGGAAAACACCCAACCATGGCCTTAATAGATGTAACCCTCAAGATTTCAGCTTTTCTTGAGCAATCACTAAGGATTTCATATGTGGTCATTTCTAATGGGGAAATTATAACTATCTCATGACGTTGATTTGAGGATTAAATTAGATAATGAACATGAAAATGCTTTGTAAGATTTAAAAATCTGTAAAACTGTTTTTTGTTATTATTTGATTTGTTGCTATTTCAACTTCACTTGACAGTTGTTTATGACCTTGCCTATGTGAGAAAATGCCCTCTGGGTTATTTTTTTGAAAGCCAGAATGTATTTTTCAACAGCTCAATGGAACTGGCATCATTTGTGAAGGTTAAGGGTGAAGGGGTAAATGTTTCTTGACACCTATCACTTTACAGTGTTTTCAGGAACTAACTGACTCATGTATTCCTCTTCCAAATTTGGTTGAGGACCTCCTATCAGCCACATGCTTTACGTCAGGTGTTGGAAAGCATTTTCTGGATTTTAAAGATCTTAGGCTTTGTGGGCCATATAGAGTTTCTGTAGCTTCTCCTCCTCTTTCCTCTTCAACAAGCTTTCTAAACGTGAGAACCATTATTAGCTCACAGTCCCACAGATCCAGGCTGAGAGCCTGATTTGATTCGTGGCCATTATTTGCCAATTCCTGCTCTGCGTCTTCACTGAGGAGGGGGACCATGTTTGAGTAATCAGTTCTTTGAATCAACTGTTGGTCTTCTGGGCCTTGTCCTTGCTCTCCTACAGTCTCTAATCAGCGTGGCATCCAGAGAGATCTTGTTAAAACATAAGTCAGATCATGTCACTCAAATTTCTTCAATGGCTTCTTCACAGAAAATGCAAAGTCCTCAGAGTGCCTCCACAGACCTAGAAATCTGGGTGTCTGTTTCCTCTATGACTGTTTCCTTCTCCTCTCCAATTTGCTCGCTCTGTTTTCCACACGCTGACATCCTTTCTGCTCCTTGGATACTCCAAGCCTACTCTTGCCTCATTGACTTTCTGCCGCAGGCCAGCCGCAGAAAGAGGATTTCACCACCCAGGGTCAGAAGGGAAGGGGTAAGGAACTGAAGTAGCACCGACGAATGGGGTCAGAAGCCCATGGGTCAGAAGGCTGCAATGAGAAGCCTAGTCACCGCAACAAAGAATAGACCCCCGCTCGCCGAAACTAGAGAAAGCTCGCATGCAGCAATGAAGACCCAATGCAGCCAAAAATAAATAAATAAAAAATAAAGTATAGAATCTTAAAAAAAATCTATAAAGAATATTACAAGAATAGAATCACAGGTCAGTTTCTCCTTTGAACATGCATGCAAAATGTGTAAAGAGAAGCACAAACTATATCCATGGTATGTAAAACAATCATATATCAGAATCAAAGTAGCTTTATTCTTCTGGCAATGCAAGGTTGCTTTAATGTCCAAACGTGAAACTGATCCCAGGAATGAATTAGAGTGGGAGAAAAGTCATTTAAAACAGAAATCTTGGGACTTCCCTGGTGGTCCAGTGTTTAGAACATGGCGCGTTCACTGCTGGGGCCCTGGGGTCCAATCCCAGGTCAGGGAACTAAGATCCTGCAAGACATGAGGCAGGGCCCCGAAAAAAAAAAAGGAAAGAAAGAAGTCTTAACCAGGAGAAGCACAAGATCGAATAAACATAACAGATAACACCTTATGAAAAGTAGGTGAAGATTATGGAATATTCTAAGATTTAAAACAAAAAGAAACTTTTAAAGATTCAAAAGGATGTGACAAATATTGTACATAGGCCAAAATAAAATGAAATAAAATATACAAATGATGGGAGCCCAAAATTCCAGATGCCCAAGTCCTGTCTCTGAAGATTCTCATTCAATGGGTTCAGGATTTCCTCCTTATTGAAAAACCTACAGGTGATTCTGGTACGATTCCCAGACACAATGTAAAGCTTCTCTTTTACAGGAAAGAATACCAGATTATTTTGTTATCTTATAGTTATACTAACAGGTTGTACTATTGACGGATAAGTCTGCTGTGAAAATGCACCCCCACTAGGGATAAAAAAGGAACTAGTAGTCTCTACTGCTACTTGGTGGCAGCACGCATGTATTGCAAGGGCAATTATTGTAGCAATCCAAATTAGTGGAACATTTTAGAATTGGAAGACGACATACAGATCATCTAGTCAAGCTTCCAACTATTATAGTTGTGAAAACTAAGACCCATATAAATGAAATGATTTATCTCCAAAGAGCATTAGTGAAAGTATGAAATAAAAAATATCTCTGAACTTTTAATTTAGTGCTGTTTTTATTAATCTCAAGTATTAGCTTAAACTTCAGTGTGACAGATTTGGGATTGAATTCCTGCTCACGTTTACTGATTGCATGTCTTTTAGTAAGTTACTAAAACACTTTTTTTTTAAATAGACGTATTTAATTATTTATCTTTGGCTGCCTAGGCTCTTCGTTGCTGTGCACGGGCTTTCCCTAGTTGCGGTGGGCGGGGGCTACTCTTTGTTGCAGTACGCGGGCTTCTCATTGTGGTAGCTTCTCGTTGTTGCTGAGCACGGGGTCTAGGTGCGTGGGCTTCAGTAGTTGTGGTTCACGGGCTCTAGCACGCAGGCTCAGTAGTTGTGGCACATGGTCTTAGTTGCTCCGCGCCATGTGGGATCTTCCCGGACCAGGGCTCAAACGTGTGTCCCGTGCACTGGCAGGTGGATCCTTAACCAGTGCGCCAACAGGGAAGCCCTACTAATACACTTTTAACTTTGCTTTTCACGTATGTAAAATGGTGAGCCTTGACTGATATAGAATATGAGATAACCTAGCACTGTTCTTAACACATATATGTAGTTAAAACTTTTTGGCTCTCATCCCTCTTAAACAGCCTCTATCCTCTTAATAATGAATGTGTCTTTCAGCTAGCAGAGCACCCCAGAGCTGACCACATTCTGGCAAGAGATATAGGATTCTTTTTCTTACTGGGGGTTCTTTATACCTGATAGTTGAAGTGCACTTAAACATGAACAACTCTTGTTTATACTGTAGTAATGGATTTGGTGGACGAATTTTAGAAAGTAATATGCAGGAATTGAGCTGCCTTACCCTCAAGAAATATAATTCGATAGTGGTGGCTAGAACGATAAACAGTGTTTGGACAGGGAGTCCATATTGGATGTGAACTTCCTGTACTCCCATTCGTCTACTAAGAATAAAGAGAATCCTTTCAAAATGTGTTTTAAAGGGCAGTTATTTCTTCCTGCCTCATTTAAGTTACCTGCAAGAAAAAGACAATCTCCTGCATCCTTGTTTAATAGGCTTTTAATATAAAGCAGATAATTTTTTGCAACATTTCCCAAACTTTTCATTATCGAATTGGCTGAGGCTTCTCAACGATTATCATTTCACAACAATATCTCCATCTTCAGCTTCTTTCAATGAATTGGCCTAATAGATGTGCCATTAAAACAGAGCTTCACTCTCAACGTATTTTTAATTTTGTATTCAAACAGTATGAAGGATTCAGCCATAACAGTGAGTGGATTTCTGATACATGCTACATGATGGATGCAACTAAGTGAAAGAAGGCTACATATTGTATGGTTCCATTTATATGAAATGTCCAGCAGTGGCAAATCCATACACACAGAAAAGATTCTACATTCGTGGTTGCCAGGGGTTTGGAAGAGAGGGAACTAGGGAATGACTCCTTAAAATGGGTGTAGGTTTCCTCTTGGTTGATGAAGATGTTTTGCAGCTCAGCAGTGGTGATAGTTGCACAACATTGTGACAGTAGTAAATTCCACTGAATGGTACAGTGAATTGGAAAATGATCCAAATGGTGAATTTTGTGTTATGTTCATTTTACTACAATAAAAAGGAGAAAGAATTCGGGAAAGACTTAGAGTTTGGGAAACTAAGGTGAACTGGTCAAGAAAAAGACAGCTCTATTGTTCAGTTTTCTCTCAGCTCTCCCAGTGCATTAATCCTCAGCAAAAAGTAGGCTGAACTTGTAGATGATAGTCATTCAACACAGTCCAGGGAAAAGTAAATAAAGTAAAACCCAACTCTTCTTCTTTAGCACATGTATGAAAGGTTAACTTGCTGCTCAGTCACGTGGACCTTCATGAAGACGTTTCACTTTAGGTGTCCTCTACTTCAGTACTTTATTCACAGCTCATTCACACATGTAGGCAACAGCATTCCTTAATTCGATGGAATCTGCAGCACTGGTCGTGATCAGTCTCATGAAAAGAAAAGGAAAGGTGGCGCGGAAGCCAAGGGAAGAGATTTTCAAGACAGAGACGTTGTTTAAGATCTAACTCGGCTTGGCGGTCACAAAGATAAGGATTGAGAAGTAGTCCCCTGGACTTGTCAACGGAGAAATCATTGGGGGCTTCAAGGAGATCAGTTTCACGAGAGTAGTGGGGCAGAAACCAGATCGCAGTGTAGATGGGAGGGGAGAAATGGGGGGCAAGTCAAGAAATTGATGGCAAAGGGAAAGAAGGGAGGGGTGGATAGGAGGACAGGAGAATGGAATGGAGGAGAGCATTTCCTTGTGGCTCTTTAATATGGCTGGGAGGGGCCAAAAGAGAAGGAGAGCGTGAAGATGTAGGAAGAGGGGGTGGCATCCCGAGCCCAAGGAGGACTGGCGCCTGTCTTCAGCTCCCACCAGCTGGATGGTCCCTCCCTCTAGCTTTCCACGTAGGCTGTGGAAGTTGTCCCTTGCCTCCTTGGATCAGCTGCCCTTGATTCGTTCGTCCTTTTCTTATTTCTCAGCACATCTGGGTCATACGTTATGTGAAGACAAACAAATCACCACTGATGCTTAATTTTCTTGAAAAATCCCCCAGGCAGGTACCATTTTGGAGAACTACCTATTGTGCCTCAGCAAGCCAAAGTAGCCCATTTTTCCTCTCTCATTGGGAGAGATTGCTGTTTCTTGGAGAACCTGATGAAGAGGGTGACTCGCGCTTAGGAATAACGTTGCTTGAAAAGTGCAAAAGGTGAGGTAGTTTGGCTCTGAGGGGCCTCTGAGGCCTGAGACTTCCTGAGAGATGGCAGACTCACAGCTCCCATTTCCCTCTGACCCTGGGCTATGAGCTCATCAAATGATATGGTAAATAAAGTCACTGACATGGTTTAAAGGATAATTTTGTTCTCTCCTGTTCACTCAGAGCAAATTGAATGGAATTTGCATACAACATATGGATGAACCATCCATACGATGGGGCTTGACCATATCCTCATGGTTCCCCTTCCCTTTTCTACATCTGGCCCCTTTAGCTCTGCAGACTTAACCCCACACCATCAGTCCACCCAGTCGGTCCACTGGACGTCTCTTCCTCTTTCGCATCTGGTCGTTGTAGTCACCTTGTTCTCCACTACCGCCTCCTGCAGTAGCTGTTAGGTCCAGAGAGGTTGGTTCACTGTGAGCAAGTAACTGTCAACTCCATGGACAGGTGGAAGTGACTTGGCAGCCGGGATGCGCCCACCCTGAGTTCATTATACCCATGAGGGTCAAGGAGAATGGGGATGCAGCTGGTCTGCAGAGCCCCGGCAGTTCTGAGACACATGTTCCTGGATCCACACGTTGCTCCATACCCAGCCTTGCCTTTCTTTTTTCTCTCTCTTGACTCCATCCAGGTTTCTGCTCTCCTTGTCCCTTTGGGGAGGGAGGCCAGTACCAGTCCAGGTGTAGTCCCCCAAAGCTTCCTACTTCCAAGCGTTACGTAGGCTTGTATATCCACTTGCTTGGGTTGGCCTGGCATTCGTGCCAACAAGTTGAGTGGTTTAAGCCCTAGGCTCTCTTTTCTGGCAAGAATGTGCCTAAAAATCTCCACCTCTGGTTTGGTGGCCCCTAAAAATTCCCAGTTTTGGTGAGGGGACACTTGGTAACAGTGTTGTCTTTCGAAATGAGTAGTTCCGTTACCGACGATACTTTGCTCCCCATACATTATTTATAAGGTTTCCCTGTTTGTATGTGCAAACTATTTGTGTGTATATTTTGAGAAATACATTGTACAGGCCTCTTTTTTATTTCTTCCACACACCCTAGAGATGTCATAGAGGCGGTAAATGTGTCCAACTTTTTGAGAAATTGGAACAATCAAGACTTACCTGTATGGAATGCTGTTAACGATGTCAATTCCCGCGACAGTACCTTTCATCTGACACACTTAGGGACTGTTAACAGATTAAAAGTAGTAAAAGACGCGGATAGAGAGAATTTTCATTATCTTGTGCACTGAAATCTTGGATTTTCGTTGGTTTGAATGGGCCTGAAAATGTATTTTTTTAGTAGGGACATAGAAGCCTCTAGCGGTATTCTTAATAAAGCAAGGTGAGTTATAAGCAATCATCTGATGGAGGGTAAATGTACCACAGTCCAGTTTAAGAAAAATACAATATAAAAGTCTTACCATGGAAGAAAATCTTTATATGATCTTTTGTAAAAAAAAAAAGCTTCAAGAAACATAAAGACATGACACCATATTCAGTTTAAAGTCAGTAACTTGTAAGCAAGGCAAAGCAAAGACAGTCTGATTAAGGCCGTTGCATTGTTGTGGCATTTTTTAGGTCTCACCCATTTCTGTGGCCGTTTTAGAACCTAAGCTTCTAGGGCACAGGGAACTTCATCTTGACGTAGGGCTGAGCAAATGCACGGAGCATTTCTCAATAAGTAGGCATTAAATTCTTAGTCCAGAAGGGGCCTTGAGATGCCCTCTCTTTACTCCTTGGTAGAACTGTTTTAACCATCCCCCGAAAACAGATTTTTTTCTTTAAATCTCAAAATTCAGAGAGTCCACAATCAGAACTTCCTTCTCATGTTGCCATGTGGTCTGCTGTGGGCATCTGTCGAATGGTGTGAACTCTGCGTGGGGAGTCTGGCCTACCCTCGAGGCCCATGGTTTGGGCTGCGGTGGTGCCATGCTGTGCTCAGGGGCCTTCTTTTTTGGAAGTCTGGGCTCCAGTGAGCCTTGGTCATGCTCTTTTATGGAACCTTGGGTGCTAGACCACTCTGACCCTCAGTCTCATTTGCAGGTTCTGGGGAGGATTAAATGAGCTCATGTGATATCCAGGTGACTGAGGCAGAGTCGGCTCGGGATGAATCTTTGCTTCGTTTTCATTAGCTGCGGAGAAGACGATGACAGCTTGGTGCCTCTCCAACTTTAATATGGGTATGCCTCTCTTGGGGATCTTGTTAAATGCAGGCTGGTATTCAGTAGTTCTGGGTGGGGCCTGGATTCTGTGCTTCTAACAAGCTCCTAGGTGACGGTGACGCTGAGGGCAAGGGTTTGGCACCTGCGTTTCTCCCTTTCCGGAAGAGCAGGATGTCTGCCGCACCCCCACCCGAGAGGAGCAAACATCCACAACGTGACTACTAGGAACCAGCTTCCCTCACAGGCAAGGGACCTGTACCACTGCTCCCAACCATTCTGTCTGAGGCGCAGCAAGCCAAAACACTGAAATGCTGAGGTTTGCAGCAAAGAGGAGGTTTATTCACAGGGCAGCCAAGCGAGGACGTGACGTGACAATAGGTCTCAAATCTGCCTCCCCAAAGGCAAGGGGCTTTGGGTATCTGTGGGATAAAGAATAAAGAAGCAGGGCAGTATGAGGCATGGGGAGCGTGAGGAAAGGTGATTGGAAAAAGGTGTGCTCATCATTGTTCTGAGCTGGCGTAACTAGGCTACAGGCCTCGGCACATTCTCAGGCTGGAGTTGGGGAAAACAGGAGCAGAATGGAAGATGACAGCGTGTGAAGGAGGTGTGGTGTCCATAGGTTCGGGGTCTGACGTGCTTCCTGCTGAAGCACCGACGCCCGCCAAAGCCGTAAATGGGGTGCTGGGGAAAACAGGAGCAGAATGGAAGATGACAGCGTGTGAAGGAGGTGTGGTGTCCATAGGTTCGGGGTCTGACGTGCTTCCTGCTGAAGCACCGATGCCCGCCAAAGCCGTAAATGGGGTGCTGGGGAAAACAGGAGCAGAATGGAAGATGACAGCGTATGAAGGAGGTGTGGTGTCCATAGGTTCGGGGTCTGACGTGCTTCCTGCTGAAGCACCGATGCCCACCAAGGCCGTAAATAGGGTGCTGGGGAAAACAGGAGCAGAATGGAAGAGGACAGCATGTGAAGGAGGTGTGGTGTCCATAGCTTCCATATTAGAGGTACTGCCTGCCTGATCTGAGAGCAGAGAGTGAAAGTGGGAGAGCCTCTTCCTAGATTCTAACTCCTCTGAATTTATAGCACTGGCTCTGCCTGGCTTTATGACATATCCATTGTACGTGTCACAGAGAAAGAGCGGGCGGGGCAGGGGGTGAGGCAGGGGTCACATGCAAGCCCAGCTGGTGGCTTAACCCCGGCCCAAAGGCAAAGGGCGGGGCCCCTTCTGGACTTTCTAGTGGCTGGGACGTCTGGCTGTGGGTGGCAGGTGTTTGGCACCAGCTGGGCCACCATGCGGAGACTGTTGGGGACTGTGGAAGCCTCCTCCAGAGCTCACCCTTCCTGGGGACTGGCTCTGCAGGTCCCTCAGCCCTGCGTATGTATCGGCCAGGCCTTCCCCACCACGGGGCCCAGAGGCCAGAGCCTGCTCAGACCTGAGGGCAGGAGGCAGCCAGAGCTTACCAGGGTGTGGGCCACCTCGTCCGGAGACCTCCCCAGCTCCTCTGCGAGACCTGGAGACAGGATCACCTTCTCCAGGGCTGCTCAGCTGCCAGCATGACCATGAGCCAGGTGGCCAAGGTTTCTGAGCAGGAGATGCAGAGCCCTGATCCGACTGGATGCTGCAGCCCACGATGTCCCTTCCTGGCAGATAGGTTCTTTCTTCACTTCTTGTTTGAAATTTGGTAAAAGAACATTTAACCCTTGACCTGTCCTTCAGGGTATATAGATGGTAGTGGCTTAGCTGGGATTCGATCCAAGCCTGTGTGATTCCAGAGCTTGTGCTCTGGACTGTGGTGCCTCCTTATCGTATATGCTTCATGTGTTACTTCTTTTTTTTTTTCTTGTAGTCCTTACGGTACTTAGCCCTAAGTGCCATACCTGTAACGAACAGCTACACTGCCCTGTAGGAGGTCTTCTTTTGTTCAACGCCTGAATTGGTCATCCACCACACTGTGTTCTAATCTCAGAAGATACAGGTCAGGGACCACCAGTTGTCAGCATGGCACCATTCCATATTTCGAATTGAGGCTTGAAGCCCGTATTTTCCCTTTGTCTAGTTTGAAGGATCCAGATATGTAAAGATGATATTCTAGATAAATCATGGGCTATCCTGAAAGAAATTCACCAGTGAATTGTTCCGTATGGATTAGAAGCCAGCCTCTCTGGCCTTCCTGGAGTATATCCAGTAAGGCGTCTCATTCATGTCTAGAAAGCAACTATATCATTTATTGCAACTTCAGCGTGGAGCGATGTGTTGGTATAAACTATGATCAACACAATTTGGTCATTGTGAGTATGACAGCTGGGTCCACTCTTTACTACACATATGTAACTCTAGGGATTCTTATGCCCAAGGGAGGAGACGTACTCTTGGCTGTCTAGGACAAGGGAAGCATGTGTTGTTATTCAGGAGCTGGAAGCTTCAGCATGACAGGTAGGAATTGAACAATCGTGGTCTATACATCACTTGACCTTGCTTAAAACTTGTTTCTTTGGCTTGCTTCATTGAAGTGTTTTCTCCCTCCTGGGCTGACATTGTCTGTTATGTATCACGCATGAGACATATAGAAGTTTCAGAACCCAAAATCATATAGATCAGTAAAAATGTATATATATATATATATATATATATATATATATATATATATATATATATATAAATCTATTGAAACTCACACTGGGCTTAATTCATATATTCCAAAATCAGTTTGACCCTCTGCTCATGAGATTCTTTTTATGGTATGTCCCAGCAAATCTGGGCTTCCATCCCCAATAAATTTTGGGGTTGAAGGACACAAAAGCTTTTGCTCAGACCTAAATTCTGTCTGAAAAAAAGGGAAATATGATAAGCCCTTTGTAACCTCTCCAAGAGCAGAAATGATTTACAGCTGTGTCATTGAACCATAATTCCTCGATCTCATTTGAGAAGAGTTCAGTTACAAACAGTGTCTTGATTTTTGTTTCTTTTGTTTCTTCCCTGTTTTCTTGTCTTGCTTACCAACAATCCATTGTAATTCATCAGTTAGTATGGCAGCAGGCTGAGTGTTCCCTGGAGCTCATTAAATGAAGTGTTTTTCCTAAAATGACGTTTG
Organism: Orcinus orca; assembly: GCF_937001465.1. Taxonomy (NCBI): domain Eukaryota; kingdom Metazoa; phylum Chordata; class Mammalia; order Artiodactyla; family Delphinidae; genus Orcinus; species Orcinus orca. Next base: position 91,692,636 of record NC_064570.1, read on the forward strand.
TCTCCTTGTTTTCAGCCCCTCTTCTTTCCTCTGCCCTTGACTATAACCAGAGCTCAGCAAAAGCTGAGTGACTTTGTGCAGACCTTACTTAGGCTCAGCCTTTTTTTCTTCATTATTTTATTCATGGCTCCTCCGTTTCATTGTTTGCCTTCTCGAAATGTGTTGAAATCTTTCTGTGGTTGATGACTTCCAAAATATCTTGGCTTTTATTGGTTGATTAATTTTGGTATTTCTACAGTTTTATTTAGATATGGTTTCAGGAGGAACAGAAAGTAAATATATTTCCTAGTCTGCCATCTTGAGCTGAAAATCCCTGTGGATTTTAGCATCCAATGTTCCCATGGGAAAACACCCAACCATGGCATTAATAGATGTAACACTCAAGATTTCAGCTTTTCTTGAGCAATCACTAAGGATTTCATATGTGGTCATTTCTAATGGGGAAATTATAACTATCTCATGACGTTGATTTGAGGATTAAATTAGATAATGAACATGAAAATGCTTTGTAAGATTTAAAAATCTGTAAAACTGTTTTTTGTTATTATTTGATTTGTTGCTATTTCAACTTCACTTGACAGTTGTTTATGACCTTGCCTATGTGAGAAAATGCCCTCTGGGTTATTTTTTTGAAAGCCAGAATGTATTTTTCAACAGCTCAATGGAACTGGCATCATTTGTGAAGGTTAAGGGTGAAGGGGTAAATGTTTCTTGACACCTATCACTTTACAGTGTTTTCAGGAACTAACTGACTCATGTATTCCTCTTCCAAATTTGGTTGAGGACCTCCTACCAGCCACATGCTTTACGTCAGGTGTTGGAAAGCATTTTCTGGATTTTAAAGATCTTAGGCTTTGTGGGCCATATAGAGTTTCTGTAGCTTCTCCTCCTCTTTCCTCTTCAACAAGCTTTCTAAACGTGAGAACCATTATTAGCTCACAGTCCCACAGATCCAGGCTGAGAGCCTGATTTGATTCGTGGCCATTATTTGCCAATTCCTGCTCTGCGTCTTCACTGAGGAGGGGGACCATGTTTGAGTAATCAGTTCTTTGAATCAACTGTTGGTCTTCTGGGCCTTGTCCTTGCTCTCCTACAGTCTCTAATCAGCGTGGCATCCAGAGAGATCTTGTTAAAACATAAGTCAGATCATGTCACTCAAATTTCTTCAATGGCTTCTTCACAGAAAATGCAAAGTCCTCAGAGTGCCTCCACAGACGTAGAAATCTGGGTGTCTGTTTCCTCTCTGACTGTTTCCTTCTCCTCTCCAATTTGCTCGCTCTGTTTTCCACACGCTGACATCCTTTCTGCTCCTTGGATACTCCAAGCCTACTCTTGCCTCATTGACTTTCTGCCGCAGGCCAGCCACAGAAAGAGGATTTCACCGCCCAGGGTCAGAAGGGAAGGGGTAAGGAACTGAAGTAGCACCGACGAATGGGGTCAGAAGCCCATGGGTCAGAAGGCTGCAATGAGAAGCCTAGTCACCGCAACAAAGAATAGACCCCCGCTCGCCGAAACTAGAGAAAGCTCGCATGCAGCAATGAAGACCCAATGCAGCCAAAAATAAATAAATAAAAAATAAAGTATAGAATCTTAAAAAAAATCTATAAAGAATATTACAAGAATAGAATCACAGGCCAGTTTCTCCTTTGAACATGCATGCAAAATGTGTAAAGAGAAGCACAAACTATATCCATGGTATGTAAAACAATCATATATCAGAATCAAAGTAGCTTTATTCTTCTGGCAATGCAAGGTTGCTTTAATGTCCAAACGTGAAACTGATCCCAGGAATGAATTAGAGTGGGAGAAAAGTCATTTAAAACAGAAATCTTGGGACTTCCCTGGTGGTCCAGTGTTTAGAACATGGCGTGTTCACTGCTGGGGCCCTGGGGTCCAATCCCAGGTCAGGGAACTAAGATCCTGCAAGACATGAGGCAGGGCCCCGAAAAAAAAAAAGGAAAGAAAGAAGTCTTAACCAGGAGAAGCACAAGATCGAATAAACATAACAGATAACACCTTATGAAAAGTAGGTGAAGATTATGGAATATTCTAAAATTTAAAACAAAAAGAAACTTTTAAAGATTCAAAAGGATGTGACAAATATTGTACATAGGCCAAAATAAAATGAAATAAAATATACAAATGATGGGAGCCCAAAATTCCAGATGCCCAAGTCCTGTCTCTGAAGATTCTCATTCAATGGGTTCAGGATTTCCTCCTTATTTAAAAACCTACAGGTGATTCTGGTACGATTCCCAGACACAATGTAAAGCTTCTCTTTTACAGGAAAGAATACCAGATTATTTTGTTATCTTATAGTTATACTAACAGGTTGTACTATTGACGGATAAGTCTGCTGTGAAAATGCACCCCCACTAGGGATAAAAAAGGAACTAGTAGTCTCTACTGCTACTTGGTGGCAGCACGCATGTATTGCAAGGGCAATTATTGTAGCAATCCAAATTAGTGGAACATTTTAGAATTGGAAGACGACATACAGATCATCTAGTCAAGCTTCCAACTATTATAGTTGTGAAAACTAAGGCCCATATAAATGAAATGATTTATCTCCAAAGAGCATTAGTGAAAGTATGAAATAAAAAATATCTCTGAACTTTTAATTTAGTGCTGTTTTTATTAATCTCAAGTATTAGCTTAAACTTCAGTGTGACAGATTTGGGATTGAATTCCTGCTCACGTTTACTGATTGCATGTCTTTTAGTAAGTTACTAAAACACTTTTTTTTTAAATAGACGTATTTAATTATTTATCTTTGGCTGCCTAGGCTCTTCGTTGCTGTGCACGGGCTTTCCCTAGTTGCGGTGGGCGGGGGCTACTCTTTGTTGCAGTATGCAGGCTTCTCATTGTGGTGGCTTCTCGTTGTTGCTGAGCACGGGGTCTAGGTGCGTGGGCTTCAGTAGTTGTGGTTCACGGGCTCTAGCACGCAGGCTCAGTAGTTGTGGCACATGGTCTTAGTTGCTCTGCGGCATGTGGGATCTTCCCGGACCCGGGCTCAAACGTGTGTCCCGTGCACTGGCAGGTGGATCCTTAAACAGTGCGCCAACAGGGAAGCCCTACTAATACACTTTTAACTTTGCTTTTCACGTATGTAAAATGGTGAGCCTTGACTGATATAGAATATGAGATAACCTAGCACTGTTCTTAACACATATCTGTAGTTAAAACTTTTTGGCTCTCATCCCTCTTAAACAGCCTCTATCCTCTTAATAATGAATGTGTCTTTCAGCTAGCAGAGCACCCCAGAGCTGACCACATTCTGGCAAGAGATATAGGATTCTTTTTCTTACTGGGGGTTCTTTATACCTGATAGTTGAAGTGCACTTAAACATGAACAACTCTTGTTTATACTGTAGTAATGGATTTGATGGACGAATTTTAGAAAGTAATATGCAGGAATTGAGCTGCCTTACCCTCAAGAAATATAATTCGATAGTGGTGGCTAGAACGATAAACAGTGTTTGGACAGGGAGTCCATATTGGATGTGAACTTCCTGTACTCCCATTCGTCTATTAAGAATAAAGAGAATCCTTTCAAAATGTGTTTTAAAGGGCAGTTATTTCTTTCTGCCTCATTTAAGTTACCTGCAAGAAAAAGACAATCTCCTGCATCTTTGTTTAATAGGCTTTTAATATAAAGCAGATAATTTTTTGCAACATTTCCCAAACTTTTCATTATCGAATTGGCTGAGGCTTCTCAACGATTATCATTTCACAACAATATCTCCATCTTCAGCTTCTTTCAATGAATTGGCCTAATAGATGTGCCATTAAAACAGAGCTTCACTCTCAACGTATTTTTAATTTTGTATTCAAACAGTATGAAGGATTCAGCCATAACAGTGAGTGGATTTCTGATACATGCTACATGATGGATGCAACTAAGTGAAAGAAGGCTACATATTGTATAGTTCCATTTATATGAAATGTCCAGCAGTGGCAAATCCATACACACAGAAAAGATTCTACATTCGTGGTTGCCAGGGGTTTGGAAGAGAGGGAACTAGGGAATGACTCCTTAAAATGGGTGTAGGTTTCCTCTTGGTTGATGAAGATGTTTTGCAGCTCGGCAGTGGTGATAGTTGCACAACATTGTGACAGTAGTAAATTCCACTGAATGGTACAGTGAATTGTAAAATGATCCAAATGGTGAATTTTGTGTTATGTTCATTTTACTACAATAAAAAGGAGAAAGAATTCGGGAAAGACTTAGAGTTTGGGAAACTAAGGTGAACTGGTCAAGAAAAAGACAGCTCTATTGTTCAGTTTTCTCTCAGCTCTCCCAGTGCATTAATCCTCAGCAAAAAGTAGGCTGAACTTGTAGATGATAGTCATTCAACACAGTCCAGGGAAAAGTAAATAAAGTAAAACCCAACTCTTCTTCTTTAGCACATGTATGAAAGGTTAACTTGCTGCTCAGTCACATGGACCTTCATGAAGACGTTTCACTTTAGGTGTCCTCTACTTCAGTACTTTATTCACAGCTCATTCACACATGTAGGCAACAGCATTCCTTAATTCGATGGAATCTGCAGCACTGGTTGTGATCAGTCTCATGAAAAGAAAAGGAAAGGTGGCGCGGAAGCCAAGGGAAGAGATTTTCAAGACAGAGACGTTGTTTAAGATCTAACTCGGCTTGGCGGTCACAAAGATAAGGATTGAGAAGTAGTCCCCTGGACTTGTCAACGGAGAAATCATTGGGGGCTTCAAGGAGATCAGTTTCACGAGAGTAGTGGGGCAGAAACCAGATCGCAGTGTAGATGGGAGGGGAGAAATGGGGGGCAAGTCAAGAAATTGATGGCAAAGGGAAAGAAGGGAGGGGTGGATAGGAGGACAGGAGAATGGAATGGAGGAGAGCATTTCCTTGTGGCTCTTTAATATGGCTGGGAGGGGCCAAAAGAGAAGGAGAGCGTGAAGATGTAGGAAGAGGGGGTGGCATCCCGAGCCCAAGGAGGACTGGCGCCTGTCTTCAGCTCCCACCAGCTGGATGGTCCCTCCCTCTAGCTTTCCACGTAGGCTGTGGAAGTTGCCCCTTGCCTCCTTGGATCAGCTGCCCTTGATTCGTTCGTCCTTTTCTTATTTCTCAGCACATCTGGGTCATACGTTATGTGAAGACAAACAAATCACCACTGATGCTTAATTTTCTTGAAAAATCCCCCAGGCAGGTACCATTTTGGAGAACTACCTATTGTGCCTCAGCAAGCCAAAGTAGCCCATTTTTCCTCTCTCATTGGGAGAGATTGCTGTTTCTTGGAGAACCTGATGAAGAGGGTGACTCGCGCTTAGGAATAACGTTGCTTGAAAAGTGCAAAAGGTGAGGTAGTTTGGCTCTGAGGGGCCTCTGAGGCCTGAGACTTCCTGAGAGATGGCAGACTCACAGCTCCCATTTCCCTCTGACCCTGGGCTATGAGCTCATCAAATGAGATGGTAAATAAAGTCACTGACATGGTTTAAAGGATAATTTTGTTCTCTCTTGTTCACTCAGAGCAAATTGAATGGAATTTGCATACAACATATGGATGAACCATCCATACGATGGGGCTTGACCATATCCTCATGGTTCCCCTTCCCTTTTCTACATCTGGCCCCTGTAGCTCTGCAGACTTAACCCCACACCATCAGTCCACCCAGTCGGTCCACTGGACGTCTCTTCCTCTTTCGCATCTGGTCGTTGTCGTCACCTTGTTCTCCACTACCACCTCCTGCAGTAGCTGTTAGGTCCAGAGAGGTTGGTTCACTGTGAGCAAGTAACTGTCAACTCCATGGACAGGTGGAAGTGACTTGGCAGCCGGGATGCGCCCACCCTGAGTTCATTATACCCATGAGGGTCAAGGAGAATGGGGATGCAGCTGGTCTGCAGAGCCCCGGCAGTTCTGAGACACATGTTCCTGGATCCACACGTTGCTCCATACCCAGCCTTGCCTTTCTTTTTTCTCTCTCTTGACTCCATCCAGGTTTCTGCTCTCCTTGTCCCTTTGGGGAGGGAGGCCAGTACCAGTCCAGGTGTAGTCCCCCAAAGCTTCCTACTTCCAAGCGTTACGTAGGCTTGTATATCCACTTGCTTGGGTTGCCCTGGCATTCGTGCCAACAAGTTGAGTGGTTTAAGCCCTAGGCTCTCTTTTCTGGCAAGAATGTGCCTAAAAATCTCCACCTCTGGTTTGGTGGCCCCTAAAAATTCCCAGTCAGTTTTGGTGAGGGGACACTTGGTGACAGTGTTGTCTTTCGAAATGAGTAGTTCCGTTACCGACGATACTTTGCTCCCCATACATTATTTATAAAGTTTCCCTGTTTGTATGTGCAAACTATTTGTGTGTATATTTTGAGAAATACATTGTACAGGCCTCTTTTTTATTTCTTCCACACACCCTAGAGATGTCATAGAGGTGGTAAATGTGTCCAACTTTTTGAGAAATTGGAACAATCAAGACTTACCTGTATGGAATGCTGTTAACGATGTCAATTCCCGCGACAGTACCTTTCATCTGACACACTTAGGGACTGTTAACAGATTAAAAGTAGTAAAAGACGCGGATAGAGAGAATTTTCATTATCTTGTGCACTGAAATCTTGGATTTTCGTTGGTTTGAATGGGCCTGAAAATGTATTTTTTTAGTAGGGACATAGAAGCCTCTAGCGGTATTCTTAATAAAGCAAGGTGAGTTATAAGCAATCATCTGATGGAGGGTAAATGTACCACAGTGCAGTTTAAGAAAAATACAATATAAAAGTCTTACCATGGAAGAAAATCTTTATATGATCTTTTGTAAAAAAAAAAAAAAAAGCTTCAAGAAACATAAAGACATGACACCATATTCAGTTTAAAGTCAGTGACTTGTAAGCAAGGCAAAGCAAAGACAGTCTGATTAAGGCCATTGCATTGTTGTGGCATTTTTTAGGTCTCACCCATTTCTGTGGCCGTTTTAGAACCTAAGCTTCTAGGGCACAGGGAACTTCATCTTGACGTAGGGCTGAGCAAATGCACGGAGCATTTCTCAATAAGTAGGCATTAAATTCTTAGTCCAGAAGGGGCCTTGAGATGCCCTCTCTTTACTCCTTGGTAGAACTGTTTTAACCATCCCCCGAAAACAGATTTTTTTCTTTAAATCTCAAAATTCAGAGAGTCCACAATCAGAACTTCCTTCTCATGTTGCCATGTGGTCTGCTGTGGGCATCTGTCGAATGGTGTGAACTCTGCGTGGGGAGTCTGGCCTACCCTCGAGGCCCATGGTTTGGGCTGCGGTGGTGCCATGCTGTGCTCAGGGGCCTTCTTTTTTGGAAGTCTGGGCTCCAGTGAGCCTTGGTCATGCTCTTTTATGGAACCTTGGGTGCTAGACCACTCTGACCCTCAGTCTCATTTGCAGGTTCTGGGGAGGATTAAATGAGCTCATGTGATATCCAGGTGACTGAGGCAGAGTCGGCTCGGGATGAATCTTTGCTTCGTTTTCATTAGCTGCGGAGAAGACGATGACAGCTTGGTGCCTCTCCAACTTTAATATGGGTATGCCTCTCTTGTGGATCTTGTTAAATGCAGGCTGGTATTCAGTAGTTCTGGGTGGGGCCTGGATTCTGTGCTTCTAACAAGCTCCTAGGTGACGGTGACGCTGAGGGCAAGGGTTTGGCACCTGCGTTTCTCCCTTTCCGGAAGAGCAGGATGTCTGCCGCACCCACACCCGAGAGGAGCAAACATCCACAACGTGACTACTAGGAACCAGCTTCCCTCACAGGCAAGGGACCTGTACCACTGCTCCCAACCATCCTGTCTGAGGCGCAGCAAGCCAAAACACTGAAATGCTGAGGTTTGCAGCAAAGAGGAGGTTTATTCACAGGGCAGCCAAGCGAGGACGTGACGTGACAATAGGTCTCAAATCTGCCTCCCCAAAGGCAAGGGGCTTTGGGTATCTGTGGGATAAAGAATAAAGAAGCAGGGCAGTATGAGGCATGGGGAGCGTGAGGAAAGGTGATTGGAAAAAGGTGTGCTCATCATTGTTCTGAGCTGGCGTAACTAGGCTACAGGCCTCGGCACATTCTCAGGCTGGAGTTGGGGAAAACAGGAGCAGAATGGAAGATGACAGCGTGTGAAGGAGGTGTGGTGTCCATAGGTTCGGGGTCTGACGTGCTTCCTGCTGAAGCACCGACACCCGCCAAAGCCGTAAATGGGGTGCTGGGGAAAACAGGAGCAGAATGGAAGATGACAGCATGTGAAGGAGGTGTGGTGTCCATAGGTTCGGGGTCTGACGTGCTTCCTGCTGAAGCACCGACGCCCGCCAAAGCCGTAAATGGGGTGCTGGGGAAAACAGGAGCAGAATGGAAGATGACAGCGTATGAAGGAGGTGTGGTGTCCATAGGTTCGGGGTCTGACGTGCTTCCTGCTGAAGCACCGATGCCCACCAAAGCCGTAAATAGGGTGCTGGGGAAAACAGGAGCAGAATGGAAGAGGACAGCATGTGAAGGAGGTGTGGTGTCCATAGCTTCCATATTAGAGGTACTGCCTGCCTGATCTGAGAGCAGAGAGTGAAAGTGGGAGAGCCTCTTCCTAGATTCTAACTCCTCTGAATTTATAGCACTGGCTCTGCCTGGCTTTATGACATATCCATTGTACGTGTCACAGAGAAAGAGCGGGCGGGGCAGGGGGTGAGGCAGGGGTCACATGCAAGCCCAGCTGGTGGCTTAACCCCGGCCCAAAGGCAAAGGGCGGGGCCCCTTCTGGACTTTCTAGTGGCTGGGACGTCTGGCTGTGGGTGGCAGGTGTTTGACACCAGCTGGGCCACCATGCGGAGACTGTTGGGGACTGTGGAAGCCTCCTCCAGAGCTCAGCCTTCCTGGGGACTGGCTCTGCAGGTCCCTCAGCCCTGCGTATGTATCGGCCAGGCCTTCCCCACCACGGGGCCCAGAGGCCAGAGCCTGCTCAGACCTGAGGGCAGGAGGCAGCCAGAGCTTACCAGGGTGTGGGCCACCTCGTCCGGAGACCTCCCCAGCTCCTCTGCGAGACCTGGAGACAGGATCGCCTTCTCCAGGGCTGCTCAGCTGCCAGCATCACCATGAGCCAGGTGGCCAAGGTTTCTGAGCAGGAGATGCAGAGCCCTGATCCGACTGGATGCTGCAGCCCACGATGTCCCTTCCTGGCAGATAGGTTCTTTCTTCACTTCTTGTTTGAAATTTGGTAAAAGAACATTTAACCCTTGGCCTGTTCTTCAGGGTATATAGACGGTAGTGGCTTAGCCGGGATTCGATCCAAGCCTGTGTGATTCCAGAGCTTGTGCTCTGGACTGTGGTGCCTCCTTATCGTATATGCTTCATGTGTTACTTGTTTTTTTTTTTCTTGTAGTCCTTATGGTACTTAGCCCTAAGTGCCATACCTGTAACGAACAGCTACACTGCCCTGTAGGAGGTCTTCTTTTGTTCAACGCCTGAATTGGTCATCCACCGCACTGTGTTCTAATCTCAGAAGATACAGGTCAGGGACCACCAGTTGTCAGCATGGCACCATTCCATATTTCGAATTGAGGCTTGAAGGCCGTATTTTCCCTTTGTCTAGTTTGAAGGATCCAGATATGTAAAGATGATATTCTAGATAAATCATGGGGTATCCTGAAAGAAATTCACCAGTGAATTGTTCCGTATGGATTAGAAGCCAGCTTCTCTGGCCTTCCTGGAGTATATCCAGTAAGGCGTCTCATTCATGTCTAGAAAGCAACTATATCATTTATTGCAACTTCAGCGTGGAGCGATGTATTGGTATAAAGTACGATCAACACAATTTGGTCATTGTGAGTATGACAGCTGGGTCCACTCTTTACTACACATATGTAACTCTAGGGATTCTTATGCCCAAGGGAGGAGACGTACTCTTGGCTGTCTAGGACAAGGGAAGCATGTGTTGTTATTCAGGAGCTGGAAGCTTCAGCATGACAGGTAGGAATTGAACAATCGTGGTCTATACATCACTTGACCTTGCTTAAAACTTGTTTCTTTGGCTTGCTTCATTGGAGTGTTCTCTCCATCCTGGGCTGACATTGTCTGTTATGTATCACGCATGAGACATATAGAAGTTTCAGAACCCAAAATCATATAGATCAGTAAAAATGTATATATATATATATATATATATATATATATATACATAAATCTATTGAAACTCACACTGGGCTTAATTCATATATTCCAAAATCAGTTTGACCCTCTTCTAATGAGATTCTTTTTATGGTATGTCCCAGCAAATCTGGGCTTCCATCCCCAATAAATTTTGGGGTTGAAGGACACGAAAGCTTTTGCTCAGACCTAAATTCTGTCTGAAAAGAAGGGAAATATTATAAGCCCTTTGTAACCTCTCCAAGAGCAGAAATGATTTACAGCTGTGGCATTGAACCATAATTCCTCGATCTCATTTGAGAAGAGTTCAGTTACAAACAGTGTCTTGATTTTTGTTTCTTTGGTTTCTTCCCTGTTTTCTTGTCTTGCTTACCAACAATCCATTGTAATTCATGAGTTAGTATGGCAGCAGGCTGAGTGTTCCCTGGAGCTCATTAAATGAAGTGTTTTTCCTAAAATGACGTTTGTCTCCTTGTTTTCAGCCCCTCTTCTTTCCTCTGCCCTTGACTATAACCAGAGCTCAGCAAAAGCTGAGTGACTTTGTGCAGACCTTACTTAGGCTCAGCCTTTTTTTCTTCATTATTTTATTCATGGCTCCTCCGTTTCATTGTTTGCCTTCTCGAAATGTGTTGAAATCTTTCTGTGGTTGATGACTTCCAAAATATCTTGGCTTTTATTGGTTGATTAATTTTGGTATTTCTACAGTTTTATTTAGATATGGTTTCAGGAGGAACAGAAAGTAAATATATTTCCTAGTCTGCCATCTTGAGCTGAAAATCCCTGTGGATTTTAGCATCCAATGTTCCCATGGGAAAACACCCAACCATGGCCTTAATAGATGTAACACTCAAGATTTCAGCTTTTCTTGAGCAATCACTAAGGATTTCATATGTGGTCATTTCTAATGGGGAAATTATAACTATCTCATGACGTTGATTTGAGGATTAAATTAGATAATGAACATGAAAATGCTTTGTAAGATTTAAAAATCTGTAAAACTGTTTTTTGTTATTATTTGATTTATTGCTATTTCAACTTCACTTGACAGTTGTTTATGACCTTGCCTATGTGAGAAAATGCCCTCTGGGTTATTTTTTTGAAAGCCAGAATGTATTTTTCAACAGCTCAATGGAACTGGCATCATTTGTGAAGGTTAAGGGTGAAGGGGTAAATGTTTCTTGACACCTATCACTTTACAGTGTTTTCAGGAACTAACTGACTCATGTATTCCTCTTCCAAATTTGGTTGAGGACCTCCTACCAGCCACATGCTTTACATCAGGTGTTGGAAAGCATTTTCTGGATTTTAAAGATCTTAGGCTTTGTGGGCCATATAGAGTTTCTGTAGCTTCTCCTCCTCTTTCCTCTTCAACAAGCTTTCTAAACGTGAGAACCATTATTAGCTCACAGTCCCACAGATCCAGGCTGAGAGCCTGATTTGATTCATGGCCATTATTTGCCAATTCCTGCTCTGCGTCTTCACTGAGGAGGGGGACCATGTTTGAGTAATCAGTTCTTTGAATCAACTGTTGGTCTTCTGGGCCTTGTCCTTGCTCTCCTACAGTCTCTAATCAGCGTGGCATCCAGAGAGATCTTGTTAAAACATAAGTCAGATCATGTCACTCAAATTTCTTCAATGGCTTCTTCACAGAAAATGCAAAGTCCTCAGAGTGCCTCCACAGACCTAGAAATCTGGGTGTCTGTTTCCTCTCTGACTGTTTCCTTCTCCTCTCCAATTTGCTCGCTCTGTTTTCCACGCGCTGACATCCTTTCTGCTCCTTGGATACTCCAAGCCTACTCTTGCCTCATTGACTTTCTGCCGCAGGCCAGCCGCAGAAAGAGGATTTCACCGCCCAGGGTCAGAAGGGAAGGGGTAAGGAACTGAAGTAGCACCGACGAATGGGGTCAGAAGCCCATGGGTCAGAAGGCTGCAATGAGAAGCCTAGTCACCGCAACAAAGAATAGACCCCCGCTCGCCGAAACTAGAGAAAGCTCGCATGCAGCAATGAAGACCCAATGCAGCCAAAAATAAATAAATAAAAAATAAAGTATAGAATCTTAAAAAAATCTATAAAGAATATTACAAGAATAGAATCACAGGCCAGTTTCTCCTTTGAACATGCATGCAAAATGTGTAAAGAGAAGCACAAACTATATCCATGGTATGTAAAACAATCATATATCAGAATCAAAGTAGCTTTATTCTTCTGGCAATGCAAGGTTGCTTTAATGTCCAAACGTGAAACTGATCCCAGGAATGAATTAGAGTGGGAGAAAAGTCATTTAAAACAGAAATCTTGGGACTTCCCTGGTGGTCCAGTGTTTAGAACATGGCGCGTTCACTGCTGGGGCCCTGGGGTCCAATCCCAGGTCAGGGAACTAAGATCCTGCAAGACATGAGGCAGGGCCCCGAAAAAAAAAAGGAAAGAAAGAAGTCTTAACCAGGAGAAGCACAAGATCGAATAAACATAACAGATAACACCTTATGAAAAGTAGGTGAAGATTATGGAATATTCTAAAATTTAAAACAAAAAGAAACTTTTAAAGATTCAAAAGGATGTGACAAATATTGTACATAGGCCAAAATAAAATGAAATAAAATATACAAATGATGGGAGCCCAAAATTCCAGATGCCCAAGTCCTGTCTCTGAAGATTCTCATTCAATGGGTTCAGGATTTCCTCCTTATTTAAAAACCTACAGGTGATTCTGGTACGATTCCCAGACACAATGTAAAGCTTCTCTTTTACAGGAAAGAATACCAGATTATTTTGTTATCTTATAGTTATACTAACAGGTTGTACTATTGACGGATAAGTCTGCTGTGAAAATGCACCCCCACTAGGGATAAAAAAGGAACTAGTAGTCTCTACTGCTACTTGGTGGCAGCACGCATGTATTGCAAGGGCAATTATTGTAGCAATCCAAATTAGTGGAACATTTTAGAATTGGAAGACGACATACAAATCATCTAGTCAAGCTTCCAACTATTATAGTTGTGAAAACTAAGGCCCATATAAATGAAATGATTTATCTCCAAAGAACATTAGTGAAAGTATGAAATAAAAAATATCTCTGAACTTTTAATTTAGTGCTGTTTTTATTAATCTCAAGTATTAGCTTAAACTTCAGTGTGACAGATTTGGGATTGAATTCCTGCTCACGTTTACTGATTGCATGTCTTTTAGTAAGTTACTAAAACACTTTTTTTTTAAATAGACGTATTTAATTATTTATCTTTGGCTGCCTAGGCTCTTCGTTGCTGTGCACGGGCTTTCCCTAGTTGCGGTGGGCGGGGGCTACTCTTTGTTACAGTACGCGGGCTTCTCATTGTGGTGGCTTCTCGTTGTTGCTGAGCACAGGGTCTAGGTGCATGGGCTTCAGTAGTTGTGGTGCACGGGCTCTAGCATGCAGGCTCAGTTGTTGTGGCACATGGCCTTAGTTGCTCCACGGCATGTGGGATCTTCCCGGACCCGGGCTCAAACGTGTGTCCCGTGCACTGGCAGGTGGATCCTTAACCAGTGCGCCAACAGGGAAGCCCTACTAATACACTTTTAACTTTGCTTTTCACGTATGTAAAATGGTGAGCCTTGACTGATATAGAATATGAGATAACCTAGCACTGTTCTTAACACATATATGTAGTTAAAACTTTTTGGCTCTCATCCCTCTTAAACAGCCTCTATCCTCTTAATAATGAATGTGTCTTTCAGCTAGCAGAGCACCCCAGAGCTGACCACATTCTGGCAGGAGATATAGGATTCTTTTTCTTACTGGGGGTTCTTTATACCTGATAGTTGAAGTGCACTTAAACATGAACAACTCTTGTTTATACTGTAGTAATGGATTTGATGGACGAATTTTAGAAAGTAATATGCAGGAATTGAGCTGCCTTACCCTCAAGAAATATAATTCGATAGTGGTGGCTAGAACGATAAACAGTGTTTGGACAGGGAGTGCATATTGGATGTGAACTTCCTGTACTCCCATTCGTCTATTAAGAATAAAGAGAATCCTTTCAAAATGTGTTTTAAAGGGCAGTTATTTCTTTCTGCCTCATTTAAGTTACCTGCAAGAAAAAGACAATCTCCTGCATCCTTGTTTAATAGGCTTTTAATATAAAGCAGATAATTTTTTGCAACATTTCCCAAACTTTTCATTATCGAATTGGCTGAGGCTTCTCAACGATTATCATTTCACAACAATATCTCCATCTTCAGCTTCTTTCAATGAATTGGCCTAATAGATGTGCCATTAAAACAGAGCTTCACTCTCAACGTATTTTTAATTTTGTATTCAAACGGTATGAAGGATTCAGCCATAACAGTGAGTGGATTTCTGATACATGCTACATGATGGATGCAACGAAGTGAAAGAAGGCTACATATTGTATGGTTCCATTTATATGAAATGTCCAGCAGTGGCAAATCCATACACACAGAAAAGATTCTACATTCGTGGTTGCCAGGGGTTTGGAAGAGAGGGAACTAGGGAATGACTCCTTAAAATGGGTGTAGGTTTCCTCTTGGTTGATGAAGATGTTTTGCAGCTCGGCAGTGGTGATAGCTGCACAACATTGTGACAGTAGTAAATTCCACTGAATGGTACAGTGAATTGGAAAATGATCCAAATGGTGAATTTTGTGTTATGTTCATTTTACTACAATAAAAAGGAGAAAGAATTCGGGAAAAACTTAGAGTTTGGGAAAAAAAGGTGAACTGGTCAAGAAAAAGACAGCTCTATTGTTCAGTTTTCTCTCAGCTCTCCCAGTGCATTAATCCTCAGCAAAAAGTAGGCTGAACTTGTAGATGATAGTCATTCAACACAGTCCAGGGAAAAGTAAATAAAGTAAAACCCAACTCTTCTTCTTTAGCACATGTATGAAAGGTTAACTTGCTGCTCAGCCACGTGGACCTTCATGAAGACGTTTCACTTTAGGTGTCCTCTACTTCAGTACTTTACTCACAGCTCATTCACACATGTAGGCAACAGCATTCCTTAATTCGATGGAATCTGCAGCACTGGTTGTGATCAGTCTCATGAAAAGAAAAGGAAAGGTGGCGCGGAAGCCAAGGGAAGAGATTTTCAAGACAGAGACGTTTTTTAAGATCTGACTCGGCTTGGTGGTCACAAAGATAAGGACTGGGAAGTAGTCCCCTGGACTTGTCAACGGAGAAATCATTGGGGGCTTCAAGGAGATCAGTTTCACAAGAGTAGTGGGGCAGAAACCAGATCGCAGTGTAGATGGGAGGGGAGAAATGGGGGGCAAGTCAAGAAATTGATGGCAAAGGGAAAGAAGGGAGGGGTGGATAGGAGGACAGGAGAATGGAATGGAGGAGAGCATTTCCTTGTGGCTCTTTAATATGGCTGGGAGGGGCCAAAACAGAAGGAGAGCGTGAAGATGTAGGAAGAGGGGGTGGCATCCCGAGCCCAAGGAGGACTGGCGCCTGTCTTCAGCTCCCACCAGCTGGATGGTCCCTCCCTCTAGCTTTCCACGTAGGCTGTGGAAGTTGCCCTTTGCCTCCTTGGATCAGCTGCCCTTGATTCGTTCGTCCTTTTCTTATTTCTCAGCACATCTGGGTCATACGTTATGTGAAGACAAACAAATCACCACTGATGCTTAATTTTCTTGAAAAATCCCCCAGGGAGGTACCATTTTGGAGAACTACCTATTGTGCCTCAGCAAGCCAAAGTAGCCCATTTTTCCTCTCACATTGGGAGAGATTGCTGTTTCTTGGAGAACCTGATGAAGAGGGTGACTCGCGCTTAGGAATAACGTTGCTTGAAAAGTGCAAAAGGTGAGGTAGTTTGGCTCTGAGGGGCCTCTGAGGCCTGAGACTTCCTGAAAGATGGCAGACTCACAGCTCCCATTTCCCTCTGACCCTGGGCTATGAGCTCATCAAATGAGATGGTAAATAAAGTCACTGACATGGTTTAAAGGATAATTTTATTCTCTCTTGTTCACTCAGAGCAAATTGAATGGAATTTGCATACAACATATGGATGAACCATCCATACGATGGGGCTTGAACATATCCTCATGGTTCCCCTTCCCTTTTCTGCATCTGGCCTCTTTAGCTCTGCAGACTTAACCCCACACCATCAGTCCACCCAGTCGGTCCACTGGACGTCTCTTCCTCTTTCGCATCTGGTCATTGTCGTCACCTTGTTCTCCACTACCGCCTCCTGCAGTAGCTGTTAGGTCCAGAGAGGTTGGTTCACTGTGAGCAAGTAACTGTCAACTCCATGGACAGGTGGAAGTGACTTGGCAGCCGGGATGCGCCCACCCTGAGTTCATTATACCCATGAGGTTCAAGGAGAATGGGGATGCAGCTGGTCTGCAGAGCCCCGGCAGTTCTGAGACACATGTTCCTGGACCCACACATTGCTCCATACCCAGCCTTGCCTTTCTTTTTTCTCTCTCTTGACTCCATCCAGGTTTCTGCTCTCCTTGTCCCTTTGTGGAGGGAGGCCAGTACCAGTCCAGGTGTAGTCCCCCAAAGCTTCCTACTTCCAAGTGTTATGTAGGCTTGTATATCCACTTGCTTGGGTTGCCCTGGCATTCGTGCCAACAAGTTGAGTGGTTTAAGCCCTAGGCTCTCATTTCTGGCAAGAATGTGCCTAAAAATCTCCACCTCTGGTTTGGTGGCCCCTAAAAATTCCCAGTCAGTTTTGGTGAGGGGACACTTGGTAACAGTGTTGTCTTTCGAAATGAGTAGTTCCGTTACCGACGATACTTTGCTCCCCATACATTATTTATAAGGTTTCCCTGTTTGTATGTGCAAACTATTTGTGTGTATATTTTGAGAAATACATTGTACAGGCCTCTTTTTTATTTCTTCCACACACCCTAGAGATGTCATAGAGGCGGTAAATGTGTCCAACTTTTTGAGAAATTGGAACAATCAAGACTTACCTGTATGGAATGCTGTTAACGATGTCAATTCCCGCGACAGTACCTTTCATCTGACACACTTAGGGACTGTTAACAGATTAAAAGTAGTAAAAGACGCGGTTAGAGAGAATTTTCATTATCTTGTGCACTGAAATCTTGGATTTTTGTTGGTTTGAATGGGCCTGAAAATGTATTTTTTTTAGTAGGGACATAGAAGCCTCTAGCGGTATTCGTAATAAAGCAAGGTGAGTTATAAGCAATCATCTGATGGAGGGTAAATGTACCACAGTCCAGTTTAAGAAAAATACAATATAAAAGTCTTACCATGGAAGAAAATCTTTATATGATCTTTTGTAAAAAAAAAAAAAAGCTTCAAGAAACATAAAGACATGACACCATATTCAGTTTAAAGTCAGTGACTTGTAAGCAAGGCAAAACAAAGACAGTCTGATTAAGGCCATTGCATTGTTGTGGCATTTTTTAGGTCTCACCCATTTCTGTGGACTTTTTAGAACCTAAGCTTCTAGGGCACAGGGAACTTCATCTTGACGTAGGGCTGAGCAAATGCACGGAGCATTTCTCAATAAGTAGGCATTAAATTCTTAGTCCAGAAGGGGCCTTGAGATGCCCTCTCTTTACTCCTTGGTAGAACTGTTTTAACCATCCCCCGAAAACAGATTTTTTTCTTTAAATCTCAAAATTCAGAGAGTCCACAATCAGAACTTCCTTCTCATGTTGCCATGTGGTCTGCTGTGGGCATCTGTCGAATGGTGTGAACTCTGCGTGGGGAGTCTGGCCTACCCTCGAGGCCCATGGTTTGGGCTGCGGTGGTGCCATGCTGTGCTCAGGGGCCTTCTTTTTTGGAAGTCTGGGCTCCAGTGAGCCTTGGTCATGCTCTTTTATGGAACCTTGGGTGCTAGACCACTCTGACCCTCAGTCTCATTTGCAGGTTCTGGGGAGGATTAAATGAGCTCATGTGATATCCAGGTGACTGAGGCAGAGTCGGCTCGGGATGAATCTTTGCTTCGTTTTCATTAGCTGCGGAGAAGACGATGACAGCTTGGTGCCTCTCCAACTTTAATATGGGTATGCCTCTCTTGTGGATCTTGTTAAATGCAGGCTGGTATTCAGTAGTTCTGGGTGGGGCCTGGATTCTGTGCTTCTAACAAGCTCCTAGGTGACGGTGACGCTGAGGGCAAGGGTTTGGCACCTGTGTTTCTCCCTTTCCAGAAGAGCAGGATGTCTGCCGCACCCCCACCCAAGAGGAGCAAACATCCGCAACGTGACTACTAGGAACCAGTTTCCCTCACAGGCAAGGGACCTGTACCACTGCTCCCAACCATCCTGTCTGAGGCGCAGCAAGCCAAAACACTGAAATGCTGAGGTTTGCAGCAAAGAGGAGGTTTATTCACAGGGCAGCCAAGCGAGGACGTGACGTGACAATAGGTCTCAAATCTGCCTCCCCAAAGGCAAGGGGCTTTGGGTATCTGTGGGATAAAGAATAAAGAAGCAGGGCAGTATGAGGCATGGGGAGCGTGAGGAAAGGTGATTGGAAAAAGGTGTGCTCATCATTGTTCTGAGCTGGCGTAACTAGGCTACAGGCCTCGGCACATTCTCAGGCTGGAGTTGGGGAAAACAGGAGCAGAACGGAAGATGACAACATGTGAAGGAGGTGTGGTGTCCATAGGTTCGGGGTCTGACGTGCTTCCTGCTGAAGCACCGATACCCATCAAAGCCATAAATGGGGTGCTGGGGAAAACAGGAGCAGAATGGAAGATGACAGCGTTTGAGGGAGGTGTGGTGTCCATAGGTTCGGGGTCTGACGTGCTTCCTGCTGAAGCACCGACGCCCACCAAAGGCGTAAATGGGGTGCTGGGGAAAACAGGAGCAGAATGGAAGATGACAGCCTGTGAAGGAGGTGTGGTGTCCATAGGTTCGGGTTCTGACGTGCTTCCTGCTGAAGCACCGATGCCCGCCAAAGCCGTAAATGGGGTGCTGGGGAAAACAGGAGCAGAATGGAAGACGACAGCATGTGAAGGAGGTGTGGTGTCCATAGCTTCCATATTAGAGGTACTGCCTGCCTGATCTGAGAGCAGAGAGTGAAAGTGGGAGAGCCTCTTCCTAGATTCTAACTCCTCTGAATTTATAGCACTGGCTCTGCCTGGCTTTATGACATATCCATTGTACGTGTCACAGAGAAAGAGCGGGCGGGGCAGGGGGCGAGGCAGGGGTCACATGCAAGCCCAGCTGGTGGCTTAACCCCGGCCCAAAGGCAAAGGGCGGGGCCCCTTCTGGACTTTCTAGTGGCTGGGACGTTTGGCTGTGGGTGGCAGGTGTTTAGCACCAGCTGGACCACCATGCGGAGACTGTTGGGGACTGTGGAAGCCTCCTCCAGAGTTCACCCTTCCTGGGGACTGGCTCTGCAGGCCCCTCAGCCCTGCGTATGTATCGGCCAGGCCTTCCCCACCACGGGGCCCAGAGGCCAGAGCCTGCTCAGACCTGAGGGCAGGAGGCAGCCAGAGCTTACCAGGGTGTGGGCCACCTCGTCCGGAGACCTCCCCAGCTCCTCTGCGAGACCTGGAGACAGGATCGCCTTCTCCAGGGCTGCTCAGCTGCCAGCATCACCATGAGCCAGGTGGCCAAGGTTTCTGAGCAGGAGATGCAGAGCCCTGATCCGACTGGATGCTGCAGTCCATGATGTCCCTTTCTGGCAGATAGGTTCTTTCTTCACTTCTTGTTTGAAATTTGGTAAAAGAACATTTAACCCTTGGCCTGTCCTTCAGGGTATATAGATGGTAGTGGCTTAGCTGGGATTCGATCCAAGCCTGTGTGATTCCAGAGCTTGTGCTCTGGACTGTGGTGCCTTCTTATCGTATATGCTTCATGTGTTACTTGTTTTTTTTTTTTCTTGTAGTCCTTATGGTACTTAGCCCTAAGTGCCATACCTGTAACGAACAGCTACACTGCCCTGTAGGAGGTCTTCTTTTGTTCAACGCCTGAATTGGTCATCCACCACACTGGGTTCTAATCTCAGAAGATACAGGTCAGGGACCACCAGTTGTCAGCATGGCACCATTCCATATTTCGAATTGAGGCTTGAAGCCCGTATTTTCCCTTTGTCTAGTTTGAAGGATCCAGATATGTAAAGATGATATTCTAGATAAATCATGGGCTATCCTGAAACAAATTCACCAGTGAATTGTTCCGTATGGATTAGAAGCCAGCTTCTCTGGCCTTCCTGGAGTATATCCAGTAAGGCGTCTCATTCATGTCTAGAAAGCAACTATATCATTTATTGCAACTTCAGCGTGGAGCGATGTGTTGGTATAAAGTGCGATCAACACAATTTGGTCATTGTGAGTATGACAGCTGGGTCCACTCTTTACTACACATATGTAACTCTAGGGATTCTTATGCCCAAGGGAGGAGACGTACTCTTGGCTGTCTAGGACAAGGGAAGCATGTGTTGTTATTCAGGAGCTGGAAGCTTCAGCATGACAGGTAGGAATTGAACAATCGTGGTCTATACATCACTTGACCTTGCTTAAAACTTGTTTCTTTGGCTTGCTTCATTGGCGTGTTTTCTCCCTCCTGGGCTGACATTGTCTGTTATGTATCACGCATGAGACATATAGAAGTTTCAGAACCCAAAATCATATAGATCAGTAAAAATGTATATATATATATAAATCTATTGAAACTCACACTGGGCTTAATTCATATATTCCAAAATCAGTTTGACCGTCTGCTCATGAGATTCTTTTTATGGTATGTCCCAGCAAATCTGGGCTTCCATCCCCAATAAATTTTGGGGTTGAAGGACACAAAAGCTTTTGCTCAGACCTAAATTCTGTCTGAAAAAAAGGGAAATATTATAAGCCCTTTGTAACCTCTCCAAGAGCAGAAATGATTTACAGCTGTGGCATTGAACCATAATTCCTCGATCTCATTTGAGAAGAGTTCAGTTAGAAACAGTGTCTTGATTTTTGTTTCTTCCCTGTTTTCTTGTCTTGCTTACCAACAATCCATTGTAGTTCATGAGTTAGTATGGCAGCAGGCTGAGTGTTCCCTGGAGCTCATTAAATGAAGTGTTTTTCCTAAAATGATGTTTGTCTCCTTGTTTTCAGCCCCTCTTCTTTCCTCTGCCCTTGACTATAACCAGAGCTCAGCAAAAGCTGAGTGACTTTGTGCAGACCTTATTTAGGCTCAGCCTTTTTTTCTTCATTATTTTATTCATGGCTCCTCCATTTCATCGTTTGCCTTCTTGAAATGTGTTGAAATCTTTCTGTGGTTGATGACTTCCAAAATATCTTGGCTTTTATTGGTTGATTAATTTTGGTATTTCTACAGTTTTATTTAGATATGGTTTCAGGAGGAACAGAAAGTAAATATATTTCCTAGTCTGCCATCTTGAGCTGAAAATCCCTGTGGATTTTAGCATCCAATGTTCCCATGGGAAAACACCCAACCATGGCCTTAATAGATGTAACACTCAAGATTTCAGCTTTTCTTGAGCAATCACTAAGGATTTCATATGTGGTCATTTCTAATGGGGAAATTATAACTATCTCATGACGTTGATTTGAGGATTAAATTAGATAATGAACATGAAAATGCTTTGTAAGATTTAAAAATCTGTAAAACTGTTTTTTGTTATTATTTGATTTGTTGCTATTTCAACTTCACTTGACAGTTGTTTATGACCTTGCCTATGTGAGAAAATGCCCTCTGGGTTATTTTTTTGAAAGCCAGAATGTATTTTTCAACAGCTCAGTGGAACTGGCATCATTTGTGAAGGTTAAGGGTGAAGGGGTAAATGTTTCTTGACACCTATCACTTTACAGTGTTTTCAGGAACTAACTGACTCATGTATTCCTCTTCCAAATTTGGTTGAGGACCTCCTACCAGCCACATGCTTTACGTCAGGTGTTGGAAAGCATTTTCTGGATTTTAAAGATCTTAGGCTTTGTGGGCCATATAGAGTTTCTGTAGCTTCTCCTCCTCTTTCCTCTTCAACAAGCTTTCTAAACGTGAGAACCATTATTAGCTCACAGTCCCACAGATCCAGGCTGAGAGCCTGATTTGATTCGTGGCCATTATTTGCCAATTCCTGCTCTGCGTCTTCACTGAGGAGGGGGACCATGTTTGAGTAATCAGTTCTTTGAATCAACTGTTGGTCTTCTGGGCCTTGTCCTTGCTCTCCTACAGTCTCTAATCAGCGTGGCATCCAGAGAGATCTTGTTAAAACATAAGTCAGATCATGTCACTCAAATTTCTTCAATGGCTTCTTCACAGAAAATGCAAAGTCCTCAGAGTGCCTCCACAGACGTAGAAATCTGGGTGTCTGTTTCCTCTCTGACTGTTTCCTTCTCCTCTCCAATTTGCTCACTCTGTTTTCCACACGCTGACATCCTTTCTGCTCCTTGGATACTCCAAGCCTACTCTTGCCTCATTGACTTTCTGCCGCAGGCCAGCCGCAGAAAGAGGATTTCACCACCCAGGGTCAGAAGGGAAGGGGTAAGGAACTGAAGTAGCACCGACGAATGGGGTCAGAAGCCCATGGGTCAGAAGGCTGCAATGAGAAGCCTAGTCACCGCAACAAAGAATAGACCCCCGCTCGCCGAAACTAGAGAAAGCTCGCATGCAGCAATGAAGACCCAATGCAGCCAAAAATAAATAAATACAAAACAAAGTATAGAATCTTAAAAAAAATCTATAAAGAATATTACAAGAATAGAATCACAGGCCAGTTTCTCCTTTGAACATGCATGCAAAATGTGTAAAGAGAAGCACAAACTATATCCATGGTATGTAAAACAATCATATATCAGAATCAAAGTAGCTTTATTCTTCTGGCAATGCAAGGTTACTTTAATGTCCAAACGTGAAACTGATCCCAGGAATGAATTAGAGTGGGAGAAAAGTCATTTAAAACAGAAATCTTGGGACTTCCCTGGTGGTCCAGTGTTTAGAACATGGCGCGTTCACTGCTGGGGCCCTGGGGTCCAATCCCAGGTCAGGGAACTAAGATCCTGCAAGACATGAGGCAGGGTCCTGAAAAAAAAAAAGGAAAGAAAGAAGTCTTAACCAGGAGAAGCACAAGATCAAATAAACATAACAGATAACACCTTATGAAAAGTAGGTGAAGATTATGGAATATTCTAAAATTCAAAACAAAAAGAAACTTTTAAAGATTCAAAAGGATGTGACAAATATTGTACATAGGCCAAAATAAAATGAAATAAAATATACAAATGATGGGAGCCCAAAATTCCAGATGCCCAAGTCCTGTCTCTGAAAATTCTCATTCAATGGGTTCAGGATTTCCTCCTTATTTAAAAACCTACAGGTGATTCTGGTACGATTCCCAGACACAATGTAAAGCTTCTCTTTTACAGGAAAGAATACCAGATTATTTTGTTATCTTATAGTTATACTAACAGGTTGTACTATTGACGGATAAGTCTGCTGTGAAAATGCACCCCCACTAGGGATAAAAAAGGAACTAGTAGTCTCTACTGCTACTTGGTGGCAGCACGCATGTATTGCAAGGGCAATTATTGTAGCAATCCAAATTAGTGGAACATTTTAGAATTGGAAGACGACATACAGATCATCTAGTCAAGCTTCCAACTATTATAGTTGTGAAAACTAAGGCCCATATAAATGAAATGATTTATCTCCAAAGAGCGTTAGTGAAAGTATGAAATAAAAAATATCTCTGAACTTTTAATTTAGTGCTGTTTTTATTAATCTCAAGTATTAGCTTAAACTTCAGTGTGACAGATCTGGGATTGAATTCCTGCTCACGTTTACTGATTGCGTGTCTTTTAGTAAGTTACTAAAACACTTTTTTTTTAAATAGACGTATTTAATTATTTATCTTTGGCTGCCTAGGCTCTTCGTTGCTGTGCACGGTCTTTCCCTAGTTGCGGTGGGCGGGGGCTACTCTTTGTTACAGTACGCGGGCTTCTCATTGTGGTGGCTTCTCGTTGTTGCTGAGCACGGGGTCTAGGTGCGTGGGCTTCAGTAGTTGTGGTTCACGGGCTCTAGCACGCAGGCTCAGTAGTTGTGGCACATGGTCTTAGTTGCTCCGCGGCATGTGGGATCTTCCCGGACGAGGGCTCAAACGTGTGTCCCGTGCACTGGCAGGTGGATCCTTAACCAGTGCGCCAACAGGGAAGCCCTACTAATACACTTTTAACTTTGCTTTTCACGTATGTAAAATGGTGAGCCTTGACTGATATAGAATATGAGATAACCTAGCACTGTTCTTAACACATATATGTAGTTAAAACTTTTTGGCTCTCAGCCCTCTTAAACAGCCTCTATCCTCTTAATAATGAATGTGTCTTTCAGCTAGCAGAGCACCCCAGAGCTGACCACATTCTGGCAAGAGATATAGGATTCTTTTTCTTACTGGGGGTTCTTTATACCTGATAGTTGAAGTGCACTTAAACATGAACAACTCTTGTTTATACTGTAGTAATGGATTTGATGGACGAATTTTAGAGAGTAATATGCAGGAATTGAGCTGCCTTACCCTGAAGAAATATAATTCGATAGTGGTGGCTAGAACGATAAACAGTGTTTGGACAGGGAGTCCATATTGGATGTGAACTTCCTGTACTCCCATTCGTCTATTAAGAATAAAGAGAATCCTTTCAAAATGTGTTTTAAAGGGCAGTTATTTCTTTCTGCCTCATTTAAGTTACCTGCAAGAAAAAGACAATCTCCTGCATCCTTGTTTAATAGGCTTTTAATATAAAGCAGATAATTTTTTGCAACATTTCCCAAACTTTTCATTATCGAATTGGCTGAGGCTTCTCAATGATTATCATTTCACAACAATATCTCCATCTTCAGCTTCTTTCAATGAATTGGCCTAATAGATGTGCCATTAAAACAGAGCTTCACTCTCAACGTATTTTTAATTTTGTATTCAAACAGTATGAAGGATTCAGCCATAACAGTGAGTGGATTTCTGATACATGCTACATGATGGATGCAACTAAGTGAAAGAAGGCTACATATTGTATGGTTCCATTTATATGAAATGTCCAGCAGTGGCAAATCCATACACACAGAAAAGATTCTACATTCGTGGTTGCCAGGGGTTTGGAAGAGAGGGAACTAGGGAATGACTCCTTAAAATGGGTGTAGGTTTCCTCTTGGTTGATGAAGATGTTTTGCAGCTCGGCAGTGGTGATAGTTGCACAACATTGTGACAGTAGTAAATTCCACTGAATGGTACAGTGAATTGGAAAATGATCCAAATGGTGAATTTTGTGTTATGTTCATTTTACTACAATAAAAAGGAGAAAGAATTCGGGAAAGACTTAGAGTTTGGGAAACTAAGGTGAACTGGTC
Source organism: Orcinus orca (assembly GCF_937001465.1). Classification (NCBI taxonomy): domain Eukaryota; kingdom Metazoa; phylum Chordata; class Mammalia; order Artiodactyla; family Delphinidae; genus Orcinus; species Orcinus orca. Next base: position 91,718,007 of record NC_064570.1, read on the forward strand.
AAGAAAAAGACAGCTCTATTGTTCAGTTTTCTCTCAGCTCTCCCAGTGCATTAATCCTCAGCAAAAAGTAGGCTGAACTTGTAGATGATAGTCATTCAACACAGTCCAGGGAAAAGTAAATAAAGTAAAACCCAACTCTTCTTCTTTAGCACATGTATGAAAGGTTCACTTGCTGCTCAGCCACGTGGACCTTCATGAAGACGTTTCACTTTAGGTGTCCTCTACTTCAGTACTTTACTCACAGCTCATTCACACATGTAGGCAACAGCATTCCTTAATTCGATGGAATCTGCAGCACTGGTTGTGATCAGTCTCATGAAAAGAAAAGGAAAGGTGGCGCGGAAGCCAAGGGAAGAGATTTTCAAGACAGAGACGTTGTTTAAGATCTAACTCGGCTTGGCGGTCACAAAGATAAGGATTGAGAAGTAGTCCCCTGGACTTGTCAACGGAGAAATCATTGGGGGCTTCAAGGAGATCAGTTTCACGAGAGTAGTGGGGCAGAAACCAGATCGCAGTGTAGATGGGAGGGGAGAAATGGGGGGCAAGTCAAGAAATTGATGGCAAAGGGAAAGAAGGGAGGGGTGGATAGGAGGACAGGAGAATGGAATGGAGGAGAGCATTTCCTTGTGGCTCTTTAATATGGCTGGGAGGGGCCAAAAGAGAAGGAGAGCATGAAGATGTAGGAAGAGGGGGTGGCATCCCGAGCCCAAGGAGGACTGGCGCCTGTCTTCAGCTCCCACCAGCTGGATGGTCCCTCCCTCTAGCTTTCCACGTAGGCTGTGGAAGTTGCCCTTTACCTCCTTGGAATAGCTGCCCTTGATTCGTTCGTCCTTTTCTTATTTCTCAGCACATCTGGGTCCTATGTTATGTGAAGACAAACAAATCACCACTGATGCTTAATTTTCTTGAAAAATCCCCCAGGCAGGTACCATTTTGGAGAACTACCTATTGTGCCTCAGCAAGCCAAAGTAGCCCATTTTTCCTCTCTTATTGGGAGAGATTGCTGTTTCTTGGAGAACCTGATGAAGAGGATGACTCGCGCTTAGGAATAACGTTGCTTGAAAAGTGCAAAAGTTGAGGTAGTTTGGCTCTGAGGGGCCTCTGAGGCCTGAGACTTCCTGAAAGATGGCAGACTCACAGCTCCCATTTCCCTCTGACCCTGGGCTATGAGCTCATCAAATGAGATGGTAAATAAAGTCACTGACATGGTTTAAAGGATAATTTTGTTCTCTCTTGTTCACTCAGAGCAAATTGAATGGAAGTTGCATACAACATATGGATGAACCAGCCATACGATGGGGCTTGACCATATCCTCATGGTTCCCCTTCCCTTTTCTACATCTGGCCCCTTTAGCTCTGCAGACTTAACCCCACACCATCAGTCCACCCAGTCGGTCCACTGGACGTCTCTTCCTCTTTCGCATCTGGTCATTGTCATCACCTTGTTCTCCACTACCGCCTCCTGCAGTAGCTGTTAGGTCCAGAGAGGTTGGTTCACTGTGAGCAAGTAACTGTCAACTCCATGGACAGGTGGAAGTGACTTGGCAGCCGGGATGCGCCCACCCTGAGTTCATTATACCCATGAGGGTCAAGGAGAATGGGGATGCAGCTGGTCTGCAGAGCCCCGGCAGTTCTGAGACACATGTTCCTGGATCCACACGTTGCTCCATACCCAGCCTTGCCTTTCTTTTTTCTCTCTCTTGACTCCATCCAGGTTTCTGCTCTCCTTGTCCCTTTGGGGAGGGAGGCCAGTACAAGTCCAGGTGTAGTCCCCCAAAGCTTCCTACTTCCAAGTGTTACGTAGGCTTGTATATCCACTTGCTTGGGTTGCCCTGGCATTCGTGCCAACAAGTTGAGTGGTTTAAGCCCTAGGCTCTCTTTTCTGGCAAGAATGTGCCTAAAAATCTCCACCTCTGGTTTGGTGGCCCCTAAAAATTCCCAGTCAGTTTTGGTGAGGGGACACTTGGTGACAGTGTTGTCTTTCGAAATGAGTAGTTCCGTTACCGACGATACTTTGCTCCCCATACATTATTTATAAGGTTTCCCTGTTTGTATGTGCAAACTATTTGTGTGTATATTTTGAGAAATACATTGTACAGGCCTCTTTTTTATTTCTTCCACACACCCTAGAGATGTCATAGAGGCGGTAAATGTGTCCAACTTTTTGAGAAATTGGAACAATCAAGACTTACCTGTATGGAATGCTGTTAACGATGTCAATTCCCGCGACAGTACCTTTCATCTGACACACTTAGGGACTGTTAACAGATTAAAAGTAGTAAAAGACGCGGATAGAGAGAATTTTCATTATCTTGTGCACTGAAATCTTGGATTTTCGTTGGTTTGAATGGGCCTGAAAATGTATTTTTTTTAGTAGGGACATAGAAGCCTCTAGCGGTATTCGTAATAAAGCAAGGTGAGTTATAAGCAATCATCTGATGGAGGGTAAATGTACCACAGTCCAGTTTAAGAAAAATACAATATAAAAGTCTTACCATGGAAGAAAATCTTTATATGATCTTTTGTAAAAAAAAAAAAAAAAGCTTCAAGAAACATAAAGACATGACACCATATTCAGTTTAAAGTCAGTGACTTGTAAGCAAGGCAAAGCAAAGACAGTCTGATTAAGGCCGTTGCATTGTTGTGGCATTTTTTAGGTCTCACCCATTTCTGTGGCCTTTTTAGAACCTAAGCTTCTAGGGCACAGGGAACTTCATCTTGACGTAGGGCTGAGCAAATGCACGGAGCATTTCTCAATAAGTAGGCATTAAATTCTTAGTCCAGAAGGGGCCTTGTGATGCCCTCTCTTTACTCCTTGGTAGAACTGTTTTAACCATCCCCCAAAAACAGATTTTTTTCTTTAAATCTCAAAATTCAGAGATTCCACAATCAGAACTTCCTTCTCATATTGCCATGTGGTCTGCTGTGGGCATCTGTCGAATGGTGTGAACTCTGCGTGGGGAGTCTGGCCTACCCTCGAGGCCCATGGTTTGGGCTGCGGTGGTGCCATGCTGTGCTCAGGGGCCTTCTTTTTTGGAAGTCTGGGCTCCAGTGAGCCTTGGTCATGCTCTTTTATGGAACCTTGGGTGCTAGACCACTCTGACCCTCAGTCTCATTTGCAGGTTCTGGGGAGGATTAAATGAGCTCATGTGATATCCAGGTGACTGAGGCAGAGTTGGCTCGGGATGAATCTTTGCTTCATTTTCATTAGCTGCGGAGAAGACGATGACAGCTTGGTGCCTCTCCAACTATAATATGGATATGCCTCTCTTGTGGATCTTGTTAAATGCAGGCTGGTATTCAGTAGTTCTGGGTGGGGCCTGGATTCTGTGCTTCTAACAAGCTCCTAGGTGATGGTGACGCTGAGGGCAAGGGTTTGGCACCTGCGTTTCTCCCTTTCCGGAAGAGCAGGATGTCTGCCGCACCCCCACCCGAGAGGAGCAAACATCCACAACGTGACTACTAGGAACCAGCTTCCCTCACAGGCAAGGGACCTGTACCACTGCTCCCAACCATCCTGTCTGAGGCGCAGCAACCCAAAACACTGAAATGCTGAGGTTTGCAGCAAAGAGGAGGTTTATTCACAGGGCAGCCAAGCGAGGACGTGATGTGACAATAGGTCTCAAATCTGCCTCCCCAAAGGCAAGGGGCTTTGGGTGTCTGTGGGATAAAGAATAAAGAAGCAGGGCAGTATGAGGCATGGGGAGCGTGAGGAAAGGTGATTGGAAAAAGGTGTGCTCATCATTGTTCTGAGCTGGCGTAACTAGTCTACAGGCCTCGGCATATTCTCAGGCTGGAGTTGGGGAAAACAGGAGCAGAATGGAAGATGACAGCGTGTGAAGGAGGTGTGGTGTCCATAGGCGCGGGGTCTGACGTGCTTCCTGCTGAAGCACCGATGCCCATCAAAGCCGTAAATGGGGTGCTGGGGAAAACAGGAGCAGAATGGAAGATGACAGCGTGTGAGGGAGGTGTGGTGTACATAGGTTCGGGGTCTGACGTGCTTCCTGCTGAAGCACCGACGCCCGCCAAAGCCGTAAATGGGGTGCTGGGGAAAACAGGAGCAGAATGGAAGATGACAGCGTGTGAAGGAGGTGTGGTGTCCATAGGTTCGGGGTCTGACGTGCTTCCTGCTGAAGCACCGACGCCCGCCAAAGCCGTAAATGGGGTGCTGGGGAAAACAGGAGCAGAATGGAAGAGGACAGCGTATGAAGGAGGTGTGGTGTCCATAGGTTCGGGGGCTGACGTGCTTCCTGCTGAAGCACCGATGCCCGCCAAAGCCGTAAATGGGGTGCTGGGGAAAACAGGAGCAGAATGGAAGAGGACAGCGTGTGAAGGAGGTGTGGTGTCCATAGCTTCCATATTAGAGGTACTGCCTGCCTGATCTGAGAGCAGAGAGTGAAAGTGGGAGAGCCTCTTCCTAGATTCTAACTCCTCTGAATTTATAGCACTGGCTCTGCCTGGCTTTATGACATATCCATTGTACGTGTCACAGAGAAAGAGCGGGCGGGGCAGGGGGTGAGGCAGGGGTCACATGCAAGCCCAGCTGGTGGCTTAACCCCGGCCCAAAGACAAAGGGCGGGGCCCCTTCTGGACTTTCTAGTGGCTGGGATGTCTGGCTGTGGGTGGCAGGTGTTTGGCACCAGCTGGGCCACCATGCGGAGACTGTTGGGGACTGTGGAAGCCTCCTCCAGAGCTCACCCTTCCTGGGGACTGGCTCTGCAGGCCCCTCAGCCCTGCGTATGTATCGGCCAGGCCTTCCCCACCACGGGGCCCAGAGGCCAGAGCCTGCTCAGACCTGAGGGCAGGAGGCAGCCAAAGCTTACCAGGGTGTGGGCCACCTCGTCCGGAGACCTCCCCAGCTCCTCTGCGAGACCTGGAGACAGGATCGTCTTCTCCAGGGCTGCTCAGCTGCCAGCATCACCATGAGCCAGGTGGCCAAGGTTTCTGAGCAGGAGATGCAGAGCCCTGATCCGACTGGATGCTGCAGCCCATGATGTCCCTTCCTGGCAGATAGGTTCTTTCTTCACTTCTTGTTTGAAATTTGGTAAAAGAACATTTAACCCTTGGCCTGTCCTTCAGGGTATATAGATGGTAGTGGCTTAGCCGGGATTCGATCCAAGCCTGTGTGATTCCAGAGCTTGTGCTCTGGACTGTGGTGCCTCCTTATCGTATATGCTTCATGTGTTACTTGTTTTTTTTTTTCTTGTAGTCCTTATGGTACTTAGCCCTAAGTGCCATACCTGTAACAAACAGCTACACTGCCCTGTAGGAGGTCTTCTTTTGTTCAACGCCTGAATTGGTCATCCACCACACTGTGTTCTAATCTCAGAAGATACAGGTCAGGGACCACCAGTTGTCAGCATGGCACCATTCCATATTTTGAATTGAGGCTTGAAGCCCGTATTTTCCCTTTGTCTAGTTTGAAGGATCCAGATATGTAAAGATGATATTCTAGATAAATCATGGGCTATCCTGAAAGAAATTCACCAGTGAATTGTTCCATATGGATTAGAAGCCAGCTTCTCTGGCCTTCCTGGAGTATATCCAGTAAGGCGTCTCATTCATGTCTAGAAAGCAACTATATCATTTATTGCAACTTCAGCGTGGAGCGATGTATTGGTATAAAGTACGATCAACACAATTTGGTCATTGTGAGTATGACAGCTGGGTCCACTCTTTACTACACATATGTAACTCTAGGGATTCTTATGCCCAAGGGAGGAGACGTACTCTTGGCTGTCTAGGACAAGGGAAGCATGTGTTGTTATTCAGGAGCTGGAAGCTTCAGCATGACAGGTAGGAATTGAACAATCGTGGTCTATACATCACTTGACCTTGCTTAAAACTTGTTTCTTTGGCTTGCTTCATTGGAGTGTTTTCTCCCTCCTAGGCTGACATTGTCTGTTATGTATCACGCATGAGACATATAGAAGTTTCAGAACCCAAAATCATATAGATCAGTAAAAATGTATATATATATATATAAATCTATTGAAACTCACACTGGGCTTAATTCATATATTCCAAAATCAGTTTGACCCTCTGCTCATGAGATTCTTTTTATGGTATGTCCCAGCAAATCTGGGCTTCCATCCCCAATAAATTTTGGGGTTGAAGGACACAAAAGCTTTTGCTCAGACCTAAATTCTGTCTGAAAAAAAGGGAAATATTATAAGCCCTTTGTAACCTCTCCAAGAGCAGAAATGATTTACAGCTGTGGCATTGAACCATAATTCCTCGATCTCATTTGAGAAGAGTTCAGTTAGAAACAGTGTCTTGATTTTTGTTTCTTCCCTGTTTTCTTGTCTTGCTTACCAACAATCCATTGTAATTCATCAGTTAGTATGGCAGCAGGCTGAGTGTTCCCTGGAGCTCATTAAATGAAGTGTTTTTCCTAAAATGACGTTTGTCTCCTTGTTTTCAGCCCCTCTTCTTTCCTCTGCCCTTGACTATAACCAGAGCTCAGCAAAAGCTGAGTGACTTTGTGCAGACCTTACTTAGGCTCAGCCTTTTTTTCTTCATTATTTTATTCATGGCTCCTCCGTTTCATTGTTTGCCTTCTCGAAATGTGTTGAAATCTTTCTGTGGTTGATGACTTCCAAAATATCTTGGCTTTTATTGGTTGATTAATTTTGGTATTTCTACAGTTTTATTTAGATATGGTTTCAGGAGGAACAGAAAGTAAACATATTTCCTAGTCTGCCATCTTGAGCTGAAAATCCCTGTGGATTTTAGCATCCAATGTTCCCATGGGAAAACACCCAACCATGGCCTTAATAGATGTAACACTCAAGATTTCAGCTTTTCTTGAGCAATCACTAAGGATTTCATATGTGGTCATTTCTAATGGGGAAATTATAACTATCTCATGACATTGATTTGAGGATTAAATTAGATAATGAACATGAAAATGCTTTGTAAGATTTAAAAATCTGTAAAACTGTTTTTTGTTATTATTTGATTTGTTGCTATTTCAACTTCACTTGACAGTTGTTTATGACCTTGCCTATGTGAGAAAATGCCCTCTGGGTTATTTTTTTGAAAGCCAGAATGTATTTTTCAACAGCTCAATGGAACTGGCATCATTTGTGAAGGTTAAGGGTGAAGGGGTAAATGTTTCTTGACACCTATCACTTTACAGTGTTTTCAGGAACTAACTGACTCATGTATTCCTCTTCCAAATTTGGTTGAGGACCTCCTACCAGCCACATGCTTTACGTCAGGTGTTGGAAAGCATTTTCTGGATTTTAAAGATCTTAGGCTTTGTGGGCCATATAGAGTTTCTGTAGCTTCTCCTCCTCTTTCCTCTTCAACAAGCTTTCTAAACGTGAGAACCATTATTAGCTCACAGTCCCACAGATCCAGGCTGAGAGCCTGATTTGATTCGTGGCCATTATTTGCCAATTCCTGCTCTGCGTCTTCACTGAGGAGGGGGACCATGTTTGAGTAATCAGTTCTTTGAATCAACTGTTGGTCTTCTGGGGCTTGTCCTTGCTCTCCTACAGTCTCTAATCAGCGTGGCATCCAGAGAGATCTTGTTAAAACATAAGTCAGATCATGTCACTCAAATTTCTTCAATGGCTTCTTCACAGAAAATGCAAAGTCCTCAGAGTGCCTCCACAGACCTAGAAATCTGGGTGTCTGTTTCCTCTCTGACTGTTTCCTTCTCCTCTCCAATTTGCTCGCTCTGTTTTCCACACGCTGACATCCTTTCTGCTCCTTGGATACTCCAAGCCTACTCTTGCCTCATTGACTTTCTGCCGCAGGCCAGCCGCAGAAAGAGGATTTCACCGCCCAGGGTCAGAAGGGAAGGGGTAAGGAACTGAAGTAGCACCGACGAATGGGTTCAGAAGCCCATGGGTCAGAAGGCTGCAATGAGAAGCCTAGTCACCGCAACAAAGAATAGACCCCCGCTCGCCGAAACTAGAGAAAGCTCGCATGCAGCAATGAAGACCCAATGCAGCCAAAAATAAATAAATAAAAAATAAAGTATAGAATCTTAAAAAAAATCTATAAAGAATATTACAAGAATAGAATCACAGGCCAGTTTCTCCTTTGAACATGCATGCAAAATGTGTAAAGAGAAGCACAAACTATATCCATGGTATGTAAAACAATCATATATCAGAATCAAAGTAGCTTTATTCTTCTGGCAATGCAAGGTTGCTTTAATGTCCAAACGTGAAACTGATCCCAGGAATGAATCAGAGTGGGAGAAAAGTCATTTAAAACAGAAATCTTGGGACTTCCCTGGTGGTCCAGTGTTTAGAACATGGCGCGTTCACTGCTGGGGCCCTGGGGTCCAATCCCAGGTCAGGGAACTAAGATCCTTCAAGACATGAGGCAGGGCCCCGAAAAAAAAAAAGGAAAGAAAGAAGTCTTAACCAGGAGAAGCACAAGATCGAATAAACATAACAGATAACACCTTATGAAATGTAGGTGAAGATTATGGAATATTCTAAAATTTAAAACAAAAAGAAACTTTTAAAGATTCAAAAGGATGTGACAAATATTGTACATAGGCCAAAATAAAATGAAATAAAATATACAAATGATGGGAGCCCAAAATTCCAGATGCCCAAGTCCTGTCTCTGAAGATTCTCATTCAATGGGTTCAGGATTTCCTCCTTATTGAAAAACCTACAGGTGATTCTGGTACGATTCCCAGACACAATGTAAAGCTTCTCTTTTACAGGAAAGAATACCAGATTATTTTGTTATCTTATAGTTATACTAACAGGTTGTACTATTGACGGATAAGTCTGCTGTGAAAATGCACCCCCACTAGGGATAAAAAAGGAACTAGTAGTCTCTACTGCTACTTGGTGGCAGCACGCATGTATTGCAAGGGCAATTATTGTAGCAATCCAAATTAGTGGAACATTTTAGAATTGGAAGACGAAATACAGATCATCTAGTCAAGCTTCCAACTATTATAGTTGTGAAAACTAAGGCCCATATAAATGAAATGATTTATCTCCAAAGAGCATTAGTGAAAGTATGAAATAAAAAATATCTCTGAACTTTTAATTTAGTGCTGTTTTTATTAATCTCAAGTATTAGCTTAAACTTCAGTGTGACAGATTTGGGATTGAATTCCTGCTCACGTTTACTGATTGCGTGTCTTTTAGTAAGTTACTAAAACACTTTTTTTTTAAATAGACGTATTTAATTATTTATCTTTGGCTGCCTAGGCTCTTCGTTGCTGTGCACGGGCTTTCCCTAGTTGCGGTGGGCGGGGGCTACTCTTTGTTGCAGTACGCGGGCTTCTCATTGTGGTGGCTTCTCGTTGTTGCTGAGCACGGGGTCTAGGTGCATGGGCTTCAGTAGTTGTGGTTCACGGGCTCTAGCACGCAGGCTCAGTAGTTGTGGCACATGGTCTTAGTTGCTCCGCGGCATGTGGGCTCTTCCCGGACCCGGGCTCAAACGTGTGTCCCGTGCACTGGCAGGTGGATCCTTAACCAGTGCGCCAACAGGGAAGCCCTACTAATACACTTTTAACTTTGCTTTTCACGTATGTAAAATGGTGAGCCTTGACTGATATAGAATATGAGATAACCTAGCACTGTTCTTAACACATATATGTAGTTAAAACTTTTTGGCTCTCATCCCTCTTAAACAGCCTCTATCCTCTTAATAATGAATGTGTCTTTCAGCTAGCAGAGCACCCCAGAGCTGACCACATTCTGGCAAGAGATATAGGATTCTTTTTCTTACTGGGGGTTCTTTATACCTGATAGTTGAAGTGCACTTAAACATGAACAACTCTTGTTTATACTGTAGTAATGGATTTGATGGATGAATTTTAGAAAGTAATATGCAGGAATTGAGCTGCCTTACCCTCAAGAAATATAATTCGATAGTGGTGGCTAGAATGATAAACAGTGTTTGGACAGGGAGTCCATATTGGATGTGAACTTCCTGTACTCCCATTCGTCTATTAAGAATAAAGAGAATCCTTTCAAAATGTGTTTTAAAGGGCAGTTATTTCTTTCTGCCTCATTTAAGTTACCTGCAAGAAAAAGACAATCTCCTGCATCCTTGTTTAATAGGCTTTTAATGTAAAGCAGATAATTTTTTGCAACATTTCCCAAACTTTTCATTATCGAATTGGCTGAGGCTACTCAACGATTATCATTTAACAACAATATCTCCATCTTCAGCTTCTTTCAATGAATTGGCCTAATAGATGTGCCATTAAAACAGAGCTTCACTCTCAACGTATTTTTAATTTTGTATTCAAACAGTATGAAGGATTCAGCCATAACAGTGAGTGGATTTCTGATACATGCTACATGATGGATGCAACTAAGTGAAAGAAGGCTACATATTGTATGGTTCCATTTATATGAAATGTCCAGCAGTGGCAAATCCATACACACAGAAAAGATTCTACATTCGTGGTTGCCAGGGGTTTGGAAGAGAGAGAACTAGGGAATGACTCCTTAAAATGGGTGTAGGTTTCCTCTTGGTTGATGAAGATGTTTTGCAGCTCGGCAGTGGTGATAGTTGCACAACATTGTGACAGTAGTAAATTCCACTGAATGGTACAGTGAATTGTAAAATGATCCAAATGGTGAATTTTGTGTTATGTTCATTTTACTACAATAAAAAGGAGAAAGAATTCGGGAAAGACTTAGAGTTTGGGAAACTAAGGTGAACTGGTCAAGAAAAAGACAGCTCTATTGTTCAGTTTTCTCTCAGCTCTCCCAGTGCATTAATCCTCAGCAAAAAGTAGGCTGAACTTGTAGATGATAGTCATTCAACACAGTCCAGGGAAAAGTAAATAAAGTAAAACCCAACTCTTCTTCTTTAGCACATGTATGAAAGGTTAACTTGCTGCTCAGCCACGTGGACCTTCATGAAGACGTTTCACTTTAGGTGTCCTCTACTTCAGTATTTTACTCACAGCTCATTCACACATGTAGGCAACAGCATTCCTTAATTCGATGGAATCTGCAGCACTGGTTGTGATCAGTCTCATGAAAAGAAAAGGAAAGGTGGCACGGAAGCCAAGGGAAGAGATTTTCAAGACAGAGACGTTGTTTAAGATCTAACTCGGCTTGGCGGTCACAAAGATAAGGATTGGGAAGTAGTCCCCTGGACTTGTCAACGGAGAAATCATTGGGGGCTTCAAGGAGATCAGTTTCACGAGAGTAGTGGGGCAGAAACCAAATCGCAGTGTAGATGGGAGGGGAGAAATGGGGGGCAAGTCAAGAAATTGATGGCAAAGGGAAAGAAGGGAGGGGTGGATAGGAGGACAGGAGAATGGAATGGAGGAGAGCATTTCCTTGTGGCTCTTTAATATGGCTGAGAGGGGCCAAAAGAGAAGGAGAGCGTGAAGATGTAGGAAGAGGGGGTGGCATCCCGAGCCCAAGGAGGACTGGCCCCTGTCTTCAGCTCCCACCAGCTGGATGGTCCCTCCCTCTAGCTTTCCACGTAGGCTGTGGAAGTTGCCCTTTGCCTCCTTGGATCAGCTGGCCTTGATTCGTTCGTCCTTTTCTTATTTCTCAGCACATCTGGGTCATACGTTATGTGAAGACAAACAAATCACCACTGATGCTTAATTTTCTTGAAAAATCCCCCAGGCAGGTACCATTTTGGAGAACTACCTATTGTGCCTCAGCAAGCCAAAGTAGCCCATTTTTCCTCTCATTGGGAGAGATTGCTGTTTCTTGGAGAACCTGATGAAGAGGATGACTCGCGCTTAGGAATACCGTTGCTTGAAAAGTGCAAAAGGTGAGGTAGTTTGGCTCTGAGGGGCCTCTGAGGCCTGAGACTTCCTGAGAGATGGCAGACTCACAGCTCCCATTTCCCTCTGACCCTGGGCTATGAGCTCATCAAATGAGATGGTAAATAAAGTCACTGACATGGTTTAAAGGATAATTTTGTTCTCTCTTGTTCACTCAGAGCAAATTGAATGGAATTTGCATACAACATATGGATGAACCATCCATACGATGGGGCTTGACCATATCCTCATGGTTCCCCTTCCCTTTTCTACATCTGGCCCCTTTAGGTCTGCAGACTTAACCCCACACCATCAGTCCACCCAGTCGGTCCACTGGACGTCTCTTCCTCTTTCGCATCTGGTCGTTGTTGTCACCTTGTTCTCCACTACCACCTCCTGCAGTAGCTGTTAGGTCCAGAGAGGTTGGTTCACTGTGAGCAAGTAACTGTCAACTCCATGGACAGGTGGAAGTGACTTGGCAGCCGGGATGCGCCCACCCTGAGTTCATTATACCCATGAGGGTCAAGGAGAATGGGGATGCAGCTGGTCTGCAGAGCCCCGGCAGTTCTGAGACACATGTTCCTGGATCCACACGTTGCTCCATACCCAGCCTTGCCTTTCTTTTTTCTCTCTCTTGACTCCATCCAGGTTTCTGCTCTCCTTGTCCCTTTGGGGAGGGAGGCCAGTACCAGTCCAGGTGTAGTCCCCCAAAGCTTCCTACTTCCAAGCGTTACGTAGTCTTGTATATCCACTTGCTTGGGTTGCCCTGGCATTCGTGCCAACAAGCTGAGTGGTTTAAGCCCTAGGCTCTCTTTTCTGGCAAGAATGTGCCTAAAAATCTCCACCTCTGGTTTGGTGGCCCCTAAAAATTCCCAGTCAGTTTTGGTGAGGGGACACTTGGTGACAGTGTTGTCTTTCGAAATGAGTAGTTCCGTTACCGACGATACTTTGCTCCCCATACATTATTTATAAGGTTTCCCTGTTTGTATGTGCAAACTATTTGTGTGTATATTTTGAGAAATACATTGTACAGGCCTCTTTTTTATTTCTTCCACACACCCTAGAGATGTCATAGAGGCGGTAAATGTGTCCAACTTTTTGAGAAATTGGAACAATCAAGACTTACCTGTATGGAATGCTGTTAACGATGTCAATTCCCGCGACAGTACCTTTCATCTGACACACTTAGGGACTGTTAACAGATTAAAAGTAGTAAAAGACGCGGATAGAGAGAATTTTCATTATCTTGTGCACTGAAATCTTGGATTTTCGTTGGTTTGAATGGGCCTGAAAATGTATTTTTTTTAGTAGGGACATAGAAGCCTCTAGCAGTATTCTTAATAAAGCAAGGTGAGTTATAAGCAATCATCTGATGGAGGGTAAATGTATCACAGTCCAGTTTAAGAAAAATACAATATAAAAGTCTTACCATGGAAGAAAATCTTTATATGATCTTTTGTAAAAAAAGAAAAAGCTTCAAGAAACATAAAGACATGACACCATATTCAGTTTAAAGTCAGTGACTTGTAAGCAAGGCAAAGCAAAGACAGTCTGATTAAGGCCGTTGTATTGTTGTGGCATTTTTTAGGTCTCACCCATTTCTGTGGCCTTTTTAGAACCTAAGCTTCTAGGGCACAGGGAACTTCATCTTGACGTAGGGCTGAGCAAATGCACGGAGCATTTCTCAATAAGTAGGCATTAAATTCTATGTCCAGAAGGGGCCTTGAAATGCCCTCTCTTTACTCCTTGGTAGAACTGTTTTAACCATCCCCCAAAAACAGATTTTTTTCTTTAAATCTCAAAATTCAGAGAGTCCACAATCAGAACTTCCTTCTCATATTGCCATGTGGTCTGCTGTGGGCATCTGTCGAATGGTGTGAACTCTGCGTGGGGAGTCTGGCCTACCCTCGAGGCCCATTGTTTGGGCTGCGGTGGTGCCATGCTGTGCTCAGGGGCCTTCTTTTTTGGAAGTCTGGGCTCCAGTGAGCCTTGGTTATGCTCTTTTATGGAACCTTGGGTGCTAGACCATTCTGACCCTCATTCTCATTTGCAGGTTCTGGGGAGGATTAAATGAGCTCATGTGATATCCAGGTGACTGAGGCAGAGTCGGCTCGGGATGAATCTTTGCTTCGTTTTCATTAGCTGCGGAGAAGACGATGACAGCTTGGTGCCTCTCCAACTTTAATATGGGTATGCCTCTCTTGGGGATCTTGTTAAATGCAGGCTGGTATTCAGTAGTTCTGGGTGGGGCCTGGATTCTGTGCTTCTAACAAGCTCCTAGGTGACGGTGACACTGAGGGCAAGGGTTTGGCACCTGCGTTTCTCCCTTTCTGGAAGAGAAGGATGTCTGCCGCACACCCACCCGAGAGGAGCAAACATCCGCAACGTGACTACTAGGAACCAGCTTCCCTCACAGGCAAGGGACCTGTACCACTGCTCCCAACCATCCTGTCTGAGGCGCAGCAAGCCAAAACACTGAAATACTGCGGTTTGCAGCAAAGAGGAGGTTTATTCACAGGGCAGCCAAGGGAGGACGTGACGTGACAATAGGTCTCAAATCTGCCTCCCCAAAGGCAAGGGGCTTTGGGTATCTGTGGGATAAAGAATAAAGAAGCAGGGCAGTATGAGGCATGGGGAGCGTGAGGAAACGTGATTGGAAAAAGGTGTGCTCATCATTGTTCTGAGCTGGCGTAACTAGGCTACAGGCCTCGGCACATTCTCAGGCTGGAGTTGGGGAAAACAGGAGCAGAATGGAAGATGACAGCGTGTGAAGGAGGTGTGGTGTCCATAGGTTCGGGGTCTGACGTGCTTCCTGCTGAAGCACCGATGCCCATCAAAGCCGTAAATGGGGTGCTGGGGAAAACAGGAGCAGAATGGAAGATGACAGCGTGTGAGGGAGGTGTGGTGTCCATAGGTTCGGGGTCTGACGTGCTTCCTGCTGAAGCACCGACGCCCGCCAAAGCCGTAAATGGGGTGCTGGGGAAAACAGGAGCAGAATGGAAGATGACAGCGTGTGAAGGAGGTGTGGTGTCCATAGGTTCGGGGTCTGACGTGCTTCCTGCTGAAGCACCGACGCCCGCCAAAGCCGTAAATGGGGTGCTGGGGAAAACAGGAGCAGAATGGAAGATGACAGCTTATGAAGGAGGTGTGGTGTCCATAGGTTCGGGGGCTGACGTGCTTCCTGCTGAAGCACCGATGCCCGCCAAAGCCGTAAATGGGGTGCTGGGGAAAACAGGAGCAGAATGGAAGAGGACAGCGTGTGAAGGAGGTGTGGTGTCCATAGCTTCCATATTAGAGGTACTGCCTGCCTGATCTGAGAGCAGAGAGTGAAAGTGGGAGAGCCTCTTCCTAGATTCTAACTCCTCTGAATTTATAGCACTGGCTCTGCCTGGCTTTATGACATATCCATTGTACGTGTCACAGAGAAAGAGCGGGCGGGGCAGGGGGTGAGGCAGGGGTCACATGCAAGCCCAGCTGGTGGCTTAACCCCGGCCCAAAGGCAAAGGGCGGGGCCCCTTCTGGACTTTCTAGTGGCTGGGACGTCTGGCTGTGGGTGGCAGGTGTTTGGCACCAGCTGGGCCACCATGCGCAGACTGTTGGGGACTGTGGAAGCCTCCTCCAGAGCTCACCCTTCCTGGGGACTGGCTCTGCAGGCCCCTCAGCCCTGCATATGTATCCGCCAGGCCTTCCCCACCACGGGGCCCAGAGGCCAGAGCCTGCTCAGACCTGAGGGCAGGAGGCAGCCAGAGCTTACCAGGGTGTGGGCCACCTCGTCCGGAGACCTCCCCAGCTCCTCTGCGAGACCTGGAGACAGGATCGCCTTCTCCAGGGCTGCTCAGCTGCCAGCATCACCATGAGCCAGGTGGCCAAGGTTTCTGAGCAGGAGATGCAGAGCCCTGATCCGACTGGATGCTGCAGCCCACAATGTCCCTTCCTGGCAGATAGGTTCTTTCTTCACTTCTTGTTTGAAATTTGGTAAAAGAACATTTAACCCTTGGCCTGTCCTTCAGGGTATATAGATGGTAGTGGCTTAGCCGGGATTCGATCCAAGCCTGTGTGATTCCAGAGCTTGTGCTCTGGACTGTGGTGCCTCCTTATCGTATATGCTTCATGTGTTACTTGTTTTTTTTTTTCTTGTAGTCCTTATGGTACTTAGCCCTAAGTGCCATACCTGTAATGAACAGCTACACTGCCCTGTAGGAGGTCTTCTTTTGTTCAACGCCTGAATTGGTCATCCACCACACTGTGTTCTAATCTCAAAAGATACAGGTCAGGGACCACCAGTTGTCAGCATGGCACCATTCCATATTTCGAATTGAGGCTTGAAGCCCGTATTTTCCCTTTGTCTAGTTTGAAGGATCCAGATATGTAAAGATGATATTCTAGATAAATCATGGGCTATCCTGAAAGAAATTCACCAGTGAATTGTTCCATATGGATTAGAAGCCAGCTTCTCTGGCCTTCCTGGAGTATATCCAGTAAGGCGTCTCATTCATGTCTAGAAAGCAACTATATCATTTATTGCAACTTCAGCGTGGAGCGATGTGTTGGTATAAAGTACGATCAACACAATTTGGTCATTGTGAGTATGACAGCTGGGTCCACTCTTTACTACACATATGTAACTCTAGGGATTCTTATGCCCAAGGGAGGAGACGTACTCTTGGCTGTCTAGGACAAGGGAAGCATGTGTTGTTATTCAGGAGCTGGAAGCTTCAGCATGACAGGTAGGAATTGAACAATCGTGGTCTATACATCACTTGACCTTGCTTAAAACTTGTTTCTTTGGCTTGCTTCATTGGAGTGTTTTCTCCCTCCTGGGCTGACATTGTCTTTTATGTATCACGCATGAGACATATAGAAGTTTCAGAACCCAAAATCATATAGATCAATAAAAATGTATATATATATATATATATATATATATATATATATATATATATATATATAAATCTATTGAAACTCACACTGGGCTTAATTCATATATTCCAAAATCAGTTTGACCCTCTGCTCATGAGATTCTTTTTATGGTATGTCCCAGCAAATCTGGGCTTCCATCCCCAATAAATTTTGGGGTTGAAGGACACAAAAGCTTTTGCTCAGACCTAAATTCTGTCTGAAAAAAAGGGAAATATTATAAGCCCTTTGTAACCTCTCCAAGAGCAGAAATGATTTACAGCTGTGGCATTGAACCATAATTCCTCGATCTCATTTGAGAAGAGTTCAGTTAGAAACAGTGTCTTGATTTTTGTTTCTTCCCTGTTTTCTTGTCTTGCTTACCAACAATCCATTGTAATTCATGAGTTAGTATGGCAGCACGCTGAGTGTTCCCTGGAGCTCATTAAATGAAGTGTTTTTCCTAAAATGACGTTTGTCTCCTTGTTTTCAGCCCCTCTTCTTTCCTCTGCCCTTGACTATAACCAGAGCTCAGCAAAAGCTGAGTGACTTTGTGCAGACCTTACTTAGGCTCAGCCTTTTTTTCTTCATTATTTTATTCATGGCTCCTCCGTTTCATTGTTTGCCTTCTCGAAATGTGTTGAAATCTTTCTGTGGTTGATGACTTCCAAAATATCTTGGCTTTTATTGGTTGATTAATTTTGGTATTTCTACAGTTTTATTTAGTTATGGTTTCAGGAGGAACAGAAAGTAAATATATTTCCTAGTCTGCCATCTTGAGCTGAAAATCCCTGTGGATTTTAGCATCCAATGTTCCCATGGGAAAACACCCAACCATGGCCTTAATAGATGTAACCCTCAAGATTTCAGCTTTTCTTGAGCAATCACTAAGGATTTCATATGTGGTCATTTCTAATGGGGAAATTATAACTATCTCATGACGTTGATTTGAGGATTAAATTAGATAATGAACATGAAAATGCTTTGTAAGATTTAAAAATCTGTAAAACTGTTTTTTGTTATTATTTGATTTGTTGCTATTTCAACTTCACTTGACAGTTGTTTATGACCTTGCCTATGTGAGAAAATGCCCTCTGGGTTATTTTTTTGAAAGCCAGAATGTATTTTTCAACAGCTCAATGGAACTGGCATCATTTGTGAAGGTTAAGGGTGAAGGGGTAAATGTTTCTTGACACCTATCACTTTACAGTGTTTTCAGGAACTAACTGACTCATGTATTCCTCTTCCAAATTTGGTTGAGGACCTCCTACCAGCCACATGCTTTATGTCAGGTGTTGGAAAGCATTTTCTGGATTTTAAAGATCTTAGGCTTTGTGGGCCATATAGAGTTTCTGTAGCTTCTCCTCCTCTTTCCTCTTCAACAAGCTTTCTAAACGTGAGAACCATTATTAGCTCACAGTCCCACAGATCCAGGCTGAGAGCCTGATTTGATTCGTGGCCATTATTTGCCAATTCCTGCTCTACGTCTTCACTGAGGAGGGGGACCATGTTTGAGTAATCAGTTCTTTGAATCAACTGTTGGTCTTCTGGGCCTTGTCCTTGCTCTCCTACAGTCTCTAATCAGCGTGGCATCCAGAGAGATCTTGTTAAAACATAAGTCAGATCATGTCACTCAAATTTCTTCAATGGCTTCTTCACAGGAAATGCAAAGTCCTCAGAGTGCCTCCACAGACCTAGAAATCTGGGTGTCTGTTTCCTCTCTGACTGTTTCCTTCTCCTCTCCAATTTGCTCGCTCTGTTTTCCACACGCTGACATCCTTTCTGCTCCTTGGATACTCCAAGCCTACTCTTGCCTCATTGACTTTCTGCCGCAGGCCAGCCGCAGAAAGAGGATTTCACCGCCCAGGGTCAGAAGGGAAGGGGTAAGGAACTGAAGTAGCACCGACGAATGGGGTCAGAAGCCCATGGGTCAGAAGGCTGCAATGAGAAGCCTAGTCACCGCAACAAAGAATAGACCCCTGCTCGCCGAAACTAGAGAAAGCTCGCATGCAGCAATGAAGACCCAATGCAGCCAAAAATAAATAAATAAAAAATAAACTATAGAATCTTAAAAAAAATCTATAAAGAATATTACAAGAATAGAATCACAGGCCAGTTTCTCCTTTGAACATGCATGCAAAATGTGTAAAGAGAAGCACAAACTATATCCATGGTATGTAAAACAATCATATATCAGAATCAAAGTAGCTTTATTCTTCTGGCAATGCAAGGTTGCTTTAATGTCCAAACGTGAAACTGATCCCAGGAATGAATTAGAGTGGGAGAAAAGTCATTTAAAACAGAAATCTTGGGACTTCCCTGGTGGTCCAGTGTTTAGAACATGGCGCGTTCACTGCTGGGGCCCTGGGGTCCAATCCCAGGTCAGGGAACTAAGATCCTGCAAGACATGAGGCAGGGCCCCGAAAAAAAAAAAAGGAAAGAAAGAAGTCTTAACCAGGAGAAGCACAAGATCGAATAAACATAACAGATAACACCTTATGAAAAGTAGGTGAAGATTATGGAATATTCTAAAATTTAAAACGAAAAGAAACTTTTAAAGATTCAAAAGGATGTGACAAATATTGTACATAGGCCAAAATAAAATGCAATAAAATATACAAATGATGGGAGCCCAAAATTCCAGATGCCCAAGTCCTGTCTCTGAAGATTCTCATTCAATGGGTTCAGGATTTCCTCCTTATTGAAAAACCTACAGGTGATTCTGGTACGATTCCCAGACACAATGTAAAGCTTCTCTTTTACAGGAAAGAATACCAGATTATTTTGTTATCTTATAGTTATACTAACAGGTTGTACTATTGACGGATAAGTCTGCTGTGAAAATGCACCCCCACTAGGGATAAAAAAGGAACTAGTAGTCTCTACTGCTACTTGGTGGCAGCACGCATGTATTGCAAGGGCAATTATTGTAGCAATCCAAATTAGTGGAACATTTTAGAATTGGAAGACGACATACAGATCATCTAGTCAAGCTTCCAACTATTATAGTTGTGAAAACTAAGGCCCATATAAATGAAATGATTTATCTCCAAAGAGCATTAGTGAAAGTATGAAATAAAAAATATCTCTGAACTTTTAATTTAGTGCTGTTTTTATTAATCTCAAGTATTAGCTTAAACTTCAGTGTGACAGATTTGGGATTGAATTCCTGCTCACGTTTACTGATTGCGTGTCTTTTAGTAAGTTACTAAAACACTTTTTTTTTAAATAGACGTATTTAATTATTTATCTTTGGCTGCCTAGGCTCTTCGTTGCTGTGCACGGGCTTTCCCTAGTTGCGGTGGGCGGGGGCTACTCTTTGTTGCAGTACGCGGGCTTCTCATTGTGGTGGCTTCTCGTTGTTGCTGAGCACGGGGTCTAGGTGCGTGGGCTTCAGTAATTGTGGTTCACGGGCTCTAGCACGCAGGCTCAGTAGTTGTGGCACATGGTCTTAGTTGCTCCGCGCCATGTGGGATCTTCCCGGACCCGGGCTCAAACGTGTGTCCCGTGCACTGGCAGGTGGATCCTTAACCAGTGCGCCAACAGGGAAGCCCTACTAATACACTTTTAACTTTGCTTTTCACGTATGTAAAATGGTGAGCCTTGACTGATATAGAATATGAGATAACCTAGCACTGTTCTTAACACATATATGTAGTTAAAACTTTTTGGCTCTCAGCCCTCTTAAACAGCCTCTATCCTCTTAATAATGAATGTGTCTTTCAGCTAGCAGAGCACCCCAGAGCTGACCACATTCTGGCAAGAGATATAGGATTCTTTTTCTTACTGGGGGTTCTTTATACCTGATAGTTGAAGTGCACTTAAACATGAACAACTCTTGTTTATACTGTAGTAATGGATTTGATGGACGAATTTTAGAAAGTAATATGCAGGAATTGAGCTGCCTTTCCCTCAAGAAATATAATTCGATAGTGGTGGCTAGAACGATAAACAGTGTTTGGACAGGGAGTCCATATTGGATGTGAACTTCCTGTACTCCCATTCGTCTATTAAGAATAAAGAGAATCCTTTCAAAATGTGTTTTAAAGGGCAGTTATTTCTTTCTGCCTCATTTAAGTTACCTGCAAGAAAAAGACAATCTCCTGCATCCTTGTTTAATAGGCTTTTAATATAAAGCAGATAATTTTTTGCAACATTTCCCAAACTTTTCATTATCGAATTGGCTGAGGCTTCTCAACGATTATCATTTCACAACAATATCTCCATCTTCAGCTTCTTTCAATGAATTGGCCTAATAGATGTGCCATTAAAACAGAGCTTCACTCTCAACGTATTTTTAATTTTGTATTCAAATGGTATGAAGGATTCAGCCATAACAGTGAGTGGATTTCTGATACATGCTACATGATGGATGCAACTAAGTGAAAGAAGGCTACATATTGTATGGTTCCATTTATATGAAATGTCCAGCAGTGGCAAATCCATACACACAGAAAAGATTCTACATTCGTGGTTGCCAGGGGTTTGGAAGAGAGGGAACTAGGGAATGACTCCTTAAAATGGGTGTAGGTTTCCTCTTGGTTGATGAAGATGTTTTGCAGCTCGGCAGTGGTGATAGTTGCACAACATTGTGACAGTAGTAAATTCCACTGAATGGTACAGTGAATTGTAAAATGATCCAAATGGTGAATTTTGTGTTATGTTCATTTTACTACAATAAAAAGGAGAAAGAATTCGGGAAAGACTTAAAGTTTGGGAAACTAAGGTGAACTGGTCAAGAAAAAGACAGCTCTATTGTTCAGTTTTCTCTCAGCTCTCCCAGTGCATTAATCCTCAGCAAAAAGTAGGCTGAACTTGTAGATGATAGTCATTCAACACAGTCCAGGGAAAAGTAAATAAAGTAAAACCCAACTCTTCTTCTTTAGCACATGTATGAAAGGTTCACTTGCTGCTCAGCCACGTGGACCTTCATGAAGACGTTTCACTTTAGGTGTCCTCTACTTCAGTACTTTACTCACAGCTCATTCACACATGTAGGCAACAGCATTCCTTAATTCGATGGAATCTGCAGCACTGGTTGTGATCAGTCTCATGAAAAGAAAAGGAAAGGTGGCGCGGAAGCCAAGGGAAGAGATTTTCAAGACAGAGACGTTGTTTAAGATCTAACTCGGCTTGGCGGTCACAAAGATAAGGATTGAGAAGTAGTCCCCTGGACTTGTCAACGGAGAAATCATTGGGGGCTTCAAGGAGATCAGTTTCACGAGAGTAGTGGGGCAGAAACCAGATCGCAGTGTAGATGGGAGGGGAGAAATGGGGGGCAAGTCAAGCAATTGATGGCAAAGGGAAAGAAGGGAGGGGTGGATAGGAGGACAGGAGAATGGAATGGAGGAGAGCATTTCCTTGTGGCTCTTTAATATGGCTGGGAGGGGCCAAAAGAGAAGAAGAGCGTGAAGATGTAGGAAGAGGGTGTGGTATCCCGAGCACAAGGAGGACTGACCCCTGTCTTCAGCTCCCACCAGCTGGATGGTCCCTCCCTCTAGCTTTCCACGTAGGCTGTGGAAGTTGCCCTTTGCCTCCTTGGATCAGCTGCCCTTGATTCGTTCGCCCTTTTCTTATTTCTCAGCACATCTGGGTCATACGTTATGTGAAGACAAACAAATCACCACTGATGCTTAATTTTCTTGAAAAATCCCCCAGGCAGGTACCATTTTGGAGAACTACCTATTGTGCCTCAGCAAGCCAAAGCAGCCCATTTTTCCTCTCTCATTGGGAGAGATTGCTGTTTCTTGGAGAACCTGATGAAGAGGGTGACTCGCGCTTAGGAATAACGTTGCTTGAAAAGTGCAAAAGGTGAGGTAGTTTGGCTCTGAGGGGCCTCTGAGGCCTGAGACTTCCTGAGAGATGGCAGACTCACAGCTCCCATTTCCCTCTGACCCTGGGCTATGAGCTCATCAAATGAGATGGTAAATAAAGTCACTGACATGGTTTAAAGGATAATTTTGTTCTCTCTTGTTCACTCAGAGCAAATTGAATGGAATTTGCATACAACATATGGATGAACCATCCATACGATGGGGCTTGACCATATCCTCATGGTTCCCCTTCCCTTTTCTACATCTGGCCCCTTTAGCTCTGCAGACTTAACCCCACACCATCAGTCCACCCAGTCGGTCCACTGGACGTCTCTTCCTCTTTTGCATCTGGTCGTTGTCATCACCTTGTTCTCCACTACCGCCTCCTGCAGTAGCTGTTAGGTCCAGAGAGGTTGGTTCACTGTGAGCAAGTAACTGTCAACTCCATGGACAGGTGGAAGTGACTTGGCAGCCGGGATGCGCCCACCCTGAGTTCATTATACCCATGAGGGTCAAGGAGAATGGGGATGCAGCTGGTCTGCAGAGCCCCGGCAGTTCTGAGACACATGTTCCTGGATCCACACGTTGCTCCATACCCAGCCTTGCCTTTCTTTTTTCTCTCTCTTGACTCCATCCAGGTTTCTGCTCTCCTTGTCCCTTTGGGGAGGGAGGCCAGTACCAGTCCAGGTGTAGTCCCCCAAAGCTTCCTACTTCCAAGCGTTACGTAGGCTTGTATATCCACTTGCTTGGGTTGCCCTGGCATTCGTGCCAACAAGTTGAGTGGTTTAAGCCCTAGGCTCTCTTTTCTGGCAAGAATGTGCCTAAAAATCTCCACCTCTGGTTTGGTGGCCCCTAAAAATTCCCAGTCACTTTTGGTGAGGGGACACTTGGTGACAGTGTTGTCTTTCGAAATGAGTAGTTCCGTTACCGACGATACTTTGCTCCCCATACATTATTTATAAGGTTTCCCTGTTTGTATGTGCAAACTATTTGTGTGTATATTTTGAGAAATACATTGTACAGGCCTCTTTTTTATTTCTTCCACACACCCTAGAGATGTCATAGAGGCGGTAAATGTGTCCAACTTTTTGAGAAATTGGAACAATCAAGACTTACCTGTATGGAATGCTGTTAACAATGTCAATTCCCGCGACAGTACCTTTCATCTGACACACTTAGGGACTGTTAACAGATTAAAAGTAGTAAAAGACGCGGATAGAGAGAATTTTCATTATCTTGTGCACTGAAATCTTGGATTTTCGTTGGTTTGAATGGGCCTGAAAATGTATTTTTTTTAGTAGGGACATAGAAGCCTCTAGCGGTATTCTTAATAAAGCAAGGTGAGTTATAAGCAATCATCTGATGGAGGGTAAATGTACCACAGTCCAGTTTAAGAAAAATACAATATAAAAGTCTTACCATGGAAGAAAATCTTTAAATGATCTTTTGTAAAAAAAAAAAAGCTTCAAGAAACATAAAGACATGACACCATATTCAGTTTAAAGTCAGTGACTTGTAAGCAAGGCAAAGCAAAGACAGTCTGATTAAGGCCGTTGCATTGTTGTGGCATTTTTTAGGTCTCACCCATTTCTGTGGCCTTTTTAGAACCTAAGCTTCTAGGGCACAGGGAACTTCATCTTGACGTAGGGCTGAGCAAATGCACGGAGCATTTCTCAATAAGTAGGCATTAAATTCTTAGTCCAGAAGGGGCCTTGAGATGCCCTCTCTTTACTCCTTGGTAGAACTGTTTTAACCATCCCCCGAAAACAGATTTTTTTCTTTAAATCTCAAAATTCAGAGAGTCCACAATCAGAACTTCCTTCTCATATTGCCATGTGGTCTGCTGTGGGCATCTGTCGAATGGTGTGAACTCTGCGTGGGGAGTCTGGCCTACCCTCGAGGCCCATGGTTTGGGCTGCAGTGGTGCCATGCTGTGCTCAGGGGCCTTCTTTTTTGGAAGTCTGGGCTCCAGTGAGCCTTGGTCATGCTCTTTTATGGAACCTTGGGTGCTAGACCACTCTGACCCTCAGTCTCATTTGCAGGTTCTGGGGAGGATTAAATGAGCTCATGTGATATCCAGGTGACTGAGGCAGAGTCGGCTCGGGATGAATCTTTGCTTCGTTTTCATTAGCTGCGGAGAAGACGATGACAGCTTGGTGCCTCTCCAACTTTAATATGGGTATGCCTCTCTTGGGGATCTTGTTAAATGCAGGCTGGTATTCAGTAGTTCTGGGTGGGGCCTGGATTCTGTGCTTCTAACGAGCTCCTAGGTGACGGTGACGCTGAGGGCAAGGGTTTGGCACCTGCGTTTCTCCCTTTCCAGAAGAGCAGGATGTCTGCCGCACCCCCACCCGAGAGGAGCAAACATCTGCAACGTGACTACTAGGAACCAGCTTCCCTCACAGGCAAGAGACCTGTACCACTGCTCCCAACCATCCTGTCTGAGGCGCAGCAAGCCAAAACACTGAAATGCTGAGGTTTGCAGCAAAGAGGAGGTTTATTCACAGGGCAGCCAAGCGAGGACGTGACGTGACAATAGGTCTCAAATCTGCCTCCCCAAAGGCAAGGGGCTTTGGGTATCTGTGGGATAAAGAATAAAGAAGCAGGGCAGTATGAGGCATGGGGAGTGTGAGGAAAGGTGATTGGAAAAAGGTGTGCTCATCATTGTTCTGAGCTGGCATAACTAGGCTACAGGCCTCGGCACATTCTCAGGCTGGAGTTGGGGAAAACAGGAGCAGAATGGAAGATGACAGCGTGTGAAGGAGGTGTGGTGTCCATAGGTTCGGGGTCTGACGTGCTTCCTGCTGAAGCACCGATGCCCATCAAAGCCGTAAATGGGGTGCTGGGGAAAACAGGAGCAGAATGGAAGATGACAGCGTGTGAGGGAGGTGTGGTGTCCATAGGTTCGGGGTCTGACGTGCTTCCTGCTGAAGCACCGACGCCCGCCAAAGCCGTAAATGGGGTGCTGGGGAAAACAGGAGCAGAATGGAAGATGACAGCGTGTGAAGGAGGTGTGGTGTCCATAGGTTCGGGGTCTGACGTGCGTCCTGCTGAAGCACCGACGCCCGCCAAAGCCGTAAATGGGGTGCTGGGGAATACAGGAGCAGAATGGAAGAGGACAGCGTATGAAGGAGGTGTGGTGTACATAGCTTCCATATTAGAGGTACTGCCTGCCTGATCTGAGATCAGAGAGTGAAAGTGGGAGAGCCTCTTCCTAGATTCTAACTCCTCTGAATTTATAGCACTGGCTCTGCCTGGCTTTATGACATATCCATTGTACGTGTCACAGAGAAAGAGCGGGCGGGGCAGGGGGTGAGGCAGGGGTCACATGCAAGCCCAGCTGGTGGCTTAACCCCGGCCCAAAGGCAAAGGGCGGGGCCCCTTCTGGACTTTCTAGTGGCTGGGACGTCTGGCTGTGGGTGGCAGGTGTTTGGCACCAGCTGGGCCACCATGCGCAGACTGTTGGGGACTGTGGAAGCCTCCTCCAGAGCTCACCCTTCCTGGGGACTGGCTCTGCAGGCCCCTCAGCCCTGCGTATGTATCGGCCAGGCCTTCCCCACCACGGGGCCCAGAGGCCAGAGCCTGCTCAGACCTGAGGGCAGGAGGCAGCCAGAGCTTACCAGGGTGTGGGCCACCTCGTCCGGAGACCTCCCCAGCTCCTCTGCGAGACCTGGAGACAGGATCGCCTTCTCCAGGGCTGCTCAGCTGCCAGCATCACCATGAGCCAGGTGGCCAAGGTTTCTGAGCAGGAGATGCAGAGCCCTGATCCGACTGGATGCTGCAGCCCACGATGTCCCTTCCTGGCAGATAGGTTCTTTCTTCACTTCTTGTTTGAAATTTGGTAAAAGAACATTTAACCCTTGGCCTGTCCTTCAGGGTATATAGACGGTAGTGGCTTAGCCGGGATTCGATCCAAGCCTGTGTGATTCCAGAGCTTGTGCTCTGGACTGTGGTGCCTCCTTATCGTATATGCTTCATGTGTTACTTGTTTTTCTTTTTCTTGTAGTCCTTATGGTACTTAGCCCTAAGTGCCGTACCTGTAACGAACAGCTACACTGCCCTGTAGGAGGTCTTCTTTTGTTCAACGCCTGAATTGGTCATCCACCACACTGTGTTCTAATCTCAGAAGATACAGGTCAGGGACCACCAGTTGTCAGCATGGCACCATTCCATATTTCGAATTGAGGCTTGAAGCCCGTATTTTCCCTTTGTCTAGTTTGAAGGATCCAGATATGTAAAGATGATATTCTAGATAAATCATGGGCTATCCTGAAAGAAATTCACCAGTGAATTGTTCCATATGGATTAGAAGCCAGCTTCTCTGGCCTTCCTGGAGTATATCCAGTAAGGCGTCTCATTCATGTCTAGAAAGCAACTATATCATTTATTGCAACTTCAGCGTGGAGTGATGTGTTGGTATAAAGTACGATCAACACAATTTGGTCATTGTGAGTATGACAGCTGGGTCCACGCTTTACTACACATATGTAACTCTAGGGATTTTTATGCCCAAGGGAGGAGACGTACTCTTGGCTGTCTAGGACAAGGGAAGCATGTGTTGTTATTCAGGAGCTGGAAGCTTCAGCATGACAGGTAGGAATTGAATAATCGTGGTCTATACATCACTTGACCTTGCTTAAAACTTGTTTCTTTGGCTTGCTTCATTGTAGTGTTTTCTCCCTCCTGGACTGACAGTGTCTGTTATGTATCACGCATGAGACATATAGAAGTTTCAGAACCCAAAATCATATAGATCAGTAAAAATGTATATATATATATATATATATATATATAAATCTATTGAAACTCACACTGCGCTTAATTGATATATTCCAAAATCAGTTTGACCCTCTGCTCATGAGATTCTTTTTATGGTATATCCCAGCAAATCTGGGCTTCCATCCCCAATAAATTTTGGAGTTGAAGGACACAAAAGCTTTTGCTCAGACCTAAATTCTGTCTGAAAAAAAGGGAAATATTATAAGCCCTTTGTAACCTCTCCAAGAGCAGAAATGATTTACAGCTGTGGCATTGAACCATAATTCCTCGATCTCATTTGAGAAGAGTTCAGTTAGAAACAGTGTCTTGATTTTTGTTTCTTTTGTTTCTTCCCTGTTTTCTTGTCTTGCTTACCAACAATCCATTGTAATTCATGAGTTAGTATGGCAGCAGGCTGAGTGTTCCCTGGAGCTCATTAAATGAAGTGTTTTTCCTAAAATGACGTTTGTCTCCTTGTTTTCAGCCCCTCTTCTTTCCTCTGCCCTTGACTATAACCAGAGCTCAGCAAAAGCTGAGTGACTTTGTGCAGACCTTACTTAGGCTCAGCCTTTTTTTCTTCATTATTTTATTCATGGCTCCTCCGTTTCATTGTTTGCCTTCTCGAAATGTGTTGAAATCTTTCTGTGGTTGATGACTTCCAAAATATCTTGGCTTTTATTGGTTGATTAATTTTGGTATTTCTACAGTTTTATTTAGATATGGTTTCAGGAGGAACAGAAAGTAAATATATTTCCTAGTCTGCCATCTTGAGCTGAAAATCCCTGTGGATTTTAGCATCCAATGTTCCCATGGGAAAACACCCAACCATGGCCTTAATAGATGTAACACTCAAGATTTCAGCTTTTCTTGAGCAATCACTAAGGATTTCATATGTGGTCATTTCTAATGGGGAAATTATAACTATCTCATGACGTTGATTTGAGGATTAAATTAGATAATGAACATGAAAATGCTTTGTAAAATTTAAAAATCTGTAAAACTGTTTTTTGTTATTATTTGATTTGTTGCTATTTCAGCTTCACTTGACAGTTGTTTATGACCTTGCCTATGTGAGAAAATGCCCTCTGGGTTATGGGTTATGTTTTTGAAAGCCAGAATGTATTTTTCAACAGCTCAATGGAACTGGCATCATTTGTGAAGGTTAAGGGTGAAGGGGTAAATGTTTCTTGACACCTATCACTTTACAGTGTTTTCAGGAACTAACTGACTCATGTATTCCTCTTCCAAATTTGGTTGAGGACCTCCTACCAGCCACATGCTTTATGTCAGGAGTTGGAAAGCATTTTCTGGATTTTAAAGATCTTAGGCTTTGTGGGCCATATAGAGTTTCTGTAGCTTCTCCTCCTCTTTCCTCTTCAACAAGCTTTCTAAACGTGAGAACCATTATTAGCTCACAGTCCCACAGATCCAGGCTGAGAGCCTGATTTGATTCGTGGCCATTACTTGCCAATTCCTGCTCTGCGTCTTCACTGAGGAGGGGGACCATGTTTGAGTAATCAGTTCTTTGAATCAACTGTTGGTCTTCTGGGCCTTGTCCTTGCTCTCCTACAGTCTCTAATCAGCGTGGCATCCAGAGAGATCTTGTTAAAACATAAGTCAGATCATGTCACTCAAATTTCTTCAATGGCTTCTTCACAGGAAATGCAAAGTCCTCAGAGTGCCTCCACAGACCTAGAAATCTGGGTGTCTGTTTCCTCTCTGACTGTTTCCTTCTCCTCTCCAATTTGCTCGCTCTGTTTTCCACACGCTGACATCCTTTCTGCTCCTTGGATACTCCAAGCCTACTCTTGCCTCATTGACTTTCTGCCGCAGGCCAGCCGCAGAAAGAGGATTTCACCGCCCAGGGTCAGAAGGGAAGGGGTAAGGAACTGAAGTAGCACCGACGAATGGGGTCAGAAGCCCATGGGTCAGAAGGCTGCAATGAGAAGCCTAGTCACCGCAACAAAGAATAGACCCCCGCTCGCCGAAACTAGAGAAAGCTCGCATGCAGCAATGAAGACCCAATGCAGCCAAAAATAAATAAATAAAAAATAAACTATAGAATCTTAAAAAAAATCTATAAAGAATATTACAAGAATAGAATCACAGGCCAGTTTCTCCTTTGAACATGCATGCAAAATGTGTAAAGAGAAGCACAAACTATATCCATGGTATGTAAAACAATCATATATCAGAATCAAAGTAGCTTTATTCTTCTGGCAATGCAAGGTTGCTTTAATGTCCAAACGTGAAACTGATCCCAGGAATGAATTAGAGTGGGAGAAAAGTCATTTAAAACAGAAATCTTGGGACTTCCCTGGTGGTCCAGTGTTTAGAACATGGCGCGTTCACTGCTGGGGCCCTGGGGTCCAATCCCAGGTCAGGGAACTAAGATCCTGCAAGACATGAGGCAGGGCCCCGAAAAAAAAAAAGGAAAGAAAGAAGTCTTAACCAGGAGAAGCACAAGATCGAATAAACATAACAGATAACACCTTATGAAAAGTAGGTGAAGATTATGGAATATTCTAAAATTTAAAACAAAAAGAAACTTTTAAAGATTCAAAAGGATGTGACAAATATTGTACATAGGCCAAAATAAAATGAAATAAAATATACAAATGATGGGAGCCCAAAATTCCAGATGCCCAAGTCCTGTCTCTGAAGATTCTCATTCAATGGGTTCAGGATTTCCTCCTTATTGAAAAACCTACAGGTGATTCTGGTACGATTCCCAGACACAATGTAAAGCTTCTCTTTTACAGGAAAGAATACCAGATTATTTTGTTATCTTATAGTTATACTAACAGGTTGTACTATTGACGGATAAGTCTGCTGTGAAAATGCACCCCCACTAGGGATAAAAAAGGAACTAGTAGTCTCTACTGCTAGTTGGTGGCAGCACGCATGTATTGCAAGGGCAATTATTGTAGCAATCCAAATTAGTGGAACATTTTAGAATTGGAAGACGACATACAGATCATCTAGTCAAGCTTCCAACTATTATAGTTGTGAAAACTAAGGCCCATATAAATGAAATGATTTATCTCCAAAGAGCATTAGTGAAAGTATGAAATAAAAAATATCTCTGAACTTTTAATTTAGTGCTGTTTTTATTAATCTCAAGTATTAGCTTAAACTTCAGTGTGACAGATTTGGGATTGAATTCCTGCTCACGTTTACTGATTACATGTCTTTTAGTAAGTTACTAAAACACTTTTTTTTTAAATAGACGTATTTAATTATTTATCTTTGGCTGCCTAGGTTCTTCGTTGCTGTGCACGGGCTTTCCCTAGTTGCGGTGGGCGGGGGCTACTCTTTGTTGCAGTATGCAGGCTTCTCATTGTGGTGGCTTCTCGTTGTTGCTGAGCACAGGGTCTAGGTGCGTGGGCTTCAGTAATTGTGGTTCACGGGCTCTAGCACGCAGGCTCAGTAGTTGTGGCACATGGTCTTAGTTGCTCCGCGCCATGTGGGATCTTCCCGGACCCGGGCTCAAACGTGTGTCCCGTGCACTGGCAGGTGGATCCTTAACCAGTGCGCCAACAGGGAAGCCCTACTAATACACTTTTAACTTTGCTTTTCACGTATGTAAAATGGTGAGCCTTGACTGATATAGAATATGAGATAACCTAGCACTGTTCTTAACACATATATGTAGTTAAAACTTTTTGGCTCTCATCCCTCTTAAACAGCCTCTATCCTCTTAATAATGAATGTGTCTTTCAGCTAGCAGAGCACCCCAGAGCTGACCACATTCTGGCAAGAGATATAGGATTCTTTTTCTTACTGGGGGTTCTTTATACCTGATAGTTGAAGTGCACTTAAACATGAACAACTCTTGTTTATACTGTAGTAATGGATTTGATGGACGAATTTTAGAAAGTAATATGCAGGAATTGAGCTGCCTTACCCTCAAGAAATATAATTCGATAGTGGTGGCTAGAACGATAAACAGTGTTTGGACAGGGAGTCCATATTGGATGTGAACTTCCTGTACTCCCATTCGTCTATTAAGAATAAAGAGAATCCTTTCAAAATGTGTTTTAAAGGGCAGTTATTTCTTTCTGCCTCATTTAAGTTACCTGCAAGAAAAAGACAATCTCCTGCATCCTTGTTTAATAGGCTTTTAATATAAAGCAGATAATTTTTTGCAACATTTCCCAAACTTTTCATTATCGAATTGGCTGAGGCTTCTCAACGATTATCATTTCACAACAATATCTCCATCTTCAGCTTCTTTCAATGAATTGGCCTAATAGATGTGCCATTAAAACAGAGCTTCACTCTCAACGTATTTTTAATTTTGTATTCAAATGGTATGAAGGATTCAGCCATAACAGTGAGTGGATTTCTGATACATGCTACATGATGGATGCAACTAAGTGAAAGAAGGCTACATATTGTATGGTTCCATTTATATGAAATGTCCAGCAGTGGCAAATCCATACACACAGAAAAGATTCTACATTCGTGGTTGCCAGGGGTTTGGAAGAGAGGGAACTAGGGAATGACTCCTTAAAATGGGTGTAGGTTTCCTCTTGGTTGATGAAGATGTTTTGCAGCTCGGCAGTGGTGATAGTTGCACAACATTGTGACAGTAGTAAATTCCACTGAATGGTACAGTGAATTGTAAAATGATCCAAATGGTGAATTTTGTGTTATGTTCATTTTACTACAATAAAAAGGAGAAAGAATTCGGGAAAGACTTAGAGTTTGGGAAACTAAGGTGAACTGGTCAAGAAAAAGACAGCTCTATTGTTCAGTTTTCTCTCAGCTCTCCCAGTGCATTAATCCTCAGCAAAAAGTAGGCTGAACTTGTAGATGATAGTCATTCAACACAGTCCAGGGAAAAGTAAATAAAGTAAAACCCAACTCTTCTTCTTTAGCACATGTATGAAAGGTTCACTTGCTGCTCAGCCACGTGGACCTTCATGAAGACGTTTCACTTTAGGTGTCCTCTACTTCAGTACTTTACTCACAGCTCATTCACACATGTAGGCAACAGCATTCCTTAATTCGATGGAATCTGCAGCACTGGTTGTGATCAGTCTCATGAAAAGAAAAGGAAAGGTGGCACGGAAGCCAAGGGAAGAGATTTTCAAGACAGAGACGTTGTTTAAGATCTAACTCGGCTTGGCGGTCACAAAGATAAGGATTGGGAAGTAGTCCCCTGGACTTGTCAACGGAGAAATCATTGGGGGCTTCAAGGAGATCAGTTTCACAAGAGTAGTGGGGCAGAAACCAGATCGCAGTGTAGATGGGAGGGGAGAAATGGGGGGCAAGTCAAGAAATTGATGGCAAAGGGAAAGAAGGGAGGGGTGGATAGGAGGACAGGAGAATGGAATGGAGGAGAGCATTTCCTTGTGGCTCTTTAATATGGCTGGGAGGGGCCAAAAGAGAAGGAGAGCGTGAAGTTGTAGGAAGAGGGGGTGGCATCCCGAGCCCAAGGAGGACTGGCCCCTGTCTTCAGCTCCCACCAGCTGGATGGTCCCTCCCTCTAGCTTTCCACGTAGGCTGTGGAAGTTGCCCCTTGCCTCCTTGGATCAGCTGCCCTTGATTCGTTCGTCCTTTTCTTATTTCTCAGCACATCTGGGTCATATGTTATGTGAAGACAAACAAATCACCACTGATGCTTAATTTTCTTGAAAAATCCCCCAGGCAGGTACCATTTTGGAGAACTACCTATTGTGCCTCAGCAAGCCAAAGTAGCCCATTTTTCCTCTCTCATTGGGAGAGATTGCTGTTTCTTGGAGAACCTGATGAAGAGGGTGACTCGCGCTTAGGAATAACGTTGCTTGAAAAGTGCAAAAGGTGAGGTAGTTTGGCTCTGAGGGGCCTCTGAGGCCTGAGACTTCCTGAGAGATGGCAGACTCACAGCTCCCATTTCCCTCTGACCCTGGGCTATGAGCTCATCAAATGAGATGGTAAATAAAGTCACTGACATGGTTTAAAGGATAATTTTGTTCTCTCTTGTTCACTCAGAGCAAATTGAATGGAATTTGCATACAACATATGGATGAACCATCCATACGATGGGGCTTGACCATATCCTCATGGTTCCCCTTCCCTTTTCTACATCTGGCCCCTTTAGCTCTGCAGACTTAACCCCACACCATCAGTCCACCCAGTCGGTCCACTGGACGTCTCTTCCTCTTTCGCATCTGGTCGTTGTCGTCACCTTGTTCTCCACTACCGCCTCCTGCAGTAGCTGTTAGGTCCAGAGAGGTTGGTTCACTGTGAGCAAGTAACTGTCAACTCCATGGACAGGTGGAAGTGACTTGGCAGCCGGGATGCGCCCACCCTGAGTTCATTATACCCATGAGGGTCAAGGAGAATGGGGATGCAGCTGGTCTGCAGAGCCCCGGCAGTTCTGAGACACATGTTCCTGGATCCACACGTTGCTCCATACCCAGCCTTGCCTTTCTTTTTTCTCTCTCTTGACTCCATCCAGGTTTCTGCTCTCCTTGTCCCTTTGGGGAGGGAGGCCAGTACCAGTCCAGGTGTAGTCCCCCAAAGCTTCCTACTTCCAAGCGTTACGTAGGCTTGTATATCCACTTGCTTGGGTTGCCCTGGCATTCGTGCCAACAAGTTGAGTGGTTTAAGCCCTAGGCTCTCTTTTCTGGCAAGAATGTGCCTAAAAATCTCCACCTCTGGTTTGGTGGCCCCTAAAAATTCCCAGTCAGTTTTGGTGAGGGGACACTTGGTGACAGTGTTGTCTTTCGAAATGAGTAGTTCCGTTACCGACGATACTTTGCTCCCCATACATTATTTATAAGGTTTCCCTGTTTGTATGTGCAAACTATTTGTGTGTATATTTTGAGAAATACATTGTACAGGCCTCTTTTTTATTTCTTCCACACACCCTAGAGATGTCATAGAGGCGGTAAATGTGTCCAACTTTTTGAGAAATTGGAACAATCAAGACTTACCTGTATGGAATGCTGTTAACGATGTCAATTCCCGCGACAGTACCTTTCATCTGACACACTTAGGGACTGTTAACAGATTAAAAGTAGTAAAAGACGCGGATAGAGAGAATTTTCATTATCTTGTGCACTGAAATCTTGGATTTTCGTTGGTTTGAATGGGCCTGAAAATGTATTTTTTTTAGTAGGGACATAGAAGCCTCTAGCGGTATTCTTCATAAAGCAAGGTGAGTTATAAGCAATCATCTGATGGAGGGTAAATGTACCACAGTCCAGTTTAAGAAAAATACAATATAAAAGTCTTACCATGGAAGAAAATCTTTATATGATCTTTTGTAAAAAAAAAAAAAAAAAGCTTCAAGAAACATAAAGACATGACACCATATTCAGTTTAAAGTCAGTGACTTGTAAGCAAGGCAAAGCAAAGACAGTCTGATTAAGGCCGTTGCATTGTTGTGGCATTTTTTAGGTCTCACCCATTTCTGTGGCCTTTTTAGAACCTAAGCTTCTAGGGCACAGGGAACTTCATCTTGACGTAGGGCTGAGCAAATGCACGGAGCATTTCTCAATAAGTAGGCATTAAATTCTTAGTCCAGAAGGGGCCTTGAGATGCCCTCTCTTTACTCCTTGGTAGAACTGTTTTAACCATCCCCCGAAAACAGATATTTTTCTTTAAATCTCAAAATTCAGAGAGTCCACAATCAGAACTTCCTTCTCATATTGCCATGTGGTCTGCTGTGGGCATCTGTCGAATGGTGTGAACTCTGCGTGGGGAGTCTGGCCTACCCTCGAGGCCCATGATTTGGGCTGCAGTGGTGCCATGCT
This sequence comes from Orcinus orca, assembly GCF_937001465.1. NCBI lineage: Eukaryota > Metazoa > Chordata > Mammalia > Artiodactyla > Delphinidae > Orcinus > Orcinus orca. Next base: position 91,752,953 of record NC_064570.1, read on the forward strand.
ATGCTCAGGGGCCTTCTTTTTTGGAAGTCTGGGCTCCAGTGAGCCTTGGTCATGCTCTTTTATGGAACCTTGGGTGCTAGACCACTCTGACCCTCAGTCTCATTTGCAGGTTCTGGGGAGGATTAAATGAGCTCATGTGATATCCAGGTGACTGAGGCAGAGTCGGCTCGGGATGAATCTTTGCTTCGTTTTCATTAGCTGCGGAGAAGACGATGACAGCTTGGTGCCTCTCCAACTTTAATATGGGTATGCCTCTCTTGGGGATCTTGTTAAATGCAGGCTGGTATTCAGTAGTTCTGTGTGGGGCCTGGATTCTGTGCTTCTAACGAGCTCCTAGGTGACGGTGACGCTGAGGGCAAGGGTTTGGCACCTGCGTTTCTCCCTTTCCGGAAGAGCAGGATGTCTGCCGCACCCCCACCCGAGAGGAGCAAACATCCGCAACGTGACTACTAGGAACCAGCTTCCCTCACAGGCAAGGGACCTGTACCACTGCTCCCAACCATCCTGTCTGAGGCGCAGCAAGCCATATCACTGAAATGCTGAGGTTTGCAGCAAAGAGGAGGTTTATTCACAGGGCAGCCAAGCGAGGACGTGACGTGACAATAGGTCTCAAATCTGCCTCCCCAAAGGCAAGGGGCTTTGGGTATCTGTGGGATAAAGAATAAAGAAGCAGGGCAGTATGAGGCATGGGGAGCGTGAGGAAAGGTGATTGGAAAAAGGTGTGCTCATCATTGTTCTGAGCTGGCGTAACTAGGCTACAGGCCTCGGCACATTCTCAGGCTGGAGTTGGGGAAAACAGGAGCAGAATGGAAGATGACAGCGTGTGAAGGAGGTGTGGTGTCCATAGGTTCGGGGTCTGAAGTGCTTCCTGCTGAAGCACCGATGCCCATCAAAGCCGTAAATGGGGTGCTGGGGAAAACAGGAGCAGAATGGAAGATGACAGCGTGTGAGGGAGGTGTGGTGTCCATAGGTTCGGGGTCTGACGTGCTTCCTGCTGAAGCACCGATGCCCGCCAAAGCCGTAAATGGGATGCTGGGGAAAACAGGAGCAGAATGGAAGATGACAGCGTGTGAAGGAGGTGTGGTGTCCATAGGTTCGTGCTCTGACGTGCTTCCTGCTGAAGCACCGACGCCCGCCAAAGCCGTAAATGGGGTGCTGGGGAAAACAGGAGCAGAATGGAAGATGACAGCGTATGAAGGAGGTGTGGTGTCCATAGGTTCGGGGGCTGACGTGCTTCCTGCTGAAGCACCGATGCCCGCCAAAGCCGTAAATGGGGTGCTGGGGAAAACAGGAGCAGAATGGAAGAGGACAGCGTGTGAAGGAGGTGTGGTGTCCATAGCTTCCATATTAGAGGTACTGCCTGCCTGATCTGAGAGCAGAGAGTGAAAGTGGGAGAGCCTCTTCCTAGATTCTAACTCCTCTGAATTTATAGCACTGGCTCTGCCTGGCTTTATGACATATCCATTGTACATGTCACAGAGCAATAGCGGGCGGGGCAGGGGGTGAGGCAGGGGTCACATGCAAGCCCAGCTGGTGGCTTAACCCCGGCCCAAAGGCAAAGGGCGGGGCCCCTTCTGGACTTTCTAGTGGCTGGGACGTCTGGCTGTGGGTGGCAGGTGTTTGGCACCAGCTGGGCCACCATGCGCAGACTGTTGGGGACTGTGGAAGCCTCCTCCAGAGCTCACCCTTCCTGGGGACTGGCTCTGCAGGCCCCTCGGCCCTGCGTATGTATCGGCCAGGCCTTCCCCACCACGGGGCCCAGAGGCCAGAGCCTGCTCAGACCTGAGGGCAGGAGGCAGCCAGAGCTTACCAGGGTGTGGGCCACCTCGTCCGGAGACCTCCCCAGCTCCTCTGCGAGACCTGGAGACAGGATCGCCTTCTCCAGGGCTGCTCAGCTGCCAGCATCACCATGAGCCAGGTGGCCAAGGTTTCTGAGCAGGAGATGCAGAGCCCTGATCCGACTGGATGCTGCAGCCCACGATGTCCCTTCCTGGCAGATAGGTTCTTTCTTCACTTCTTGTTTGAAATTTGGTAAAAGAACATTTAACCCTTGGCCTGTCCTTCAGGGTATATAGACGGTAGTGGCTTAGCCGGGATTCGATCCAAGCCTGTGTGATTCCAGAGCTTGTGCTCTGGACTGTGGTGCCTTCTTATCGTATATGCTTCATGTGTTACTTTTTTTTTTTTTCTTGTAGTCCTTATGGTACTTAGCCCTAAGTGCCATACCTGTAACGAACAGCTACACTGCCCTGTAGGAGGTCTTCTTTTGTTCAACGCCTGAATTGGTCATCCACCACACTGTGTTCTAATCTCAGAAGATACAGGTCAGGGACCACCAGTTGTCAGCATGGCACCATTCCATATTTCGAATTGAGGCTTGAAGCCCGTATTTTCCCTTTGTCTAGTTTGAAGGATCCAGATATGTAAAGATGATATTCTAGATAAATCATGGGCTATCCTGAAAGAAATTCACCAGTGAATTGTTCCGTATGGATTAGAAGCCAGCTTCTCTGGCCTTCCTGGAGTATATCCAGTAAGGGGTCTCATTCATGTCTAGAAAGCAACTATATCATTTATTGCAACTTCAGCGTGGAGCGATGTGTTGGTATAAAGTACGATCAACACAATTTGGTCATTGTGAGTATGACAGCTGGGTCCACTCTTTACTACACATATGTAACTCTAGGGATTCTTATGCCCAAGGGAGGAGACGTACTCTTGGCTGTCTAGGACAAGGGAAGCATGTGTTGTTATTCAGGAGCTGGAAGCTTCAGCATGACAGGTAGGAATTGAACAATCGTGGTCTATACATCACTTGACCTTGCTTAAAACTTGTTTCTTTGGCTTGCTTCATTGGAGTGTTTTCTCCCTCCTGGGCTGACATTGTCTGTTATGTATCACGCATGAGACATATAGAAGTTTCAGAACCCAAAATCATATAGATCAGTAAAAATGTATATATATATATATATATATATATATATATATATATATATATATATATATATATATATATATATAAATCTATTGAAACTCACACTGGGCTTAATTCATATATTCCAAAATCAGTTTGACCCTCTGCTCATGAGATTCTTTTTATGGTATGTCCCAGCAAATCTGGGCTTCCATCCCCAATAAATTTTGGGGTTGAAGGACACAAAAGCTTTTGCTCAGACCTAAATTCTGTCTGAAAACAAGGGAAATATTATAAGCCCTTTGTAACCTCTCCAAGAGCAGAAATGATTTACAGCTGTGGCATTGAACCATAATTCCTCGATCTCATTTGAGAAGAGTTCAGTTAGAAACAGTGTCTTGATTTTTGTTTCTTTTGTTTCTTCCCTGTTTTCTTGTCTTGCTTACCAACAATCCATTGTAATTCATGAGTTAGTATGGCAGCAGGCTGAGTGTTCCCTGGAGCTCATTAAATGAAGTGTTTTCCCTAAAATGACGTTTGTCTCCTTGTTTTCAGCCCCTCTTCTTTCCTCTGCCCTTGACTATAACCAGAGCTCAGCAAAAGCTGAGTGACTTTGTGCAGACCTTACTTAGGCTCAGCCTTTTTTTCTTCATTATTTTATTCATGGCTCCTCCGTTTCATTGTTTGCCTTCTCGAAATGTGTTGAAATCTTTCTGTGGTTGATGACTTCCAAAATATCTCGGCTTTTATTGGCTGATTAATTTTGGTATTTCTACAGTTTTATTTAGATATGGTTTCAGGAGGAACAGAAAGTAAACATATTTCCTAGTCTGCCATCTTGAGCTGAAAATCCCTGTGGATTTTAGCATCCAATGTTCCCATGGGAAAACACCCAACCATGGCCTTAATAGATGTAACACTCAAGATTTCAGCTTTTCTTGAGCAATCACTAAGGATTTCATATGTGGTCATTTCTAATGGGGAAATTATAACTATCTCATGACGTTGATTTGAGGATTAAATTAGATAATGAACATGAAAATGCTTTGTAAGATTTAAAAATCTGTAAAACTGTTTTTTGTTATTATTTGATTTGTTGCTATTTCAACTTCACTTGACAGTTGTTTATGACCTTGCCTATGTGAGAAAATGCCCTCTGGGTTATTTTTTTGAAAGCCAGAATGTATTTTTCAACAGCTCAATGGAACTGGCATCATTTGTGAAGGTTAAGGGTGAAGGGGTAAATGTTTCTTGACACCTATCACTTTACAGTGTTTTCAGGAACTAACTGACTCATGTATTCCTCTTCCAAATTTGGTTGAGGACCTCCTACCAGCCACATGCTTTACGTCAGGTGTTGGAAAGCATTTTCTGGATTTTAAAGATCTTAGGCTTTGTGGGCCATATAGAGTTTCTGTAGCTTCTCCTCCTCTTTCCTCTTCAACAAGCTTTCTAAACGTGAGAACCATTATTAGCTCACAGTCCCACAGATCCAGGCTGAGAGCCTGATTTGATTCGTGGCCATTATTTGCCAATTCCTGCTCTGCGTCTTCACTGAGGAGGGGGACCATGTTTGAGTAATCAGTTCTTTGAATCAACTGTTGGTCTTCTGGGCCTTGTCCTTGCTCTCCTACAGTCTCTAATCAGCGTGGCATCCAGAGAGATCTTGTTAAAACATAAGTCAGATCATGTCACTCAAATTTCTTCAATGGCTTCTTCACAGGAAATGCAAAGTCCTCAGAGTGCCTCCACAGACCTAGAAATCTGGGTGTCTGTTTCCTCTCTGACTGTTTCCTTCTCCTCTCCAATTTGCTCGCTCTGTTTTCCACACGCTGACATCCTTTCTGCTCCTTGGATACTCCAAGCCTACTCTTGCCTCATTGACTTTCTGCCGCAGGCCAGCCGCAGAAAGAGGATTTCACCGCCCAGGGTCAGAAGGGAAGGGGTAAGGAACTGAAGTAGCACCGACGAATGGGGTCAGAAGCCCATGGGTCAGAAGGCTGCAATGAGAAGCCTAGTCACCGCAACAAAGAATAGACCCCCGCTCGCCGAAACTAGAGAAAGCTCGCATGCAGCAATGAAGACCCAATGCAGCCAAAAATAAATAAATAAAAAATAAAGTATAGAATCTTAAAAAAAATCTATAAAGAATATTACAAGAATAGAATCACAGGCCAGTTTCTCCTTTGAACATGCATGCAAAATGTGTAAAGAGAAGCACAAACTATATCCATGGTATGTAAAACAATCATATATCAGAATCAAAGTAGCTTTATTCTTCTGGCAATGCAAGGTTGCTTTAATGTCCAAACGTGAAACTGATCCCAGGAATGAATTAGAGTGGGAGAAAAGTCATTTAAAACAGAAATCTTGGGACTTCCCTGGTGGTCCAGTGTTTAGAACATGGCGTGTTCACTGCTGGGGCCCTGGGGTCCAATCCCAGGTCAGGGAACTAAGATCCTGCAAGACATGAGGCAGGGCCCCGAAAAAAAAAAAGGAAAGAAAGAAGTCTTAACCAGGAGAAGCACAAGATCGAATAAACATAACAGATAACACCTTATGAAAAGTAGGTGAAGATTATGGAATATTCTAAGATTTAAAACAAAAAGAAACTTTTAAAGATTCAAAAGGATGTGACAAATATTGTACATAGGCCAAAATAAAATGAAATAAAATATACAAATGATGGGAGCCCAAAATTCCAGATGCCCAAGTCCTGTCTCTGAAGATTCTCATTCAATGGGTTCAGGATTTCCTCCTTATTGAAAAACCTACAGGTGATTCTGGTACGATTCCCAGACACAATGTAAAGCTTCTCTTTTACAGGAAAGAATACCAGATTATTTTGTTATCTTATAGTTATACTAACAGGTTGTACTATTGACGGATAAGTCTGCTGTGAAAATGCACCCCCACTAAGGATAAAAAAGGAACTAGTAGTCTCTACTGCTACTTGGTGGCAGCACGCATGTATTGCAAGGGCAATTATTGTAGCAATCCAAATTAGTGGAACATTTTAGAATTGGAAGACGACATACAGATCATCTAGTCAAGCTTCCAACTATTATAGTTGTGAAAACTAAGGCCCATATAAATGAAATGATTTATCTCCAAAGAGCATTAGTGAAAGTATGAAATAAAAAATATCTCTGAACTTTTAATTTAGTGCTGTTTTTATTAATCTCAAGTATTAGCTTAAACTTAAGTGTGACAGATTTGGGATTGAATTCCTGCTCACGTTTACTGATTGCGTGTCTTTTAGTAAGTTACTAAAACACTTTTTTTTTAAATAGACGTATTTAATTATTTATCTTTGGCTGCCTAGGCTCTTCGTTGCTGTGCACGGGCTTTCCCTAGTTGCGGTGGGCGGGGGCTACTCTTTGTTGCAGTACGCGGGCTTCTCATTGTGGTGGCTTCTCGTTGTTGCTGAGCACGGGGTCTAGGTGCGTGGGCTTCAGTAGTTGTGGTTCACGGGCTCTAGCACGCAGGCTCAGTAGTTGTGGCACATGGTCTTAGTTGCTCTGCGGCATGTGGGATCTTCCCAGACCAGGGCTCAAACGTGTGTCCCGTGCACTGGCAGGTGGATCCTTAACCAGTGCGCCAACAGGGAAGCCCTACTAATACACTTTTAACTTTGCTTTTCACGTATGTAAAATGGTGAGCCTTGACTGATATAGAATATGAGATAACCTAGCACTGTTCTTAACACATATATGTAGTTAAAACTTTTTGGCTCTCATCCCTCTTAAACAGCCTCTATCCTCTTAATAATGAATGTGTCTTTCAGCTAGCAGAGCACCCCAGAGCTGACCACATTCTGGCAAGAGATATAGGATTCTTTTTCTTACTGGGGGTTCTTTATACCTGATAGTTGAAGTGCACTTAAACATGAACAACTCTTGTTTATACTGTAGTAATGGATTTGATGGACGAATTTTAGAAAGTAATATGCAGGAATTGAGCTGCCTTACCCTCAAGAAATATAATTCGATAGTGGTGGCTAGAACGATAAACAGTGTTTGGACAGGGAGTCCATATTGGATGTGAACTTCCTGTACTCCCATTCGTCTATTAAGAATAAAGAGAATCCTTTCAAAATGTGTTTTAAAGGGCAGTTATTTCTTTCTGCCTCATTTAAGTTACCTGCAAGAAAAAGACAATCTCCTGCATCCTTGTTTAATAGGCTTTTAATATAAAGCAGATAATTTTTTGCAACATTTCCCAAACTTTTCATTATCGAATTGGCTGAGGCTTCTCAACGATTATCATTTCACAACAATATCTCCATCTTCAGCTTCTTTCAATGAATTGGCCTAATAGATGTGCCATTAAAACAGAGCTTCACTCTCAACGTATTTTTAATTTTGTATTCAAACAGTATGAAGGATTCCGCCATAACAGTGAGTGGATTTCTGATACATGCTACATGATGGATGCAACTAAGTGAAAGAAGGCTACATATTGTATGGTTGCATTTATATGAAATGTCCAGCAGTGGCAAATCCATACACACAGAAAAGATTCTACATTCGTGGTTGCCAGGGGTTTGGAAGAGAGGGAACTAGGGAATGACTCCTTAAAATGGGTGTAGGTTTCCTCTTGGTTGATGAAGATGTTTTGCAGCTCGGCAGCGGTGATAGTTGCACAACATTGTGACAGTAGTAAATTCCACTGAATGGTACAGTGAATTGTAAAATGATCCAAATGGTGAATTTTGTGTTATGTTCATTTTACTACAATAAAAAGGAGAAAGAATTCGGGAAAGACTAAGAGTTTGGGAAACTAAGGTGAACTGGTCAAGAAAAAGACAGCTCTATTGTTCAGTTTTCTCTCAGCTCTCCCAGTGCATTAATCCTCAGCAAAAAGTAGGCTGAACTTGTAGATGATAGTCATTCAACACAGTCCAGGGAAAAGTAAATAAAGTAAAACCCAACTCTTCTTCTTTAGCACATGTATGAAAGGTTCACTTGCTGTTCAGCCACGTGGACATTCATGAAGACGTTTCACTTTAGGTGTCCTCTACTTCAGTACTTTACTCACAGCTCATTCACACATGTAGGCAACAGCATTCCTTAATTCGATGGAATCTGCAGCACTGGTTGTGATCAGTCTCATGAAAAGAAAAGGAAAGGTGGCGCGGAAGCCAAGGGAAGAGATTTTCAAGACAGAGACGTTGTTTAAGATCTACCTCAGTTTGGCGGTCACAAAGATAAGGATTGAGAAGTAGTCCCCTGGACTTGTCAACGGAGAAATCATTGGGGGCTTCAAGGAGATCAGTTTCACGAGAGTAGTGGGGCAGAAACCAGATCGCAGTGTAGATGGGAGGGGAGAAATGGGGGGCAAGTCAAGAAATTGATGGCAAAGGGAAAGAAGGGAGGGGTGGATAGGAGGACAGGAGAATGGAATGGAGGAGAGCATTTCCTTGTGGCTCTTTAATATGGCTGGGAGGGGCCAAAAGAGAAGGAGAGCGTGAAGATGTAGGAAGAGGGGGTGGCATCCCGAGCCCAAGGAGGACTGGCCCCTGTCTTCAGCTCCCACCAGCTGGATGGTCCCTCCCTCTAGCTTTCCACGTAGGCTGTGGAAGTTGCCCCTTGCCTCCTTGGATCAGCTGCCCTTGATTCGTTCGTCCTTTTCTTATTTCTCAGCACATCTGGGTCATACGTTATGTGAAGACAAACAAATCACCACTGATGCTTAATTTTCTTGAAAAATCCCCCAGGCAGGTACCATTTTGGAGAACTACCTATTGTGCCTCAGCAAGCCAAAGTAGCCCATTTTTCCTCTCTCATTGGGAGAGATTGCTGTTTCTTGGAGAACCTGATGAAGAGGGTGACTCGCGCTTAGGAATAACGTTGCTTGAAAAGTGCAAAAGGTGAGGTAGTTTGGCTCTGAGGGGCCTCTGAGGCCTGAGACTTCCTGAGAGATGGCAGACTCACAGCTCCCATTTCCCTCTGACCCTGGGCTATGAGCTCATCAAATGAGATGGTAAATAAAGTCACTGACATGGTTTAAAGGATAATTTTGTTCTCTCTTGTTCACTCAGAGCAAATTGAATGGAATTTGCATACAACATATGGATGAACCATCCATACGATGGGGCTTGACCATATCCTCATGGTTCCCCTTCCCTTTTCTACATCTGGCCCCTTTAGCTCTGCAGACTTAACCCCACACCATCAGTCCACCCAGTCGGTCCACTGGACGTCTCTTCCTCTTTCGCATCTGGTCGTTGTCGTCACCTTGTTCTCCACTACCGCCTCCTGCAGTAGCTGTTAGGTCCAGAGAGGTTGGTTCACTGTGAGCAAGTAACTGTCAACTCCATGGACAGGTGGAAGTGACTTGGCAGCCGGGATGCGCCCACCCTGAGTTCATTATACCCATGAGGGTCAAGGAGAATGGGGATGCAGCTGGTCTGCAGAGCCCCGGCAGTTCTGAGACACATGTTCCTGGATCCACACGTTGCTCCATACCCAGCCTTGCCTTTCTTTTTTCTCTCTCTTGACTCCATCCAGGTTTCTGCTCTCCTTGTCCCTTTGGGGAGGGAGGCCAGTACCAGTCCAGGTGTAGTCCCCCAAAGCTTCCTACTTCCAAGCGTTACGTAGGCTTGTATATCCACTTGCTTGGGTTGCCCTGGCATTCGTGCCAACAAGTTGAGTGGTTTAAGCCCTAGGCTCTCTTTTCTGGCAAGAATGTGCCTAAAAATCTCCACCTCTGGTTTGGTGGCCCCTAAAAATTCCCAGTCAGTTTTGGTGAGGGGACACTTGGTGACAGTGTTGTCTTTCGAAATGAGTAGTTCCATTACCGACGATACTTTGCTCCCCATACATTATTTATAAGGTTTCCGTTTGTATGTGCAAACTATTTGTGTGTATATTTTGAGAAATACATTGTACAGGCCTCTTTTTTATTTCTTCCACACACCCTAGAGATGTCATAGAGGCAGTAAATGTGTCCAACTTTTTGAGAAATTGGAACAATCAAGACTTACCTGTATGGAATGCTGTTAACAATGTCAATTCCCGCGACAGTACCTTTCATCTGACACACTTAGGGACTGTTAACAGATTAAAAGTAGTAAAAGACGCGGATAGAGAGAATTTTCATTATCTTGTGCACTGAAATCTTGGATTTTCGTTGGTTTGAATGGGCCTGAAAATGTATTTTTTTTAGTAGGGACATAGAAGCCTCTAGCGGTATTCTTAATAAAGCAAGGTGAGTTATAAGCAATCATCTGATGGAGGGTAAATGTACCACTGTCCAGTTTAAGAAAAATACAATATAAAATTCTTACCATGGAAGAAAATCTTTAAATGATCTTTTGTAAAAAAAAAAAAAAGCTTCAAGAAACATAAAGACATGACACCATATTCAGTTTAAAGTCAGTGACTTGTAAGCAAGGCAAAGCAAAGACAGTCTGATTAAGGCCGTTGCATTGTTGTGGCATTTTTTAGGTCTCACCCATTTCTGTGGCCTTTTTAGAACCTAAGCTTCTAGGGCACAGGGAACTTCATCTTGACGTAGGGCTGAGCAAATGCACGGAGCATTTCTCAATAAGTAGGCATTAAATTCTTAGTCCAGAAAGGGCCTTGAGATGCCCTCTCTTTACTCCTTGGTAGAACTGTTTTAACCATCCCCCGAAAACAGATTTTTTTCTTTAAATCTCAAAATTCAGAGAGTCCACAATCAGAACTTCCTTCTCATATTGCCATGTGGTCTGCTGTGGGCATCTGTCGAATGGTGTGAACTCTGCGTGGGGAGTCTGGCCTACCCTCGAGGCCCATGGTTTGGGCTGCAGTGGTGCCATGCTGTGCTCAGGGGCCTTCTTTTTTGGAAGTCTGGGCTCCAGTGAGCCTTGGTCATGCTCTTTTATGGAACCTTGGGTGCTAGACCACTCTGACCCTCAGTCTCATTTGCAGGTTCTGGGGAGGATTAAATGAGCTCATGTGATATCCAGGTGACTGAGGCAGAGTCGGCTCGGGATGAATCTTTGCTTTGTTTTCATTAGTTGCGGAGAAGACGATGACAGCTTGGTGCCTCTCCAACTTTAATATGGGTATGCCTCTCTTGGGGATCTTGTTAAATGCAGGCTGGTATTCAGTAGTTCTGGGTGGGGCCTGGATTCTGTGCTTCTAACGAGCTCCTAGGTGACGGTGACGCTGAGGGCAAGGGTTTGGCACCTGCGTTTCTCCCTTTCCGGAAGAGCAGGATGTCTGCCGCACCCCCACCCGAGAGGAGCAAACATCCGCAACGTGACTACTAGGAACCAGCTTCCCTCACAGGCAAGGGACCTGTACCACTGCTCCCAACCATCCTGTCTGAGGCACAGCAAGCCAAAACACTGAAATGCTGAGGTTTGCAGCAAAGAGGAGGTTTATTCACAGGGCAGCCAAGCGAGGACGTGACGTGACAATAGGTCTCAAATCTGCCTCCCCAAAGGCAAGGGGCTTTGGGTATCTGTGGGATAAAGAATAAAGAAGCAGGGCAGTATGAGGCATGGGGAGCGTGAGGAAAGGTGATTGGAAAAAGGTGTGCTCATCATTGTTCTGAGCTGGCGTAACTAGGCTACAGGCCTCGGCACATTCTCAGGCTGGAGTTGGGGAAAACAGGAGCAGAATGGAAGATGACAGCGTGTGAAGGAGGTGTGGTGTCCATAGGTTCGGGGTCTGACGTGCTTCCTGCTGAAGCACCGATGCCCATCAAAGCCGTAAATGGGGTGCTGGGGAAAACAGGAGCAGAATGGAAGATGACAGCGTGTGAGGGAGGTGTGGTGTCCATAGGTTCGGGGTCTGACGTGCTTCCTGCTGAAGCACCGACGCCCGCCAAAGCCGTAAATGGGGTGCTGGGGAAAACAGGAGCAGAATGGAAGATGACAGCGTGTGAAGGAGGTGTGGTGTCCATAGGTTCGGGGTCTGACGTGCGTCCTGCTGAAGCACCGACGACCGCCAAAGCCGTAAATGGGGTGCTGGGGAATACAGGAGCAGAATGGAAGATGACAGCGTATGAAGGAGGTGTGGTGTCCATAGCTTCCATATTAGAGGTACTGCCTGCCTGATCTGAGAGCAGAGAGTGAAAGTGGGAGAGCCTCTTCCTAGATTCTAACTCCTCTGAATTTATAGCACTGGCTCTGCCTGGCTTTATGACATATCCATTGTACGTGTCACAGAGAAAGAGCGGGCGGGGCAGGGGGTGAGGCAGGGGTCACATGCAAGCCCAGCTGGTGGCTTAACCCCGGCCCAAAGGCAAAGGGCGGGGCCCCTTCTGGACTTTCTAGTGGCTGGGACGTCTGGCTGTGGGTGGCAGGTGTTTGGCACCAGCTGGGCCACCATGCGCAGACTGTTGGGGACTGTGGAAGCCTCCTCCAGAGCTCACCTTCCTGGGGACTGGCTCTGCAGGCCCCTCAGCCCTGCGTATGTATTGGCCAGGCCTTCCCCACCACGGGGCCCAGAGGCCAGAGCCTGCTCAGACCTGAGGGCAGGAGGCAGCCAGAGCTTACCAGGGTGTGGGCCACCTCGTCCGGAGACCTCCCCAGCTCCTCTGCGAAACCTGGAGACAGGATCGCCTTCTCCAGGGCTGCTCAGCTGCCAGCATCACCATGAGCCAGGTGGCCAAGGTTTCTGAGCAGGAGATGCAGAGCCCTGATCCGACTGGATGCTGCAGCCCACGATGTCCCTTCTTGGCAGATAGGTTCTTTCTTCACTTCTTGTTTGAAATTTGGTAAAAGAACATTTAACCCTTGGCCTGTCCTTCAGGGTATATAGACGGTAGTGGCTTAGCCGGGATTCGATCCAAGCCTGTGTGATTCCAGAGCTTGTGCTCTGGACTGTGGTGCCTCCTTATCGTATATGCTTCATGTGTTACTTGTTTTTCTTTTTCTTGTAGTGCTTATGGTACTTAGCCCTAAGTGCCGTACCTGTAACGAACTGCTACACTGCCCTGTAGGAGGTCTTCTTTTGTTCAACGCCTGAATTGGTCATCCACCACACTGTGTTCTAATCTCAGAAGATACAGGTCAGGGACCACCAGTTGTCAGCATGGCACCATTCCATATTTCGAATTGAGGCTTGAAGCCCGTATTTTCCCTTTGTCTAGTTTGAAGGATCCAGATATGTAAAGATGATATTCTAGATAAAACATGGGCTATCCTGAAAGAAATTCACCAGTGAATTGTTCCGTATGGATTAGAAGCCAGCTTCTCTGGCCTTCCTGGAGTATATCCAGTAAGGCGTCTCATTCATGTCTAGAAAGCAACTATATCATTTATTGCAACTTCAGCGTGGAGCGATGTGTTGGTATAAAGTACGATCAACACAATTTGGTCATTGTGAGTATGACAGCTGGGTCCACTCTTTACTACACATATGTAACTCTAGGGATTTTTATGCCCAAGGGAGGAGACGTACTCTTGGCTGTCTAGGACAAGGGAAGCATGTGTTGTTATTCAGGAGCTGGAAGCTTCAGCATGACAGGTAGGAATTGAACAATCGTGGTCTATACATCACTTGACCTTGCTTAAAACTTGTTTCTTTGGCTTGCTTCATTGTAGTGTTTTCTCCCTCCTGGACTGACAGTGTCTGTTATGTATCACGCATGAGACATATAGAAGTTTCAGAACCCAAAATCATATAGATCAGTAAAAATGTATATATATATATATATATATATATATATATATATAAATCTATTGAAACTCACACTGCGCTTAATTGATATATTCCAAAATCAGTTTGACCCTCTGCTCATGAGATTCTTTTTATGGTATATCCCAGCAAATCTGGGCTTCCATCCCCAATAAATTTTGGAGTTGAAGGACACAAAAGCTTTTGCTCAGACCTAAATTCTGTCTGAAAACAAGGGAAATATTATAAGCCCTTTGTAACCTCTCCAAGAGCAGAAATGATTTACAGCTGTGGCATTGAACCATAATTCCTTGATCTCATTTGAGAAGAGTTCAGTTAGAAACAGTGTCTTGATTTTTGTTTCTTTTGTTTCTTCCCTGTTTTCTTGTCTTGCTTACCAACAATCCATTGTAATTCATCAGTTAGTATGGCAGCAGGCTGAGTGTTCCCTGGAGCTCATTAAATGAAGTGTTTTTCCTAAAATGACGTTTGTCTCCTTGTTTTCAGCCCCTCTTCTTTCCTCTGCCCTTGACTATAACCAGAGCTCAGCAAAAGCTGAGTGACTTTGTGCAGACCTTACTTAGGCTCAGCCTTTTTTTCTTCATTATTTTATTCATGGCTCCTCCGTTTCATTGTTTGCCTTCTCGAAATGTTTTGAAATCTTTCTGTGGTTGATGACTTCCAAAATATCTTGGCTTTTATTGGTTGATTAATTTTGGTATTTCTACAGTTTTATTTAGATATGGTTTCAGGAGGAACAGAAAGTAAATATATTTCCTAGTCTGCCATCTTGAGCTGAAAATCCCTGTGGATTTTAGCATCCAATGTTCCCATGGGAAAACACCCAACCATGGCCTTAATAGATGTAACACTCAAGATTTCAGCTTTTCTTGAGCAATCACTAAGGATTTCATATGTGGTCATTTCTAATGGGGAAATTATAACTATCTCATGACGTTGATTTGAGGATTAAATTAGATAATGAACATGAAAATGCTTTGTAAGATTTAAAAATCTGTAAAACTGTTTTTTGTTATTATTTGATTTGTTGCTATTTCAGCTTCACTTGACAGTTGTTTATGACCTTGCCTATGTGAGAAAATGCCCTCTGGGTTATGTTTTTGAAAGCCAGAATGTATTTTTCAACAGCTCAATGGAACTGGCATCATTTGTGAAGGTTAAGGGTGAAGGGGTAAATGTTTCTTGACATCTATCACTTTACAGTGTTTTCAGGAACTAACTGACTCATGTATTCCTCTTCCAAATTTGGTTGAGGACCTCCTACCAGCCACATGCTTTATGTCAGGTGTTGGAAAGCATTTTCTGGATTTTAAAGATCTTAGGCTTTGTGGGCCATATAGAGTTTCTGTAGCTTCTCCTCCTCTTTCCTCTTCAACAAGCTTTCTAAACGTGAGAACCATTATTAGCTCACAGTCCCACAGATCCAGGCTGAGAGCCTGATTTGATTCGTGGCCATTATTTGCCAATTCCTGCTCTGCGTCTTCACTGAGGAGGGGGACCATGTTTGAGTAATCAGTTCTTTGAATCAACTGTTGGTCTTCTGGGCCTTGTCCTTGCTCTCCTACAGTCTCTAATCAGCGTGGCATCCAGAGAGATCTTGTTAAAACATAAGTCAGATCATGTCACTCAAATTTCTTCAATGGCTTCTTCACAGAAAATGCAAAGTCCTCAGAGTGCCTCCACAGACCTAGAAATCTGGGTGTCTGTTTCCTCTCTGACTGTTTCCTTCTCCTCTCCAATTTGCTCGCTCTGTTTTCCACACGCTGACATCCTTTCTGCTCCTTGGATACTCCAAGCCTACTCTTGCCTCATTGACTTTCTGCCACAGGCCAGCCGCAGAAAGAGGATTTCACCGCCCAGGGTCAGAAGGGAAGGGGTAAGGAACTGAAGTAGCACCGACGAATGGGGTCAGAAGCCCATGGGTCAGAAGGCTGCAATGAGAAGCCTAGTCACCGCAACAAAGAATAGACCCCCGCTCGCCGAAACTAGAGAAAGCTCGCATGCAGCAATGAAGACCCAATGCAGCCAAAAATAAATAAATAAAAAATAAAGTATAGAATCTTAAAAAAAATCTATAAAGAATATTACAAGAATAGAATCACAGGCCAGTTTCTCCTTTGAACATGCATGCAAAATGTGTAAAGAGAAGCACAAACTATATCCATGGTATGTAAAACAATCATATATCAGAATCAAAGTAGCTTTATTCTTCTGGCAATGCAAGGTTGCTTTAATGTCCAAACGTGAAACTGATCCCAGGAATGAATTAGAGTGGGAGAAAAGTCATTTAAAACAGAAATCTTGGGACTTCCCTGGTGGTCCAGTGTTTAGAACATGGCGCGTTCACTGCTGGGGCCCTGGGGTCCAATCCCAGGTCAGGGAACTAAGATCCTGCAAGACATGAGGCAGGGCCCCGAAAAAAAAAAAGGAAAGAAAGAAGTCTTAACCAGGAGAAGCACAAGATCGAATAAACATAACAGATAACACCTTATGAAAAGTAGGTGAAGATTATGGAATATTCTAAAATTTAAAACAAAAAGAAACTTTTAAAGATTCATAAGGATGTGACAAATATTGTACATAGGCCAAAATAAAATGAAATAAAATATACAAATGATGGGAGCCCAAAATTCCAGATGCCCAAGTCCTGTCTCTGAAGATTCTCATTCAATGGGTTCAGGATTTCCTCCTTATTGAAAAACCTACAGGTGATTCTGGTACGATTCCCAGACACAATGTAAAGCTTCTCTTTTACAGGAAAGAATACCAGATTATTTTGTTATCTTATAGTTATACTAACAGGTTGTACTATTGACGGATAAGTCTGCTGTGAAAATGCACCCCCACTAGGGATAAAAAAGGAACTAGTAGTCTCTACTGCTAGTTGGTGGCAGCACGCATGTATTGCAAGGGCAATTATTGTAGCAATCCAAATTAGTGGAACATTTTAGAATTGGAAGACGACATACAGATCATCTAGTCAAGCTTCCAACTATTATAGTTGTGAAAACTAAGGCCCATATAAATGAAATGATTTATCTCCAAAGAGCATTAGTGAAAGTATGAAATAAAAAATATCTCTGAACTTTTAATTTAGTGCTGTTTTTATTAATCTCAAGTATTAGCTTAAACTTCAGTGTGACAGATTTGGGATTGAATTCCTGCTCACGTTTACTGATTACGTGTCTTTTAGTAAGTTACTAAAACACTTTTTTTTTTAAATAGACGTATTTAATTATTTATCTTTGGCTGCCTAGGTTCTTCGTTGCTGTGCACGGGCTTTCCCTAGTTGCGGTGGGCGGGGGCTACTCTTTGTTGCAGTATGCAGGCTTCTCATTGTGGTGGCTTCTCGTTGTTGCTGAGCACAGGGTCTAGGTGCGTGGGCTTCAGTAATTGTGGTTCACGGGCTCTAGCACGCAGGCTCAGTAGTTGTGGCACATGGTCTTAGTTGCTCCGCGCCATGTGGGATCTTCCCGGACCCGGGCTCAAACGTGTGTCCCGTGCACTGGCAGGTGGATCCTTAACCAGTGCGCCAACAGGGAAGCCCTACTAATACACTTTTAACTTTGCTTTTCACGTATGTAAAATGGTGAGCCTTGACTGATATAGAATATGAGATAACCTAGCACTGTTCTTAACACATATATGTAGTTAAAACTTTTTGGCTCTCATCCCTCTTAAACAGCCTCTATCCTCTTAATAATGAATGTGTCTTTCAGCTAGCAGAGCACCCCAGAGCTGACCACATTCTGGCAAGAGATATAGGATTCTTTTTCTTACTAGGGGTTCTTTATACCTGATAGTTGAAGTGCACTTAAACATGAACAACTCTTGTTTATACTGTAGTAATGGATTTGATGGACGAATTTTAGAAAGTAATATGCAGGAATTGAGCTGCCTTACCCTCAAGAAATATAATTCGATAGTGGTGGCTAGAACGATAAACAGTGTTTGGACAGGGAGTCCATATTGGATGTGAACTTCCTGTACTCCCATTCGTCTATTAAGAATAAAGAGAATCCTTTCAAAATGTGTTTTAAAGGGCAGTTATTTCTTTCTGCCTCATTTAAGTTACCTGCAAGAAAAAGACAATCTCCTGCATCCTTGTTTAATAGGCTTTTAATATAAAGCAGATAATTTTTTGCAACATTTCCCAAACTTTTCATTATCGAATTGGCTGAGGCTTCTCAACGATTATCATTTCACAACAATATCTCCATCTTCAGCTTCTTTCAATGAATTGGCCTAATAGATGTGCCATTAAAACAGAGCTTCACTCTCAACGTATTTTTAATTTTGTATTCAAACGGTATGAAGGATTCAGCCATAACAGTGAGTGGATTTCTGATACATGCTACATGATGGATGCAACTAAGTGAAAGAAGGCTACATATTGTATGGTTCCATTTATATGAAATGTCCAGCAGTGGCAAATCCATACACACAGAAAAGATTCTACATTCGTGGTTGCCAGGGGTTTGGAAGAGAGGGAACTAGGGAATGACTCCTTAAAATGGGTGTAGGTTTCCTCTTGGTTGATGAAGATGTTTTGCAGCTCGGCAGTGGTGATAGTTGCACAACATTGTGACAGTAGTAAATTCCACTGAATGGTACAGTGAATTGTAAAATGATCCAAATGGTGAATTTTGTGTTATGTTCATTTTACTACAATAAAAAGGAGAAAGAATTCGGGAAAGACTTAGAGTTTGGGAAACTAAGGTGAACTGGTCAAGAAAAAGACAGCTCTATTGTTCAGTTTTCTCTCAGCTCTCCCAGTGCATTAATCCTCAGCAAAAAGTAGGCTGAACTTGTAGATGATAGTCATTCAACACAGTCCAGGGAAAAGTAAATAAAGTAAAACCCAACTCTTCTTCTTTAGCACATGTATGAAAGGTTCACTTGCTGCTCAGCCACGTGGACCTTCATGAAGACGTTTCACTTTAGGTGTCCTCTACTTCAGTACTTTACTCACAGCTCATTCACACATGTAGGCAACAGCATTCCTTAATTCGATGGAATCTGCAGCACTGGTTGTGATCAGTCTCATGAAAAGAAAAGGAAAGGTGGCACGGAAGCCAAGGGAAGAGATTTTCAAGACAGAGACGTTGTTTAAGATCTAACTCGGCTTGGCGGTCACAAAGATAAGGATTGGGAAGTAGTCCCCTGGACTTGTCAACGGAGAAATCATTGGGGGCTTCAAGGAGATCAGTTTCACAAGAGTAGTGGGGCAGAAACCAGATCGCAGTGTAGATGGGAGGGGAGAAATGGGGGGCAAGTCAAGAAATTGATGGCAAAGGGAAAGAAGGGAGGGGTGGATAGGAGGACAGGAGAATGGAATGGAGGAGAGCATTTCCTTGTGGCTCTTTAATATGGCTGGGAGGGGCCAAAAGAGAAGGAGAGCGTGAAGTTGTAGGAAGAGGGGGTGGCATCCCGAGCCCAAGGAGGACTGGCCCCTGTCTTCAGCTCCCACCAGCTGGATGGTCCCTCCCTCTAGCTTTCCACGTAGGCTGTGGAAGTTGCCCCTTGCCTCCTTGGATCAGCTGCCCTTGATTCGTTCGTCCTTTTCTTATTTCTCAGCACATCTGGGTCATACGTTATGTGAAGACAAACAAATCACCACTGATGCTTAATTTTCTTGAAAAATCCCCCAGGCAGGTACCATTTTGGAGAACTACCTATTGTGCCTCAGCAAGCCAAAGTAGCCCATTTTTCCTCTCTCATTGGGAGAGATTGCTGTTTCTTGGAGAACCTGATGAAGAGGGTGACTCGCGCTTAGGAATAACGTTGCTTGAAAAGTGCAAAAGGTGAGGTAGTTTGGCTCTGAGGGGCCTCTGAGGCCTGAGACTTCCTGAGAGATGGCAGACTCACAGCTCCCATTTCCCTCTGACCCTGGGCTATGAGCTCATCAAATGAGATGGTAAATAAAGTCACTGACATGGTTTAAAGGATAATTTTGTTCTCTCTTGTTCACTCAGAGCAAATTGAATGGAATTTGCATACAACATATGGATGAATCATCCATACGATGGGGCTTGACCATATCCTCATGGTTCCCCTTCCCTTTTCTACATCTGGCCCCTTTAGCTCTGCAGACTTAACCCCACACCATCAGTCCACCCAGTCGGTCCACTGGACGTCTCTTCCTCTTTCGCATCTGGTCGTTGTCGTCACCTTGTTCTCCACTACCGCCTCCTGCAGTAGCTGTTAGGTCCAGAGAGGTTGGTTCACTGTGAGCAAGTAACTGTCAACTCCATGGACAGGTGGAAGTGACTTGGCAGCCGGGATGCGCCCACCCTGAGTTCATTATACCCATGAGGGTCAAGGAGAATGGGGATGCAGCTGGTCTGCAGAGCCCCAGCAGTTCTGAGACACATGTTCCTGGATCCACACGTTGCTCCATACCCAGCCTTGCCTTTCTTTTTTCTCTCTCTTGACTCCATCCAGGTTTCTGCTCTCCTTGTCCCTTTGGGGAGGGAGGCCAGTACCAGTCCAGGTGTAGTCCCCCAAAGCTTCCTACTTCCAAGCATTACGTAGGCTTGTATATCCACTTGCTTGGGTTGCCCTGGCATTCGTGCCAACAAGTTGAGTGGTTTAAGCCCTAGGCTCTCTTTTCTGGCAAGAATGTGCCTAAAAATCTCCACCTCTGGTTTGGTGGCCCCTAAAAATTCCCAGTCAGTTTTGGTGAGGGGACACTTGGTGACAGTGTTGTCTTTCGAAATGAGTAGTTCCGTTACCGACGATACTTTGCTCCCCATACATTATTTATAAGGTTTCCCTGTTTGTATGTGCAAACTATTTGTGTGTATATTTTGAGAAATACATTGTACAGGCCTCTTTTTTATTTCTTCCACACACCCTAGAGATGTCATAGAGGCGGTAAATGTGTCCAACTTTTTGAGAAATTGGAACAATCAAGACTTACCTGTATGGAATGCTGTTAACGATGTCAATTCCCGCGACAGTACCTTTCATCTGACACACTTAGGGACTGTTAACAGATTAAAAGTAGTAAAAGACGCGGATAGAGAGAATTTTCATTATCTTGTGCACTGAAATCTTGGATTTTCGTTGGTTTGAATGGGCCTGAAAATGTATTTTTTTTAGTAGGGACATAGAAGCCTCTAGCGGTATTCTTAATAAAGCAAGGTGAGTTATAAGCAATCATCTGATGGAGGGTAAATGTACCACAGTCCAGTTTAAGAAAAATACAATATAAAAGTCTTACCATGGAAGAAAATCTTTATATGATCTTTTGTAAAAAAAAAAAAAAAGCTTCAAGAAACATAAAGACATGACACCATATTCAGTTTAAACTCAGTGACTTGTAAGCAAGGCAAAGCAAAGACAGTCTGATTAAGGCCGTTGCATTGTTGTGGCATTTTTTAGGTCTCACCCATTTCTGTGGCCTTTTTAGAACCTAAGCTTCTAGGGCACAGGGAACTTCATCTTGACGTAGGGCTGAGCAAATGCACGGAGCATTTCTCAATAAGTAGGCATTAAATTCTTAGTCCAGAAGGGGCCTTGAGATGCCCTCTCTTTACTCCTTGGTAGAACTGTTTTAACCATCCCCCAAAAACAGATTTTTTTCTTTAAATCTCAAAATTCAGAGAGTCCACAATCAGAACTTCCTTCTCATATTGCCATGTGGTCTGCTGTGGGCATCTGTCGAATGGTGTGAACTCTGCGTGGGGAGTCTGGCCTACCCTCGAGGTCCATGGTTTGGGCTGCGGTGGTGCCATGCTGTGCTCAGGGGCCTTCTTTTTTGGAAGTCTGGGCTCCAGTGAGCCTTGGTCATGCTCTTTTATGGAACCTTGGGTGCTAGACCACTCTGACCCTCAGTCTCATTTGCAGGTTCTGGGGAGGATTAAATGAGCTCATGTGATATCCAGGTGACTGAGGCAGAGTCGGCTCGGGATGAATCTTTGCTTCGTTTTCATTAGCTGCGGAGAAGACGATGACAGCTTGGTGCCTCTCCAACTTTAATATGGGTATGCCTCTCTTGGGGATCTTGTTAAATGCAGGCTGGTATTCAGTAGTTCTGGGTGGGGCCTGGATTCTGTGCTTCTAACGAGCTCCTAGGTGACGGTGACGCTGAGGGCAAGGGTTTGGCACCTGCGTTTCTCCCTTTCCGGAAGAGCAAGATGTCTGCCGCACCCCCACCCGAGAGGAGCAAACATCCGCAACGTGACTACTAGGAACCAGCTTCCCTCACAGGCAAGGGACATGTACCACTGCTCCCAACCATCCTGTCTGAGGCGCAGCAAGCCAAAACACTGAAATGCTGAGGTTTGCAGCAAAGAGGAGGTTTATTCACAGGGCAGCCAAGCGAGGACGTGACGTGACAATAGGTCTCAAATCTGCCTCCCCAAAGGCAAGGGGCTTTGGGTATCTGTGGGATAAAGAATAAAGAAGCAGGGCAGTATGAGGCATGGGGAGCGTGAGGAAAGGTGATTGGAAAAAGGTGTGCTCATCATTGTTCTGAGCTGGCGTAACTAGGCTACAGGCCTCGGCACATTCTCAGGCTGGAGTTGGGGAAAACAGGAGCAGAATGGAAGATGACAGTGTGTGAAGGAGGTGTGGTGTCCATAGGTTCGGGGTCTGACGTGCTTCCGGCTGAAGCACCGACGCCCATCAAAGCCGTAAATGGGGTGCTGGGGAAAACAGGAGCAGAATGGAAGATGACAGCGTGTGAGGGAGGTGTGGTATCCATAGGTTCGGGGTCTGACGTGCTTCCTGCTGAAGCACCGATGCCCGCCAAAGCCGTAAATGGGGTGCTGGGGAAAACAGGAGCAGAATGGAAGAAGACAGCGTGTGAAGGAGGTGTGGTGTCCATAGGTTCGGGGTCTGACGTGCTTCCTGCTGAAACACCGATGCCCGCCAAAGCCGTAAATAGGGTGCTCGGGAAAACAAGAGCAGAATGGAAGAGGACAGCATGTGAAGGAGGTGTGGTGTCCATAGCTTCCATATTAGAGGTACTGCCTGCCTGATCTGAGATCAGAGAGTGAAAGTGGGAGAGCCTCTTCTTAGATTCTAACTCCTCTGAATTTATAGCACTGGCTCTGCCTGGCTTTATGACATATCCATTGTACGTGTCACAGAGAAAGAACGGGCGGGGCAGGGGGTGAGACAGGGGTCACATGCAAGCCCAGCTGGTGGCTTAACCCCGGCCCAAAGGCAAAGGGCGGGGCCCCTTCTGGACTTTCTAGTGGCTGGGACGTCTGGCTGTGGGTGGCAGGTGTTTGGCACCAGCTGGGCCACCATGCGGAGACTGTTGGGGACTGTGGAAGCCTCCTCCAGAGCTCACCCTTCCTGGGGACTGGCTCTGCAGGCCCCTCAGCCCTGCGTATGTATCGGCCAGGCCTTCCCCACCACGGGGCCCAGAGGCCAGAGCCTGCTCAGACCTGAGGGCAGGAGGCAGCCAGAGCTTACCAGGGTGTGGGCCACCTCGTCCGGAGACCTCCCCAGCTCCTCTGCGAGACCTGGAGACAGGATCGCCTTCTCCAGGGCTGCTCAGCTGTCAGCATCACCATGAGCCACGTGGCCAAGGTTTCTGAGCAGGAGATGCAGAGCCCTGATCCAACTGGATGCTGCAGCCCACGATGTCCCTTCCTGGCAGATAGGTTCTTTCTTCACTTCTTGTTTGAAATTTGGTAAAAGAACATTTAACCCTTGGCCTGTCCTTCAGGGTATATAGATGGTAGTGGCTTAGCCGGGATTCGATCCAAGCCTGTGTGATTCCAGAGCTTGTGCTCTGGACTGTGGTGCCTCCTTATCGTATATGCTTCATGTGTTACTTTTTTTTTTTTTCTTGTAGTCCTTACGGTACTTAGCCCTAAGTGCCATACCTGTAATGAACAGCTACACTGCCCTGTAGGAGGTCTTCTTTTGTTCAACGCCTGAATTGGTCATCCACCACACTGTGTTCTAATCTCAGAAGATACAGGTCAGGGACCACCAGTTGTCAGCATGGCACCATTCCATATTTCGAATTGAGGCTTGAAGCCCGTATTTTCCCTTTGTCTAGTTTGAAGGATCCAGATATGTAAAGATGATATTCTAGATAAATCATGGGCTATCCTGAAAGAAATTCACCAGTGAATTGTTCCATATGGATTAGAAGCCAGCTTCTCTGGCCTTCCTGGAGTATATCCAGTAAGGCGTCTCATTCATGTCTAGAAAGCAACTATATCATTTATTGCAACTTCAGCGTGGAGCGATGTGTTGGTATAAAGTACGATCAACACAATTTGGTCATTGTGAGTATGACAGCTGGGTCCACTCTTTACTACACATATGTAACTCTAGGGATTCTTATGCCCAAGGGAGGAGACGTACTCTTGGCTGTCTAGGACAAGGGAAGCATGTGTTGTTATTCAGGAGCTGGAAGCTTCAGCATAACAGGTAGGAATTGAACAATCGTGGTCTATACATCACTTGACCTTGCTTAAAACTTGTTTCTTTGGCTTGCTTCATTGGAGTGTTTTCTCCCTCCTGGGCTGACATTGTCTGTTATGTATCACACATGAGACATATAGAAGTTTCAGAACCCAAAATCATATAGATCAGTAAAAATGTATATATATATATATATATATATATATATATATATATATATATATATATATATATATATATATAAATCTATTGAAACTCACACTGGGCTTAATTCATATATTCCAAAATCAGTTTGACCCTCTGCTCATGAGATTCTTTTTATGGTATGTCCCAGCAAATCTGGGCTTCCATCCCCAATAAATTTTGGGGTTGAAGGACCCAAAAGCTTTTGCTCAGACCTAAATTCTGTCTGAAAAAAAGGGAAATATTATAAGCCCTTTGTAACCTCTCCAAGAGCGGAAATGATTTACAGCTGTGGCATTGAACCATAATTCCTCGATCTCATTTGAGAAGAGTTCAGTTAGAAACAGTGTCTTGATTTTTGTTTCTTTTGTTTCTTCCCTGTTTTCTTGTCTTGCTTACCAACAATCCATTGTAATTCATCAGTTAGTATGGCAGCAGGCTGAGTGTTCCCTGGAGCTCATTAAATGAAGTGTTTTTCCTAAAATGACGTTTGTCTCCTTGTTTTCAGCCCCTCTTCTTTCCTCTGCCCTTGACTATAACCAGAGCTCAGCGAAAGCTGAGTGACTTTGTGCAGACCTTACTTAGGCTCAGCCTTTTTTTCTTCATTATTTTATTCATGGCTCCTCCGTTTCATTGTTTGCCTTCTCGAAATGTGTTGAAATCTTTCTGTGGTTGATGACTTCCAAAATATCTTGGCTTTTATTGGTTGATTAATTTTGGTATTTCTACAGTTTTATTTAGATATGGTTTCAGGAGGAACAGAAAGTAAATATATTTCCTAGTCTGCCATCTTGAGCTGAAAATCCCTGTGGATTTTAGCATCCAATGTTCCCATGGGAAAACACCCAACCATGGCCTTAATTGATGTAACCCTCAAGATTTCAGCTTTTCTTGAGCAATCACTAAGGATTTCATATGTGGTCATTTCTAATGGGGAAATTATAACTATCTCATGACGTTGATTTGAGGATTAAATTAGATAATGAACATGAAAATGCTTTGTAAGATTTAAAAATCTGTAAAACTGTTTTTTGTTATTATTTGATTTGTTGCTATTTCAGCTTCACTTGACAGTTGTTTATGACCTTGCCTATGTGAGAAAATGCCCTCTGGGTTATTTTTTTGAAAGCCAGAATGTATTTTTCAACAGCTCAATGGAACTGGCATCATTTGTGAAGGTTAAGGGTGAAGGGGTAAATGTTTCTTGACACCTATCACTTTACAGTGTTTTCAGGAACTAACTGACTCATGTATTCCTCTTCCAAATTTGGTTGAGGACCTCCTACCAGCCACATGCTTTATGTCAGGTGTTGGAAAGCATTTTCTGGATTTTAAAGATCTTAGGCTTTGTGGGCCATATAGAGTTTCTGTAGCTTCTCCTCCTCTTTCCTCTTCAACAAGCTTTCTAAACGTGAGAACCATTATTAGCTCACAGTCCCACAGATCCAGGCTGAGAGCCTGATTTGATTCGTGGCCATTATTTGCCAATTCCTGCTCTGCGTCTTCACTGAGGAGGGGGACCATGTTTGAGTAATCAGTTCTTTGAATCAACTGTTGGTCTTCTGGGCCTTGTCCTTGCTCTCCTACAGTCTCTAATCAGCGTGGCATCCAGAGAGATCTTGTTAAAACATAAGTCAGATCATGTCACTCAAATTTCTTCAATGGCTTCTTCACAGAAAATGCAAAGTCCTCAGAGTGCCTCCACAGACCTAGAAATCTGGGTGTCTGTTTCCTCTCTGACTGTTTCCTTCTCCTCTCCAATTTGCTCGCTCTGTTTTCCACACGCTGACATCCTTTCTGCTCCTTGGATACTCCAAGCCTACTCTTGCCTCATTGACTTTCTGCCGCAGGCCAGCCGCAGAAAGAGGATTTCACCGCCCAGGGTCAGAAGGGAAGGGGTAAGGAACTGAAGTAGCACCGACGAATGGGGTCAGAAGCCCATGGGTCAGAAGGCTGCAATGAGAAGCCTAGTCACCGCAACAAAGAATAGACCCCCGCTCGCCGAAACTAGAGAAAGCTCGCATGCAGCAATGAAGACCCAATGCAGCCAAAAATAAATAAATAAAAAATAAAGTATAGAATCTTAAAAAAAATCTATAAAGAATATTACAAGAATAGAATCACAGGCCAGTTTCTCCTTTGAACATGCATGCAAAATGTGTAAAGAGAAGCACAAACTATATCCATGGTATGTAAAACAATCATATATCAGAATCAAAGTAGCTTTATTCTTCTGGCAATGCAAGGTTGCTTTAATGTCCAAACGTGAAACTGATCCCAGGAATGAATTAGAGTGGGAGAAAAGTCATTTAAAACAGAAATCTTGGGACTTCCCTGGTGGTCCAGTGTTTAGAACATGGCACGTTCACTGCTGGGGCCCTGGGGTCCAATCCCAGGTCAGGGAACTAAGATCCTGCAAGACATGAGGCAGGGCCCCGAAAAAAAAAAAGGAAAGAAAGAAGTCTTAACCAGGAGAAGCACAAGATCGAATAAACATAACAGATAACACCTTATGAAAAGTAGGTGAAGATTATGGAATATTCTAAAATTTAAAACAAAAAGAAACTTTTAAAGATTCAAAAGGATGTGACAAATATTGTACATAGGCCAAAATAAAATGAAATAAAATATACAAATGATGGGAGCCCAAAATTCCAGATGCCCAAGTCCTGTCTCTGAAGATTCTCATTCAATGGGTTCAGGATTTCCTCCTTATTGAAAAACCTACAGGTGATTCTGGTACGATTCCCAGACACAATGTAAAGCTTCTCTTTTACAGGAAAGAATACCAGATTATTTTGTTATCTTATAGTTATACTAACAGGTTGTACTATTGACGGATAAGTCTGCTGTGAAAATGCACCCCCACTAGGGATAAAAAAGGAACTAGTAGTCTCTACTGCTACTTGGTGGCAGCACGCATGTATTGCAAGGGCAATTATTGTAGCAATCCAAATTAGTGGAACATTTTAGAATTGGAAGACGACATACAGATCATCTAGTCAAGCTTCCAACTATTATAGTTGTGAAAACTAAGGCCCATATAAATGAAATGATTTATCTCCAAAGAGCATTAGTGAAAGTATGAAATAAAAAATATCTCTGAACTTTTAATTTAGTGCTGTTTTTATTAATCTCAAGTATTAGCTTAAACTTCAGTGTGACAGATTTGGGATTGAATTCCTGCTCACGTTTACTGATTGCGTGTCTTTTAGTAAGTTACTAAAACACTTTTTTTTTAAATAGACGTATTTAATTATTTATCTTTGGCTGCCTAGGCTCTTCGTTGCTGTGCACGGGCTTTCCCTAGTTGCAGTGGGCGGGGGCTACTCTTTGTTGCAGTACGCGGGCTTCTCATTGTGGTGGCTTCTCGTTGTTGCTGAGCACGGGGTCTAGGTGCGTGGGCTTC
Source organism: Orcinus orca (assembly GCF_937001465.1). Taxonomy (NCBI): domain Eukaryota; kingdom Metazoa; phylum Chordata; class Mammalia; order Artiodactyla; family Delphinidae; genus Orcinus; species Orcinus orca. The sequence continues at coordinate 91,780,491 of NC_064570.1, forward strand.
AGTAATTGTGGTTCACGGGCTCTAGCACGCAGGCTCAGTAGTTGTGGCACATGGTCTTAGTTGCTCCGCGCCATGTGGGATCTTCCCGGACCCGGGCTCAAACGTGTGTCCCGTGCACCGGCAGGTGGATCCTTAACCAGTGCGCCAACAGGGAAGCCCTACTAATACACTTTTAACGTTGCTTTTCACGTATGTAAAATGGTGAGCCTTGACTGATATAGAATATGAGATAACCTAGCACTGTTCTTAACACATATATGTAGTTAAAACTTTTTGGCTCTCATCCCTCTTAAACAGCCTCTATCCTCTTAATAATGAATGTGTCTTTCAGCTAGCAGAGCACCCCAGAGCTGACCACGTTCTGGCAAGAGATATAGGATTCTTTTTCTTACTAGGGGTTCTTTATACCTGATAGTTGAAGTGCACTTAAACATGAACAACTCTTGTTTATACTGTAGTAATGGATTTGATGGACGAATTTTAGAAAGTAATATGCAGGAATTGAGCTGCCTTACCCTCAAGAAATATAATTCGATAGTGGTGGCTAGAACGATAAACAGTGTTTGGACAGGGAGTCCATATTGGATGTGAACTTCCTGCACTCCCATTCGTCTATTAAGAATAAAGAGAATCCTTTCAAAATGTGTTTTAAAGGGCAGTTATTTCTTTCTGCCTCATTTAAGTTACCTGCAAGAAAAAGACAATCTCCTGCATCCTTGTTTAATAGGCTTTTAATATAAAGCAGATAATTTTTTGCAACATTTCCCAAACTTTTCATTATCGAATTGGCTGAGGCTTCTCAACGATTATCATTTCACAACAATATCTCCATCTTCAGCTTCTTTCAATGAATTGGCCTAATAGATGTGCCATTAAAACAGAGCTTCACTCTCAACGTATTTTTAATTTTGTATTCAAACAGTATGAAGGATTCCGCCATAACAGTGAGTGGATTTCTGATACATGCTACATGATGGATGCAACTAAGTGAAAGAAGGCTACATATTGTATGGTTCCATTTATATGAAATGTCCAGCAGTGGCAAATCCATACACACAGAAAAGATTCTACATTCGTGGTTGCCAGGGGTTTGGAAGAGAGGGAACTAGGGAATGACTCCTTAAAATGGGTGTAGGTTTCCTCTTGGTTGATGAAGATGTTTTGCAGCTCGGCAGTGGTGATAGTTGCACAACATTGTGACAGTAGTAAATTCCACTGAATGGTACAGTGAATTGTAAAATGATCCAAATGGTGAATTTTGTGTTATGTTCATTTTACTACAATAAAAAGGAGAAAGAATTCGGGAAAGACTTAGAGTTTGGGAAACTAAGGTGAACTGGTCAAGAAAAAGACAGCTCTATTGTTCAGTTTTCTCTCAGCTCTCCCAGTGCATTAATCCTCAGCAAAAAGTAGGCTGAACTTGTAGATGATAGTCATTCAACACAGTCCAGGGAAAAGTAAATAAAGTAAAACCCAACTCTTCTTCTTTAGCACATGTATGAAAGGTTCACTTGCTGCTCAGCCACGTGGACCTTCATGAAGACGTTTCACTTTAGGTGTCCTCTACTTCAGTACTTTACTCACAGCTCATTCACACATGTAGGCAACAGCATTCCTTAATTCGATGGAATCTGCAGCACTGGTTGTGATCAGTCTCATGAAAAGAAAAGGAAAGGTGGCACGGAAGCCAAGGGAAGAGATTTTCAAGACAGAGACGTTGTTTAAGATCTAACTCGGCTTGGCGGTCACAAAGATAAGGATTGGGAAGTAGTCCCCTGGACTTGTCAACGGAGAAATCATTGGGGGCTTCAAGGAGATCAGTTTCATGAGAGTAGTGGGGCAGAAACCAGATCGCAGTGTAGATGGGAGGGGAGAAATGGGGGGCAAGTCAAGAAATTGATGGCAAAGGGAAAGAAGGGAGGGGTGGATAGGAGGACAGGAGAATGGAATGGAGGAGAGCATTTCCTTGTGGCTCTTTAATATGGCTGGGAGGGGCCAAAAGCTAAGGAGAGCGTGAAGTTGTAGGAAGAGGGGGTGGCATCCCGAGCCCAAGGAGGACTGGCCCCTGTCTTCAGCTCCCACCAGCTGGATGGTCCCTCCCTCTAGCTTTCCACGTAGGCTGTGGAAGTTGCCCCTTGCCTCCTTGGATCAGCTGCCCTTGATTCGTTCGTCCTTTTCTTATTTCTCAGCACATCTGGGTCATATGTTATGTGAAGACAAACAAATCACCACTGATGCTTAATTTTCTTGAAAAATCCCCCAGGCAGGTACCATTTTGGAGAACTACCTATTGTGCCTCAGCAAGCCAAAGTAGCCCATTTTTCCTCTCTCATTGGGAGAGATTGCTGTTTCTTGGAGAACCTGATGAAGAGGGTGACTCGCGCTTAGGAATAACGTTGCTTGAAAAGTGCAAAAGGTGAGGTAGTTTGGCTCTGAGGGGCCTCTGAGGCCTGAGACTTCCTGAGAGATGGCAGACTCACAGCTCCCATTTCCCTCTGACCCTGGGCTATGAGCTCATCAAATGAGATGGTAAATAAAGTCACTGACATGGTTTAAAGGATAATTTTGTTCTCTCTTGTTCACTCAGAGCAAATTGAATGGAATTTGCATACAACATATGGATGAACCATCCATACGATGGGGCTTGACCATATCCTCATGGTTCCCCTTCCCTTTTCTACATCTGGCCCCTTTAGCTCTGCAGACTTAACCCCACACCATCAGTCCACCCAGTCGGTCCACTGGACGTCTCTTCCTCTTTCGCATCTGGTCGTTGTCGTCACCTTGTTCTCCACTACCGCCTCCTGCAGTAGCTGTTAGGTCCAGAGAGGTTGGTTCACTGTGAGCAAGTAACTGTCAACTCCATGGACAGGTGGAAGTGACTTGGCAGCCGGGATGCGCCCACCCTGAGTTCATTATACTCATGAGGGTCAAGGAGAATGGGGATGCAGCTGGTCTGCAGGGCCCCGGCAGTTCTGAGACACATGTTCCTGGATCCACACGTTGCTCCATACCCAGCCTTGCCTTTCTTTTTTCTCTCTCTTGACTCCATCCAGGTTTCTGCTCTCCTTGTCCCTTTGGGGAGGGAGGCCAGTACCAGTCCAGGTGTAGTCCCCCAAAGCTTCCTACTTCCAAGCGTTACGTAGGCTTGTATATCCACTTGCTTGGGTTGCCCTGGCATTCGTGCCAACAAGTTGAGTGGTTTAAGCCCTAGGCTCTCTTTTCTGGCAAGAATGTGCCTAAAAATCTCCACCTCTGGTTTGGTGGCCCCTAAAAATTCCCAGTCAGTTTTGGTGAGGGGACACTTGGTGACAGTGTTGTCTTTCGAAATGAGTAGTTCCGTTACCGACGATACTTTGCTCCCCATACATTATTTATAAGGTTTCCCTGTTTGTATGTGCAAACTATTTGTGTGTATATTTTGAGAAATACATTGTACAGGCCTCTTTTTTATTTCTTCCACACACCCTAGAGATGTCATAGAGGCGGTAAATGTGTCCAACTTTTTGAGAAATTGGAACAATCAAGACTTACCTGTATGGAATGCTGTTAACGATGTCAATTCCCACGACAGTACCTTTCATCTGACACACTTAGGGACTGTTAACAGATTAAAAGTAGTAAAAGACGCGGATAGAGAGAATTTTCATTATCTTGTGCACTGAAATCTTGGATTTTCGTTGGTTTGAATGGGCCTGAAAATGTATTTTTTTTAGTAGGGACATAGAAGCCTCTAGCGGTATTCTTAATAAAGCAAGGTGAGTTATAAGCAATCATCTGATGGAGGGTAAATGTACCACAGTCCAGTTTAAGAAAAATACAATATAAAAGTCTTACCATGGAAGAAAATCTTTATATGATCTTTTGTAAAAAAAAAAAAAAAAAGCTTCAAGAAACATAAAGACATGACACCATATTCAGTTTAAAGTCAGTGACTTGTAAGCAAGGCAAAACAAAGACAGTCTGATTAAGGCCGTTGCATTGTTGTGGCATTTTTTAGGTCTCACCCATTTCTGTGGCCTTTTTAGAACCTAAGCTTCTAGGGCACAGGGAACTTCATCTTGACGTAGGGCTGAGCAAATGCACGGAGCATTTCTCAATAAGTAGGCATTAAATTCTTAGTCCAGAAGGGGCCTTGAGATGCCCTCTCTTTACTCCTTGGTAGAACTGTTTTAACCATCCCCCGAAAACAGATTTTTTTCTTTAAATCTCAAAATTCAGAGAGTCCACAATCAGAACTTCCTTCTCATATTGCCATGTGGTCTGCTGTGGGCATCTGTCGAATGGTGTGAACTCTGCGTGGGGAGTCTGGCCTACCCTCGAGGCCCATGGTTTGGGCTGCGGTGGTGCCATGCTGTGCTCAGGGGCCTTCTTTTTTGGAAGTCTGGGCTCCAGTGAGCCTTGGTCATGCTCTTTTATGGAACCTTGGGTGCTAGACCACTCTGACCCTCAGTCTCATTTGCAGGTTCTGGGGAGGATTAAATGAGCTCATGTGATATCCAGGTGACTGAGGCAGAGTCGGCTCGGGATGAATCTTTGCTTCGTTTTCATTAGCTGCGGAGAAGACGATGACAGCTTGGTGCCTCTCCAACTTTAATATGGGTATGCCTCTCTTGGGGATCTTGTTAAATGCAGGCTGGTATTCAGTAGTTCTGGGTGGGGCCTGGATTCTGTGCTTCTAACGAGCTCCTAGGTGACGGTGACGCTGAGGGCAAGGGTTTGGCACCTGCGTTTCTCCCTTTCCGGAAGAGCAGGATGTCTGCCGCACCCCCACCCGAGAGGAGCAAACATCCGCAACGTGACTACTAGGAACCAGCTTCCCTCACAGGCAAGGGACCTGTACCACTGCTCCCAACCATCCTGTCTGAGGCGCAGCAAGCCAAAACACTGAAATGCTGAGGTTTGCAGCAAAGAGGAGGTTTATTCACAGGGCAGCCAAGCGAGGACGTGACGTGACAATAGGTCTCAAATCTGCCTCCCCAAAGGCAAGGGGCTTTGGGTATCTGTGGGATAAAGAATAAAGAAGCAGGGCAGTATGAGGCATGGGGAGCGTGAGGAAAGGTGATTGGAAAAAGGTGTGCTCATCATTGTTCTGAGCTGGCGTAACTAGGCTACAGGCCTCGGCACATTCCCAGGCTGGAGTTGGGGAAAACAGGAGCAGAATGGAAGATGACAGCGTGTGAAGGAGGTGTGCTGTCCATAGGTTCGGGGTCTGACGTGCTTCCTGCTGAAGCACCGATGCCCATCAAAGCCGTAAATGGGGTGCTGGGGAAAACAGGAGCAGAATGGAAGATGACAGCGTGTGAGGGAGGTGTGGTGTACATAGGTTCGGGGTCTGACGTGCTTCCTGCTGAAGCACCGATGCCCGCCAAAGCCGTAAATGGGGTGCTGGGGAAAACAGGAGCAGAATGGAAGATGACAGCGTGTGAAGGAGGTGTGGTGTCCATAGGTTCGGGGTCTGACGTGCTTCCTGCTGAAGCACCGATGCCCGCCAAAGCCGTAAATGGGGTGCTGGGGAAAACAGGAGCAGAATGGAAGAGGACAGCGTATGAAGGAGGTGTGGTGTCCATAGGTTCGAGGGCTGACGTGCTTCCTGCTGAAGCACCGATGCCTGCCAAAGCCGTAAATGGGGTGCTGGGGAAAACAGGAGCAGAATGGAAGAGGACAGCGTGTGAAGGAGGTGTGGTGTCCATAGCTTCCATATTAGAGGTACTGCCTGCCTGATCTGAGAGCAGAGAGTGAAAGTGGGAGAGCCTCTTCCTAGATTCTAACTCCTCTGAATTTATAGCACTGGCTCTGCCTGGCTTTATGACATATCCATTGTACGTGTCACAGAGAAAGAGCGGGCGGGGCAGGGGGTGAGGCAGGGGTCACATGCAAGCCCAGCTGGTGGCTTAACCCCGGCCCAAAGGCAAAGGGCGGGGCCCCTTCTGGACTTTCTAGTGGCTGGGACGTCTGGCTGTGGGTGGCAGGTGTTTGGCACCAGCTGGGCCACCATGCGCAGACTGTTGGGGACTGTGGAAGCCTCCTCCAGAGCTCACCCTTCCTGGGGACTGGCTCTGCAGGCCCCTCAGCCCTGCGTATGTATCGGCCAGGCCTTCCCCACCACGGGGCCCAGAGGCCAGAGCCTGCTCAGACCTGAGGGCAGGAGGCAGCCAGAGCTTACCAGGGTGTGGGCCACCTCGTCCGGAGACCTCCCCAGCTCCTCTGCGAGACCTGGAGACAGGATCGCCTTCTCCAGGGCTGCTCAGCTGCCAGCATCACCATGAGCCAGGTGGCCAAGGTTTCTGAGCAGGAGATGCAGAGCCCTGATCCGACTGGATGCTGCAGCCCACGATGTCCCTTCCTGGCAGATAGGTTCTTTCTTCACTTCTTGTTTGAAATTTGGTAAAAGAACATTTAACCCTTGGCCTGTCCTTCAGGGTATATAGATGGTAGTGGCTTAGCCGGGATTCGATCCAAGCCTGTGTGATTCCAGAGCTTGTGCTCTGGACTGTGGTGCCTCCTTATCGTATATGCTTCATGTGTTACTTGTTTTTTTTTTTCTTGTAGTCCTTACGGTACTTAGCCCTAAGTGCCATACCTGTAACGAACAGCTACACTGCCCTGTAGGAGGTCTTCTTTTGTTCAACGCCTGAATTGGTCATCCACCACACTGTGTTCTAATCTCAGAAGATACAGGTCAGGGACCACCAGTTGTCAGCATGGCACCATTCCATATTTCGAATTGAGGCTTGAAGCCCGTATTTTCCCTTTGTCTAGTTTGAAGGATCCAGATATGTAAAGATGATATTCTAGATAAATCATGGGCTATCCTGAAAGAAATTCACCAGTGAATTGTTCCATATGGATTAGAAGCCAGCTTCTCTGGCCTTCCTGGACTATATCCAGTAAGGCGTCTCATTCATGTCTAGAAAGCAACTATATCATTTATTGCAACTTCAGCGTGGAGCGATGTGTTGGTATAAAGTACGATCAACACAATTTGGTCATTGTGAGTATGACAGCTGGGTCCACTCTTTACTACACATATGTAACTCTAGGGATTCTTATGCCCAAGGGAGGAGACGTACTCTTGGCTCTCTAGGACAAGGGAAGCATGTGTTGTTATTCAGGAGCTGGAAGCTTCAGCATGACAGGTAGGAATTGAACAATCGTGGTCTATACATCACTTGACCTTGCTTAAAACTTGTTTCTTTGGCTTGCTTCATTGAAGTGTTTTCTCCCTCCTGGGCTGACATTGTTATGTATCACGCATGAGACATATAGAAGTTTCAGAACCCAAAATCATATAGATCAGTAAAAATGTATATATATATATATATATATATATATATATAAATCTATTGAAACTCACACTGGGCTTAATTCATATATTCCAAAATCAGTTTGACCCTCTGCTCATGAGATTCTTTTTATGGTATGTCCCAGCAAATCTGGGCTTCCATCCCCAATAAATTTTGGGGTTGAAGGACACAAAAGCTTTTGCTCAGACCTAAATTCTGTCTGAAAAAAAGGGAAATATTATAAGCCCTTTGTAACCTCTCCAAGAGCAGAAATGATTTACAGCTGTGGCATTGAACCATAATTCCTCGATCTCATTTGAGGAGAGTTCAGTTAGAAACAGTGTCTTGATTTTTGTTTCTTTTGTTTCTTCCCTGTTTTCTTGTCTTGCTTACCAACAATCCATTGTAATTCATGAGTTAGTATGGCAGCAGGCTGAGTGTTCCCTGGAGCTCATTAAATGAAGTGTTTTTCCTAAAATGACGTTTGTCTCCTTGTTTTCAGCCCCTCTTCTTTCCTCTGCCCTTGACTATAACCAGAGCTCAGCAAAAGCTGAGTGACTTTGTGCAGACCTTACTTAGGCTCAGCCTTTTTTTCTTCATTATTTTATTCATGGCTCCTCCGTTTCATTGTTTGCCTTCTCGAAATGTGTTGAAATCTTTCTGTGGTTGATGACTTCCAAAATATCTTGGCTTTTATTGGTTGATTAATTTTGGTATTTCTACAGTTTTATTTAGATATGGTTTCAGGAGGAACAGAAAGTAAATATATTTCCTAGTCTGCCATCTTGAGCTGAAAATCCCTGTGGATTTTAGCATCCAATGTTCCCATGGGAAAACACCCAACCATGGCCTTAATAGATGTAACACTCAAGATTTCAGCTTTTCTTGAGCAATCACTAAGGATTTCATATGTGGTCATTTCTAATGGGGAAATTATAACTATCTCATGACGTTGATTTGAGGATTAAATTAGATAATGAACATGAAAATGCTTTGTAAGATTTAAAAATCTGTAAAACTGTTTTTTGTTATTATTTGATTTGTTGCTATTTCAGCTTCACTTGACAGTTGTTTATGACCTTGCCTATGTGAGAAAATGCCCTCTGGATTATTTCTTTGAAAGCCAGAATGTATTTTTCAACAGCTCAATGGAACTGGCATCATTTGTGAAGGTTAAGGGTGAAGGGGTAAATGTTTCTTGACACCTATCACTTTACAGTGTTTTCAGGAACTAACTGACTCATGTATTCCTCTTCCAAATTTGGTTGAGGACCTCCTACCAGCCACATGCTTTACGTCAGGTGTTGGAAAGCATTTTCTGGATTTTAAAGATCTTAGGCTTTGTGGGCCATATAGAGTTTCTGTAGCTTCTCCTCCTCTTTCCTCTTCAACAAGCTTTCTAAACGTGAGAACCATTATTAGCTCACAGTCCCACAGATCCAGGCTGAGAGCCTGATTTGATTCGTGGCCATTATTTGCCAATTCCTGCTCTGCGTCTTCACTGAGGAGGGGGACCATGTTTGAGTAATCAGTTCTTTGAATCAACTGTTGGTCTTCTGGGCCTTGTCCTTGCTCTCCTACAGTCTCTAATCAGCGTGGCATCCAGAGAGATCTTGTTAAAACATAAGTCAGATGATGTCACTCAAATTTCTTCAATGGCTTCTTCACAGAAAATGCAAAGTCCTCAGAGTGCCTCCACAGACCTAGAAATCTGGGTGTCTGTTTCCTCTCTGACTGTTTCCTTCTCCTCTCCAATTTGCTCGCTCTGTTTTCCACATGCTGACATCCTTTCTGCTCCTTGGATACTCCAAGCCTACTCTTGCCTCATTGACTTTCTGCCACAGGCCAGCCGCAGAAAGAGGATTTCACCAACCAGGGTCAGAAGGGAAGGGGTAAGGAACTGAAGTAGCACCGACGAATGGGGTCAGAATCCCATGGGTCAGAAGGCTGCAATGAGAAGCCTAGTCACCACAACAAAGAATAGACCCCCGCTCGCCGAAACTAGAGAAAGCTCGCATGCAGCAATGAAGACCCAATGCAGCCAAAAATAAATAAATAAAAAATAAAGTATAGAATCTTAAAAAAAATCTATAAAGAATATTACAAGAATAGAATCACAGGCCAGTTTCTCCTTTGAACATGCATGCAAAATGTGTAAAGAGAAGCACAAACTATATCCATGGTATGTAAAACAATCATATATCAGAATCAAAGTAGCTTTATTCTTCTGGCAATGCAAGGTTGCTTTAATGTCCAAACGTGAAACTGATCCCAGGAATGAATTAGAGTGGGAGAAAAGTCATTTAAAACAGAAATCTTGGGACTTCCCTGGTGGTCCAGTGTTTAGAACATGGCGCGTTCACTGCTGGGGCCCTGGGGTCCAATCCCAGGTCAGGGAACTAAGATCCTGCAAGACATGAGGCAGGGCCCCGAAAAAAAAAAAGGAAAGAAAGAAGTCTTAACCAGGAGAAGCACAAGATCGAATAAACATAACAGATAACACCTTATGAAAAGTAGGTGAAGATTATGGAATATTCTAAAATTTAAAACAAAAAGAAACTTTTAAAGATTCAAAAGGATGTGACAAATATTGTACATAGGCCAAAATAAAATGCAATAAAATATACAAATGATGGGAGCCCAAAATTCCAGATGCCCAAGTCCTGTCTCTGAAGATTCTCATTCAATGGGTTCAGGATTTCCTCCTTATTGAAAAACCTACAGGTGATTCTGGTACGATTCCCAGACACAATGTAAAGCTTCTCTTTTACAGGAAAGAATACCAGTTTATTTTGTTATCTTATAGTTATACTAACAGGTTGTACTATTGACGGATAAGTCTGCTTTGAAAATACACCCCCACTAGGGATAAAAAAGGAACTAGTAGTCTCTACTGCTACTTGGTGGCAGCACGCATGTATTGCAAGGGCAATTATTGTAGCAATCCAAATTAGTGGAACATTTTAGAATTGGAAGACGACATACAGATCATCTAGTCAAGCTTCCAACTATTATAGTTGTGAAAACTAAGGCCCATATAAATGAAATGATTTATCTCCGAAGAGCATTAGTGAAAGTATGAAATAGAAAATATCTCTGAACTTTTAATTTAGTGCTGTTTTTATTAATCTCAAGTATTAGCTTAAACTTCAGTGTGACAGATTTGGGATTGAATTCCTGCTCACGTTTACTGATTGCATGTCTTTTAGTAAGTTACTAAAACACTTTTTTTTTAAATAGACGTATTTAATTATTTATCTTTGGCTGCCTAGGCTCTTCGTTGCTGTGCACGGGCTTTCCCTAGTTGCGGTGGGCGGGGGCTACTCTTTGTTGCAGTACGCGGGCTTCTCATTGTGGTGGCTTCTCGTTGTTGCTGAGCACGGGGTCTAGGTGCGTGGGCTTCAGTAGTTGTGGTTCACGGGCTCTAGCACGCAGGCTCAGTAGTTGTGGCACATGGTCTTAGTTGCTCCGCGCCATGTGGGATCTTCCCGGACCCGGGCTCAAACGTGTGTCCCGTGCACTGGCAGGTGGATCCTTAACCAGTGCGCCAACAGGGAAGCCCTACTAATACACTTTTAACTTTGCTTTTCACGTATGTAAAATGGTGAGCCTTGACTGATATAGAATATGAGATAACCTAGCACTGTTCTTAACACATATATGTAGTTAAAACTTTTTGGCTCTCATCCCTCTTAAACAGCCTCTATCCTCTTAATAATGAATGTGTCTTTCAGCAAGCAGAGCACCCCAGAGCTGACCACATTCTGGCAAGAGATATAGGATTCTTTTTCTTACTGGGGGTTCTTTATACCTGATAGTTGAAGTGCACTTAAACATGAACAACTCTTGTTTATACTGTAGTGATGGATTTGATGGACGAATTTTAGAAAGTAATATGCAGGAATTGAGCTGCCTTACCCTCAAGAAATATAATTCGATAGTGGTGGCTAGAACGATAAACAGTGTTTGGACAGGGAGTCCATATTGGATGTGAACTTCCTGTACTCCCATTCGTCTATTAAGAATAAAGAGAATCCTTTCAAAATGTGTTTTAAAGGGCAGTTATTTCTTTCTGCCTCATTTAAGTTACCTGCAAGAAAAAGACAATCTCCTGCATCCTTGTTTAATAGGCTTTTAATATAAAGCAGATAATTTTTTGCAACATTTCCCAAACTTTTCATTATCGAATTGGCTGAGGCTTCTCAACGATTATCATTTCACAACAATATCTCCATCTTCAGCTTCTTTCAATGAATTGGCCTAATAGATGTGCCATTAAAACAGAGCTTCACTCTCAACGTATTTTTAATTTTGTATTCAAACGGTATGAAGGATTCCGCCATAACAGTGAGTGGATTTCTGATACATGCTACATGATGGATGCAACTAAGTGAAAGAAGGCTACATATTGTATGGTTCCATTTATATGAAATGTCCAGCAGTGGCAAATCCATACACACAGAAAAGATTCTACATTCGTGGTTGCCAGGGGTTTGGAAGAGAGGGAACTAGGGAATGACTCCTTAAAATGGGTGTAGGTTTCCTCTTGGTTGATGAAGATGTTTTGCAGCTCGGCAGTGGTGATAGTTGCACAACATTGTGACAGTAGTAAATTCCACTGAATGGTACAGTGAATTGTAAAATGATCCAAATGGTGAATTTTGTGTTATGTTCATTTTACTACAATAAAAAGGAGAAAGAATTCGGGAAAGACTTAAAGTTTGGGAAACTAAGGTGAACTGGTCGAGAAAAAGACAGCTCTATTGTTCAGTTTTCTCTCAGCTCTCCCAGTGCATTAATCCTCAGCAAAAAGTAGGCTGAACTTGTAGATGATAGTCACTCAACACAGTCCAGGGAAAAGTAAATAAAGTAAAACCCAACTCTTCTTCTTTAGCACATGTATGAAAGGTTAACTTGCTGCTCAGCCACGTGGACCTTCATGAAGACGTTTCACTTTAGGTGTCCTCTACTTCAGTACTTTACTCACAGCTCATTCACACATGTAGGCAACAGCATTCCTTAATTCGATGGAATCTGCAGCACTGGTTGTGATCAGTCTCATGAAAAGAAAAGGAAATGTGGCGCGGAAGCCAAGGGAAGAGATTTTCAAGACAGAGACGTTGTTTAAGATCTGACTCGGCTAGGCGGTCACAAAGATAAGGATTGGGAAGTAGTCCCCTGGACTTGTCAACGGAGAAATCATCGGGGGCTTCAAGGAGATCAGTTTCACGAGAGTAGTGGGGCAGAAACCAGATCGCAGTGTAGATGGGAGGGGAGAAATGGGGGGCAAGTCAAGAAATTGATGGCAAAGGGAAAGAAGGGAGGGGTGGATAGGAGGACAGGAGAATGGAATGGAGGAGAGCATTTCCTTGTGGCTCTTTAATATGGCTGGGAGGGGCCAAAAGAGAAGGAGAGCGTGAAGATGTAGGAAGAGGGGGTGGCATCCTGAGCCCAAGGAGGACTGGCCCCTGTCTTCAGCTCCCACCAGCTGGATGGTCCCTCCCTCTAGCTTTCCACGTAGGCTGTGGAAGTTGCCCTTTGCCTCCTTGGATCAGCTGCCCTTGATTCGTTCGTCCTTTTCTTATTTCTCAGCACATCTGGGTCATACGTTATGTGAAGACAAACAAATCACCACTGATGCTTAATTTTCTTGAAAAATCCCCCAGGCAGGTACCATTTTGGAGAACTACCTATTGTGCCTCAGCAAGCCAAAGTAGCCCATTTTTCCTCTCATTGGGAGAGATTGCTGTTTCTTGGAGAACCTGATGAAGAGGATGACTCGCGCTTAGGAATAACGTTGCTTGAAAAGTGCAAAAGGTGAGGTAGTTTGGCTCTGAGGGGCCTCTGAGGCCTGAGACTTCCTGAGAGATGGCAGACTCACAGCTCCCATTTCCCTCTGACCCTGGGCTATGAGCTCATCAAATGAGATGGTAAATAAAGTCACTGACATGGTTTAAAGGATAATTTTGTTCTCTCTTGTTCACTCAGAGCAAATTGAATGGAATTTGCATACAACATATGGATGAACCATCCATACGATGGGGCTTGACCATATCCTCATGGTTCCCCTTCCCTTTTCTACATCTGGCCCCTTTAGCTCTGCAGACTTAACCCCACACCATCAGTCCACCCAGTCGGTCCACTGGACGTCTCTTCCTCTTTCGTATCTGGTCGTTGTCGTCACCTTGTTCTCCACTACCTCCTCCTGCAGTAGCTGTTAGGTCCAGAGAGGTTGGTTCACTGAGCAAGTAACTGTCAGCTCCATGGACAGGTGGAAGTGACTTGGCAGCCGGGATGCGCCCACCCTGAGTTCATTATACCCATGAGGGTCAAGGAGGATGGGGATGCAGCTGGTCTGCAGAGCCCCGGCAGTTCTGAGACACATGTTCCTGGATCCACACGTTGCTCCATACCCAGCCTTGCCTTTCTTTTTTCTCTCTCTTGACTCCATCCAGGTTTCTGCTCTCCTTGTCCCTTTGGGGAGGGAGGCCAGTACCAGTCCAGGTGTAGTCCCCCAAAGCTTCCTACTTCCAAGCGTTACGTAGGCTTGTATATCCACTTGCTTGGGTTGCCCTGGCATTCGTGCCAACAAGTTGAGTGGTTTAAGCCCTAGGCTCTCTTTTCTGGCAAGAATGTGCCTAAAAATCTCCACCTCTGGTTTGGTGGCCCCTAAAAATTCCCAGTCAGTTTTGGTGAGGGGACACTTGGTGACAGTGTTGTCTTTCGAAATGAGTAGTTCCGTTACCGACGATACTTTGCTCCCCATACATTATTTATAAGGTTTCCCTGTTTGTATGTGCAAATTATTTGTGTGTATATTTTGAGAAATACATTGTACAGGCCTCTTTTTTATTTCTTCCACACACCCTAGAGATGTCATAGAGGCGGAAAATGTGTCCAACTTTTTGAGAAATTGGAACAATCAAGACTTACCTGTATGGAATGCTGTTAACGATGTCAATTCCCGCGACAGTACCTTTCATCTGACACACTTAGGGACTGTTAACAGATTAAAAGTAGTAAAAGACGCGGATAGAGAGAATTTTCATTATCTTGTGCACTGAAATCTTGGATTTTCGTTGGTTTGAATGGGCCTGAAAATGTATCTTTTTTAGTAGGGACATAGAAGCCTCTAGCGGTATTCTTAATAAAGCAAGGTGAGTTATAAGCAATCATCTGATGGAGGGTAAATGTACCACAGTCCAGTTTAAGAAAAATACAATATAAAAGTCTTACCATGGAAGAAAATCTTTATATGATCTTTTGTAAAAAAAAAAAAGCTTCAAGAAACATAAAGACATGACACCATATTCAGTTTAAAGTCAGTGACTTGTAAGCAAGACAAAGCAAAGACAGTCTGATTAAGGCCGTTGCATTGTTGTGGCATTTTTTAGGTCTCACCCATTTCTGTGGCCTTTTTAGAACCTAAGCTTCTAGGGCACAGGGAACTTCATCTTGACGTAGGGCTGAGCAAATGCACGGAGCATTTCTCAATAAGTAGGCATTAAATTCTTAGTCCAGAAGGGGCCTTGAGATGCCCTCTCTTTACTCCTTGGTAGAACTGTTTTAACCATCCCCCGAAAACAGATTTTTTTCTTTAAATCTCAAAATTCAGAGAGTCCACAATCAGAACTTCCTTCTCATGTTGCCATGTGGTCTGCTGTGGGCATCTGTCGAATGGTGTGAACTATGCGTGGGGAGTCTGGCCTACCCTTGAGGCCCGTGGTTTGGGCTGCGGTGGTGCCATGCTGTGCTCAGGGGCCTTCTTTTTTGGAAGTCTGGGCTCCAGTGAGCCTTGGTCATGCTCTTTTATGGAACCTTGGGTGCTAGACCACTCTGACCCTCAGTCTCATTTGCAGGTTCTGGGGAGGATTAAATGAGCTCATGTGATATCCAGGTGACTGAGGCAGAGTCGGCTCGGGATGAATCTTTGCTTCGTTTTCATTAGCTGCAGAGAAGACGATGACCGCTTGGTGCCTCTCCAACTTTAATATGGGTATGCCTCTCTTGGGGATCTTGTTAAATGCAGGCTGGTATTCAGTAGTTCTGGGTGGGGCCTGGATTCTGTGCTTCTAACGAGCTCCTAGGTGACGGTGACGCTGAGGGCAAGGGTTTGGCACCTGTGTTTCTCCCTTTCCGGAAGAGCAGGATGTCTGCCGCACCCCCACCCGAGAGGAGCAAACATCCGCAACGTGACTACTAGGAACCAGCTTCCTTCACAGGCAAGAGACCTGTACCACTGCTCCCAACCATCCTGTCTGAGGTGCAGCAAGCCAAAACACTGAAATGCTGAGGTTTGCAGCAAAGAGGAGGTTTATTCACAGGGCAGCCAAGCGAGGACGTGACGTGACAATAGGTCTCAAATCTGCCTCCCCAAAGGCAAGGGGCTTTGGGTATCTGTGGGATAAAGAATAAAGAAGCAGGGCAGTATGAGGCATGGGGAGCGTGAGGAAAGGTGATTGGAAAAAGGTGTGCTCATCATTGTTCTGAGCTGGCGTAACTAGGCTACAGGCCTCGGCACATTCTCAGGCTGGAGTTGGGGAAAACAGGAGCAGAATGGAAGATGACAGCGTGTGAAGGAGGTGTGGTGTCCATAGGTTCGGGGTCTGACGTGCTTCCTGCTGAAGCACCGATGCCCATCAAAGCCGTAAATGGGGTGCTGGGGAAAACAGGAGCAGAATGGAAGATGACAGCGTGTGAGGGAGGTGTGGTGTCCATAGGTTCGGGGTCTGACGTGCTTCCTGCTGAAGCACCGACGCCCGCCAAATCCGTAAATGGGGTGCTGGGGAAAACAGGAGTAGAATGGAAGATGACAGCGTGTGAAGGAGGTGTGGTGTCCATAGGTTCGGAGTCTGACGTGCTTCCTGCTGAAGCACCGATGCCCACCAAAGCCGTAAATAGGGTGCTGGGGAAAACAGGAGCAGAATGGAAGAGGACAGCATGTGAAGGAGGTGTGGTGTCCATAGCTTCCATATTAGAGGTACTGCCTGCCTGATCTGAGAGCAGAGAGTGAAAGTGGGAGAGCCTCTTCCTAGATTCTAACTCCTCTGAATTTATAGCACTGGCTCTGCCTGGCTTTATGACATATCCATTGTACGTGTCACAGAGAAAGAGCGGGCGGGGCAGGGGGTGAGGCAGGGGTCACATGCAAGCCCAGCTGGTGGCTTAACCCCGGCCCAAAGGCAAATGGTGGGGCCCCTTCTGGACTTTCTAGTGGCTGGGACGTCTGGCTGTGGGTGGCAGGTGTTTGGCACCAGCTGGGCCACCATGCGGAGACTGTTGGGGACTGTGGAAGCCTCCTCCAGAGCTCACCCTTCCTGGGGACTGGCTCTGCAGGCCCCTCAGCCCTGCGTATGTATCGACCAGGCCTTCCCCACCACGGGGCCCAGAGGCCAGAGCCTGCTCAGACCTGAGGGCAGGAGGCAGCCAGAGCTTACCAGGGTGTGGGCCACCTCGTCCGGAGACCTCCCCAGCTCCTCTGCGAGACCTGGAGACAGGATCACCTTCTCCAGGGCTGCTCAGCTGCCAGCATGACCATGAGCCAGGTGGCCAAGGTTTCTGAGCAGGAGATGCAGAGCCCTGATCCGACTGGATGCTGCAGCCCACGATGTCCCTTCCTGGCAGATAGGTTCTTTCTTCACTTCTTGTTTGAAATTTGGTAAAAGAACATTTAACCCTTGGCCTGTCCTTCAGGGTATATAGATGGTAGTGGCTTAGCCGGGATTCGATCCAAGCCTGTGTGATTCCAGAGCTTGTGCTCTGGACTGTGGTGCCTCCTTATCGTATATGCTTCATGTGTTACTTGTTTTTTTTTTTCTTGTAGTCCTTATGGTACTTAGCCCTAAGTGCCATACCTGTAACGAACAGCTACACTGCCCTGTAGGAGGTCTTCTTTTGTTCAACGCCTGAATTGGTCATCCACCACACTGTGTTCTAATCTCAGAAGATACAGGTCAGGGACCACCAGTTGTCAGCATGGCACCATTCCATATTTCGAATTGAGGCTTGAAGCCCGTATTTTCCCTTTGTCTAGTTTGAAGGATCCAGATATGTAAAGATGATATTCTAGATAAATCATGGGCTATCCTGAAAGAAATTCACCAGTGAATTGTTCCGTATGGATTAGAAGCCAGCTTCTCTGGCCTTCCTGGAGTATATCCAGTAAGGCGTCTCATTCATGTCTAGAAAGCAACTATATCATTTATTGCAACTTCAGCGTGGAGCGATGTGTTGGTATAAAGTACGATCAACACAATTTGGTCATTGTGAGTATGACAGCTGGGTCCACTCTTTACTACACATATGTAACTCTAGGGATTCTTATGCCCAAGGGAGGAGACGTACTCTTGGCTCTCTAGGACAAGGGAAGCATGTGTTGTTATTCAGGAGCTGGAAGCTTCAGCATGACAGGTAGGAATTGAACAATCGTGGTCTATACATCACTTGACCTTGCTTAAAACTTGTTTCTTTGGCTTGCTTCATTGAAGTGTTTTCTCCCTCCTGGGCTGACATTGTCTGTTATGTATCACGCATGAGACATATAGAAGTTTCAGAACCCAAAATCATATAGATCAGTAAAAATGTATATATATATATATATATATAAATCTATTGAAACTCACACTGGGCTTAATTCATATATTCCAAAATCAGTTTGACCCTCTGCTCATGAGATTCTTTTTATGGTATGTCCCAGCAAATCTGGGCTTCCATCCCCAATAAATTTTGGGGTTGAAGGACACAAAAGCTTTTGCTCAGACCTAAATTCTGTCTGAAAAAAAGGGAAATATTATAAGCCCTTTGTAACCTCTCCAAGAGCAGAAATGATTTACAGCTGTGGCATTGAACCATAATTCCTCGATCTCATTTGAGGAGAGTTCAGTTAGAAACAGTGTCTTGATTTTTGTTTCTTTTGTTTCTTCCCTGTTTTCTTGTCTTGCTTACCAACAATCCATTGTAATTCATGAGTTAGTATGGCAGCAGGCTGAGTGTTCCCTGGAGCTCATTAAATGAAGTGTTTTTCCTAAAATGACGTTTGTCTCCTTGTTTTCAGCCCCTCTTCTTTCCTCTGCCCTTGACTATAACCAGAGCTCAGCAAAAGCTGAGTGACTTTGTGCAGACCTTACTTAGGCTCAGCCTTTTTTTCTTCATTATTTTATTCATGGCTCCTCCGTTTCATTGTTTGCCTTCTCGAAATGTGTTGAAATCTTTCTGTGGTTGATGACTTCCAAAATATCTTGGCTTTTATTGGTTGATTAATTTTGGTATTTCTACAGTTTTATTTAGATATGGTTTCAGGAGGAACAGAAAGTAAATATATTTCCTAGTCTGCCATCTTGAGCTGAAAATCCCTGTGGATTTTAGCATCCAATGTTCCCATGGGAAAACACCCAACCATGGCCTTAATAGATGTAACACTCAAGATTTCAGCTTTTCTTGAGCAATCACTAAGGATTTCATATGTGGTCATTTCTAATGGGGAAATTATAACTATCTCATGACGTTGATTTGAGGATTAAATTAGATAATGAACATGAAAATGCTTTGTAAGATTTAAAAATCTGTAAAACTGTTTTTTGTTATTATTTGATTTGTTGCTATTTCAACTTCACTTGACAGTTGTTTATGACCTTGCCTATGTGAGAAAATGCCCTCTGGGTTATTTTTTTGAAAGCCAGAATGTATTTTTCAACAGCTCAATGGAACTGGCATCATTTGTGAAGGTTAACGGTGAAGGGGTAAATGTTTCTTGACACCTATCACTTTACAGTGTTTTCAGGAACTAACTGACTCATGTATTCCTCTTCCAAATTTGGTTGAGGACCTCCTACCAGCCACATGCTTTACGTCAGGTGTTGGAAAGCATTTTCTGGATTTTAAAGATCTTAGGCTTTGTGGGCCATATAGAGTTTCTGTAGCTTCTCCTCCTCTTTCCTCTTCAACAAGCTTTCTAAACGTGAGAACCATTATTAGCTCACAGTCCCACAGATCCAGGCTGAGAGCCTGATTTGATTCGTGGCCATTATTTGCCAATTCCTGCTCTGCGTCTTCACTGAGGAGGGGGACCATGTTTGAGTAATCAGTTCTTTGAATCAACTGTTGGTCTTCTGGGGCTTGTCCTTGCTCTCCTACAGTCTCTAATCAGCGTGGCATCCAGAGAGATCTTGTTAAAACATAAGTCAGATCATGTCACTCAAATTTCTTCAATGGCTTCTTCACAGAAAATGCAAAGTCCTCAGAGTGCCTCCACAGACCTAGAAATCTGGGTGTCTGTTTCCTCTCTGACTGTTTCCTTCTCCTCTCCAATTTGCTCGCTCTGTTTTCCACACGCTGACATCCTTTCTGCTCCTTGGATACTCCAAGCCTACTCTTGCCTCATTGACTTTCTGCCGCAGGCCAGCCACAGAAAGAGGATTTCACCGCCCAGGGTCAGAAGGGAAGGGGTAAGGAACTGAAGTAGCACCGACGAATGGGGTCAGAAGCCCATGGGTCAGAAGGCTGCAATGAGAAGCCTAGTCACCGCAACAAAGAATAGACCCCCGCTCGCCGAAACTAGAGAAAGCTCGCATGCAGCAATGAAGACCCAATGCAGCCAAAAATAAATAAATAAAAAATAAAGTATAGAATCTTAAAAAAAATCTATAAAGAATATTACAAGAATAGAATCACAGGCCAGTTTCTCCTTTGAACATGCATGCAAAATGTGTAAAGAGAAGCACAAACTATATCCATGGTATGTAAAACAATCATATATCAGAATCAAAGTAGCTGTATTCTTCTGGCAATGCAAGGTTGCTTTAATGTCCAAACGTGAAACTGATCCCAGGAATGAATTAGAGTGGGAGAAAAGTCATTTAAAACAGAAATCTTGGGACTTCCCTGGTGGTCCAGTGTTTAGAACATGGCGCGTTCACTGCTGGGGCCCTGGGGTCCAATCCCAGGTCAGGGAACTAAGATCCTGCAAGACATGAGGCAGGGCCCCGAAAAAAAAAAAGGAAAGAAAGAAGTCTTAACCAGGAGAAGCACAAGATCGAATAAACATAACAGATAACACCTTATGAAAAGTAGGTGAAGATTATGGAATATTCTAAAATTTAAAACAAAAAGAAACTTTTAAAGATTCAAAAGGATGTGACAAATATTGTACATAGGCCAAAATAAAATGCAATAAAATATACAAATGATGGGAGCCCAAAATTCCAGAGGCCCAAGTCCTGTCTCTGAAGATTCTCATTCAATGGGTTCAGGATTTCCTCCTTATTGAAAAACCTACAGGTGATTCTGCTACGATTCCCAGACACAATGTAAAGCTTCTCTTTTACAGGAAAGAATACCAGATTATTTTGTTATCTTATAGTTATACTAACAGGTTGTACTATTGACGGATAAGTCTGCTGTGAAAATGCACCCCCACTAGGGATAAAAAAGGAACTAGTAGTCTCTACTGCTACTTGGTGGCAGCACGCATGTATTGCAAGGGCAATTATTGTAGCAATCCAAATTAGTGGAACATTTTAGAATTGGAAGACGACATACAGATCATCTAGTCAAGCTTCCAACTATTATAGTTGTGAAAACTAAGGCCCATATAAATGAAATGATTTATCTCCAAAGAGCATTAGTGAAAGTATGAAATAAAAAATATCTCTGAACTTTTAATTTAGTGCTGTTTTTATTAATCTCAAGTATTAGCTTAAACTTCAGTGTGACAGATTTGGGATTGAATTCCTGCTCACGTTTACTGATTGCATGTCTTTTAGTAAATTACTAAAACACTTTTTTTTAAATAGACGTATTTAATTATTTATCTTTGGCTGCCTAGGCTCTTCGTTGCTGTGCACGGGCTTTCCCTAGTTGCGGTGGGCGGGGGCTACTCTTTGTTGCAGTACGCGGGCTTCTCATTGTGGTGGCTTCTCGTTGTTGCTGAGCACGGGGTCTAGGTGCGTGGGCTTCAGTAGTTGTGGTTCATGGGCTCTAGCACGCAGGCTCAGTAGTTGTGGCACATGGTCTTAGTTGCTCCGCGCCATGTGGGATCTTCCCGGAACCGGGCTCAAACGTGTGTCCCGTGCACCGGCAGCTGGATCCTTAACCAGTGCGCCAACAGGGAAGCCCTACTAATACACTTTTAACTTTGCTTTTCACGTATGTAAAATGGTGAGCCTTGACTGATATAGAATATGAGATAACCTAGCACTGTTCTTAACACATATATGAAGTTAAAACTTTTTGGCTCTCATCCCTCTTAAACAGCCTCTATCCTCTTAATAATGAATGTGTCTTTCAGCTAGCAGAGCACCCCAGAGCTGACCACATTCTGGCAAGAGATATAGGATTCTTTTTCTTACTGGGGGTTCTTTATACCTGATAGTTGAAGTGCACTTAAACATGAACAACTCTTGTTTATACTGTAGTAATGGATTTGATGGACGAATTTTAGAAAGTAATATGCAGGAATTGAGCTGCCTTACCCTCAAGAAATATAATTTGATAGTGGTGGCTAGAACGATAAACAGTGTTTGGACAGGGAGTCCATATTGGATGTGAACTTCCTGTACTCCCATTCGTCTATTAAGAATAAAGAGAATCCTTTCAAAATGTGTTTTAAAGGGCAGTTATTTCTTTCTGCCTCATTTAAGTTACCTGCAAGAAAAAGACAATCTCCTGCATCCTTGTTTAATAGGCTTTTAATATAAAGCAGATAATTTTTTGCAACATTTCCCAAACTTTTCATTATCGAATTGGCTGAGGCTTCTCAACGATTATCATTTCACAACAATATCTCCATCTTCAGCTTCTTTCAATGAATTGGCCTAATAGATGTGCCATTAAAACAGAGCTTCACTCTCAACGTATTTTTAATTTTGTATTCAAACAGTATGAAGGATTCAGCCATAACAGTGAGTGGATTTCTGATACATGCTACATGATGGATGCAACTAAGTGAAAGAAGGCTACATATTGTATGGTTCCATTTATATGAAATGTCCAGCAGTGGCAAATCCATACACACAGAAAAGATTCTACATTCGTGGTTGCCAGGGGTTTGGAAGAGAGGGAACTAGGGAATGACTCCTTAAAATGGGTGTAGGTTTCCTCTTGGTTGATGAAGATGTTTTGCAGCTCGACAGTGGTGATAGTTGCACAACATTGTGACAGTAGTAAATTCCACTGAATGGTACAGTGAATTGTAAAAGGATCCAAATGGTGAATTTTGTGTTATGTTCATTTTACTACAATAAAAAGGAGAAAGAATTCGGGAAAGACTTAGAGTTTGGGAAACTAAGGTGAACTGGTCAAGAAAAAGACAGCTCTATTGTTCAGTTTTCTTTCAGCTCTCCCAGTGCATTAATCCTCAGCAAAAAGTAGGCTGAACTTGTAGATGATAGTCATTCAACACAGTCCAGGGAAAAGTAAATAAAGTAAAACCCAACTCTTCTTCTTTAGCACATGTATGAAAGGTTAACTTGCTGCTCAGTCACGTGGACCTTCATGAAGACGTTTCACTTTAGGTGTCCTCTACTTCAGTACTTTACTCACAGCTCATTCACACATGTAGGCAACAGCATTCCTTAATTCGATGGAATCTGCAGCACTGGTCGTGATCAGTCTCATGAAAAGTAAAGGAAAGGTGGCGCGGAAGCCAAGGGAAGAGATTTTCAAGACAGAGACGTTGTTTAAGATCTAACTCGGCTTGGCGGACACAAAGATAAGGATTGAGAAGTAGTCCCCTGGACTTGTCAACAGAGAAATCATTGGGGGCTTCAAGGAGATCAGTTTCACGAGAGTAGTGGGGCAGAAACCAGATCGCAGTGTAGATGGGAGGGGAGAAATGGGGGGCAAGTCAAGAAATTGATGGCAAAGGGAAAGAAGGGAGGGGTGGATAGGAGGACAGGAGAATGGAATGGAGGAGAGCATTTCCTTGTGGCTCTTTAATATGGCTGGGAGGGGCCAAAAGAGGAGGAGAGCGTGAAGATGTAGGAAGAGGGGGTGGCATCCCGAGCCCAAGGAGGACTGGCCCCTGTCTTCAGCTCCCACCAGCTGGATGGTCCCTCCCTCTAGCTTTCCACGTAGGCTGTGGAAGTTGCCCCTTGCCTCCTTGGATCAGCTGCCCTGGATTCGTTTGTCCTTTTCTTATTTCTCAGCACATCTGGGTCATACGTTATGTGAAGACAAACAAATCACCACTGATGCTTAATTTTCTTGAAAAATCCCCCAGGCAGGTACCATTTTGGAGAACTACCTATTGTGCCTCAGCAAGCCAAAGTAGCCCATTTTTCCTCTCTCATTGGGAGAGATTGCTGTTTCTTGGAGAACCTGATGAAGAGGGTGACTCGCGCTTAGGAATAACGTTGCTTGAAAAGTGCAAAAGGTGAGGTAGTTTGGCTCTGAGGGGCCTCTGAGGCCTGAGACTTCCTGAGAGATGGCAGACTCACAGCTCCCATTTCCCTCTGACCCTGGGCTATGAGCTCATCAAATGAGATGGTAAATAAAGTCACTGACATGGTTTAAAGGATAATTTTGTTCTCTCTTGTTCACTCAGAGCAAACTGAATGGAATTTGCATACAACATATGGATGAACCATCCATACGATGGGGCTTGACCATATCCTCATGGTTCCCCTTCCCTTTTCTACATCTGGCCCCTTTAGCTCTGCAGACTTAACCCCACACCATCAGTCCACCCAGTCGGTCCACTGGACGTCTCTTCCTCTTTCGCATCTGGTCGTTGTCGTCACCTTGTTCTCCACTACCGCCTCCTGCAGTAGCTGTTAGGTCCAGAGAGGTTGGTTCACTGTGAGCAAGTAACTGTCAACTCCATGGACAGGTGGAAGTGACTTGGCAGCCGGGATGTGCCCACCCTGAGTTCATTATACCCATGAGGGTCAAGGAGAATGGGGATGCAGCTGGTCTGCAGAGCCCCGGCAGTTCTGAGACACATGTTCCTGGATCCACACGTTGCTCCATACCCAGCCTTGCCTTTCTTTTTTCTCTCTCTTGACTCCATCCAGGTTTCTGCTCTCCTTGTCCCTTTGGGGAGGGAGGCCAGTACCAGTCCAGGTGTAGTCCCCCAAAGCTTCCTACTTCCAAGCGTTACGTAGGCTTGTATATCCACTTGCTTGGGTTGCCCTGGCATTCGTGCCAACAAGTTGAGTGGTTTAAGCCCTAGGCTCTCTTTTCTGGCAAGAATGTGCCTAAAAATCTCCACCTCTGGTTTGGTGGCCCCTAAAAATTCCCAGTCAGTTTTGGTGAGGGGACACTTGGTGACAGTGTTGTCTTTCGAAATGAGTAGTTCCGTTACCGACGATACTTTGCTCCCCATACATTATTTATAAGGTTTCCCTGTTTGTATGTGCAAACTATTTGTGTGTATATTTTGAGAAATACATTGTACAGGCCTCTTTTTTATTTCTTCCACACACCCTAGAGATGTCATAGAGGCGGTAAATGTGTCCAACTTTTTGAGAAATTGGAACAATCAAGACTTACCTGTATGGAATGCTGTTAACGATGTCAATTCCCGCGACAGTACCTTTCATCTGACACACTTAGGGACTGTTAACAGATTAAAAGTAGTAAAAGACGCGGATAGAGAGAATTTTCATTATCTTGTGCACT
The DNA here is from genome assembly GCF_937001465.1 of Orcinus orca. Classification (NCBI taxonomy): domain Eukaryota; kingdom Metazoa; phylum Chordata; class Mammalia; order Artiodactyla; family Delphinidae; genus Orcinus; species Orcinus orca. The sequence goes on from NC_064570.1 coordinate 91,805,393, forward strand.
GAAATCTTGGATTTTCGTTGGTTTGAATGGGCCTGAAAATGTATTTTTTTTAGTAGGGACATAGAAGCCTCTAGCAGTATTCTTAATAAAGCAAGGTGAGTTATAAGCAATCATCTGATGGAGGGTAAATGTATCACAGTCCAGTTTAAGAAAAATACAATATAAAAGTCTTACCATGGAAGAAAATCTTTATATGATCTTTTGTAAAAAAAAAAAAAAGCTTCAAGAAACATAAAGACATGACACCATATTCAGTTTAAAGTCAGTGACTTGTAAGCAAGGCAAAGCAAAGACAGTCTGATTAAGGCCGTTGTATTGTTGTGGCATTTTTTAGGTCTCACCCATTTCTGTGGCCTTTTTAGAACCTAAGCTTCTAGGGCACAGGGAACTTCATCTTGACGTAGGGCTGAGCAAATGCACGGAGTATTTCTCAATAAGTAGGCATGAAATTCTATGTCCAGAAGGGGCCTTGAAATGCCCTCTCTTTACTCCTTGGTAGAACTGTTTTAACCATCCCCCAAAAACAGATTTTTTTCTTTAAATCTCAAAATTCAGAGAGTCCACAATCAGAACTTCCTTCTCATATTGCCATGTGGTCTGCTGTGGACATCTGTCGAATGGTGTGAACTCTGCGTGGGGAGTCTGGCCTACCCTCGAGGCCCATGGTTTGGGCTGCGGTGGTGCCATGCTGTGCTCAGGGGCCTTCTTTTTTGGAAGTCTGGGCTCCAGTGAGCCTTGGTCATGCTCTTTTATGGAACCTTGGGTGCTAGACCATTCTGACCCTCAGTCTCATTTGCAGGTTCTGGGGAGGATTAAATGAGCTCATGTGATATCCAGGTGACTGAGGCAGAGTCGGCTCGGGATGAATCTTTGCTTTGTTTTCATTAGCTGCGGAGAAGACGATGACAGCTTGGTGCCTCTCCAACTTTAATATGGGTATGCCTCTCTTGGGGATCTTGTTAAATGCAGGCTGGTATTCAGTAGTTCTGGGTGGGGCCTGGATTCTGTGCTTCTAACAAGCTCCTAGGTGACGGTGACACTGAGGGCAAGGGTTTGGCACCTGCGTTTCTCCCTTTCCGGAAGAGCAGGATGTCTGCCGCACCCCCACCCGAGAGGAGCAAACATCCGCAACGTGACTACTAGGAACCAGCTTCCCTCACAGGCAAGGGACCTGTACCACTGATCCCAACCATCCTGTCTGAGGCGCAGCAGGCCAAAACACTGAAATACTGAGGTTTGCAGCAAAGAGGAGGTTTATTCACAGGGCAGCCAAGCGAGGACGTGACGTGACAATAGGTCTCAAATCTGCCTCCCCAAAGGCAAGGGGCTTTGGGTATCTGTGGGATAAAGAATAAAGAAGCAGGGCAGTATGAGGCATGGGGAGCGCGAGGAAAGGTGATTGGAAAAAGGTGTGCTCATCATTGTTCTGAGCTGGCGTAACTGGACTACAGGCCTCGGCACATTCTCAGGCTGGAGTTGGGTAAAACAGGAGCAGAATGGAAGATGACAGCGTGTGAAGGAGGTGTGGTGTCCATAGGTTCGGGGTCTGACGTGCTTCCTGCTGAAGCACCGATGCCCATCAAAGCCGTAAATGGGGTGCTGGGGAAAACAGGAGCAGAATGGAAGATGACAGCGTGTGAGGGAGGTGTGGTGTCCATAGGTTCGGGGTCTGACGTGCTTCCTGCTGAAGCACCGACGCCCGCCAAAGCCGTAAATGGGGTGCTGGGGAAAACAGGAGCAGAATGGAAGATGACAGCGTGTGAGGGAGGTGTGGTGTCCATAGGTTCGGGGTCTGACGTGCTTCCTGCTGAAGCACCGACACCCGCCAAAGCCGTAAATGGGGTGCTGGGGAAAACAGGAGCAGAATGGAAGAGGACAGCGTATGAAGGAGGTGTGGTGTCCATAGGTTCGGGGGCTGACGTGCTTCTTGCTGAAGCACCGATGCCCGCCAAAGCCGTAAATAGGGTGCTGGGGAAAACAGGAGCAGAATGGAAGAGGACAGAATGTGAAGGAGGTGTGGTGTCCATAGCTTCCATATTAGAGGTACTGCCTGCCTGATCTGAGAGCAGAGAGTGAAAGTGGGAGAGCCTCTTCCTAGATTCTAACTCCTCTGAATTTATAGCACTGGCTCTGCCTGGCTTTATGACATATCCATTGTACGTGTCACAGAGAAAGAGCGGGCGGGGCAGGGGGTGAGGCAGGGGTCACATGCAAGCCCAGCTGGTGGCTTAACCCCGGCCCAAAGGCAAAGGGCGGGGCCCCTTCTGGACTTTCTAGTGGCTGGGACGTCTGGCTGTGGGTGGCAGGTGTTTGGCACCAGCTGGGCCACCATGCGGAGACTGTTGGGGACTGTGGAAGCCTCCTCCAGAGCTCACCCTTCCTGGGGACTGGCTCTGCAGGCCCCTCAGCCCTGCGTATGTATCGACCAGGCCTTCCCCACCACGGGGCCCAGAGGCCAGAGCCTGCTCAGACCTGAGGGCAGGAGGCAGCCAGAGCTTACCAGGGTGTGGGCCACCTCGTCCGGAGACCTCCCCAGCTCCTCTGCGAGACCTGGAGACAGGATCGCCTTCTCCAGGGCTGCTCAGCTGCCAGCATCACCATGAGCCAGGTGGCCAAGGTTTCTGAGCAGGAGATGCAGAGCCCTGATCCGACTGGATGCTGCAGCCCACGATGTCCCTTCCTGGCAGATAGGTTCTTTCTTCACTTCTTGTTTGAAATTTGGTAAAAGAACATTTAACCCTTGGCCTGTCCTTCAGGGTATATAGATGGTAGTGGCTTAGCCGGGATTCGATCCAAGCCTGTGTGATTCCAGAGCTTGTGCTCTGGACTGTGGTGCCTCCTTATCGTATATGCTTCATGTGTTACTTGTTTTTTTTTTTCTTGTAGTCCTTACGGTACTTAGCCCTAAGTGCCATACCTGTAACGAACAGCTACACTGCCCTGTAGGAGGTCTTCTTTTGTTCAACGCCTGAATTGGTCATCCACCACACTGTGTTCTAATCTCAGAAGATACAGGTCAGGGACCACCAGTTGTCAGCATGGCACCATTCCATATTTCGAATTGAGGCTTGAAGCCCGTATTTTCCCTTTGTCTAGTTTGAAGGATCCAGATATGTAAAGATGATATTCTAGATAAATCATGGGCTATCCTGAAAGAAATTCACCAGTGAATTGTTCCATATGGATTAGAAGCCAGCTTCTCTGGCCTTCCTGGAGTATATCCAGTAAGGCGTCTCATTCATGTCTAGAAAGCAACTATATCATTTATTGCAACTTCAGCGTGGAGCGATGTGTTGGTATAAAGTACGATCAACACAATTTGGTCATTGTGAGTATGACAGCTGGGTCCACTCTTTATTACACATATGTAACTCTAGGGATTCTTATGCCCAAGGGAGGAGACGTACTCTTGGCTGTCTAGGACAAGGGAAGCATGTGTTGTTATTCAGGAGCTGGAAGCTTCAGCATGACAGGTAGGAATTGAACAATCGTGGTCTATACATCACTTGACCTTGCTTAAAACTTGTTTCTTTGGCTTGCTTCATTGAAGTGTTTTCTCCCTCCTGGGCTGACATTGTCTGTTATGTATCACGCATGAGACATATAGAAGTTTCAGAACCCAAAATCATATAGATCAGTAAAAATGTATATATATATATATATATATACATATATATAAATCTATTGAAACTCACACTGGGCTTAATTCATATATTCCAAAATCAGTTTGACCCTCTGCTCATGAGATTCTTTTTATGGTATGTCCCAGCAAATCTGGGCTTCCATCCCCAATAAATTTTGGGGTTGAAGGACACAAAAGCTTTTGCTCAGACCTAAATTCTGTCTGAAAACAAGGGAAATATTATAAGCCCTTTGTAACCTCTCCAAGAGCAGAAATGATTTACAGCTGTGGCATTGAACCATAATTCCTCGATCTCATTTGAGAAGAGTTCAGTTAGAAACAGTGTCTTGATTTTTGTTTCTTTTGTTTCTTCCCTGTTTTCTTGTCTTGCTTACCAACAATCCATTGTAATTCATCAGTTAGTATGGCAGCAGGCTGAGCGTTCCCTGGAGATCATTAAATGAAGTGTTTTTCCTAAAATGACATTTGTCTCCTTGTTTTCAGCCCCTCTTCTCTCCTCTGCCCTTGACTATAACCAGAGCTCAGCAAAAGCTGAGTGACTTTGTGCAGACCTTACTTAGGCTCAGCCTTTTTTTCTTCATTATTTTATTCATGGCTCCTCCATTTCATTGTTTGCCTTCTCGAAATGTGTTGAAATCTTTCTGTGGTTGATGACTTCCAAAATATCTTGGCTTTTATTGGTTGATTAATTTTGGTATTTCTACAGTTTTATTTAGATATGGTTTCAGGAGGAACAGAAAGTAAACATATTTCCTAGTCTGCCATCTTGAGCTGAAAATCCCTGTGGATTTTAGCATCCAATGTTCCCATGGGAAAACACCCAACCATGGCCTTAATAGATGTAACACTCAAGATTTCAGCTTTTCTTGAGCAATCACTAAGGATTTCATATGTGGTCATTTCTAATGGGGAAATTATAACTATCTCATGACATTGATTTGAGGATTAAATTAGATAATGAACATGAAAATGCTTTGTAAGATTTAAAAATCTGTAAAACTGTTTTTTGTTATTATTTGATTTGTTGCTATTTCAACTTCACTTGACAGTTGTTTATGACCTTGCCTATGTGAGAAAATGCCCTCTGGGTTATTTTTTTGAAAGCCAGAATGTATTTTTCAACAGCTCAATGGAACTGGCATCATTTGTGAAGGTTAAGGGTGAAGGGGTAAATGTTTCTTGACACCTATCACTTTACAGTGTTTTCAGGAACTAACTGACTCATGTATTCCTCTTCCAAATTTGGTTGAGGACCTCCTACCAGCCACATGCTTTACGTCAGGTGTTGGAAAGCATTTTCTGGATTTTAAAGATCTTAGGCTTTGTGGGCCATATAGAGTTTCTGTAGCTTCTCCTCCTCTTTCCTCTTCAACAAGCTTTCTAAACGTGAGAACCATTATTAGCTCACAGTCCCACAGATCCAGGCTGAGAGCCTGATTTGATTCGTGGCCATTATTTGCCAATTCCTGCTCTGCGTCTTCACTGAGGAGGGGGACCATGTTTGAGTAATCAGTTCTTTGAATCAACTGTTGGTCTTCTGGGCCTTGTCCTTGCTCTCCTACAGTCTCTAATCAGCGTGGCATCCAGAGAGATCTTGTTAAAACATAAGTCAGATCATGTCACTCAAATTTCTTCAATGGCTTCTTCACAGAAAATGCAAAGTCCTCAGAGTGCCTCCACAGACCTAGAAATCTGGGTGTCTGTTTCCTCTCTGACTGTTTCCTTCTCCTCTCCAATTTGCTCGCTCTGTTTTCCACACGCTGACATCCTTTCTGCTCCTTGGATACTCCAAGCCTACTCTTGCCTCATTGACTTTCTGCCGCAGGCCAGCCGCAGAAAGAGGATTTCACCGCCCAGGGTCAGAAGGGAAGGGGTAAGGAACTGAAGTAGCACCGACGAATGGGGTCAGAAGCCCATGGGTCAGAAGGCTGCAATGAGAAGCCTAGTCACCGCAACAAAGAATAGACCCCCGCTCGCCGAAACTAGAGAAAGCTCGCATGCAGCAATGAAGACCCAATGCAGCCAAAAATAAATAAATAAAAAATAAAGTATAGAATCTTAAAAAAAATCTATAAAGAATATTACAAGAATAGAATCACAGGCCAGTTTCTCCTTTGAACATGCATGCAAAATGTGTAAAGAGAAGCACAAACTATATCCATGGTATGTAAAACAATCATATATCAGAATCAAAGTAGCTGTATTCTTCTGGCAATGCAAGGTTGCTTTAATGTCCAAACGTGAAACTGATCCCAGGAATGAATTAGAGTGGGAGAAAAGTCATTTAAAACAGAAATCTTGGGACTTCCCTGGTGGTCCAGTGTTTAGAACATGGCGCGTTCACTGCTGGGGCCCTGGGGTCCAATCCCAGGTCAGGGAACTAAGATCCTGCAAGACATGAGGCAGGGCCCCGAAAAAAAAAAAGGAAAGAAAGAAGTCTTAACCAGGAGAAGCACAAGATCGAATAAACATAACAGATAACACCTTATGAAAAGTAGGTGAAGATTATGGAATATTCTAAAATTTAAAACAAAAAGAAACTTTTAAAGATTCAAAAGGATGTGACAAATATTGTACATAGGCCAAAATAAAATGAAATAAAATATACAAATGATGGGAGCCCAAAATTCCAGATGCCCAAGTCCTGTCTCTGAAGATTCTCATTCAATGGGTTCAGGATTTCCTCCTTATTGAAAAACCTACAGGTGATTCTGGTACGATTCCCAGACACAATGTAAAGCTTCTCTTTTACAGGAAAGAATACCAGATTATTTTGTTATCTTATAGTTATACTAACAGGTTGTACTATTGACGGATAAGTCTGCTGTGAAAATGCACCCCCACTAGGGATAAAAAAGGAACTAGTAGTCTCTACTGCTACTTGGTGGCAGCACGCATGTATTGCAAGGGCAATTATTGTAGCAATCCAAATTAGTGGAACATTTTAGAATTGGAAGACGACATACAGATCATCTAGTCAAGCTTCCAACTATTATAGTTGTGAAAACTAAGGCCCATATAAATGAAATGATTTATCTCCGAAGAGCATTAGTGAAAGTATGAAATAGAAAATATCTCTGAACTTTTAATTTAGTGCTGTTTTTATTAATCTCAAGTATTAGCTTAAACTTCAGTGTGACAGATTTGGGATTGAATTCCTGCTCACGTTTACTGATTGCGTGTCTTTTAGTAAGTTACTAAAACACTTTTTTTTAAATAGACGTATTTAATTATTTATCTTTGGCTGCCTAGGCTCTTCGTTGCTGTGCACGGGCTTTCCCTAGTTGCGGTGGGCGGGGGCTACTCTTTGTTGCAGTACGCGGGCTTCTCATTGTGGTGGCTTCTCGTTGTTGCTGAGCACGGGGTCTAGGTGCGTGGGCTTCAGTAGTTGTGGTTCATGGGCTCTAGCACGCAGGCTCAGTAGTTGTGGCACATGGTCTTAGTTGCTCCGCGGCATGTGGGATCTTCCCGGAACCAGGCTCAAACGTGTGTCCCGTGCACCGGCAGGTGGATCCTTAACCAGTGCGCCAACAGGGAAGCCCTACTAATACACTTTTAACTTTGCTTTTCACGTATGTAAAATGGTGAGCCTTGACTGATATAGAATATGAGATAACCTAGCACTGTTCTTAACACATATATGAAGTTAAAACTTTTTGGCTCTCATCCCTCTTAAACAGCCTCTATCCTCTTAATAATGAATGTGTCTTTCAGCTAGCAGAGCACCCCAGAGCTGACCACATTCTGGCAAGAGATATAGGATTCTTTTTCTTACTGGGGGTTCTTTATACCTGATAGTTGAAGTGCACTTAAACATGAACAACTCTTGTTTATACTGTAGTAATGGATTTGATGGACGAATTTTAGAAAGTAATATGCAGGAATTGAGCTGCCTTACCCTCAAGAAATATAATTCGATAGTGGTGGCTAGAACGATAAACAGTGTTTGGACAGGGAGTCCATATTGGATGTGAACTTCCTGTACTCCCATTCGTCTATTAAGAATAAAGAGAATCCTTTCAAAATGTGTTTTAAAGGGCAGTTATTTCTTTCTGCCTCATTTAAGTTACCTGCAAGAAAAAGACAATCTCCTGCATCCTTGTTTAATAGGCTTTTAATATAAAGCAGATAATTTTTTGCAACATTTCCCAAACTTTTCATTATCGAATTGGCTGAGGCTTCTCAACGATTATCATTTCACAACAATATCTCCATCTTCAGCTTCTTTCAATGAATTGGCCTAATAGATGTGCCATTAAAACAGAGCTTCACTCTCAACGTATTTTTAATTTTGTATTCAAACAGTATGAAGGATTCAGCCATAACAGTGAGTGGATTTCTGATACATGCTACATGATGGATGCAACTAAGTGAAAGAAGGCTACATATTGTATGGTTCCATTTATATGAAATGTCCAGCAGTGCCAAATCCATACACACAGAAAAGATTCTACATTCGTGGTTGCCAGGGGTTTGGAAGAGAGGGAACTAGGGAATGACTCCTTAAAATGGGTGTAGGTTTCCTCTTGGTTGATGAAGATGTTTTGCAGCTCGGCAGCGGTGATAGTTGCACAACATTGTGACAGTAGTAAATTCCACTGAATGGTACAGTGAATTGTAAAATGATCCAAATGGTGAATTTTGTGTTATGTTCATTTTACTACAATAAAAAGGAGAAAGAATTCGGGAAAGACTTAGAGTTTGGGAAACTAAGGTGAACTGGTCAAGAAAAAGACAGCTCTATTGTTCAGTTTTCTCTCAGCTCTCCCAGTGCATTAATCCTCAGCAAAAAGTAGGCTGAACTTGTAGATGATAGTCATTCAACACAGTCCAGAGAAAAGTAAATAAAGTAAAACCCAACTCTTCTTCTTTAGCACATGTATGAAAGGTTCACTTGCTGCTCAGCCACGTGGACCTTCATGAAGACGTTTCACTCTAGGTGTCCTCTACTTCAGTACTTTACTCACAGCTCATTCACACATGTAGGCAACAGCATTCCTTAATTCGATGGAATCTGCAGCACTGGTTGTGATCAGTCTCATGAAAAGAAAAGGAAAGGTGGCACGGAAGCCAAGGGAAGAGATTTTCAAGACAGAGACGTTGTTTAAGATCTAACTCGGCTTGGCGGTCACAAAGATAAGGATTGGGAAGTAGTCCCCTGGACTTGTCAACGGAGAAATCATTGGGGGCTTCAAGGAGATCAGTTTCACGAGAGTAGTGGGGCAGAAACCAGATCGCAGTGTAGATGGGAGGGGAGAAATGGGGGGCAAGTCAAGAAATTGATGGCAAAGGGAAAGAAGGGAGGGGTGGATAGGAGGACAGGAGAATGGAATGGAGGAGAGCATTTCCTTGTGGCTCTTTAATATGGCTGGGAGGGGCCAAAAGAGAAGGAGAGCGTGAAGTTGTAGGAAGAGGGGGTGGCATCCCGAGCCCAAGGAGGACTGGCCCCTGTCTTCAGCTCCCACCAGCTGGATGGTCCCTCCCTCTAGCTTTCCACGTAGGCTGTGGAAGTTGCCCCTTGCCTCCTTGGATCAGCTGCCCTTGATTCGTTCGTCCTTTTCTTATTTCTCAGCACATCTGGGTCATATGTTATGTGAAGACAAACAAATCACCACTGATGCTTAATTTTCTTGAAAAATCCCCCAGGCAGGTACCATTTTGGAGAACTACCTATTGTGCCTCAGCAAGCCAAAGTAGCCCATTTTTCCTCTCTCATTGGGAGAGATTGCTGTTTCTTGGAGAACCTGATGAAGAGGGTGACTCGCGCTTAGGAATAACGTTGCTTGAAAAGTGCAAAAGGTGAGGTAGTTTGGCTCTGAGGGGCCTCTGAGGCCTGAGACTTCCTGAGAGATGGCAGACTCACAGCTCCCATTTCCCTCTGACCCTGGGCTATGAGCTCATCAAATGAGATGGTAAATAAAGTCACTGACATGGTTTAAAGGATAATTTTGTTCTCTCTTGTTCACTCAGAGCAAACTGAATGGAATTTGCATACAACATATGGATGAACCATCCATACGATGGGGCTTGACCATATCCTCATGGTTCCCCTTCCCTTTTCTACATCTGGCCCCTTTAGCTCTGCAGACTTAACCCCACACCATCAGTCCACCCAGTCGGTCCACTGGACGTCTCTTCCTCTTTCGCATCTGGTCGTTGTCGTCACCTTGTTCTCCACTACCGCCTCCTGCAGTAGCTGTTAGGTCCAGAGAGGTTGGTTCACTGTGAGCAAGTAACTGTCAACTCCATGGACAGGTGGAAGTGACTTGGCAGCCGGGATGCGCCCACCCTGAGTTCATTATACCCATGAGGGTCAAGGAGAATGGGGATGCAGCTGGTCTGCAGAGCCCCGGCAGTTCTGAGACACATGTTCCTGGATCCACACGTTGCTCCATACCCAGCCTTGCCTTTCTTTTTTCTCTCTCTTGACTCCATCCAGGTTTCTGCTCTCCTTGTCCCTTTGGGGAGGGAGGCCAGTACCAGTCCAGGTGTAGTCCCCCAAAGCTTCCTACTTCCAAGCGTTACGTAGGCTTGTATATCCACTTGCTTGGGTTGCCCTGGCATTCGTGCCAACAAGTTGAGTGGTTTAAGCCCTAGGCTCTCTTTTCTGGCAAGAATGTGCCTAAAAATCTCCACCTCTGGTTTGGTGGCCCCTAAAAATTCCCAGTCAGTTTTGGTGAGGGGACACTTGGTGACAGTGTTGTCTTTCGAAATGAGTAGTTCCGTTACCGACGATACTTTGCTCCCCATACATTATTTATAAGGTTTCCCTGTTTGTATGTGCAAACTATTTGTGTGTATATTTTGAGAAATACATTGTACAGGCCTCTTTTTTATTTCTTCCACACACCCTAGAGATGTCATAGAGGCGGTAAATGTGTCCAACTTTTTGAGAAATTGGAACAATCAAGACTTACCTGTATGGAATGCTGTTAACGATGTCAATTCCCGCGACAGTACCTTTCATCTGACACACTTAGGGACTGTTAACAGATTAAAAGTAGTAAAAGACGCGGATAGAGAGAATTTTCATTATCTTGTGCACTGAAATCTTGGATTTTCGTTGGTTTGAATGGGCCTGAAAATGTAGTTTTTTTAGTAGGGACATAGAAGCCTCTAGCGGTATTCTTAATAAAGCAAGGTGAGTTATAAGCAATCATCTGATGGAGGGTAAATGTACCACAGTCCAGTTTAAGAAAAATACAATATAAAAGTCTTACCATGGAAGAAAATCTTTATATGATCTTTTGTAAAAAAAAAAAAAAAAGCTTCAAGAAACATAAAGACATGACACCATATTCAGTTTAAAGTCAGTGACTTGTAAGCAAGGCAAAGCAAAGACAGTCTGATTAAGGCCGTTGCATTGTTGTGGCATTTTTTAGGTCTCACCCATTTCTGTGGCCTTTTTAGAACCTAAGCTTCTAGGGCACAGGGAACTTCATCTTGACGTAGGGCTGAGCAAATGCACGGAGCATTTCTCAATAAGTAGGCATTAAATTCTTAGTCCAGAAGGGGCCTTGAGATGCCCTCTCTTTACTCCTTGGTAGAACTGTTTTAACCATCCCCCGAAAACAGATTTTTTTCTTTAAATCTCAAAATTCAGAGAGTCCACAATCAGAACTTCCTTCTCATATTGCCATGTGGTCTGCTGTGGGCATCTGTCGAATGGTGTGAACTCTGCGTGGGGAGTCTGGCCTACCCTCGAGGCCCATGGTTTGGGCTGCGGTGGTGCCATGCTGTGCTCAGGGGCCTTCTTTTTTGGAAGTCTGGGCTCCAGTGAGCCTTGGTCATGCTCTTTTATGGAACCTTGGGTGCTAGACCACTCTGACCCTCAGTCTCATTTGCAGGTTCTGGGGAGGATTAAATGAGCTCATGTGATATCCAGGTGACTGAGGCAGAGTCGGCTCGGGATGAATCTTTGCTTCGTTTTCATTAGCTGCGGAGAAGACGATGACAGCTTGGTGCCTCTCCAACTTTAATATGGGTATGCCTCTCTTGGGGATCTTGTTAAATGCAGGCTGGTATTCAGTAGTTCTGGGTGGGGCCTGGATTCTGTGCTTCTAACGAGCTCCTAGGTGACGGTGACGCTGAGGGCAAGGGTTTGGCACCTGCGTTTCTCCCTTTCCGGAAGAGCAGGATGTCTGCAGCACCCCCACCCGAGAGGAGCAAACATCCACAACGTGACTACTAGGAACCAGCTTCCCTCACAGGCAAGGGACCTGTACCACTGCTCCCAACCATCCTGTCTGAGGCGCAGCAAGCCAAAACACTGAAATGCTGAGGTTTGCAGCAAAGAGGAGGTTTATTCACAGGGCAGCCAAGCGAGGACGTGACGTGACAATAGGTCTCAAATCTGCCTCCCCAAAGGCAAGGGGCTTTGGGTATCTGTGGGATAAAGAATAAAGAAGCAGGGCAGTATGAGGCATGGGGAGCGTGAGGAAAGGTGATTGGAAAAAGGTGTGCTCATCATTGTTCTGAGCTGGCGTAACTAGGCTACAGGCCTCGGCACATTCTCAGGCTGGAGTTGGGGAAAACAGGAGCAGAATGGAAGATGACAGCGTGTGAAGGAGGTGTGGTGTCCATAGGTTCGGGGTCTGACGTGCTTCCTGCTGAAGCACCGATGCCCATCAAAGCCGTAAATGGGGTGCTGGGGAAAACAGGAGCAGAATGGAAGATGACAGCGTGTGAGGGAGGTGTGGTGTCCATAGGTTCGGGGTCTGACGTGCTTCCTGCTGAAGCACCGATGCCCGCCAAAGCCGTAAATGGGGTGCTGGGGAAAACAGGAGCAGAATGGAAGAGGACAGCGTGTGAAGGAGGTGTGGTGTCCATAGCTTCCATATTAGAGGTACTGCCTGCCTGATCTGAGAGCAGAGAGTGAAAGTGGGAGAGCCTCTTCCTAGATTCTAACTCCTCTGAATTTATAGCACTGGCTCTGCCTGGCTTTATGACATATCCATTGTACGTGTCACAGAGAAAGAGCGGGCGGGGCAGGGGGTGAGGCAGGGGTCACATGCAAGCCCACCTGGTGGCTTAACCCCGGCCCAAAGGCAAAGGGCGGGGCCCCTTCTGGACTTTCTAGTGGCTGGGACGTCTGGCTGTGGGTGGCAGGTGTTTGGCACCAGCTGGGCCACCATGCGGAGACTGTTGGGGACTGTGGAAGCCTCCTCCAGAGCTCACCCTTCCTGGGGACTGGCTCTGCAGGCCCCTCAGCCCTGCGTATGTATCGGCCAGGCCTTCCCCACCACGGGGCCCAGAGGCCAGAGCCTGCTCAGACCTGAGGGCAGGAGGCAGCCAGAGCTTACCAGGGTGTGGGCCACCTCGTCCGGAGACCTCCCCAGCTCCACTGCGAGACCTGGAGACAGGATCACCTTCTCCAGGGCTGCTCAGCTGCCAGCATCACCATGAGCCAGGTGGCCAAGGTTTCTGAGCAGGAGATGCAGAGCCCTGATCCGACTGGATGCTGCAGCCCACGATGTCCCTTCCTGGCAGATAGGTTCTTTCTTCACTTCTTGTTTGAAATTTGGTAAAAGAACATTTAACCCTTGGCCTGTCCTTCAGGGTATATAGACGGTAGTGGCTTAGCCGGGATTCGATCCAAGCCTGTGTGATTCCAGAGCTTGTGCTCTGGACTGTGGTGCCTCCTTATCGTATATGCTTCATGTGTTACTTGTTTTTTTTTTTCTTGTAGTCCTTATGGTACTTAGCCCTAAGTGCCATACCTGTAACGAACAGCTACACTGCCCTGTAGGAGGTCTTCTTTTGTTCAATGCCTGAATTGGTCATCCACCACACTGTGTTCTAATCTCAGAAGATACAGGTCAGGGACCACCAGTTGTCAGCATGGCACCATTCCATATTTCGAATTGAGGCTTGAAGCCCGTATTTTCCCTTTGTCTAGTTTGAAGGATCCAGATATGTAAAGATGATATTCTAGATAAATCATGGGCTATCCTGAAAGAAATTCACCAGTGAATTGTTCCGTATGGATTAGAAGCCAGCTTCTCTGGCCTTCCTGGAGTATATCCAGTAAGGGGTCTCATTCATGTCTAGAAAGCAACTATATCATTTATTGCAACTTCAGCGTGGAGCAATGTGTTGGTATAAAGTACGATCAACACAATTTGGTCATTGTGAGTATGACAGCTGGGTCCACTCTTTACTACACATATGTAACTCTAGGGATTCTTATGCCCAAGGGAGGAGACGTACTCTTGGCTGTCTAGGACAAGGGAAGCATGTGTTGTTATTCAGGAGCTGGAAGCTTCAGCATGACAGGTAGGAATTGAACAATCGTGGTCTATACATCACTTGACCTTGCTTAAAACTTGTTTCTTTGGCTTGCTTCATTGGAGTGTTTTCTCCCTCCTGGGCTGACAGTGTCTGTTATGTATCACGCATGAGACATATAGAAGTTTCAGAACCCAAAATCATATAGATCAGTAAAAATGTATATATATATATATATATATATATTTATATATATATATAAATCAATTGAAACTCACACTAGGCTTAATTCATATATTCCAAAATCAGTTAGACCCTCTGCTCATGAGATTCTTTTTATGGTATGTCCCAGCAAATCTGGGCTTCCATCCCCAATAAATTTTGGGGTTGAAGGACACAAAAGCTTTTGCTCAGACCTAAATTCTGTCTGAAAAAAAGGGAAATATTATAAGCCCTTTGTAACCTCTCCAAGAGCAGAAATGATTTACAGCTGTGGCATTGAACCATAATTCCTCGATCTCATTTGAGAAGAGTTCAGTTAGAAACAGTGTCTTGATTTTTGTTTCTTTTGTTTCTTCCCTGTTTTCTTGTCTTGCTTACCAACAATCCATTGTAATTCATCAGTTAGTATGGCAGCAGGCTGAGTGTTCCCTGGAGCTCATTAAATGAAGTGTTTTCCCTAAAATGACGTTTGTCTCCTTGTTTTCAGCCCCTCTTCTTTCCTCTGCCCTTGACTATAACCAGAGCTCAGCAAAAGCTGAGTGACTTTGTGCAGACCTTACTTAGGCTCAGCCTTTTTTTCTTCATTATTTTATTCATGGCTCCTCCGTTTCATTGTTTGCCTTCTCGAAATGTGTTGAAATCTTTCTGTGGTTGATGACTTCCAAAATATCTTGGCTTTTATTGGTTGATTAATTTTGGTATTTCTACAGTTTTATTTAGATATGGTTTCAGGAGGAACAGAAAGTAAATATATTTCCTAGTCTGCCATCTTGAGCTGAAAATCCCTGTGGATTTTAGCATCCAATGTTCCCATGGGAAAACACCCAACCATGGCATTAATAGATGTAACACTCAAGATTTCAGCTTTTCTTGAGCAATCACTAAGGATTTCATATGTGGTCATTTCTAATGGGAAAATTATAACTATCTCATGACGTTGATTTGAGGATTAAATTAGATAATGAACATGAAAATGCTTTGTAAGATTTAAAAATCTGTAAAACTGTTTTTTGTTATTATTTGATTTGTTGCTATTTCAACTTCACTTGACAGTTGTTTATGACCTTGCCTATGTGAGAAAATGCCCTCTGGGTTATTTTTTTGAAAGCCAGAATGTATTTTTCAACAGCTCAATGGAACTGGCATCATTTGTGAAGGTTAAGGGTGAAGGGGTAAATGTTTCTTGACACCTATCACTTTACAGTGTTTTCAGGAACTAACTGACTCATGTATTCCTCTTCCAAATTTGGTTGAGGACCTCCTACCAGCCACATGCTTTACGTCAGGTGATGGAAAGCATTTTCTGGATTTTAAAGATCTTAGGCTTTGTGGGCCATATAGAGTTTCTGTAGCTTCTCCTCCTCTTTCCTCTTCAACAAGCTTTCTAAACGTGAGAACCATTATTAGCTCACAGTCCCACAGATCCAGGCTGAGAGCCTGATTTGATTCGTGGCCATTATTTGCCAATTCCTGCTCTGCGTCTTCACTGAGGAGGGGGACCATGTTTGAGTAATCAGTTCTTTGAATCAACTGTTGGTCTTCTGGGCCTTGTCCTTGCTCTCCTACAGTCTCTAATCAGCGTGGCATCCAGAGAGATCTTGTTAAAACATAAGTCAGATCATGTCACTCAAATTTCTTCAATGGCTTCTTCACAGAAAATGCAAAGTCCTCAGAGTGCCTCCACAGACCTAGAAATCTGGGTGTCTGTTTCCTCTCTGACTGTTTCCTTCTCCTCTCCAATTTGCTCGCTCTGTTTTCCACACGCTGACATCCTTTCTGCTCCTTGGATACTCCAAGCCTACTCTTGCCTCATTGACTTTCTGCCGCAGGCCAGCCGCAGAAAGAGGATTTCACCGCCCAGGGTCAGAAGGGAAGGGGTAAGGAACTGAAGTAGCACCGACGAATGGGGTCAGAAGCCCATGGGTCAGAAGGCTGCAATGAGAAGCCTAGTCACCGCAACAAAGAATAGACCCCCGCTCGCCGAAACTAGAGAAAGCTCACATGCAGCAATGAAGACCCAATGCAGCCAAAAATAAATAAATAAAAAATAAAGTATAGAATCTTAAAAAAAAATCTATAAAGAATATTACAAGAATAGAATCACAGGCCAGTTTCTCCTTTGAACATGCATGCAAAATGTGTAAAGAGAAGCACAAACTATATCCATGGTATGTAAAACAATCATATATCAGAATCAAAGTAGCTTTATTCTTCTGGCAATGCAAGGTTGCTTTAATGTCCAAACGTGAAACTGATCCCAGGAATGAATTAGAGTGGGAGAAAAGTCATTTAAAACAGAAATCTTGGGACTTCCCTGGTGGTCCAGTGTTTAGAACATGGCACGTTCACTGCTGGGGCCCTGGGGTCCAATCCCAGGTCAGGGAACTAAGATCCTGCAAGACATGAGGCAGGGCCCCGAAAAAAAAAAAGGAAAGAAAGAAGTCTTAACCAGGAGAAGCACAAGATCGAATAAACATAACAGATAACACCTTATGAAAAGTAGGTGAAGATTATGGAATATTCTAAGATTTAAAACAAAAAGAAACTTTTAAAGATTCAAAAGGATGTGACAAATATTGTACATAGGCCAAAATAAAATGAAATAAAATATACAAATGATGGGAGCCCAAAATTCCAGATGCCCAAGTCCTGTCTCTGAAGATTCTCATTCAATGGGTTCAGGATTTCCTCCTTATTGAAAAACCTACAGGTGATTCTGGTACGATTCCCAGACACAATGTAAAGCTTCTCTTTTACAGGAAAGAATACCAGATTATTTTGTTATCTTATAGTTATACTAACAGGTTGTACTATTGACGGATAAGTCTGCTGTGAAAATGCACCCCCACTAGGGATAAAAAAGGAACTAGTAGTCTCTACTGCTACTTGGTGGCAGCACGCATGTATTGCAAGGGCAATTATTGTAGCAATCCAAATTAGTGGAACATTTTAGAATTGGAAGACGACATACAGATCATCTAGTCAAGCTTCCAACTATTATAGTTGTGAAAACTAAGGCCCATATAAATGAAATGATTTATCTCCAAAGAGCATTAGTGAAAGTATGAAATAAAAAATATCTCTGAACTTTTAATTTAGTGCTGTTTTTATTAATCTCAAGTATTAGCTTAAACTTCAGTGTGACAGATTTGGGATTGAATTCCTGCTCACGTTTACTGATTGCGTGTCTTTTAGTAAGTTACTAAAACACTTTTTTTTAAATAGACGTATTTAATTATTTATCTTTGGCTGCCTAGGCTCTTCGTTGCTGTGCACGGGCTTTCCCTAGTTGCGGTGGGCGGGGGCTACTCTTTGTTGCAGTACGCGGGCTTCTCATTGTGGTGGCTTCTCGTTGTTGCTGAGCACGGGGTCTAGGTGCGTGGGCTTCAGTAGTTGTGGTTCACGGGCTCTAGCACGCAGGCTCAGTAGTTGTGGCACATGGTCTTAGTTGCTCCGCGGCATGTGGGATCTTCCCGGACCAGGGCTCAAACGTGTGTCCCGTGCACTGGCAGGTGGATCCTTAACCAGTGCGCCAACAGGGAAGCCCTACTAATACACTTTTAACTTTGCTTTTCACGTATGTAAAATGGTGAGCCTTGACTGATATAGAATATGAGATAACCTAGCACTGTTCTTAACACATATATGTAGTTAAAACTTTTTGGCTCTCATCCCTCTTAAACAGCCTCTATCCTCTTAATAATGAATGTGTCTTTCAGCTAGCAGAGCACCCCAGAGCTGACCACATTCTGGCAAGAGATATAGGATTCTTTTTCTTACTGGGGGTTCTTTATACCTGATAGTTGAAGTGCACTTAAACATGAACAACTCTTGTTTATACTGTAGTAATGGATTTGATGGACGAATTTTAGAAAGTAATATGCAGGAATTGAGCTGCCTTACCCTCAAGAAATATAATTCGATAGTGGTGGCTAGAACGATAAACAGTGTTTGGACAGGGAGTCCATATTGGATGTGAACTTCCTGTACTCCCATTCGTCTATTAAGAATAAAGAGAATCCTTTCAAAATGTGTTTTAAAGGGCAGTTATTTCTTTCTGCCTCATTTAAGTTACCTGCAAGAAAAAGACAATCTCCTGCATCCTTGTTTAATAGGCTTTTAATATAAAGCAGATAATTTTTTGCAACATTTCCCAAACTTTTCATTATCGAATTGGCTGAGGCTTCTCAACGATTATCATTTCACAACAATATCTCCATCTTCAGCTTCTTTCAATGAATTGGCCTAATAGATGTGCCATTAAAACAGAGCTTCACTCTCAACGTATTTTTAATTTTGTATTCAAACAGTATGAAGGATTCAGCCATAACAGTGAGTGGATTTCTGATACATGCTACATGATGGATGCAACTAAGTGAAAGAAGGCTACATATTGTATGGTTCCATTTATATGAAATGTCCAGCAGTGGCAAATCCATACACACAGAAAAGATTCTACATTCGTGGTTGCCAGGGGTTTGGAAGAGAGGGAACTAGGGAATGACTCCTTAAAATGGGTGTAGGTTTCCTCTTGGTTGATGAAGATGTTTTGCAGCTCGGCAGCGGTGATAGTTGCACAACATTGTGACAGTAGTAAATTCCACTGAATGGTACAGTGAATTGTAAAATGATCCAAATGGTGAATTTTGTGTTATGTTCATTTTACTACAATAAAAAGGAGAAAGAATTCGGGAAAGACTAAGAGTTTGGGAAACTAAGGTGAACTGGTCAAGAAAAAGACAGCTCTATTGTTCAGTTTTCTCTCAGCTCTCCCAGTGCATTAATCCTCAGCAAAAAGTAGGCTGAACTTGTAGATGATAGTCATTCAACACAGTCCAGGGAAAAGTAAATAAAGTAAAACCCAACTCTTCTTCTTTAGCACATGTATGAAAGGTTAACTTGCTGCTCAGCCACGTGGACATTCATGAAGACGTTTCACTTTAGGTGTCCTCTACTTCAGTACTTTACTCACAGCTCATTCACACATGTAGGCAACAGCATTCCTTAATTCGATGGAATCTGCAGCACTGGTTGTGATCAGTCTCATGAAAAGAAAAGGAAAGGTGGCGCGGAAGCCAAGGGAAGAGATTTTCAAGACAGAGACGTTGTTTAAGATCTAACTCGGCTTGGTGGTCACAAAGATAAGGATTGAGAAGTAGTCCCCTGGACTTGTCAACGGAGAAATCATTGGGGGCTTCAAGGAGATCAGTTTCACGAGAGTAGTGGGGCAGAAACCAGATTGCAGTGTAGATGGGAGGGGAGAAATGGGGGGCAAGTCAAGAAATTGATGGCAAAGGGAAAGAAGGGAGGGGTGGATAGGAGGACAGGAGAATGGAATGGAGGAGAGCATTTCCTTGTGGCTCTTTAATATGGCTGGGAGGGGCCAAAAGAGAAGGAGAGCGTGAAGATGTAGGAAGAGGGGGTGGCATCCCGAGCCCAAGGAGGACTGGCCCCTGTCTTCAGCTCCCACCAGCTGGATGGTCCCTCCCTCTAGCTTTCCACGTAGGCTGTGGAAGTTGCCCCTTGCCTCCTTGGATCAGCTGCCCTTGATTCGTTCGTCCTTTTCTTATTTCTCAGCACATCTGGGTCATACGTTATGTGAAGACAAACAAATCACCACTGATGCTTAATTTTCTTGAAAAATCCCCCAGGCAGGTACCATTTTGGAGAACTACCTATTGTGCCTCAGCAAGCCAAAGTAGCCCATTTTTCCTCTCTCATTGGGAGAGATTGCTGTTTCTTGGAGAACCTGATGAAGAGGGTGACTCGCGCTTAGGAATAACGTTGCTTGAAAAGTGCAAAAGGTGAGGTAGTTTGGCTCTGAGGGGCCTCTGAGGCCTGAGACTTCCTGAGAGATGGCAGACTCACAGCTCCCATTTCCCTCTGACCCTGGGCTATGAGCTCATCAAATGAGATGGTAAATAAAGTCACTGACATGGTTTAAAGGATAATTTTGTTCTCTCTTGTTCACTCAGAGCAAATTGAATGGAATTTGCATACAACATATGGATGAACCATCCATACGATGGGGCTTGACCATATCCTCATGGTTCCCCTTCCCTTTTCTACATCTGGCCCCTTTAGCTCTGCAGACTTAACCCCACACCATCAGTCCACCCAGTCGGTCCACTGGACGTCTCTTCCTCTTTCGCATCTGGTCGTTGTCGTCACCTTGTTCTCCACTACCGCCTCCTGCAGTAGCTGTTAGGTCCAGAGAGGTTGGTTCACTGTGAGCAAGTAACTGTCAACTCCATGGACAGGTGGAAGTGACTTGGCAGCCGGGATGCGCCCACCCTGAGTTCATTATATCCATGAGGGTCAAGGAGAATGGGGATGCAGCTGGTCTGCAGAGCCCTGGCAGTTCTGAGACACATGTTCCTGGATCCACACGTTGCTCCATACCCAGCCTTGCCTTTCTTTTTTCTCTCTCTTGACTCCATCCAGGTTTCTGCTCTCCTTGTCCCTTTGGGGAGGGAGGCCAGTACCAGTCCAGGTGTAGTCCCCCAAAGCTTCCTACTTCCAAGCGTTACGTAGTCTTGTATATCCACTTGCTTGGGTTGCCCTGGCATTCGTGCCAACAAGTTGAGTGGTTTAAGCCCTAGGCTCTCTTTTCTGGCAAGAATGTGCCTAAAAATCTCCACCTCTGGTTTGGTGGCCCCTAAAAATTCCCAGTCAGTTTTGGTGAGGGGACACTTGGTGACAGTGTTGTCTTTCGAAATGAGTAGTTCCGTTACCGACGATACTTTGCTCCCCATACATTATTTATAAGGTTTCCCTGTTTGTATGTGCAAACTATTTGTGTGTATATTTTGAGAAATACATTGTACAGGCCTCTTTTTTATTTCTTCCACACACCCTAGAGATGTCATAGAGGCGGTAAATGTGTCCAACTTTTTGAGAAATTGGAACAATCAAGACTTACCTGTATGGAATGCTGTTAACGATGTCAATTCCCACGACAGTACCTTTCATCTGACACACTTAGGGACTGTTAACAGATTAAAAGTAGTAAAAGACGCAGATAGAGAGAATTTTCATTATCTTGTGCACTGAAATCTTGGATTTTCGTTGGTTTGAATGGGCCTGAAAATGTATTTTTTTAGTAGGGACATAGAAGCCTCTAGCGGTATTCTTAATAAAGCAAGGTGAGTTATAAGCAATCATCTGATGGAGGGTAAATGTACCACAGTCCAGTTTAAGAAAAATACAATATAAAAGTCTTACCATGGAAGAAAATCTTTAAATGATCTTTTGTAAAAAAAAAAAAAAGCTTCAAGAAACATAAAGACATGACACCATATTCAGTTTAAAGTCAGTGACTTGTAAGCAAGGCAAAGCAAAGACAGTCTGATTAAGGCCGTTGCATTGTTGTGGCATTTTTTAGGTCTCACCCATTTCTGTGGCCTTTTTAGAACCTAAGCTTCTAGGGCACAGGGAACTTCATCTTGACGTAGGGCTGAGCAAATGCACGGAGCATTTCTCAATAAGTAGGCATTAAATTCTTAGTCCAGAAAGGGCCTTGAGATACCCTCTCTTTACTCCTTGGTAGAACTGTTTTAACCATCCCCCGAAAACAGATTTTTTTCTTTAAATCTCAAAATTCAGAGAGTCCACAATCAGAACTTCCTTCTCATATTGCCATGTGGTCTGCTGTGGGCGTCTGTCGAATGGTGTGAACTCTGCGTGGGGAGTCTGGCCTACCCTCGAGGCCCATGGTTTGGGCTGCGGTGGTGCCATGCTGTGCTCAGGGGCCTTCTTTTTTGGAAGTCTGGGCTCCAGTGAGCCTTGGTCATGCTCTTTTATGGAACCTTGGGTGCTAGACCACTCTGACCCTCAGTCTCATTTGCAGGTTCTGGGGAGGATTAAATGAGCTCATGTAATATCCAGGTGACTGAGGCAGAGTCGGCTCGGGATGAATCTTTGCTTCGTTTTCATTAGCTGCGGAGAAGACGATGACAGCTTGGTGCCTCTCCAACTTTAATATGGGTATGCCTCTCTTGGGGATCTTGTTAAATGCAGGCTGGTATTCAGTAGTTCTGGGTGGGGCCTGGATTCTGTGCTTCTAACGAGCTCCTAGGTGACGGTGACGCTGAGGGCAAGGGTTTGGCACCTGCGTTTCTCCCTTTCCGGAAGAGCAGGATGTCTGCCGCACCCCCACCCGAGAGGAGCAAACATCCGCAACGTGACTACTAGGAACCAGCTTCCCTCACAGGCAAGGGACCTGTACCACTGCTCCCAACCATCCTGTCTGAGGCGCAGCAAGCCAAAACACTGAAATGCTGAGGTTTGCAGCAAAGAGGAGGTTTATTCACAGGGCAGCCAAGCGAGGACGTGACGTGACAATAGGTCTCAAATCTGCCTCCCCAAAGGCAAGGGGTTTTGGGTATCTGTGGGATAAAGAATAAAGAAGCAGGGCAGTATGAGGCATGGGGAGCGTGAGGAAAGGTGATTGGAAAAAGGTGTGCTCATCATTGTTCTGAGCTGCCGTAACTAGGCTACAGGCCTCGGCACATTCTCAGGCTGGAGTTGGGGAAAACAGGAGCAGAATGGAAGATGACAGCGTGTGAAGGAGGTGTGGTGTCCATAGGTTCGGGGTCTGACGTGCTTCCTGCTGAAGCACCGATGCCCATCAAAGCCGTAAATGGGGTGCTGGGGAAAACAGGAGCAGAATGGAAGATGACAGCGTGTGAGGGAGGTGTGGTGTCCATAGGTTCGGGGTCTGACGTGCTTCTTGCTGAAGCACCGACGCCCGCCAAATCCGTAAATGGGGCACTGGGGAAAACAGGAGCAGAATGGAAGATGACAGCATATGAAGGAGGTGTGGTGTCCATAGGTTCGGGGTCTGACGTGCTTCCTGCTGAAGCACCGACACCCGCCAAAGCCATAAATGGTGTGCTGGGGAAAACAGGAGCAGAATGGAAGATGACAGCATGTGAAGGAGGTGTGGTGTCCATAGGTTCGGGGTCTGACGTGCTTCCTGCTGAAGCACCGACGCCCGCCAAAGCCGTTAATGGGGTGCTGGGGAAAACAGGAGCAGAATGGAAGATGACAGCGTGTGAAGGAGGTGTGGTGTCCATAGGTTCGGGGTCTGACGTGCTTCCTGCTGAAGCACCGACGCCCGCCAAAGCCGTAAATGGGGTGCTGGGGAAAACAGGAGCTGAATGGAAGATGACAGCGTATGAAGGAGGTGTGGTGTCCATAGGTTCGGGGTCTGACGTGCTTCCTGCTGAAGCACCGATGCCCGCCAAAGCCGTAAATGGGGTGCTGGGGAAAACAGGAGCAGAATGGAAGAGGACAGCGTGTGAAGGAGGTGTGGTGTCCATAGCTTCCATATTAGAGGTACTGCCTGCCTGATCTGAGAGCAGAGAGTGAAAGTGGGAGAGCCTCTTCCTAGATTCTAACTCCTCTGAATTTATAGCACTGGCTCTGCCTGGCTTTATGACATATCCATTGTACGTGTCACAGAGAAAGAGCGGGCGGGGCAGGGGGTGAGGCAGGGGTCACATGCAAGCCCAGCTGGTGGCTTAACCCCGGCCCAAAGGCAAAGGGCAGGGCCCCTTCTGGACTTTCTAGTGGCTGGGACGTCTGGCTGTGGGTGGCAGGTGTTTGGCACCAGCTGGGCCACCATGCGCAGACTGTTGGGGACTGTGGAAGCCTCCTCCAGAGCTCACCCTTCCTGGGGACTGGCTCTGCAGGCCCCTCAGCCCTGCGTATGTATTGGCCAGGCCTTCCCCACCACGGGGCCCAGAGGCCAGAGCCTGCTCAGACCTGAGGGCAGGAGGCAGCCAGAGCTTACCAGGGTGTGGGCCACCTCGTCCGGAGACCTCCCCAGCTCCTCTGCGAGACCTGGAGACAGGATCGCCTTCTCCAGGGCTGCTCAGCTGCCAGCATCACCATGAGCCAGGTGGCCAAGGTTTCTGAGCAGGAGATGCAGAGCCCTGATCCGACTGGATGCTGCAGCCCACGATGTCCCTTCCTGGCAGATAGGTTCTTTCTTCACTTCTTGTTTGAAATTTGGTAAAAGAACATTTAACCCTTGGCCTGTCCTTCAGGGTATATAGATGGTAGTGGCTTAGCCGGGATTCGATCCAAGCCTGTGTGATTCCAGAGCTTGTGCTCTGGACTGTGGTGCCTCCTTATCGTATATGCTTCATGTGTTACTTGTTTTTTTTTTTCTTGTAGTCCTTATGGTACTTAGCCCTAAGTGCCATACCTGTAACGAACAGCTACACTGCCCTGTAGGAGGTCTTCTTTTGTTCAACGCCTGAATTGGTCATCCACCACACTGTGTTCTAATCTCAGAAGATACAGGTCAGGGACCACCAGTTGTCAGCATGGCACCATTCCATATTTCGAATTGAGGCTTGAAGCCCGTATTTTCCCTTTGTCTAGTTTGAAGGATCCAGATATGTAAAGATGATATTCTAGATAAATCATGGGCTATCCTGAAACAAATTCACCAGTGAATTGTTCCGTATGGATTAGAAGCCAGCTTCTCTGGCCTTCCTGGAGTATATCCAGTAAGGCGTCTCATTCATGTCTAGAAAGCAACTATATCATTTATTGCAACTTCAGCGTGGAGCGATGTATTGGTATAAAGTACGATCAACACAATTTGGTCATTGTGAGTATGACAGCTGGTTCCACTCTTTACTACACATATGTAACTCTAGGGATTCTTATGCCCAAGGGAGGAGACGTACTCTTGGCTGTCTAGGACAAGGGAAGCATGTGTTGTTATTCAGGAGCTGGAAGCTTCAGCATGACAGGTAGGAATTGAACAATCGTGGTCTATACATCACTTGACCTTGCTTAAAACTTGTTTCTTTGGCTTGCTTCATTGGAGTGTTTTCTCCCTCCTGGGCTGACATTGTCTGTTATGTATCACGCATGAGACATATAGAAGTTTCAGAACCCAAAATCATATAGATCAGTAAAAATGTATATATATATACATATATATAAATCTATTGAAACTCACACTGGGCTTAATTCATATATTCCAAAATCAGTTTGACCCTCTGCTCATGAGATTCTTTTTATGGTATGTCCCAGCAAATCTGGGCTTCCATCCCCAATAAATTTTGGGGTTGAAGGACACAAAAGCCTTTGCTCAGACCTAAATTCTGTCTGAAAAAAAGGGAAATATTATAAGCCCTTTGTAACCTCTCCAAGAGCAGAAATGATTTACAGCTGTGGCATTGAACCATAATTCCTCGATCTCATTTGAGAAGAGTTCAGTTAGAAACAGTGTCTTGATTTTTGTTTCTTTTGTTTCTTCCCTGTTTTCTTGTCTTGCTTACCAACAATCCATTGTAATTCATCAGTTAGTATGGCAGCAGGCTGAGTGTTCCCTGGAGCTCATTAAATGAAGTGTTTTCCCTAAAATGACGTTTGTCTCCTTGTTTTCAGCCCCTCTTCTTTCCTCTGCCCTTGACTATAACCAGAGCTCAGCAAAAGCTGAGTGACTTTGTGCAGACCTTACTTAGGCTCAGCCTTTTTTTCTTCATTATTTTATTCATGGCTCCTCCGTTTCATTGTTTGCCTTCTCGAAATGTGTTGAAATCTTTCTGTGGTTGATGACTTCCAAAATATCTTGGCTTTTATTGGTTGATTAATTTTGGTATTTCTACAGTTTTATTTAGATATGGTTTCAGGAGGAACAGAAAGTAAATATATTTCCTAGTCTGCCATCTTGAGCTGAAAATCCCTGTGGATTTTAGCATCCAATGTTCCCATGGGAAAACACCCAACCATGGCCTTAATAGATGTAACACACAAGATTTCAGCTTTTCTTGAGCAATCACTAAGGATTTCATATGTGGTCATTTCTAATGGGGAAATTATAACTATCTCATGACGTTGATTTGAGGATTAAATTAGATAATGAACATGAAAATGCTTTGTAAGATTTAAAAATCTGTAAAACTGTTTTTTGTTATTATTTGATTTGTTGCTATTTCAGCTTCACTTGACAGTTGTTTATGACCTTGCCTATGTGAGAAAATGCCCTCTGGGTTATTTTTTTGAAAGCCAGAATGTATTTTTCAACAGCTCAATGGAACTGGCATCATTTGTGAAGGTTAAGGGTGAAGGGGTAAATGTTTCTTGACACCTATCACTTTACAGTGTTTTCAGGAACTAACTGACTCATGTATTCCTCTTCCAAATTTGGTTGAGGACCTCCTACCAGCCACATGCTTTACGTCAGGTGATGGAAAGCATTTTCTGGATTTTAAAGATCTTAGGCTTTGTGGGCCATATAGAGTTTCTGTAGCTTCTCCTCCTCTTTCCTCTTCAACAAGCTTTCTAAACGTGAGAACCATTATTAGCTCACAGTCCCACAGATCCAGGCTGAGAGCCTGATTTGATTCGTGGCCATTATTTGCCAATTCCTGCTCTGCGTCTTCACTGAGGAGGGGGACCATGTTTGAGTAATCAGTTCTTTGAATCAACTGTTGGTCTTCTGGGCCTTGTCCTTGCTCTCCTACAGTCTCTAATCAGCGTGGCATCCAGAGAGATCTTGTTAAAACATAAGTCAGATCATGTCACTCAAATTTCTTCAATGGCTTCTTCACAGAAAATGCAAAGTCCTCAGAGTGCCTCCACAGACCTAGAAATCTGGGTGTCTGTTTCCTCTCTGACTGTTTCCTTCTCCTCTCCAATTTGCTCGCTCTGTTTTCCACACGCTGACATCCTTTCTGCTCCTTGGATACTCCAAGCCTACTCTTGCCTCATTGACTTTCTGCCGCAGGCCAGCCGCAGAAAGAGGATTTCACCGCCCAGGGTCAGAAGGGAAGGGGTAAGGAACTGAAGTAGCACCGACGAATGGGGTCAGAAGCCCATGGGTCAGAAGGCTGCAATGAGAAGCCTAGTCACCGCAACAAAGAATAGACCCCCGCTCGCCGAAACTAGAGAAAGCTCGCATGCAGCAATGAAGACCCAATGCAGCCAAAAATAAATAAATAAAAAATAAAGTATAGAATCTTAAAAAAAAATCTATAAATAATATTACAAGAATAGAATCACAGGCCAGTTTCTCCTTTGAACATGCATGCAAAATGTGTAAAGAGAAGCACAAACTATATCCATGGTATGTAAAACAATCATATATCAGAATCAAAGTAGCTTTATTCTTCTGGCAATGCAAGGTTGCTTTAATGTCCAAACGTGAAACTGATCCCAGGAATGAATTAGAGTGGGAGAAAAGTCATTTAAAACAGAAATCTTGGGACTTCCCTGGTGGTCCAGTGTTTAGAACATGGCGCGTTCACTGCTGGGGCCCTGGGGTCCAATCCCAGGTCAGGGAACTAAGATCCTGCAAGACATGAGGCAGGGCCCCGAAAAAAAAAAAGGAAAGAAAGAAGTCTTAACCAGGAGAAGCACAAGATCGAATAAACATAACAGATAACACCTTATGAAAAGTAGGTGAAGATTATGGAATATTCTAAAATTTAAAACAAAAAGAAACTTTTAAAGATTCAAAAGGATGTGACAAATATTGTACATAGGCCAAAATAAAATGAAATAAAATATACAAATGATGGGAGCCCAAAATTCCAGATGCCCAAGTCCTGTCTCTGAAGATTCTCATTCAATGGGTTCAGGATTTCCTCCTTATTGAAAAACCTACAGGTGATTCTGGTACGATTCCCAGACACAATGTAAAGCTTCTCTTTTACAGGAAAGAATACCAGATTATTTTGTTATCTTATAGTTATACTAACAGGTTGTACTATTGACGGATAAGTCTGCTGTGAAAATGCACCCCCACTAGGGATAAAAAAGGAACTAGTAGTCTCTACTGCTACTTGGTGGCAGCACGCATGTATTGCAAGGGCAATTATTGTAGCAATCCAAATTAGTGGAACATTTTAGAATTGGAAGACGACATACAGATCATCTAGTCAAGCTTCCAACTATTATAGTTGTGAAAACTAAGGCCCATATAAATGAAATGATTTATCTCCAAAGAGCATTAGTGAAAGTATGAAATAAAAAATATCTCTGAACTTTTAATTTAGTGCTGTTTTTATTAATCTCAAGTATTAGCTTAAACTTCAGTGTGACAGATTTGGGATTGAATTCCTGCTCACGTTTACTGATTGCGTGTCTTTTAGTAAGTTACTAAAACACTTTTTTTTTAAATAGACGTATTTAATTATTTATCTTTGGCTGCCTAGGCTCTTCGTTGCTGTGCATGGGCTTTCCCTAGTTGCGGTGGGCGGGGGCTACTCTTTGTTGCAGTACGCAGGCTTCTCATTGTGGTGGCTTCTCGTTGTTGCTGAGCACGGGGTCTAGGTGCGTGGGCTTCAGTAATTGTGGTTCACGGGCTCTAGCACGCAGGCTCAGTAGTTGTGGCACATGGTCTTAGTTGCTCCGCGGCATGTGGGATCTTCCCGGACCAGGGCTCAAACGTGTGTCCCGTGCACTGGCAGGTGGATCCTTAACCAGTGCGCCAACAGGGAAGCCCTACTAATACACTTTTAACTTTGCTTTTCACGTATGTAAAATGGTGAGCCTTGACTGATATAGAATATGAGATAACCTAGCACTGTTCTTAACACATATATGTAGTTAAAACTTTTTGGCTCTCATCCCTCTTAAACAGCCTCTATCCTCTTAATAATGAATGTGTCTTTCAGCTAGCAGAGCACCCCAGAGCTGACCACATTCTGGCAAGAGATATAGGATTCTTTTTCTTACTGGGGGTTCTTTATACCTGATAGTTGAAGTGCACTTAAACATGAACAACTCTTGTTTATACTGTAGTAATGGATTTGATGGACGAATTTTAGAAAGTAATATGCAGGAATTGAGCTGCCTTACCCTCAAGAAATATAATTCGATAGTGGTGGCTAGAACGATAAACAGTGTTTGGACAGGGAGTCCATATTGGATGTGAACTTCCTGTACTCCCATTCGTCTATTAAGAATAAAGAGAATCCTTTCAAAATGTGTTTTAAAGGGCAGTTATTTCTTTCTGCCTCATTTAAGTTACCTGCAAGAAAAAGACAATCTCCTGCATCCTTGTTTAATAGGCTTTTAATATAAAGCAGATAATTTTTTGCAACATTTCCCAAACTTTTCATTATCGAATTGGCTGAGGCTTCTCAATGATTATCATTTCACAACAATATCTCCATCTTCAGCTTCTTTCAATGAATTGGCCTAATAGATGTACCATTAAAACAGAGCTTCACTCTCAACGTATTTTTAATTTTGTATTCAAACGGTATGAAGGATTCAGCCATAACAATGAGTGGATTTCTGATACATGCTACATGATGGATGCAACTAAGTGAAAGAAGGCTACATATTGTATGGTTCCATTTATATGAAATGTCCAGCAGTGGCAAATCCATACACACAGAAAAGATTCTACATTCGTGGTTGCCAGGGGTTTGGAAGAGAGGGAACTAGGGAATGACTCCTTAAAATGGGTGTAGGTTTCCTCTTGGTTGATGAAGATGTTTTGCAGCTCGACAGTGGTGATAGTTGCACAACATTGTGACAGTAGTAAATTCCACTGAATGGTACAGTGAATTGTAAAATGATCCAAATGGTGAATTTTGTGTTATGTTCATTTTACTACAATAAAAAGGAGAAAGAATTCGGGAAAGACTTAGAGTTTGGGAAACTAAGGTGAACTGGTCAAGAAAAAGACAGCTCTATTGTTCAGTTTTCTCTCAGCTCTCCCAGTGCATTAATCCTCAGCAAAAAGTAGGCTGAACTTGTAGATGATAGTCATTCAACACAGTCCAGGGAAAAGTAAATAAAGTAAAACCCAACTCTTCTTCTTTAGCACATGTATGAAAGGTTCACTTGCTGCTCAGCCACGTGGACCTTCATGAAGACGTTTCACTTTAGGTGTCCTCTACTTCAGTACTTTACTCACAGCTCATTCACACATGTAGGCAACAGCATTCCTTAATTCGATGGAATCTGCAGCACTGGTTGTGATCAGTCTCATGAAAAGAAAAGGAAAGGTGGCGCGGAAGCCAAGGGAAGAGATTTTCAAGACAGAGACGTTGTTTAAGATCTAACTCGGCTTGGCGGTCACAAAGATAAGGATTGAGAAGTAGTCCCCTGGACTTGTCAACGGAGAAATCATTGGGGGCTTCAAGGAGATCAGTTTCACGAGAGTAGTGGGGCAGAAACCAGATCGCAGTGTAGATGGGAGGGGAGAAATGGGGGCAAGTCAAGAAATTGATGGCAAAGGGAAAGAAGGGAGGGGTGGATAGGAGGACAGGAGAATGGAATGGAGGAGAGCATTTCCTTGTGGCTCTTTAATATGGCTGGGAGGGGCCAAAAGAGAAGGAGAGCGTGAAGATGTAGGAAGAGGGGATGGCATCCCGAGCCCAAGGAGGACTGGCCCCTGTCTTCAGCTCCCACCAGCTGGATGGTCCCTCCCTCTAGCTTTCCACGTAGGCTGTGGAAGTTGCCCCTTGCCTCCTTGGATCAGCTGCCCTTGATTCGTTCGTCCTTTTCTTATTTCTCAGCACATCTGGGTCATACGTTATGTGAAGACAAACAAATCACCACTGATGCTTAATTTTCTTGAAAAATCCCCCAGGCAGGTACCATTTTGGAGAACTACCTATTGTGCCTCAGCAAGCCAAAGTAGCTCATTTTTCCTCTCTCATTGGGAGAGATTGCTGTTTCTTGGAGAACCTGATGAAGAGGGTGACTCGCGCTTAGGAATAACGTTGCTTGAAAAGTGCAAAAGGTGAGGTAGTTTGGCTCTGAGGGGCCTCTGAGGCCTGAGACTTCCTGAGAGATGGCAGACTCACAGCTCCCATTTCCCTCTGACCCTGGGCTATGAGCTCATCAAATGAGATGGTAAATAAAGTCACTGACATGGTTTAAAGGATAATTTTATTCTCTCTTGTTCACTCAGAGCAAATTGAATGGAATTTGCATACAACATATGGATGAACCATCCATACGATGGGGCTTGACCATATCCTCATGGTTCCCCTTCCCTTTTCTACATCTGGCCCCTTTAGCTCTGCAGACTTAACCCCACACCATCAGTCCACCCAGTCGGTCCACTGGACGTCTCTTCCTCTTTCGCATCTGGTCGTTGTCGTCACCTTGTTCTCCACTACCGCCTCCTGCAGTAGTTGTTAGGTCCAGAGAGGTTGGTTCACTGTGAGCAAGTAACTGTCAACTCCATGGACAGGTGGAAGTGACTTGGCAGCCGGGATGCGCCCACCCTGAGTTCATTATACCCATGAGGGTCAAGGAGAATGGGGATGCAGCTGGTCTGCAGAGCCCCGGCAGTTCTGAGACACATGTTCCTGGATCCACACGTTGCTCCATACCCAGCCTTGCCTTTCTTTTTTCTCTCTCTTGACTCCATCCAGGTTTCTGCTCTCCTTGTCCCTTTGGGGAGGGAGGCCAGTACCTGTCCAGGTGTAGTCCCCCAAAGCTTCCTACTTCCAAGCGTTACATAGGCTTGTATATCCACTTGCTTGGGTTGCCCTGGCATTCGTGCCAACAAGTTGAGTGGTTTAAGCCCTAGGCTCTCTTTTCTGGCAAGAATGTGCCTAAAAATCTCCACCTCTGGTTTGGTGGCCCCTAAAAATTCCCAGTCAGTTTTGGTGAGGGGACACTTGGTGACAGTGTTGTCTTTCGAAATGAGTAGTTCCCTTACCGACGATACTTTGCTCCCCATACATTATTTATAAGGTTTCCCTGTTTGTATGTGCAAACTATTTGTGTGTATATTTTGAGAAATACATTGTACAGGCCTCTTTTTTATTTCTTCCACACACCCTAGAGATGTCATAGAGGCGGTAAATGTGTCCAACTTTTTGAGAAATTGGAACAATCAAGACTTACCTGTATGGAATGCTGTTAACGATGTCAATTCCCGCGACAGTACCTTTCATCTGACACACTTAGGGACTGTTAACAGATTAAAAGTAGTAAAAGACGCGGATAGAGAGAATTTTCATTATCTTGTGCACTGAAATCTTGGATTTTCGTTGGTTTGAATGGGCTTGAAAATGTATTTTTTTTAGTAGGGACATAGAAGCCTCTAGCGGTATTCTTAATAAAGCAAGGTGAGTTATAAGCAATCATCTGATGGAGGGTAAATGTACCACAGTCCAGTTTAAGAAAAATACAATATAAAAGTCTTACCATGGAAGAAAATCTTTATATGATCTTTTGTAAAAAAAAAAAAAAAAGCTTCAAGAAACATAAAGACATGACACCATATTCAGTTTAAAGTCAGTGACTTGTAAGCAAGGCAAAGCAAAGACAGTCTGATTAAGGCCGTTGCATTGTTGTGGCATTTTTTAGGTCTCACCCATTTCTGTGGCCTTTTTAGAACCTAAGCTTCTAGGGCACAGGGAACTTCATCTTGACGTAGGGCTGAGCAAATGCACGGAGCATTTCTCAATAAGTAGGCATTAAATTCTTAGTCCAGAAGGGGCCTTGAGATGCCCTCTCTTTACTCCTTGGTAGAACTGTTTTAACCATCCCCCGAAAACAGATTTTTTTCTTTAAATCTCAAAATTCAGAGAGTCCACAATCAGAACTTCCTTCTCATATTGCCATGTGGTCTGCTGTGGGCATCTGTCGAATGGTGTGAACTCTGCGTGGGGAGTCTGGCCTACCCTCGAGGCCCATGGTTGGGGCTGCGGTGGTGCCATGCTGTGCTCAGGGGCCTTCTTTTTTGGAAGTCTGGGCTCCAGTGAGCCTTGGTCATGCTCTTTTATGGAACCTTGGGTGCTAGACCACTCTGACCCTCAGTCTCATTTGCAGGTTCTGGGGAGGATTAAATGAGCTCATGTGATATCCAGGTGACTGAGGCAGAGTCGGCTCGGGATGAATCTTTGCTTCATTTTCATTAGCTGCGGAGAAGACGATGACAGCTTGGTGCCTCTCCAACTTTAATATGGGTATGCCTCTCTTGGGGATCTTGTTAAATGCAGGCTGGTATTCAGTAGTTCTGGGTGGGGCCTGGATTCTGTGCTTCTAACGAGCTCCTAGGTGACGGTGACGCTGAGGGCAAGGGTTTGGCACCTGCGTTTCTCCCTTTCCGGAAGAGCAGGATGTCTGCCGCACCCCCACCCGAGAGGAGCAAACATCCGCAACGTGACTACTAGGAACCAGCTTCCCTCACAGGCAAGGGACCTGTACCACTGCTCCCAACCATTCTGTCTGAGGCGCAGCAAGCCAAAACACTGAAATGCTGAGGTTTGCAGCAAAGAGGAGGTTTATTCACAGGGCAGCCAAGCGAGGACGTGACGTGACAATAGGTCTCAAATCTGCCTCCCCAAAGGCAAGGGGCTTTGGGTATCTGTGGGATAAAGAATAAAGAAGCAGGGCAGTATGAGGCATGGGGAGCGTGAGGAAAGGTGATTGGAAAAAGGTGTGCTCATCATTGTTCTGAGCTGGCGTAACTAGGCTACAGGCCTCGGCACATTCTCAGGCTGGAGTTGGGGAAAACAGGAGCAGAATGGAAGATGACAGCGTGTGAAGGAGGTGTGGTGTCCATAGGTTCGGGGTCTGACGTGCTTCCTGCTGAAGCACCGATGCCCATCAAAGCCGTAAATGGGGTGCTGGGGAAAACAGGAGCAGAATGGAAGATGACAGCATGTGAGGGAGGTGTGGTGTCCATAGGTTCGGGGTCTGACGTGCTTCCTGCTGAAGCACCGACGCCCGCCAAAGCCGTAAATGGGGTGCTGGGGAAAACAGGAGCAGAATGGAAGATGACAGCGTGTGAAGGAGGTGTGGTGTCCATAGGTTCGGGGTCTGACGTGCTTCCTGCTGAAACACCGATGCCCGCCAAAGCCATAAATAAGGTGCTCGGGAAAACAGGAGCAGAATGGAAGAGGACAGCATGTGAAGGAGGTGTGGTGTCCATAGCTTCCATATTAGAGGTACTGCCTGCCTGATCTGAGATCAGAGAGTGAAAGTGGGAGAGCCTCTTCTTAGATTCTAACTCCTCTGAATTTATAGCACTGGCTCTGCCTGGCTTTATGACATATCCATTGTACGTGTCACAGAGAAAGAGCGGGCGGGGCAGGGGGTGAGGCAGGGGTCACATGCAAGCCCAGCTGGTGGCTTAACCCCGGCCAAAAGGCAAAGGGCGGGGCCCCTTCTGGACTTTCTAGTGGCTGGGACGTCTGGCTGTGGGTGGCAGGTGTTTGGCACCAGCTGGGCCACCATGCGCAGACTGTTGGGGACTGTGGAAGCCTCCTCCAGAGCTCACCCTTCCTGGGGACTGGCTCTGCAGGCCCCTCAGCCCTGCGTATGTATCGGCCAGGCCTTCCCCACCACGGGGCCCAGAGGCCAGAGCCTGCTCAGACCTGAGGGCAGGAGGCAGCCAGAGCTTACCAGGGTGTGGGCCACCTCGTCCGGAGACCTCCCCAGCTCCTCTGCGAGACCTGGAGACAGGATCGCCTTCTCCAGGGCTGCTCAGCTGCCAGCATCACCATGAGCCAGGTGGCCAAGGTTTCTGAGCAGGAGATGCAGAGCCCTGATCCGACTGGATGCTGCAGCCCACGATGTCCCTTCCTGGCAGATAGGTTCTTTCTTCACTTCTTGTTTGAAATTTGGTAAAAGAACATTTAACCCTTGGCCTGTCCTTCAGGGTATATAGATGGTAGTGGCTTAGCCGGGATTCGATCCAAGCCTGTGTGATTCCAGAGCTTGTGCTCTGGACTGTGGTGCCTCCTTATCGTATATGCTTCATGTGTTACTTGTTTTTTTTTTTCTTGTAGTCCTTATGGTACTTAGCCCTAAGTGCCATACCTGTAACGAACAGCTACACTGCCCTGTAGGAGGTCTTCTTTTGTTCAACGCCTGAATTGGTCATCCACCACACTGTGTTCTAATCTCAGAAGATACAGGTCAGGGACCACCAGTTGTCAGCATGGCACCATTCCATATTTCGAATTGAGGCTTGAAGCCCGTATTTTCCCTTTGTCTAGTTTGAAGGATCCAGATATGTAAAGATGATATTCTAGATAAATCATGGGCTATCCTGAAACAAATTCACCAGTGAATTGTTCCGTATGGATTAGAAGCCAGCTTCTCTGGCCTTCCTGGAGTATATCCAGTAAGGCGTCTCATTCATGTCTAGAAAGCAACTATATCATTTATTGCAACTTCAGCGTGGAGCGATGTATTGGTATAAAGTACGATCAACACAATTTGGTCATTGTGAGTATGACAGCTGGTTCCACTCTTTACTACACATATGTAACTCTAGGGATTCTTATGCCCAAGGGAGGAGACGTACTCTTGGCTGTCTAGGACAAGGGAAGCATGTGTTGTTATTCAGGAGCTGGAAGCTTCAGCATGACAGGTAGGAATTGAACAATCGTGGTCTATACATCACTTGACCTTGCTTAAAACTTGTTTCTTTGGCTTGCTTCATTGGAGTGTTTTCTCCCTCCTGGGCTGACATTGTCTGTTATGTATCACGCATGAGACATATAGAAGTTTCAGAACCCAAAATCATATAGATCAGTAAAAAATGTATATATATATATATATATATAAATCTATTGAAACTCACACTGGGCTTAATTCATATATTCCAAAATCAGTTTGACCCTCTGCTCATGAGATTCTTTTTATGGTATGTCCCAGCAAATCTGGGCTTCCATCCCCAATAAATTTTGGGGTTGAAGGACACAAAAGCCTTTGCTCAGACCTAAATTCTGTCTGAAAAAAAGGGAAATATTATAAGCCCTTTGAAACCTCTCCAAGAGCAGAAATGATTTACAGCTGTGGCATTGAACCATAATTCCTCGATCTCATTTGAGAAGAGTTCAGTTAGAAACAGTGTCTTGATTTTTGTTTCTTTTGTTTCTTCCCTGTTTTCTTGTCTTGCTTACCAACAATCCATTGTAATTCATCAGTTAGTATGGCAGCAGGCTGAGTGTTCCCTGGAGCTCATTAAATGAAGTGTTTTCCCTAAAATGACGTTTGTCTCCTTGTTTTCAGCCCCTCTTCTTTCCTCTGCCCTTGACTATAACCAGAGCTCAGCAAAAGCTGAGTGACTTTGTGCAGACCTTACTTAGGCTCAGCCTTTTTTTCTTCATTATTTTATTCATGGCTCCTCCGTTTCATTGTTTGCCTTCTCGAAATGTGTTGAAATCTTTCTGTGGTTGATGACTTCCAAAATATCTTGGCTTTTATTGGTTGATTAATTTTGGTATTTCTACAGTTTTATTTAGATATGGTTTCAGGAGGAACAGAAAGTAAATATATTTCCTAGTCTGCCATCTTGAGCTGAAAATCCCTGTGGATTTTAGCATCCAATGTTCCCATGGGAAAACACCCAACCATGGCCTTAATAGATGTAACACACAAGATTTCAGCTTTTCTTGAGCAATCACTAAGGATTTCATATGTGGTCATTTCTAATGGGGAAATTATAACTATCTCATGACGTTGATTTGAGGATTAAATTAGATAATGAACATGAAAATGCTTTGTAAGATTTAAAAATCTGTAAAACTGTTTTTTGTTATTATTTGATTTGTTGCTATTTCAGCTTCACTTGACAGTTGTTTATGACCTTGCCTATGTGAGAAAATGCCCTCTGGGTTATTTTTTTGAAAGCCAGAATGTATTTTTCAACAGCTCAATGGAACTGGCATCATTTGTGAAGGTTAAGGGTGAAGGGGTAAATGTTTCTTGACACCTATCACTTTACAGTGTTTTCAGGAACTAACTGACTCATGTATTCCTCTTCCAAATTTGGTTGAGGACCTCCTACCAGCCACATGCTTTACGTCAGGTGATGGAAAGCATTTTCTGGATTTTAAAGATCTTAGGCTTTGTGGGCCATATAGAGTTTCTGTAGCTTCTCCTCCTCTTTCCTCTTCAACAAGCTTTCTAAACGTGAGAACCATTATTAGCTCACAGTCCCACAGATCCAGGCTGAGAGCCTGATTTGATTCGTGGCCATTATTTGCCAATTCCTGCTCTGCGTCTTCACTGAGGAGGGGGACCATGTTTGAGTAATCAGTTCTTTGAATCAACTGTTGGTCTTCTGGGCCTTGTCCTTGCTCTCCTACAGTCTCTAATCAGCGTGGCATCCAGAGAGATCTTGTTAAAACATAAGTCAGATCATGTCACTCAAATTTCTTCAATGGCTTCTTCACAGAAAATGCAAAGTCCTCAGAGTGCCTCCACAGACCTAGAAATCTGGGTGTCTGTTTCCTCTCTGACTGTTTCCTTCTCCTCTCCAATTTGCTCGCTCTGTTTTCCACACACTGACATCCTTTCTGCTCCTTGGATACTCCAAGCCTACTCTTGCCTCATTGACTTTCTGCCGCAGGCCAGCCGCAGAAAGAGGATTTCACCGCCCAGGGTCAGAAGGGAAGGGGTAAGGAACTGAAGTAGCACCGACGAATGGGGTCAGAAGCCCATGGGTCAGAAGGCTGCAATGAGAAGCCTAGTCACCGCAACAAAGAATAGACCCCCGCTCGCCGAAACTAGAGAAAGCTCGCATGCAGCAATGAAGACCCAATGCAGCCAAAAATAAATAAATAAAAAATAAAGTATAGAATCTTAAAAAAAAATCTATAAAGAATATTACAAGAATAGAATCACAGGCCAGTTTCTCCTTTGAACATGCATGCAAAATGTGTAAAGAGAAGAACAAACTATATCCATGGTATGTAAAACAATCATATATCAGAATCAAAGTAGCTTTATTCTTCTGGCAATGCAAGGTTGCTTTAATGTCCAAACGTGAAACTGATCCCAGGAATGAATTAGAGTGGGAGAAAAGTCATTTAAAACAGAAATCTTGGGACTTCCCTGGTGGTCCAGTGTTTAGAACATGGCACGTTCACTGCTGGGGCCCTGGGGTCCAATCCCAGGTCAGGGAACTAAGATCCTGCAAGACATGAGGCAGGGCCCCGAAAAAAAAAAAGGAAAGAAAGAAGTCTTAACCAGGAGAAGCACAAGATCGAATAAACATAACAGATAACACCTTATGAAAAGTAGGTGAAGATTATGGAATATTCTAAAATTTAAAACAAAAAGAAACTTTTAAAGATTCAAAAGGATGTGACAAATATTGTACATAGGCCAAAATAAAATGAAATAAAATATACAAATGATGGGAGCCCAAAATTCCAGATGCCCAAGTCCTGTCTCTGAAGATTCTCATTCAATGGGTTCAGGATTTCCTCCTTATTGAAAAACCTACAGGTGATTCTGGTACGATTCCCAGACACAATGTAAAGCTTCTCTTTTACAGGAAAGAATACCAGATTATTTTGTTATCTTATAGTTATACTAACAGGTTGTACTATTGACGGATAAGTCTGCTGTGAAAATGCACCCCCACTAGGGATAAAAAAGGAACTAGTAGTCTCTACTGCTACTTGGTGGCAGCACGCATGTATTGCAAGGGCAATTATTGTAGCAATCCAAATTAGTGGAACATTTTAGAATTGGAAGACGACATACAGATCATCTAGTCAAGCTTCCAACTATTATAGTTGTGAAAACTAAGGCCCATATAAATGAAATGATTTATCTCCAAAGAGCATTAGTGAAAGTATGAAATAAAAAATATCTCTGAACTTTTAATTTAGTGCTGTTTTTATTAATCTCAAGTATTAGCTTAAACTTCAGTGTGACAGATTTGGGATTGAATTCCTGCTCACGTTTACTGATTGCGTGTCTTTTAGTAAGTTACTAAAACACTTTTTTTTTAAATAAACGTATTTAATTATTTATCTTTGGCTGCCTAGGCTCTTCGTTGCTGTGCACGGGCTTTACCTAGTTGCGGTGGGCGGGGGCTACTCTTTGTTGCAGTACGCAGGCTTCTCATTGTGGTGGCTTCTCGTTGTTGCTGAGCACGGGGTCTAGGTGCGTGGGCTTCAGTAATTGTGGTTCACGGGCTCTAGCACGCAGGCTCAGTAGTTGTGGCACATGGTCTTAGTTGCTCCGCGGCATGTGGGATCTTCCCGGACCAGGGCTCAAACGTGTGTCCCGTGCACTGGCAGGTGGATCCTTAACCAGTGCGCCAACAGGGAAGCCCTACTAATACACTTTTAACTTTGCTTTTCACGTATGTAAAATGGTGAGCCTTGACTGATATAGAATATGAGATAACCTAGCACTGTTCTTAACACATATATGTAGTTAAAACTTTTTGGCTCTCATCCCTCTTAAACAGCCTCTATCCTCTTAATAATGAATGTGTCTTTCAGCTAGCAGAGCACCCCAGAGCTGACCACATTCTGGCAAGAGATATAGGATTCTTTTTCTTACTGGGGGTTCTTTATACCTGATAGTTGAAGTGCACTTAAACATGAACAACTCTTGTTTATACTGTAGTAATGGATTTGATGGACGAATTTTAGAAAGTAATATGCAGGAATTGAGCTGCCTTACCCTCAAGAAATATAATTCGATAATGGTGGCTAGAACGATAAACAGTGTTTGGACAGGGAGTCCATATTGGATGTGAACTTCCTGTACTCCCATTCGTCTATTAAGAATAAAGAGAATCCTTTCAAAATGTGTTTTAAAGGGCAGTTATTTCTTTCTGCCTCATTTAAGTTACCTGCAAGAAAAAGACAATCTCCTGCATCCTTGTTTAATAGGCTTTTAATATAAAGCAGATAATTTTTTGCAACATTTCCCAAACTTTTCATTATCGAATTGGCTGAGGCTTCTCAACGATTATCATTTCACAACAATATCTCCATCTTCAGCTTCTTTCAATGAATTGGCCTAATAGATGTGCCATTAAAACAGAGCTTCACTCTCAACGTATTTTTAATTTTGTATTCAAACGGTATGAAGGATTCAGCCATAACAGTGAGTGGATTTCTGATACATGCTACATGATGGATGCAACTAAGTGAAAGAAGGCTACATATTGTATGGTTCCATTTATATGAAATGTCCAGCAGTGGCAAATCCATACACACAGAAAAGATTCTACATTCGTGGTTGCCAGGGGTTTGGAAGAGAGGGAACTAGGGAATGACTCCTTAAAATGGGTGTAGGTTTCCTCTTGGTTGATGAAGATGTTTTGCAGCTCGGCAGTGGTGATAGTTGCACAACATTGTGACAGTAGTAAATTCCACTGAATGGTACAGTGAATTGTAAAATGATCCAAATGGTGAATTTTGTGTTATGTTCATTTTACTACAATAAAAAGGAGAAAGAATTCGGGAAAGACTTAGAGTTTGGGAAACTAAGGTGAACTGGTCAAGAAAAAGACAGCTCTATTGTTCAGTTTTCTCTCAGCTCTCCCAGTGCATTAATCCTCAGCAAAAAGTAGGCTGAACTTGTAGATGATAGTCATTCAACACAGTCCAGGGAAAAGTAAATAAAGTAAAACCCAACTCTTCTTCTTTAGCACATGTATGAAAGGTTAACTTGCTGCTCAGCCACGTGGACCTTCATGAAGACGTTTCACTTTAGGTGTCCTCTACTTCAGTACTTTACTCACAGCTCATTCACACATGTAGGCAACAGCATTCCTTAATTCGATGGAATCTGCAGCACTGGTTGTGATCAGTCTCATGAAAAGAAAAGGAAAGGTGGCGCGGAAGCCAAGGGAAGAGATTTTCAAGACAGAGACGTTGTTTAAGATCTAACTCGGCTTGGCGGTCACAAAGATAAGGATTGAGAAGTAGTCCCCTGGACTTGTCAACGGAGAAATCATTGGGGGCTTCAAGGAGATCAGTTTCACGAGAGTAGTGGGGCAGAAACCAGATCGCAGTGTAGATGGGAGGGGAGAAATGGGGGCAAGTCAAGAAATTGATGGCAAAGGGAAAGAAGGGAGGGGTGGATAGGAGGACAGGAGAATGGAATGGAGGAGAGCATTTCCTTGTGGCTCTTTAATATGGCTGGGAGGGGCCAAAAGAGAAGGAGAGCGTGAAGATGTAGGAAGAGGGGATGGCATCCCGAGCCCAAGGAGGACTGGCCCCTGTCTTCAGCTCCCACCAGCTGGATGGTCCCTCCCTCTAGCTTTCCACGTAGGCTGTGGAAGTTGCCCCTTGCCTCCTTGGATCAGCTGCCCTTGATTCGTTCGTCCTTTTCTTATTTCTCAGCACATCTGGGTCATACGTTATGTGAAGACAAACAAATCACCACTGATGCTTAATTTTCTTGAAAAATCCCCCAGGCAGGTACCATTTTGGAGAACTACCTATTGTGCCTCAGCAAGCCAAAGTAGCCCATTTTTCCTCTCTCATTGGGAGAGATTGCTGTTTCTTGGAGAACCTGATGAAGAGGGTGACTCGCGCTTAGGAATAACGTTGCTTGAAAAGTGCAAAAGGTGAGGTAGTTTGGCTCTGAGGGGCCTCTGAGGCCTGAGACTTCCTGAGAGATGGCAGACTCACAGCTCCCATTTCCCTCTGACCCTGGGCTATGAGCTCATCAAATTAGATGGTAAATAAAGTCACTGACATGGTTTAAAGGATAATTTTGTTCTCTCTTGTTCACTCAGAGCAAATTGAATGGAATTTGCATACAACATATGGATGAACCATCCATACGATGGGGCTTGACCATATCCTCATGGTTCCCCTTCCCTTTTCTACATCTGGCCCCTTTAGCTCTGCAGACTTAACCCCACACCATCAGTCCACCCAGTCGGTCCACTGGACGTCTCTTCCTCTTTCGCATCTGGTCGTTGTCGTCACCTTGTTCTCCACTACCGCCTCCTGCAGTAGTTGTTAGGTCCAGAGAGGTTGGTTCACTGTGAGCAAGTAACTGTCAACTCCATGGACAGGTGGAAGTGACTTGGCAGCCGGGATGCGCCCACCCTGAGTTCATTATACCCATGAGGGTCAAGGAGAATGGGGATGCAGCTGGTCTGCAGAGCCCCGGCAGTTCTGAGACACATGTTCCTGGATCCACACGTTGCTCCATACCCAGCCTTGCCTTTCTTTTTTCTCTCTCTTGACTCCATCCAGGTTTCTGCTCTCCTTGTCCCTTTGGGGAGGGAGGCCAGTACCAGTCCAGGTGTAGTCCCCCAAAGCTTCCTACTTCCAAGCGTTACGTAGGCTTGTATATCCACTTGCTTGGGTTGCCCTGGCATTCGTGCCAACAAGTTGAGTGGTTTAAGCCCTAGGCTCTCTTTTCTGGCAAGAATGTGCCTAAAAATCTCCACCTCTGGTTTGGTGGCCCCTAAAAATTCCCAGTCAGTTTTGGTGAGGGGACACTTGGTGACAGTGTTGTCTTTCGAAATGAGTAGTTCCCTTACCGACGATACTTTGCTCCCCATACATTATTTATAAGGTTTCCCTGTTTGTATGTGCAAACTATTTGTGTGTATATTTTGAGAAATACATTGTACAGGCCTCTTTTTTATTTCTTCCGCACACCCTAGAGATGTCATAGAGGCGGTAAATGTGTCCAACTTTTTGAGAAATTGGAACAATCAAGACTTACCTGTATGGAATGCTGTTAACGATGTCAATTCCCGCGACAGTACCTTTCATCTGACACACTTAGGGACTGTTAACAGATTAAAAGTAGTAAAAGACACAGATAGAGAGAATTTTCATTATCTTGTGCACTGAAATCTTGGATTTTCGTTGGTTTGAATGGGCTTGAAAATGTATTTTTTTTAGTAGGGACATAGAAGCCTCTAGCGGTATTCTTAATA
Organism: Orcinus orca; assembly: GCF_937001465.1. NCBI lineage: Eukaryota > Metazoa > Chordata > Mammalia > Artiodactyla > Delphinidae > Orcinus > Orcinus orca. The sequence goes on from NC_064570.1 coordinate 91,848,109, forward strand.
AAGCAAGGTGAGTTATAAGCAATCATCTGATGGAGGGTAAATGTACCACAGTCCAGTTTAAGAAAAATACAATATAAAAGTCTTACCATGGAAGAAAATCTTTATATGATCTTTTGTAAAAAAAAAAAAAAAAGCTTCAAGAAACATAAAGACATGACACCATATTCAGTTTAAAGTCAGTGACTTGTAAGCAAGGCAAAGCAAAGACAGTCTGATTAAGGCCGTTGCATTGTTGTGGCATTTTTTAGGTCTCACCCATTTCTGTGGCCTTTTTAGAACCTAAGCTTCTAGGGCACAGGGAACTTCATCTTGACATAGGGCTGAGCAAATGCACGGAGCATTTCTCAATAAGTAGGCATTAAATTCTTAGTCCAGAAGGGGCCTTGAGATGCCCTCTCTTTACTCCTTGGTAGAACTGTTTTAACCATCCCCCGAAAACAGATTTTTTTCTTTAAATCTCAAAATTCAGAGAGTCCACAATCAGAACTTCCTTCTCATATTGCCATGTGGTCTGCTGTGGGCATCTGTCGAATGGTGTGAACTCTGCGTGGGGAGTCTGGCCTACCCTCGAGGCCCATGGTTTGGGCTGCGGTGGTGCCATGCTGTGCTCAGGGGCCTTCTTTTTTGGAAGTCTGGGCTCCAGTGAGCCTTGGTCATGCTCTTTTATGGAACCTTGGGTGCTAGACCACTCTGACCCTCAGTCTCATTTGCAGGTTCTGGGGAGGATTAAATGAGCTCATGTGATATCCAGGTGACTGAGGCAGAGTCGGCTCGGGATGAATCTTTGCTTCGTTTTCATTAGCTGCGGAGAAGACGATGACAGCTTGGTGCCTCTCCAACTTTAATATGGGTATGCCTCTCTTGGGGATCTTGTTAAATGCAGGCTGGTATTCAGTAGTTCTGGGTGGGGCCTGGATTCTGTGCTTCTAACGAGCTCCTAGGTGACGGTGACGCTGAGGGCAAGGGTTTGGCACCTGCGTTTCTCCCTTTCCGGAAGAGCAGGATGTCTGCCGCACCCCCACCCGAGAGGAGCAAACATCCGCAACGTGACTACTAGGAACCAGCTTCCCTCACAGGCAAGGGACCTGTACCACTGCTCCCAACCATTCTGTCTGAGGCGCAGCAAGCCAAAACACTGAAATGCTGAGGTTTGCAGCAAAGAGGAGGTTTATTCACAGGGCAGCCAAGCGAGGACGTGACGTGACAATAGGTCTCAAATCTGCCTCCCCAAAGGCAAGGGGTTTTGGGTATCTGTGGGATAAAGAATAAAGAAGCAGGGCAGTATGAGGCATGGGGAGCATGAGGAAAGGTGATTGGAAAAAGGTGTGCTCATCATTGTTCTGAGCTGGCGTAACTAGGCTACAGGCCTCGGCACATTCTCAGGCTGGAGTTGGGGAAAACAGGAGCAGAATGGAAGATGACAGCGTGTGAGGGAGGTGTGGTGTCCATAGGTTCGGGGTCTGACGTGCTTCCTGCTGAAGCACCGATGCCCGCCAAAGCCGTAAATGGGGTGCTGGGGAAAACAGGAGCAGAATGGAAGATGACAGCGTATGAAGGAGGTGTGGTGTCCATAGGTTCGGGGTCTGACGTGCTTTCTGCTGAAGCACCGACGCCCGCCAAAGCCGTAAATGGGGTGCTGGGGAAAACAGGAGCAGAATGCAAGATGACAGCGTATGAAGGAGGTGTGGTGTCCATAGGTTCGGGGTCTGACGTGCTTCCTGCTGAAGCACCGTTGCCCGCCAAAGCCGTAAATGGGGTGCTGGGGAAAATAGGAGCAGAATGGAAGAGGACAGCGTGTGAAGGAGGTGTGGTGTCCATAGCTTCCATATTAGAGGTACTGCCTGCCTGATCTGAGAGCAGAGAGTGAAAGTGGGAGAGCCTCTTCCTAGATTCTAACTCCTCTGAATTTATAGCACTGGCTCTGCCTGGCTTTATGACATATCCATTGTACGTGTCACAGAGAAAGAGCGGGCGGGGCAGGGGGTGAGGCAGGGGTCACATGCAAGCCCAGCTGGTGGCTTAACCCCGGCCCAAAGGCAAAGGGCGGGGCCCCTTCTGGACTTTCTAGTGGCTGGGACGTCTGGCTGTGGGTGGCAGGTGTTTGGCACCAGCTGGGCCACCATGCGCAGACTGTTGGGGACTGTGGAAGCCTCCTCCAGAGCTCACCCTTCCTGGGGACTGGCTCTGCAGGCCCCTCAGCCCTGCGTATGTATCGGCCAGGCCTTCCCCACCATGGGGCCCAGAGGCCAGAGCCTGCTCAGACCTGAGGGCAGGAGGCAGCCAGAGCTTACCAGGGTGTGGGCCACCTCGTCCGGAGACCTCCCCAGCTCCTCTGCGAGACCTGGAGACAGGATCGCCTTCTCCAGGGCTGCTCAGCTGCCAGCATCACCATGAGCCAGGTGGCCAAGGTTTCTGAGCAGGAGATGCAGAGCCCTGATCCGACTGGATGCTGCAGCCCACGATGTCCCTTCCTGGCAGATAGGTTCTTTCTTCACTTCTTGTTTGAAATTTGGTAAAAGAACATTTAACCCTTGGCCTGTCCTTCAGGGTATATAGACTGTAGTGGCTTAGCCGGGATTCGATCCAAGCCTGTGTGATTCCAGAGCTTGTGCTCTGGACTGTGGTGCCTCCTTATCATATATGCTTCATGTGTTACTTGTTTTTTTTTTTCTTGTAGTCCTTATGGTACTTAGCCCTAAGTGCCATACCTGTAACGAACAGCTACACTGCCCTGTAGGAGGTCTTCTTTTGTTCAATGCCTGAATTGGTCATCCACCACACTGTGTTCTAATCTCAGAAGATACAGGTCAGGGACCACCAGTTGTCAGCATGGCACCATTCCATATTTCGAATTGAGGCTTGAAGCCCGTATTTTCCCTTTGTCTAGTTTGAAGGATCCAGATATGTAAAGATGATATTCTAGATAAATCATGGGCTATCCTGAAAGAAATTCACCAGTGAATTGTTCCGTATGGATTAGAAGCCAGCTTCTCTGGCCTTCCTGGAGTATATCCAGTAAGGCGTCTCATTCATGTCTAGAAAGCAACTATATCATTTATTGCAACTTCAGCGTGGAGTGATGTGTTGGTATAAAGTACGATCAACACAATTTGGTCATTGTGAGTATGACAGCTGGGTCCACTCTTTACTACACATATGTAACTCTAGGGATTCTTATGCCCAAGGGAGGAGACGTACTCTTGGCTGTCTAGGACAAGGGAAGCATATGTTGTTATTCAGGAGCTGGAAGCTTCAGCATGACAGGTAGGAATTGAACAATCGTGGTCTATACATCACTTGACCTTGCTTAAAACTTGTTTCTTTGGCTTGCTTCATTGGAGTGTTTTCTCCCTCCTAGGCTGACATTGTCTGTTATGTGTCACGCATGAGACATATAGAAGTTTCAGAACCCAAAATCATATAGATCAGTAAAAATTTATATATATATATATATATAAAAATCTATTGAAACTCACACTGGGCTTAATTCATATATTCCAAAATCAGTTTGACCCTCTGCTCATGAGATTCTTTTTATGGTATGTCCCAGCAAATCTGGGCTTCCATCCCCAATAAATTTTGGGGTTGAAGGACACAAAAGCTTTTGCTCAGACCTAAATTCTGTCTGAAAAAAAGGGAAATATTATAAGCCCTTTGTAACCTCTCCAAGAGCAGAAATGATTTACAGCTGTGGCATTGAACCATAATTCCTCGATCTCATTTGAGAAGAGTTCAGTTAGAAACAGTGTCTTGATTTTTGTTTCTTTTGTTTCTTCCCTGTTTTCTTGTCTTGCTTGCCAACAATCCATTGTAATTCATGAGTTAGTATGGCAGCAGGCTGAGTGTTCCCTGGAGCTCATTAAATGAAGTGTTTTTCCTAAAATGACGTTTGTCTCCTTGTTTTCAGCCCCTCTTCTTTCCTCTGCCCTTGACTATAACCAGAGCTCAGCAAAAGCTGAGTGACTTTGTGCAGACCTTACTTAGGCTCAGCCTTTTTTTCTTCATTATTTTATTCATGGCTCCTCCGTTTCATTGTTTGCCTTCTCGAAATGTGTTGAAATCTTTCTGTGGTTGATGACTTCCAAAATATCTTGGCTTTTATTGGTTGATTAATTTTGGTATTTCTACAGTTTTATTTAGATATGGTTTCAGGAGGAACAGAAAGTAAATATATTTCCTAGTCTGCCATCTTGAGCTGAAAATCCCTGTTTTTAGCATCCAATGTTCCCATGGGAAAACACCCAACCATGGCCTTAATAGATGTAACACTCAAGATTTCAGCATTTCTTGAGCAATCACTAAGGATTTCATATGTGGTCATTTCTAATGGGGAAATTATAACTATCTCATGACGTTGATTTGAGGATTAAATTAGATAATGAACATGAAAATGCTTTGTAAGATTTAAAAATCTGTAAAACTGTTTTTTGTTATTATTTGATTTGTTGCTATTTCAGCTTCACTTGACAGTTGTTTATGACCTTGCCTATGTGAGAAAATGCCCTCTGGGTTATTTTTTTGAAAGCCAGAATGTATTTTTCAACAGCTCAATGGAACTGGCATCATTTGTGAAGGTTAAGGGTGAAGGGGTAAATGTTTCTTGACACCTATCACTTTACAGTGTTTTCAGGAACTAACTGACTCATGTATTCCTCTTCCAAATTTGGTTGAGGACCTCCTACCAGCCACATGCTTTACGTCATGTGATGGAAAGCATTTTCTGGATTTTAAAGATCTTAGGCTTTGTGGGCCATATAGAGTTTCTGTAGCTTCTCCTCCTCTTTCCTCTTCAACAAGCTTTCTAAACGTGAGAACCATTATTAGCTCACAGTCCCACAGATCCAGGCTGAGAGACTGATTTGATTCATGGCCATTATTTGCCAATTCCTGCTCTGCGTCTTCACTGAGGAGGGGGACCATGTTTGAGTAATCAGTTCTTTGAATCAACTGTTGGTCTTCTGGGCCTTGTCCTTGCTCTCCTACAGTCTCTAATCAGCGTGGCATCTAGAGAGATCTTGTTAAAACATAAGTCAGATCATGTCACTCAAATTTCTTCAATGGCTTCTTCACAGAAAATGCAAAGTCCTCAGAGTGCCTCCACAGACCTAGAAATCTGGGTGTCTGTTTCCTCTCTGACTGTTTCCTTCTCCTCTCCAATTTGCTCGCTCTGTTTTCCACACGCTGACATCCTTTCTGCTCCTTGGATACTCCAAGCCTACTCTTGCCTCATTGACTTTCTGCCGCAGGCCAGCTGCAGAAAGAGGATTTCACCGCCCAGGGTCAGAAGGGAAGGGGTAAGGAACTGAAGTAGCACCGACGAATGGGGTCAGAAACCCATGGGTCAGAAGGCTGCAATGAGAAGCCTAGTCACCGCAACAAAGAACAGACCCCCGCTCGCCGAAACTAGAGAAACCTCGCATGCAGCAATGAAGACCCAATGCAGCCAAAAATAAATAAATAAAAAATAAAGTATAGAATCTTAAAAAAAATCTATAAAGAATATTACAAGAATAGAATCACAGGCCAGTTTCTCCTTTGAACATGCATGCAAAATGTGTAAAGAGAAGCACAAACTATATCCATGGTATGTAAAACAATCATATATCAGAATCAAAGTAGCTGTATTCTTCTGGCAATGCAAGGTTGCTTTAATGTCCAAACGTGAAACTGATCCCAGGAATGAATTAGAGTGGGAGAAAAGTCATTTAAAACAGAAATCTTGGGACTTCCCTGGTGGTCCAGTGTTTAGAACATGGCGCGTTCACTGCTGGGGCCCTGGGGTCCAATCCCAGGTCAGGGAACTAAGATCCTGCAAGACATGAGGCAGGGCCCCGAAAAAAAAAAAGGAAAGAAAGAAGTCTTAACCAGGAGAAGCACAAGATCGAATAAACATAACAGATAACACCTTATGAAAAGTAGGTGAAGATTATGGAATATTCTAAGATTTAAAACAAAAAGAAACTTTTAAAGATTCAAAAGGATGTGACAAATATTGTACATAGGCCAAAATAAAATGAAATAAAATATACAAATGATGGGAGCCCAAAATTCCAGATGCCCAAGTCCTGTCTCTGAAGATTCTCATTCAATGGGTTCAGGATTTCCTCCTTATTGAAAAACCTACAGGTGATTCTGGTACGATTCCCAGACACAATGTAAAGCTTCTCTTTTACAGGAAAGAATACCAGATTATTTTGTTATCTTATAGTTATACTAACAGGTTGTACTATTGACGGATAAGTCTGCTGTGAAAATGCACCCCCACTAGGGATAAAAAAGGAACTAGTAGTCTCTACTGCTACTTGGTGGCAGCACGCATATATTGCAAGGGCAATTATTGTAGCAATCCAAATTAGTGGAACATTTTAGAATTGGAAGACGACATACAGATCATCTAGTCAAGCTTCCAACTATTATAGTTGTGAAAACTAAGGCCCATATAAATGAAATGATTTATCTCCAAAGAGCATTAGTGAAAGTATGAAATAAAAAATATCTCTGAACTTTTAATTTAGTGCTGTTTTTATTAATCTCAAGTATTAGCTTAAACTTCAGTGTGACAGATTTGGGATTGAATTCCTGCGCACGTTTACTGATTGCGTGTCTTTTAGTAAGTTACTAAAACACTTTTTTTTTAAATAGACGTATTTAATTATTTATCTTTGGCTGCCTAGGCTCTTCGTTGCTGTGCACAGGCTTTCCCTAGTTGCGGTGGGCGGGGGCTACTCTTTGTTGCAGTACGCGGGCTTCTCATTGTGGTGGCTTCTCGTTGTTGCTGAGCACAGGGTCTAGGTGCGTGGGCTTCAGTAGTTGTGGTTCACGGGCTCTAGCACGCCGGCTCAGTAGTTGTGGCACATGGTCTTAGTTGCTCCGCGGCATGTGGGATCTTCCCGGACCCGGGCTCAAACGTGTGTCCCGTGCACTGGCAGGTGGATCCTTAACCAGTGCGCCAACAGGGAAGCCCTACTAATACACTTTTAACTTTGCTTTTCACGTATGTAAAATGGTGAGCCTTGACTGATATAGAATATGAGATAACCTAGCACTGTTCTTAACACATATATGTAGTTAAAACTTTTTGGCTCTCATCCCTCTTAAACAGCCTCTATCCTCTTAATAATGAATGTGCCTTTCAGCTAGCAGAGCACCCCAGAGCTGACCACATTCTGGCAAGAGATATAGGATTCTTTTTCTTACTGGGGGTTCTTTATACCTGATAGTTGAAGTGCACTTAAACATGAACAACTCTTGTTTATACTGTAGTAATGGATTTGATGGACGAATTTTAGAAAGTAATATGCAGGAATTGAGCTGCCTTACCCTCAAGAAATATAATTCGATAGTGGTGGCTAGAACGATAAACAGTGTTTGGACAGGGAGTCCATATTGGATGTGAACTTCCTGTACTCCCATTCGTGTATTAAGAATAAAGAGAATCCTTTCAAAATGTGTTTTAAAGGGCAGTTATTTCTTTCTGCCTCATTTAAGTTACCTGCAAGAAAAAGACAATCTCCTGCATCCTTGTTTAATAGGCTTTTAATATAAAGCAGATAATTTTTTGCAACATTTCCCAAACTTTTCATTATCGAATTGGCTGAGGCTTCTCAACGATTATCATTTCACAACAATATCTCCATCTTCAGCTTCTTTCAATGAATTGGCCTAATAGATGTGCCATTAAAACAGAGCTTCACTCTCAAAGTATTTTTAATTTTGTATTCAAACGGTATGAAGGATTCAGCCATAACAGTGAGTGGATTTCTGATACATGCTACATGATGGATGCAACTAAGTGAAAGAAGGCTACATATTGTATGGTTCCATTTATATGAAATGTCCAGCAGTGGCAAATCCATACACACAGAAAAGATTCTACATTCGTGGTTGCCAGGGGTTTGGAAGAGAGGGAACTAGGGAATGACTCCTTAAAATGGGTGTAGGTTTCCTCTTGGTTGATGAAGATGTTTTGCAGCTCGGCAGTGGTGATAGTTGCACAACATTGTGACAGTAGTAAATTCCACTGAATGGTGCAGTGAATTGTAAAATGATCCAAATGGTGAATTTTGTGTTATGTTCATTTTACTACAATAAAAAGGAGAAAGAATTCGGGAAAGACTTAGAGTTTGGGAAACTAAGGTGAACTGGTCAAGAAAAAGACAGCTCTATTGTTCAGTTTTCTCTCAGCTCTCCCAGTGCATTAATCCTCAGCAAAAAGTAGGCTGAACTTGTAGATGATAGTCATTCAACACAGTCCAGGGAAAAGTAAATAAAGTAAAACCCAACACTTCTTCTTTAGCACATGTATGAAAGGTTAACTTGCTGCTCAGCCACGTGGACATTTATGAAGACGTTTCACTTTAGGTGTCCTCTACTTCAGTACTTTACTCACAGCTCATTCACACATGTAGGCAACAGCATTCCTTAATTCGATGGAATCTGCAGCACTGGTTGTGATCAGTCTCATGAAAAGAAAAGGAAAGGTGGCGCGGAAGCCAAGGGAAGAGATTTTCAAGACAGAGACGTTGTTTAAGATCTAACTCGGCTTGGCGGTCACAAAGATAAGGATTGAGAAGTAGTCCCCTGGACTTGTCAACGGAGAAATCATTGGGGGCTTCAAGGAGATCAGTTTCACGAGAGTAGTGGGGCAGAAACCAGATCGCAGTGTAGATGGGAGGGGAGAAATGGGGGGCAAGTCAAGAAATTGATGGCAAAGGGAAAGAAGGGAGGGGTGGATAGGAGGACAGGAGAATGGAATGGAGGAGAGCATTTCCTTGTGGCTCTTTAATATGGCTGGGAGGGGCCAAAAGAGAAGGAGAGCGTGAAGATGTAGGAAGAGGGGGTGGCATCCCGAGCCCAAGGAGGACTGGCCCCTGTCTTCAGCTCCCACCAGCTGGATGGTCCCTCCCTCTAGCTTTCCACGTAGGCTGTGGAAGTTGCCCCTTGCCTCCTTGGATCAGCTGCCCTTGATTCGTTCGTCCTTTTCTTATTTCTCAGCACATCTGGGTCATACGTTATGTGAAGACAAACAAATCACCACTGATGCTTAATTTTCTTGAAAAATCCCCCAGGCAGATACCATTTTGGAGAACTACCTATTGTGCCTCAGCAAGCCAAAGTAGCCCATTTTTCCTCTCTCATTGGGAGAGATTGCTGTTTCTTGGAGAACCTGATGAAGAGGGTGACTCGCGCTTAGGAATAACGTTGCTTGAAAAGTGCAAAAGGTGAGGTAGTTTGGCTCTGAGGGGCCTCTGAGGCCTGAGACTTCCTGAGAGATGGCAGACTCACAGCTCCCATTTCCCTCTGACCCTGGGCTATGAGCTCATCAAATTAGATGGTAAATAAAGTCACTGACATGGTTTAAAGGATAATTTTGTTCTCTCTTGTTCACTCAGAGCAAATTGAATGGAATTTGCATACAACATATGGATGAACCATCCATACGATGGGGCTTGACCATATCCTCATGGTTCCCCTTCCCTTTTCTACATCTGGCCCCTTTAGCTCTGCAGACTTAACCCCACACCATCAGTCCACCCAGTCGGTCCACTGGACGTCTCTTCCTCTTTCGCATCTGGTCGTTGTCGTCACCTTGTTCTCCACTACCGCCTCCTGCAGTAGTTGTTAGGTCCAGAGAGGTTGGTTCACTGTGAGCAAGTAACTGTCAACTCCATGGACAGGTGGAAGTGACTTGGCAGCCGGGATGCGCCCACCCTGAGTTCATTATACCCATGAGGGTCAAGGAGAATGGGGATGCAGCTGGTCTGCAGAGCCCCGGCAGTTCTGAGACACATGTTCCTGGATCCACACGTTGCTCCATACCCAGCCTTGCCTTTCTTTTTTCTCTCTCTTGACTCCATCCAGGTTTCTGCTCTCCTTGTCCCTTTGGGGAGGGAGGCCAGTACCAGTCCAGGTGTAGTCCCCCAAAGCTTCCTACTTCCAAGCGTTACGTAGGCTTGTATATCCACTTGCTTGGGTTGCCCTGGCATTCGTGCCAACAAGTTGAGTGGTTTAAGCCCTAGGCTCTCTTTTCTGGCAAGAATGTGCCTAAAAATCTCCACCTCTGGTTTGGTGGCCCCTAAAAATTCCCAGTCAGTTTTGGTGAGGGGACACTTGGTGACAGTGTTGTCTTTCGAAATGAGTAGTTCCCTTACCGACGATACTTTGCTCCCCATACATTATTTATAAGGTTTCCCTGTTTGTATGTGCAAACTATTTGTGTGTATATTTTGAGAAATACATTGTACAGGCCTCTTTTTTATTTCTTCCGCACACCCTAGAGATGTCATAGAGGCGGTAAATGTGTCCAACTTTTTGAGAAATTGGAACAATCAAGACTTACCTGTATGGAATGCTGTTAACGATGTCAATTCCCGCGACAGTACCTTTCATCTGACACACTTAGGGACTGTTAACAGATTAAAAGTAGTAAAAGACGCAGATAGAGAGAATTTTCATTATCTTGTGCACTGAAATCTTGGATTTTCGTTGGTTTGAATGGGCTTGAAAATGTATTTTTTTTAGTAGGGACATAGAAGCCTCTAGCGGTATTCTTAATAAAGCAAGGTGAGTTATAAGCAATCATCTGATGGAGGGTAAATGTACCACAGTCCAGTTTAAGAAAAATACAATATAAAAGTCTTACCATGGAAGAAAATCTTTATATGATCTTTTGTAAAAAAAAAAAAAAAAGCTTCAAGAAACATAAAGACATGACACCATATTCAGTTTAAAGTCAGTGACTTGTAAGCAAGGCAAAGCAAAGACAGTCTGATTAAGGCCGTTGCATTGTTGTGGCATTTTTTAGGTCTCACCCATTTCTGTGGCCTTTTTAGAACCTAAGCTTCTAGGGCACAGGGAACTTCATCTTGACGTAGGGCTGAGCAAATGCACGGAGCATTTCTCAATAAGTAGGCATTAAATTCTTAGTCCAGAAGGGGCCTTGAGATGCCCTCTCTTTACTCCTTGGTAGAACTGTTTTAACCATCCCCCGAAAACAGATTTTTTTCTTTAAATCTCAAAATTCAGAGAGTCCACAATCAGAACTTCCTTCTCATATTGCCATGTGGTCTGCTGTGGGCATCTGTCGAATGGTGTGAACTCTGCGTGGGGAGTCTGGCCTACCCTCGAGGCCCATGGTTTGGGCTGCGGTGGTGCCATGCTGTGCTCAGGGGCCTTCTTTTTTGGAAGTCTGGGCTCCAGTGAGCCTTGGTCATGCTCTTTTATGGAACCTTGGGTGCTAGACCACTCTGACCCTCAGTCTCATTTGCAGGTTCTGGGGAGGATTAAATGAGCTCATGTGATATCCAGGTGACTGAGGCAGAGTCGGCTCGGGATGAATCTTTGCTTCGTTTTCATTAGCTGCGGAGAAGACGATGACAGCTTGGTGCCTCTCCAACTTTAATATGGGTATGCCTCTCTTGGGGATCTTGTTAAATGCAGGCTGGTATTCAGTAGTTCTGGGTGGGGCCTGGATTCTGTTCTTCTAACGAGCTCCTAGGTGACGGTGACGCTGAGGGCAAGGGTTTGGCACCTGCGTTTCTCCCTTTCCGGAAGAGCAGGATGTCTGCCGCACCCCCACCCGAGAGGAGCAAACATCCGCAACGTGACTACTAGGAACCAGCTTCCCTCACAGGCAAGGGACCTGTACCACTGCTCCCAACCATTCTGTCTGAGGCGCAGCAAGCCAAAACACTGAAATGCTGAGGTTTGCAGCAAAGAGGAGGTTTATTCACAGGGCAGCCAAGCGAGGACGTGACGTGACAATAGGTCTCAAATCTGCCTCCCCAAGGGCAAGGGGTTTTGGGTATCTGTGGGATAAAGAATAAAGAAGCAGGGCAGTATGAGGCATGGGGAGCATGAGGAAAGGTGATTGGAAAAAGGTGTGCTCATCATTGTTCTGAGCTGGCGTAACTAGGCTACAGGCCTCGGCACATTCTCAGGCTGGAGTTGGGGAAAACAGGAGCAGAATGGAAGATGACAGCGTGTGAGGGAGGTGTGGTGTCCATAGGTTCGGGGTCTGACGTGCTTCCTGCTGAAGCACCGATGCCCGCCAAAGCCGTAAATGGGGTGCTGGGGAAAACAGGAGCAGAATGGAAGATGACAGCGTATGAAGGAGGTGTGGTGTCCATAGGTTCGGGGTCTGACGTGCTTTCTGCTGAAGCACCGACGCCCGCCAAAGCCGTAAATGGGGTGCTGGGGAAAACAGGAGCAGAATGCAAGATGACAGCGTATGAAGGAGGTGTGGTGTCCATAGGTTCGGGGGCTGACGTGCTTCCTGCTGAAGCACCGATGCCCGCCAAAGCCGTAAATGGGGTGCTGGGGAAAATAGGAGCAGAATGGAAGAGGACAGCGTGTGAAGGAGGTGTGGTGTCCATAGCTTCCATATTAGAGGTACTGCCTGCCTGATCTGAGAGCAGAGAGTGAAAGTGGGAGAGCCTCTTCCTAGATTCTAACTCCTCTGAATTTATAGCACTGGCTCTGCCTGGCTTTATGACATATCCATTGTACGTGTCACAGAGAAAGAGCGGGCGGGGCAGGGGGTGAGGCAGGGGTCACATGCAAGCCCAGCTGGTGGCTTAACCCCGGCCCAAAGGCAAAGGGCGGGGCCCCTTCTGGACTTTCTAGTGGCTGGGACGTCTGGCTGTGGGTGGCAGGTGTTTGGCACCAGCTGGGCCACCATGCGCAGACTGTTGGGGACTGTGGAAGCCTCCTCCAGAGCTCACCCTTCCTGGGGACTGGCTCTGCAGGCCCCTCAGCCCTGCGTATGTATCGGCCAGGCCTTCCCCACCATGGGGCCCAGAGGCCAGAGCCTGCTCAGACCTGAGGGCAGGAGGCAGCCAGAGCTTACCAGGGTGTGGGCCACCTCGTCCGGAGACCTCCCCAGCTCCTCTGCGAGACCTGGAGACAGGATCGCCTTCTCCAGGGCTGCTCAGCTGCCAGCATCACCATGAGCCAGGTGGCCAAGGTTTCTGAGCAGGAGATGCAGAGCCCTGATCCGACTGGATGCTGCAGCCCACGATGTCCCTTCCTGGCAGATAGGTTCTTTCTTCACTTCTTGTTTGAAATTTGGTAAAAGAACATTTAACCCTTGGCCTGTCCTTCAGGGTATATAGACTGTAGTGGCTTAGCCGGGATTCGATCCAAGCCTGTGTGATTCCAGAGCTTGTGCTCTGGACTGTGGTGCCTCCTTATCATATATGCTTCATGTGTTACTTGTTTTTTTTTTTCTTGTAGTCCTTATGGTACTTAGCCCTAAGTGCCATACCTGTAACGAACAGCTACACTGCCCTGTAGGAGGTCTTCTTTTGTTCAATGCCTGAATTGGTCATCCACCACACTGTGTTCTAATCTCAGAAGATACAGGTCAGGGACCACCAGTTGTCAGCATGGCACCATTCCATATTTCGAATTGAGGCTTGAAGCCCGTATTTTCCCTTTGTCTAGTTTGAAGGATCCAGATATGTAAAGATGATATTCTAGATAAATCATGGGCTATCCTGAAAGAAATTCACCAGTGAATTGTTCCGTATGGATTAGAAGCCAGCTTCTCTGGCCTTCCTGGAGTATATCCAGTAAGGCGTCTCATTCATGTCTAGAAAGCAACTATATCATTTATTGCAACTTCAGCGTGGAGTGATGTGTTGGTATAAAGTACGATCAACACAATTTGGTCATTGTGAGTATGACAGCTGGGTCCACTCTTTACTACACATATGTAACTCTAGGGATTCTTATGCCCAAGGGAGGAGACGTACTCTTGGCTGTCTAGGACAAGGGAAGCATATGTTGTTATTCAGGAGCTGGAAGCTTCAGCATGACAGGTAGGAATTGAACAATCGTGGTCTATACATCACTTGACCTTGCTTAAAACTTGTTTCTTTGGCTTGCTTCATTGGAGTGTTTTCTCCCTCCTAGGCTGACATTGTCTGTTATGTATCACGCATGAGACATATAGAAGTTTCAGAACCCAAAATCATATAGATCAGTAAAAATGTATATATATATATATATATAAAAATCTATTGAAACTCACACTGGGCTTAATTCATATATTCCAAAATCAGTTTGACCCTCTGCTCATGAGATTCTTTTTATGGTATGTCCCAGCAAATCTGGGCTTCCATCCCCAATAAATTTTGGGGTTGAAGGACACAAAAGCTTTTGCTCAGACCTAAATTCTGTCTGAAAAAAAGGGAAATATTATAAGCCCTTTGTAACCTCTCCAAGAGCAGAAATGATTTACAGCTGTGGCATTGAACCATAATTCCTCGATCTCATTTGAGAAGAGTTCAGTTAGAAACAGTGTCTTGATTTTTGTTTCTTTTGTTTCTTCCCTGTTTTCTTGTCTTGCTTGCCAACAATCCATTGTAATTCATGAGTTAGTATGGCAGCAGGCTGAGTGTTCCCTGGAGCTCATTAAATGAAGTGTTTTTCCTAAAATGACGTTTGTCTCCTTGTTTTCAGCCCCTCTTCTTTCCTCTGCCCTTGACTATAACCAGAGCTCAGCAAAAGCTGAGTGACTTTGTGCAGACCTTACTTAGGCTCAGCCTTTTTTTCTTCATTATTTTATTCATGGCTCCTCCGTTTCATTGTTTGCCTTCTCGAAATGTGTTGAAATCTTTCTGTGGTTGATGACTTCCAAAATATCTTGGCTTTTATTGGTTGATTAATTTTGGTATTTCTACAGTTTTATTTAGATATGGTTTCAGGAGGAACAGAAAGTAAATATATTTCCTAGTCTGCCATCTTGAGCTGAAAATCCCTGTTTTTAGCATCCAATGTTCCCATGGGAAAACACCCAACCATGGCCTTAATAGATGTAACACTCAAGATTTCAGCATTTCTTGAGCAATCACTAAGGATTTCATATGTGGTCATTTCTAATGGGGAAATTATAACTATCTCATGACGTTGATTTGAGGATTAAATTAGATAATGAACATGAAAATGCTTTGTAAGATTTCAAAATCTGTAAAACTGTTTTTTGTTATTATTTGATTTGTTGCTATTTCAGCTTCACTTGACAGTTGTTTATGACCTTGCCTATGTGAGAAAATGCCCTCTGGGTTATTTTTTTGAAAGCCAGAATGTATTTTTCAACAGCTCAATGGAACTGGCATCATTTGTGAAGGTTAAGGGTGAAGGGGTAAATGTTTCTTGACACCTATCACTTTACAGTGTTTTCAGGAACTAACTGACTCATGTATTCCTCTTCCAAATTTGGTTGAGGACCTCCTACCAGCCACATGCTTTACGTCATGTGATGGAAAGCATTTTCTGGATTTTAAAGATCTTAGGCTTTGTGGGCCATATAGAGTTTCTGTAGCTTCTCCTCCTCTTTCCTCTTCAACAAGCTTTCTAAACGTGAGAACCATTATTAGCTCACAGTCCCACAGATCCAGGCTGAGAGCCTGATTTGATTCGTGGCCATTATTTGCCAATTCCTGCTCTGCGTCTTCACTGAGGAGGGGGACCATGTTTGAGTAATCAGTTCTTTGAATCAACTGTTGGTCTTCTGGGCCTTGTCCTTGCTCTCCTACAGTCTCTAATCAGCGTGGCATCTAGAGAGATCTTGTTAAAACATAAGTCAGATCATGTCACTCAAATTTCTTCAATGGCTTCTTCACAGAAAATGCAAAGTCCTCAGAGTGCCTCCACAGACCTAGAAATCTGGGTGTCTGTTTCCTCTCTGACTGTTTCCTTCTCCTCTCCAATTTGCTCGCTCTGTTTTCCACACGCTGACATCCTTTCTGCTCCTTGGATACTCCAAGCCTACTCTTGCCTCATTGACTTTCTGCCGCAGGCCAGCTGCAGAAAGAGGATTTCACCGCCCAGGGTCAGAAGGGAAGGGGTAAGGAACTGAAGTAGCACCGACGAATGGGGTCAGAAACCCATGGGTCAGAAGGCTGCAATGAGAAGCCTAGTCACCGCAACAAAGAACAGACCCCCGCTCGCCGAAACTAGAGAAACCTCGCATGCAGCAATGAAGACCCAATGCAGCCAAAAATAAATAAATAAAAAATAAAGTATAGAATCTTAAAAAAAATCTATAAAGAATATTACAAGAATAGAATCACAGGCCAGTTTCTCCTTTGAACATGCATGCAAAATGTGTAAAGAGAAGCACAAACTATATCCATGGTATGTAAAACAATCATATATCAGAATCAAAGTAGCTGTATTCTTCTGGCAATGCAAGGTTGCTTTAATGTCCAAACGTGAAACTGATCCCAGGAATGAATTAGAGTGGGAGAAAAGTCATTTAAAACAGAAATCTTGGGACTTCCCTGGTGGTCCAGTGTTTAGAACATGGCGCGTTCACTGCTGGGGCCCTGGGGTCCAATCCCAGGTCAGGGAACTAAGATCCTGCAAGACATGAGGCAGGGCCCCGAAAAAAAAAAAGGAAAGAAAGAAGTCTTAACCAGGAGAAGCACAAGATCGAATAAACATAACAGATAACACCTTATGAAAAGTAGGTGAAGATTATGGAATATTCTAAGATTTAAAACAAAAAGAAACTTTTAAAGATTCAAAAGGATGTGACAAATATTGTACATAGGCCAAAATAAAATGAAATAAAATATACAAATGATGGGAGCCCAAAATTCCAGATGCCCAAGTCCTGTCTCTGAAGATTCTCATTCAATGGGTTCAGGATTTCCTCCTTATTGAAAAACCTACAGGTGATTCTGGTACGATTCCCAGACACAATGTAAAGCTTCTCTTTTACAGGAAAGAATACCAGATTATTTTGTTATCTTATAGTTATACTAACAGGTTGTACTATTGACGGATAAGTCTGCTGTGAAAATGCACCCCCACTAGGGATAAAAAAGGAACTAGTAGTCTCTACTGCTACTTGGTGGCAGCACGCATATATTGCAAGGGCAATTATTGTAGCAATCCAAATTAGTGGAACATTTTAGAATTGGAAGACGACATACAGATCATCTAGTCAAGCTTCCAACTATTATAGTTGTGAAAACTAAGGCCCATATAAATGAAATGATTTATCTCCAAAGAGCATTAGTGAAAGTATGAAATAAAAAATATCTCTGAACTTTTAATTTAGTGCTGTTTTTATTAATCTCAAGTATTAGCTTAAACTTCAGTGTGACAGATTTGGGATTGAATTCCTGCTCACGTTTACTGATTGCGTGTCTTTTAGTAAGTTACTAAAACACTTTTTTTTTAAATAGACGTATTTAATTATTTATCTTTGGCTGCCTAGGCTCTTCGTTGCTGTGCACAGGCTTTCCCTAGTTGCGGTGGGCGGGGGCTACTCTTTGTTGCAGTACGCGGGCTTCTCATTGTGGTGGCTTCTCGTTGTTGCTGAGCACAGGGTCTAGGTGCGTGGGCTTCAGTAGTTGTGGTTCACGGGCTCTAGCACGCCGGCTCAGTAGTTGTGGCACATGGTCTTAGTTGCTCCGCGGCATTTGGGATCTTCCCGGACCCGGGCTCAAACGTGTGTCCCGTGCACTGGCAGGTGGATCCTTAACCAGTGCGCCAACAGGGAAGCCCTACTAATACACTTTTAACTTTGCTTTTCACGTATGTAAAATGGTGAGCCTTGACTGATATAGAATATGAGATAACCTAGCACTGTTCTTAACACATATATGTAGTTAAAACTTTTTGGCTCTCATCCCTCTTAAACAGCCTCTATCCTCTTAATAATGAATGTGTCTTTCAGCTAGCAGAGCACCCCAGAGCTGACCACATTCTGGCAAGAGATATAGGATTCTTTTTCTTACTGGGGGTTCTTTATACCTGATAGTTGAAGTGCACTTAAACATGAACAACTCTTGTTTATACTGTAGTAATGGATTTGATGGACGAATTTTAGAAAGTAATATGCAGGAATTGAGCTGCCTTACCCTCAAGAAATATAATTCGATAGTGGTGGCTAGAACGATAAACAGTGTTTGGACAGGGAGTCCATATTGGATGTGAACTTCCTGTACTCCCATTCGTGTATTAAGAATAAAGAGAATCCTTTCAAAATGTGTTTTAAAGGGCAGTTATTTCTTTCTGCCTCATTTAAGTTACCTGCAAGAAAAAGACAATCTCCTGCATCCTTGTTTAATAGGCTTTTAATATAAAGCAGATAATTTTTTGCAACATTTCCCAAACTTTTCATTATCGAATTGGCTGAGGCTTCTCAACGATTATCATTTCACAACAATATCTCCATCTTCAGCTTCTTTCAATGAATTGGCCTAATAGATGTGCCATTAAAACAGAGCTTCACTCTCAAAGTATTTTTAATTTTGTATTCAAACGGTATGAAGGATTCAGCCATAACAGTGAGTGGATTTCTGATACATGCTACATGATGGATGCAACTAAGTGAAAGAAGGCTACATATTGTATGGTTCCATTTATATGAAATGTCCAGCAGTGGCAAATCCATACACACAGAAAAGATTCTACATTCGTGGTTGCCAGGGGTTTGGAAGAGAGGGAACTAGGGAATGACTCCTTAAAATGGGTGTAGGTTTCCTCTTGGTTGATGAAGATGTTTTGCAGCTCGGCAGTGGTGATAGTTGCACAACATTGTGACAGTAGTAAATTCCACTGAATGGTGCAGTGAATTGTAAAATGATCCAAATGGTGAATTTTGTGTTATGTTCATTTTACTACAATAAAAAGGAGAAAGAATTCGGGAAAGACTTAGAGTTTGGGAAACTAAGGTGAACTGGTCAAGAAAAAGACAGCTCTATTGTTCAGTTTTCTCTCAGCTCTCCCAGTGCATTAATCCTCAGCAAAAAGTAGGCTGAACTTGTAGATGATAGTCATTCAACACAGTCCAGGGAAAAGTAAATAAAGTAAAACCCAACACTTCTTCTTTAGCACATGTATGAAAGGTTAACTTGCTGCTCAGCCACGTGGACATTTATGAAGACGTTTCACTTTAGGTGTCCTCTACTTCAGTACTTTACTCACAGCTCATTCACACATGTAGGCAACAGCATTCCTTAATTCGATGGAATCTGCAGCACTGGTTGTGATCAGTCTCATGAAAAGAAAAGGAAAGGTGGCGCGGAAGCCAAGGGAAGAGATTTTCAAGACAGAGACGTTGTTTAAGATCTAACTCGGCTTGGCGGTCACAAAGATAAGGATTGAGAAGTAGTCCCCTGGACTTGTCAACGGAGAAATCATTGGGGGCTTCAAGGAGATCAGTTTCACGAGAGTAGTGGGGCAGAAACCAGATCGCAGTGTAGATGGGAGGGGAGAAATGGGGGGCAAGTCAAGAAATTGATGGCAAAGGGAAAGAAGGGAGGGGTGGATAGGAGGACAGGAGAATGGAATGGAGGAGAGCATTTCCTTGTGGCTCTTTAATATGGCTGGGAGGGGCCAAAAGAGAAGGAGAGCGTGAAGATGTAGGAAGAGGGGGTGGCATCCCGAGCCCAAGGAGGACTGGCCCCTGTCTTCAGCTCCCACCAGCTGGATGGTCCCTCCCTCTAGCTTTCCACGTAGGCTGTGGAAGTTGCCCCTTGCCTCCTTGGATCAGCTGCCCTTGATTCGTTCGTCCTTTTCTTATTTCTCAGCACATCTGGGTCATACGTTATGTGAAGACAAACAAATCACCACTGATGCTTAATTTTCTTGAAAAATCCCCCAGGCAGGTACCATTTTGGAGAACTACCTATTGTGCCTCAGCAAGCCAAAGTAGCCCATTTTTCCTCTCTCATTGGGAGAGATTGCTGTTTCTTGGAGAACCTGATGAAGAGGGTGACTCGCGCTTAGGAATAACGTTGCTTGAAAAGTGCAAAAGGTGAGGTAGTATGGCTCTGAGGGGCCTCTGAGGCCTGAGACTTCCTGAGAGATGGCAGACTCACAGCTCCCATTTCCCTCTGACCCTGGGCTATGAGCTCATCAAATGAGATGGTAAATAAAGTCACTGACATGGTTTAAAGGATAATTTTGTTCTCTCTTGTTCACTCAGAGCAAATTGAATGGAATTTGCATACAACATATGGATGAACCATCCATACGATGGGGCTTGACCATATCATCATGGTTCCCCTTCCCTTTTCTACATCTGGCCCCTTTAGCTCTGCAGACTTAACCCCACACCATCAGTCCACCCAGTCGGTCCACTGGACGTCTCTTCCTCTTTCGCATCTGGTCGTTGTCGTCACCTTGTTCTCCACTACCGCCTCCTGCAGTAGCTGTTAGGTCCAGAGAGGTTGGTTCACTGTGAGCAAGTAACTGTCAACTCCATGGACAGGTGGAAGTGACTTGGCAGCCGGGATGCGCCCACCCTGAGTTCATTATACCCATGAGGGTCAAGGAGAATGGGGATGCAGCTGGTCTGCAGAGCCCCGGCAGTTCTGAGACACATGTTCCTGGATCCACACGTTGCTCCATACCCAGCCTTGCCTTTCTTTTTTCTCTCTCTTGACTCCATCCAGGTTTCTGCTCTCCTTGTCCCTTTGGGGAGGGAGGCCAGTACCAGTCCAGGTGTAGTCCCCCAAAGCTTCCTACTTCCAAGCGTTACGTAGGCTTGTATATCCACTTGCTTGGGTTGCCCTGGCATTCGTGCCAACAAGTTGAGTGGTTTAAGCCCTAGGCTCTCTTTTCTGGCAAGAATGTGCCTAAAAATCTCCACCTCTGGTTTGGTGGCCCCTAAAAATTCCCAGTCAGTTTTGGTGAGGGGACACTTGGTGACAGTGTTGTCTTTCGAAATGAGTAGTTCCCTTACCGACGATACTTTGCTCCCCATACATTATTTATAAGGTTTCCCTGTTTGTATGTGCAAACTATTTGTGTGTATATTTTGAGAAATACATTGTACAGGCCTCTTTTTTATTTCTTCCACACACCCTAGAGATGTCATAGAGGCGGTGAATGTGTCCAACTTTTTGAGAAATTGGAACAATCAAGACTTACCTGTATGGAATGCTGTTAACGATGTCAATTCCTGCGACAGTACCTTTCATCTGACACACTTAGGGACTGTTAACAGATTAAAAGTAGTAAAAGACGCGGATAGAGAGAATTTTCATTATCTTGTGCACTGAAATCTTGGATTTTCGTTGGTTTGAATGGGCTTGAAAATGTATTTTTTTTAGTAGGGACATAGAAGCCTCTAGCGGTATTCTTAATAAAGCAAGGTGAGTTATAAGCAATCATCTGATGGAGGGTAAATGTACCACAGTCCAGTTTAAGAAAAATACAATATAAAAGTCTTACCATGGAAGAAAATCTTTATATGATCTTTTGTAAAAAAAAAAAAAAAAGCTTCAAGAAACATAAAGACATGACACCATATTCAGTTTAAAGTCAGTGACTTGTAAGCAAGGCAAAGCAAAGACAGTCTGATTAAGGCCGTTGCATTGTTGTGGCATTTTTTAGGTCTCACTCATTTCTGTGGCCTTTTTAGAACCTAAGCTTCTAGAGCACAGGGAACTTCATTTTGACGTAGGGCTGAGCAAATGCACGGAGCATTTCTCAATAAGTAGGCATTAAATTCTTAGTCCAGAAGGGGCCTTGAGATGCCCTCTCTTTACTCCTTGGTAGAACTGTTTTAACCATCCCCCGAAAACAGATTTTTTTCTTTAAATCTCAAAATTCAGAGAGTCCACAATCAGAACTTCCTTCTCATATTGCCATGTGGTCTGCTGTGGGCATCTGTCGAATGTTGTGAACTCTGTGTGGGGAGTCTGGCCTACCCTCGAGGCCCATGGTTTGGGCTGCGGTGGTGCCATGCTGTGCTCAGGGGCCTTCTTTTTTGGAAGTCTGGGCTCCAGTGAGCCTTGGTCATGCTCTTTTATGGAACCTTGGGTGCTAGACCACTCTGACCCTCAGTCTCATTTGCAGGTTCTGGGGAGGATTAAATGAGCTCATGTGATATCCAGGTGACTGAGGCAGAGTCGGCTCGGGATGAATCTTTGCTTCGTTTTCATTAGCTGCGGAGAAGACGATGACAGCTTGGTGCCTCTCCAACTTTAATATGGGTATGCCTCTCTTGGGGATCTTGTTAAATGCAGGCTGGTATTCAGTAGTTCTGGGTGGGGCCTGGATTCTGTGCTTCTAACGAGCTCCTAGGTGACGGTGACGCTGAGGGCAAGGGTTTGGCACCTGCGTTTCTCCCTTTCCGGAAGAGCAGGATGTCTGCCGCACCCCCACCCGAGAGGAGCAAACATCCGCAACGTGACTACTAGGAACCAGCTTCCCTCACAGGCAAGGGACCTGTACCACTGCTCCCAACCATTCTGTCTGAGGCGCAGCAAGCCAAAACACTGAAATGCTGAGGTTTGCAGCAAAGAGGAGGTTTATTCACAGGGCAGCCAAGCGAGGATGTGACGTGACAATAGGTCTCAAATCTGCCTCCCCAAAGGCAAGGGGCTTTGGGTATCTGTGGGATAAAGAATAAAGAAGCAGGGCAGTATGAGGCATGGGGAGCATGAGGAAAGGTGATTGGAAAAAGGTGTGCTCATCATTGTTCTGAGCTGGCGTAACTAGGCTACAGGCCTCGGCACATTCTCAGGCTGGAGTTGGGGAAAACAGGAGCAGAATGGAAGATGACAGCGTGTGAAGGAGGTGTGGAGTCCATAGGTTCGGGGTCTGACGTGCTTCTTGCTGAAGAACCGATGCCCGCCAAAGCTGTAAATGGGGTGCTGGGGAAAACAGGAGCAGAATGGAAGATGACAGCGTATGAAGGAGGTGTGGTGTCCATAGGTTCGGGGTCTGACGTGCTTCCTGCTGAAGCACCGACGCCCGCCAAAGCCGTAAATGGGGTGCTGGGGAAAACAGGAGCAGAATGGAAGATGACAGCATGTGAAGGAGGTGTGGTGTCCATAGGTTCGGGGTCTGACGTGCTTCCTGCTGAAGCACCGATGCCCGCCAAAGCCGTAAATGGGGTGCTGGGGAAAACAGGAGCAGAATGGAAGAGGACAGCGTGTGAAGGAGGTGTGGTGTCCATAGCTTCCATATTAGAGGTACTGCCTGCCTGATCTGAGAGCAGAGAGTGAAAGTGGGAGAGCCTCTTCCTAGATTCTAACTCCTCTGAATTTATAGCACTGGCTCTGCCTGGCTTTATGACATATCCATTGTACGTGTCACAGAGAAAGAGCGGGCGGGGCAGGGGGTGAGGCAGGGGTCACATGCAAGCCCAGCTGGTGGCTTAACCCTGGCCCAAAGGCAAAGGGCGGGGCCCCTTCTGGACTTTCTAGTGGCTGGGACGTCTGGCTGTGTGTGGCAGGTGTTTGGCACCAGCTGGGCCACCATGCGGAGACTGTTGGGGACTGTGGAAGCCTCCTCCAGAGCTCACCCTTCCTGGGGACTGGCTCTGCAGGCCCCTCAGCCCTGCGTATGTATCGGCCAGGCCTTCCCCACCATGGGGCACAGAGGCCAGAGCCTGCTCAGACCTGAGGGCAGGAGGCAGCCAGAGCTTACCAGGGTGTGGGCCACCTCGTCCGGAGACCTCCCCAGCTCCTCTGCGAGACCTGGAGACAGGATTGCCTTCTCCAGGGCTGCTCAGCTGCCAGCATCACCATGAGCCAGGTGGCCAAGGTTTCTGAGCAGGAGATGCAGAGCCCTGATCCAACTGGATGCTGCAGCCCACGATGTCCCTTCCTGGCAGATAGGTTCTTTCTTCACTTCTTGTTTGAAATTTGGTAAAAGAACATTTAACCCTTGGCCTGTCCTTCAGGGTATATAGATGGTAGTGGCTTAGCCGGGATTCGATCCAAGCCTGTGTGATTCCAGAGCTTGTGCTCTGGACTGTGGTGCCTCCTTATCGTATATGCTTCATGTGTTACTTGTTTTTTTTTTTCTTGTAGTCCTTACGGTACTTAGCCCTAAGTGCCATACCTGTAACAAACAGCTACACTGCCCTGTAGGAGGTCTTCTTTTGTTCAACGCCTGAATTGGTCATCCACCACACTGTGTTCTAATCTCAGAAGATACAGGTCAGGGACCACCAGTTGTCAGCATGGCACCATTCCATATTTCGAATTGAGGCTTGAAGCCCGTATTTTCCCTTTGTCTAGTTTGAAGGATCCAGATATGTAAAGATGATATTTTAGATAAATCATGGGCTATCCTGAAAGAAATTCACCAGTGAATTGTTCCGTATGGATTAGAAGCCAGCTTCTCTGGCCTTCCTGGAGTATATCCAGTAAGGCGTCTCATTCATGTCTAGAAAGCAACTATATCATTTATTGCAACTTCAGCGTGGAGCGATGTGTTGGTATAAAGTACGATCAACACAATTTGGTCATTGTGAGTATGACAGCTGGGTCCACTCTTTACTACACATATGTAACTCTAGGGATTCTTATGCCCAAGGGAGGAGACGTACTCTTGGCTGTCTAGGACAAGGGAAGCATGTGTTGTTATTCAGGAGCTGGAAGCTTCAGCATGACAGGTAGGAATTGAACAATCGTGGTCTATACATCACTTGACCTTGCTTAAAACTTGTTTCTTTGGCTTGCTTCATTGGAGTGTTTTCTCCCTCCTGGGCTGACAGTGTCTGTTATGTATCACACATGAGACATATAGAAGTTTCAGAACCCAAAATCATATAGATCAGTAAAAATGTATATATATATATATATATATATATATATATATATATATATATATATATATATATAAAAATCTTTTGAAACTCACACTGGGCTTAATTCATATATTTCAAAATCAGTTTGACCCTCTGCTCATGAGATTCTTTTTATGGTATGTCCCAGCAAATCTGGGCTTCCATCCCCAATAAATTTTGGGGTTGAAGGACACAAAAGCTTTTGCTCAGACCTAAATTCTGTCTGAAAAAAAGGGAAATATTATAAGCCCTTTGTAACCTCTCCAAGAGCAGAAATGATTTACAGCTGTGGCATTGAACCATAATTCCTCGATCTCATTTGAGAAGAGTTCAGTTAGAAACAGTGTCTTGATTTTTGTTTCTTTTGTTTCTTCCCTGTTTTCTTGTCTTGCTTACCAACAATCCATTGTAATTCATCAGTTAGTATGGCAGCAGGCTGAGTGTTCCCTGGAGCTCATTAAATGAAGTGTTTTTCCTAAAATGACGTTTGTCTCCTTGTTTTCAGCCCCTCTTCTTTCCTCTGCCCTTGACTATAACCAGAGCTCAGCAAAAGCTGAGTGACTTTGTGCAGACCTTACTTAGGCTCAGCCTTTTTTTCTTCATTATTTTATTCATGGCTCCTCCGTTTCATTGTTTGCCTTCTCGAAATGTGTTGAAATCTTTCTGTGGTTGATGACTTCCAAAATATCTTGGCTTTCATTGGTTGATTAATTTTGGTATTTCTACAGTTTTATTTAGATATGGTTTCAGGAGGAACAGAAAGTAAATATATTTCCTAGTCTGCCATCTTGAGCTGAAAATCCCTGTGGATTTTAGCATCCAATGTTCCCATGGGAAAACACCCAACCATGGCCTTAATAGATGTAACACTCAAGATTTCAGCTTTTCTTGAGCAATCACTAAGGATTTCATATGTGGTCATTTCTAATGGGGAAATTATAACTATCTCATGACGTTGATTTGAGGATTAAATTAGATAATGAACATGAAAATGCTTTGTAAGATTTAAAAATCTGTAAAACTGTTTTTTGTTATTATTTGATTTGTTGCTATTTCAACTTCACTTGACAGTTGTTTATGACCTTGCCTATGTGAGAAAATGCCCTCTGGGTTATTTTTTTGAAAGCCAGAATGTATTTTTCAACAGCTCAATGGAACTGGCATCATTTGTGAAGGTTAAGGGTGAAGGGGTAAATGTTTCTTGACACCTATCACTTTACAGTGTTTTCAGGAACTAACTGACTCATGTATTCCTCTTCCAAATTTGGTTGAGGACGTCCTACCAGCCACATGCTTTACGTCAGGTGATGGAAAGCATTTTCTGGATTTTAAAGATCTTAGGCTTTGTGGGCCATATAGAGTTTCTGTAGCTTCTCCTCCTCTTTCCTCTTCAACAAGCTTTCTAAACGTGAGAACCATTATTAGCTCACAGTCCCACAGATCCAGGCTGAGAGCCTGATTTGATTCGTGGCCATTATTTGCCAATTCCTGCTCTGCGTCTTCACTGAGGAGGGGGACCATGTTTGAGTAATCAGTTCTTTGAATCAACTGTTGGTCTTCTGGGCCTTGTCCTTGCTCTCCTACAGTCTCTAATCAGCGTGGCATCCAGAGAGATCTTGTTAAAACATAAGTCAGATCATGTCACTCAAATTTCTTCAATGGCTTCTTCACAGAAAATGCAAAGTCCTCAGAGTGCCTCCACAGACCTAGAAATCTGGGTGTCTGTTTCCTCTCTGACTGTTTCCTTCTCCTCTCCAATTTGCTCGCTCTGTTTTCCACACGCTGACATCCTTTCTGCTCCTTGGATACTCCAAGCCTACTCTTGCCTCATTGACTTTCTGCCGCAGGCCAGCCGCAGAAAGAGGATTTCACCGCCCAGGGTCAGAAGGGAAGGGGTAAGGAACTGAAGTAGCACCGACGAATGGGGTCAGAAGCCCATGGGTCAGAAGGCTGCAATGAGAAGCCTAGTCACTGCAACAAAGAATAGACCCCCGCTCGCCAAAACTAGAGAAAGCTCGCATGCAGCAATGAAGACCCAATGCAGCCAAAAATAAATAAATAAAAAATAAAGTATAGAATCTTAAAAAAAATCTATAAAGAATATTACAAGAATAGAATCACAGGCCAGTTTCTCCTTTGAACATGCATGCAAAATGTGTAAAGAGAAGCACAAACTATATCCATGGTATGTAAAACAATCATATATCAGAATCAAAGTAGCTTTATTCTTCTGGCAATGCAAGGTTGCTTTAATGTCCAAACGTGAAACTGATCCCAGGAATGAATTAGAGTGGGAGAAAAGTCATTTAAAACAGAAATCTTGGGACTTCCCTGGTGGTCCAGTGTTTAGAACATGGCGTGTTCACTGCTGGGGCCCTGGGGTCCAATCCCAGGTCAGGGAACTAAGATCCTGCAAGACATGAGGCAGGGCCCCGAAAAAAAAAAAGGAAAGAAAGAAGTCTTAACCAGGAGAAGCACAAGATCGAATAAACATAACAGATAACACCTTATGAAAAGTAGGTGAAGATTATGGAATATTCTAAGATTTAAAACAAAAAGAAACTTTTAAAGATTCAAAAGGATGTGACAAATATTGTACATAGGCCAAAATAAAATGAAATAAAATATACAAATGATGGGAGCCCAAAATTCCAGATGCCCAAGTCCTGTCTCTGAAGATTCTCATTCAATGGGTTCAGGATTTCCTCCTTATTGAAAAACCTACAGGTGATTCTGGTACGATTCCCAGACACAATGTAAAGCTTCTCTTTTACAGGAAAGAATACCAGATTATTTTGTTATCTTATAGTTATACTAACAGGTTGTACTATTGACGGATAAGTCTGCTGTGAAAATGCACCCCCACTAGGGATAAAAAAGGAACTAGTAGTCTCTACTGCTACTTGGTGGCAGCACGCATGTATTGCAAGGGCAATTACTGTAGCAATCCAAATTAGTGGAACATTTTAGAATTGGAAGACGACATACAGATCATCTAGTCAAGCTTCCAACTATTATAGTTGTGAAAACTAAGGCCCATATAAATGAAATGATTTATCTCCAAAGAGCATTAGTGAAAGTATGAAATAAAAAATATCTCTGAACTTTTAATTTAGTGCTGTTTTTATTAATCTCAAGTATTAGCTTAAACTTCAGTGTGACAGATTTGGGATTGAATTCCTGCTCACGTTTACTGATTGCGTGTCTTTTAGTAAGTTACTAAAACACTTTTTTTTTTAAATAGACGTATTTAATTATTTATCTTTGGCTGCCTAGGCTCTTCGTTGTTGTGCACGGGCTTTCCCTAGTTGCGGTGGGCGGGGGCTACTCTTTGTTGCAGTACGCGGGCTTCTCATTGTGGTGGCTTCTCGTTGTTGCTGAGCACGGGGTCTAGGTGCGTGGGCTTCAGTAGTTGTGGTTCACGGGCTCTAGCACGCAGGCTCAGTAGTTGTGGCACATGGTCTTAGTTGCTCTGCGCCATGTGGGATCTTCCCGGACGAGGGCCCAAACGTGTGTCCCGTGCACTGGCAGGTGGATCCTTAACCAGTGCGCCAACAGGGAAGCCCTACTAATACACTTTTAACTTTGCTTTTCACGTATGTAAAATGGTGAGCCTTGACTGATATAGAATATGAGATAACCTAGCACTGTTCTTAACACATATATGTAGTTAAAACTTTTTGGCTCTCATCCCTCTTAAACAGCCTCTATCCTCTTAATAATGAATGTGTCTTTCAGCTAGCAGAGCACCCCAGAGCTGACCACATTCTGGCAAGAGATATAGGATTCTTTTTCTTACTGGGGGTTCTTTATACCTGATAGTTGAAGTGCACTTAAACATGAACAACTCTTGTTTATACTGTAGTAATGGATTTGATGGACGAATTTTAGAAAGTAATATGCAGGAATTGAGCTGCCTTACCCTCAAGAAATATAATTCGATAGTGGTGGCTAGAACGATAAACAGTGTTTGGACAGGGAGTCCATATTGGATGTGAACTTCCTGTACTCCCATTCGTCTATTAAGAATAAAGAGAATCCTTTCAGAATGTGTTTTAAAGGGCAGTTATTTCTTTCTGCCTCATTTAAGTTACCTGCAAGAAAAAGACAATCTCCTGCATCCTTGTTTAATAGGCTTTTAATATAAAGCAGATAATTTTTTGCAACATTTCCCAAACTTTTCATTATCGAATTGGCTGAGGCTTCTCAACGATTATCATTTCACAACAATATCTCCATCTTCAGCTTCTTTCAATGAATTGGCCTAATAGATGTGCCATTAAAACAGAGCTTCACTCTCAACGTATTTTTAATTTTGTATTCAAACAGTATGAAGGATTCAGCCATAACAGTGAGTGGATTTCTGATACATGCTACATGATGGATGCAACTAAGTGAAAGAAGGCTACATATTGTATGGTTCCATTTATATGAAATGTCCAGCAGTGGCAAATCCATACACACAGAAAAGATTCTACATTCGTGGTTGCCAGGGGTTTGGAAGAGAGGGAACTAGGGAATGACTCCTTAAAATGGGTGTAGGTTTCCTCTTGGTTGATGAAGATGTTTTGCAGCTCGGCAGCGGTGATTGTTGCACAACATTGTGACAGTAGTAAATTCCACTGAATGGTACAGTGAATTGTAAAATGATCCAAATGGTGAATTTTGTGTTATGTTCATTTTACTACAATAAAAAGGAGAAAGAATTCGGGAAAGACTAAGAGTTTGGGAAACTAAGGTGAACTGGTCAAGAAAAAGACAGCTCTATTGTTCAGTTTTCTCTCAGCTCTCCCAGTGCATTAATCCTCAGCAAAAAGTAGGCTGAACTTGTAGATGATAGTCATTCAACACAGTCCAGGGAAAAGTAAATAAAGTAAAACCCAACTCTTCTTCTTTAGCACATGTATGAAAGGTTAACTTGCTGCTCAGCCACGTGGACCTTCATGAAGACGTTTCACTTTAGGTGTCCTCTACTTCAGTACTTTACTCACAGCTCATTCACACATGTAGGCAACAGCATTCCTTAATTCGATGGAATCTGCAGCACTGGTTGTGATCAGTCTCATGAAAAGAAAAGGAAAGGTGGCGCGGAAGCCAAGGGAAGAGATTTTCAAGACAGAGACGTTGTTTAAGATCTAACTCGGCTTGGCGGTCACAAAGATAAGGATTGGGAAGTAGTCCCCTGGACTTGTCAACGGAGAAATCATTGGGGGCTTCAAGGAGATCAGTTTCACGAGAGTAGTGGGGCAGAAACCAGATTGCAGTGTAGATGGGAGGGGAGAAATGGGGGGCAAGTCAAGAAATTGATGGCAAAGGGAAAGAAGGGAGGGGTGGATAGGAGGACAGGAGAATGGAATGGAGGAGAGCATTTCCTTGTGGCTCTTTAATATGGCTGGGAGGGGCCAAAAGAGAAGGAGAGCGTGAAGATGTAGGAAGAGGGGGTGGCATCCCGAGCCCAAGGAGGACTGGCCCCTGTCTTCAGCTCCCACCAGCTGGATGGTCCCTCCCTCTAGCTTTCCACGTAGGCTGTGGAAGTTGCCCCTTGCCTCCTTGGATCAGCTGCCCTTGATTCGTTCGTCCTTTTCTTATTTCTCAGCACATCTGGGTCATACGTTATGTGAAGACAAACAAATCACCACTGATGCTTAATTTTCTTGAAAAATCCCCCAGGCAGGTACCATTTTGGAGAACTACCTATTGTGCCTCAGCAAGCCAAAGTAGCCCATTTTTCCTCTCTCATTGGGAGAGATTGCTGTTTCTTGGAGAACCTGATGAAGAGGGTGACTCGCGCTTAGGAATAACGTTGCTTGAAAAGTGCAAAAGGTGAGGTAGTTTGGCTCTGAGGGGCCTCTGAGGCCTGAGACTTCCTGAGAGATGGCAGACTCACAGCTCCCATTTCCCTCTGACCCTGGGCTATGAGCTCATCAAATGAGATGGTAAATAAAGTCACTGACATGGTTTAAAGGATAATTTTGTTTTCTCTTGTTCACTCAGAGCAAATTGAATGGAATTTGCATGCAACATATGGATGAACAATCCATACGATGGGGCTTGACCATATCCTCATGGTTCCCCTTCCCTTTTCTACATCTGGCCCCTTTAGCTCTGCAGACTTAACCCCACACCATCAGTCCACCCAGTCGGTCCACTGGACGTCTCTTGCTCTTTCGCATCTGGTCGTTGTCGTCACCTTGTTCTCCACTACCGCCTCCTGCAGTAGCTGTTAGGTCCAGAGAGGTTGGTTCACTGTGAGCAAGTAACTGTCAACTCCATGGACAGGTGGAAGTGACTTGGCAGCCGGGATGCGCCCACCCTGAGTTCATTATACCCATGAGGGTCAAGGAGAATGGGGATGCAGCTGGTCTGCAGAGCCCCGGCAGTTCTGAGACACATGTTCCTGGATCCACACGTTGCTCCATACCCAGCCTTGCCTTTCTTTTTTCTCTCTCTTGACTCCATCCAGGTTTCTGCTCTCCTTGTCCCTTTGGGGAGGGAGGCCAGTACCAGTCCAGGTGTAGTCCCCCAAAGCTTCCTACTTCCAAGCGTTACGTAGGCTTGTATATCCACTTGCTTGGGTTGCCCTGGCATTCGTGCCAACAAGTTGAGTGGTTTAAGCCCTAGGCTCTCTTTTCTGGCAAGAATGTGCCTAAAAATCTCCACCTCTGGTTTGGTGGCCCCTAAAAATTCCCAGTCAGTTTTGGTGAGGGGACACTTGGTGACAGTGTTGTCTTTCGAAATGAGTAGTTCCGTTACCGACGATACTTTGCTCCCCATACATTATTTATAAGGTTTCCCTGTTTGTATGTGCAAACTATTTGTGTGTATATTTTGAGAAATACATTGTACAGGCCTCTTTTTTATTTCTTCCACACACCCTAGAGATGTCATAGAGGCGGTAAATGTGTCCAACTTTTTGAGAAATTGGAACAATCAAGACTTACCTGTATGGAATGCTGTTAACGATGTCAATTCCCGCGACAGTACCTTTCATCTGACACACTTAGGGACTGTTAACAGATTAAAAGTAGTAAAAGACGCAGATAGAGAGAATTTTCATTATCTTGTGCACTGAAATCTTGGATTTTCGTTGGTTTGAATGGGCCTGAAAATGTATTTTTTTTAGTAGGGACATAGAAGCCTCTAGCGGTATTCTTAATAAAGCAAGGTGAGTTATAAGCAATCATCTGATGGAGGGTAAATGTACCACAGTCCAGTTTAAGAAAAATACAATATAAAAGTCTTACCATGGAAGAAAATCTTTATATGATCTTTTGTAAAAAAAAAAAAAAAAGCTTCAAGAAACATAAAGACATGACACCATATTCAGTTTAAAGTCAGTGACTTGTAAGCAAGGCAAAGCAAAGACAGTCTGATTAAGGCCGTTGCATTGTTGTGGCATTTTTTAGGTCTCACCCATTTCTGTGGCCTTTTTAGAACCTAAGCTTCTAGGGCACAGGGAACTTCATCTTGACGTAGGGCTGAGCAAATGCACGGAGCATTTCTCAATAAGTAGGCATTAAATTCTTAGTCCAGAAGGGGCCTTGAGATGCCCTCTCTTTACTCCTTGGTAGAACTGTTTTAACCATCCCCCGAAAACAGATTTTTTTCTTTAAATCTCAAAATTCAGAGAGTCCACAATCAGAACTTCCTTCTCATATTGCCATGTGGTCTGCTGTGGGCATCTGTCGAATGGTGTGAACTCTGCGTGGGGAGCCTGGCCTACCCTCGAGGCCCATGGTTTGGGCTGCGGTGGTGCCATGCTGTGCTCAGGGGCCTTCTTTTTTGGAAGTCTGGGCTCCAGTGAGCCTTGGTCATGCTCTTTTATGGAACCTTGGGTGCTAGACCACTCTGACCCTCAGTCTCATTTGCAGGTTCTGGGGAGGATTAAATGAGCTCATGTGATATCCAGGTGACTGAGGCAGAGTCGGCTCGGGATGAATCTTTGCTTCGTTTTCATTAGCTGCGGAGAAGACGATGACAGCTTGGTGCCTCTCCAACTTTAATATGGGTATGCCTCTCTTGGGGATCTTGTTAAATGCAGGCTGGTATTCAGTAGTTCTGGGTGGGGCCTGGATTCTGTGCTTCTAACGAGCTCCTAGGTGATGGTGACGCTGAGGGCAAGGGTTTGGCACCTGCGTTTCTCCCTTTCCGGAAGAGCAGGATGTCTGCCGCACCCCCACCCGAGAGGAGCAAACATCCGCAACGTGACTACTAGGAACCAGCTTCCCTCACAGGCAAGGGACCTGTACCACTGCTCCCAACCATCCTGTCTGAGGCGCAGCAAGCCAAAACACTGAAATGCTGAGGTTTGCAGCAAAGAGGAGGTTTATTCACAGGGCAGCCAAGCGAGGACGTGACGTGACAATAGGTCTCAAATCTGCCTCCCCAAAGGCAAGGGGCTTTGGGTATCTGTGGGATAAAGAATAAAGAAGCAGGGCAGTATGAGGCATGGGGAGCGTGAGGAAGGGTGATTGGAAAAAGGTGTGCTCATCATTGTTCTGAGCTGGCGTAACTAGGCTACAGGCCTCGGCACATTCCCAGGCTGGAGTTGGAGAAAACAGGAGCAGAATGGAAGATGACAGCGTGTGAAGGAGGTGTGCTGTCCATAGGTTCGGGGTCTGACGTGCTTCCTGCTGAAGCACCGATGCCCATCAAAGCCGTAAATGGGGTGCTGGGGAAAACAGGAGCAGAATGGAAGATGACAGCGTGTGAGGGAGGTGTGGTGTCCATAGGTTCGGGGTCTGACGTGCTTCCTGCTGAAGCACCGATGCCCGCCAAAGCCGTAAATGGGGTGCTGGGGAAAACAGGAGCAGAATGGAAGATGACAGCGTGTGAAGGAGGTGTGGTGTCCATAGGTTCAGGGTCTGACGTGCTTCCTGCTGAAGCACCGATGCCCGCCAAAGTCGTAAATGGGGTGCTGGGGAAAACAGGAGCAGAATGGAAGATGACAGCGTATGAAGGAGGTGTGGTGTCCATAGGTTCGAGGGCTGACGTGCTTCCTGCTGAAGCACCGATGCCTGCCAAAGCCGTAAATGGGGTGCTGGGGAAAACAGGAGCAGAATGGAAGAGAACAGCGTGTGAAGGAGGTGTGGTGTCCATAGCTTCCATATTAGAGGTACTGCCTGCCTGATCTGAGAGCAGAGAGTGAAAGTGGGAGAGCCTCTTCCTAGATTCTAACTCCTCTGAATTTATAGCACTGGCTCTGCCTGGCTTTATGACATATCCATTGTACGTGTCACAGAGAAAGAGCGGGTGGGGCAGGGGGTGAGGCAGGGGTCACATGCAAGCCCAGCTGGTGGCTTAACCCCGGCCCAAAGGCAAAGGGCGGGGCCCCTTCTGGACTTTCTAGTGGCTGGGACGTCTGGCTGTGGGTGGCAGGTGTTTGGCACCAGCTGGGCCACCATGCGGAGACTGTTGGGTACTGTGGAAGCCTCCTCCAGAGCTCACCCTTCCTGGGGACTGGCTCTGCAGGCCCCTCAGCCCTGCGTATGTATCGGCCAGGCCTTCCCCACCACGGGGCCCAGAGGCCAGAGCCTGCTCAGACCTGAGGGCAGGAGGCAGCCAGAGCTTACCAGGGTGTGGGCCACCTCGTCCGGAGACCTCCCCAGCTCCTCTGCGAGACCTGGAGACAGGATCGCCTTCTCCATGGCTGCTCAGCTGCCAGCATCACCATGAGCCAGGTGGCCAAGGTTTCTGAGCAGGAGATGCAGAGCCCTGATCCGACTGGATGCTGCAGCCCACGATGTCCCTTCCTGGCAGATAGGTTCTTTCTTCACTTCTTGTTTGAAATTTGGTAAAAGAACATTTAACCCTTGGCCTGCCCTTCAGGGTATATAGATGGTAGTGGCTTAGCCGGGATTCGATCCAAGCCTGTGTGATTCCAGAGCTTGTGCTCTGGACTGTGGTGCCTCCTTATCGTATATGCTTCATGTGTTACTTGTTTTTTTTTTTCTTGTAGTCCTTACGGTACTTAGCCCTAAGTGCCATACCTGTAATGAACAGCTACACTGCCCTGTAGGAGGTCTTCTTTTGTTCAACGCCTGAATCCACCTGCGTCCTGAATCCACCTGCGTCCTGAATCCACCTGCGTCCACCACACTGTGTTCTAATCTCAGAAGATACAGGTCAGGGACCACCAGTTGTCAGCATGGCACCATTCCATATTTCGAATTGAGGCTTGAAGCCCGTATTTTCCCTTTGTCTAGTTTGAAGGATCCAGATATGTAAAGATGATATTCTAGATAAATCATGGGCTATCCTGAAAGAAATTCACCAGTGAATTGTTCCGTATGGATTAGAAACCAGCTTCTCTGGCCTTCCTGGAGTATATCAAGTAAGGCGTCTCATTCATGTCTAGAAAGCAACTATATCATTTATTGCAACTTCAGCGTGGAGCGATGTGTTGGTATAAAGTACGATCAACACAATTTGGTCATTGTGAGTATGACAGCTGGGTCCACTCTTTACTACACATATGTAACTCTAGGGATTCTTATGCCCAAGGGAGGAGACGTACTCTTGGCTGTCTAGTACAAGGGAAGCATGTGTTGTTATTCAGGAGCTGGAAGCTTCAGCATGACAGGTAGGAATTGAACAATCGTGGTCTATACATCACTTGACCTTGCTTAAAACTTGTTTCTTTGGCTTGCTTCATTGGAGTGTTTTCTCCCTCCTGGGCTGACAGTGTCTGTTATGTATCACGCATGAGACATATAGAAGTTTCAGAACCCAAAATCATATAGATCAGTAAAAATGTATATATATATATATATATATATATAAATCTATTGAAACTCACACTGGGCTTAATTCATATATTCCAAAATCAGTTTGACCCTCTGCTCATGAGATTCTTTTTATGGTATGTCCCAGCAAATCTGGGCTTCCATCCCCAATAAATTTTGGGGTTGAAGGACACAAAAGCTTTTGCTCAGACCTAAATTCTGTCTGAAAAAAAGGGAAATATTATAAGCCCTTTGTAACCTCTCCAAGAGCAGAAATGATTTACAGCTGTGGCATTGAACCATAATTCCTCGATCTCATTTGAGAAGAGTTCAGTTAGAAACAGTGTCTTGATTTTTGTTTCTTCCCTGTTTTCTTGTCTTGCTTGCCAACAATCCATTGCAATTCATGAGTTAGTATGACAGCAGGCTGAGTGTTCCCTGCAGCTCATTAAATGAAGTGTTTTTCCTAAAATGACGTTTGTCTCCTTGTTTTCAGCCCCTCTTCTTTCCTCTGCCCTTGACTATAACCAGAGCTCAGCAAAAGCTGAGTGACTTTGTGCAGACCTTACTTAGGCTCAGCCTTTTTTTCTTCATTATTTTATTCATGGCTCCTCCGTTTCATTGTTTGCCTTCTCGAAATGTGTTGAAATCTTTCTGTGGTTGATGACTTCCAAAATATCTTGGCTTTTATTGGTTGATTAATTTTGGTATTTCTACAGTTTTATTTAGATATGGTTTCAGGAGGAACAGAAAGTAAATATATTTCCTAGTCTGCCATCTTGAGCTGAAAATCCCTGTGGATTTTAGCATCCAATGTTCCCATGGGAAAACACCCAACCATGGCCTTAATAGATGTAACACTCAAGATTTCAGCTTTTCTTGAGCAATCACTAAGGATTTCATATGTGGTCATTTCTAATGGGGAAATTATAACTATCTCATGACGTTGATTTGAGGATTAAATTAGATAATGAACATGAAAATGCTTTGTAAGATTTAAAAATCTGTAAAACTGTTTTTTGTTATTATTTGATTTGTTGCTATTTCAGCTTCACTTGACAGTTGTTTATGACCTTGCCTATGTGAGAAAATGCCCTCTGGGTTATTTTTTTGAAAGCCAGAATGTATTTTTCAACAGCTCAATGGAACTGGCATCATTTGTGAAGGTTAAGGGTGAAGGGGTAAATGTTTCTTGACACCTATCACTTTACAGTGTTTTCAGGAACTAACTGACTCATGTATTCCTCTTCCAAATTTGGTTGAGGACCTCCTACCAGCCACATGCTTTACGTCAGGTGTTGGAAAGCATTTTCTGGATTTTAAAGATCTTAGGCTTTGTGGGCCATATAGAGTTTCTGTAGCTTCTCCTCCTCTTTCCTCTTCAACAAGCTTTCTAAACGTGAGAACCATTATTAGCTCACAGTCCCACAGATCCAGGCTGAGAGCCTGATTTGATTCGTGGCCATTATTTGCCAATTCCTGCTCTGCGTCTTCACTGAGGAGGGGGACCATGTTTGAGTAATCAGTTCTTTGAATCAACTGTTGGTCTTCTGGGCCTTGTCCTTGCTCTCCTACAGTCTCTAATCAGCGTGGCATCCAGAGAGATCTTGTTAAAACATAAGTCAGATCATGTCACTCAAATTTCTTCAATGGCTTCTTCACAGAAAATGCAAAGTCCTCAGAGTGCCTCCACAGACCTAGAAATCTGGGTGTCTGTTTCCTCTCTGACTGTTTCCTTCTCCTCTCCAATTTGCTCGCTCTGTTTTCCACACGCTGACATCCTTTCTGCTCCTTGGATACTCCAAGCCTACTCTTGCCTCATTGACTTTCTGCCGCAGGCCAGCCGCAGAAAGAGGATTTCACCGCCCAGGGTCAGAAGGGAAGGGGTAAGGAACTGAAGTAGCACCGACGAATGGGGTCAGAAGCCCATGGGTCAGAAGGCTGCAATGAGAAGCCTAGTCACCACAACAAAGAATAGACCCCCGCTCGCCGAAACTAGAGAAAGCTCGCATGCAGCAATGAAGACCCAATGCAGCCAAAAATAAATAAATAAAAAATAAAGTATAGAATCTTAAAAAAAATCTATAAAGAATATTACAAGAATAGAATCACAGGCCAGTTTCTCCTTTGAACATGCATGCAAAATGTGTAAAGAGAAGCACAAACTATATCCATGGTATGTAAAACAATCATATATCAGAATCAAAGTAGCTTTATTCTTCTGGCAATGCAAGGTTGCTTTAATGTCCAAATGTGAAACTGATCCCAGGAATGAATTAGAGTGGGAGAAAAGTCATTTAAAACAGAAATCTTGGGACTTCCCTGGTGGTCCAGTGTTTAGAACATGGCGCGTTCACTGCTGGGGACCTGGGGTCCAATCCCAGGTCAGGGAACTAAGATCCTGCAAGACATGAGGCAGGGCCCCGAAAAAAAAAAAGGAAAGAAAGAAGTCTTAACCAGGAGAAGCACAAGATCGAATAAACATAACAGATAACACCTTATGAAAAGTAGGTGAAGATTATGGAATATTCTAAGATTTAAAACAAAAAGAAACTTTTAAAGATTCAAAAGGATGTGACAAATATTGTACATAGGCCAAAATAAAATGAAATAAAATATACAAATGATGGGAGCCCAAAATTCCAGATGCCCAAGTCCTGTCTCTGAAGATTCTCATTCAATGGGTTCAGGATTTCCTCCTTATTGAAAAACCTACAGGTGATTCTGGTACGATTCCCAGACACAATGTAAAGCTTCTCTTTTACAGGAAAGAATACCAGATTATTTTGTTATCTTATAGTTATACTAACAGGTTGTACTATTGACGGATAAGTCTGCTGTGAAAATGCACCCCCACTAGGGATAAAAAAGGAACTAGTAGTCTCTACTGCTACTTGGTGGCAGCACGCATGTATTGCAAGGGCAATTATTGTAGCAATCCAAATTAGTGGAACATTTTAGAATTGGAAGACGACATACAGATCACCTAGTCAAGCTTCCAACTATTATAGTTGTGAAAACTAAGGCCCATATAAATGAAATGATTTATCTCCAAAGAGCATTAGTGAAAGTATGAAATAAAAAATATCTCTGAACTTTTAATTTAGTGCTGTTTTTATTAATCTCAAGTATTAGCTTAAACTTCAGTGTGACAGATTTGGGATTGAATTCCTGCTCACGTTTACTGATTGCATGTCTTTTAGTAAGTTACTAAAACACTTTTTTTTTAAATAGACGTATTTAATTATTTATCTTTGGCTGCCTAGGCTCTTCGTTGTTGTGCACGGGCTTTCCCTAGTTGCGGTGGGCGGGGGCTACTCTTTGTTGCAGTACGCGGGCTTCTCATTGTGGTGGCTTCTCGTTGTTGCTGAGCACGGGGTCTAGGTGCGTGGGCTTCAGTAGTTGTGGTTCACGGGCTCTAGCACGCAGGCTCAGTAGTTGTGGCACATGGTCTTAGTTGCTCCGCGGCATGTGGGATCTTCCCGGACCAGGGCTCAAACGTGTGTCCCGTGCACTGGCAGGTGGATCCTTAACCAGTGCGCCAACAGGGAAGCCCTACTAATACACTTTTAACTTTGCTTTTCACGTATGTAAAATGGTGAGCCTTGACTGATATAGAATATGAGATAACCTAGCACTGTTCTTAACACATATATGTAGTTAAAACTTTTTGGCTCTCATCTCTCTTAAACAGCCTCTATCCTCTTAATAATGAATGTGTCTTTCAGCTAGCAGAGCACCCCAGAGCTGACCACATTCTGGCAAGAGATATAGGATTCTTTTTCTTACTGGGGGTTCTTTATACCTGATAGTTGAAGTGCACTTAAACATGAACAACTCTTGTTTATACTGTAGTAATGGATTTGATGGACGAATTTTAGAAAGTAATATGCAGGAATTGAGCTGCCTTACCCTCAAGAAATATAATTCGATAGTGGTGGCTAGAACGATAAACAGTGTTTGGACAGGGAGTCCATATTGGATGTGAACTTCCTGTACTCCCATTCGTCTATTAAGAATAAAGAGAATCCTTTCAGAATGTGTTTTAAAGGGCAGTTATTTCTTTCTGCCTCATTTAAGTTACCTGCAAGAAAAAGACAATCTCCTGCATCCTTGTTTAATAGGCTTTTAATATAAAGCAGATAATTTTTTGCAACATTTCCCAAACTTTTCATTATCGAATTGGCTGAGGCTTCTCAACGATTATCATTTCACAACAATATCTCCATCTTCAGCTTCTTTCAATGAATTGGCCTAATAGATGTGCCATTAAAACAGAGCTTCACTCTCAACGTATTTTTAATTTTGTATTCAAACGGTATGAAGGATTCAGCCATAACAGTGAGTGGATTTCTGATACATGCTACATGATGGATGCAACTAAGTGAAAGAAGGCTACATATTGTATGGTTGCATTTATATGAAATGTCCAGCAGTGGCAAATCCATACACACAGAAAAGATTCTACATTCGTGGTTGCCAGGGGTTTGGAAGAGAGGGAACTAGGGAATGACTCCTTAAAATGGGTGTAGGTTTCCTCTTGGTTGATGAAGATGTTTTGCAGCTCGGCAGTGGTGATAGTTGCACAACATTGTGACAGTAGTAAATTCCACTGAATGGTACAGTGAATTGTAAAATGATCCAAATGGTGAATTTTGTGTTATGTTCATTTTACTACAATAAAAAGGAGAAAGAATTCGGGAAAGACTAAGAGTTTGGGAAACTAAGGTGAACTGGTCAAGAAAAAGACAGCTCTATTGTTCAGTTTTCTCTCAGCTCTCCCAGTGCATTAATCCTCAGCAAAAAGTAGGCTGAACTTGTAGATGATAGTCATTCAACACAGTCCAGGGAAAAGTAAATAAAGTAAAACCCAACTCTTCTTCTTTAGCACATGTATGAAAGGTTCACTTGCTGCTCAGCCACGTGGACCTTCATGAAGACGTTTCACTTTAGGTGTCCTCTACTTCAGTACTTTACTCACAGCTCATTCACACATGTAGGCAACAGCATTCCTTAATTCGATGGAATCTGCAGCACTGGTTGTGATCAGTCTCATGAAAAGAAAAGGAAAGGTGGCGCGGAAGCCAAGGGAAGAGATTTTCAAGACAGAGACGTTGTTTAAGATCTAACTCGGCTTGGCGGTCACAAAGATAAGGATTGGGAAATAGTCCCCTGGACTTGTCAACGGAGAAATCATTGGGGGCTTCAAGGAGATCAGTTTCACGAGAGTAGTGGGGCAGAAACCAGATCGCAGTGTAGATGGGAGGGGAGAAATGGGGGGCAAGTCAAGAAATTGATGGCAAAGGGAAAGAAGGGAGGGGTGGATAGGAGGACAGGAGAATGGAATGGAGGAGAGCATTTCCTTGTGGCTCTTTAATATGGCTGGGAGGGGCCAAAAGAGAAGGAGAGCGTGAAGTTGTAGGAAGAGGGGGTGGCATCCCGAGCCCAAGGAGGACTGGCCCCTGTCTTCAGCTCCCACCAGCTGGATGGTCCCTCCCTCTAGCTTTCCACGTAGGCTGTGGAAGTTGCCCCTTGCCTCCTTGGATCAGCTGCCCTTGATTCGTTCGTCCTTTTCTTATTTCTCAGCACATCTGGGTCATACGTTATGTGAAGACAAACAAATCACCACTGATGCTTAATTTTCTTGAAAAATCCCCCAGGCAGGTACCATTTTGGAGAACTACCTATTGTGCCTCAGCAAGCCAAAGTAGCCCATTTTTCCTCTCTTATTGGGAGAGATTGCTGTTTCTTGGAGAACCTGATGAAGAGGGTGACTCGCACTTAGGAATAACGTTGCTTGAAAAGTGCAAAAGGTGAGGTAGTTTGGCTCTGAGGGGCCTCTGAGGCCTGAGACTTCCTGAGAGATGGCAGACTCACAGCTCCCATTTCCCTCTGACCCTGGGCTATGAGCTCATCAAATGAGATGGTAAATAAAGTCACTGACATGGTTTAAAGGATAATTTTGTTCTCTCTTGTTCACTCAGAGCAAATTGAATGGAATTTGCATACAACATATGGATGAACCATCCATACGATGGGGCTTGACCATATCCTCATGGTTCCCCTTCCCTTTTCTACATCTGGCCCCTTTAGCTCTGCAGACTTAACCCCACACCATCAGTCCACCCAGTCGGTCCACTGGACGTCTCTTCCTCTTTCGCATCTGGTCGTTGTCGTCACCTTGTTCTCCACTACCGCCTCCTGCAGTAGCTGTTAGGTCCAGAGAGGTTGGTTCACTGTGAGCAAGTAACTGTCAACTCCATGGACAGGTGGAAGTGACTTGGCAGCCGGGATGCGCCCACCCTGAGTTCATTATACCCATGAGGGTCAAGGAGAATGGGGATGCAGCTGGTCTGCAGAGCCCCGGCAGTTCTGAGACACATGTTCCTGGATCCACACGTTGCTCCATACCCAGCCTTGCCTTTCTTTTTTCTCTCTCTTGACTCCATCCAGGTTTCTGCTCTCCTTGTCCCTTTGGGGAGGGAGGCCAGTACCAGTCCAGGTGTAGTCCCCCAAAGCTTCCTACTTCCAAGCGTTACGTAGGCTTGTATATCCACTTGCTTGGGTTGCCCTGGCATTCGTGCCAACAAGTTGAGTGGTTTAAGCCCTAGGCTCTCTTTTCTGGCAAGAATGTGCCTAAAAATCTCCACCTCTGGTTTGGTGGCCCCTAAAAATTCCCAGTCAGTTTTGGTGAGGGGACACTTGGTGACAGTGTTGTCTTTCGAAATGAGTAGTTCCCTTACCGACGATACTTTGCTCCCCATACATTATTTATAAGGTTTCCCTGTTTGTATGTGCAAACTATTTGTGTGTATATTTTGAGAAATACATTGTACAGGCCTCTTTTTTATTTCTTCCACACACCCTAGAGATGTCATAGAGGCGGTAAATGTGTCCAACTTTTTGAGAAATTGGAACAATCAAGACTTACCTGTATGGAATGCTGTTAACGATGTCAATTCCCGTGACAGTACCTTTCATCTGACACACTTAGGGACTGTTAACAGAT
Organism: Orcinus orca; assembly: GCF_937001465.1. Lineage (NCBI taxonomy): Eukaryota > Metazoa > Chordata > Mammalia > Artiodactyla > Delphinidae > Orcinus > Orcinus orca. Next base: position 91,890,392 of record NC_064570.1, read on the forward strand.
TAAAAGTAGTAAAAGACGCGGATAGAGAGAATTTTCATTATCTTGTGCACTGAAATCTTGGATTTTCGTTTGTTTGAATGGGCCTGAAAATGTATTTTTTTTAGTAGGGACATAGAAGCCTCTAGCGGTATTCTTAATAAAACAAGGTGAGTTATAAGCAATCATCTGATGGAGGGTAAATGTACCACAGTCCAGTTTAAGAAAAATACAATATAAAAGTCTTACCATGGAAGAAAATCTTTATATGATCTTTTGTAAAAAAAAAAAAAAAAGCTTCAAGAAACATAAAGACATGACACCATATTCAGTTTAAAGTCAGTGACTTGTAAGCAAGGCAAAGCAAAGACAGTCTGATTAAGGCCGTTGCATTGTTGTGGCATTTTTTAGGTCTCACCCATTTCTGTGGCCTTTTTAGAACCTAAGCTTCTAGGGCACAGGGAACTTCATCTTGACGTAGGGCTGAGCAAATGCACGGAGCATTTCTCAATAAGTAGGCATTAAATTCTTAGTCCAGAAGGGGCCTTGAGATGCCCTCTCTTTACTCCTTGGTAGAACTGTTTTAACCATCCCCCAAAAACAGATTTTTTTCTTTAAATCTCAAAATTCAGAGATTCCACAATCAGAACTTCCTTCTCATATTGCCATGTGGTCTGCTGTGGGCATCTGTCGAATGGTGTGAACTCTGCGTGGGGAGTCTGGCCTACCCTCGAGGCCCATGGTTTGGGCTGCGGTGGTGCCATGCTGTGCTCAGGGGCCTTCTTTTTTGGAAGTCTGGGCTCCAGTGAGCCTTGGTCATGCTCTTTTATGGAACCTTGGGTGCTAGACCACTCTGACCCTCAGTCTCATTTGCAGGTTCTGGGGAGGATTAAATGAGCTCATGTGATATCCAGGTGACTGAGGCAGAGTCGGCTCGGGATGAATCTTTGCTTCGTTTTCATTAGCTGCGGAGAAGACGATGACAGCTTGGTGCCTCTCCAACTTTAATATGGGTATGCCTCTCTTGGGGATCTTGTTAAATGCAGGCTGGTATTCAGTAGTTCTGGGTGGGGCCTGGATTCTGTGCTTCTAACGAGCTCCTAGGTGACGGTGACGCTGAGGGCAAGGGTTTGGCACCTGCGTTTCTCCCTTTCTGGAAAAGCAGGATGTCTGCCGCACCCCCACCCAAGAGGAGCAAACATCCGCAACGTGACTACTAGGAACCAGCTTCCCTCACAGGCAAGGGACCTGTACCTCTGCTCCCAACCATCCTGTCTGAGGCGCAGCAAGCCAAAACACTGAAATGCTGAGGTTTGCAGCAAAGAGGAGGTTTATTCACAGGGCAGCCAAGCGAGGACGTGACATGACAATAGGTCTCAAATCTGCCTCCCCAAAGGCAAGGGGCTTTGGGTATCTGTGGGATAAAGAATAAAGAAGCAGGGCAGTATGAGGCATGGGGAGCGTGAGGAAAGGTGATTGGAAAAAGGTGTGCTCATCATTGTTCTGAGTTGGCGTAACTAGGCTACAGGCCTCGGCACATTCTCAGGCTGGAGTTGGGGAAAAGAGGAGCAGAATGGAAGATTACAGCGTGTGAAGGAGGTGTGGTGTCCATAGGTTCGGGGTCTGACGTGCTTCCTGCTGAAGCACCGATGCCCGCCAAAGCCGTAAATGGGGTGCTGGGGAAAACAGGAGCAGAATGGAAGATGACAGCGTGTGAGGGAGGTGTGGTGTCCATAGGTTCGGGGTCTGACGTGCTTCCTGCTGAAGCACCGACGCCCGCCAAAGCCGTAAATGGGGTGCTGGGGAAAACAGGAGCAGAATGGAAGAGGACAGCGTGTGAAGGAGGTGTGGTGTCCATAGCTTCCATATTAGAGGTACTGCCTGCCTGATCTGAGAGCAGAGAGTGAAAGTGGGAGAGCCTCTTCCTAGATTCTAACTCCTCTGAATTTATAGCACTGGCTCTGCCTGGCTTTATGACATATCCATTGTACGTGTCACAGAGAAAGAGCGGGCGGGGCAGGGGGTGAGGCAGGGGTCACATGCAAGCCCAGCTGGTGGCTTAACCCCGGCCCAAAGGCAAAGGGCGGGGCCCCTTCTGGACTTTCTAGTGGCTGGGACGTCTGGCTGTGGGTGGCAGGTGTTTGGCACCAGCTGGGCCACCATGCGGAGACTGTTGGGGACTGTGGAAGCCTCCTCCAGAGCTCACCCTTCCTGGGGACTGGCTCTGCAGGCCCCTCAGCCCTGCGTATGTATCAGCCAGGCCTTCCCCACCACGGGGCCCAGAGGCCAGAGCCTGCTCAGACCTGAGGGCAGGAGGCAGCCAGAGCTTACCAGGGTGTGGGCCACCTCGTCCGGAGACCTCCCCAGCTCCCCTGCGAGACCTGGAGACAGGATCGCCTTCTCCAGGGCTGCTCAGCCGCCAGCATCACCATGAGCCAGGTGGCCAAGGTTTCTGAGCAGGAGATGCAGAGCCCTGATCCAACTGGATGCTGCAGCCCACGATGTCCCTTCCTGGCAGATAGGTTCTTTCTTCACTTCTTGTTTGAAATTTGGTAAAAGAACATTTAACCCTTGGACTGTCCTTCAGGCTATATAGATGGTAGTGGCTTAGCCGGGATTCGATCCAAGCCTGTGTGATTCCAGAGCTTGTGCTCTGGACTGTGGTGCCTCCTTATCGTATATGCTTCATGTGTTACTTGTTTTTCTTTTTCTTGTAGTCCTTATGGTACTTAGCCCTAAGTGCCATACCTGTAACGAACAGCTACACTGCCCTGTAGGAGGTCTTCTTTTGTTCAACGCCTGAATTGGTCATCCACCACACTGTGTTCTAATCTCAGAAGATACAGGTCAGGGACCACCAGTTGTCAGCATGGCACCATTCCATATTTCGAATTGAGGCTTGAAGCCCGTATTTTCCCTTTGTCTAGTTTGAAGGATCCAGATATGTAAAGATGATATTCTAGATAAATCATGGGCTATCCTGAAAGAAATTCACCAGTGAATTGTTCCGTATGGATTAGAAGCCAGCTTCTCTGGCCTTCCTGGAGTATATCCAGTAAGGCGTCTCATTCATGTCTAGAAAGCAACTATATCATTTATTGCAACTTCAGCGTGGAGCGATGTGTTGGTATAAAGTACGATCAACACAATTTGGTCATTGTGAGTATGACAGTTGGGTGCACTCTTTACTACACATATGTGACTCTAGGGATTCTTATGCCCAAGGGAGGAGACATACTCTTGGCTGTCTAGGACAAGGGAAGCATGTGTTGTTATTCAGGAGCTGGAAGCTTCAGCATGACAGGTAGGAATTGAACAATCGTGGTCTATACATCACTTGACCTTGCTTAAAACTTGTTTCTTTGGCTTGCTTCATTGGAGTGTTTTCTCCCTCCTAGGCTGACATTGTCTGTTATGTATCACGCATGAGACATATAGAAGTTTCAGAACCCAAAATCATATAGATCAGTAAAAATGTATATATATATATATATATATATATATATATATATATATATATAAATCTATTGAAACTCACACTGGGCTTAATTCATATATTCCAAAATCAGTTTGACCCTCTGCTCATGAGATTCTTTTTATGGTATGTTCCAGCAAGTCTGGGCTTCCATCCCCAATAAATTTTGGGGTTGAAGGACACAAAAGCTTTTGCTCAGACCTAAATTCTGTCTGAAAACAAGGGAAATATTATAAGCCCTTTGTAACCTCTCCAAGAGCAGAAATGATTTACAGCTGTGGCATTGAACCATAATTCCTCGATCTCATTTGAGAAGAGTTCAGTTAGAAACAGTGTCTTGATTTTTGTTTCTTTTGTTTCTTCCCTGTTTTCTTGTCTTGCTTACCAACAATCCATTGTAATTCATGAGTTAGTATGGCAGCAGGCTGAGTGTTCCCTGGAGCTCATGAAATGAAGTGTTTTTCCTAAAATGACGTTTGTCTCCTTGTTTTCAGCCCCTCTTCTTTCCTCTGCCCTTGACTATAACCAGAGCTCAGCAAAAGCTGAGTGACTTTGTGCAGACCTTACTTAGGCTCAGCCTTTTTTTCTTCATTATTTTATTCATGGCTCCTCCGTTTCATTGTTTGCCTTCTCGAAATGTGTTGAAATCTTTCTGTGGTTGATGACTTCCAAAATATCTTGGCTTTCATTGGTTGATTAATTTTGGTATTTCTACAGTTTTATTTAGATATGGTTTCAGGAGGAACAGAAAGTAAATATATTTCCTAGTCTGCCATCTTGAGCTGAAAATCCCTGTGGATTTTAGCATCCAATGTTCCCATGGGAAAACACCCAACCATGGCCTTAATAGATGTTACACTCAAGATTTCAGCTTTTCTTGAGCAATCACTAAGGATTTCATATGTGGTCATTTCTAATGGGGAAATTATAACTATCTCATGACGTTGATTTGAGGATTAAATTAGATAATGAACATGAAAATGCTTTGTAAGATTTAAAAATCTGTAAAACTGTTTTTTGTTATTATTTGATTTGTTGCTATTTCAACTTCACTTGACAGTTGTTTATGACCTTGCCTATGTGAGAAAATGCCCTCTGGGTTATTTTTTTGAAAGCCAGAATGTATTTTTCAACAGCTCAATGGAACTGGCATCATTTGTGAAGGTTAAGGGTGAACGGGTAAATGTTTCTTGACACCTATCACTTTACAGTGTTTTCAGGAACTAACTGACTCATGTATTCCTCTTCCAAATTTGGTTGAGGACCTCCTACCAGCCACATGCTTTACGTCAGGTGTTGGAAAGCATTTTCTGGATTTTAAAGATCTTAGGCTTTGTGGGCCATATAGAGTTTCTGTAGCTTCTCCTCCTCTTTCCTCTTCAACAAGCTTTCTAAACGTGAGAACCATTATTAGCTCACAGTCCCACAGATCCAGGCTGAGAGCCTGATTTGATTCGTGGCCATTATTTGCCAATTCCTGCTCTGCGTCTTCACTGAGGAGGGGGACCATGTTTGAGTAATCAGTTCTTTGAATCAACTGTTGGTCTTCTGGGCCTTGTCCTTGCTCTCCTACAGTCTCTAATCAGCGTGGCATCCAGAGAGATCTTGTTAAAACATAAGTCAGATCATGTCACTCAAATTTCTTCAATGGCTTCTTCACAGAAAATGCAAAGTCCTCAGAGTGCCTCCACAGACCTAGAAATCTGGGTGTCTGTTTCCTCTCTGACTCTTTCCTTCTCCTCTCCAATTTGCTCGCTCTGTTTTCCACACGCTGACATCCTTTCTGCTCCTTGGATACTCCAAGCCTACTCTTGCCTCATTGACTTTCTGCCGCAGGCCAGCCGCAGAAAGAGGATTTCACCGTCCAGGGTCAGAAGGGAAGGGGTAAGGAACTGAAGTAGCACCAACGAATGGGGTCAGAAGCCCATGGGTCAGAAGGCTGCAATGAGAAGCCTAGTCACCGCAACAAAGAATAGACCCCTGCTCGCCGAACCTAGAGAAAGCTCGCATGCAGCAATGAAGACCCAATGCAGCCAAAAATAAATAAATAAAAAATAAAGTATAGAATCTTAAAAAAAATCTATAAAGAATATTACAAGAATAGAATCACAGGCCAGTTTCTCCTTTGAACATGCATGCAAAATGTGTAAAGAGAAGCACAAACTATATCCATGGTATGTAAAACAATCATATATCAGAATCAAAGTAGCTTTATTCTTCTGGCAATGCAAGGTTGCTTTAATGTCCAAACGTGAAACTGATCCCAGGAATGAATTAGAGTGGGAGAAAAGTCATTTAAAACAGAAATCTTGGGACTTCCCTGGTGGTCCAGTGTTTAGAACATGGCGCGTTCACTGCTGGGGACCTGGGGTCCAATCCCAGGTCAGGGAACTAAGATCCTGCAAGACATGAGGCAGGGCCCCGAAAAAAAAAAAGGAAAGAAAGAAGTCTTAACCAGGAGAAGCACAAGATCGAATAAACATAACAGATAACACCTTATGAAAAGTAGGTGAAGATTATGGAATATTCTAAGATTTAAAACAAAAAGAAACTTTTAAAGATTCAAAAGGATGTGACAAATATTGTACATAGGCCAAAATAAAATGAAATAAAATATACAAATGATGGGAGCCCAAAATTCCAGATGCCCAAGTCCTGTCTCTGAAGATTCTCATTCAATGGGTTCAGGATTTCCTCCTTATTGAAAAACCTACAGGTGATTCTGGTACGATTCCCAGACACAATGTAAAGCTTCTCTTTTACAGGAAAGAATACCAGATTATTTTGTTATCTTATAGTTATACTAACAGGTTGTACTATTGACGGATAAGTCTGCTGTGAAAATGCACCCCCACTAGGGATAAAAAAGGAACTAGTAGTCTCTACTGCTACTTGGTGGCAGCACGCATGTATTGCAAGGGCAATTATTGTAGCAATCCAAATTAGTGGAACATTTTAGAATTGGAAGACGACATACAGATCATCTAGTCAAGCTTCCAACTATTATAGTTGTGAAAACTAAGGCCCATATAAATGAAATGATTTATCTCCAAAGAGCATTAGTGAAAGTATGAAATAAAAAATATCTCTGAACTTTTAATTTAGTGCTGTTTTTATTAATCTCAAGTATTAGCTTAAACTTCAGTGTGACAGATTTGGGATTGAATTCCTGCTCACGTTTACTGATTGCGTGTCTTTTAGTAAGTTACTAAAACACTTTTTTTTTAAATAGACGTATTTAATTATTTATCTTTGGCTGCCTAGGCTCTTCGTTGCTGTGCACGGGCTTTCCCTAGTTGCGGTGGGCGGGGGCTACTCTTTGTTGCAGTACGCGGGCTTCTCATTGTGGTGGCTTCTCGTTGTTGCTGAGCACGGGGTCTAGGTGCGTGGGCTTCAGTAGTTGTGGTTCACGGGCTCTAGCACGCAGGCTCAGTAGTTGTGGCACATGGTCTTAGTTGCTCCGCGCCATGTGGGATCTTCCCGGACCCGGGCTCAAACGTGTGTCCCGTGCACTGGCAGGTGGATCCTTAACCAGTGCGCCAACAGGGAAGCCCTACTAATACACTTTTAACTTTGCTTTTCACGTATGTAAAATGGTGAGCCTTGACTGATATAGAATATGAGATAACCTAGCACTGTTCTTAACACATATATGTAGTTAAAACTTTTTGGCTCTCATCCCTCTTAAACAGCCTCTATCCTCTTAATAATGAATGTGTCTTTCAGCTAGCAGAGCACCCCAGAGCTGACCACATTCTGGCAAGAGATATAGGATTCTTTTTCTTACTGGGGGTTCTTTATACCTGATAGTTGAAGTGCACTTAAACATGAACAACTCTTGTTTATACTGTAGTAATGGATTTGATGGACGAATTTTAGAAAGTAATATGCAGGAATTGAGCTGCCTTACCCTCAAGAAATATAATTCGATAGTGGTGGCTAGAACGATAAACAGTGTTTGGACAGGGAGTCCATATTGGATGTGAACTTCCTGTACTCCCATTCGTCTATTAAGAATAAAGAGAATCCTTTCAGAATGTGTTTTAAAGGGCAGTTATTTCTTTCTGCCTCATTTAAGTTACCTGCAAGAAAAAGACAATCTCCTGCATCCTTGTTTAATAGGCTTTTAATATAAAGCAGATAATTTTTTGCAACATTTCCCAAACTTTTCATTATCGAATTGGCTGAGGCTTCTCAACGATTATCATTTCACAACAATATCTCCATCTTCAGCTTCTTTCAATGAATTGGCCTAATAGATGTGCCATTAAAACAGAGCTTCACTCTCAACGTATTTTTAATTTTGTATTCAAACAGTATGAAGGATTCAGCCATAACAGTGAGTGGATTTCTGATACATGCTACATGATGGATGCAACTAAGTGAAAGAAGGCTACATATTGTATGGTTCCATTTATATGAAATGTCCAGCAGTGGCAAATCCATACACACAGAAAAGATTCTACATTCGTGGTTGCCAGGGGTTTGGAAGAGAGGGAACTAGGGAATGACTCCTTAAAATGGGTGTAGGTTTCCTCTTGGTTGATGAAGATGTTTTGCAGCTCGGCAGCGGTGATAGTTGCACAACATTGTGACAGTAGTAAATTCCACTGAATGGTACAGTGAATTGTAAAATGATCCAAATGGTGAATTTTGTGTTATGTTCATTTTACTACAATAAAAAGGAGAAAGAATTCGGGAAAGACTAAGAGTTTGGGAAACTAAGGTGAACTGGTCAAGAAAAAGACAGCTCTATTGTTCAGTTTCCTCTCAGCTCTCCCAGTGCATTAATCCTCAGCAAAAAGTAGGCTGAACTTGTAGATGATAGTCATTCAACACAGTCCAGGGAAAAGTAAATAAAGTAAAACCCAACTCTTCTTCTTTAGCACATGTATGAAAGGTTAACTTGCTGCTCAGCCACGTGGACCTTCATGAAGACGTTTCACTTTAGGTGTCCTCTACTTCAGTACTTTACTCACAGCTCATTCACACATGTAGGCAACAGCATTCCTTAATTCGATGGAATCTGCAGCACTGGTTGTGATCAGTCTCATGAAAAGAAAAGGAAAGGTGGCGCGGAAGCCAAGGGAAGAGATTTTCAAGACAGAGACGTTGTTTAAGATCTAACTCGGCTTGGCGGTCACAAAGATAAGGATTGGGAAGTAGTCCCCTGGACTTGTCAACGGAGAAATCATTGGGGGCTTCAAGGAGATCAGTTTCACGAGAGTAGTGGGGCAGAAACCAGATCGCAGTGTAGATGGGAGGGGAGAAATGGGGGGCAAGTCAAGAAATTGATGGCAAAGGGAAAGAAGGGAGGGGTGGATAGGAGGACAGGAGAATGGAATGGAGGAGAGCATTTCCTTGTGGCTCTTTAATATGGCTGGGAGGGGCCAAAAGAGAAGGAGAGCGTGAAGATGTAGGAAGAGGGGGTGGCATCCCGAGCCCAAGGAGGACTGGCCCCTGTCTTCAGCTCCCACCAGCTGGATGGTCCCTCCCTCTAGCTTTCCACGTAGGCTGTGGAAGTTGCCCCTTGCCTCCTTGGATCAGCTGCCCTTGATTCGTTCGTCCTTTTCTTATTTCTCAGCACATCTGGGTCATACGTTATGTGAAGACAAACAAATCACCACTGATGCTTAATTTTCTTGAAAAATCCCCCAGGCAGGTACCATTTTGGAGAACTACCTGTTGTGCCTCAGCAAGCCAAAGTAGCCCATTTTTCCTCTCTTATTGGGAGAGATTGCTGTTTCTTGGAGAACCTGATGAAGAGGGTGACTCGCGCTTAGGAATAACGTTGCTTGAAAAGTGCAAAAGGTGAGGTAGTTTGGCTCTGAGGGGCCTCTGAGGCCTGAGACTTCCTGAGAGATGGCAGACTCACAGCTCCCATTTCCCTCTGACCCTGGGCTATGAGCTCATCAAATGAGATGGTAAATAAAGTCACTGACATGGTTTAAAGGATAATTTTGTTCTCTCTTGTTCACTCAGAGCAAATTGAATGGAATTTGCATACAACATATGGATGAACCATCCATACGATGGGGCTTGACCATATCCTCATGGTTCCCCTTCCCTTTTCTACATCTGGCCCCTTTAGCTCTGCAGACTTAACCCCACACCATCAGTCCACCCAGTCGGTCCACTGGACGTCTCTTCCTCTTTCGCATCTGGTCGTTGTCGTCACCTTGTTCTCCACTACCGCCTCCTGCAGTAGCTGTTAGGTCCAGAGAGGTTGGTTCACTGTGAGCAAGTAACTGTCAACTCCATGGACAGGTGGAAGTGCCTTGGCAGCTGGGATGCGCCCACCCTGAGTTCATTATACCCATGAGGGTCAAGGAGAATGGGGATGCAGCTGGTCTGCAGAGCCCCGGCAGTTCTGAGACACATGTTCCTGGATCCACACGTTGCTCCATACCCAGCCTTGCCTTTCTTTTTTCTCTCTCTTGACTCCATCCAGGTTTCTGCTCTCCTTGTCCCTTTGGGGAGGGAGGCCAGTACCAGTCCAGGTGTAGTCCCCCAAAGCTTCCTACTTCCAAGCGTTACGTAGGCTTGTATATCCACTTGCTTGGGTTGCCCTGGCATTCGTGCCAACAAGTTGAGTGGTTTAAGCCCTAGGCTCTCTTTTCTGGCAAGAATGTGCCTAAAAATCTCCACCTCTGGTTTGGTGGCCCCTAAAATTTCCCAGTCAGTTTTGGTGAGGGGACACTTGGTGACAGTGTTGTCTTTCGAAATGAGTAGTTCCGTTACCGACGATACTTTGCTCCCCATACATTATTTATAAGGTTTCCCTGTTTGTATGTGCAAACTATTTGTGTGTATATTTTGAGAAATACATTGTACAGGCCTCTTTTTTATTTCTTCCACACACCCTAGAGATGTCATAGAGGCGGTAAATGTGTCTAACTTTTTGAGAAATTGGAACAATCAAGACTTACCTGTATGGAATGCTGTTAATGATGTCAATTCCCACGAGAGTACCTTTCATCTGACACACTTAGGGACTGTTAACAGATTAAAAGTAGTAAAAGACGCAGATAGAGAGAATTTTCATTATCTTGTGCACTGAAATCTTGGATTTTCGTTGGTTTGAATGGGCCTGAAAATGTATTTTTTTTAGTAGGGACATAGAAGCCTCTAGCGGTATTCTTAATAAAGCAAGGTGAGTTATAAGCAATCATCTGATGGAGGGTAAATGTACCACAGTCCAGTTTAAGAAAAATACAATATAAAAGTCTTACCATGGAAGAAAATCTTTATATGATCTTTTGTAAAAAAAAAGCTTCAAGAAACATAAAGACATGACACCATATTCAGTTTAAAGTCAGTGACTTGTAAGCAAGGCAAAGCAAAGACAGTCTGATTAAGGCCGTTGCATTGTTGTGGCATTTTTTAGGTCTCACCCATTTCTGTGGCCTTTTTAGAACCTAAGCTTCTAGGGCACAGGGAACTTCATCTTGACGTAGGGCTGAGCAAATGCACGGAGCATTTCTCAATAAGTAGGCATTAAATTCTTAGTCCAGAAAGGGCCTTGAGATGCCCTCTCTTTACTCCTTGGTAGAACTGTTTTAACCATCCCCCAAAAACAGATTTTTTTCTTTAAATCTCAAAATTCAGAGAGTCCACAATCAGAACTTCCTTCTCATATTGCCATGTGGTCTGCTGTGGGCATCTGTCGAATGGTGTGAACTCTGCGTGGGGAGTCTGGCCTACCCTCGAGGCCCATGGTTTGGGCTGCGGTGGTGCCATGCTGTGCTCAGGGGCCTTCTTTTTTGGAAGTCTGGGCTCCAGTGAGCCTTGGTCATGCTCTTTTATGGAATCTTGGGTGCTAGACCACTCTGACCCTCAGTCTCATTTGCAGGTTCTGGGGAGGATTAAATGAGCTCATGTGATATCCAGGTGACTGAGGCAGAGTCGGCTCGGGATGAATCTTTGCTTCGTTTTCATTAGCTGCGGAGAAGACGATGACAGCTTGGTGCCTCTCCAACTTTAATATGGGTATGCCTCTCTTGGGGATCTTGTTAAATGCAGGCTGGTATTCAGTAGTTCTGGGTGGGGCCTGGATTCTGTGCTTCTAACGAGCTCCTAGGTGACGGTGACGCTGAGGGCAAGGGTTTGGCACCTGCGTTTCTCCCTTTCCGGAAGAGCAGGATGTCTGCCGCACCCCCACCCGAGAGGAGCAAACATCCGCAACGTGACTACTAGGAACCAGCTTCCCTCACAGACAAGGGACCTGTACCACTGCTCCCAACCATCCTGTCTGAGGCGCAGCAAGCCAAAACACTGAAATGCTGAGGTTTGCAGCAAAGAGGAGGTTTATTCACAGGGCAGCCAAGCGAGGACGTGACGTGACAATAGGTCTCAAATCTGCCTCCCCAAAGGCAAGGGGCTTTGGGTATCTGTGGGATAAAGAATAAAGAAGCAGGGCAGTATGAGGCATGGGGAGCGTGAGGAAAGTTGATTGGAAAAAGGTGTGCTCATCATTGTTCTGAGCTGGCATAACTAGGCTACAGGCGTCGGCACATTCTCAGGCTGGAGTTGGGGAAAACAGGAGCAGAATGGAAGATGACAGCATGTGAAGGAGGTGTGGTGTCCATAGGTTCGGGGTCTGACGTGCTTCCTGCTGAAGCACCGACGCCCATCAAAGCCGTAAATGGGGAGCTGGGGAAAACAGGAGCAGAATGGAAGATGACAGCGTGTGAGGGAGGTGTGGTGTCCATAGGTTCGGGGTCTGACGTGCTTCCTGCTGAAGCACCGACGCCCGCCAAAGCCGTAAATGGGGTGCTGGGGAAAACAGGAGCAGAATGGAAGATGACAGCATGTGAGGGAGGTGTGGTGTCCATAGGTTCGGGGTCTGACGTGCTTCCTGCTGAAGCACCGACGCCCGCCAAAGCCGTAAATGGGGTGCTGGGGAAAACAGGAGCAGAATGGAAGATGACAGCGTATGAAGGAGGTGTGGTGTCCATAGGTTCGGGGGCTGACGTGCTTCCTGCTGAAGCACCGATGCCCGCCAAAGCCGTAAATGGGGTGCTGGGGAAAACAGGAGCAGAATGGAAGAGGACAGCATGTGAAGGAGGTGTGGTGTCCATAGCTTCCATATTAGAGGTACTGCCTGCCTGATCTGAGATCAGAGAGTGAAAGTGGGAGAGCCTCTTCCTAGATTCTAACTCCTCTGAATTTATAGCACTGGCTCTGCCTGGCTTTATGACATATCCATTGTACGTGTCACAGAGAAAGAGCGGGCGGGGCAGGGGGTGAGGCAGGGGTCACATGCAAGCCCAGCTGGTGGCTTAACCCCGGCCCAAAGGCAAAGGGCGGGGCCCCTTCTGGACTTTCTAGTGGCTGGGACGTCTGGCTGTGGGTGGCAGGTGTTTGGCACCAGCTGGGCCACCATGCGGAGACTGTTGGGGACTGTGGAAGCCTCCTCCAGAGCTCACCCTTCCTAGGGACTGGCTCTGCAGGCCCCTCAGCCCTGCGTATGTATCGGCCAGGCCTTCCCCACCACGGGGCACAGAGGCCAGAGCCTGCTCAGACCTGAGGGCAGGAGGCAGCCAGAGCTTACCAGGGTGTGGGCCACCTCGTCCGGAGACCTCCCCAGCTCCCCTGCGAGACCTGGAGACAGGATCGCCTTCTCCAGGGCTGCTCAGCTGCCAGCATCACCATGAGCCAGGTGGCCAAGGTTTCTGAGCAGGAGATACAGAGCCCTGATCCGACTGGATGCTGCAGCCCACGATGTCCCTTCCTGGCAGATAGGTTCTTTCTTCACTTCTTGTTTGAAATTTGGTAAAAGAACATTTAACCCTTGGCCTGTCCTTCAGGGTATATAGACGGTAGTGGCTTAGCCGGGATTCGATCCAAGCCTGTGTGATTCCAGAGCTTGTGCTCTGGACTGTGGTGCCTCCTTATCGTATATGCTTCATGTGTTACTTGTTTTTTTTTTTCTTGTAGTCCTTATGGTACTTAGCCCTAAGTGCCATACCTGTAACAAACAGCTACACTGCCCTGTAGGAGGTCTTCTTTTGTTCAACGCCTGAATTGGTCATCCACCACACTGTGTTCTAATCTCAGAAGATACAGGTCAGGGACCACCAGTTGTCAGCATGGCACCATTCCATATTTCGAATTGAGGCTTGAAGCCCGTATTTTCCCTTTGTCTAGTTTGAAGGATCCAGATATGTAAAGATGATATTCTAGATAAATCATGGGCTATCCTGAAAGAAATTCACCAGTGAATTGTTCCGTATGGATTAGAAACCAGCTTCTCTGGCCTTCCTGGAGTATATCCAGTAAGGCGTCTCATTCATGTCTAGAAAGCAACTATATCATTTATTGCAACTTCAGCGTGGAGCGATGTGTTGGTATAAAGTACGATCAACACAATTTGGTCATTGTGAGTATGACAGCTGGGTCCACTCTTTACTACACATATGTAACTCTAGGGATTCTTATGCCCAAGGGAGGAGACGTACTCTTGGCTGTCTAGTACAAGGGAAGCATGTGTTGTTATTCAGGAGCTGGAAGCTTCAGCATGACAGGTAGGAATTGAACAATCGTGGTCTATACATCACTTGACCTTGCTTAAAACTTGTTTCTTTGGCTTGCTTCATTGGAGTGTTTTCTCCCTCCTGGGCTGACAGTGTCTGTTATGTATCACGCATGAGACATATAGAAGTTTCAGAACCCAAAATCATATAGATCAGTAAAAATGTATATATATATATATATATATATATATATATATATATATATATATATATATATATATATATATAAATCTATTGAAACTCACACTGGGCTTAATTCATATATTCCAAAATCAGTTTGACCCTCTGCTCATGAGATTCTTTTTATGGTATGTCCCAGCAAATCTGGGCTTCCATCCCCAATAAATTTTGGGGTTGAAGGACACAAAAGCTTTTGCTCAGACCTAAATTCTGTCTGAAAACAAGGGAAATATTATAAGCCCTTTGTAACCTCTCCAAGAGCAGAAATGATTTACAGCTGTGGCATTGAACCATAATTCCTCGATCTCATTTGAGAAGAGTTCAGTTAGAAACAGTGTCTTGATTTTTGTTTCTTCCATGTTTTCTTGTCTTGCTTGCCAACCATCCATTGCAATTCATGAGTTAGTATGACAGCAGGCTGAGTGTTCCCTGCAGCTCATTAAATGAAGTGTTTTTCCTAAAATGACGTTTGTCTCCTTGTTTTCAGCCCCTCTTCTTTCCTCTGCCCTTGACTATAACCAGAGCTCAGCAAAAGCTGAGTGACTTTGTGCAGACCTTACTTAGGCTCAGCCTTTTTTTCTTCATTATTTTATTCATGGCTCCTCCGTTTCATTGTTTGCCTTCTCGAAATGTGTTGAAATCTTTCTGTGGTTGATGACTTCCAAAATATCTTGGCTTTTATTGGTTGATTAATTTTGGTATTTCTACAGTTTTATTTAGATATGGTTTCAGGAGGAACAGAAAGTAAATATATTTCCTAGTCTGCCATCTTGAGCTGAAAATCCCTGTGGATTTTAGCATCCAATGTTCCCATGGGAAAACACCCAACCATGGCCTTAATAGATGTAACACTCAAGATTTCAGCTTTTCTTGAGCAATCACTAAGGATTTCATATGTGGTCATTTCTAATGGGAAAATTATAACTATCTCATGACGTTGATTTGAGGATTAAATTAGATAATGAACATGAAAATGCTTTGTAAGATTTAAAAATCTGTAAAACTGTTTTTTGTTATTATTTGATTTGTTGCTATTTCAGCTTCACTTGACAGTTGTTTATGACCTTGCCTATGTGAGAAAATGCCCTCTGGGTTATTTTTTTGAAAGCCAGAATGTATTTTTCAACAGCTCAATGGAACTGGCATCATTTGTGAAGGTTAAGGGTGAAGGGGTAAATGTTTCTTGACACCTATCACTTTACAGTGTTTTCAGGAACTAACTGACTCATGTATTCCTCTTCCAAATTTGGTTGAGGACCTCCTACCAGCCACATGCTTTACGTCAGGTGTTGGAAAGCATTTTCTGGATTTTAAAGATCTTAGGCTTTGTGGGCCATATAGAGTTTCTGTAGCTTCTCCTCCTCTTTCCTCTTCAACAAGCTTTCTAAATGTGAGAACCATTATTAGCTCACAGTCCCACAGATCCAGGCTGAGAGCCTGATTTGATTCGTGGCCATTATTTGCCAATTCCTGCTCTGCGTCTTCACTGAGGAGGGGGACCATGTTTGAGTAATCAGTTCTTTGAATCAACTGTTGGTCTTCTGGGCCTTGTCCTTGCTCTCCTACAGTCTCTAATCAGCGTGGCATCCAGAGAGATCTTGTTAAAACATAAGTCAGATCATGTCACTCAAATTTCTTCAATGGCTTCTTCACAGAAAATGCAAAGTCCTCAGAGTGCCTCCACAGACCTAGAAATCTGGGTGTCTGTTTCCTCTCTGACTGTTTCCTTCTCCTCTCCAATTTGCTCGCTCTGTTTTCCACACGCTGACATCCTTTCTGCTCCTTGGATACTCCAAGCCTACTCTTGCCTCATTGACTTTCTGCCGCAGGCCAGCCGCAGAAAGAGGATTTCACCGCCCAGGGTCAGAAGGGAAGGGGTAAGGAACTGAAGTAGCACCGACGAATGGGGTCAGAAGCCCATGGGTCAGAAGGCTGCAATGAGAAGCCTAGTCACCACAACAAAGAATAGACCCCCGCTCGCCGAAACTAGAGAAAGCTCGCATGCAGCAATGAAGACCCAATGCAGCCAAAAATAAATAAATAAAAAATAAAGTATAGAATCTTAAAAAAAATCTATAAAGAATATTACAAGAATAGAATCACAGGCCAGTTTCTCCTTTGAACATGCATGCAAAATGTGTAAAGAGAAGCACAAACTATATCCATGGTATGTAAAACAATCATATATCAGAATCAAAGTAGCTTTATTCTTCTGGCAATGCAAGGTTGCTTTAATGTCCAAACGTGAAACTGATCCCAGGAATGAATTAGAGTGGGAGAAAAGTCATTTAAAACAGAAATCTTGGGACTTCCCTGGTGGTCCAGTGTTTAGAACATGGCGCGTTCACTGCTGGGGACCTGGGGTCCAATCCCAGGTCAGGGAACTAAGATCCTGCAAGACATGAGGCAGGGCCCAGAAAAAAAAAAAGGAAAGAAAGAAGTCTTAACCAGGAGAAGCACAAGATCGAATAAACATAACAGATAACACCTTATGAAAAGTAGGTGAAGATTATGGAATATTCTAAGATTTAAAACAAAAAGAAACTTTTAAAGATTCAAAAGGATGTGACAAATATTGTACATAGGCCAAAATAAAATGAAATAAAATATACAAATGATGGGAGCCCAAAATTCCAGATGCCCAAGTCCTGTCTCTGAAGATTCTCATTCAATGGGTTCAGGATTTCCTCCTTATTGAAAAACCTACAGGTGATTCTGGTACGATTCCCAGACACAATGTAAAGCTTCTCTTTTACAGGAAAGAATACCAGATTATTTTGTTATCTTATAGTTATACTAACAGGTTGTACTATTGACGGATAAGTCTGCTGTGAAAATGCACCCCCACTAGGGATAAAAAAGGAACTAGTAGTCTCTACTGCTACTTGGTGGCAGCACGCATGTATTGCAAGGGCAATTATTGTAGCAATCCAAATTAGTGGAACATTTTAGAATTGGAAGACGACATACAGATCATCTAGTCAAGCTTCCAACTATTATAGTTGTGAAAACTAAGGCCCATATAAATGAAATGATTTATCTCCAAAGAGCATTAGTGAAAGTATGAAATAAAAAATATCTCTGAACTTTTAATTTAGTGCTGTTTTTACCAATCTCAAGTATTAGCTTAAACTTCAGTGTGACAGATTTGGGATTGAATTCCTGCTCACGTTTACTGATTGTGTGTCTTTTAGTAAGTTACTAAAACACTTTTTTTTTAAATAGACGTATTTAATTATTTATCTTTGGCTGCCTAGGCTCTTCGTTGCTGTGTACGGGCTTTCCCTAGTTGCGGTGGGCGGGGGCTACTCTTTGTTGCAGTACGCGGGCTTCTCATTGTGGTGGCTTCTCGTTGTTGCTGAGCACGGGGTCTAGGTGCGTGGGCTTCAGTAGTTGTGGTTCACGGGCTCTAGCACGCAGGCTCAGTAGTTGTGGCACATGGTCTTAGTTGCTCCGCGGCATATGGGATCTTCCCGGACCCGGGCTCAAACGTGTGTCCCGTGCACTGGCAGGTGGATCCTTAACCAGTGCGCCAACAGGGAAGCCCTACTAATACACTTTTAACTTTGCTTTTCACGTATGTAAAATGGTGAGCCTTGACTGATATAGAATATGAGATAACCTAGCACTGTTCTTAACACATATATGTAGTTAAAACTTTTTGGCTCTCATCCCTCTTAAACAGCCTCTATCCTCTTAATAATGAATGTGTCTTTCAGCTAGCAGAGCACCCCAGAGCTGACCACATTCTGGCAAGAGATATAGGATTCTTTTTCTTACTGGGGGTTCTTTATACCTGATAGTTGAAGTGCACTTAAACATGAACAACTCTTGTTTATACTGTAGTAATGGATTTGATGGACGAATTTTAGAAAGTAATATGCAGGAATTGAGCTGCCTTACCCTCAAGAAATATAATTCGATAGTGGTGGCTAGAACGATAAACAGTGTTTGGACAGGGAGTCCATATTGGATGTGAACTTCCTGTACTCCCATTCGTCTATTAAGAATAAAGAGAATCCTTTCAGAATGTGTTTTAAAGGGCAGTTATTTCTTTCTGCCTCATTTAAGTTACCTGCAAGAAAAAGACAATCTCCTGCATCCTTGTTTAATAGGCTTTTAATATAAAGCAGATAATTTTTTGCAACATTTCCCAAACTTTTCATTATCGAATTGGCTGAGGCTTCTCAACGATTATCATTTCACAACAATATCTCCATCTTCAGCTTCTTTCAATGAATTGGCCTAATAGATGTGCCATTAAAACAGAGCTTCACTCTCAACGTATTTTTAATTTTGTATTCAAACAGTATGAAGGATTCAGCCATAACAGTGAGTGGATTTCTGATACATGCTACATGATGGATGCAACTAAGTGAAAGAAGGCTACATATTGTATGGTTCCATTTATATGAAATGTCCAGCAGTGGCAAATCCATACACACAGAAAAGATTCTACATTCGTGGTTGCCAGGGGTTTGGAAGAGAGGGAACTAGGGAATGACTCCTTAAAATGGGTGTAGGTTTCCTCTTGCTTGATGAAGATATTTTGCAGCTCGGCAGTGGTGATAGTTGCACAACATTGTGACAGTAGTAAATTCCACTGAATGGTACAGTGAATTGAAAATGATCCAAATGGTGAATTTTGTGTTATGTTCATTTTACTACAATAAAAAGGAGAAAGAATTCGGGAAAGACTTAGAGTTTGGGAAACTAAGGTGAACTGGTCAAGAAAAAGACAGCTCTATTGTTCAGTTTTCTCTGAGCTCTCCCAGTGCATTAATCCTCAGCAAAAAGTAGGCTGAACTTGTAGATGATAGTCATTCAACACAGTCCAGGGAAAAGTAAATAAAGTAAAACCCAACTCTTCTTCTTTAGCACATGTATGAAAGGTTCACTTGCTGCTCAGCCACGTGGACCTTCATGAAGACGTTTCACTTTAGGTGTCCTCTACTTCAGTACTTTACTCACAGCTCATTCACACATGTAGGCAACAGCATTCCTTAATTCGATGGAATCTGCAGCACTGGTTGTGATCAGTCTCATGAAAAGAAAAGGAAAGGTGGCGCGGAAGCCAAGGGAAGAGATTTTCAAGACAGAGACGTTGTTTAAGATCTGACTCGGCTTGGCGGTCACAAAGATAAGGATTGAGAAGTAGTCCCCTGGACTTGTCAACGGAGAAATCATTGGGGGCTTCAAGGAGATCAATTTCACGAGAGTAGTGGGGCAGAAACCAGATCGCAGTGTAGATGGGAGGGGAGAAATGGGGGGCAAGTCAAGAAATTGATGGCAAAGGGAAAGAAGGGAGGGGTGGATAGGAGGACAGGAGAATGGAATGGAGGAGAGCATTTCCTTGTGGCTCTTTAATATGGCTGGGAGGGGCCAAAAGAGGAGAGCGTGAAGATGTAGGAAGAGGGGGTGGCATCCCGAGCCCAAGGAGGACTGGCCCCTGTCTTCAGCTCCCACCAGCTGGATGGTCCCTCCCTCTAGCTTTCCACGTAGGCTGTGGAAGTTGCCCCTTGCCTCCTTGGATCAGCTGCCCTTGATTCGTTCGTCCTTTTCTTATTTCTCAGCACATCTGGGTCATACGTTATGTGAAGACAAACAAATCACCACTGATGCTTAATTTTCTTGAAAAATCCCCCAGGCAGGTACCATTTTGGAGAACTACCTATTGTGCCTCAGCAAGCCAAAGTAGCTCATTTTTCCTCTCTCATTGGGAGAGATT
The DNA here is from genome assembly GCF_937001465.1 of Orcinus orca. Classification (NCBI taxonomy): domain Eukaryota; kingdom Metazoa; phylum Chordata; class Mammalia; order Artiodactyla; family Delphinidae; genus Orcinus; species Orcinus orca. The sequence continues at coordinate 91,910,286 of NC_064570.1, forward strand.
GCTGTTTCTTGGAGAACGTGATGAAGAGGGTGACTCGCGCTTAGGAATAACGTTGCTTGAAAAGTGCAAAAGGTGAGGTAGTTTGGCTCTGAGGGGCCTCTGAGGCCTGAGACTTCCTGAGAGATGGCAGACTCACAGCTCCCATTTCCCTCTGACCCTGGGCTATGAGCTCATCAAATGAGATGGTAAATAAAGTCACTGACATGGTTTAAAGGATAATTTTGTTCTCTCTTGTTCACTCAGAGCAAATTGAATGGAATTTGCATACAACATATGGATGAACCATCCATACGATGGGGCTTGACCATATCCTCATGGTTCCCCTTCCCTTTTCTACATCTGGCCCCTTTAGCTCTGCAGACTTAACCCCACACCATCAGTCCACCCAGTCGGTCCACTGGACGTCTCTTCCTCTTTCGCATCTGGTCGTTGTCGTCACCTTGTTCTCCACTACCGCCTCCTGCAGTAGCTGTTAGGTCCAGAGAGGTTGGTTCACTGTGAGCAAGTAACTGTCAACTCCATGGACAGGTGGAAGTGACTTGGCAGCCGGGATGCGCCCACCCTGAGTTCATTATACCCATGAGGGTCAAGGAGAATGGGGATGCAGCTGGTCTGCAGAGCCCCGGCAGTTCTGAGACACATGTTCCTGGATCCACACGTTGCTCCATACCCAGCCTTGCCTTTCTTTTTTCTCTCTCTTGACTCCATCCAGGTTTCTGCTCTCCTTGTCCCTTTGGGGAGGGAGGCCAGTACCAGTCCAGGTGTAGTCCCCCAAAGCTTCCTACTTCCAAGCGTTACGTAGGCTTGTATATCCACTTGCTTGGGTTGCCCTGGCATTCGTGCCAACAAGTTGAGTGGTTTAAGCCCTAGGCTCTCTTTTCTGGCAAGAATGTGCCTAAAAATCTCCACCTCTGGTTTGGTGGCCCCTAAAAATTCCCAGTCAGTTTTGGTGAGGGGACACTTGGTGACAGTGTTGTCTTTCGAAATGAGTAGTTCCCTTACCGACGATACTTTGCTCCCCATACATTATTTATAAGGTTTCCCTGTTTGTATGTGCAAACTATTTGTGTGTATATTTTGAGAAATACATTGTACAGGCCTCTTTTTTATTTCTTCCGCACACCCTAGAGATGTCATAGAGGCGGTAAATGTGTCCAACTTTTTGAGAAATTGGAACAATCAAGACTTACCTGTATGGAATGCTGTTAACGATGTCAATTCCTGCGACAGTACCTTTCATCTGACACACTTAGGGACTGTTAACAGATTAAAAGTAGTAAAAGACGCGGATAGAGAGAATTTTCATTATCTTGTGCACTGAAATCTTGGATTTTCGTTGGTTTGAATGGGCCTGAAAATGTATTTTTTTTAGTGGGGACATAGAAGCCTCTAGCAGTATTCTTAATAAAGCAAGGTGAGTTATAAGCAATCATCTGATAGAGGGTAAACGTACCACAGTCCAGTTTAAGAAAAATACAATATAAAAGTCTTACCATGGAAGAAAATCTTTATATGATCTTTTGTAAAAAAAAAAAAAAAGCTTCAAGAAACATAAAGACATGACACCATATTCAGTTTAAAGTCAGTGACTTGTAAGCAAGGCAAAGCAAAGACAGTCTGATTAAGGCCGTTGCATTGTTGTGGCATTTTTTAGGTCTCACCCATTTCTGTGGCCTTTTTAGAACCTAAGCTTCTAGGGCACAGGGAACTTCATCTTGACGTAGGGCTGAGCAAATGCACGGAGCATTTCTCAATAAGTAGGCATTAAATTCTTAGTCCAGAAGGGGCCTTGAGATGCCCTCTCTTTACTCCTTGGTAGAACTGTTTTAACCATCCCCCAAAAACAGATTTTTTTCTTTAAATCTCAAAATTCAGAGAGTCCACAATCAGAACTTCCTTCTCATATTGCCATGTGATCTGCTGTGGGCATCTGTCGAATGGTGTGAACTCTGCGTGGGGAGTCTGGCCTACCCTCGAGGCCCATGGTTTGGGCTGCGGTGGTGCCATGCTGTGCTCAGGGGCCTTCTTTTTTGGAAGTCTGGGCTCCAGTGAGCCTTGGTCATGCTCTTTTATGGAACCTTGGGTGCTAGACCACTCTGACCCTCAGTCTCATTTGCAGGTTCTGGGGAGGATTAAATGAGCTCATGTGATATCCAGGTGACTGAGGCAGAGTCGGCTCGGGATGAATCTTTGCTTCGTTTTCATTAGCTGCGGAGAAGACGATGACAGCTTGGTGCCTCTCCAACTTTAATATGGGTATGCCTCTCTTGGGGATCTTGTTAAATGCAGGCTGGTATTCAGTAGTTCTGGGTGGGGCCTGGATTCTGTGCTTCTAACGAGCTCCTAGGTGATGGTGACGCTGAGGGCAAGGGTTTGGCACCTGTGTTTCTCCCTTTCCGGAAGAGCAGGATGTCTGCCGCACCCCCACCCGAGAGGAGCAAACATCCGCAACGTGACTACTAGGAACCAGCTTCCCTCACAGGCAAGGGACCTGTACCACTGCTCCCAACCATTCTGTCTGAGGCGCAGCAAGCCAAAACACTGAAATGCTGAGGTTTGCAGCAAAGAGGAGGTTTATTCACAGGGCAGCCAAGCGAGGACGTGACGTGACAATAGGTCTCAAATCTGCCTCCCCAAAGGCAAGGGGCTTTGGGTATCTGTGGGATAAAGAATAAAGAAGCAGGGCAGTATGAGGCATGGGGAGCGTGAGGAAAGGTGATTGGAAAAAGGTGTGCTCATCATTGTTCTGAGCTGGCGTAACTAGGCTACAGGCCTCGGCACATTCTCAGGCTGGAGTTGGGGAAAAGAGGAGCAGAATGGAAGATGACAGCGTGTGAAGGAGGTGTGGTGTCCATAGGTTCGGGGTCTGACGTGCTTCCTGCTGAAGCACCGATGCCCGCCAAAGCCGTAAATGGGGTGCTGGGGAAAACAGGAGCAGAATGGAAGAGGACAGCGTGTGAAGGAGGTGTGGTGTCCATAGCTTCCATATTAGAGGCACTGCCTGCCTGATCTGAGAGCAGAGAGTGAAAGTGGGAGAGCCTCTTCCTAGATTCTAACTCCTCTGAATTTATAGCACTGGCTCTGCCTGGCTTTATGACATATCCATTGTACGTGTCACAGAGAAAGAGCGGGCGGGGCAGGGGGTGAGGCAGGGGTCACATGCAAGCCCAGCTGGTGGCTTAACCCCGGCCCAAAGGCAAAGGGCGGGGCCCCTTCTGGACTTTCTAGTGGCTGGGACGTCTGGCTGTGGGTGGCAGGTGTTTGGCACCAGCTGGGCCACCATGCGGAGACTGTTGGGGACTGTGGAAGCCTCCTCCAGAGCTCACCCTTCCTGGGGACTGGCTCTGCAGGCCCCTCAGCCCTGCGTATGTATCGGCCAGGCCTTCCCCACCATGGGGCCCAGAGGCCAGAGCCTGCTCAGACCTGAGGGCAGGAGGCAGCCAGAGCTTACCAGGGTGTGGGCCACCTCGTCCGGAGACCTCCCCAGCTCCCCTGCGAGACCTGGAGACAGGATCGCCTTCTCCAGGGCTGCTCAGCCGCCAGCATCACTATGAGCCAGGTGGCCAAGGTTTCTGAGCAGGAGATGCAGAGCCCTGATCCAACTGGATGCTGCAGCCCACGATGTCCCTTCCTGGCAGATAGGTTCTTTCTTCACTTCTTGTTTGAAATTTGGTAAAAGAACATTTAACCCTTGGCCTGTCCTTCAGGGTATATAGACGGTAGTGGCTTAGCCGGGATTCGATCCAAGCCTGTGTGATTCCAGAGCTTGTGCTCTGGACTGTGGTGCCTCCTTATCGTATATGCTTCATGTGTTACTTGTTTTTCTTTTTCTTGTAGTCCTTATGGTACTTAGCCCTAAGTGCCATACCTGTAACGAACAGCTACACTGCCCTGTAGGAGGTCTTCTTTTGTTCAACGCCTGAATTGGTCATCCACCACACTGTGTTCTAATCTCAGAAGATACAGGTCAGGGACCACCAGTTGTCAGCATGGCACCATTCCATATTTCGAATTGAGGCTTGAAGCCCGTATTTTCCCTTTGTCTAGTTTGAAGGATCCAGATATGTAAAGATGATATTCTAGATAAATCATGGGCTATCCTGAAAGAAATTCACCAGTGAATTGTTCCGTATGGATTAGAAGCCAGCTTCTCTGGCCTTCCTGGAGTATATCCAGTAAGGCGTCTCATTCATGTCTAGAAAGCAACTATATCATTTATTGCAACTTCAGCGTGGAGCGATGTGTTGGTATAAAGTACGATCAACACAATTTGGTCATTGTGAGTATGACAGCTGGGTCCACTCTTTACTACACATATGTAACTCTAGGGATTCTTATGCCCAAGGGAGGAGACATACTCTTGGCTGTCTAGGACAAGGGAAGCATGTGTTGTTATTCAGGAGCTGGAAGCTTCAGCATGACAGGTAGGAATTGAACAATCGTGGTCTATACATCACTTGACCTTGCTTAAAACTTGTTTCTTTGGCTTGCTTCATTGGAGTTTTTTCTCCCTCCTAGGCTGACATTGTCTGTTATGTATCACGCATGAGACATATAGAAGTTTCAGAACCCAAAATCATATAGATCAGTAAAAATGTATGTATATATATATATATATATATATATATATATATATATATATATATATATAAATCTATTGAAACTCACACTGGGCTTAATTCATATATTCCAAAATCAGTTTGACCCTCTGCTCATGAGATTCTTTTTATGGTATGTCCCAGCAAGTCTGGGCTTCCATCCCCAATAAATTTTGGGGTTGAAGGACACAAAAGCTTTTGCTCAGACCTAAATTCTGTCTGAAAACAAGGGAAATATTATAAGCCCTTTGTAACCTCTCCAAGAGCAGAAATGATTTACAGCTGTGGCATTGAACCATAATTCCTCGATCTCATTTGAGAAGAGTTCAGTTAGAAACAGTGTCTTGATTTTTGTTTCTTTTGTTTCTTCCCTGTTTTCTTGTCTTGCTTACCAACAATCCATTGTAATTCATGAGTTAGTATGGCAGCAGGCTGAGTGTTCCCTGGAGCTCATGAAATGAAGTGTTTTTCCTAAAATGACGTTTGTCTCCTTGTTTTCAGCCCCTCTTCTTTCCTCTGCCCTTGACTATAACCAGAGCTCAGCAAAAGCTGAGTGACTTTGTGCAGACCTTACTTAGGCTCAGCCTTTTTTTCTTCATTATTTTATTCATGGCTCCTCCGTTTCATTGTTTGCCTTCTCGAAATGTGTTGAAATCTTTCTGTGGTTGATGACTTCCAAAATATCTTGGTTTTTATTGGTTGATTAATTTTGGTATTTCTACAGTTTTATTTAGATATGGTTTCAGGAGGAACAGAAAGTAAATATATTTCCTAGTCTGCCATCTTGAGCTGAAAATCCCTGTGGATTTTAGCATCCAATGTTCCCATGGGAAAACACCCAACCATGGCCTTAATAGATGTTACACTCAAGATTTCAGCTTTTCTTGAGCAATCACTAAGGATTTCATATGTGGTCATTTCTAATGGGGAAATTATAACTATCTCATGAGGTTGATTTGAGGATTAAATTAGATAATGAACATGAAAATGCTTTGTAAGATTTAAAAATCTGTAAAACTGTTTTTTGTTATTATTTGATTTGTTGCTATTTCAACTTCACTTGACAGTTGTTTATGACCTTGCCTATGTGAGAAAATGCCTCTGGGTTATTTTTTTGAAAGCCAGAATGTATTTTTCAACAGCTCAATGGAACTGGCATCATTTGTGAAGGTTAACGGTGAAGGGGTAAATGTTTCTTGACACCTATCACTTTACAGTGTTTTCAGGAACTAACTGACTCATGTATTCCTCTTCCAAATTTGGTTGAGGACCTCCTACCAGCCACATGCTTTACGTCAGGTGTTGGAAAGCATTTTCTGGATTTTAAAGATCTTAGGCTTTGTGGGCCATATAGAGTTTCTGTAGCTTCTCCTCCTCTTTCCTCTTCAACAAGCTTTCTAAACGTGAGAACCATTATTAGCTCACAGTCCCACAGATCCAGGCTGAGAGCCTGATTTGATTCGTGGCCATTATTTGCCAATTCCTGCTCTGCGTCTTCACTGAGGAGGGGGACCATGTTTGAGTAATCAGTTCTTTGAATCAACTGTTGGTCTTCTGGGCCTTGTCCTTGCTCTCCTACAGTCTCTAATCAGCGTGGCATCCAGAGAGATCTTGTTAAAACATAAGTCAGATCATGTCACTCAAATTTCTTCAATGGCTTCTTCACAGAAAATACAAAGTCCTCAGAGTGCCTCCACAGACCTAGAAATCTGGGTGTCTGTTTCCTCTCTGACTGTTTCCTTCTCCTCTCCAATTTGCTCGCTCTGTTTTCCACACGCTGACATCCTTTCTGCTCCTTGGATACTCCAAGCCTACTCTTGCCTCATTGACTTTCTGCCGCAGGCCAGCCGCAGAAAGAGGATTTCACCGCCCAGGGTCAGAAGGGAAGGGGTAAGGAACTGAAGTAGCACCGACGAATGGGGTCAGAAGCCCATGGGTCAGAAGGCTGCAATGAGAAGCCTAGTCACCTCAACAAAGAATAGACCCCCGCTCGCCGAAACTAGAGAAAGCTCGCATGCAGCAATGAAGACCCAATGCAGCCAAAAATAAATAAATAAAAAATAAAGTATAGAATCTTAAAAAAAATCTATAAAGAATATTACAAGAATAGAATCACAGGCCAGTTTCTCCTTTGAACATGCATGCAAAATGTGTAAAGAGAAGCACAAACTATATCCATGGTATGTAAAACAATCATATATCAGAATCAAAGTAGCTTTATTCTTCTGGCAATGCAAGGTTGCTTTAATGTCCAAACGTGAAACTGATCCCAGGAATGAATTAGAGTGGGAGAAAAGTCATTTAAAACAGAAATCTTGGGACTTCCCTGGTGGTCCAGTGTTTAGAACATGGCGTGTTCACTGCTGGGGCCCTGGGGTCCAATCCCAGGTCAGGGAACTAAGATCCTGCAAGACATGAGGCAGGGCCCCGAAAAAAAAAAAGGAAAGAAAGAAGTCTTAACCAGGAGAAGCACAAGATCGAATAAACATAACAGATAACACCTTATGAAAAGTAGGTGAAGATTATGGAATATTCTAAAATTTAAAACAAAAAGAAACTTTTAAAGATTCAAAAGGATGTGACAAATATTGTACATAGGCCAAAATAAAATGCAATAAAATATACAAATGATGGGAGCCCAAAATTCCAGATGCCCAAGTCCTGTCTCTGAAGATTCTCATTCAATGGGTTCAGGATTTCCTCCTTATTGAAAAACCTACAGGTGATTCTGGTACGATTCCCAGACACAATGTAAAGCTTCTCTTTTACAGGAAAGAATACCAGATTATTTTGTTATCTTATAGTTATACTAACAGGTTGTACTATTGACGGATAAGTCTGCTGTGAAAATGCACCCCCACTAGGGATAAAAAAGGAACTAGTAGTCTCTACTGCTACTTGGTGGCAGCACGCATGTATTGCAAGGGCAATTATTGTAGCAATCCAAATTAGTGGAACATTTTAGAATTGGAAGACGACATACAGATCATCTAGTCAAGCTTCCAACTATTATAGTTGTGAAAACTAAGGCCCATATAAATGAAATGATTTATCTCCAAAGAGCATTAGTGAAAGTATGAAATAAAAAATATCTCTGAACTTTTAATTTAGTGCTGTTTTTATTAATCTCAAGTATTAGCTTAAACTTCAGTGTGACAGATTTGGGATTGAATTCCTGCTCACGTTTACTGATTGCGTGTCTTTTAGTAAGTTACTAAAACACTTTTTTTTTAAATAGACGTATTTAATTATTTATCTTTGGCTGCCTAGGCTCTTCGTTGCTGTGCACGGGCTTTCCCTAGTTGCGGTGGGCGGGGGCTACTCTTTGTTGCAGTACGTGGGCTTCTCATTGTGGTGGCTTCTCGTTGTTGCTGAGCACGGGGTCTAGGTGCGTGGGCTTCAGTAGTTGTGGTTCACGGGCTCTAGCACGCAGGCTCAGTAGTTGTGGCACATGGTCTTAGTTGCTCCGCGCCATGTGGGATCTTCCCGGACCCGGGCTCAAACGTGTGTCCCGTGCACTGGCAGGTGGATCCTTAACCAGTGCGCCAACAGGGAAGCCCTACTAATACACTTTTAACTTTGCTTTTCACGTATGTAAAATGGTGAGCCTTGACTGATATAGAATATGAGATAACCTAGCACTGTTCTTAACACATATATGTAGTTAAAACTTTTTGGCTCTCATCCCTCTTAAACAGCCTCTATCCTCTTAATAATGAATGTGTCTCTCAGCTAGCAGAGCACCCCAGAGCTGACCACATTCTGGCAAGAGATATAGGATTCTTTTTCTTACTGGGGGTTCTTTATACCTGATAGTTGAAGTGCACTTAAACATGAACAACTCTTGTTTATACTGTAGTAATGGATTTGATGGACGAATTTTAGAAAGTAATATGCAGGAATTGAGCTGCCTTACCCTCAAGAAATATAATTCGATAGTGGTGGCTAGAACGATAAACAGTGTTTGGACAGGGAGTCCATATTGGATGTGAACTTCCTGTACTCCCATTCGTCTATTAAGAATAAAGAGAATCCTTTCAGAATGTGTTTTAAAGGGCAGTTATTTCTTTCTGCCTCATTTAAGTTACCTGCAAGAAAAAGACAATCTCCTGCATCCTTGTTTAATAGGCTTTTAATATAAAGCAGATAATTTTTTGCAACATTTCCCAAACTTTTCATTATCGAATTGGCTGAGGCTTCTCAACGATTATCATTTCACAACAATATCTCCATCTTCAGCTTCTTTCAATGAATTGGCCTAATAGATGTGCCATTAAAACAGAGCTTCACTCTCAACGTATTTTTAATTTTGTATTCAAACAGTATGAAGGATTCAGCCATAACAGTGAGTGGATTTCTGATACATGCTACATGATGGATGCAACTAAGTGAAAGAAGGCTACATATTGTATGGTTCCATTTATATGAAATGTCCAGCAGTGGCAAATCCATACACACAGAAAAGATTCTACATTCGTGGTTGCCAGGGGTTTGGAAGAGAGGGAACTAGGGAATGACTCCTTAAAATGGGTGTAGGTTTCCTCTTGGTTGATGAAGATGTTTTGCAGCTCGGCAGCGGTGATAGTTGCACAACATTGTGACAGTAGTAAATTCCACTGAATGGTACAGTGAATTGTAAAATGATCCAAATGGTGAATTTTGTGTTATGTTCATTTTACTACAATAAAAAGGAGAAAGAATTCGGGAAAGACTAAGAGTTTGGGAAACTAAGGTGAACTGGTCAAGAAAAAGACAGCTCTATTGTTCAGTTTTCTCTCAGCTCTCCCAGTGCATTAATCCTCAGCAAAAAATAGGCTGAACTTGTAGATGATAGTCATTCAACACAGTCCAGGGAAAAGTAAATAAAGTAAAACCCAACTCTTCTTCTTTAGCACATGTATGAAAGGTTCACTTGCTGCTCAGCCACGTGGACCTTCATGAAGACGTTTCACTTTAGGTGTCCTCTACTTCAGTACTTTACTCACAGCTCATTCACACATGTAGGCAACAGCATTCCTTAATTCGATGGAATCTGCAGCACTGGTTGTGATCAGTCTCATGAAAAGAAAAGGAAAGGTGGCGCGGAAGCCAAGGGAAGAGATTTTCAAGACAGAGACGTTGTTTAAGATCTAACTCGGCTTGGCGGTCACAAAGATAAGGATTGGGAAGTAGTCCCCTGGACTTGTCAACGGAGAAATCATTGGGGGCTTCAAGGAGATCAGTTTCACGAGAGTAGTGGGGCAGAAACCAGATCGCAGTGTAGATGGGAGGGGAGAAATGGGGGGCAAGTCAAGAAATTGATGGCAAAGGGAAAGAAGGGAGGGGTGGATAGGAGGACAGGAGAATGGAATGGAGGAGAGCATTTCCTTGTGGCTCTTTAATATGGCTGGGAGGGGCCAAAAGAGAAGGAGAGCGTGAAGATGTAGGAAGAGGGGGTGGCATCCCGAGCCCAAGGAGGACTGGCCCCTGTCTTCAGCTCCCACCAGCTGGATGGTCCCTCCCTCTAGCTTTCCACGTAGGCTGTGGAAGTTGCCCCTTGCCTCCTTGGATCAGCTGCCCTTGATTCGTTCGTCCTTTTCTTATTTCTCAGCACATCTGGGTCATATGTTATGTGAAGACAAACAAATCACCACTGATGCTTAATTTTCTTGAAAAATCCCCCAGGCAGGTACCATTTTGGAGAACTACCTATTGTGCCTCAGCAAGCCAAAGTAGCCCATTTTTCCTCTCTCATTGGGAGAGATTGCTGTTTCTTGGAGAACCTGATGAAGAGGGTGACTCGCGCTTAGGAATAACGTTGCTTGAAAAGTGCAAAAGGTGAGGTAGTTTGGCTCTGAGGGGCCTCTGAGGCCTGAGACTTCCTGAGAGATGGCAGACTCACAGCTCCCATTTCCCTCTGACCCTGGGCTATGAGCTCATCAAATGAGATGGTAAATAAAGTCACTGACATGGTTTAAAGGATAATTTTGTTCTCTCTTGTTCACTCAGAGCAAATTGAATGGAATTTGCATACAACATATGGATGAACCATCCATACGATGGGGCTTGACCATATCCTCATGGTTCCCCTTCCCTTTTCTACATCTGGCCCCTTTAGCTCTGCAGACTTAACCCCACACCATCAGTCCACCCAGTCGGTCCACTGGACGTCTCTTCCTCTTTCGTATCTGGTCGTTGTCGTCACCTTGTTCTCCACTACCGCCTCCTGCAGTAGCTGTTAGGTCCAGAGAGGTTGGTTCACTGTGAGCAAGTAACTGTCAACTCCATGGACAGGTGGAAGTGACTTGGCAGCCGGGATGCGCCCACCCTGAGTTCATTATACCCATGAGGGTCAAGGAGAATGGGGATGCAGCTGGTCTGCAGAGCCCCGGCAGTTCTGAGACACATGTTCCTGGATCCACACGTTGCTCCATACCCAGCCTTGCCTTTCTTTTTTCTCTCTCTTGACTCCATCCAGGTTTCTGCTCTCCTTGTCCCTTTGGGGAGGGAGGCCAGTACCAGTCCAGGTGTAGTCCCCCAAAGCTTCCTACTTCCAAGCATTACGTAGGCTTGTATATCCACTTGCTTGGGTTGCCCTGGCATTCGTGCCAACAAGTTGAGTGGTTTAAGCCCTAGGCTCTCTTTTCTGGCAAGAATGTGCCTAAAAATCTCCACCTCTGGTTTGGTGGCCCCTAAAAATTCCCAGTCAGTTTTGGTGAGGGGACACTTGGTGACAGTGTTGTCTTTCGAAATGAGTAGTTCCCTTACCGACGATACTTTGCTCCCCATACATTATTTATAAGGTTTCCCTGTTTGTATGTGCAAACTATTTGTGTGTATATTTTGAGAAATACATTGTACAGGCCTCTTTTTTATTTCTTCCACACACCCTAGAGATGTCATAGAGGCGGTAAATGTGTCCAACTTTTTGAGAAATTGGAACAATCAAGACTTACCTGTATGGAATGCTGTTAACAATGTCAATTCCCGCGACAGTACCTTTCATCTGACACACTTAGGGACTGTTAACAGATTAAAAGTAGTAAAAGACGCGGATAGAGACAATTTGCATTATCTTGTGCACTGAAATCTTGGATTTTCATTGGTTTGAATGGGCCTGAAAATGTATTTTTTTTAGTAGGGACATAGAAGCCTCTAGCGGTATTCTTAATAAAGCAAGGTGAGTTATAAGCAATCATCTGATGGAGGGTAAATGTACCACAGTCCAGTTTAAGAAAAATACAATATAAAAGTCTTACCATGGAAGAAAATCTTTATATGATCTTTTGTAAAAAAAAAAAAAAGCTTCAAGAAACATAAAGACATGACACCATATTCAGTTTAAAGTCAGTGACTTGTAAGCAAGGCAAAGCAAAGACAGTCTGATTAAGGCCGTTGCATTGTTGTGGCATTTTTTAGGTCTCACCCATTTCTGTGGCCTTTTTAGAACCTAAGCTTCTAGGGCACAGGGAACTTCATCTTGACGTAGGGCTGAGCAAATGCACGGAGCATTTCTCAATAAGTAGGCATTAAATTCTTAGTCCAGAAGGGGCCTTGACATGCCCTCTCTTTACTCCTTGGTAGAACTGTTTTAACCATCCCCCGAAAACAGATTTTTTTCTTTAAATCTCAAAATTCAGAGAGTCCACAATCAGAACTTCCTTCTCATATTGCCATGTGGTCTGCTGTGGGCATCTGTCGAATGGTGTGAACTCTGCGTGGGGAGTCTGGCCTACCCTCGAGGCCCATGGTTTGGGCTGCGGTGGTGCCATGCTGTGCTCAGGGGCCTTCTTTTTTGGAAGTCTGGGCTCCAGTGAGCCTTGGTCATGCTCTTTTATGGAACCTTGGGTGCTAGACCACTCTGACCCTCAGTCTCATTTGCAGGTTCTGGGGAGGATTAAATGAGCTCATGTGATATCCAGGTGACTGAGGCAGAGTCGGCTCGGGATGAATCTTTGCTTCGTTTTCATTAGCTGCGGAGAAGACGATGACAGCTTGGTGCCTCTCCAACTTTAATATGGGTATGCCTCTCTTGGGGATCTTGTTAAATGCAGGCTGGTATTCAGTAGTTCTGGGTGGGGCCTGGATTCTGTGCTTCTAACGAGCTCCTAGGTGACGGTGACGCTGAGGGCAAGGGTTTGGCACCTGCGTTTCTCCCTTTCCGGAAGAGCAGGATGTCTGCCGCACCCCCACCCGAGAGGAGCAAACATCCGCAACGTGACTACTAGGAACCAGCTTCCCTCACAGGCAAGGGACCTGTACCACTGCTCCCAACCATCCTGTCTGAGGTGCAGCAAGCCAAAACACTGAAATGCTGAGGTTTGCAGCAAAGAGGAGGTTTATTCACAGGGCAGCCAAGCGAGGACGTGACGTGACAATAGGTCTCAAATCTGCCTCCCCAAAGGCAAGGGGCTTTGGGTATCTGTGGGATAAAGAATAAAGAAGCAGGGCAGTATGAGGCATGGGGAGCGTGAGGAAAGGTGATTGGAAAAAGCTGCGCTCATCATTGTTCTGAGCTGGCGTAACTAGGCTACAGGCCTCGGCACATTCTCAGGCTGGAGTTGGGGAAAAGAGGAGCAGAATGGAAGATGACAGCGTGTGAAGGAGGTGTGGTGTCCATAGGTTCGGGGTCTGACGTGCTTCCTGCTGAAGCACCGACGCCCGCCAAAGCCGTAAATGGGGTGCTGGGGAAAACAGGAGCAGAATGGAAGAGGACAGCGTGTGAAGGAGGTGTGGTGTCCATAGGTTCTGGGGCTGACGTGCTTCCTGCTGAAGCACCGATGCCCGCCAAAGCCGTAAATGGGGTGCTGGGGAAAACAGGAGCAGAATGGAAGAGGACAGCGTGTGAAGGAGGTGTGGTGTCCATAGCTTCCATATTAGAGGTACTGCCTGCCTGATCTGAGAGCAGAGAGTGAAAGTGGGAGAGCCTCTTCCTAGATTCTAACTCCTCTGAATTTATAGCACTGGCTCTGCCTGGCTTTATGACATATCCATTGTACGTGTCACAGAGAAAGAGCGGGCGGGGCAGGGGGTGAGGCAGGGGTCACATGCAAGCCCAGCTGGTGGCTTAACTCCGGCCCAAAGGCAAAGGGCGGGGCCCCTTCTGGACTTTCTAGTGGCTGGGACGTCTGGCTGTGGGTGGCAGGTGTTTGGCACCAGCTGGGCCACCATGCGGAGACTGTTGGGGACTGTGGAAGCCTCCTCCAGAGCTCACCCTTCCTGGGGACTGGCTCTGCAGGCCCCTCAGCCCTGCGTATGTATCGGCCAGGCCTTCCCCACCACGGGGCCCAGAGGCCAGAGCCTGCTCAGACCTGAGGGCAGGAGGCAGCCAGAGCTTACCAGGGTGTGGACCACCTCGTCCGGAGACCTCCCCAGCTCCCCTGCGAGACATGGAGACAGGATCGCCTTCTCCAGGGCTGCTCAGCCGCCAGCATCACCATGAGCCAGGTGGCCAAGGTTTCTGAGCAGGAGATGCAGAGCCCTGATCCAACTGGATGCTGCAGCCCACGATGTCCCTTCCTGGCAGATAGGTTCTTTCTTCACTTCTTGTTTGAAATTTGGTAAAAGAACATTTAACCCTTGGCCTGTCCTTCAGGGTATATAGACGGTAGTGGCTTAGCCGGGATTCGATCCAAGCCTGTGTGATTCCAGAGCTTGTGCTCTGGACTGTGGTGCCTCCTTATCGTATATGCTTCATGTGTTACTTGTTTTTTTTTTCTTGTAGTCCTTATGGTACTTAGCCCTAAGTGCCATACCTGTAACGAACTGCTACACTGCCCTGTAAGAGGTCTTCTTTTGTTCAACGCCTGAATTGGTCATCCACCACACTGTGTTCTAATCTCAGAAGATACAGGTCAGGGACCACCAGTTGTCAGCATGGCACCATTCCATATTTCGAATTGAGGCTTGAAGCCCGTATTTTCCCTTTGTCTAGTTTGAAGGATCCAGATATGTGAAGATGATATTCTAGATAAATCATGGGCTATCCTGAAAGAAATTCACCAGTGAATTGTTCCGTATGGATTAGAAGCCAGCTTCTCTGGCCTTCCTGGAGTATATCCAGTAAGGCGTCTCATTCATGTCTAGAAAGCAACTATATCATTTATTGCAACTTCAGCGTGGAGCGATGTGTTGGTATAAAGTACGATCAACACAATTTGGTCATTGTGAGTATGACAGCTGGGTCCACTCTTTACTACACATATGTAACTCTAGGGATTCTTATGCCCAAGGGAGGAGACATACTCTTGGCTGTCTAGGACAAGGGAAGCATGTGTTGTTATTCAGGAGCTGGAAGCTTCAGCATGACAGGTAGGAATTGAACAATCGTGGTCTATACATCACTTGACCTTGCTTAAAACTTGTTTCTTTGGCTTGCTTCATTGGAGTTTTTTCTCCCTCCTGGGCTGACAGTGTCTGTTATGTATCACGCATGAGACATATAGAAGTTTCAGAACCCAAAATCATATAGATCAGTAAAAATGTATATATATATATATATATATATATATATATATAAATCTATTGAAACTCACACTGGGCTTAATTCATATATTCCAAAATCAGTTTGACCCTCTGCTCATGAGATTCTTTTTATGGTATGTCCCAGCAAGTCTGGGCTTCCATCCCCAATAAATTTTGGGGTTGAAGGACACAAAAGCTTTTGCTCAGACCTAAATTCTGTCTGAAAACAAGGGAAATATTATAAGCCCTTTGTAACCTCTCCAAGAGCAGAAATGATTTACAGCTGTGGCATTGAACCATAATTCCTCGATCTCATTTGAGAAGAGTTCAGTTAGAAACAGTGTCTTGATTTTTGTTTCTTTTGTTTCTTCCCTGTTTTCTTGTCTTGCTTACCAACAATCCATTGTAATTCATGAGTTAGTATGGCAGCAGGCTGAGTGTTCCCTGGAGCTCATTAAATGAAGTGTTTTTCCTAAAATGACGTTTGTCTCCTTGTTTTCAGCCCCTCTTCTTTCCTCTGCCCTTGACTATAACCAGAGCTCAGCAAAAGCTGAGTGACTTTGTGCAGACCTTACTTAGGCTCAGCCTTTTTTTCTTCATTATTTTATTCATGGCTCCTCCGTTTCATTGTTTGCCTTCTCGAAATGTGTTGAAATCTTTCTGTGGTTGATGACTTCCAAAATATCTTGGCTTTTATTGGTTGATTAATTTTGGTATTTCTACAGTTTTATTTAGATATGGTTTCAGGAGGAACAGAAAGTAAATATATTTCCTAGTCTGCCATCTTGAGCTGAAAATCCCTGTGGATTTTAGCATCCAATGTTCCCATGGGAAAACACCCAACCATGGCCTTAATAGATGTAACCCTCAAGATTTCAGCTTTTCTTGAGCAATCACTAAGGATTTCATATGTGGTCATTTCTAATGGGGAAATTATAACTATCTCATGACGTTGATTTGAGGATTAAATTAGATAATGAACATGAAAATGCTTTGTAAGATTTAAATATCTGTAAAACTGTTTTTTGTTATTATTTGATTTGTTGCTATTTCAACTTCACTTGACAGTTGTTTATGACCTTGCCTATGTGAGAAAATGCCCTCTGGGTTATTTCTTTGAAAGCCAGAATGTATTTTTCAACAGCTCAATGGAACTGGCATCATTTGTGAAGGTTAAGGGTGAAGGGGTAAATGTTTCTTGACACCTATCACTTTACAGTGTTTTCAGGAACTAACTGACTCATGTATTCCTCTTCCAAATTTGGTTGAGGACCTCCTACCAGCCACATGCTTTACGTCAGGTGTTGGAAAGCATTTTCTGGATTTTAAAGATCTTAGGCTTTGTGGGCCATATAGAGTTTCTGTAGCTTCTCCTCCTCTTTCCTCTTCAACAAGCTTTCTAAACGTGAGAACCATTATTAGCTCACAGTCCCACAGATCCAGGCTGAGAGCCTGATTTGATTCGTGGCCATTATTTGCCAATTCCTGCTCTGCGTCTTCACTGAGGAGGGGGACCATGTTTGAGTAATCAGTTCTTTGAATCAACTGTTGGTCTTCTGGGCCTTGTCCTTGCTCTCCTACAGTCTCTAATCAGCGTGGCATCCAGAGAGATCTTGTTAAAACATAAGTCAGATCATGTCACTCAAATTTCTTCAATGGCTTCTTCACAGAAAATGCAAAGTCCTCAGAGTGCCTCCACAGACCTAGAAATCTGGGTGTCTGTTTCCTCTCTGACTGTTTCCTTCTCCTCTCCAATTTGCTCGCTCTGTTTTCCACACGCTGACATCCTTTCTGCTCCTTGGATACTCCAAGCCTACTCTTGCCTCATTGACTTTCTGCCGCAGGCCAGCCACAGAAAGAGGATTTCACCAACCAGGGTCAGAAGGGAAGGGGTAAGGAACTGAAGTAGCACCGACGAATGGGGTCAGAAGCCCATGGGTCAGAAGGCTGCAATGAGAAGCCTAGTCACCGCAACAAAGAATAGACCCCCGCTCGCCGAAACTAGAGAAAGCTCGCATGCAGCAATGAAGACCCAATGCAGCCAAAAATAAATAAATAAAAAATAAAGTATAGAATCTTAAAAAAAATCTATAAAGAATATTACAAGAATAGAATCACAGGCCAGTTTCTCCTTTGAACATGCATGCAAAATGTGTAAAGAGAAGCACAAACTATATCCATGGTATGTAAAACAATCATATATCAGAATCAAAGTAGCTTTATTCTTCTGGCAATGCAAGGTTGCTTTAATGTCCAAACGTGAAACTGATCCCAGGAATGAATTAGAGTGGGAGAAAAGTCATTTAAAACAGAAATCTTGGGACTTCCCTGGTGGTCCAGTGTTTAGAACATGGCGCGTTCACTGCTGGGGCCCTGGGGTCCAATCCCAGGTCAGGGAACTAAGATCCTGCAAGACATGAGGCAGGGCCCCGAAAAAAAAAAAAGGAAAGAAAGAAGTCTTAACCAGGAGAAGCACAAGATCGAATAAACATAACAGATAACACCTTATGAAAAGTAGGTGAAGATTATGGAATATTCTAAAATTTAAAACAAAAAGAAACTTTTAAAGATTCAAAAGGATGTGACAAATATTGTACATAGGCCAAAATAAAATGCAATAAAATATACAAATGATGGGAGCCCAAAATTCCAGATGCCCAAGTCCTGTCTCTGAAGATTCTCATTCAATGGGTTCAGGATTTCCTCCTTATTGAAAAACCTACAGGTGATTCTGGTACGATTCCCAGACACAATGTAAAGCTTCTCTTTTACAGGAAAGAATACCAGATTATTTTGTTATCTTATAGTTATACTAACAGGTTGTACTATTGACGGATAAGTCTGCTGTGAAAATGCACCCCCACTAGGGATAAAAAAGGAACTAGTAGTCTCTACTGCTACTTGGTGGCAGCACGCATGTATTGCAAGGGCAATTATTGTAGCAATCCAAATTAGTGGAACATTTTAGAATTGGAAGACGACATACAGATCATCTAGTCAAGCTTCCAACTATTATAGTTGTGAAAACTAAGGCCCATATAAATGAAATGATTTATCTCCAAAGAGCATTAGTGAAAGTATGAAATAAAAAATATCTCTGAACTTTTAATTTAGTGCTGTTTTTATTAATCTCAAGTATTAGCTTAAACTTCAGTGTGACAGATTTGGGATTGAATTCCTGCTCACGTTTACTGATTGCGTGTCTTTTAGTAAGTTACTAAAACACTTTTTTTTTAAATAGACGTATTTAATTATTTATCTTTGGCTGCCTAGGCTCTTCGTTGCTGTGCACGGGCTTTCCCTAGTTGCGGTGGGCGGGGGCTACTCTTTGTTGCAGTACGTGGGCTTCTCATTGTGGTGGCTTCTCGTTGTTGCTGAGCACGGGGTCTAGGTGCGTGGGCTTCAGTAGTTGTGGTTCACGGGCTCTAGCACGCAGGCTCAGTAGTTGTGGCACATGGTCTTAGTTGCTCCGCGCCATGTGGGATCTTCCCGGACCCGGGCTCAAACGTGTGTCCCGTGCACTGGCAGGTGGATCCTTAACCAGTGCGCCAACAGGGAAGCCCTACTAATACACTTTTAACTTTGCTTTTCACGTATGTAAAATGGTGAGCCTTGACTGATATAGAATATGAGATAACCTAGCACTGTTCTTAACACATATATGTAGTTAAAACTTTTTGGCTCTCATCCCTCTTAAACAGCCTCTATCCTCTTAATAATGAATGTGTCTTTCAGCTAGCAGAGCACCCCAGAGCTGACCACATTCTGGCAAGAGATATAGGATTCTTTTTCTTACTGGGGGTTCTTTATACCTGATAGTTGAAGTGCACTTAAACATGAACAACTCTTGTTTATACTGTAGTAATGGATTTGATGGACGAATTTTAGAAAGTAATATGCAGGAATTGAGCTGCCTTACCCTCAAGAAATATAATTCGATAGTGGTGGCTAGAACGATAAACAGTGTTTGGACAGGGAGTCCATATTGGATGTGAACTTCCTGTACTCCCATTCGTCTATTAAGAATAAAGAGAATCCTTTCAAAATGTGTTTTAAAGGGCAGTTATTTCTTTCTGCCTCATTTAAGTTACCTGCAAGAAAAAGACAATCTCCTGCATCCTTGTTTAATAGGCTTTTAATATAAAGCAGATAATTTTTTGCAACATTTCCCAAACTTTTCATTATCGAATTGGCTGAGGCTTCTCAACGATTATCATTTCACAACAATATCTCCATCTTCAGCTTCTTTCAATGAATTGGCCTAATAGATGTGCCATTAAAACAGAGCTTCACTCTCAACGTATTTTTAATTTTGTATTCAAACGGTATGAAGGATTCAGCCATAACAGTGAGTGGATTTCTGATACATGCTACATGATGGATGCAACTAAGTGAAAGAAGGCTACATATTGTATGGTTCCATTTATATGAAATGTCCAGCAGTGGCAAATCCATACACACAGAAAAGATACTACATTCATGGTTGCCAGGGGTTTGGAAGAGAGGGAACTAGGGAATGACTCCTTAAAATGGGTGTAGGTTTCCTCTTGGTTGATGATGTTTTGCAGCTCGGCAGCGGTGATAGTTGCACAACATTGTGACAGTAGTAAATTCCACTGAATGGTACAGTGAATTGTAAAATGATCCAAATGGTGAATTTTGTGTTATGTTCATTTTACTACAATAAAAAGGAGAAAGAATTCGGGAAAGACTTAGAGTTTGGGAAACTAAGGTGAACTGGTCGAGAAAAAGACAGCTCTATTGTTCAGTTTTCTCTCAGCTCTCCCAGTGCATTAATCCTCAGCAAAAAGTAGGCTGAACTTGTAGATGATAGTCATTCAACACAGTCCAGGGAAAAGTAAATAAAGTAAAACCCAACTCTTCTTCTTTAGCACATGTATGAAAGGTTCACTTGCTGCTCAGCCACGTGGACCTTCATGAAGACGTTTCACTTTAGGTGTCCTCTACTTCAGTACTTTACTCACAGCTCATTCACACATGTAGGCAACAGCATTCCTTAATTCGATGGAATCTGCAGCACTGGTTGTGATCAGTCTCATGAAAAGAAAAGGAAATGTGGCGCGGAAGCCAAGGGAAGAGATTTTCAAGACAGAGACGTTGTTTAAGATCTAACTCGGCTTGGCAGTCACAAAGATAAGGATTGGGAAGTAGTCCCCTGGACTTGTCAACGGAGAAATCATTGGGGGCTTCAAGGAGATCAGTTTCACGAGAGTAGTGGGGCAGAAACCAGATCGCAGTGTAGATGGGAGGGGAGAAATGGGGGGCAAGTCAAGAAATTGATGGCAAAGGGAAAGAAGGGAGGGGTGGATAGGAGGACAGGAGAATGGAATGGAGGAGAGCATTTCCTTGTGGCTCTTTAATATGGCTGGGAGGGGCCAAAAGAGAAGGAGAGCGTGAAGATGTAGGAAGAGGGGGTGGCATCCCGAGCCCAAGGAGGACTGGCGCCTGTCTTCAGCTCCCACCAGCTGGATGGTCCCTCCCTCTAGCTTTCCACGTAGGCTGTGGAAGTTGCCCCTTGCCTCCTTGGATCAGCTGCCCTTGATTCGTTCGTTCTTTTCTTATTTCTCAGCACATCTGGGTCATACGTTATGTGAAGACAAACAAATCACCACTGATGCTTAATTTTCTTGAAAAATCCCCCAGGCAGGTACCATTTTGGAGAACTACCTATTGTGCCTCAGCAAGCCAAAGTAGCCCATTTTTCCTCTCTTATTGAGAGAGATTGCTGTTTCTTGGAGAACCTGATGAAGAGGGTGACTCGCGCTTAGGAATAACGTTGCTTGAAAAGTGCAAAAGGTGAGGTAGTTTGGCTCTGAGGGGCCTCTGAGGCCTGAGACTTCCTGAGAGATGGCAGACTCACAGCTCCCATTTCCCTCTGACCCTGGGCTATGAGCTCATCAAATGAGATGGTAAATAAAGTCACTGACATGGTTTAAAGGATAATTTTGTTCTCTCTTGTTCACTCAGAGCAAATTGAATGGAATTTGCATACAACATATGGATGAACCATCCATACGATGGGGCTTGACCATATCCTCATGGTTCCCCTTCCCTTTTCTACATCTGGCCCCTTTAGCTCTGCAGACTTAACCCCACACCATCAGTCCACCCAGTCGGTCCACTGGACGTCTCTTCCTCTTTCGCATCTGGTCGTTGTCGTCACCTTGTTCTCCACTACCGCCTCCTGCAGTAGCTGTTAGGTCCAGAGAGGTTGGTTCACTGTGAGCAAGTAACTGTCAACTCCATGGACAGGTGGAAGTGACTTGGCAGCCGGGATGCGCCCACCCTGAGTTCATTATACCCATGAGGGTCAAGGAGAATGGGGATGCAGCTGGTCTGCAGAGCCCCGGCAGTTCTGAGACACATGTTCCTGGATCCACACGTTGCTCCATACCCAGCCTTGCCTTTCTTTTTTCTCTCTCTTGACTCCATCCAGGTTTCTGCTCTCCTTGTCCCTTTGGGGAGGGAGGCCAGTACCAGTCCAGGTGTAGTCCCCCAAAGCTTCCTACTTCCAAGCGTTACGTAGGCTTGTATATCCACTTGCTTGGGTTGCCCTGGCATTCGTGCCAACAAGTTGAGTGGTTTAAGCCCTAGGCTCTCTTTTCTGGCAAGAATGTGCCTAAAAATCTCCACCTCTGGTTTGGTGGCCCCTAAAAATTCCCAGTCAGTTTTGGTGAGGGGACACTTGGTGACAGTGTTGTCTTTCGAAATGAGTAGTTCCCTTACCGACGATACTTTGCTCCCCATACATTATTTATAAGGTTTCCCTGTTTGTATGTGCAAACTATTTGTGTGTATATTTTGAGAAATACATTGTACAGGCCTTTTTTTTATTTCTTCCACACACCCTAGAGATGTCATAGAGGCGGTAAATGTGTCCAACTTTTTGAGAAATTGGAACAATCAAGACTTACCTGTATGGAATGCTGTTAACGATGTCAATTCCCGCGACAGTACCTTTCATCTGACACACTTAGGGACTGTTAACAGATTAAAAGTAGTAAAAGACGCGGATAGAGAGAATTTTCATTATCTTGTGCACTGAAATCTTGGATTTTCGTTGGTTTGAATGGGCCTGAAAATGTATTTTTTTTAGTAGGGACATAGAAGCCTCTAGCGGTATTCTTAATAAAGCAAGGTGAGTTATAAGCAATCATCTGATGGAGGGTAAATGTACCACAGTCCAGTTTAAGAAAAATACAATATAAAAGTCTTACCATGGAAGAAAATCTTTATATGATCTTTTGTAAAAAAAAAAAAAAAGCTTCAAGAAACATAAAGACATGACACCATATTCAGTTTAAAGTCAGTGACTTGTAAGCAAGGCAAAGCAAAGACAGTCTGATTAAGGCCGTTGCATTGTTGTGGCATTTTTTAGGTCTCACCCATTTCTGTGGCCTTTTTAGAACCTAAGCTTCTAGGGCACAGGGAACTTCATCTTGACGTAGGGCTGAGCAAATGCACGGAGCATTTCTCAATAAGTAGGCATTAAATTCTTAGTCCAGAAGGGGCCTTGAGATGCCCTCTCTTTACTCCTTGGTAGAACTGTTTTAACCATCCCCCAAAAACAGATTTTTTTCTTTAAATCTCAAAATTCAGAGAGTCCACAATCAGAACTTCCTTCTCATATTGCCATGTGGTCTGCTGTGGGCATCTGTCGAATGGTGTGAACTCTGCGTGGGGAGTCTGGCCTACCCTCGAGGCCCATGGTTTGGGCTGCGGTGGTGCCATGCTGTGCTCAGGGGCCTTCTTTTTTGGAAGTCTGGGCTCCAGTGAGCCTTGGTCATGCGCTTTTATGGAACCTTGGGTGCTAGACCACTCTGACCCTCAGTCTCATTTGCAGGTTCTGGGGAGGATTAAATGAGCTCATGTGATATCCAGGTGACTGAGGCAGAGTCGGCTCGGGATGAATCTTTGCTTCATTTTCATTAGCTGCGGAGAAGACGATGACAGCTTGGTGCCTCTCCAACTTTAATATGGGTATGCCTCTCTTGGGGATCTTGTTAAATGCAGGCTGGTATTCAGTAGTTCTGGGTGGGGCCTGGATTCTGTGCTTCTAACGAGCTCCTAGGTGACGGTGACGCTGAGGGCAAGGGTTTGGCACCTGCGTTTCTCCCTTTCCGGAAGAGCAGGATGTCTGCCGCACCCCCACCCGAGAGGAGCAAACATCCGCAACGTGACTACTAGGAACCAGCTTCCCTCACAGGCAAGGGACCTGTACCACTGCTCCCAACCATCCTGTCTGAGGCGCAGCAAGCCAAAACACTGAAATGCTGAGGTTTGCAGCAAAGAGGAGGTTTATTCACAGGGCAGCCAAGCGAGGACGTGACGTGACAATAGGTCTCAAATCTGCCTCCCCAAAGGCAAGGGGCTTTGGGTATCTGTGGGATAAAGAATAAAGAAGCAGGGCAGTATGAGGCATGGGGAGCGTGAGGAAAGGTGATTGGAAAAAGGTGTGCTCATCATTGTTCTGAGCTGGCGTAACTAGGCTACAGGCCTCGGCACATTCTCAGGCTGGAGTTGGGGAAAACAGGAGCAGAATGGAAGATGACAGCGTGTGAAGGAGGTGTGGTGTCCATAGGTTCGGGGTCTGACAGGCTTCCTGCTGAAGCACCGATGCCCATCAAAGCCGTAAATGGGGTGCTGGGGAAAACAGGAGCAGAATGGAAGATGACAGCGTGTGAGGGAGGTGTGGTGTCCATAGGTTCGGGGTCTGACGTGCTTCCTGCTGAAGCACCGACGCCCGCCAAAGTCGTAAATGGGGTGCTGGGGAAAACAGGAGCAGAATGGAAGATGACAGCGTGTGAAGGAGGTGTGGTGTCCATAGGTTCGGGGGCTGACGTGCTTCCTGCTGAAGCACTGATGCCCGCCAAAGCCGTAAATGGGGTGCTGGGGAAAACAGGAGCAGAATGGAAGAGGACAGCGTGTGAAGGAGGTGTGGTGTCCATAGCTTCCATATTAGAGGTACTGCCTGCCTGATCTGAGAGCAGAGAGTGAAAGTGGGAGAGCATCTTCCTAGATTCTAACTCCTCTGAATTTATAGCACTGGCTCTGCCTGGCTTTATGACATATCCATTGTACGTGTCACAGAGAAAGAGCGGGCGGGGCAGGGGGTGAGGCAGGGGTCACATGCAAGCCCAGCTGGTGGCTTAACCCCGGCCCAAAGGCAAAGGGCGGAGCCCCTTCTGGACTTTCTAGTGGCTGGGACGTCTGGCTGTGGGTGGCAGGTGTTTGGCACCAGCTGGGCCACCATGCGGAGACTGTTGGGGACTGTGGAAGCCTCCTCCAGAGCTCACCCTTCCTGGGGACTGGCTCTGCAGGCCCCTCAGCCCTGCGTATGTATCGGCCAGGCCTTCCCCACCACGGGGCCCAGAGGCCAGAGCCTGCTCAGACCTGAGGGCAGGAGGCAGCCAGAGCTTACCAGGGTGTGGGCCACCTCGTCCGGAGACCTCCCCAGCTCCTCTGCGAGACCTGGAGACAGGATCGCCTTCTCCAGGGCTGCTCAGCCGCCAGCATCACCATGAGCCAGGTGGCCAAGGTTTCTGAGCAGGAGATGCAGAGCCCTGATCCGACTGGATGCTGCAGCCCATGATGTCCCTTCCTGGCAGATAGGTTCTTTCTTCACTTCTTTTTTGAAATTTGGTAAAAGAACATTTAACCCTTGGCCTGTCCTTCAGGGTATATAGATGGTAGTGGCTTAGCCGGGATTCGATCCAAGCCTGTGTGATTCCAGAGCTTGTGCTCTGGACTGTGGTGCCTCCTTATCGTATATGCTTCATGTGTTACTTGTTTTTTTTTTCTTGTAGTCCTTATGGTACTTAGCCCTAAGTGCCATACCTGTAACGAACAGCTACACTGCCCTGTAGGAGGTCTTCTTTTGTTCAACGCCTGAATTGTTCATCCACCACACTGTGTTCTAATCTCAGAAGATACAGGTCAGGGACCACCAGTTGTCAGCATGGCACCATCCCATATTTCGAATTGAGGCTTGAAGCCCGTATTTTCCCTTTGTCTAGTTTGAAGGATCCAGATATGTAAAGATGATATTCTAGATAAATCATGGGCTATCCTGAAAGAAATTCACCAGTGAATTGTTCCGTATGGATTAGAAGCCAGCTTCTCTGGCCTTCCTGGAGTATATCCAGTAAGGCGTCTCATTCATGTCTAGAAAGCAACTATATCATTTATTGCAACTTCAGCGTGGAGCGATGTGTTGGTATAAAGTACGATCAACACAATTTGGTCATTGTGAGTATGACAGCTGGGTCCACTCTTTACTACACATATGTAACTCTAGGGATTCTTATGCCCAAGGGAGGAGACGTACTCTTGGCTGTCTAGGACAAGGGAAGCATGTGTTGTTATTCAGGAACTTGTTTCTTTGGCTTGCTTCATTGGAGTGTTTTCTCCCTCCTGGGCTGACAGTGTCTGTTATGTATCACGCATGAGACATATAGAAGTTTCAGAAGCCAAAATCATATAGATCTGTAAAAATGTATATATATATATATATATATATATATAAATCTATTGAAACTCACACTGGGCTTAATTCATATATTCCAAAATCAGTTTGACCCTCTGCTCATGAGATTCTTTTTATGGTATGTCCCAGCAAATCTGGGCTTCCATCCCCAATAAATTTTGGGGTTGAAGGACACAAAAGCTTTTGCTCAGACCTAAATTCTGTCTGAAAAAAAGGGAAATATTATAAGCCCTTTGTAACCTCTCCAAGAGCAGAAATGATTTACAGCTGTGGCATTGAACCATAATTCCTCGATCTCATTTGAGAAGAGTTCAGTTAGAAACAGTGTCTTGATTTTTGTTTCTTTTGTTTCTTCCCTGTTTTCTTGTCTTGCTTACCAACAATCCATTGTAATTCATCAGTTAGTATGGCAGCAGGCTGCGTGTTCCCTGGAGCTCATTAAATGAAGTGTTTTTCCTAAAATGACGTTTGTCTCCTTGTTTTCAGCCCCTCTTCTTTCCTCTGCCCTTGACTATAACCAGAGCTCAGCAAAAGCTGAGTGACTTTGTGCAGACCTTACTTAGGCTCAGCCTTTTTTTCTTCATTATTTTATTCATGGCTCCTCCATTTCATTGTTTGCCTTCTCGAAATATGTTGAAATCTTTCTGTGGTTGATGACTTCCAAAATATCTTGGCTTTTATTGGTTGATTAATTTTGGTATTTCTACAGTTTTATTTAGATATGGTTTCAGGAGGAACAGAAAGTAAATATATTTCCTAGTCTGCCATCTTGAGCTGAAAATCCCTGTGGATTTTAGCATCCAATGTTCCCATGGGAAAACACCCAACCATGGCCTTAATAGATGTAACCCTCAAGATTTCAGCTTTTCTTGAGCAATCACTAAGGATTTCATATGTGGTCATTTCTAATGGGGAAATTATAACTATCTCATGACGTTGATTTGAGGATTAAATTAGATAATGAACATGAAAATGCTTTGTAAGATTTAAAAATCTGTAAAACTGTTTTTTGTTATTATTTGATTTGTTGCTATTTCAACTTCACTTGACAGTTGTTTATGACCTTGCCTATGTGAGAAAATGCCCTCTGGGTTATTTTTTTGAAAGCCAGAATGTATTTTTCAACAGCTCAATGGAACTGGCATCATTTGTGAAGGTTAAGGGTGAAGGGGTAAATGTTTCTTGACACCTATCACTTTACAGTGTTTTCAGGAACTAACTGACTCATGTATTCCTTTTCCAAATTTGGTTGAGGACCTCCTACCAGCCACATGCTTTACGTCAGGTGTTGGAAAGCATTTTCTGGATTTTAAAGATCTTAGGCTTTGTGGGCCATATAGAGTTTCTGTAGCTTCTCCTCCTCTTTCCTCTTCAACAAGCTTTCTAAACGTGAGAACCATTATTAGCTCACAGTCCCACAGATCCAGGCTGAGAGCCTGATTTGATTCGTGGCCATAATTTGCCAATTCCTGCTCTGCGTCTTCACTGAGGAAGGGGACCATGTTTGAGTAATCAGTTCTTTGAATCAACTGTTGGTCTTCTGGGCCTTGTCCTTGCTCTCCTACAGTCTCTAATCAGCGTGGCATCCAGAGAGATCTTGTTAAAACATAAGTCAGATCATGTCACTCAAATTTCTTCAATGGCTTCTTCACAGAAAATGCAAAGTCCTCAGAGTGCCTCCACAGACCTAGAAATCTGGGTGTCTGTTTCCTCTCTGACTGTTTCCTTCTCCTCTCCAATTTGCTCGCTCTGTTTTCCACACACTGACATCCTTTCTGCTCCTTGGATACTCCAAGCCTACTCTTGCCTCATTGACTTTCTGCCGCAGGCCAGCCGCAGAAAGAGGATTTCACCGCCCAGGGTCAGAAGGGAAGGGGTAAGGAACTGAAGTAGCACCGACGAATGGGGTCAGAAGCCCACGGGTCAGAAGGCTGCAATGAGAAGCCTAGTCACCGCAACAAAGAATAGACCCCCGCTCGCCGAAACTAGAGAAAGCTCGCATGCAGCAATGAAGACCCAATGCAGCCAAAAATAAATAAATAAAAAATAAAGTATAGAATCTTAAAAAAAATCTATAAAGAATATTACAAGAATAGAATCACAGGTCAGTTTATCCTTTGAACATGCATGCAAAATGTGTAAAGAGAAGCACAAACTATATCCATGGTATGTAAAACAATCATATATCAGAATCAAAGTAGCTTTATTCTTCTGGCAATGCAAGGTTGCTTTAATGTCCAAACGTGAAACTGATCCCAGGAATGAATTAGAGTGGGAGAAAAGTCATTTAAAACAGAAATCTTGGGACTTCCCTGGTGGTCCAGTGTTTAGAACATGGCGCGTTCACTGCTGGGGTCCAATCCCAGGTCAGGGAACTAAGATCCTGCAAGACATGAGGCAGGGCCCCGAAAAAAAAAAGGAAAGAAAGAAGTCTTAACCAGGAGAAGCACAAGATCGAATAAACATAACAGATAACACCTTATGAAAAGTAGGTGAAGATTATGGAATATTCTAAAATTTAAAACAAAAACTTTTAAAGATTCAAAAGGATGTGACAAATATTGTACATAGGCCAAAATAAAATGCAATAAAATATACAAATGATGGGAGCCCAAAATTCCAGATGCCCAAGTCCTGTCTCTGAAGATTCTCATTCAATGGGTTCAGGATTTCCTCCTTATTGAAAAACCTACAGGTGATTCTGGTACGATTCCCAGACACAATGTAAAGCTTCTCTTTTACAGGAAAGAATACCAGATTATTTTGTTATCTTATAGTTATACTAACAGGTTGTACTATTGACGGATAAGTCTGCTGTGAAAATGCACCCCCACTAGGGATAAAAAAGGAACTAGTAGTCTCTACTGCTACTTGGTGGCAGCACGCATGTATTGCAAGGGCAATTATTGTAGCAATCCAAATTAGTGGAACATTTTAGAATTGGAAGACGACATACAGATCATCTAGTCAAGCTTCCAACTATTATAGTTGTGAAAACTAAGGCCCATATAAATGAAATGATTTATCTCCAAAGAGCATTAGTGAAAGTATGAAATAAAAAATATCTCTGAACTTTTAATTTAGTGCTGTTTTTATTAATCTCAAGTATTAGCTTAAACTTCAGTGTGACAGATTTGGGATTGAATTCCTGCTCACGTTTACTGATTGCGTGTCTTTTAGTAAGTTACTAAAACACTTTTTTTTTAAATAGACGTATTTAATTATTTATCTTTGGCTGCCTAGGCTCTTCGTTGCTGTGCACGGGCTTTCCCTAGTTGCGGTGGGCGGGGGCTACTCTTTGTTGCAGTACGTGGGCTTCTCATTGTGGTGGCTTCTCGTTGTTGCTGAGCACGGGGTCTAGGTGCGTGGGCTTCAGTAGTTGTGGTTCACGGGCTCTAGCACGCAGGCTCAGTAGTTGTGGCACATGGTCTTAGTTGCTCCGCGCCATGTGGGATCTTCCCGGACCCGGGCTCAAACGTGTGTCCCGTGCACTGGCAGGTGGATCCTTAACCAGTGCGCCAACAGGGAAGCCCTACTAATACACTTTTAACTTTGCTTTTCACGTATGTAAAATGGTGAGCCTTGACTGATATAGAATATGAGATAACCTAGCACTGTTCTTAACACATATATGTAGTTAAAACTTTTTGGCTCTCATCCCTCTTAAACAGCCTCTATCCTCTTAATAATGAATGTGTCTCTCAGCTAGCAGAGCACCCCAGAGCTGACCACATTCTGGCAAGAGATATAGGATTCTTTTTCTTACTGGGGGTTCTTTATACCTGATAGTTGAAGTGCACTTAAACATGAACAACTCTTGTTTATACTGTAGTAATGGATTTGATGGACGAATTTTAGAAAGTAATATGCAGGAATTGAGCTGCCTTACCCTCAAGAAATATAATTCGATAGTGGTGGCTAGAACGATAAACAGTGTTTGGACAGGGAGTCCATATTGGATGTGAACTTCCTGTACTCCCATTCGTCTATTAAGAATAAAGAGAATCCTTTCAGAATGTGTTTTAAAGGGCAGTTATTTCTTTCTGCCTCATTTAAGTTACCTGCAAGAAAAAGACAATCTCCTGCATCCTTGTTTAATAGGCTTTTAATATAAAGCAGATAATTTTTTGCAACATTTCCCAAACTTTTCATTATCGAATTGGCTGAGGCTTCTCAACGATTATCATTTCACAACAATATCTCCATCTTCAGCTTCTTTCAATGAATTGGCCTAATAGATGTGCCATTAAAACAGAGCTTCACTCTCAACGTATTTTTAATTTTGTATTCAAACAGTATGAAGGATTCAGCCATAACAGTGAGTGGATTTCTGATACATGCTACATGATGGATGCAACTAAGTGAAAGAAGGCTACATATTGTATGGTTCCATTTATATGAAATGTCCAGCAGTGGCAAATCCATACACACAGAAAAGATTCTACATTCGTGGTTGCCAGGGGTTTGGAAGAGAGGGAACTAGGGAATGACTCCTTAAAATGGGTGTAGGTTTCCTCTTGGTTGATGAAGATGTTTTGCAGCTCGGCAGCGGTGATAGTTGCACAACATTGTGACAGTAGTAAATTCCACTGAATGGTACAGTGAATTGTAAAATGATCCAAATGGTGAATTTTGTGTTATGTTCATTTTACTACAATAAAAAGGAGAAAGAATTCGGGAAAGACTAAGAGTTTGGGAAACTAAGGTGAACTGGTCAAGAAAAAGACAGCTCTATTGTTCAGTTTTCTCTCAGCTCTCCCAGTGCATTAATCCTCAGCAAAAAATAGGCTGAACTTGTAGATGATAGTCATTCAACACAGTCCAGGGAAAAGTAAATAAAGTAAAACCCAACTCTTCTTCTTTAGCACATGTATGAAAGGTTCACTTGCTGCTCAGCCACGTGGACCTTCATGAAGACGTTTCACTTTAGGTGTCCTCTACTTCAGTACTTTACTCACAGCTCATTCACACATGTAGGCAACAGCATTCCTTAATTCGATGGAATCTGCAGCACTGGTTGTGATCAGTCTCATGAAAAGAAAAGGAAAGGTGGCGCGGAAGCCAAGGGAAGAGATTTTCAAGACAGAGACGTTGTTTAAGATCTAACTCGGCTTGGCGGTCACAAAGATAAGGATTGGGAAGTAGTCCCCTGGACTTGTCAACGGAGAAATCATTGGGGGCTTCAAGGAGATCAGTTTCACGAGAGTAGTGGGGCAGAAACCAGATCGCAGTGTAGATGGGAGGGGAGAAATGGGGGGCAAGTCAAGAAATTGATGGCAAAGGGAAAGAAGGGAGGGGTGGATAGGAGGACAGGAGAATGGAATGGAGGAGAGCATTTCCTTGTGGCTCTTTAATATGGCTGGGAGGGGCCAAAAGAGAAGGAGAGCGTGAAGATGTAGGAAGAGGGGCTGGCATCCCGAGCCCAAGGAGGACTGGCCCCTGTCTTCAGCTCCCACCAGCTGGATGGTCCCTCCCTCTAGCTTTCCACGTAGGCTGTGGAAGTTGCCCCTTGCCTCCTTGGATCAGCTGCCCTTGATTCGTTCGTCCTTTTCTTATTTCTCAGCACATCTGGGTCATATGTTATGTGAAGACAAACAAATCACCACTGATGCTTAATTTTCTTGAAAAATCCCCCAGGCAGGTACCATTTTGGAGAACTACCTATTGTGCCTCAGCAAGCCAAAGTAGCCCATTTTTCCTCTCTCATTGGGAGAGATTGCTGTTTCTTGGAGAACCTGATGAAGAGGGTGACTCGCGCTTAGGAATAACGTTGCTTGAAAAGTGCAAAAGGTGAGGTAGTTTGGCTCTGAGGGGCCTCTGAGGCCTGAGACTTCCTGAGAGATGGCAGACTCACAGCTCCCATTTCCCTCTGACCCTGGGCTATGAGCTCATCAAATGAGATGGTAAATAAAGTCACTGACATGGTTTAAAGGATAATTTTGTTCTCTCTTGTTCACTCAGAGCAAATTGAATGGAATTTGCATACAACATATGGATGAACCATCCATACGATGGGGCTTGACCATATCCTCATGGTTCCCCTTCCCTTTTCTACATCTGGCCCCTTTAGCTCTGCAGACTTAACCCCACACCATCAGTCCACCCAGTCGGTCCACTGGACGTCTCTTCCTCTTTCGTATCTGGTCGTTGTCGTCACCTTGTTCTCCACTACCGCCTCCTGCAGTAGCTGTTAGGTCCAGAGAGGTTGGTTCACTGTGAGCAAGTAACTGTCAACTCCATGGACAGGTGGAAGTGACTTGGCAGCCGGGATGCGCCCACCCTGAGTTCATTATACCCATGAGGGTCAAGGAGAATGGGGATGCAGCTGGTCTGCAGAGCCCCGGCAGTTCTGAGACACATGTTCCTGGATCCACACGTTGCTCCATACCCAGCCTTGCCTTTCTTTTTTCTCTCTCTTGACTCCATCCAGGTTTCTGCTCTCCTTGTCCCTTTGGGGAGGGAGGCCAGTACCAGTCCAGGTGTAGTCCCCCAAAGCTTCCTACTTCCAAGCGTTACGTAGGCTTGTATATCCACTTGCTTGGGTTGCCCTGGCATTCGTGCCAACAAGTTGAGTGGTTTAAGCCCTAGGCTCTCTTTTCTGGCAAGAATGTGCCTAAAAATCTCCACCTCTGGTTTGGTGGCCCCTAAAAATTCCCAGTCAGTTTTGGTGAGGGGACACTTGGTGACAGTGTTGTCTTTCGAAATGAGTAGTTCCCTTACCGACGATACTTTGCTCCCCATACATTATTTATAAGGTTTCCCTGTTTGTATGTGCAAACTATTTGTGTGTATATTTTGAGAAATACATTGTACAGGCCTCTTTTTTATTTCTTCCACACACCCTAGAGATGTCATAGAGGCGGTAAATGTGTCCAACTTTTTGAGAAATTGGAACAATCAAGACTTACCTGTATGGAATGCTGTTAACAATGTCAATTCCCGCGACAGTACCTTTCATCTGACACACTTAGGGACTGTTAACAGATTAAAAGTAGTAAAAGACGCGGATAGAGACAATTTGCATTATCTTGTGCACTGAAATCTTGGATTTTCATTGGTTTGAATGGGCCTGAAAATGTATTTTTTTTAGTAGGGACATAGAAGCCTCTAGCGGTATTCTTAATAAAGCAAGGTGAGTTATAAGCAATCATCTGATGGAGGGTAAATGTACCACAGTCCAGTTTAAGAAAAATACAATATAAAAGTCTTACCATGGAAGAAAATCTTTATATGATCTTTTGTAAAAAAAAAAAAAAGCTTCAAGAAACATAAAGACATGACACCATATTCAGTTTAAAGTCAGTGACTTGTAAGCAAGGCAAAGCAAAGACAGTCTGATTAAGGCCGTTGCATTGTTGTGGCATTTTTTAGGTCTCACCCATTTCTGTGGCCTTTTTAGAACCTAAGCTTCTAGGGCACAGGGAACTTCATCTTGACGTAGGGCTGAGCAAATGCACGGAGCATTTCTCAATAAGTAGGCATTAAATTCTTAGTCCAGAAGGGGCCTTGACATGCCCTCTCTTTACTCCTTGGTAGAACTGTTTTAACCATCCCCCGAAAACAGATTTTTTTCTTTAAATCTCAAAATTCAGAGAGTCCA
Source organism: Orcinus orca (assembly GCF_937001465.1). Lineage (NCBI taxonomy): Eukaryota > Metazoa > Chordata > Mammalia > Artiodactyla > Delphinidae > Orcinus > Orcinus orca. The sequence continues at coordinate 91,943,434 of NC_064570.1, forward strand.
CAATCAGAACTTCCTTCTCATATTGCCATGTGGTCTGCTGTGGGCATCTGTCGAATGGTGTGAACTCTGCGTGGGGAGTCTGGCCTACCCTCGAGGCCCATGGTTTGGGCTGCGGTGGTGCCATGCTGTGCTCAGGGGCCTTCTTTTTTGGAAGTCTGGGCTCCAGTGAGCCTTGGTCATGCTCTTTTATGGAACCTTGGGTGCTAGACCACTCTGACCCTCAGTCTCATTTGCAGGTTCTGGGGAGGATTAAATGAGCTCATGTGATATCCAGGTGACTGAGGCAGAGTCGGCTCGGGATGAATCTTTGCTTCGTTTTCATTAGCTGCGGAGAAGACGATGACAGCTTGGTGCCTCTCCAACTTTAATATGGGTATGCCTCTCTTGGGGATCTTGTTAAATGCAGGCTGGTATTCAGTAGTTCTGGGTGGGGCCTGGATTCTGTGCTTCTAACGAGCTCCTAGGTGACGGTGACGCTGAGGGCAAGGGTTTGGCACCTGCGTTTCTCCCTTTCCGGAAGAGCAGGATGTCTGCCGCACCCCCACCCGAGAGGAGCAAACATCCGCAACGTGACTACTAGGAACCAGCTTCCCTCACAGGCAAGGGACCTGTACCACTGCTCCCAACCATCCTGTCTGAGGCGCAGCAAGCCAAAACACTGAAATGCTGAGGTTTGCAGCAAAGAGGAGGTTTATTCACAGGGCAGCCAAGCGAGGACGTGACGTGACAATAGGTCTCAAATCTGCCTCCCCAAAGGCAAGGGGCTTTGGGTATCTGTGGGATAAAGAATAAAGAAGCAGGGCAGTATGAGGCATGGGGAGCGTGAGGAAAGGTGATTGGAAAAAGCTGCGCTCATCATTGTTCTGAGCTGGCGTAACTAGGCTACAGGCCTCGGCACATTCTCAGGCTGGAGTTGGGAAAAAGAGGAGCAGAATGGAAGATGACAGCGTGTGAAGGAGGTGTGGTGTCCATAGGTTCGGGGTCTGACGTGCTTCCTGCTGAAGCACCGACGCCCGCCAAAGCCGTAAATGGGGTGCTGGGGAAAACAGGAGCAGAATGGAAGAGGACAGCGTGTGAAGGAGGTGTGGTGTCCATAGGTTCTGGGGCTGACGTGCTTCCTGCTGAAGCACCGATGCCCGCCAAAGCCGTAAATGGGGTGCTGGGGAAAACAGGAGCAGAATGGAAGAGGACAGCGTGTGAAGGAGGTGTGGTGTCCATAGCTTCCATATTAGAGGTACTGCCTGCCTGATCTGAGAGCAGAGAGTGAAAGTGGGAGAGCCTCTTCCTAGATTCTAACTCCTCTGAATTTATAGCACTGGCTCTGCCTGGCTTTATGACATATCCATTGTACGTGTCACAGAGAAAGAGCGGGCGGGGCAGGGGGTGAGGCAGGGGTCACATGCAAGCCCAGCTGGTGGCTTAACTCCGGCCCAAAGGCAAAGGGCGGGGCCCCTTCTGGACTTTCTAGTGGCTGGGACGTCTGGCTGTGGGTGGCAGGTGTTTGGCACCAGCTGGGCCACCATGCGGAGACTGTTGGGGACTGTGGAAGCCTCCTCCAGAGCTCACCCTTCCTGGGGACTGGCTCTGCAGGCCCCTCAGCCCTGCGTATGTATCGGCCAGGCCTTCCCCACCACGGGGCCCAGAGGCCAGAGCCTGCTCAGACCTGAGGGCAGGAGGCAGCCAGAGCTTACCAGGGTGTGGGCCACCTCGTCCGGAGACCTCCCCAGCTCCCCTGCGAGACATGGAGACAGGATCGCCTTCTCCAGGGCTGCTCAGCCGCCAGCATCACCATGAGCCAGGTGGCCAAGGTTTCTGAGCAGGAGATGCAGAGCCCTGATCCAACTGGATGCTGCAGCCCACGATGTCCCTTCCTGGCAGATAGGTTCTTTCTTCACTTCTTGTTTGAAATTTGGTAAAAGAACATTTAACCCTTGGCCTGTCCTTCAGGGTATATAGACGGTAGTGGCTTAGCCGGGATTCGATCCAAGCCTGTGTGATTCCAGAGCTTGTGCTCTGGACTGTGGTGCCTCCTTATCGTATATGCTTCATGTGTTACTTGTTTTTTTTTTCTTGTAGTCCTTATGGTACTTAGCCCTAAGTGCCATACCTGTAACGAACTGCTACACTGCCCTGTAAGAGGTCTTCTTTTGTTCAACGCCTGAATTGGTCATCCACCACACTGTGTTCTAATCTCAGAAGATACAGGTCAGGGACCACCAGTTGTCAGCATGGCACCATTCCATATTTCGAATTGAGGCTTGAAGCCCGTATTTTCCCTTTGTCTAGTTTGAAGGATCCAGATATGTGAAGATGATATTCTAGATAAATCATGGGCTATCCTGAAAGAAATTCACCAGTGAATTGTTCCGTATGGATTAGAAGCCAGCTTCTCTGGCCTTCCTGGAGTATATCCAGTAAGGCGTCTCATTCATGTCTAGAAAGCAACTATATCATTTATTGCAACTTCAGCGTGGAGCGATGTGTTGGTATAAAGTACGATCAACACAATTTGGTCATTGTGAGTATGACAGCTGGGTCCACTCTTTACTACACATATGTAACTCTAGGGATTCTTATGCCCAAGGGAGGAGACATACTCTTGGCTGTCTAGGACAAGGGAAGCATGTGTTGTTATTCAGGAGCTGGAAGCTTCAGCATGACAGGTAGGAATTGAACAATCGTGGTCTATACATCACTTGACCTTGCTTAAAACTTGTTTCTTTGGCTTGCTTCATTGGAGTTTTTTCTCCCTCCTGGGCTGACAGTGTCTGTTATGTATCACGCATGAGACATATAGAAGTTTCAGAACCCAAAATCATATAGATCAGTAAAAATGTATATATATATATATATATATATATATATATAAATCTATTGAAACTCACACTGGGCTTAATTCATATATTCCAAAATCAGTTTGACCCTCTGCTCATGAGATTCTTTTTATGGTATGTCCCAGCAAGTCTGGGCTTCCATCCCCAATAAATTTTGGGGTTGAAGGACACAAAAGCTTTTGCTCAGACCTAAATTCTGTCTGAAAACAAGGGAAATATTATAAGCCCTTTGTAACCTCTCCAAGAGCAGAAATGATTTACAGCTGTGGCATTGAACCATAATTCCTCGATCTCATTTGAGAAGAGTTCAGTTAGAAACAGTGTCTTGATTTTTGTTTCTTTTGTTTCTTCCCTGTTTTCTTGTCTTGCTTACCAACAATCCATTGTAATTCATGAGTTAGTATGGCAGCAGGCTGAGTGTTCCCTGGAGCTCATTAAATGAAGTGTTTTTCCTAAAATGATGTTTGTCTCCTTGTTTTCAGCCCCTCTTCTTTCCTCTGCCCTTGACTATAACCAGAGCTCAGCAAAAGCTGAGTGACTTTGTGCAGACCTTACTTAGGCTCAGCCTTTTTTTCTTCATTATTTTATTCATGGCTCCTCCGTTTCATTGTTTGCCTTCTCGAAATGTGTTGAAATCTTTCTGTGGTTGATGACTTCCAAAATATCTTGGCTTTTATTGGTTGATTAATTTTGGTATTTCTACAGTTTTATTTAGATATGGTTTCAGGAGGAACAGAAAGTAAATATATTTCCTAGTCTGCCATCTTGAGCTGAAAATCCCTGTGGATTTTAGCATCCAATGTTCCCATGGGAAAACACCCAACCATGGCCTTAATAGATGTAACCCTCAAGATTTCAGCTTTTCTTGAGCAATCACTAAGGATTTCATATGTGGTCATTTCTAATGGGGAAATTATAACTATCTCATGACGTTGATTTGAGGATTAAATTAGATAATGAACATGAAAATGCTTTGTAAGATTTAAATATCTGTAAAACTGTTTTTTGTTATTATTTGATTTGTTGCTATTTCAACTTCACTTGACAGTTGTTTATGACCTTGCCTATGTGAGAAAATGCCCTCTGGGTTATTTTTTTGAAAGCCAGAATGTATTTTTCAACAGCTCAATGGAACTGGCATCATTTGTGAAGGTTAACGGTGAAGGGGTAAATGTTTCTTGACACCTATCACTTTACAGTGTTTTCAGGAACTAACTGACTCATGTATTCCTCTTCCAAATTTGGTTGAGGACCTCCTACCAGCCACATGCTTTACGTCAGGTGTTGGAAAGCATTTTCTGGATTTTAAAGATCTTAGGCTTTGTGGGCCATATAGAGTTTCTGTAGCTTCTCCTCCTCTTTCCTCTTCAACAAGCTTTCTAAACGTGAGAACCATTATTAGCTCACAGTCCCACAGATCCAGGCTGAGAGCCTGATTTGATTCGTGGCCATTATTTGCCAATTCCTGCTCTGCGTCTTCACTGAGGAGGGGGACCATGTTTGAGTAATCAGTTCTTTGAATCAACTGTTGGTCTTCTGGGCCTTGTCCTTGCTCTCCTACAGTCTCTAATCAGCGTGGCATCCAGAGAGATCTTGTTAAAACATAAGTCAGATCATGTCACTCAAATTTCTTCAATGGCTTCTTCACAGAAAATGCAAAGTCCTCAGAGTGCCTCCACAGACCTAGAAATCTGGGTGTCTGTTTCCTCTCTGACTGTTTCCTTCTCCTCTCCAATTTGCTCGCTCTGTTTTCCACACGCTGACATCCTTTCTGCTCCTTGGATACTCCAAGCCTACTCTTGCCTCATTGACTTTCTGCCGCAGGCCAGCCACAGAAAGAGGATTTCACCAACCAGGGTCAGAAGGGAAGGGGTAAGGAACTGAAGTAGCACCGACGAATGGGGTCAGAAGCCCATGGGTCAGAAGGCTGCAATGAGAAGCCTAGTCACCGCAACAAAGAATAGACCCCCGCTCGCCGAAACTAGAGAAAGCTCGCATGCAGCAATGAAGACCCAATGCAGCCAAAAATAAATAAATAAAAAATAAAGTATAGAATCTTAAAAAAAATCTATAAAGAATATTACAAGAATAGAATCACAGGCCAGTTTCTCCTTTGAACATGCATGCAAAATGTGTAAAGAGAAGCACAAACTATATCCATGGTATGTAAAACAATCATATATCAGAATCAAAGTAGCTTTATTCTTCTGGCAATGCAAGGTTGCTTTAATGTCTAAACGTGAAACTGATCCCAGGAATGAATTAGAGTGGGAGAAAAGTCATTTAAAACAGAAATCTTGGGACTTCCCTGGTGGTCCAGTGTTTAGAACATGGCGCGTTCACTGCTGGGGCCCTGGGGTCCAATCCCAGGTCAGGGAACTAAGATCCTGCAAGACATGAGGCAGGGCCCCGAAAAAAAAAAAAGGAAAGAAAGAAGTCTTAACCAGGAGAAGCACAAGATCGAATAAACATAACAGATAACACCTTATGAAAAGTAGGTGAAGATTATGGAATATTCTAAAATTTAAAACAAAAAGAAACTTTTAAAGATTCAAAAGGATGTGACAAATATTGTACATAGGCCAAAATAAAATGCAATAAAATATACAAATGATGGGAGCCCAAAATTCCAGATGCCCAAGTCCTGTCTCTGAAGATTCTCATTCAATGGGTTCAGGATTTCCTCCTTATTGAAAAACCTACAGGTGATTCTGGTACGATTCCCAGACACAATGTAAAGCTTCTCTTTTACAGGAAAGAATACCAGATTATTTTGTTATCTTATAGTTATACTAACAGGTTGTACTATTGACGGATAAGTCTGCTGTGAAAATGCACCCCCACTAGGGATAAAAAAGGAACTAGTAGTCTCTACTGCTACTTGGTGGCAGCACGCATGTATTGCAAGGGCAATTATTGTAGCAATCCAAATTAGTGGAACATTTTAGAATTGGAAGACAACATACAGATCATCTAGTCAAGCTTCCAACTATTATAGTTGTGAAAACTAAGGCCCATATAAATGAAATGATTTATCTCCAAAGAGCATTAGTGAAAGTATGAAATAAAAAATATCTCTGAACTTTTAATTTAGTGCTGTTTTTATTAATCTCAAGTATTAGCTTAAACTTCAGTGTGACAGATTTGGGATTGAATTCCTGCTCACGTTTACTGATTGCGTGTCTTTTAGTAAGTTACTAAAACACTTTTTTTTTAAATAGACGTATTTAATTATTTATCTTTGGCTGCCTAGGCTCTTCGTTGCTGTGCACGGGCTTTCCCTAGTTGCGGTGGGCGGGGGCTACTCTTTGTTGCAGTACGTGGGCTTCTCATTGTGGTGGCTTCTCGTTGTTGCTGAGCACGGGGTCTAGGTGCGTGGGCTTCAGTAGTTGTGGTTCACGGGCTCTAGCACGCAGGCTCAGTAGTTGTGGCACATGGTCTTAGTTGCTCCGCGCCATGTGGGATCTTCCCGGACCCGGGCTCAAACGTGTGTCCCGTGCACTGGCAGGTGGATCCTTAACCAGTGCGCCAACAGGGAAGCCCTACTAATACACTTTTAACTTTGCTTTTCACGTATGTAAAATGGTGAGCCTTGACTGATATAGAATATGAGATAACCTAGCACTGTTCTTAACACATATATGTAGTTAAAACTTTTTGGCTCTCATCCCTCTTAAACAGCCTCTATCCTCTTAATAATGAATGTGTCTTTCAGCTAGCAGAGCACCCCAGAGCTGACCACATTCTGGCAAGAGATATAGGATTCTTTTTCTTACTGGGGGTTCTTTATACCTGATAGTTGAAGTGCACTTAAACATGAACAACTCTTGTTTATACTGTAGTAATGGATTTGATGGACGAATTTTAGAAAGTAATATGCAGGAATTGAGCTGCCTTACCCTCAAGAAATATAATTCGATAGTGGTGGCTAGAACGATAAACAGTGTTTGGACAGGGAGTCCATATTGGATGTGAACTTCCTGTACTCCCATTCGTCTATTAAGAATAAAGAGAATCCTTTCAAAATGTGTTTTAAAGGGCAGTTATTTCTTTCTGCCTCATTTAAGTTACCTGCAAGAAAAAGACAATCTCCTGCATCCTTGTTTAATAGGCTTTTAATATAAAGCAGATAATTTTTTGCAACATTTCCCAAACTTTTCATTATCGAATTGGCTGAGGCTTCTCAACGATTATCATTTCACAACAATATCTCCATCTTCAGCTTCTTTCAATGAATTGGCCTAATAGATGTGCCATTAAAACAGAGCTTCACTCTCAACGTATTTTTAATTTTGTATTCAAACGGTATGAAGGATTCAGCCATAACAGTGAGTGGATTTCTGATACATGCTACATGATGGATGCAACTAAGTGAAAGAAGGCTACATATTGTATGGTTCCATTTATATGAAATGTCCAGCAGTGGCAAATCCATACACACAGAAAAGATACTACATTCATGGTTGCCAGGGGTTTGGAAGAGAGGGAACTAGGGAATGACTCCTTAAAATGGGTGTAGGTTTCCTCTTGGTTGATGATGTTTTGCAGCTCGGCAGCGGTGATAGTTGCACAACATTGTGACAGTAGTAAATTCCACTGAATGGTACAGTGAATTGTAAAATGATCCAAATGGTGAATTTTGTGTTATGTTCATTTTACTACAATAAAAAGGAGAAAGAATTCGGGAAAGACTTAGAGTTTGGGAAACTAAGGTGAACTGGTCGAGAAAAAGACAGCTCTATTGTTCAGTTTTCTCTCAGCTCTCCCAGTGCATTAATCCTCAGCAAAAAGTAGGCTGAACTTGTAGACGATAGTCATTCAACACAGTCCAGGGAAAAGTAAATAAAGTAAAACCCAACTCTTCTTCTTTAGCACATGTATGAAAGGTTAACTTGCTGCTCAGCCACGTGGACCTTCATGAAGACGTTTCACTTTAGGTGTCCTCTACTTCAGTACTTTACTCACAGCTCATTCACACATGTAGGCAACAGCATTCCTTAATTCGATGGAATCTGCAGCACTGGTTGTGATCAGTCTCATGAAAAGAAAAGGAAATGTGGCGCGGAAGCCAAGGGAAGAGAGTTTCAAGACAGAGACGTTGTTTAAGATCTAACTCGGCTTGGCAGTCACAAAGATAAGGATTGGGAAGTAGTCCCCTGGACTTGTCAACGGAGAAATCATTGGGGGCTTCAAGGAGATCAGTTTCACGAGAGTAGTGGGGCAGAAACCAGATCGCAGTGTAGATGGGAGGGGAGAAATGGGGGGCAAGTCAAGAAATTGATGGCAAAGGGAAAGAAGGGAGGGGTGGATAGGAGGACAGGAGAATGGAATGGAGGAGAGCATTTCCTTGTGGCTCTTTAATATGGCTGGGAGGGGCCAAAAGAGAAGGAGAGCGTGAAGATGTAGGAAGAGGGGGTGGCATCCCGAGCCCAAGGAGGACTGGCGCCTGTCTTCAGCTCCCACCAGCTGGATGGTCCCTCCCTCTAGCTTTCCACGTAGGCTGTGGAAGTTGCCCCTTGCCTCCTTGGATCAGCTGCCCTTGATTCGTTCGTTCTTTTCTTATTTCTCAGCACATCTGGGTCATACGTTATGTGAAGACAAACAAATCACCACTGATGCTTAATTTTCTTGAAAAATCCCCCAGGCAGGTACCATTTTGGAGAACTACCTATTGTGCCTCAGCAAGCCAAAGTAGCCCATTTTTCCTCTCTTATTGAGAGAGATTGCTGTTTCTTGGAGAACCTGATGAAGAGGGTGACTCGCGCTTAGGAATAACGTTGCTTGAAAAGTGCAAAAGGTGAGGTAGTTTGGCTCTGAGGGGCCTCTGAGGCCTGAGACTTCCTGAGAGATGGCAGACTCACAGCTCCCATTTCCCTCTGACCCTGGGCTATGAGCTCATCAAATGAGATGGTAAATAAAGTCACTGACATGGTTTAAAGGATAATTTTGTTCTCTCTTGTTCACTCAGAGCAAATTGAATGGAATTTGCATACAACATATGGATGAACCATCCATACGATGGGGCTTGACCATATCCTCATGGTTCCCCTTCCCTTTTCTACATCTGGCCCCTTTAGCTCTGCAGACTTAACCCCACACCATCAGTCCACCCAGTCGGTCCACTGGACGTCTCTTCCTCTTTCGCATCTGGTCGTTGTCGTCACCTTGTTCTCCACTACCGCCTCCTGCAGTAGCTGTTAGGTCCAGAGAGGTTGGTTCACTGTGAGCAAGTAACTGTCAACTCCATGGACAGGTGGAAGTGACTTGGCAGCCGGGATGCGCCCACCCTGAGTTCATTATACCCATGAGGGTCAAGGAGAATGGGGATGCAGCTGGTCTGCAGAGCCCCGGCAGTTCTGAGACACATGTTCCTGGATCCACACGTTGCTCCATACCCAGCCTTGCCTTTCTTTTTTCTCTCTCTTGACTCCATCCAGGTTTCTGCTCTCCTTGTCCCTTTGGGGAGGGAGGCCAGTACCAGTCCAGGTGTAGTCCCCCAAAGCTTCCTACTTCCAAGCGTTACGTAGGCTTGTATATCCACTTGCTTGGGTTGCCCTGGCATTCGTGCCAACAAGTTGAGTGGTTTAAGCCCTAGGCTCTCTTTTCTGGCAAGAATGTGCCTAAAAATCTCCACCTCTGGTTTGGTGGCCCCTAAAAATTCCCAGTCAGTTTTGGTGAGGGGACACTTGGTGACAGTGTTGTCTTTCGAAATGAGTAGTTCCGTTACCGACGATACTTTGCTCCCCATACATTATTTATAAGGTTTCCCTGTTTGTATGTGCAAACTATTTGTGTGTATATTTTGAGAAATACATTGTACAGGCCTTTTTTTTATTTCTTCCACACACCCTAGAGATGTCATAGAGGCGGTAAATGTGTCCAACTTTTTGAGAAATTGGAACAATCAAGACTTACCTGTATGGAATGCTGTTAATGATGTCAATTCCCGCGACAGTACCTTTCATCTGACACACTTAGGGACTGTTAACAGATTAAAAGTAGTAAAAGACGTGGATAGAGAGAATTTTCATTATCTTGTGCAGTGAAATCTTGGATTTTCGTTGGTTTGAATGGGCCTGAAAATGTATTTTTTTTAGTAGGGACATAGAAGCCTCTAGCGGTATTCTTAATAAAGCAAGGTGAGTTATAAGCAATCATCTGATGGAGGGTAAATGTACCACAGTCCAGTTTAAGAAAAATACAATATAAAAGTCTTACCATGGAAGAAAATCTTTATATGATCTTTTGTAAAAAAAAAAAAAAAGCTTCAAGAAACATAAAGACATGACACCATATTCAGTTTAAAGTCAGTGACTTGTAAGCAAGGCAAAGCAAAGACAGTCTGATTAAGGCCGTTGCATTGTTGTGGCATTTTTTAGGTCTCACCCATTTCTGTGGCCTTTTTAGAACCTAAGCTTCTAGGGCACAGGGAACTTCATCTTGACGTAGGGCTGAGCAAATGCACGGAGCATTTCTCAATAAGTAGGCATTAAATTCTTAGTCCAGAAGGGGCCTTGAGATGCCCTCTCTTTACTCCTTGGTAGAACTGTTTTAACCATCCCCCAAAAACAGATTTTTTTCTTTAAATCTCAAAATTCAGAGAGTCCACAATCAGAACTTCCTTCTCATATTGCCATGTGGTCTGCTGTGGGCATCTGTCGAATGGTGTGAACTCTGCGTGGGGAGTCTGGCCTACCCTCGAGGCCCATGGTTTGGGCTGCGGTGGTGCCATGCTGTGCTCAGGGGCCTTCTTTTTTGGAAGTCTGGGCTCCAGTGAGCCTTGGTCATGCGCTTTTATGGAACCTTGGGTGCTAGACCACTCTGACCCTCAGTCTCATTTGCAGGTTCTGGGGAGGATTAAATGAGCTCATGTGATATCCAGGTGACTGAGGCAGAGTCGGCTCGGGATGAATCTTTACTTCGTTTTCATTAGCTGCGGAGAAGACGATGACAGCTTGGTGCCTCTCCAACTTTAATATGGGTATGCCTCTCTTGGGGATCTTGTTAAATGCAGGCTGGTATTCAGTAGTTCTGGGTGGGGCCTGGATTCTGTGCTTCTAACGAGCTCCTAGGTGACGGTGACGCTGAGGGCAAGGGTTTGGCACCTGCGTTTCTCCCTTTCCGGAAGAGCAGGATGTCTGCCGCACCCCCACCCGAGAGGAGCAAACATCCGCAACGTGACTACTAGGAACCAGCTTCCCTCACAGGCAAGGGACCTGTACCACTGCTCCCAACCATCCTGTCTGAGGCGCAGCAAGCCAAAACACTGAAATGCTGAGGTTTGCAGCAAAGAGGAGGTTTATTCACAGGGCAGCCAAGCGAGGACGTGACGTGACAATAGGTCTCAAATCTGCCTCCCCAAAGGCAAGGGGCTTTGGGTATCTGTGGGATAAAGAATAAAGAAGCAGGGCAGTATGAGGCATGGGGAGCGTGAGGAAAGGTGATTGGAAAAAGGTGTGCTCATCATTGTTCTGAGCTGGCGTAACTAGGCTACAGGCCTCGGCACATTCTCAGGCTGGAGTTGGGGAAAACAGGAGCAGAATGGAAGATGACAGCGTGTGAAGGAGGTGTGGTGTCCATAGGTTCGGGGTCTGACAGGCTTCCTGCTGAAGCACCGATGCCCATCAAAGCCGTAAATGGGGTGCTGGGGAAAACAGGAGCAGAATGGAAGATGACAGCGTGTGAGGGAGGTGTGGTGTCCATAGGTTCGGGGTCTGACGTGCTTCCTGCTGAAGCACCGACGCCCGCCAAAGTCGTAAATGGGGTGCTGGGGAAAACAGGAGCAGAATGGAAGATGACAGCGTGTGAAGGAGGTGTGGTGTCCATAGGTTCGGGGGCTGACGTGCTTCCTGCTGAAGCACTGATGCCCGCCAAAGCCGTAAATGGGGTGCTGGGGAAAACAGGAGCAGAATGGAAGAGGACAGCGTGTGAAGGAGGTGTGGTGTCCATAGCTTCCATATTAGAGGTACTGCCTGCCTGATCTGAGAGCAGAGAGTGAAAGTGGGAGAGCATCTTCCTAGATTCTAACTCCTCTGAATTTATAGCACTGGCTCTGCCTGGCTTTATGACATATCCATTGTACGTGTCACAGAGAAAGAGCGGGCGGGGCAGGGGGTGAGGCAGGGGTCACATGCAAGCCCAGCTGGTGGCTTAACCCCGGCCCAAAGGCAAAGGGCGGAGCCCCTTCTGGACTTTCTAGTGGCTGGGACGTCTGGCTGTGGGTGGCAGGTGTTTGGCACCAGCTGGGCCACCATGCGGAGACTGTTGGGGACTGTGGAAGCCTCCTCCAGAGCTCACCCTTCCTGGGGACTGGCTCTGCAGGCCCCTCAGCCCTGCGTATGTATCGGCCAGGCCTTCCCCACCACGGGGCCCAGAGGCCAGAGCCTGCTCAGACCTGAGGGCAGGAGGCAGCCAGAGCTTACCAGGGTGTGGGCCACCTCGTCCGGAGACCTCCCCAGCTCCTCTGCGAGACCTGGAGACAGGATCGCCTTCTCCAGGGCTGCTCAGCTGCCAGCATCACCATGAGCCAGGTGGCCAAGGTTTCTGAGCAGGAGATGCAGAGCCCTGATCCGACTGGATGCTGCAGCCCATGATGTCCCTTCCTGGCAGATAGGTTCTTTCTTCACTTCTTTTTTGAAATTTGGTAAAAGAACATTTAACCCTTGGCCTGTCCTTCAGGGTATATAGATGGTAGTGGCTTAGCCGGGATTCGATCCAAGCCTGTGTGATTCCAGAGCTTGTGCTCTGGACTGTGGTGCCTCCTTATCGTATATGCTTCATGTGTTACTTGTTTTTTTTTTTCTTGTAGTCCTTATGGTACTTAGCCCTAAGTGCCATACCTGTAACGAACAGCTACACTACCCTGGAGGAGGTCTTCTTTTGTTCAACGCCTGAATTGTTCATCCACCACACTGTGTTCTAATCTCAGAAGATACAGGTCAGGGACCACCAGTTGTCAGCATGGCACCATCCCATATTTCGAATTGAGGCTTGAAGCCCGTATTTTCCCTTTGTCTAGTTTGAAGGATCCAGATATGTAAAGATGATATTCTAGATAAATCATGGGCTATCCTGAAAGAAATTCACCAGTGAATTGTTCCGTATGGATTAGAAGCCAGCTTCTCTGGCCTTCCTGGAGTATATCCAGTAAGGCGTCTCATTCATGTCTAGAAAGCAACTATATCATTTATTGCAACTTCAGCGTGGAGCGATGTGTTGGTATAAAGTACGATCAACACAATTTGGTCATTGTGAGTATGACAGCTGGGTCCACTCTTTACTACACATATGTAACTCTAGGGATTCTTATGCCCAAGGGAGGAGACGTACTCTTGGCTGTCTAGGACAAGGGAAGCATGTGTTGTTATTCAGGAACTTGTTTCTTTGGCTTGCTTCATTGGAGTGTTTTCTCCCTCCTGGGCTGACAGTGTCTGTTATGTATCACGCATGAGACATATAGAAGTTTCAGAAGCCAAAATCATATAGATCTGTAAAAATGTATATATATATATATATATATATAAATCTATTGAAACTCACACTGGGCTTAATTCATATATTCCAAAATCAGTTTGACCCTCTGCTCATGAGATTCTTTTTATGGTATGTCCCAGCAAATCTGGGCTTCCATCCCCAATAAATTTTGGGGTTGAAGGACACAAAAGCTTTTGCTCAGACCTAAATTCTGTCTGAAAAAAAGGGAAATATTATAAGCCCTTTGTAACCTCTCCAAGAGCAGAAATGATTTACAGCTGTGGCATTGAACCATAATTCCTCGATCTCATTTGAGAAGAGTTCAGTTAGAAACAGTGTCTTGATTTTTGTTTCTTTTGTTTCTTCCCTGTTTTCTTGTCTTGCTTACCAACAATCCATTGTAATTCATCAGTTAGTATGGCAGCAGGCTGCGTGTTCCCTGGAGCTCATTAAATGAAGTGTTTTTCCTAAAATGACGTTTGTCTCCTTGTTTTCAGCCCCTCTTCTTTCCTCTGCCCTTGACTATAACCAGAGCTCAGCAAAAGCTGAGTGACTTTGTGCAGACCTTACTTAGGCTCAGCCTTTTTTTCTTCATTATTTTATTCATGGCTCCTCCATTTCATTGTTTGCCTTCTCGAAATATGTTGAAATCTTTCTGTGGTTGATGACTTCCAAAATATCTTGGCTTTTATTGGTTGATTAATTTTGGTATTTCTACAGTTTTATTTAGATATGGTTTCAGGAGGAACAGAAAGTAAATATATTTCCTAGTCTGCCATCTTGAGCTGAAAATCCCTGTGGATTTTAGCATCCAATGTTCCCATGGGAAAACACCCAACCATGGCCTTAATAGATGTAACCCTCAAGATTTCAGCTTTTCTTGAGCAATCACTAAGGATTTCATATGTGGTCATTTCTAATGGGGAAATTATAACTATCTCATGACGTTGATTTGAGGATTAAATTAGATAATGAACATGAAAATGCTTTGTAAGATTTAAAAATCTGTAAAACTGTTTTTTGTTATTATTTGATTTGTTGCTATTTCAACTTCACTTGACAGTTGTTTATGACCTTGCCTATGTGAGAAAATGCCCTCTGGGTTATTTTTTTGAAAGCCAGAATGTATTTTTCAACAGCTCAATGGAACTGGCATCATTTGTGAAGGTTAAGGGTGAAGGGGTAAATGTTTCTTGACACCTATCACTTTACAGTGTTTTCAGGAACTAACTGACTCATGTATTCCTTTTCCAAATTTGGTTGAGGACCTCCTACCAGCCACATGCTTTACGTCAGGTGTTGGAAAGCATTTTCTGGATTTTAAAGATCTTAGGCTTTGTGGGCCATATAGAGTTTCTGTAGCTTCTCCTCCTCTTTCCTCTTCAACAAGCTTTCTAAACGTGAGAACCATTATTAGCTCACAGTCCCACAGATCCAGGCTGAGAGCCTGATTTGATTCGTGGCCATAATTTGCCAATTCCTGCTCTGCGTCTTCACTGAGGAAGGGGACCATGTTTGAGTAATCAGTTCTTTGAATCAACTGTTGGTCTTCTGGGCCTTGTCCTTGCTCTCCTACAGTCTCTAATCAGCGTGGCATCCAGAGAGATCTTGTTAAAACATAAGTCAGATCATGTCACTCAAATTTCTTCAATGGCTTCTTCACAGAAAATGCAAAGTCCTCAGAGTGCCTCCACAGACCTAGAAATCTGGGTGTCTGTTTCCTCTCTGACTGTTTCCTTCTCCTCTCCAATTTGCTCGCTCTGTTTTCCACACACTGACATCCTTTCTGCTCCTTGGATACTCCAAGCCTACTCTTGCCTCATTGACTTTCTGCCGCAGGCCAGCCGCAGAAAGAGGATTTCACCGCCCAGGGTCAGAAGGGAAGGGGTAAGGAACTGAAGTAGCACCGACGAATGGGGTCAGAAGCCCACGGGTCAGAAGGCTGCAATGAGAAGCCTAGTCACCGCAACAAAGAATAGACCCCCGCTCGCTGAAACTAGAGAAAGCTCGCATGCAGCAATGAAGACCCAATGCAGCCAAAAATAAATAAATAAAAAATAAAGTATAGAATCTTAAAAAAAATCTATAAAGAATATTACAAGAATAGAATCACAGGTCAGTTTATCCTTTGAACATGCATGCAAAATGTGTAAAGAGAAGCACAAACTATATCCATGGTATGTAAAACAATCATATATCAGAATCAAAGTAGCTTTATTCTTCTGGCAATGCAAGGTTGCTTTAATGTCCAAACGTGAAACTGATCCCAGGAATGAATTAGAGTGGGAGAAAAGTCATTTAAAACAGAAATCTTGGGACTTCCCTGGTGGTCCAGTGTTTAGAACATGGCGCGTTCACTGCTGGGGTCCAATCCCAGGTCAGGGAACTAAGATCCTGCAAGACATGAGGCAGGGCCCCGAAAAAAAAAAGGAAAGAAAGAAGTCTTAACCAGGAGAAGCACAAGATCGAATAAACATAACAGATAACACCTTATGAAAAGTAGGTGAAGATTATGGAATATTCTAAAATTTAAAACAAAAACTTTTAAAGATTCAAAAGGATGTGACAAATATTGTACATAGGCCAAAATAAAATGCAATAAAATATACAAATGATGGGAGCCCAAAATTCCAGATGCCCAAGTCCTGTCTCTGAAGATTCTCATTCAATGGGTTCAGGATTTCCTCCTTATTGAAAAACCTACAGGTGATTCTGGTACGATTCCCAGACACAATGTAAAGCTTCTCTTTTACAGGAAAGAATACCAGATTATTTTGTTATCTTATAGTTATACTAACAGGTTGTACTATTGACGGATAAGTCTGCTGTGAAAATGCACCCCCACTAGGGATAAAAAAGGAACTAGTAGTCTCTACTGCTACTTGGTGGCAGCACGCATGTATTGCAAGGGCAATTATTGTAGCAATCCAAATTAGTGGAACATTTTAGAATTGGAAGACGACATACAGATCATCTAGTCAAGCTTCCAACTATTATAGTTGTGAAAACTAAGGCCCATATAAATGAAATGATTTATCTCCAAAGAGCATTAGTGAAAGTATGAAATAAAAAATATCTCTGAACTTTTAATTTAGTGCTGTTTTTATTAATCTCAAGTATTAGCTTAAACTTCAGTGTGACAGATTTGGGATTGAATTCCTGCTCACGTTTACTGATTGCGTGTCTTTTAGTAAGTTACTAAAACACTTTTTTTTTAAATAGACGTATTTAATTATTTATCTTTGGCTGCCTAGGCTCTTCGTTGCTGTGCACGGGCTTTCCCTAGTTGCGGTGGGCGGGGGCTACTCTTTGTTGCAGTACGTGGGCTTCTCATTGTGGTGGCTTCTCGTTGTTGCTGAGCACGGGGTCTAGGTGCGTGGGCTTCAGTAGTTGTGGTTCACGGGCTCTAGCACGCAGGCTCAGTAGTTGTGGCACATGGTCTTAGTTGCTCCGCGCCATGTGGGATCTTCCCGGACCCGGGCTCAAACGTGTGTCCCGTGCACTGGCAGGTGGATCCTTAACCAGTGCGCCAACAGGGAAGCCCTACTAATACACTTTTAACTTTGCTTTTCACGTATGTAAAATGGTGAGCCTTGACTGATATAGAATATGAGATAACCTAGCACTGTTCTTAACACATATATGTAGTTAAAACTTTTTGGCTCTCATCCCTCTTAAACAGCCTCTATCCTCTTAATAATGAATGTGTCTTTCAGCTAGCAGAGCACCCCAGAGCTGACCACATTCTGGCAAGAGATATAGGATTCTTTTTCTTACTGGGGGTTCTTTATACCTGATAGTTGAAGTGCACTTAAACATGAACAACTCTTGTTTATACTGTAGTAATGGATTTGATGGACGAATTTTAGAAAGTAATATGCAGGAATTGAGCTGCCTTACCCTCAAGAAATATAATTCGATAGTGGTGGCTAGAACAATAAACAGTGTTTGGACAGGGAGTCCATATTGGATGTGAACTTCCTGTACTCCCATTCGTCTATTAAGAATAAAGAGAATCCTTTCAAAATGTGTTTTAAAGGGCAGTTATTTCTTTCTGCCTCATTTAAGTTACCTGCAAGAAAAAGACAATCTCCTGCATCCTTGTTTAATAGGCTTTTAATATAAAGCAGATAATTTTTTGCAACATTTCCCAAACTTTTCATTATCGAATTGGCTGAGGCTTCTCAACGATTATCATTTCACAACAATATCTCCATCTTCAGCTTCTTTCAATGAATTGGCCTAATAGATGTGCCATTAAAACAGAGCTTCACTCTCAACGTATTTTTAATTTTGTATTCAAACAGTATGAAGGATTCAGCCATAACAGTGAGTGGATTTCTGATACATGCTACATGATGGATGCAACTAAGTGAAAGAAGGTTACATATTGTATGGTTCCATTTATATGAAATGTCCAGCAGTGGGAAATCCATACACACAGAAAAGATTCTACATTCGTGGTTGCCAGGGGTTTGGAAGAGAGGGAACTAGGGAATGACTCCTTAAAATGGGTGTAGGTTTCCTCTTGGTTGATGAAGATGTTTTGCAGCTCGGCAGTGGTGATAGTTGCACAACATTGTGACAGTAGTAAATTCCACTGAATGGTACAGTGAATTGTAAAATGATCCAAATGGTGAATTTTGTGTTATGTTCATTTTACTACAATAAAAAGGAGAAAGAATTCGGGAAAGACTTAGAGTTTGGGAAACTAAGGTGAACTGGTCAAGAAAAAGACAGCTCTATTGTTCAGTTTTCTCTCAGCTCTCCCAGTGCATTAATCCTCAGCAAAAAGTAGGCTGAACTTGTAGATGATAGTCATTCAACACAGTCCAGGGAAAAGTAAATAAAGTAAAACCCAACTCTTCTTCTTTAGCACATGTATGAAAGGTTAACTTGCTGCTCAGCCACGTGGACCTTCATGAAGACGTTTCACTTTAGGTGTCCTCTACTTCAATACTTTACTCACAGCTCATTCACACATGTAGGCAACAGCATTCCTTAATTCGATGGAATCTGCAGCACTGGTTGTGATCAGTCTCATGAAAAGAAAAGGAAAGGTGGCGCGGAAGCCAAGGGAAGAGAGTTTCAAGACATAGACGTTGTTTAAGATCTGACTCGGCTTGGCGGTCACAAAGATAAGGATTGAGAAGTAGTCCCCTGGACTTGTCAACGGAGAAATCATTGGGGGCTTCAAGGAGATCAGTTTCACGAGAGTAGTGGGGCAGAAACCAGATCGCAGTGTAGATGGGATGGGAGAAATGGGGGGCAAGTCAAGAAATTGATGGCAAAGGGAAAGAAGGGAGGGGTGGATAGGAGGACAGGAGAATGGAATGGAGGAGAGCATTTCCTTGTGGCTCTTTAATATGGCTGAGAGGGGCCAAAAGAGAAGGAGAGCGTGAAGATGTAGGAAGAGGGGGTGGCATCCCGAGCCCAAGGAGGACTGGCGCCTGTCTTCAGCTCCCACCAGCTGGATGGTCCCTCCCTCTAGCTTTCCACGTAGGCTGTGGAAGTTGCCCCTTGCCTCCTTGGATCAACTGCCCTTGATTCGTTCGTCCTTTTCTTATTTGTCAGCACATCTGGGTCATACGTTATGTGAAGACAAACAAATCACCACTGATGCTTAATTTTCTTGAAAAATCCCCCAGGCAGGTACCATTTTGGAGAACTACCTATTGTGCCTCAGCAAGCCAAAGTAGCCCATTTTTCCTCTCTCATTGGGAGAGATTGCTGTTTCTTGGAGAACCTGATGAAGAGGGTGACTCGCGCTTAGGAATAACGTTGCTTGAAAAGTGCAAAAGGTGAGGTAGTTTGGCTCTGAGGGGCCTCTGAGGCCTGAGACTTCCTGAGAGATGGCAGACTCACAGCTCCCATTTCCCTCTGACCCTGGGCTATGAGCTCATCAAATGAGATGGTAAATAAAGTCACTGACATGGTTTAAAGGATAATTTTGTTCTCTCTTGTTCACTCAGAGCAAATTGAATGGAATTTGCATACAACATATGGATGAACCATCCATACGATGGGGCTTGACCATATCCTCATGGTTCCCCTTCCCTTTTCTACATCTGGCCCCTTTAGCTCTGCAGACTTAACCCCACACCATCAGTCCACCCAGTCGGTCCACTGGACGTCTCTTCCTCTTTCGCATCTGGTCGTTGTCGTCACCTTGTTCTCCACTACCGCCTCCTGCAGTAGCTGTTAGGTCCAGAGAGGTTGGTTCACTGTGAGCAAGTAACTGTCAACTCCATGGACAGGTGGAAGTGACTTGGCAGCCGGGATGCGCCCACCCTGAGTTCATTATACCCATGAGGGTCAAGGAGAATGGGGATGCAGCTGGTCTGCAGAGCCCCGGCAGTTCTGAGACACATGTTCCTGGATCCACACGTTGCTCCATACCCAGCCTTGCCTTTCTTTTTTCTCTCTCTTGACTCCATCCAGGTTTCTGCTCTCCTTGTCCCTTTGGGGAGGGAGGCCAGTACCAGTCCAGGTGTAGTCCCCCAAAGCTTCCTACTTCCAAGCGTTACGTAGGCTTGTATATCCACTTGCTTGGGTTGCCCTGGCATTCGTGCCAACAAGTTGAGTGGTTTAAGCCCTAGGCTCTCTTTTCTGGCAAGAATGTGCCTAAAAATCTCCACCTCTGGTTTGGTGGCCCCTAAAAATTCCCAGTCAGTTTTGGTGAGGGGACACTTGGTGACAGTGTTGTCTTTCGAAATGAGTAGTTCCCTTACCGACGATACTTTGCTCCCCATACATTATTTATAAGGTTTCCCTGTTTGTATGTGCAAACTATTTGTGTGTATATTTTGAGAAATACATTGTACAGGCCTTTTTTTTATTTCTTCCACACACCCTAGAGATGTCATAGAGGCGGTAAATGTGTCCAACTTTTTGAGAAATTGGAACAATCAAGACTTACCTGTATGGAATGCTGTTAACGATGTCAATTCCCGCGACAGTACCTTTCATCTGACACACTTAGGGACTGTTAACAGATTAAAAGTAGTAAAAGACGCGGATAGAGAGAATTTTCATTATCTTGTGCACTGAAATCTTGGATTTTCGTTGGTTTGAATGGGCCTGAAAATGTATTTTTTTTAGTAGGGACATAGAAGCCTCTAGCGGTATTCTTAATAAAGCAAGGTGAGTTATAAGCAATCATCTGATGGAGGGTAAATGTACCACAGTCCAGTTTAAGAAAAATGCAATATAAAAGTCTTACCATGGAAGAAAATCTTTATATGATATTTTGTAAAAAAAAAAAAAAAAAGCTTCAAGAAACATAAAGACATGACACCATATTCAGTTTAAAGTCAGTGACTTGTAAGCAAGGCAAAGCAAAGACAGTCTGATTAAGGCCGTTGCATTGTTGTGGCATTTTTTAGGTCTCACCCATTTCTGTGGCCTTTTTAGAACCTAAGCTTCTAGGGCACAGGGAACTTCATCTTGATGTAGGGCTGAGCAAATGCACGGAGCATTTCTCAATAAGTAGGCATTAAATTCTTAGTCCAGAAGGGGCCTTGAGATGCCCTCTCTTTACTCCTTGGTAGAACTGTTTTAACCATCCCCCGAAAACAGATTTTTTTCTTTAAATCTCAAAATTCAGAGAGTCCACAATCAGAACTTCCTTCTCATATTGCCATGTGGTCTGCTGTGGGCATCTGTCGAATGGTGTGAACTCTGCGTGGGGAGTCTGGTCTACCCTCGAGGCCCATGGTTTGGGCTGCGGTGGTGCCATGCTGTGCTCAGGGGCCTTCTTTTTTGGAAGTCTGGGCTCCAGTGAGCCTTGGTCATGCGCTTTTATGGAACCTTGGGTGCTAGACCACTCTGACCCTCAGTCTCATTTGCAGGTTCTGGGGAGGATTAAATGAGCTCATGTGATATCCAGGTGACTGAGGCAGAGTCGGCTCGGGATGAATCTTTGCTTCGTTTTCATTAGCTGCGGAGAAGACGATGACAGCTTGGTGCCTCTCCAACTTTAATATGGGTATGCCTCTCTTGGGGATCTTGTTAAATGCAGGCTGGTATTCAGTAGTTCTGGGTGGGGCCTGGATTCTGTGCTTCTAACGAGCTCCTAGGTGACGGTGACGCTGAGGGCAAGGGTTTGGCACCTGCGTTTCTCCCTTTCCGGAAGAGCAGGATGTCTGCCGCACCCCCACCCGAGAGGAGCAAACATCCGCAACGTGACTACTAGGAACCAGCTTCCCTCACAGGCAAGGGACCTGTACCACTGCTCCCAACCATCCTGTCTGAGGCGCAGCAAGCCAAAACACTGAAATGCTGAGGTTTGCAGCAAAGAGGAGGTTTATTCACAGGGCAGCCAAGCGAGGACGTGACGTGACAATAGGTCTCAAATCTGCCTCCCCAAAGGCAAGGGGCTTTGGGTATCTGTGGGATAAAGAATAAAGAAGCAGGGCAGTATGAGGCATGGGGAGCGTGAGGAAAGGTGATTGGAAAAAGCTGCGCTCATCATTGTTCTGAGCTGGCGTAACTAGGCTACAGGCCTCGGCACATTCTCAGGCTGGAGTTGGGGAAAAGAGGAGCAGAATGGAAGATGACAGCGTGTGAAGGAGGTGTGGTGTCCATAGGTTCGGGGTCTGACGTGCTTCCTGCTGAAGCACCGATGCCCATCAAAGCCGTAAATGGGGTGCTGGGGAAAACAGGAGCAGAATGGAAGATGACAGCGTGTGAGGGAGGTGTGGTGTCCATAGGTTCGGGGTCTGACGTGCTTCCTGCTGAAGCACCGACGCCCGCCAAAGTCGTAAATGGGGTGCTGGGGAAAACAGGAGCAGAATGGAAGATGACAGCGTGTGAAGGAGGTGTGGTGTCCATAGGTTCGGGGGCTGACGTGCTTCCTGCTGAAGCACCGATGCCCGCCAAAGCCGTAAATGGGGTGCTGGGGAAAACAGGAGCAGAATGGAAGAGGACAGCGTGTGAAGGAGGTGTGGTGTCCATAGCTTCCATATTAGAGGTACTGCCTGCCTGATCTGAGAGCAGAGAGTGAAAGTGGGAGAGCATCTTCCTAGATTCTAACTCCTCTGAATTTATAGCACTGGCTCTGCCTGGCTTTATGACATATCCTTTGTACGTGTCACAGAGAAAGAGCGGGCGGGGCAGGGGGTGAGGCAGGGGTCACATGCAAGCCCAGCTGGTGGCTTAACCCCGGCCCAAAGGCAAAGGGCGGAGCCCCTTCTGGACTTTCTAGTGGCTGGGACGTCTGGCTGTGGGTGGCAGGTGTTTGGCACCAGCTGGGCCACCATGCGGAGACTGTTGGGGACTGTGGAAGCCTCCTCCAGAGCTCACCCTTCCTGGGGACTGGCTCTGCAGGCCCCTCAGCCCTGCGTATGTATCGGCCAGGCCTTCCCCACCACGGGGCCCAGAGGCCAGAGCCTGCTCAGACCTGAGGGCAGGAGGCAGCCAGAGCTTACCAGGGTGTGGGCCACCTCGTCCGGAGACCTCCCCAGCTCCTCTGCGAGACCTGGAGACAGGATCGCCTTCTCCAGGGCTGCTCAGCTGCCAGCATCACCATGAGCCAGGTGGCCAAGGTTTCTGAGCAGGAGATGCAGAGCCCTGATCCGACTGGATGCTGCAGCCCATGATGTCCCTTCCTGGCAGATAGGTTCTTTGTTCACTTCTTGTTTGAAATTTGGTAAAAGAACATTTAACCCTTGGCCTGTCCTTCAGGGTATATAGATGGTAGTGGCTTAGCCGGGATTCGATCCAAGCCTGTGTGATTCCAGAGCTTGTGCTCTGGACTGTGGTGCCTCCTTATCGTATATGCTTCATGTGTTACTTGTTTTTTTTTTTCTTGTAGTCCTTATGGTACTTAGCCCTAAGTGCCATACCTGTAACGAACAGCTACACTGCCCTGTAGGAGGTCTTCTTTTGTTCAACGCCTGAATTGGTCATCCACCACACTGTGTTCTAATCTCAGAAGATACAGGTCAGGGACCACCAGTTGTCAGCATGGCACCATCCCATATTTTGAATTGAGGCTTGAAGCCCGTATTTTCCCTTTGTCTAGTTTGAAGGATCCAGATATGTAAAGATGATATTCTAGATAAATCATGGGCTATCCTGAAAGAAATTCACCAGTGAATTGTTCCGTATGGATTAGAAGCCAGCTTCTCTGGCCTTCCTGGAGTATATCCAGTAAGGCGTCTCATTCATGTCTAGAAAGCAACTATATCATTTATTGCAACTTCAGCGTGGAGCGATGTGTTGGTATAAAGTACGATCAACACAATTTGGTCATTGTGAGTATGACAGCTGGGTCCACTCTTTACTACACATATGTAACTCTAGGGATTCTTATGCCCAAGGGAGGAGACGTACTCTTGGCTGTCTAGGACAAGGGAAGCATGTGTTGTTATTCAGGAGCTGGAAGCTTCAGCATGACAGGTAGGAATTGAACAATCGTGGTCTATACATCACTTGACCTTGCTTAAAACTTGTTTCTTTGGCTTGCTTCATTGGAGTGTTTTCTCCCTCCTGGGCTGACAGTGTCTGTTATGTATCACGCATGAGACATATAGAAGTTTCAGAAGCCAAAATCATATAGATCTGTAAAAATGTATATATATATATATATATATATATATATATATATATATATATATATAAATCTATTGAAACTCACACTGGGCTTAATTCATATACTCCAAAATCAGTTTGACCCTCTGCTCATGAGATTCTTTTTATGGTATGTCCCAGCAAATCTGGGCTTCCATCCCCAATAAATTTTGGGGTTGAAGGACACAAAAGCTTTTGCTCAGACCTAAATTCTGTCTGAAAACAAGGGAAATATTATAAGCCCTTTGTAACCTCTCCAAGAGCAGAAATGATTTACAGCTGTGGCATTGAACCATAATTCCTCGATCTCATTTGAGAAGAGTTCAGTTAGAAACAGTGTCTTGATTTTTGTTTCTTTTGTTTCTTCCCTGTTTTCTTGTCTTGCTTACCAACAATCCATTGTAATTCATCAGTTAGTATGGCAGCAGGCTGCGTGTTCCCTGGAGCTCATTAAATGAAGTGTTTTTCCTAAAATGACGTTTGTCTCCTTGTTTTCAGCCCCTCTTCTTTCCTCTGCCCTTGACTATAACCAGAGCTCAGCAAAAGCTGAGTGACTTTGTGCAGACCTTACTTAGGCTCAGCCTTTTTTTCTTCATTATTTTATTCATGGCTCCTCCATTTCATTGTTTGCCTTCTCGAAATATGTTGAAATCTTTCTGTGGTTGATGACTTCCAAAATATCTTGGCTTTTATTGGTTGATTAATTTTGGTATTTCTACAGTTTTATTTAGATATGGTTTCAGGAGGAACAGAAAGTAAATATATTTCCTAGTCTGCCATCTTGAGCTGAAAATCCCTGTGGATTTTAGCATCCAATGTTCCCATGGGAAAACACCCAACCATGGCCTTAATAGATGTAACCCTCAAGATTTCAGCTTTTCTTGAGCAATCACTAAGGATTTCATATGTGGTCATTTCTAATGGGGAAATTATAACTATCTCATGACGTTGATTTGAGGATTAAATTAGATAATGAACATGAAAATGCTTTGTAAGATTTAAAAATCTGTAAAACTGTTTTTTGTTATTATTTGATTTGTTGCTATTTCAACTTCACTTGACAGTTGTTTATGACCTTGCCTATGTGAGAAAATGCCCTCTGGGTTATTTTTTTGAAAGCCAGAATGTATTTTTCAACAGCTCAATGGAACTGGCATCATTTGTGAAGGTTAAGGGTGAAGGGGTAAATGTTTCTTGACACCTATCACTTTACAGTGTTTTCAGGAACGAACTGACTCATGTATTCCTTTTCCAAATTTGGTTGAGGACCTCCTACCAGCCACATGCTTTACGTCAGGTGTTGGAAAGCATTTTCTGGATTTTAAAGATCTTAGGCTTTGTGGGCCATATAGAGTTTCTGTAGCTTCTCCTCCTCTTTCCTCTTCAACAAGCTTTCTAAACGTGAGAACCATTATTAGCTCACAGTCCCACAGATCCAGGCTGAGAGCCTGATTTGATTCGTGGCCATAATTTGTCAATTCCTGCTCTGCGTCTTCACTGAGGAAGGGGACCATGTTTGAGTAATCAGTTCTTTGAATCAACTGTTGGTCTTCTGGGCCTTGTCCTTGCTCTCCTACAGTCTCTAATCAGCGTGGCATCCAGAGAGATCTTGTTAAAACATAAGTCAGATCATGTCACTCAAATTTCTTCAATGGCTTCTTCACAGAAAATGCAAAGTCCTCAGAGTGCCTCCACAGACCTAGAAATCTGGGTGTCTGTTTCCTCTCTGACTGTTTCCTTCTCCTCTCCAATTTGCTCGCTCTGTTTTCCACACACTGACATCCTTTCTGCTCCTTGGATACTCCAAGCCTACTCTTGCCTCATTGACTTTCTGCCGCAGGCCAGCCGCAGAAAGAGGATTTCACCGCCCAGGGTCAGAAGGGAAGGGGTAAGGAACTGAAGTAGCACCGACGAATGGGGTCAGAAGCCCACGGGTCAGAAGGCTGCAATGAGAAGCCTAGTCACCGCAACAAAGAATAGACCCCCGCTCGCCGAAACTAGAGAAAGCTCGCATGCAGCAATGAAGACCCAATGCAGCCAAAAATAAATAAATAAAAAATAAAGTATAGAATCTTAAAAAAAATCTATAAAGAATATTACAAGAATAGAATCACAGGTCAGTTTATCCTTTGAACATGCATGCAAAATGTGTAAAGAGAAGCACAAACTATATCCATGGTATGTAAAACAATCATATATCAGAATCAAAGTAGCTTTATTCTTCTGGCAATGCAAGGTTGCTTTAATGTCCAAACGTGAAACTGATCCCAGGAATGAATTAGAGTGGGAGAAAAGTCATTTAAAACAGAAATCTTGGGACTTCCCTGGTGGTCCAGTGTTTAGAACATGGCGCGTTCACTGCTGGGGTCCAATCCCAGGTCAGGGAACTAAGATCCTGCAAGACATGAGGCAGGGCCCCGAAAAAAAAAAGGAAAGAAAGAAGTCTTAACCAGGAGAAGCACAAGATCGAATAAACATAACAGATAACACCTTATGAAAAGTAGGTGAAGATTATGGAATATTCTAAAATTTAAAACAAAAACTTTTAAAGATTCAAAAGGATGTGACAAATATTGTACATAGGCCAAAATAAAATGCAATAAAATATACAAATGATGGGAGCCCAAAATTCCAGATGCCCAAGTCCTGTCTCTGAAGATTCTCATTCAATGGGTTCAGGATTTCCTCCTTATTGAAAAACCTACAGGTGATTCTGGTACGATTCCCAGACACAATGTAAAGCTTCTCTTTTACAGGAAAGAATACCAGATTATTTTGTTATCTTATAGTTATACTAACAGGTTGTACTATTGACGGATAAGTCTGCTGTGAAAATGCACCCCCACTAGGGATAAAAAAGGAACTAGTAGTCTCTACTGCTACTTGGTGGCAGCACGCATGTATTGCAAGGGCAATTATTGTAGCAATCCAAATTAGTGGAACATTTTAGAATTGGAAGACGACATACAGATCATCTAGTCAAGCTTCCAACTATTATAGTTGTGAAAACTAAGGCCCATATAAATGAAATGATTTATCTCCAAAGAGCATTAGTGAAAGTATGAAATAAAAAATATCTCTGAACTTTTAATTTAGTGCTGTTTTTATTAATCTCAAGTATTAGCTTAAACTTCAGTGTGACAGATTTGGGATTGAATTCCTGCTCACGTTTACTGATTGCGTGTCTTTTAGTAAGTTACTAAAACACTTTTTTTTTAAATAGACGTATTTAATTATTTATCTTTGGCTGCCTAGGCTCTTCGTTGCTGTGCACGGGCTTTCCCTAGTTGCGGTGGGCGGGGGCTACTCTTTGTTGCAGTACGCGGGCTTCTCATTGTGGTGGCTTCTCGTTGTTGCTGAGCACGGGGTTTATGTGCGTGGGCTTCAGTAGTTGTGGTTCACGGGCTCTAGCACGCAGGCTCAGTAGTTGTGGCACATGGTCTTAGTTGCTCCGCGGCATGTGGGATCTTCCCGGACCCGGGCTCAAACGTGTGTCCCGTGCACTGGCAGGTGGATCCTTAACCAGTGCGCCAACAGGGAAGCCCTACTAATACACTTTTAACTTTGTTTTTCACGTATGTAAAATGGTGAGCCTTGACTGATATAGAATATGAGATAACCTAGCACTGTTCTTAACACATATATGTAGTTAAAACTTTTTGGCTCTCATCCCTCTTAAACAGCCTCTATCCTCTTAATAATGAATGTGTCTTTCAGCTAGCAGAGCACCCCAGAGCTGACCACATTCTGGCAAGAGATATAGGATTCTTTTTCTTACTGGGGGTTCTTTATACCTGATAGTTGAAGTGCACTTAAACATGAACAACTCTTGTTTATACTGTAGTAATGGATTTGATGGACGAATTTTAGAAAATAATATGCAGGAATTGAGCTGCCTTACCCTCAAGAAATATAATTCGATAGTGGTGGCTAGAACGATAAACAGTGTTTGGACAGGGAGTCCATATTGGATGTGAACTTCCTGTACTCCCATTCGTCTATTAAGAATAAAGAGAATCCTTTCAAAATGTGTTTTAAAGGGCAGTTATTTCTTTCTGCCTCATTTAAGTTACCTGCAAGAAAAAGACAATCTCCTGCATCCTTGTTTAATAGGCTTTTAATATAAAGCAGATAATTTTTTGCAACATTTCCCAAACTTTTCATTATCGAATTGGCTGAGGCTTCTCAACGATTATCATTTCACAACAATATCTCCATCTTCAGCTTCTTTCAATGAATTGGCCTAATAGATGTGCCATTAAAACAGAGCTTCACTCTCAACGTATTTTTAATTTTGTATTCAAACAGTATGAAGGATTCAGCCATAACAGTGAGTGGATTTCTGATACATGCTACATGATGGATGCAACTAAGTGAAAGAAGGTTACATATTGTATGGTTCCATTTATATGAAATGTCCAGCAGTGGGAAATCCATACACACAGAAAAGATTCTACATTCGTGGTTGCCAGGGGTTTGGAAGAGAGGGAACTAGGGAATGACTCCTTAAAATGGGTGTAGGTTTCCTCTTGGTTGATGAAGATGTTTTGCAGCTCGGCAGTGGTGATAGTTGCACAACATTGTGACAGTAGTAAATTCCACTGAATGGTACAGTGAATTGTAAAATGATCCAAATGGTGAATTTTGTGTTATGTTCATTTTACTACAATAAAAAGGAGAAAGAATTCGGGAAAGACTTAGAGTTTGGGAAACTAAGGTGAACTGGTCAAGAAAAAGACAGCTCTATTGTTCAGTTTTCTCTCAGCTCTCCCAGTGCATTAATCCTCAGCAAAAAGTAGGCTGAACTTGTAGATGATAGTCATTCAACACAGTCCAGGGAAAAGTAAATAAAGTAAAACCCAACTCTTCTTTAGCACATGTATGAAAGGTTAACTTGCTGCTCAGCCACGTGGACCTTCATGAAGACGTTTCACTTTAGGTGTCCTCTACTTCAATACTTTACTCACAGCTCATTCACACATGTAGGCAACAGCATTCCTTAATTCGATGGAATCTGCAGCACTGGTTGTGATCAGTCTCATGAAAAGAAAAGGAAAGGTGGCGCGGAAGCCAAGGGAAGAGAGTTTCAAGACATAGACGTTGTTTAAGATCTGACTCGGCTTGGCGGTCACAAAGATAAGGATTGAGAAGTAGTCCCCTGGACTTGTCAACGGAGAAATCATTGGGGGCTTCAAGGAGATCAGTTTCACGAGAGTAGTGGGGCAGAAACCAGATCGCAGTGTAGATGGGATGGGAGAAATGGGGGGCAAGTCAAGAAATTGATGGCAAAGGGAAAGAAGGGAGGGGTGGATAGGAGGACAGGAGAATGGAATGGAGGAGAGCATTTCCTTGTGGCTCTTTAATATGGCTGCGAGGGGCCAAAAGAGAAGGAGAGCGTGAAGATGTAGGAAGAGGGGGTGGCATCCCGAGCCCAAGGAGGGCTGGCGCCTGTCTTCAGCTCCCACCAGCTGGATGGTCCCTCCCTCTAGCTTTCCACGTAGGCTGTGGAAGTTGCCCCTTGCCTCCTTGGATCAGCTGCCCTTGATTCGTTCGTCCTTTTCTTATTTGTCAGCACATCTGGGTCATACGTTATGTGAAGACAAACAAATCACCACTGATGCTTAATTTTCTTGAAAAATCCCCCAGGCAGGTACAATTTTGGAGAACTACCTATTGTGCCTCAGCAAGCCAAAGTAGCCCATTTTTCCTCTCTCATTGGGAGAGATTGCTGTTTCTTGGAGAACCTGATGAAGAGGGTGACTCGCGCTTAGGAATAACGTTGCTTGAAAAGTGCAAAAGGTGAGGTAGTTTGGCTCTGAGGGGCCTCTGAGGCCTGAGACTTCCTGAGAGATGGCAGACTCACAGCTCCCATTTCCCTCTGACCCTGGGCTATGAGCTCATCAAATGAGATGGTAAATAAAGTCACTGACATGGTTTAAAGGATAATTTTGTTCTCTCTTGTTCACTCAGAGCAAATTGAATGGAATTTGCATACAACATATGGATGAACCATCCATACGATGGGGCTTGACCATATCCTCATGGTTCCCCTTCCCTTTTCTACATCTGGCCCCTTTAGCTCTGCAGACTTAACCCCACACCATCAGTCCACCCAGTCGGTCCACTGGATGTCTCTTCCTCTTTCGCATCTGGTCGTTGTCGTCACCTTGTTCTCCACTACCGCCTCCTGCAGTAGCTGTTAGGTCCAGAGAGGTTGGTTCACTGTGAGCAAGTAACTGTCAACTCCATGGACAGGTGGAAGTGACTTGGCAGCCGGGATGCGCCCACCCTGAGTTCATTATACCCATGAGGGTCAAGGAGAATGGGGATGCAGCTGGTCTGCAGAGCTCCGGCAGTTCTGAGCCACATGTTCCTGGATCCACACGTTGCTCCATACCCAGCCTTGCCTTTCTTTTTTCTCTCTCTTGACTCCATCCAGGTTTCTGCTCTCCTTGTCCCTTTGGGGAGGGAGGCCAGTACCAGTCCAGGTGTAGTCCCCCAAAGCTTCCTACTTCCAAGCGTTACGTAGGCTTGTATATCCACTTGCTTGTGTTGCCCTGGCATTCGTGCCAACAGGTTGAGTTGTTTAAGCCCTAGGCTCTCTTTTCTGGCAAGAATGTGCCTAAAAATCTCCACCTCTGGTTTGGTGGCCCCTAAAAATTCCCAGTCAGTTTTGGTGAGGGGACACTTGGTGACAGTGTTGTCTTTCGAAATGAGTAGTTCCGTTACCGACGATACTTTGCTCCCCATACATTATTTATAAGGTTTCCCTGTTTGTATGTGCAAACTATTTGTGTGTATATTTTGAGAAATACATTGTACAGGCCTCTTTTTTATTTCTTCCACACACCCTAGAGATGTCATAGAGGCGGTAAATGTGTCCAACTTTTTGAGAAATTGGAACAATCAAGACTTACCTGTATGGAATGCTGTTAACGATGTCAATTCCTGCGACAGTACCTTTCATCTGACACACTTAGGGACTGTTAACAGATTAAAAGTACTAAAAGACGCGGATAGAGAGAATTTTCATTATCTTGTGCACTGAAATCTTGGATTTTCGTTGGTTTGAATGGGCCTGAAAATGTATTTTTTTTAGTAGGGACATAGAAGCCTCTAACGGTATTCTTAATAAAGCAAGGTGAGTTATAAGCAATCATCTGATGGAGGGTAAATGTACCACAGTCCAGTTTAAGAAAAATACAATATAAAAGTCTTACCATGGAAGAAAATCTTTATATGATTTTTGTAAAAAAAAAAAAAAAGCTTCAAGAAACATAAAGACATGACACCATATTCAGTTTAAAGTCAGTGACTTGTAAGCAAGGCAAAGCAAAGACAGTCTGATTAAGGCCGTTGCATTGTTGTGGCATTTTTTAGGTCTCACCCATTTCTGTGGCCTTTTTAGAACCTAAGCTTCTAGGGCACAGGGAACTTCATCTTGACGTAGGGCTGAGCAAATACACGGAGCATTTCTCAATAAGTAGGCATTAAATTCTTAGTCCAGAAGGGGCCTTGAGATGCCCTCTCTTTACTCCTTGGTAGAACTGTTTTAACCATCCCCCGAAAACAGATTTTTTTCTTTAAATCTCAAAATTCAGAGATTCCACAATCAGAACTTTCTTCTCATATTGCCATGTGGTCTGCTGTGGGCATCTGTCGAATGGTGTGAACTCTGCGTGGGGAGTCTGGCCTACCCTCGAGGCCCATGGTTTGGGCTGCGGTGATGCCATGCTGTGCTCAGGGGCCTTCCTTTTTGGAAGTCTGGGCTCCAGTGAGCCTTGGTCATGCTCTTTTATGGAACCTTGGGTGCTAGACCACTCTGACCCTCAGTCTCATTTGCAGGTTCTGGGGAGGATTAAATGAGCTCATGTGATATCCAGGTGACTGAGGTAGAGTCGGCTCGGGATGAATCTTTGCTTCGTTTTCATTAGCTGCGGAGAAGACGATGACAGCTTGGTGCCTCTCCAACTTTAATATGGGTATGCCTCTCTTGGGGATCTTGTTAAATGCAGGCTGGTATTCAGTAGTTCTGGGTGGGGCCTGGATTCTGTGCTTCTAACAAGCTCCTAGGTGACGGTAACGCTGAGGGCAAGGGTTTGGCACCTGCGTTTCTCCCTTTCCGGAAGAGCAGGATGTCTGCCGCACCCCCACCCGAGAGGAGCAAACATCCGCAACGTGACTACTAGGAACCAGCTTCCCTCACAGGCAAGGGACCTGTACCACTGCTCCCAACCATTCTGTCTGAGGCGCAGCAAGCCAAAACACAGAAATGCTGAGGTTTGCAGCAAAGAGGAGGTTTATTCACAGGGCAGCCAAGCGAGGACGTGACGTGACAATAGGTCTCAAATCTGCCTCCCCAAAGGCAAGGGGCTTTGGGTATCTGTGGGATAAAGAATAAAGAAGCAGGGCAGTATGAGGCATGGGGAGCGTGAGGAAAGGTGATTGGAAAAAGGTGTGCTCATCATTGTTCTGAGCTGGCGTAACTAGGCTACAGGCCTCGGCACATTCTCAGGCTGGAGTTGGGGAAAACAGGAGCAGAATGGAAGATGACAGCGTGTGAAGGAGGTGTGGTGTCCATAGGTTCGGGGTCTGACGTGCTTCCTGCTGAAGCACCGATGCCCATCAAAGCCGTAAATGCGGTGCTGGGGAAAACAGGAGCAGAATGGAAGATGACAGCATGTGAGGGAGGTGTGGTGTCCATAGGTTCGGGGTCTGACGTGCTTCCTGCTGAAGCACCGACGCCCGCCAAAGCCATAAATGGGGTGCTGGGGAAAACAGGAGCAGAATGGAAGATGACAGCATGTGAAGGAGGTGTGGTGTCCATAGGTTAGGGGTCTGACGTGCTTCCTGCTGAAGCACCGACGCCCGCCAAAGCCGTAAATGGGGTGCTGGGGAAAACAGGAGCAGAATGGAAGATGACAACGTGTGAAGGAGGTGTGGTGTCCATAGGTTCGGGGTCTGAGGTGCTTCTTGCTGCAGCACCGACGCCCGCCAAAGCCGTAAATGGGGTGCTGGGGAAAACAGGAGCAGAATGGAAGATGACAGCGTATGAAGGAGGTGTGGTGTCCATAGGTTCGGGGTCTGATGTGCTCCTGCTGAAGCACCGACGCCCGCCAAAGCCATAAATGGGGTGCTGGGGAAAACAGGAGCAGAATGGAAGAGGACAGCGTGTGAAGGAGGTGTGGTGTCCATAGCTTCCATATTAGACGTACTGCCTGCCTGATCTGAGAGCAGAGAGTGAAAGTGGGAGAGCCTCTTCCTAGATTTTAACTCCTCTGAATTTATAGCACTGGCTCTGCCGGGCTTTATGACATATCCATTGTACGTGTCACAGAGAAAGAGCGGGCGGGGCAGGGGGTGAGGCAGGGGTCACATGCAAGCCCAGCTGGTGGCTTAACCCCGGCCCAAAGGCAAAGGGCGGGGCCCCTTCTGGACTTTCTAGTGGCTGGGACGTCTGGCTGTGGGTGGCAGGTGTTTGGCACCAGCTGGGCCACCATGCGGAGACTGTTGGGGACTGTGGGAGCCTCCTCCAGAGCTCACCCTTCCTGGGGACTGGCTCTGCAGGCCCCTCAGCCCTGCGTATGTATCGGCCAGGCCTTCCCCACCACGGGGCCCAGAGGCCAGAGCCTGCTCAGACCCGAGGGCAGGAGGCAGCCAGAGCTTACCAGGGTGTGGGCCACCTCGTCCGGAGACCTCCCCAGCTCCTCTGCGAGACCTGGAGACAGGATCGCCTTCTCCAGGGCTGCTCAGCTGCCAGCATCACCATGAGCCAGGTGGCCAAGGTTTCTGAGCAGGAGATGCAGAGCCCTGATCCGACTGGATGCTGCAGCCCACGATGTCCCTTCCTGGCAGATAGGTTCTTTCTTCACTTCTTGTTTGAAATTTGGTAAAAGAACATTTAAACCTTGGCCTGTCCTTCACGGTATATAGATGGTAGTGGCTTAGCCGGGATTCGATCCAAGCCTGTGTGATTCCAGAGCTTGTGCTCTGGACTGTGGTGCCTCCTTATCATATATGCTTCATGTGTTACTTGTTTTTTTTTTTCTTGTAGTCCTTATGGTACTTAGCCCTAAGTGCCATACCTGTAACGAACTGCTACACTGCCCTGTAGGAGGTCTTCTTTTGTTCAACGCCTGAATTGGTCATCCACCACACTGTGTTCTAATCTCAGAAGATACAGGTCAGGGACCACCAGTTGTCAGCATGGCACCATTCCATATTTCGAATTGAGGCTTGAAGCCCGTATTTTCCCTTTGTCTAGTTTGAAGGATCCAGATATGTAAAGATGATATTCTAGATAAATCATGGGCTATCCTGAAAGAAATTCACCAGTGAATTGTTCCGTATGGATTAGAAGCCAGCTTCTCTGGCCTTCCTGGAGTACATCCAGTAAGGCGTCTCATTCATGTCTAGAAAGCAACTATATCATTTATTGCAACTTCAGCGTGGAGCGATGTATTGGTATAAAGTGCGATCAACACAATTTGGTCATTGTGAGTATGACAGCTGGGTCCACTCTTTACTACACATATGTAACTCTAGGGATTCTTATGCCCAAGGGAGGAGACGTACTCTTGGCTGTCTAGGACAAGGGAAGCATGTGTTGTTATTCAGGAGCTGGAAGCTTCAGCATGACAGGTAGGAATTGAACAATCGTGGTCTATACATCACTTGACCTTGCTTAAAACTTGTTTCTTTGGCTTGCTTCATTGGAGTGTTTTCTTCCTCCTGGGCTGACATTGTCTGTTATGTATCACGCATGAGACATATAGAAGTTTCAGAACCCAAAATCATATAGATCAGTAAAAATGTATATATATATATATATATATAAATCTATTGAAACTCACACTGGGCTTAATTCATATATTCCAAAATCAGTTTGACCCTCTGCTCATGAGATTCTTTTTATGGTATGTCCCAGCAAATCTGGGCTTCCATCCCCAATAAATTTTGGGGTTGAAGGACACAAAAGCTTTTGCTCAGACCTAAATTCTGTCTGAAAACAAGGGAAATATTATAAGCCCTTTGTAACCTCTCCAAGAGCAGAAATGATTTACAGCTGTGGCATTGAACCATAATTCCTCAATCTCATTTGAGAAGAGTTCAGTTAGAAACAGTGTCTTGATTTTTGTTTCTTCCCTGTTTTCTTGTCTTGCTTACCAACAATCCATTGTAATTCCTCAGTTAGTATGGCAGCAGGCTGAGTGTTCCCTGGAGCTCATTAAATGAAGTGTTTTTCCTAAAATGACGTTTGTCTCCTTGTTTTCAGCCCCTCTTCTTTCCTCTGCCCTTGACTATAACCAGAGCTCAGCAAAAGCTGAGTGACTTTGTGCAGACCTTACTTAGGCTCAGCCTTTTTTTCTTCATTATTTTATTCATGGCTCCTCCGTTTCATTGTTTGCCTTCTCGAAATGTGTTGAAATCTTTCTGTGGTTGATGACTTCCAAAATATCTTGGCTTTTATTGGTTGATTAATTTTGGTATTTCTACAGTTTTATTTAGATATGGTTTCAGGAGGAACAGAAAGTAAATATATTTCCTAGTCTGCCATCTTGAGCTGAAAATCCCTGTGGATTTTAGCATCCAATGTTCCCATGGGAAAACACCCAACCATGGCCTTAATAGATGTAACCCTCAAGATTTCAGCTTTTCTTGAGCAATCACTAAGGATTTCATATGTGGTCATTTCTAATGGGGAAATTATAACTATCTCATGACGTTGATTTGAGGATTAAATTAGATAATGAACATGAAAATGCTTTGTAAGATTTAAAAATCTGTAAAACTGTTTTTTGTTATTATTTGATTTGTTGCTATTTCAACTTCACTTGACAGTTGTTTATGACCTTGCCTATGTGAGAAAATGCCCTCTGGGTTATTTTTTTGAAAGCCAGAATGTATTTTTCAACAGCTCAATGGAACTGGCATCATTTGTGAAGGTTAAGGGTGAAGGGGTAAATGTTTCTTGACACCTATCACTTTACAGTGTTTTCAGGAACTAACTGACTCATGTATTCCTCTTCCAAATTTGGTTGAGGACCTCCTACCAGCCACATGCTTTACGTCAGGTGTTGGAAAGCATTTTCTGGATTTTAAAGATCTTAGGCTTTGTGGGCCATATAGAGTTTCTGTAGCTTCTCCTCCTCTTTCCTCTTCAACAAGCTTTCTAAACGTGAGAACCATTATTAGCTCACAGTCCCACAGATCCAGGCTGAGAGCCTGATTTGATTCGTGGCCATTATCTGCCAATTCCTGCTCTGCGTCTTCACTGAGGAGGGGGACCATGTTTGAGTAATCAGTTCTTTGAATCAACTGTTGGTCTTCTGGGCCTTGTCCTTGCTCTCCTACAGTCTCTAATCAGCGTGGCATCCAGAGAGATCTTGTTAAAACATAAGTCAGATCATGTCACTCAAATTTCTTCAATGGCTTCTTCACAGAAAATGCAAAGTCCTCAGAGTGCCTCCACAGACCTAGAAATCTGGGTGTCTGTTTCCTCTCTGACTGTTTCCTTCTCCTCTCCAATTTGCTCGCTCTGTTTTCCACACGCTGACATCCTTTCTGCTCCTTGGATACTCCAAGCCTACTCTTGCCTCATTGACTTTCTGCCGCAGGCCAGCCGCAGAAAGAGGATTTCACCACCCAGGGTCAGAAGGGAAGGGGTAAGGAACTGAAGTAGCACCGACGAATGGGGTCAGAAGCCCATGGGTCAGAAGGCTGCAATGAGAAGCCTAGTCACCACAACAAAGAATAGACCCCCGCTCGCCGAAACTAGAGAAAGCTCGCATGCAGCAATGAAGACCCAATGCAGCCAAAAATAAATAAATAAAAAATAAAGTATAGAATCTTAAAAAAAATCTATAAAGAATATTACAAGAATAGAATCACAGGCCAGTTTCTCCTTTGAACATGCATGCAAAATGTGTAAATAGAAGCACAAACTATATCCATGGTATGTAAAACAATCATATATCAGAATCAAAGTAGCTTTATTCTTCTGGCAATGCAAGGTTGCTTTAATGTCCAAACGTGAAACTGATCTGAGGCATGAATTAGAGTGGGAGAAAAGTCATTTAAAACAGAAATCTTGGGACTTCCCTGGTGGTCCAGTGTTTAGAACATGGCGCGTTCACTGCTGGGGCCCTGGGGTCCAATCCCAGGTCAGGGAACTAAGATCCTGCAAGACATGAGGCAGGGCCCCGAAAAAAAAAAAGGAAAGAAAGAAGTCTTAACCAGGAGAAGCACAAGATCGAATAAACATAACAGATAACACCTTATGAAAAGTAGGTGAAGATTATGGAATATTCTAAGATTTAAAACAAAAAGAAACGTTTAAAGATTCAAAAGGATGTGACAAATATTGTACATAGGCCAAAATAAAATGAAATAAAATATACAAATGATGGGAGCCCAAAATTCCAGATGCCCAAGTCCTGTCTCTGAAGATTCTCATTCAATGGGTTCAGGATTTCCTCCTTATTGAAAAACCTACAGGTGATTCTGGTACGATTCCCAGACACAATGTAAAGCTTCTCTTTTACAGGAAAGAATACCAGATTATTTTGTTATCTTATAGTTATACTAACAGGTTGTACTATTGACGGATAAGTCTGCTGTGAAAATGCACCCCCACTAGGGATAAAAAAGGAACTAGTAGTCTCTACTGCTACTTGGTGGCAGCACGCATGTATTGCAAGGGCAATTATTGTAGCAATCCAAATTAGTGGAACATTTTAGAATTGGAAGACGACATACAGATCATCTAGTCAAGCTTCCAACTATTATAGTTGTGAAAACTAAGGCCCATATAAATGAAATGATTTATCTCCAAAGAGCATTATTGAAAGTATGAAATAAAAAATATCTCTGAACATTTAATTTAGTGCTGTTTTTATTAATCTCAAGTATTAGCTTAAACTTCAGTGTGACAGATTTGGGATTGAATTCCTGCTCACGTTTACTGATTGCGTGTCTTTTAGTAAGTTACTAAAACACTTTTTTTTTTAAATAGACGTATTTAATTATTTATCTTTGGCTGCCTAGGCTCTTCGTTGCTGTGCACGGGCTTTCCCTAGTTGCGGTGGGCGGGGGCTACTCTTTGTTGCAGTACGCGGGCTTCTCATTGTGGTGGCTTCTCGTTGTTGCTGAGCACGGGGTCTAGGTGCGTGGGCTTCAGTAATTGTGGTTCACGGGCTCTAGCACGCAGGCTCAGTAGTTGTGGCACATGGTCTTAGTTGCTCCGTGGCATGTGGGATCTTCCCGGACCAGGGCTCAAACGTGTGTCCCGTGCACTGGCAGGTGGATCCTTAACCAGTGCGCCAACAGGGAAGCCCTACTAATACACTTTTAACTTTGCTTTTCACGTATGTAAAATGGTGAGCCTTGACTGATATAGAATATGAGATAACCTAGCACTGTTCTTAACACATATATGTAGTTAAAACTTTTTGGCTCTCATCCCTCTTAAACAGCCTCTATCCTCTTAATAATGAATGTGTCTTTCAGCTAGCAGAGCACCCCAGAGCTGACCACATTCTGGCAAGAGATATAGGATTCTTTTTCTTACTGGGGGTTCTTTATACCTGATAGTTGAAGTGCACTTAAACATGAACAACTCTTGTTTATACTGTAGTAATGGATTTGATGGACGAATTTTAGAGAGTAATATGCAGGAATTGAGCTGCCTTACCCTCAAGAAATATAATTCGATAGTGGTGGCTAGAACGATAAACAGTGTTTGGACAGGGAGTCCATATTGGATGTGAACTTCCTGTACTCCCATTCGTCTATTAAGAATAAAGAGAATCCTTTCAAAATGTGTTTTAAAGGGCAGTTATTTCTTTCTGCCTCATTTAAGTTACCTGCAAGAAAAAGACAATCTCCTGCATCCTTGTTTAATAGGCTTTTAATATAAAGCAGATAATTTTTTGCAACATTTCCCAAACTTTTCATTATCGAATTGGCTGAGGCTTCTCAACGATTATCATTTCACAACAATATCTCCATCTTCAGCTTCTTTCAATGAATTGGCCTAATAGATGTGCCACTAAAACAGAGCTTCACTCTCAACGTATTTTTAATTTTGTATTCAAACGGTATGAAGGATTCAGCCATAACAGTGAGTGGATTTCTGATACATGCTACATGATGGATGCAACTAAGTGAAAGAAGGCTACATATTGTATGGTTCCATTTTTATGAAATGTCCAGCAGTGGCAAATCCATACACACAGAAAAGATTCTACATTCGTGGTTGCCAGGGGTTTGGAAGAGAGGGAACTAGGGAATGACTCCTTAAAATGGGTGTAGGTTTCCTCTTGGTTGATGAAGATGTTTTGCAGCTCGGCAGTGGTGATAGTTGCACAACATTGTGACAGTAGTAAATTCCACTGAATGGTACAGTGAATTGTAAAATGATCCAAATGGTGAATTTTGTGTTATGTTCATTTTACTACAATAAAAAGGAGAAAGAATTCGGGAAAGACTTAGAGTTTGGGAAACTAAGGTGAACTGGTCAAGAAAAAGACAGCTCTATTGTTCAGTTTTCTCTCAGCTCTCCCAGTGCATTAATCCTCAGCAAAAAGTAGGCTGAACTTGTAGATGATAGTCATTCAACACAGTCCAGGGAAAAGTAAATAAAGTAAAACCCAACTCTTCTTCTTTAGCACATGTATGAAAGGTTAACTTGCTGCTCAGCCACGTGGACCTTCATGAAGACGTTTCACTTTAGGTGTCCTCTACTTCAGTACTTTACTCACAGCTCATTCACACATGTAGGCAACAGCATTCCTTAATTCGATGGAATCTGCAGCACTGGTTGTGATCAGTCTCATGAAAAGAAAAGGAAAGGTGGCGCGGAAGCCAAGGGAAGAGATTTTCAAGACAGAGACGTTGTTTAAGATCTAACTCGGCTTGGCGGTCACAAAGATAAGGATTGAGAAGTAGTCCCCTGGACTTGTCAACGGAGAAATCATTGGGGGCTTCAAGGAGATCAGTTTCACGAGAGTAGTGGGGCAGAAACCAGATCGCAGTGTAGATGGGAGGGGAGAAATGGGGGGCAAGTCAAGAAATTGATGGCAAAGGGAAAGAAGGGAGGGGTGGATAGGAGGACAGGAGAATGGAATGGAGGAGAGCATTTCCTTGTGGCTCTTTAATATGGCTGGGAGGGGCCAAAAGAGAAGGAGAGCGTGAAGATGTAGGAAGAGGGGGTGGCATCCCGAGCCCAAGGAGGACTGGCGCCTGTCTTCAGCTCCCACCAGCTGGATGGTCCCTCCCTCTAGCTTTCCACGTAGGCTGTGGAAGTTGCCCCTTGCCTCCTTGGATCAGCTGTCCTTGATTCGTTCGTCCTTTTCTTATTTCTCAGCACATCTGGGTCATACGTTATGTGAAGACAAACAAATCACCACTGATGCTTAATTTTCTTGAAAAATCCCCCAGGCAGGTACAATTTTGGAGAACTACCTATTGTGCCTCAGCAAGCCAAAGTAGCCCATTTTTCCTCTCTCATTGGGAGAGATTGCTGTTTCTTGGAGAACCTGATGAAGAGGGTGACTCGCGCTTAGGAATAACGTTGCTTGAAAAGTGCAAAAGGTGAGGTAGTTTGGCTCTGAGGGGCCTCTGAGGCCTGAGACTTCCTGAGAGATGGCAGACTCACAGCTCCCATTTCCCTCTGACCCTGGGCTATGAACTCATCAAATGAGATGTTAAATAAAGTCACTGACATGGTTTAAAGGATAATTTTGTTCTCTCTTGTTCACTCAGAGCAAATTGAATGGAATTTGCATACAACATATGGATGAACCATCCATACGATGGGGCTTGACCATATCCTCATGGTTCCCCTTCCCTTTTCTACATCTGGCCCCTTTAGCTCTGCAGACTTAACCCCACACCATCAGTCCACCCAGTCGGTCCACTGGACATCTCTTCCTCTTTCGCATCTGGTCGTTGTCGTCACCTTGTTCTCCACTACCGCCTCCTGCAGTAGCTGTTAGGTCCAGAGAGGTTGGTTCACTGTGAGCAAGTAACTGTCAACTCCATGGATAGGTGGAAGTGACTTGGCAGCCGGGATGCGCCCACCCTGTGTTCATTATACCCATGAGGGTCAAGGAGAATGGGGATGCAGCTGGTCTGCAGAGCCCCGGCAGTTCTGAGACACATGTTCCTGGATCCATACGTTGCTCCATACCCAGCCTTGCCTTTCTTTTTTCTCTCTCTTGACTCCATCCAGGTTTCTGCTCTCCTTGTCCCTTTGGGGAGGGAGGCCAGTACCAGTCCAGGTGTAGTCCCCCAAAGCTTCCTACTTCCAAGCGTTACGTAGGCTTGTATATCCACTTGCTTGGCTTGCCCTGGCATTCGTGCCAACAAGTTGAGTGGTTTAAGCCCTAGGCTCTCTTTTCTGGCAAGAATGTGCCTAAAAATCTCCACCTCTGGTTTGGTGGCCCCTAAAAATTCCCAGTCAGTTTTGGTGAGGGGACACTTGGTGACAGTGTTGTCTTTCGAAATGAGTAGTTCCGTTACCAACGATACTTTGCTCCCCATACATTATTTATAAGGTTTCCCTGTTTGTATGTGCAAACTATTTGTGTGTATATTTTGAGAAATACATTGTACAGGCCTCTTTTTTATTTCTTCCACACACCCTAGAGATGTCATAGAGGCGGTAAATGTGTCCAACTTTTTGAGAAATTGGAACAATCAAGACTTACCTGTATGGAATGCTGTTAACGATGTCAATTCCTGCGACAGTACCTTTCATCTGACACACTTAGGGACTGTTAACAGATTAAAAGTAGTAAAAGACGCGGATAGAGAGAATTTTCATTATCTTGTGCACTGAAATCTTGGATTTTCGTTGGTTTGAATGGGCCTGAAAATGTATTTTTTTTAGTAGGGACATAGAAGCCTCTAGCGGTATTCTTAATAAAGCAAGGTGAGTTATAAGCAATCATCTGATGGAGGGTAAATGTACCACAGTCCAGTTTAAGAAAAATACAATATAAAAGTCTTACCATGGAAGAAAATCTTTATATGATCTTTTGTAAAAAAAAAAAAAAGCTTCAAGAAACATAAAGACATGACACCATATTCAGTTTAAAGTCAGTGACTTGTAAGCAAGGCAAAGCAAAGACAGTCTGATTAAGGCCGTTGCATTGTTGTGGCATTTTTTAGGTCTCACCCATTTCTGTGGCCTTTTTAGAACCTAAGCTTCTAGGGCACAGGGAACTTCATCTTGACGTAGGGCTGAGCAAATGCACGGAGCATTTCTCAATAAGTAGGCATTAAATTCTTAGTCCAGAAGGGGCCTTGAGATGCCCTCTCTTTACTCCTTGGTAGAACTGTTTTAACCATCCCCCGAAAACAGATTTTTTTCTTTAAATCTCAAAATTCAGAGATTCCACAATCAGAACTTCCTTCTCATATTGCCATGTGGTCTGCTGTGGGCATCTGTCGAATGGTGTGAACTCTGCGTGGGGAGTCTGGCCTACCCTCGAGGCCCATGGTTTGGGCTGCGGTGGTGCCATGCTGTGCTCAGGGGCCTTCTTTTTTGGAAGTCTGGGCTCCAGTGAGCCTTGGTCATGCTCTTTTATGGAACCTTGGGTGCTAGACCACTCTGACCCTCAGTCTCATTTGCAGGTTCTGGGGAGGATTAAATGAGCTCATGTGATATCCAGGTGACTGAGGCAGAGTCGGCTCTGGATGAATCTTTGCTTCGTTTTCATTAGCTGCGGAGAAGACGATGACAGCTTGGTGCCTCTCCAACTTTAATATGGGTATGCCTCTCTTGGGGATCTTGTTAAATGCAGGCTGGTATTCAGTAGTTCTGGGTGGGGCCTGGATTCTGTGCTTCTAACGAGCTCCTAGGTGACAGTGACGCTGAGGGCAAGGGTTTGGCACCTGCGTTTCTCCCTTTCCGGAAGAGCAGGATGTCTGCCGCACCCCCACCCGAGAGGAGCAAACATCCGCAACGTGACTACTAGGAACCAGCTTCCCTCACAGGCAAGGGACCTGTACCACTGCTCCCAACCATTCTGTCTGAGGCGCAGCAAGCCAAAACACTGAAATGCTGAGGTTTGCAGCAAAGAGGAGGTTTATTCACAGGGCAGCCAAGCGAGGACGTGACGTGACAATAGGTCTCAAATCTGCCTCCCCAAAGGCAAGGGGCTTTGGGTATCTGTGGGATAAAGAATAAAGAAGCAGGGCAGTATGAGGCATGGGGAGCGTGAGGAAAGGTGATTGGAAAAAGGTGTGCTCATCATTGTTCTGAGCTGGCGTAACTAGGCTACAGGCCTCGGCACATTCTCAGGCTGGAGTTGGGGAAAACAGGGGCAGAATGGAAGATGACAGCGTGTGAAGGAGGTGTGGTGTCCATAGGTTCGGGGTCTGACGTGCTTCCTGCTGAAGCACCGATGCCCATCAAAGCCGTAAATGGGGTGCTGGGGAAAACAGGAGCAGAATGGAAGATGACAGCGTGTGAGGGAGGTGTGGTGTCCATAGGTTCGGGGTCTGACGTGCTTCCTGCTGAAGCACCGATGTCCGCCAAAGCCGTAAATGGGGTGCTGGGGAAAACAG
Organism: Orcinus orca; assembly: GCF_937001465.1. Lineage (NCBI taxonomy): Eukaryota > Metazoa > Chordata > Mammalia > Artiodactyla > Delphinidae > Orcinus > Orcinus orca. The sequence continues at coordinate 91,986,888 of NC_064570.1, forward strand.
GAGCAGAATGGAAGATGACAGCGTATGAAGGAGGTGTGGTGTCCATAGGTTCGGGGTCTGACGTGCTTCCTGCTGAAGCACCGATGCCCACCAAAGCCGTAAATGGGGTGCTGGGGAAAACAGGAGCTGAATGGAAGATGACAGCGTATGAAGGAGATGTGGTGTCCATAGGTTCGGGGTCTGACGTGCTTCCTGCTGAAGCACCGATGCCCACCAAAGCCGTAAATGGGGTGCTGGGGAAAACAGGAGCAGAATGGAAGATGACAGCGTGTGAAGGAGGTGTGGTGTCCATAGCTTCCATATTAGAGGTACTGCCTGCCTGATCTGAGAGCAGAGAGTGAAAGTGGGAGAGCCTCTTCCTAGATTCTAACTCCTCTGAATTTATAGCACTGGCTCTGCCTGGCTTTATGACATATCCATTTTACGTATCACAGAGAAAGAGCGGGCGGGGCAGGGAGTGAGGCTGGGGTCACATGCAAGCCCAGCTGATGGCTTAGCCCCGGCCCAAAGGCAAAGGGCGGGGCCCCTTCTGGACTTTCTAGTGGCTGGGACGTCTGGCTGTGGGTGGCAGGTGTTTGGCACCAGCTGGGCCACCATGCGGAGACTGTTGGGGACTGTGGAAGCCTCCTCCAGAGCTCACCCTTCCTGGGGACTGGCTCTGCAGGCCCCTCAGCCCTGCGTATGTATCGGCCAGGCCTTCCCCACCACGGGGCCCAGAGGCCAGAGCCTGCTCAGACCTGAGGGCAGGAGGCAGCCAGAGCTTACCAGGGTGTGGGCCACCTCGTCCGGAGACCTCCCCAGCTCCTCTGCGAGACCTGTAGACAGGATTGCCTTCTCCAGGGCTGCTCAGCTGCCAGCATCACCATGAGCCAGGTGGCCAAGGTTTCTGAGTGGGAGATGCAGAGCCCTGATCCGACTGGATGCTGCAGCCCACGATGTCCCTTCCTGGCAGATAGGTTCTTTCTTCACTTCTTGTTTGAAATTTGGTAAAAGAACATTTAACCCTTGGCCTGTCCTTCAGGGTATATAAACGGTAGTGGCTTAGCCGGGATTCGATCCAAGCCTGTGTGATTCCAGAGCTTGTGCTCTGGACTGTGGTGCCTCCTTATCGTATATGCTTCATGTGTTACTTGTTTTTTTTTTTCTTGTAGTCCTTATGGTACTTAGCCCTAAGTGCCATACCTGTAACAAACAGCTACATTGCCCTGTAGGAGGTCTTCTTTTGTTCAACGCCTGAATTGGTCATCCACCACACTGTGTTCTAATCTCAGAAGATACAGGTCAGGGACCACCAGTTGTCAGCATGGCACCATTCCATATTTCGAATTGAGGCTTGAAGCCCGTATTTTCCCTTTGTCTAGTTTGAAGGATCCAGATATGTAAAGATGATATTCTAGATAAATCATGGGGTATCCTGAAAGAAATTCACCAGTGAATTGTTCCGTATGGATTAGAAGCCAGCTTCTCTGGCCTTCCTGGAGTATATCCAGTAAGGCATCTCATTCATGTCTAGAAAGCAACTATATCATTTATTGCAACTTCAGCGTGGAGCGATGTGTTGGTATAAAGTACGATCAACACAATTTGGTCATTGTGAGTATGACAGCTGGGTCCACTCTTTACTACACATATGTAACTCTAGGGATTCTTATGCCCAAGGGAGGAGACGTACTGTTGGCTGTCTAGGACAAGGGAAGCATGTGTTGTTATTCAGGAGCTGGAAGCTGCAGCATGACAGGTAGGAATTGAACAATCGTGGTCTATACATCACTTGACCTTGCTTAAAACTTGTTTCTTTGGCTTGCTTCATTGGAGTGTTTTCTCCCTCCTAGGCTGACATTGTCTGTTATGTATCACGCATGAGACATATAGAAGTTTCAGAACCCAAAATCATATAGATCAGTAAAAATGTATATATATATATATATATATATATATATATATATATATATATAAATCTATTGAAACTCACACTGGGCTTAATTCATATATTCCAAAATCAGTTTGACCCTCTGCTCATGAGATTCTTTTTATGGTATGTCCCAGCAAATCTGGGCTTCCATCCCCAATAAATTTTGGGGTTGAAGGACACAAAAGCTTTTGCTCAGACCTAAATTCTGTCTGAAAAAAAGGGAAATATTATAAGCCCTTTGTAACCTCTCCAAGAGCAGAAATGATTTACAGCTGTGGCATTGAACCATAATTCCTCAATCTCATTTGAGAAGAGTTCAGTTAGAAACAGTGTCTTGATTTTTGTTTCTTCCCTGTTTTCTTGTCTTGCTTACCAACAATCCATTGTAATTCCTCAGTTAGTATGGCAGCAGGCTGAGTGTTCCCTGGAGCTCATTAAATGAAGTGTTTTTCCTAAAATGACGTTTGTCTCCTTGTTTTCAGCCCCTCTTCTTTCCTCTGCCCTTGACTATAACCAGAGCTCAGCAAAAGCTGAGTGACTTTGTGCAGACCTTACTTAGGCTCAGCCTTTTTTTCTTCATTATTTTATTCATGGCTCCTCCGTTTCATTGTTTGCCTTCTCGAAATGTGTTGAAATCTTTCTGTGGTTGATGACTTCCAAAATATCTTGGCTTTTATTGGTTGATTAATTTTGGTATTTCTACAGTTTTATTTAGATATGGTTTCAGGAGGAACAGAAAGTAAATATATTTCCTAGTCTGCCATCTTGAGCTGAAAATCCCTGTGGATTTTAGCATCCAATATTCCCATGGGAAAACACCCAACCATGGCCTTAATAGATGTAACACTCAAGATTTCAGCTTTTCTTGAGCACTAAGGATTTCATATGTGGTCATTTCTAATGGGGAAATTATAACTATCTCATGACGTTGATTTGAGGATTAAATTAGATAATGAACATGAAAATGCTTTGTAAGATTTAAAAATCTGTAAAACTGTTTTTTGTTATTATTTGATTTGTTGCTATTTCAACTTCACTTGACAGTTGTTTATGACCTTGCCTATGTGAGAAAATGCCCTCTGGGTTATTTTTTTGAAAGCCAGAATGTATCTTTCAACAGCTCAATGGAACTGGCATCATTTGTGAAGGTTAAGGGTGAAGGGGTAAATGTTACTTGACACCTATCACTTTACAGTGTTTTCAGGAACTAACTGACTCATGTATTCCTCTTCCAAATTTGGTTGAGGACCTCCTACCAGCCACATGCTTTATGTCAGGTGTTGGAAAGCATTTTCTGGATTTTAAAGATCTTAGGCTTTGTGGGCCATATAGAGTTTCTGTAGCTTCTCCTCCTCTTTCCTCTTCAACAAGCTTTCTAAACGTGAGAACCATTATTACCTCACAGTCCCACAGATCCAGGCTGAGAGCCTGATTTGATTCGTGGCCATTATTTGCCAATTCCTGCTCTGCGTCTTCACTGAGGAGGGGGACCATGTTTGAGTAATCAGTTCTTTGAATCAACTGTTGGTCTTCTGGGCCTTGTCCTTGCTCTCCTACAGTCTCTAATCAGCGTGGCATCCAGAGAGATCTTGTTAAAACATAAGTCAGATCATGTCACTCAAATTTCTTCAATGGCTTCTTCACAGAAAATGCAAAGTCCTCAGAGTGCCTCCACAGACCTAGAAATCTGGGTGTCTGTTTCCTCTCTGACTGTTTCCTTCTCCTCTCCAATTTGCTCGCTCTGTTTTCCACACGCTGACATCCTTTCTGCTCCTTGGATACTCCAAGCCTACTCTTGCCTCATTGACTTTCTGCCGCAGGCCAGCCGCAGAAAGAGGATTTCACCACCCAGGGTCAGAAGGGAAGGGGTAAGGAACTGAAGTAGCACCGACGAATGGGGTCAGAAGCCCATGGGTCAGAAGGCTGCAATGAGAAGCCTAGTCACCACAACAAAGAATAGACCCCCGCTCGCCGAAACTAGAGAAAGCTCGCATGCAGCAATGAAGACCCAATGCAGCCAAAAATAAATAAATAAAAAATAAAGTATAGAATCTTAAAAAAAATCTATAAAGAATATTACAAGAATAGAATCACAGGCCAGTTTCTCCTTTGAACATGCATGCAAAATGTGTAAAGAGAAGCACAAACTATATCCATGGTATGTAAAACAATCATATATCAGAATCAAAGTAGCTTTATTCTTCTGGCAATGCAAGGTTGCTTTAATGTCCAAACGTGAAACTAATCCCAGGAATGAATTAGAGTGGGAGAAAAGTCAATTAAAACAGAAATCTTGGGACTTCCCTGGTGGTCCAGTGTTTAGAACATGGCGCGTTCACTGCTGGGGCCCTGGGGTCCAATCCCAGGTCAGGGAACTAAGATCCTGCAAGACATGAGGCAGGGCCCCGAAAAAAAAAAAGGAAAGAAAGAAGTCTTAACCAGGAGAAGCACAAGATCGAATAAACATAACAGATAACACCTTATGAAAAGTAGGTGAAGATTATGGAATATTCTAAGATTTAAAACAAAAAGAAACTTTTAAAGATTCAAAAGGATGTGACAAATATTGTACATAGGCCAAAATAAAATGAAATAAAATATACAAATGATGGGAGCCCAAAATTCCAGATGCCCAAGTCCTGTCTCTGAAGATTCTCATTCAATGGGTTCAGGATTTCCTCCTTATTGAAAAACCTACAGGTGATTCTGGTATGATTCCCAGACACAATGTAAAGCTTCTCTTTTACAGGAAAGAATACCAGATTATTTTGTTATCTTATAGTTATACTAACAGGTTGTACTATTGACGGATAAGTCTGCTGTGAAAATGCACCCCCACTAGGGATAAAAAAGGAACTAGTAGTCTCTACTGCTACTTGGTGGCAGCACGCATGTATTGCAAGGGCAATTATTGTAGCAATCCAAATTAGTGGAACATTTTAGAATTGGAAGACGACATACAGATCATCTAGTCAAGCTTCCAACTATTATAGTTGTGAAAACTAAGGCCCATATAAATGAAATGATTTATCTCCAAAGAGCATTAGTGAAAGTATGAAATAAAAAATATCTCTGAACTTTTAATTTAGTGCTGTTTTTATTAATCTCAAGTATTAGCTTAAACTTCAGTGTGACAGATTTGGGATTGAATTCCTGCTCACGTTTACTGATTGCGTGTCTTTTAGTAAGTTACTAAAACACTTTTTTTTTAAATAGACGTATTTAATTATTTATCTTTGGCTGCCTAGGCTCTTCGTTGCTGTGCACGGGCTTTCCCTAGTTGCGGTGGGCGGGGGTTACTCTTTGTTGCAGTACGCGGGCTTCTCATTGTGGTGGCTTCTCGTTGTTGCTGAGCACGGGGTCTAGGTGCGTGGGCTTCAGTAATTGTGGTTCACGGGCTCTAGCACGCAGGCTCAGTAGTTGTGGCACATGGTCTTAGTTGCTCCGCGACATGTGGGATCTTCCCGGACCAGGGCTCAAACGTGTGTCCCGTGCACTGGCAGGTGGATCCTTAACCAGTGCGCCAACAGGGAAGCCCTACTAATACACTTTTAACTTTGCTTTTCACGTATGTAAAATGGTGAGCCTTGACTGATATAGAATATGAGATAACCTAGCACTGTTCTTAACACATATATGTAGTTAAAACTTTTTGGCTCTCATCCCTCTTAAACAGCCTCTATCCTCTTAATAATGATTGTGTCTTTCAGCTAGCAGAGCACCCCAGAGCTGACCACATTCTGGCAAGAGATATAGGATTCTTTTTCTTACTGGGGGTTCTTTATACCTGATAGTTGAAGTGCACTTAAACATGAACAACTCTTGTTTATACTGTAGTAATGGATTTGATGGACGAATTTTAGAAAGTAATATGCAGGAATTGAGCTGCCTTACCCTCAAGAAATATAATTTGATAGTGGTGGCTAGAACGATAAACAGTGTTTGGACAGGGAGTCCATATTGGATGTGAACTTCCTGTACTCCCATTCGTCTATTAAGAATAAAGAGAATCCTTTCAAAATGTGTTTTAAAGGGCAGTTATTTCTTTCTGTCTCATTTAAGTTACCTGCAAGAAAAAGACAATCTCCTGCATCCTTGTTTAATAGGCTTTTAATATAAAGCAGATAATTTTTTGCAACATTTCCCAAACTTTTCATTATCGAATTGGCTGAGGCTTCTCAACGATTATCATTTCACAACAATATCTCCATCTTCAGCTTCTTTCAATGAATTGGCCTAATAGATGTGCCACTAAAACAGAGCTTCACTCTCAACGTATTTTTAATTTTGTATTCAAACGGTATGAAGGATTCAGCCATAACAGTGAGTGGATTTCTGATACATGCTACATGATGGATGCAACTAAGTGAAAGAAGGCTACATATTGTATGGTTCCATTTATATGAAATGTCCAGCAGTGGCAAATCCATACACACAGAAAAGATTCTACATTCGTGGTTGCCAGGGGTTTGGAAGAGAGGGAACTAGGGAATGACTCCTTAAAATGGGTGTAGGTTTCCTCTTGGTTGATGAAGATGTTTTGCAGCTCGGCAGTGGTGATAGTTGCACAACATTGTGACAGTAGTAAATTCCACTGAATGGTACAGTGAATTGTAAAATGATCCAAATGGTGAATTTTGTGTTATGTTCATTTTACTACAATAAAAAGGAGAAAGAATTCGGGAAAGACTTAGAGTTTGGGAAACTAAGGTGAACTGGTCAAGAAAATGACAGCTCTATTGTTCAGTTTTCTCTCAGCTCTCCCAGTGCATTAATCCTCAGCAAAAAGTAGGCTGAACTTGTAGATGATAGTCATTCAACACAGTCCAGGGAAAAGTAAATAAAGTAAAACCCAACTCTTCTTCTTTAGCACATGTATGAAAGGTTAACTTGCTGCTCAGCCACGTGGACCTTCATGAAGACGTTTCACTTTAGGTGTCTACTTCAGTACTTTACTCACAGCTCATTCACACATGTAGGCAACAGCATTCCTTAATTCGATGGAATCTGCAGCACTGGTTGTGATCAGTCTCATGAAAAGAAAAGGAAATGTGGCGCGGAAGCCAAGGGAAGAGATTTTCAAGACAGAGACGTTGTTTAAGATCTAACTCGGCTTGGCGGTCACAAAGATAAGGATTGAGAAGTAGTCCCCTGGACTTGTCAACGGAGAAATCATTGGGGGCTTCAAGGAGATCAGTTTCACGAGAGTAGTGGGGCAGAAACCAGATCGCAGTGTAGATGGGAGGGGAGAAATGGGGGGCAAGTCAAGAAATTGATGGCAAAGGGAAAGAAGGGAGGGGTGGATAGGAGGACAGGAGAATGGAATGGAGGAGAGCATTTCCTTGTGGCTCTTTAATATGGCTGGGAGGGGCCAAAAGAGAAGGAGAGCGTGAAGATGTAGGAAGAGGGGGTGGCATCCCGAGCCCAAGGAGGACTGGCGCCTGTCTTCAGCTCCCACCAGCTGGATGGTCCCTCCCTCTAGCTTTCCACGTAGGCTGTGGAAGTTGCCCCTTGCCTCCTTGGATCAGCTGCCCTTGATTCGTTCGTCCTTTACTTATTTCTCAGCACATCTGGGTCATACGTTATGTGAAGACAAACAAATCACCACTGATGCTTAATTTTCTTGAAAAATCCCCCAGGCAGGTACCATTTTGGAGAACTACCTATTGTGCCTCAGCAAGCCAAAGTAGCCCATTTTTCCTCTCTCATTGGGAGAGATTGCTGTTTCTTGGAGAACCTGATGAAGAGGGTGACTCGCGCTTAGGAATAACGTTGCTTGAAAAGTGCAAAAGGTGAGGTAGTTTGGCTCTGAGGGGCCTCTGAGGCCTGAGACTTCCTGAGAGATGGCAGACTCACAGCTCCCATTTCCCTCTGACCCTGGGCTATGAGCTCATCAAATGAGATGGTAAATAAAGTCACTGACATGGTTTAAAGGATAATTTTGTTCTCTCTTGTTCACTCAGAGCAAATTGAATGGAATTTGCATACAACATATGGATGAACCATCCATACGATGGGGCTTGACCATATCCTCATGGTTCCCCTTCCCTTTTCTACATCTGGCCCCTTTAGCTCTGCAGACTTAACCCCACACCATCAGTCCACCCAGTCGGTCCACTGGACGTCTCTTCCTCTTTCGCATCTGGTCGTTGTCGTCACCTTGTTCTCCACTACCGCCTCCTGCAGTAGCTGTTAGGTCCAGAGAGGTTGGTTCACTGTGAGCAAGTAACTGTCAACTCCATGGACAGGTGGAAGTGACTTGGCAGCCGGGATGCGCCCACCCTGAGTTCATTATACCCATGAGGGTCAAGGAGAATGGGGATGCAGCTGGTCTGCAGAGCCCCGGCAGTTCTGAGACACATGTTCCTGGATCCACACGTTGCTCCGTACCCAGACTTGCCTTTCTTATTTCTCTCTCTTGACTACATCCAGGTTTCTGCTCTCCTTGTCCCTTTGGGGAGGGAGGCCAGTACCAGTCCAGGTGTAGTCTCCCAAAGCTTCCTACTTCCAAGCGTTACGTAGGCTTGTATATCCACTTGCTTGGGTTGCCCTGGCATTCGTGCCAACAAGTTGAGTGGTTTAAGCCCTAGGCTCTCTTTTCTGGCAAGAATGTGCCTAAAAATCTCCACCTCTGGTTTGGTGGCCCCTAAAAATTCCCAGTCAGTTTTGGTGAGGGGACACTTGGTGACAGTGTTGTCTTTCGAAATGAGTAGTTCCGTTACCGACGATACTTTGCTCCCCATACATTATTTATAAGGTTTCCCTGTTTGTATGTGCAAACTATTTGTGTGTATATTTTGAGAAATACATTGTACAGGCCTCTTTTTTATTTTTTCCACACACGCTGGAGATGTCATAGAGGTGGTAAATGTGTCCAACTTTTTGAGAAATTGGAACAATCAAGACTTACCTGTATGGAATGCTGTTAACGATGTCAATTCCCGCGACAGTACCTTTCATCTGACACACTTAGGGACTGTTAACAGATTAAAAGTAGTAAAAGACGCGGATAGAGAGAATTTTCATTATCTTGTGCACTGAAATCTTGGATTTTCGTTGGTTTGAATGGGTCTGAAAATGCATTTTTTTTCGTAGGGACATAGAAGCCTCTAGCGGTATTCTTAATAAAGCAAGGTGAGTTATAAGCAATCATCTGATGGAGGGTAAATGTACCACAGTCCAGTTTAAGAAAAATACAATATAAAAGTCTTACCATGGAAGAAAATCTTTATATGATCTTTTGTAAAAAAAAAAAAAAAAGCTTCAAGAAACATAAAGACATGACACCATATTCAGTTTAAAGTCAGTGACTTGTAAGCAAGGCAAAGCAAAGACAGTCTGATTAAGGCCGTTGCATTGTTGTGGCATTTTTTAGGTCTCACCCATTTCTGTGGCCTTTTTAGAACCTAAGCTTCTAGGGCACAGGGAACTTCGTCTTGACGTAGGGCTGAGCAAATGCACGGAGCATTTCTCAATAAGTAGGCATTAAATTCTTAGTCCAGAAGGGGCCTTGAGATGCCCTCTCTTTACTCCTTGGTAGAACTGTTTTAACCATCCCCTGAAAACAGATTTTTTTCTTTAAATCTCAAAATTCAGAGAGTCCACAATCAGAACTTCCTTCTCATATTGCCATGTGGTCTGCTGTGGGCATCTGTCGAATGTTGTGAACTCTGCGTGGGGAGTCTGGCCTACCCTCGAGGCCCATGGTTTGGGCTGCGGTGGTGCCATGCTGTGCTCAGGGGCCTTCATTTTTGGAAGTCTGGGCTCCAGTGAGCCTTGGTCATGCTCTTTTATGGAACCTTGGGTGCTAGACCACTCTGACCCTCAGTCTCATTTGCAGGTTCTGGGGAGGATTAAATGAGCTCATGTGATATCCAGGTGACTGAGGCAGAGTCGGCTCGGGATGAATCTTTGCTTCGTTTTCATTAGCTGCGGAGAAGACGATGACAGCTTGGTGCCTCTCCAACTTTAATATGGGTATGCCTCTCTTGGGGATCTTGTTAAATGCAGGCTGGTATTCAGTAGTTCTGGGTGGGGCCTGGATTCTGTGCTTCTAACAAGCTCCTAGGTGACGGTGATGCTGAGGGCAAGGGTTTGGCACCTGCGTTTCTCCCTTTCCGGAAGAGCAGGATGTCTGCCGCACCCCCACCCGAGAGGAGCAAACATCCGCAACGTGACTACTAGGAACCAGCTTCCCTCACAGGCAAGGGACCTGTACCACTGCTCCCAACCATTCTGTCTGAGGCGCAGCAAGCCAAAACACTGAAATGCTGAGGTTTGCAGCAAAGAGGAGGTTTATTCACAGGGCAGCCAAGCGAGGACGTGACGTGACAATAGGTCTCAAATCTGCCTCCCCAAAGGCAAGGGGCTTTGGGTATCTGTGGGATAAAGAATAAAGAAGCAGGGCAGTATGAGGCATGGGGAGCGTGAGGAAAGGTGATTGGAAAAAGGTGTGCTCATCATTGTTCTGAGCTGGCGTAACTAGGCTACAGGCCTCGGCACATTCTCAGGCTGGAGTTGGGGAAAACAGGAGCAGAATGGAAGATGACAGCGTGTGAAGGAGGTGTGGTGTCCATAGGTTCGGGGTCTGACGTGCTTCCTGCTGAAGCACCGATGCCCATCAAAGCCATAAATGGGGTGCTGGGGAAAACAGGAGCAGAATGGAAGATGACAGCGTATGAAGGAGGTGTGGTGTCCATAGGTTCGGGGTCTGACGTGCTTCCTGCTGAAGCACCGACGCCCGCCAAAGCCGTAAATGGGGTGCTGGGGAAAACAGGAGCAGAATGGAAGAGGACAGCGTGTGAAGGAGGTGTGGTGTCCATAGCTTCCATATTAGAGGTACTGCCTGCCTGATCTGAGAGCAGAGAGTGAAAGTGGGAAAGCCTCTTCCTAGATTCTAACTCCTCTGAATTTATAGCACTGGCTCTGCCTGGCTTTATGACATATCCATTGTACGTGTCACAGAGAAAGAGCGGGCAGGGCAGGGGGTGGGGCAGGGGTCACATGCAAGCCCACCTGGTGGCTTAACCCCGGCCCAAAGGCAAAGGGCGGGGCCCCTTCTGGACTTTCTAGTGGCTGGGACGTCTGGCTGTGGGTGGCAGGTGTTTGGCACCAGCTGGGCCACCATGCGGAGACTGTTGGGGACTGTGGGAGCCTCCTCCAGAGCTCACCCTTCCTGGGGACTGGCTCTGCAGGCCCCTCAGCCCTGTGTATGTATCGGCCAGGCCTTCCACACCACGGGGCCCAGAGGCCAGAGCCTGCTCAGACCTGAGGGCAGGAGGCAGCCAGAGCTTATCAGGGTGTGGGCCACCTCGTCTGGAGATCTCCCCAGCTCCTCTGCGAGACCTGGAGACAGGATCGCCTTCTCCAGGGCTGCTCAGCTGCCAGCATCACCATGAGCCAGGTGGCCAAGGTTTCTGAGCAGGAGATGCAGAGCCCTGATCCGACTGGATGCTGCAGCCCACGATGTCCCTTCCTGGCAGATAGGTTCTTTCTTCACTTCTTGTTTGAAATTTGGTAAAAGAACATTTAACCCTTGGCCTGTCCTTCAGGGTATATAGACGGTAGTGGCTTAGCCGGGATTCGATCCAAGCCTGTGTGATTCCAGAGCTTGTGCTCTGGACTGTGGTGCCTCCTTATCGTATATGCTTCATGTGTTACTTGTTTTTTTTTTCTTGTAGTCCTTATGGTACTTAGCCCTAAGTGCCATACCTGTAACGAACAGCTACACTGCCCTGTAGGAGGTCTTCTTTTGTTCAACGCCTGAATTGGTCATCCACCACACTGTGTTCTAATCTCAGAAGATACAGGTCAGGGACCACGAGTTGTCAGCATGGCACCATTCCATATTTCGAATTGAGGCTTGAAGTCCATATTTTCCCTTTGTCTAGTTTGAAGGATCCAGATATGTAAAGATGATATTCTAGATAAATCATGGGGTATCCTGAAAGAAATTCACCAGTGAATTGTTCCATATGGATTAGAAGCCAGCTTCTCTGGCCTTCCTGGAATATATCCAGTAAGGCGTCTCATTCATGTCTAGAAAGCAACTATATCATTTATTGCAACTTCAGCGTGGAGCGATGTGTTGGTATAAAGTACGATCAACACAATTTGGTCATTGTGAGTATGACAGCTGTATCCACTCTTTACTACACATATGTAACTCTAGGGATTCTTATGCCCAAGGGAGGAGACGTACTGTTGGCTGTCTAGGACAAGGGAAGCATGTGTTGTTATTCAGGAGCTGGAAGCTTCAGCATGACAGGTAGGAATTGAACAATCGTGGTCTATACATCACTTGACCTTGCTTAAAACTTGTTTCTTTGGCTTGCTTCATTGGAGTGTTTTCTCCCTCCTAGGCTGACATTGTCTGTTATGTATCACGCATGAGACATATAGAAGTTTCAGAACCCAAAATCATATAGATCAGTAAAAATGTATATATATATATATATATATATATATATATATATATATATATATATAAATCTATTGAAACTCACACTGGGCTTAAATCATATATTCCAAAATCAGTTTGACCCTCTGCTCATGAGATTCTTTTTATGGTATGTCCCAGCAAATCTGGGCTTCCATCCCCAATAAATTTTGGGGTTGAAGGACACAAAAGCTTTTGCTCAGACCTAAATTCTGTCTGAAAAAAAGGGAAATATTATAAGCCCTTTGTAACCTCTCCAAGAGCAGAAATGATTTACAGCTGTGGCATTGAACCATAATTCCTCGATCTCATTTGAGAAGAGTTCAGTTAGAAACAGTGTCTTGATTTTTGTTTCTTTTGTTTCTTCCCTGTTTTCTTGTCTTGCTTACCAACAATCCATTGTAATTCATCAGTTAGTATGGCAGCAGGCTGAGTGTTCCCTGGAGCTCATTAAATGAAGTGTTTTTCCTAAAATGACGTTTGTCTCCTTGTTTTCAGCCCCTCTTCTTTCCTCTGCCCTTGACTATAACCAGAGCTCAGCAAAAGTTGAGTGACTTTGTGCAGACCTTACTTAGGCTCAGCCTTTTTTTCTTCATTATTTTATTCATGGCTCCTCCGTTTCATTGTTTGCCTTCTCGAAATGTGTTGAAATCTTTCTGTGGTTGATGACTTCCAAAATATCTTGGCTTTTATTGGTTGATTAATTTTGGTATTTCTACAGTTTTATTTAGATATGGTTTCAGGAGGAACAGAAAGTAAATATATTTCCTAGTCTGCCATCTTGAGCTGAAAATCCCTGTGGATTTTAGCATCCAATGTTCCCATGGGAAAACACCCAACCATGGCCTTAATAGATGTAACACTCCAGATTTCAGCTTTTCTTGAGCAATCACTAAGGATTTCATATGTGGTCATTTCTAATGGGGAAATTATAACTATCTCATGACGTTGATTTGAGGATTAAATTAGATAATGAACATGAAAATGCTTTGTAAGATTTAAAAATCTGTAAAACTGTTTTTTGTTATTATTTGATTTGTTGCTATTTCAACTTCACTTGACAGTTGTTTATGACCTTGCCTATGTGAGAAAATGCCCTCTGGGTTATTTTTTTGAAAGCCAGAATGTATTTTTCAACAGCTCAATGGAACTGGCATCATTTGTGAAGGTTAAGGGTGAAGGGGTAAATGTTTCTTGACACCTATCACTTTACAGTGTTTTCAGGAACTAACTGACTCATGTATTCCTCTTCCAAATTTGGTTGAGGACCTCCTACCAGCCACATGCTTTACGTCAGGTGTTGGAAAGCATTTTCTGGATTTTAAAGATCTTAGGCTTTGTGGGCCATATAGAGTTTCTGTAGCTTCTCCTCCTCTTTCCTCTTCAACAAGCTTTCTAAACGTGAGAACCATTATTAGCTCACAGTCCCACAGATCCAGGCTGAGAGCCTGATTTGATTCGTGGCCATTATTTGCCAATTCCTGCTCTGCATCTTCACTGAGGAGGGGGACCATGTTTGAGTAATCAGTTCTTTGAATCAACTGTTGGTCTTCTGGGCCTTGTCCTTGCTCTCCTACAGTCTCTAATCAGCGTGGCATCCAGAGAGATCTTGTTAAAACATAAGTCAGATCATGTCACTCAAATTTCTTCAATGGCTTCTTCACAGAAAATGCAAAGTCCTCAGAGTGCCTCCACAGACCTAGAAATCTGGGTGTCTGTTTCCTCTCTGACTGTTTCCTTCTCCTCTCCAATTTGCTCGCTCTGTTTTCCACACGCTGACATCCTTTCTGCTCCTTGGATACTCCAAGCCTACTCTTGCCTCATTGACTTTCTGCCGCAGGCCAGCCACAGAAAGAGGATTTCACCGCCCAGGGTCAGAAGGGAAGGGGTAAGGAACTGAAGAAGCACCGACGAATGGGGTCAGAAGCCCATGGGTCAGAAGGCTGCAATGAGAAGCCTAGTCACCGCAACAAAGAATAGACCCCCGCTCGCCGAAACTAGAGAAAGCTCGCATGCAGCAATGAAGACCCAATGCAGCCAAAAATAAATAAATAAAAAATAAAGTATAGAATCTTAAAAAAAATCTATAAAGAATACTACAAGAATAGAATCACAGGCCAGTTTCTCCTTTGAACATGCATGCAAAATGTGTAAAGAGAAGCACAAACTATATCCATGGTATGTAAAACAATCATATATCAGAATCAAAGTAGCTTTATTCTTCTGGCAATGCACGGTTGCTTTAATATCCAAACGTGAAACTGATCCCAGGAATGAATTAGAGTGGGAGAAAAGTCATTTAAAACAGAAATCTTGGGACTTCCCTGGTGGTCCAGTGTTTAGAACATGGCACGTTCACTGCTGGGGCCCTGGGATCCAATCCCAGGTCAGGGAACTAAGATCCTGCAAGACATGAGGCAGGGCCCTGAAAAAAAAAAAGGAAAGAAAGAAGCCTTAACCAGGAGAAGCACAAGATCGAATAAACATAACAGATAACACCTTATGAAAAGTAGGTGAAGATTATGGAATATTCTAAAATTTAAAACAAAAAGAAACTTTTAAAGATTCAAAACGATGTGACAAATATTGTACATAGGCCAAAATAAAATGAAATAAAATATACAAATGATGGGAGCCCAAAATTCCAGATGCCCAAGTCCTGTCTCTGAAGATTCTCATTCAATGGGTTCAGGATTTCCTCCTTATTGAAAAACCTACAGGTGATTCTGGTACGATTCCCAGACACAATGTAAAGCTTCTCTTTTACAGGAAAGAATACCAGATTATTTTGTTATCTTATAGTTATACTAACAGGTTGTACTACTGACGGATAAGTCTGCTGTGAAAATGCACCCCCACTAGGGATAAAAAGGAACTAGTAGTCTCTACTGCTACTTGGTGGCAGCACGCATGTATTGCAAGGGCAATTATTGTAGCAATCCAAATTAGTGGAACATTTTAGAATTGGAAGACGACATACAGATCATCTAGTCAAGCTTCCAACTATTATAGTTGTGAAAACTAAGGCCCATATAAATGAAATGATTTATCTCCAAAGAGCATTAGTGAAAGTATGAAATAAAAAATATCTCTGAACTTTTAATTTAGTGCTGTTTTTATTAATCTCAAGTATTAGCTTAAACTTCAGTGTGACAGATTTGGGATTGAATTCCTGCTCACGTTTACTGATTGCGTGTCTTTTAGTAAGTTACTAAAACACTTTTTTTTTACATAGACGTATTTAATTATTTATCTTTGGCTGCCTAGGCTCTTTGTTGCTGTGTACGGGCTTTCCCTAGTTGCGGTGGGCGGGGGCTACTCTCTGTTGCAGTACGCGGGCTTCTCATTGTGGTGGCTTCTCGTTGTTGCTGAGCACGGGGTCTAGGTGCGTGGGCTTCAGTAGTTGTGGTTCACGGGCTCTAGCACGCAGGCTCAGTAGTTGTGGCACATGGTCTTAGTTGCTCCGCGCCATGTGGGATCTTCCCGGACCCGGGCTCAAACGTGTGTCCCGTGCACTGGCAGGTGGATCCTTAACCAGTGCGCCAACAGGGAAGCCCTACTAATACACTTTTAACTTTGCTTTTCACGTATGTAAAATGGTGAGCCTTGACTGATATAGAATATGAGATAACCTAGCACTGTTCTTAACACATATATGTAGTTAAAACTTTTTGGCTCTCATCCCTCTTAAACAGCCTCTATCCTCTTAATAATGAATGTGTCTTTCAGCTAGCAGAGCACCCCAGAGCTGACCACATTCTGGCAAGAGATATAGGATTCTTTTTCTTACTGGGGGTTCTTTATACCTGGTAGTTGAAGTGCACTTAAACATGAACAACTCTTGTTTATACTGTAGTAATGGATTTGATGGACGAATTTTAGAAAGTAATATACAGGAATTGAGCTGCCTTACCCTCAAGAAATATAATTCGATAGTGGTGGCTAGAACGATAAACAGTGTTTGGACAGGGAGTCCATATTGGATGTGAACTTCCTGTACTCCCATTCGTCTATTAAGAATAAAGAGAATCCTTTCAGAATGTGTTTTAAAGGGCAGTTATTTCTTTCTGCCTCATTTAAGTTACCTGCAAGAAAAAGACAATCTCCTGCATCCTTGTTTAATAGGCTTTTAATATAAAGCAGATAATTTTTTGCAACATTTCCCAAACTTTTCATTATCGAATTGGCTGAGGCTTCTCAACGATTATCATTTCACAACAATATCTCCATCTTCAGCTTCTTTCAATGAATTGGCCTAATAGATGTGCCATTAAAACAGAGCTTCACTCTCAACGTATTTTTAATTTTGTATTCAAACGGTATGAAGGATTCAGCCATAACAGTGAGTGGATTTCTGATACATGCTACATGATGGATGCAACTAAGTGAAAGAAGGCTACATATTGTATGGTTGCATTTATATGAAATGTCCAGCAGTGGCAAATCCATACACACAGAAAAGATTCTACATTCGTGGTTGCCAGGGGTTTGGAAGAGAGGGAACTAGGGAATGACTCCTTAAAATGGGTGTAGGTTTCCTCTTGGTTGATGAAGATGTTTTGCAGCTCGGCAGTGGTGATAGTTGCACAACATTGTGACAGTAGTAAATTCCACTGAATGGTACAGTGAATTGTAAAATGATCCAAATGGTGAATTTTGTGTTATGTTCATTTTACTACAATAAAAAGGAGAAAGAATTCGGGAAAGACTTAGAGTTTGGGAAACTAAGGTGAACTGGTCAAGAAAAAGACAGCTCTATTGTTCAGTTTTCTCTCAGCTCTCCCAGTGCATTAATCCTCAGCAAAAAGTAGGCTGAACTTGTAGATGATAGTCACTCAACACAGTCCAGGGAAAAGTAAATAAAGTAAAACCCAACTCTTCTTCTTTAGCACATGTATGAAAGGTTAACTTGCTGCTCAGCCACGTGCACCTTCATGAAGACGTTTCACTTTAGGTGTCCTCTACTTCAGTACTTTACTCACAGCTCATTCACACATGTAGGCAACAGCATTCCTTAATTCGATGGAATCTGCAGCACTGGTTGTGATCAGTCTCATGAAAAGAAAAGGAAAGGTGGCGCGGAAGCCAAGGGAAGAGATTTTCAAGACAGAGACGTTGTTTAAGATCTGACTCGGCTTGGCGGTCACAAAGATAAGGATTGGGAAGTAGTCCCCTGGACTTGTCAACGGAGAAATCATTGGGGGCTTCAAGGAGATCAGTTTCACGAGAGTAGTGGGGCAGAAACCAGATCGCAGTGTAGATGAGAGGGGAGAAATGGGGGGCAAGTCAAGAAATTGATGGCAAAGGGAAAGAAGGGAGGGGTGGATAGGAGGACAGGAGAATGGAATGGAGGAGAGCATTTCCTTGTGGCTCTTTAATATGGCTGGGAGGGGCCAAAAGAGAAGGAGAGCGTGAAGATGTAGGAAGAGGGGGTGGCATCCCGAGCCCAAGGAGGACTGGCCCCTTTCTTCAGCTGCCACCAGCTGGATGGTCCCTCCCTCTAGCTTTCCACGTAGGCTGTGGAAGTTGCCCTTTGCCTCCTTGGATCAGCTGCCCTTGATTCGTTCGTCCTTTTCTTATTTCTCAGCACATCTGGGTCATACGTTATGTGAAGACAAACAAATCACCACTGATGCTTAATTTTCTTGAAAAATCCCCCAGGCAGGTACCATTTTGGAGAACTACCTATTGTGGCTCAGCAAGCCAAAGTAGCCCATTTTTCCTCTCATTGGGAGAGATTGCTGTTTCTTGGAGAACCTGATGAAGAGGATGACTCGCGCTTAGGAATAACGTTGCTTGAAAAGTGCAAAAGGTGAGGTAGTTTGGCTCTGAGGGGCCTCTGAGGCCTGAGACTTCCTGAGAGATGGCAGACTCACAGCTCCCATTTCCCTCTGACCCTGGGCTATGAGCTCATCAAATGAGATGGTAAATAAAGTCACTGACATGGTTTAAAGGATAATTTTGTTCTCTCTTGTTCACTCAGAGCAAATTGAATGGAATTTGCATACAACATATGGATGAACCATCCATACGATGGGGCTTGACCATATCCTCATGGTTCCCCTTCCCTTTTCTACATCTGGCCCCTTTAGCTCTGCAGACTTAACCCCACACCATCAGTCCACCCAGTCGGTCCACTGGACGTCTCTTCCTCTTTCGCATCTGGTCGTTGTCGTCACCTTGTTCTCCACTACCGCCTCCTGCAGTAGCTGTTAGGTCCAGAGAGGTTGGTTCACTGTGAGCAAGTAACTGTCAACTCCATGGACAGGTGGAAGTGACTTGGCAGCCGGGATGCGCCCACCCTGAGTTCATTATACCCATGAGGGTCAAGGAGAATGGGGATGCAGCTGGTCTGCAGAGCCCCGGCAGTTCTGAGACACATGTTCCTGGATCCACACGTTGCTCCATACCCAGCCTTGCCTTTCTTTTTTCTCTCTCTTGACTCCATCCAGGTTTCTGCTCTCCTTGTCCCTTTGGGGAGGGAGGCCAGTACCAGTCCAGGTGTAGTCCCCCAAAGCTTCCTACTTCCAAGCGTTACGTAGGCTTGTATATCCACTTGCTTGGGTTGCCCTGGCATTCGTGCCAACAAGTTGAGTGGTTTAAGCCCTAGGCTCTCTTTTCTGGCAAGAATGTGCCTAAAAATCTCCACCTCTGGTTTGGTGGCCCCTAAAATTTCCCAGTCAGTTTTGGTGAGGGGACACTTGGTGACAGTGTTGTCTTTCGAAATGAGTAGTTCCGTTACCGACGATACTTTGCTCCCCATACATTATTTATAAGGTTTCCCTGTTTGTATGTGCAAACTATTTGTGTGTATATTTTGAGAAATACATTGTACAGGCCTCTTTTTTATTTCTTCCACACACCCTAGAGATGTCATAGAGGCGGAAAATGTGTCCAACTTTTTGAGAAATTGGAACAATCAAGACTTACCTGTATGGAATGCTGTTAACGATGTCAATTCCTGCGACAGTACCTTTCATCTGACACACTTAGGGACTGTTAACAGATTAAAAGTAGTAAAAGACGCGGATAGAGAGAATTTTCATTATCTTGTGCACTGAAATCTTGGATTTTCGTTGGTTTGAATGGGCCTGAAAATGTATCTTTTTTAGTAGGGACATAGAAGCCTCTAGCGGTATTCTTAATAAAGCAAGGTGAGTTATAAGCAATCATCTGATGGAGGGTAAATGTACCACAGTCCAGTTTAAGAAAAATACAATATAAAAGTCTTACCATGGAAGAAAATCTTTATATGATCTTTTGTAAAAAAAAAAAAGCTTCAAGAAACATAAAGACATGACACCATATTCAGTTTAAAGTCAGTGACTTGTAAGCAAGGCAAAGCAAAGACAGTCTGATTAAGGCCGTTGCATTGTTGTGGCATTTTTTAGGTCTCACCCATTTCTGTGGCCTTTTTAGAACCTAAGCTTCTAGGGCACAGGGAACTTCATCTTGACGTAGGGCTGAGCAAATGCACGGAGCATTTCTCAATAAGTAGGCATTAAATTCTTAGTCCAGAAGGGGCCTTGAGATGCCCTCTCTTTACTCCTTGGTAGAACTGTTTTAACCATCCCCCGAAAACAGATTTTTTTCTTTAAATCTCAAAATTCAGAGAGTCCACAATCAGAACTTCCTTCTCATGTTGCCATGTGGTCTGCTGTGGGCATCTGTCGAATGGTGTGAACTCTGCGTGGGGAGTCTGGCCTACCCTCGAGGCCCATGGTTTGGGCTGCGGTGGTGCCATGCTGTGCTCAGGGGCCTTCTTTTTTGGAAGTCTGGGCTCCAGTGAGCCTTGGTCATGCTCTTTTATGGAACCTTGGGTGCTAGACCACTCTGACCCTCAGTCTCATTTGCAGGTTCTGGGGAGGATTAAATGACCTCATGTGATATCCAGGTGACTGAGGCAGAGTCGGCTCAGGATGAATCTTTGCTTCGTTTTCATTAGCTGCGGAGAAGACGATGACCGCTTGGTGCCTCTCCAACTTTAATATGGGTATGCCTCTCTTGGGGATCTTGTTAAATGCAGGCTGGTATTCAGTAGTTCTGGGTGGGGCCTGGATTCTGTGCTTCTAAAAAGCTCCTAGGTGACGGTGACGCTGAGGGCAAGGGTTTGGCACCTGCGTTTCTCCCTTTCCGGAAGAGCAGGATGTCTGCCGCACCCCCACCCGAGAGGAGCAAACATCCGCAACGTGACTACTAGGAACCAGCTTCCTTCACAGGCAAGAGACCTGTACCACTGCTCCCAACCATCCTGTCTGAGGCGCAGCAAGCCAAAACACTGAAATGCTGAGGTTTGCAGCAAAGAGGAGGTTTATTCACAGGGCAGCCAAGCGAGGACGTGACGTGACAATAGGTCTCAAATCTGCCTCCCCAAAGGCAAGGGGCTTTGGGTATCTGTGGGATAAAGAATAAAGAAGCAGGGCAGTATGAGGCATGGGGAGCGTGAGGAAAGGTGATTGGAAAAAGGTGTGCTCATCATTGTTCTGAGCTGGCGTAACTGGGCTACAGGCCTCGGCACATTCTCAGGCTGGAGTTGGGGAAAACAGGAGCAGAATGGAAGATGACAGCGTGTGAAGGAGGTGTGGTGTCCATAGGTTCGGGGTCTGACGTGCTTCCTGCTGAAGCACCGATGCCCATCAAAGCCGTAAATGGGGTGCTGGGGAAAACAGGAGCAGAATGGAAGATGACAGCGTGTGAGGGAGGTGTGGTGTCCATAGGTTCGGGGTCTGACGTGCTTCCTGCTGAAGCACCGACGCCCGCCAAAGCCGTAAATGGGGTGCTGGGGAAAACAGGAGTAGAATGGAAGATGACAGCGTGTGAAGGAGGTGTGGTGTCCATAGGTTCGGAGTCTGACGTGCTTCCGGCTAAAGCACCGACGCCCGCCAAAGCCGTAAATGGGGTGCTGGGGAAAACAGGAGCAGAATGGAAGAGGACAGCGTATGAAGGAGGTGTGGTGTCCATAGGTTCGGGGTCTGACGTGCTTCCTGCTGAAGCACCGATGCCCACCAAAGCCGTAAATAGGGTGCTGGGGAAAACAGGAGCAGAATGGATGAGGACAGCATGTGAAGGAGGTGTGGTGTCCATAGCTTCCATATTAGAGGTACTGCCTGCCTGATCTGAGAGCAGAGAGTGAAAGTGGGAGAGCCTCTTCCTAGATTCTAACTCCTCTGAATTTATAGCACTGGCTCTGCCTGGCTTTATGACCTATCCATTGTACGTGTCACAGAGAAAGAGCGGGCGGGGCAGGGGGTGAGGCAGGGGTCACATGCAAGCCCAGCTGGTGGCTTAACCCCGGCCCAAAGGCAAAGGGCGGGGCCCCTTCTGGACTTTCTAGTGGCTGGGACGTCTGGCTGTGGGTGGC
The DNA here is from genome assembly GCF_937001465.1 of Orcinus orca. Taxonomy (NCBI): domain Eukaryota; kingdom Metazoa; phylum Chordata; class Mammalia; order Artiodactyla; family Delphinidae; genus Orcinus; species Orcinus orca. The sequence goes on from NC_064570.1 coordinate 92,008,599, forward strand.
AGGTGTTTGGCACCAGCTGGGCCACCATGCGGAGACTGTTGGGGACTGTGGAAGCCTCCTCCAGAGCTCACCCTTCCTGGGGACTGGCTCTGCAGGCCCCTCAGCCCTGCGTATGTATCGACCAGGCCTTCCCCACCACGGGGCCCAGAGGCCAGAGCCTGCTCAGACCTGAGGGCAGGAGGCAGCCAGAGCTTACCAGGGTGTGGGCCACCTCGTCCGGAGACCTCCCCAGCTCCTCTGCGAGACCTGGAGACAGGATCACCTTCTCCAGGGCTGCTCAGCTGCCAGCATCACCATGAGCCAGGTGGCCAAGGTTTCTGAGCAGGAGATGCAGAGCCCTGATCCGACTGGATGCTGCAGCCCACGATGTCCCTTCCTGGCAGATAGGTTCTTTCTTCACTTCTTGTTTGAAATTTGGTAAAAGAACATTTAACCCTTGGCCTGTCCTTCAGGGTATATAGATGGTAGTGGCTTAGCCGGGATTCGATCCAAGCCTGTGTGATTCCAGAGCTTGTGCTCTGGACTGTGGTGCCTCCTTATCGTATATGCTTCATGTGTTACTTGTTTTTTTTTTTCTTGTAGTCCTTACGGTACTTAGCCCTAAGTGCCATACCTGTAACGAACAGCTACACTGCCCTGTAGGAGGTCTTCTTTTGTTCAACGCCTGAATTGGTCATCCACCACACTGTGTTCTAATCTCAGAAGATACAGGTCAGGGACCACCAGTTGTCAGCATGGCACCATTCCATATTTCGAATTGAGGCTTTAAGCCCGTATTTTCCCTTTGTCTAGTTTGAAGGATCCAGATATGTAAAGATGATATTCTAGATAAATCATGGGCTATCCTGAAAGAAATTCACCAGTGAATTGTTCCGTATGGATTAGAAGCCAGCTTCTCTGGCCTTCCTGGAGTATATCCAGTAAGGCGTCTCATTCATGTCTAGAAAGCAACTATATCATTTATTGCAACTTTAGCATGGAGCGATGTGTTGGTATAAAGTACGATCAACACAATTTGGTCATTGTGAGTATGACAGCTGGGTCCACTCTTTACTACACATATGTAACTCTAGGGATTCTTATGCCCAAGGGAGGAGACGTACTCTTGGCTCTCTAGGACAAGGGAAGCATGTGTTGTTATTCAGGAGCTGGAAGCTTCAGCATGACAGGTAGGAATTGAACAATCGTGGTCTATACATCACTTGACCTTGCTTAAAACTTGTTTCTTTGGCTTGCTTCATTGAAGTGTTTTCTCCCTCCTGGGCTGACATTGTCTGTTATGTATCACGCATGAGACATATAGAAGTTTCAGAACCCAAAATCATATAGATCAGTAAAAATGTATATATATATATATGTATATATATATATATATAAATCTATTGAAACTCACACTGGGCTTAATTCATATATTCCAAAATCAGTTTGACCCTCTGCTCATGAGATTCTTTTTATGGTATGTCCCAGCAAATCTGGGCTTCCATCCCCAATAAATTTTGGGGTTGAAGGACACAAAAGCTTTTGCTCAGACCTAAATTCTGTCTGAAAAAAAGGGAAATATTATAAGCCCTTTGTAACCTCTCCAAGAGCAGAAATGATTTACAGCTGTGGCATTGAACCATAATTCCTCGATCTCATTTGAGGAGAGTTCAGTTAGAAACAGTGTCTTGATTTTTGTTTCTTTTGTTTCTTCCCTGTTTTCTTGTCTTGCTTACCAACAATCCATTGTAATTCCTCAGTTAGTATGGCAGCAGGCTGAGTGTTCCCTGGAGCTCATTAAATGAAGTGTTTTTCCTAAAATGACGTTTGTCTCCTTGTTTTCAGCCCCTCTTCTTTCCTCTGCCCTTGACTATAACCAGAGCTCAGCAAAAGCTGAGTGACTTTGTGCAGACCTTACTTAGGCTCAGCCTTTTTTTCTTCATTATTTTATTCATGGCTCCTCCGTTTCATTGTTTGCCTTCTCGAAATGTGTTGAAATCTTTCTGTGGTTGATGACTTCCAAAATATCTTGGCTTTTATTGGTTGATTAATTTTGGTATTTCTACAGTTTTATTTAGATATGGTTTCAGGAGGAACAGAAAGTAAATATATTTCCTAGTCTGCCATCTTGAGCTGAAAATCCCTGTGGATTTTAGCATCCAATGTTCCCATGGGAAAACACCCAACCATGGCCTTAATAGATGTAACACTCAAGATTTCAGCTTTTCTTGAGCAATCACTAAGGATTTCATATGTGGTCATTTCTAATGGGGAAATTATAACTATCTCATGACGTTGATTTGAGGATTAAATTAGATAATGAACATGAAAATGCTTTGTAAGATTTAAAAATCTGTAAAACTGTTTTTTGTTATTATTTGATTTGTTGCTATTTCAGCTTCACTTGACAGTTGTTTATGACCTTGCCTATGTGAGAAAATGCTCTCTGGATTATTTCTTTGAAAGCCAGAATGTATTTTTCAACAGCTCAATGGAACTGGCATCATTTGTGAAGGTTAAGGGTGAAGGGGTAAATGTTTCTTGACACCTATCACTTTACAGTGTTTTCAGGAACTAACTGACTCATGTATTCCTCTTCCAAATTTGGTTGAGGACCTCCTACCAGCCACATGCTTTACGTCAGGTGTTGGAAAGCATTTTCTGGATTTTAAAGATCTTAGGCTTTGTGGGCCATATAGAGTTTCTGTAGCTTCTCCTCCTCTTTCCTCTTCAACAAGCTTTCTAAACGTGAGAACCATTATTAGCTCACAGTCCCACAGATCCAGGCTGAGAGCCTGATTTGATTCGTGGCCATTATTTGCCAATTCCTGCTCTGCGTCTTCACTGAGGAGGGGGACCATGTTTGAGTAATCAGTTCTTTGAATCAACTGTTGGTCTTCTGGGGCTTGTCCTTGCTCTCCTACAGTCTCTAATCAGCGTGGCATCCAGAGAGATCTTGTTAAAACATAAGTCAGATCATGTCACTCAAATTTCTTCAATGGCTTCTTCACAGAAAATGCAAAGTCCTCAGAGTGCCTCCACAGACCTAGAAATCTGGGTGTCTGTTTCCTCTCTGACTGTTTCCTTCTCCTCTCCAATTTGCTCGCTCTGTTTTCCACACGCTGACATCCTTTCTGCTCCTTGGATACTCCAAGCCTACTCTTGCCTCATTGACTTTCTGCCGCAGGCCAGCCGCAGAAAGAGGATTTCACCAACCAGGGTCAGAAGGGAAGGGGTAAGGAACTGAAGTAGCACCGACGAATGGGGTCAGAAGCCCATGGGTCAGAAGGCTGCAATGAGAAGCCTAGACACCACAACAAAGAATAGACCCCCGCTCGCCGAAACTAGAGAAAGCTCGCATGCAGCAATGAAGACCCAATGCAGCCAAAAATAAATAAATAAAAAATAAAGTATAGAATCTTAAAAAAAATCTATAAAGAATATTACAAGAATAGAATCACAGGCCAGTTTCTCCTTTGAACATGCATGCAAAATGTGTAAAGAGAAGCACAAACTATATCCATGGTATGTAAAACAATCATATATCAGAATCAAAGTAGCTTTATTCTTCTGGCAATGCAAGGTTGCTTTAATGTCCAAACGTGAAACTGATCCCAGGAATGAATTAGAGTGGGAGAAAAGTCATTTAAAACAGAAATCTTGGGACTTCCCTGGTGGTCCAGTGTTTAGAACATGGCGCATTCACTGCTGGGGCCCTGGGGTCCAATCCCAGGTCAGGGAACTAAGATCCTGCAAGACATGAGGCAGGGCCCCGAAAAAAAAAAAGGAAAGAAAGAAGTCTTAACCAGGAGAAGCACAAGATCGAATAAACATAACAGATAACACCTTATGAAAAGTAGGTGAAGATTATGGAATATTCTAAAATTTAAAACAAAAAGAAACTTTTAAAGATTCAAAAGGATGTGACAAATATTGTACATAGGCCAAAATAAAATGAAATAAAATATACAAATGATGGGAGCCCAAAATTCCAGATGCCCAAGTCCTGTCTCTGAAGATTCTCATTCAATGGGTTCAGGATTTCCTCCTTATTTAAAAACCTACAGGTGATTCTGGTACGATTCCCAGACACAGTGTAAAGCTTCTCTTTTACAGGAAAGAATACCAGATTATTTTGTTATCTTATAGTTATACTAACAGGTTGTACTATTGACGGATAAGTCTGCTGTGAAAATGCACCCCCACTAGGGATAAAAAAGGAACTAGTAGTCTCTACTGCTCCTTGGTGGCAGCACGCATGTATTGCAAGGGCAATTATTGTAGCAATCCAAATTAGTGGAACATTTTAGAATTGGAAGACGACATACAGATCATCTAGTCAAGCTTCCAACTATTATAGTTGTGAAAACTAAGGCCCATATAAATGAAATGATTTATCTCCGAAGAGCATTAGTGAAAGTATGAAATAGAAAATATCTCTGAACTTTTAATTTAGTGCTGTTTTTATTAATCTCAAGTATTAGCTTAAACTTCAGTGTGACAGATTTGGGATTGAATTCCTGCTCACGTTTACTGATTGCATGTCTTTTAGTAAGTTACTAAAACACTTGTTTTTTAAATAGACGTATGTAATTATTTATCTTTGGCTGTCTAGGCTCTTCGTTGCTGTGCACGGGCTTTCCCTAGTTGCGGTGGGCGGGGGCTACTCTTTGTTGCAGTACGCGGGCTTCTCATTGTGGTGGCTTCTCGTTGTTGCTGAGCACGGGGTCTAGGTGCGTGGGCTTCAGTAGTTGTGGTTCACGGGCTCTAGCACGCAGGCTCAGTAGTTGTGGCACATGGTCTTAGTTGCTCCGCGCCATGTGGGATCTTCCCGGACCCGGGCTCAAACGTGTGTCCCGTGCACTGGCAGGTGGATCCTTAACCAGTGCGCCAACAGGGAAGCCCTACTAATACACTTTTAACTTTGCTTTTCACGTATGTAAAATGGTGAGCCTTGACTGATATAGAATATGAGATAACCTAGCACTGTTCTTAACACATATATGTAGTTAAAACTTTTTGGCTCTCATCCCTCTTAAACAGCCTCTATCCTCTTAATAATGAATGTGTCTTTCAGCTAGCAGAGCACCCCAGAGCTGACCACATTCTGGCAAGAGATATAGGATTCTTTTTCTTACTGGGGGTTCTTTATACCTGATAGTTGAAGTGCACTTAAACATGAACAACTCTTGTTTATACTGTAGTGATGGATTTGATGGACGAATTTTAGAAAGTAATATGCAGGAATTGAGCTGCCTTACCCTCAAGAAATATAATTCGATAGTGGTGGCTAGAACGATAAACAGTGTTTGGACAGGGAGTCCATATTGGATGTGAACTTCCTGTACTCCCATTCGTCTATTAAGAATAAAGAGAATCCTTTCAAAATGTGTTTTAAAGGGCAGTTATTTCTTTCTGCCTCATTTAAGTTACCTGCAAGAAAAAGACAATCTCCTGCATCCTTGTTTAATAGGCTTTTAATATAAAGCAGATAATTTTTTGCAACATTTCCCAAACTTTTCATTATCGAATTGGCTGAGGCTTCTCAACGATTATCATTTCACAACAATATCTCCATCTTCAGCTTCTTTCAATGAATTGGCCTAATAGATGTGCCATTAAAACAGAGCTTCACTCTCAACGTATTTTTAATTTTGTATTCAAACGGTATGAAGGATTCAGCCATAACAGTGAGTGGATTTCTGATACATGCTACATGATGGATGCAACTAAGTGAAAGAAGGCTACATATTGTATGGTTCCATTTATATGAAATGTCCAGCAGTGGCAAATCCATACACACAGAAAAGATTCTACATTCGTGGTTGCCAGGGGTTTGGAAGAGAGGGAACTAGGGAATGACTCCTTAAAATGGGTGTAGGTTTCCTCTTGGTTGATGAAGATGTTTTGCAGCTCGGCAGTGGTGATAGTTGCACAACATTGTGACAGTAGTAAATTCCACTGAATGGTACAGTGAATTGTAAAATGATCCAAATGGTGAATTTTGTGTTATGTTCATTTTACTACAATAAAAAGGAGAAAGAATTCGGGAAAGACTTAGAGTTTGGGAAACTAAGGTGAACTGGTCGAGAAAAAGACAGCTCTATTGTTCAGTTTTCTCTCAGCTCTCCCAGTGCATTAATCCTCAGCAAAAAGTAGGCTGAACTTGTAGATGATAGTCACTCAACACAGTCCAGGGAAAAGTAAATAAAGTAAAACCCAACTCTTCTTCTTTAGCACATGTATGAAAGGTTAACTTGCTGCTCAGCCACGTGGACCTTCATGAAGACGTTTCACTTTAGGTGTCCTCTACTTCAGTACTTTACTCACAGCTCATTCACACATGTAGGCAACAGCATTCCTTAATTCGATGGAATCTGCAGCACTGGTTGTGATCAGTCTCACGAAAAGAAAAGGAAATGTGGCGCGGAAGCCAAGGGAAGAGATTTTCAAGACAGAGACGTTGTTTAAGATCTGACTCGGCTTGGCGGTCACAAAGATAAGGATTGGGAAGTAGTCCCCTGGACTTGTCAACGGAGAAATCATTGGGGGCTTCAAGGAGATCAGTTTCACGAGAGTAGTGGGGCAGAAACCAGATCGCAGTGTAGATGGGAGGGGAGAAATGGGGGGCAAGTCAAGAAATTGATGGCAAAGGGAAAGAAGGGAGGGGTGGATAGGAGGACAGGAGAATGGAATGGAGGAGAGCATTTCCTTGTGGCTCTTTAATATGGCTGGGAGGGGCCAAAAGAGAAGGAGAGCGTGAAGATGTAGGAAGAGGGGGTGGCATCCCGAGCCCAAGGAGGACTGGCCCCTGTCTTCAGCTCCCACCAGCTGGATGGTCCCTCCCTCTAGCTTTCCACGTAGGCTGTGGAAGTAGCCCTTTGCCTCCTTGGATCAGCTGCCCTTGATTCGTTCGTCCTTTTCTTATTTCTCAGCACATCTGGGTCATACGTTATGTGAAGACAAACAAATCACCACTGATGCTTAATTTTCTTGAAAAATCCCCCAGGCAGGTACCATTTTGGAGAACTACCTATTGTGCCTCAGCAAGCCAAAGTAGCCCATTTTTCCTCTCATTGGGAGAGATTGCTGTTTCTTGGAGAACCTGATAAAGAGGATGACTCGCGCTTAGGAATAACGTTGCTTGAAAAGTGCAAAAGGTGAGGTAGTTTGGCTCTGAGGGGCCTCTGAGGCCTGAGACTTCCTGAGAGATGGCAGACTCACAGCTCCCATTTCCCTCTGACCCTGGGCTATGAGCTCATCAAATGAGATGGTAAATAAAGTCACTGACATGGTTTAAAGGATAATTTTGTTCTCTCTTGTTCACTCAGAGCAAATTGAATGGAATTTGCATACAACATATGGATGAACCATCCATACGATGGGGCTTGACCATATCCTCATGGTTCCCCTTCCCTTTTCTACATCTGGCCCCTTTAGCTCTGCAGACTTAACCCCACACCATCAGTCCACCCAGTCGGTCCACTGGACGTCTCTTCCTCTTTCGCATCTGGTCGTTGTCGTCACCTTGTTCTCCACTACCTCCTCCTGCAGTAGCTGTTAGGTCCAGAGAGGTTGGTTCACTGTGAGCAAGTAACTGTCAACTCCATGGACAGGTGGAAGTGACTTGGCAGCCGGGATGCGCCCACCCTGAGTTCATTATACCCATGAGGGTCAAGGAGAATGGGGATGCAGCTGGTCTGCAGAGCCCCGGCAGTTCTGAGACACATGTTCCTGGATCCACACGTTGCTCCATACCCAGCCTTGCCTTTCTTTTTTCTCTCTCTTGACTCCATCCAGGTTTCTGCTCTCCTTGTCCCTTTGGGGAGGGAGGCCAGTACCAGTCCAGGTGTAGTCCCCCAAAGCTTCCTACTTCCAAGCGTTACGTAGGCTTGTATATCCACTTGCTTGGGTTGCCCTGGCATTCGTGCCAACAAGTTGAGTGGTTTAAGCCCTAGGCTCTCTTTTCTGGCAAGAATGTGCCTAAAAATCTCCACCTCTGGTTTGGTGGCCCCTAAAAATTCCCAGTCAGTTTTGGTGAGGGGACACTTGGTGACAGTGTTGTCTTTCGAAATGAGTAGTTCCGTTACCGACGATACTTTGCTCCCCATACATTATTTATAAGGTTTCCCTGTTTGTATGTGCAAACTATTTGTGTGTATATTTTGAGAAATACATTGTACAGGCCTCTTTTTTATTTCTTCCACACACCCTAGAGATGTCATAGAGGCGGAAAATGTGTCCAACTTTTTGAGAAATTGGAACAATCAAGACTTACCTGTATGGAATGCTGTTAACGATGTCAATTCCCGCGACAGTACCTTTCATCTGACACACTTAGGGACTGTTAACAGATTAAAAGTAGTAAAAGACACGGATAGAGAGAATTTTCATTATCTTGTGCACTGAAATCTTGGATTTTCGTTGGTTTGAATGGGCCTGAAAATGTATCTTTTTTAGTAGGGACATAGAAGCCTCTAGCGGTATTCTTAATAAAGCAAGGTGAGTTATAAGCAATCATCTGATGGAGGGTAAATGTACCACAGTCCAGTTTAAGAAAAATACAATATAAAAGTCTTACCATGGAAGAAAATCTTTATATGATCTTTTGTAAAAAAAAAAAAAGCTTCAAGAAACATAAAGACATGACACCATATTCAGTTTAAAGTCAGTGACTTGTAAGCAAGGCAAAGCAAAGACAGTCTGATTAAGGCCGTTGCATTGTTGTGGCATTTTTTAGGTCTCACCCATTTCTGTGGCCTTTTTAGAACCTAAGCTTCTAGGGCACAGGGAACTTCATCTTGACGTAGGGCTGAGCAAATGCACGGAGCATTTCTCAATAAGTAGGCATTAAATTCTTAGTCCAGAAGGGGCCTTGAGATGCCCTCTCTTTACTCCTTGGTAGAACTGTTTTAACCATCCCCCGAAAACAGATTTTTTTCTTTAAATCTCAAAATTCAGAGAGTCCACAATCAGAACTTCCTTCTCATGTTGCCATGTGGTCTGCTGTGGGCATCTGTCGAATGGTGTGAACTCTGCGTGGGGAGTCTGGCCTACCCTCGAGGCCCATGGTTTGGGCTGCGGTGGTGCCATGCTGTGCTCAGGGGCCTTCTTTTTTGGAAGTCTGGGCTCCAGTGAGCCTTGGTCATGCTCTTTTATGGAACCTTGGGTGCTAGACCACTCTGACCCTCAGTCTCATTTGCAGGTTCTGGGGAGGATTAAATGAGCTCATGTGATATCCAGGTGACTGAGGCAGAGTCGGCTCGGGATGAATCTTTGCTTCGTTTTCATTAGCTGCGGAGAAGACGATGACCGCTTGGTGCCTCTCCAACTTTAATATGGGTATGCCTCTCTTGGGGATCTTGTTAAATGCAGGCTGGTATTCAGTAGTTCTGGGTGGGGCCTGGATTCTGTGCTTCTAACAAGCTCCTAGGTGACGGTGACGCTGAGGGCAAGGGTTTGGCACCTGCGTTTCTCCCTTTCCGGAAGAGCAGGATGTCTGCCGCACCCCCACCCGAGAGGAGCAAACATCCGCAACGTGACTACTAGGAACCAGCTTCCTTCACAGGCAAGAGACCTGTACCACTGCTCCCAACCATCCTGTCTGAGGCGCAGCAAGCCAAAACACTGAAATGCTGAGGTTTGCAGCAAAGAGGAGGTTTATTCACAGGGCAGCCAAGCGAGGACGTGACGTGACAATAGGTCTCAAATCTGCCTCCCCAAAGGCAAGGGGCTTTGGGTATCTGTGGGATAAAGAATAAAGAAGCAGGGCAGTATGAGGCATGGGGAGCGTGAGGAAAGGTGATTGGAAAAAGGTGTGCTCATCATTGTTCTGAGCTGGCGTAACTGGGCTACAGGCCTCGGCACATTCTCAGGCTGGAGTTGGGGAAAACAGGAGCAGAATGGAAGATGACAGCGTGTGAAGGAGGTGTGGTGTCCATAGGTTCGGGGTCTGACGTGCTTCCTGCTGAAGCACCGATGCCCATCAAAGCCGTAAATGGGGTGCTGGGGAAAACAGGAGCAGAATGGAAGATGACAGCGTGTGAGGGAGGTGTGGTGTCCATAGGTTCGGGGTCTGACGTGCTTCCTGCTGAAGCACCGACGCCCGCCAAATCCGTAAATGTGGTGCTGGGGAAAACAGGAGTAGAATGGAAGATGACAGCGTGTGAAGGAGGTGTGGTGTCCATAGGTTCGGAGTCTGACGTGCTTCCGGCTAAAGCACCGACGCCCGCCAAAGCCGTAAATGGGGTGCTGGGGAAAACAGGAGCAGAATGGAAGAGGACAGCGTATGAAGGAGGTGTGGTGTCCATAGGTTCGGGGTCTGACGTGCTTCCTGCTGAAGCACCGATGCCCACCAAAGCCGTAAATAGGGTGCTGGGGAAAACAGGAGCAGAATGGAAGAGGACAGCATGTGAAGGAGGTGTGGTGTCCATAGCTTCCATATTAGAGGTACTGCCTGCCTGATCTGAGAGCAGAGAGTGAAAGTGGGAGAGCCTCTTCCTAGATTCTAACTCCTCTGAATTTATAGCACTGGCTCTGCCTGGCTTTATGACCTATCCATTGTACGTGTCACAGAGAAAGAGCGGGCGGGGCAGGGGGTGAGGCAGGGGTCACATGCAAGCCCAGCTGGTGGCTTAACCCCGGCCCAAAGGCAAAGGGCGGGGCCCCTTCTGGACTTTCTAGTGGCTGGGACGTCTGGCTGTGGGTGACAGGTGTTTGGCACCAGCTGGGCCACCATGCGGAGACTGTTGGGGACTGTGGAAGCCTCCTCCAGAGCTCACCCTTCCTGGGGACTGGCTCTGCAGGCCCCTCAGCCCTGCGTATGTATCGACCAGGCCTTCCCCACCACGGGGCCCAGAGGCCAGAGCCTGCTCAGACCTGAGGGCAGGAGGCAGCCAGAGCTTACCAGGGTGTGGGCCACCTCGTCCGGAGACCTCCCCAGCTCCTCTGCGAGACCTGGAGACAGGATCACCTTCTCCAGGGCTGCTCAGCTGCCAGCATGACCATGAGCCAGGTGGCCAAGGTTTCTGAGCAGGAGATGCAGAGCCCTGATCCGACTGGATGCTGCAGCCCACGATGTCCCTTCCTGGCAGATAGGTTCTTTCTTCACTTCTTGTTTGAAATTTGGTAAAAGAACATTTAACCCTTGGCCTGTCCTTCAGGGTATATAGATGGTAGTGGCTTAGCCGGGATTCGATCCAAGCCTGTGTGATTCCAGAGCTTGTGCTCTGGACTGTGGTGCCTCCTTATCGTATATGCTTCATGTGTTACTTGTTTTTTTTTTTCTTGTAGTCCTTACGGTACTTAGCCCTAAGTGCCATACCTGTAACGAACAGCTACACTGCCCTGTAGGAGGTCTTCTTTTGTTCAACGCCTGAATTGGTCATCCACCACACTGTGTTCTAATCTCAGAAGATACAGGTCAGGGACCACCAGTTGTCAGCATGGCACCATTCCATATTTCGAATTGAGGCTTCAAGCCCGTATTTTCCCTTTGTCTAGTTTGAAGGATCCAGATATGTAAAGATGATATTCTAGATAAATCATGGGCTATCCTGAAAGAAATTCACCAGTGAATTGTTCCGTATGGATTAGAAGCCAGCTTCTCTGGCCTTCCTGGAGTATATCCAGTAAGGCGTCTCATTCATGTCTAGAAAGCAACTATATCATTTATTGCAACTTCAGCGTGGAGCGATGTGTTGGTATAAAGTACGATCAACACAATTTGGTCATTGTGAGTATGGCAGCTGGGTCCACTCTTTACTACACATATGTAACTCTAGGGATTCTTATGCCCAAGGGAGGAGACGTACTCTTGGCTCTCTAGGACAAGGGAAGCATGTGTTGTTATTCAGGAGCTGGAAGCTTCAGCATGACAGGTAGGAATTGAACAATCGTGGTCTATACATCACTTGACCTTGCTTAAAACTTGTTTCTTTGGCTTGCTTCATTGAAGTGTTTTCTCCCTCCTGGGCTGACATTGTCTGTTATGTATCACGCATGAGACATATAGAAGTTTCAGAACCCAAAATCATATAGATCAGTAAAAATGTATATATATATATATATATGTATATATATATATATATAAATCTATTGAAACTCACACTGGGCTTAATTCATATATTCCAAAATCAGTTTGACCCTCTGCTCATGAGATTCTTTTTATGGTATGTCCCAGCAAATCTGGGCTTCCATCCCCAATAAATTTTGGGGTTGAAGGACACAAAAGCTTTTGCTCAGACCTAAATTCTGTCTGAAAAAAAGGGAAATATTATAAGCCCTTTGTAACCTCTCCAAGAGCAGAAATGATTTACAGCTGTGGCATTGAACCATAATTCCTCAATCTCATTTGAGGAGAGTTCAGTTAGAAACAGTGTCTTGATTTTTGTTTCTTTTGTTTCTTCCCTGTTTTCTTGTCTTGCTTACCAACAATCCATTGTAATTCCTCAGTTAGTATGGCAGCAGGCTGAGTGTTCCCTGGAGCTCATTAAATGAAGTGTTTTTCCTAAAATGACGTTTGTCTCCTTGTTTTCAGCCCCTCTTCTTTCCTCTGCCCTTGACTATAACCAGAGCTCAGCAAAAGCTGAGTGACTTTGTGCAGACCTTACTTAGGCTCAGCCTTTTTTTCTTCATTATTTTATTCATGGCTCCTCCGTTTCATTGTTTGCCTTCTCGAAATGTGTTGAAATCTTTCTGTGGTTGATGACTTCCAAAATATCTTGGCTTTTATTGGTTGATTAATTTTGGTATTTCTACAGTTTTATTTAGATATGGTTTCAGGAGGAACAGAAAGTAAATATATTTCCTAGTCTGCCATCTTGAGCTGAAAATCCCTGTGGATTTTAGCATCCAATGTTCCCATGGGAAAACACCCAACCATGGCCTTAATAGATGTAACACTCAAGATTTCAGCTTTTCTTGAGCAATCACTAAGGATTTCATATGTGGTCATTTCTAATGGGGAAATTATAACTATCTCATGACGTTGATTTGAGGATTAAATTAGATAATGAACATGAAAATGCTTTGTAAGATTTAAAAATCTGTAAAACTGTTTTTTGTTATTATTTGATTTGTTGCTATTTCAGCTTCACTTGACAGTTGTTTATGACCTTGCCTATGTGAGAAAATGCCCTCTGGATTATTTCTTTGAAAGCCAGAATGTATTTTTCAACAGCTCAATGGAACTGGCATCATTTGTGAAGGTTAAGGGTGAAGGGGTAAATGTTTCTTGACACCTATCACTTTACAGTGTTTTCAGGAACTAACTGACTCATGTATTCCTCTTCCAAATTTGGTTGAGGACCTCCTACCAGCCACATGCTTTACGTCAGGTGTTGGAAAGCATTTTCTGGATTTTAAAGATCTTAGGCTTTGTGGGCCATATAGAGTTTCTGTAGCTTCTCCTCCTCTTTCCTCTTCAACAAGTTTTCTAAACGTGAGAACCATTATTAGCTCACAGTCCCACAGATCCAGGCTGAGAGCCTGATTTGATTCGTGGCCATTATTTGCCAATTCCTGCTCTGCGTCTTCACTGAGGAGGGGGACCATGTTTGAGTAATCAGTTCTTTGAATCAACTGTTGGTCTTCTGGGCCTTGTCCTTGCTCTCCTACAGTCTCTAATCAGCGTGGCATCCAGAGAGATCTTGTTAAAACATAAGTCAGATCATGTCACTCAAATTTCTTCAATGGCTTCTTCACAGAAAATGCAAAGTCCTCAGAGTGCCTCCACAGACCTAGAAATCTGGGTGTCTGTTTCCTCTCTGACTGTTTCCTTCTCCTCTCCAATTTGCTCACTCTGTTTTCCACACGCTGACATCCTTTCGGCTCCTTGGATACTCCAAGCCTACTCTTGCCTCATTGACTTTCTGCCGCAGGCCAGCCGCAGAAAGAGGATTTCACCACCCAGGGTCAGAAGGGAAGGGGTAAGGAACTGAAGTAGCACCGACGAATGGGGTCAGAAGCCCATGGGTCAGAAGGCTGCAATGAGAAGCCTAGTCACCGCAACAAAGAATAGACCCCCGCTCGCCGAAACTAGAGAAAGCTCGCATGCAGCAATGAAGACCCAATGCAGCCAAAAATAAATAAATAAAAAATAAAGTATAGAATCTTAAAAAAAATCTATAAAGAATATTACAAGAATAGAATCACAGGCCAGTTTCTCCTTTGAACATGCATGCAAAATGTGTAAAGAGAAGCACAAACTATATCCATGGTATGTAAAACAATCATATATCAGAATCAAAGTAGCTTTATTCTTCTGGCAATGCACGGTTGCTTTAATGTCCAAACGTGAAACTGATCCCAGGAATGAATTAGAGTGGAAGAAAAGTCATTTAAAACAGAAATCTTGGGACTTCCCTGGTGGTCCAGTGTTTAGAACATGGCGCGTTCACTGCTGGGGCCCTGGGGTCCAATCCCAGGTCAGGGAACTAAGATCCTGCAAGACATGAGGCAGGGCCCCGAAAAAAAAAAAGGAAAGAAAGAAGCCTTAACCAGGAGAAGCACAAGATCGAATAAACATAACAGATAACACCTTATGAAAAGTAGGTGAAGATTATGGAATATTCTAAAATTTAAAACAAAAAGAAACTTTTAAAGATTCAAAAGGATGTGACAAATATTGTACATAGGCCAAAATAAAATGAAATAAAATATACAAATGATGGGAGCCCAAAATTCCAGATGCCCAAGTCCTGTCTCTGAAGATTCTCATTCAATGGGTTCAGGATTTCCTCCTTATTGAAAAACCTACAGGTGATTCTGGTACGATTCCCAGACACAATGTAAAGCTTCTCTTTTACAGGAAAGAATACCAGATTATTTTCTTATCTTATAGTTATACTAACAGGTTGTACTATTGACGGATAAGTCTGCTGTGAAAATGCACCCCCACTAGGGATAAAAAAGGAACTAGTAGTCTCTACTGCTACTTGGTGGCAGCACGCATGTATTGCAAGGGCAATTATTGTAGCAATCCAAATTAGTGGAACATTTTAGAATTGGAAGACGACATACAGATCATCTAGTCAAGCTTCCAACTATTATAGTTGTGAAAACTAAGGCCCATATAAATGAAATGATTTATCTCCAAAGAGCATTAGTGAAAGTATGAAATAAAAAATATCTCTGAACTTTTAATTTAGTGCTGTTTTTATTAATCTCAAGTATTAGCTTAAACTTCAGTGTGACAGATTTGGGATTGAATTCCTGCTCACGTTTACTGATTGCGTGTCTTTTAGTAAGTTACTAAAACACTTTTTTTTTTAAATAGACGTATTTAATTATTTATCTTTGGCTGCCTAGGCTCTTCGTTGCTGTGCACGGGCTTTCCCTAGTTGCGGTGGGCGGGGGCTACTCTTTGTTGCAGTACGCGGGCTTCTCATTGTGGTGGCTTCTCGTTGTTGCTGAGCACGGGGTCTAGGTGCGTGGGCTTCAGTAGTTGTGGTTCACGGGCTCTAGCACGCAGGCTCAGTAGTTGTGGCACATGGTCTTAGTTGCTCCGCGGCATGTGGGATCTTCCCGGACTAGGGCTCAAACGTGTGTCCCGTGCACTGGCAGGTGGATCCTTAACCAGTGCGCCAACAGGGAAGCCCTACTAATACACTTTTAACTTTGCTTTTCACGTATGTAAAATGGTGAGCCTTGACTGATATAGAATATGAGATAACCTAGCACTGTTCTTAACACATATATGTAGTTAAAACTTTTTGGCTCTCATCCCTCTTAAACAGCCTCTATCCTCTTAATAATGAATGTGTCTTTCAGCTAGCAGAGCACCCCAGAGCTGACCACATTCTGGCAAGAGATATAGGATTCTTTTTCTTACTAGGGGTTCTTTATACCTGATAGTTGAAGTGCACTTAAACATGAACAACTCTTGTTTATACTGTAGTAATGGATTTGATGGACGAATTTTAGAAAGTAATATGCAGGAATTGAGCTGCCTTACCCTCAAGAAATATAATTCGATAGTGGTGGCTAGAACGATAAACAGTGTTTGGACAGGGAGTCCATATTGGATGTGAACTTCCTGTACTCCCATTCGTCTATTAAGAATAAAGAGAATCCTTTCAAAATGTGTTTTAAAGGGCAGTTATTTCTTTCTGCCTCATTTAAGTTACCTGCAAGAAAAAGACAATCTCCTGCATCCTTGTTTAATAGGCTTTTAATATAAAGCAGATAATTTTTTGCAACATTTCCCAAACTTTTCATTATCGAATTGGCTGAGGCTTCTCAACGATTATCATTTCACAACAATATCTCCATCTTCAGCTTCTTCCAATGAATTGGCCTAATAGATGTGCCATTAAAACAGAGCTTCACTCTCAACGTATTTTTAATTTTGTATTCAAACGGTATGAAGGATTCAGCCATAACAGTGAGTGGATTTCTGATACATGCTACATGATGGATGCAACTAAGTGAAAGAAGGCTACATATCGTATGGTTCCATTTATATGAAATGTCCAGCAGTGGCAAATCCATACACACAGAAAAGATTCTACATTCGTGGTTGCCAGGGGTTTGGAAGAGAGGGAAATAGGGAATGACTCCTTAAAATGGGTGTAGGTTTCCTCTTGGTTGATGAAGATGTTTTGCAGCTCGGCAGTGGTGATAGTTGCACAACATTGTGACAGTAGTAAATTCCACTGAATGGTACAGTGAATTGTAAAATGATCCAAATGGTGAATTTTGTGTTATGTTCATTTTACTACAATAAAAAGGAGAAAGAATTCGGGAAAGACTTAGAGTTTGGGAAACTAAGGTGAACTGGTCGAGAAAAAGACAGCTCTATTGTTCAGTTTTCTCTCAGCTCTCCCAGTGCATTAATCCTCAGCAAAAAGTAGGCTGAACTTGTAGATGATAGTCACTCAACACAGTCCAGGGAAAAGTAAATAAAGTAAAACCCAACTCTTCTTCTTTAGCACATGTATGAAAGGTTAACTTGCTGCTCAGCCACGTGGACCTTCATGAAGACGTTTCACTTTAGGTGTCCTCTACTTCAGTACTTTACTCACAGCTCATTCACACATGTAGGCAACAGCATTCCTTAATTCGATGGAATCTGCAGCACTGGTCGTGATCAGTCTCATGAAAAGAAAAGGAAAGGTGGCGCGGAAGCCAAGGGAAGAGATTTTCAAGACAGAGACGTTGTTTAAGATCTGACTCGGCTTGGCGGTCACAAAGATAAGGATTGGGAAGTAGTCCCCTGGACTTGTCAACGGAGAAATCATTGGGGGCTTCAAGGAGATCAGTTTCACGAGAGTAGTGGGGCAGAAACCAGATCGCAGTGTAGATGGGAGGGGAGAAATGGGGGGCAAGTCAAGAAATTGATGGCAAAGGGAAAGAAGGGAGGGGTGGATAGGAGGACAGGAGAATGGAATGGAGGAGAACATTTCCTTGTGGCTCTTTAATATGGCTGGGAGGGGCCAAAAGAGGAGAGCGTGAAGATGTAGGAAGAGGGGGTGGCATCCCGAGCCCAAGGAGGACTGGCGCCTGTCTTCAGCTCCCACCAGCTGGATGGTCCCTCCCTCTAGCTTTCCACGTAGGCTGTGGAAGTTGCCCCTTGCCTCCTTGGATCAGCTGCCCTTGATTCGTTCGTCCTTTTCTTATTTCTCAGCATATCTGGGTCATACGTTATGTGAAGACAAACAAATCACCACTGATGCTTAATTTTCTTGAAAAATCCCCCAGGCAGGTACCATTTTGGAGAACTACCTATTGTGCCTCAGCAAGCCAAAGTAGCCCATTTTTCCTCTCTCATTGGGAGAGATTGCTGTTTCTTGGAGAACCTGATGAAGAGGGTGACTTGCGCTTAGGAATAACGTTGCTTGAAAAGTGCAAAAGGTGAGGTAGTTTGGCTCTGAGGGGCCTCTGAGGCCTGAGACTTCCTGAGAGATGGCAGACTCACAGCTCCCATTTCCCTCTGACCCTGGGCTATGAGCTCATCAAATGAGATGGTAAATAAAGTCACTGACATGGTTTAAAGGATAATTTTGTTCTCTCTTGTTTACTCAGAGCAAATTGAATGGAATTTGCATACAACATATGGATGAACCATCCATACGATGGGGCTTGACCATATCCTCATGGTTCCCCTTCCCTTTTCTACATCTGGCCCCTTTAGCTCTGCAGACTTAACCCCACACCATCAGTCCACCCAGTCGGTCCACTGGACGTCTCTTCCTCTTTCGCATCTGGTCGTTGTCGTCACCTTGTTCTCCACTACCGCCTCCTGCAGTAGCTGTTAGGTCCAGAGAGGTTGGTTCACTGTGAGCAAGTAACTGTCAACTCCATGGACAGGTGGAAGTGACTTGGCAGCTGGGATGCGCCCACCCTGAGTTCATTATACCCATGAGGGTCAAGGAGAATGGGGATGCAGCTGGTCTGCAGAGCCCCGGCAGTTCTGAGACACATGTTCCTGGATCCACACGTTGCTCCATACCCAGCCTTGCCTTTCTTTTTTCTCTCTCTTGACTCCATCCAGGTTTCTGCTCTCCTTGTCCCTTTGGGGAGGGAGGCCAGTACCAGTCCAGGTGTAGTCCCCCAAAGCTTCCTACTTCCAAGCGTTACGTAGGCTTGTATATCCACTTGCTTGGGTTGCCCTGGCATTCGTGACAACAAGTTGAGTGGTTTAAGCCCTAGGCTCTCTTTTCTGGCAAGAATGTGCCTAAAAATCTCCACCTCTGGTTTGGTGGCCCCTAAAAATTCCCAGTCAGTTTTGGTGAGGGGACACTTGGTGACAGTGTTGTCTTTCGAAATGAGTAGTTCCGTTACCGACGATACTTTGCTCCCCATACATTATTTATAAGGTTTCCCTGTTTGTATGTGCAAACTATTTGTGTGTATATTTTGAGAAATACATTGTACAGGCCTCTTTTTTATTTTTTCCACACACCCTAGAGATGTCATAGAGGCGGTAAATGTGTCCAACTTTTTGAGAAATTGGAACAATCAAGACTTACCTGTATGGAATGCTGTTAACGATGTCAATTCCCGCGACAGTACCTTTCATCTGAAAGGTACTTAGGGACTGTACTTAGGGACTGTTAACAGATTAAAAGTAGTAAAAGACGCGGATAGAGAGAATTTTCATTATCTTGTGCACTGAAATCTTGGATTTTCGTTGGTTTGAATGGGCCTGAAAATGTATTTTTTTTAGTAGGGACATAGAAGCCTCTAGCGGTATTCTTAATAAAGCAAGCTGAGTTATAAGCAATCATCTGATGGAGGGTAAATGTACCACAGTCCAGTTTAAGAAAAATACAATATAAAAGTCTTACCATGGAAGAAAATCTTTATATGATCTTTTGTAAAAAAAAAAAAAAAAGCTTCAAGAAACATAAAGACATGACACCATATTCAGTTTAAAGTCAGTGACTTGTAAGCAAGGCAAAGCAAAGACAGTCTGATTAAGGCCGTTGCATTGTTGTGGCATTTTTTAGGTCTCACCCATTTCTGTGGCCTTTTTAGAACCTAAGCTTCTAGGGCACAGGGAACTTCATCTTGACGTAGGGCTGAGCAAATGCACGGAGCATTTCTCAATAAGTAGGCATTAAATTCTTAGTCCAGAAGGGGCCTTGAGATGCCCTCTCTTTACTCCTTGGTAGAACTGTTTTAACCATCCCCCGAAAACAGATTTTTTTCTTTAAATCTCAAAATTCAGAGATTCCACAATCAGAACTTCCTTCTCATATTGCCATGTGGTCTGCTGTGGGCATCTGTCGAATGGTGTGAACTCTGCGTGGGGAGTCTGGCCTACCCTCGAGGCCCATGGTTTGGGCTGCGGTGGTGCCATGCTGTGCTCAGGGGCCTTCTTTTTTGGAAGTCTGGGCTCCAGTGAGCCTTGGTCATGCTCTTTTATGGAACCTTGGGTGCTAGACCACTCTGACCCTCAGTCTCATTTGCAGGTTCTGGGGAGGATTAAATTAGCTCATGTGATATCCAGGTGACTGAGGCAGAGTCGGCTCGGGATGAATCTTTGCTTCGTTTTCATTAGCTGCGGAGAAGACGATGACAGCTTGGTGCCTCTCCAACTTTAATATGGGTATGCCTCTCTTGGGGATCTTGATAAATGCAGGCTGGTATTCAGTAGTTCTGGGTGGGGCCTGGATTCTGTGCTTCTAACAAGCTCCTAGGTGACGGTGACGCTGAGGGCAAGGGTTTGGCACCTGCGTTTCTCCCTTTCCGGAAGAGCAGGATGTCTGCCGCACCCCCACCCGAGAGGAGCAAACATCCGCAAAGTGACTACTAGGAACCAGCTTCCCTCACAGGCAAGGGACCTGTACCACTGCTCCCAAGCATTCTGTCTGAGGCGCAGCAAGCCAAAACACTGAAATGCTGAGGTTTGCAGCAAAGAGGAGGTTTATTCACAGGGCAGCCAAGCGAGGACGTGACGTGACAATAGGTCTCAAATCTGCCTCCCCAAAGGCAAGGGGCTTTGGGTATCTGTGGGATAAAGAATAAAGAAGCAGGGCAGTATGAGGCATGGGGAGCGTGAGGAAAGGTGATTGGAAAAAGGTGTGCTCATCATTGTTCTGAGCTGGCGTAACTAGGCTACAGGCCTCGGCACATTCTCAGGCTGGAGTTGGGGAAAACAGGAGCAGAATGGAAGATGACAGCGTGTGAAGGAGGTGTGGTGTCCATAGGTTCGGGGTCTGACGTGCTTCCTGCTGAAGCACCGATGCCCACCAAAGCCGTAAATGGGGTGCTGGGGAATACAGAAGCAGAATGGAAGATGACAGCATGTGAAGGAGGTGTGGTGTCCATAGGTTCAGGGTCTGACGTGCTTCTTGCTGAAGCACTGACGCCTGCCAAAGCCGTAAATGGGGTGCTGGGGAAAACAGGAGCAGAATGGAAGAGGACAGCGTGTGAAGGAGGTGTGGTGTCCATAGCTTCCATATTAGAGGTACTGCCTGCCTGATCTGAGAGCAGAGAGTGAAAGTGGGAGAGCCTCTTCCTAGATTCTAACTCCTCTGAATTTATAGCACTGGCTCTGCCTGGCTTTATGACATATCCATTGTACGTGTCACAGAGAAAGAGCGGGCGGGGCAGGGAGTGAGGCAGGGGTCACATGCAAGCCCAGCTGGTGGCTTAACCCCGGCCCAAAGGCAAAGGGCGGGGCCCCTTCTGGACTTTCTAGTGGCTGGGACGTCTGGCTGTGGGTGGCAGGTGTTTGGCACCAGCTGGGCCACCATGCGCAGACTGTTGGGGACTGTGGAAGCCTCCTCCAGAGCTCACCCTTCCTGGGGACTGGCTCTGCAGGCCCCTCAGCCCTGCGTATGTATCGGCCAGGCCTTCCCCACCACGGGGCCCAGAGGCCAGAGCCTGCTCAGACCTGAGGGCAGGAGGCAGCCAGAGCTTACCAGGGTGTGGGCCACCTCGTCCGGAGACCTCCCCAGCTCCTCTGCGAGACCTGGAGACAGGATCGCCTTCTCCAGGGCTGCTCAGCTGCCAGCATCACCATGAGCCAGGTGGCCAAGGTTTCTGAGCAGGAGATGCAGAGCCCTGATCCGACTGGATGCTGCAGCCCACGATGTCCCTTCCTGGCAGATAGGTTCTTTCTTCACTTCTTGTTTGAAATTTGGTAAAAGAACATTTAACCCTTGACCTGTCCTTCAGGGTATATAGATGGTAGTGGCTTAGCCGGGATTCGATCCAAGCCTGTGTGATTCCAGAGCTTGTGCTCTGGACTGTGGTGCCTCCTTATCGTATATGCTTCATGTGTTACTTGTTTTTTTTTTCTTGTAGTCCTTATGGTACTTAGCCCTAAGTGCCATACCTGTAACGAACAGCTACACTGCCCTGTAGGAAGCCTTCTTTTGTTCAACGTCTGAATTGGTCATCCACCACACTGTGTTCTAATATCAGAAGATACAGGTCAGGGACCACCAGTTGTCAGCATGGCACCATTCCATATTTCGAATTGAGGCTTGAAGCCCATATTTTCCCTTTGTCTAGTTTGAAGGATCCAGATATGTAAAGATGATATTCTAGATAAATCATGGGCTATCCTGAAAGAAATTCACCAGTGAATTGTTCCGTATGGATTAGAAGCCAGCTTCTCTGGCCTTCCTGGAGTATATCCAGTAAGGCGTCTCATTCATGTCTAGAAAGCAACTATATCATTTATTGCAACTTCAGCGTGGAGCGATCTATTGGTATAAAGTACGATCAACACAATTTGGTCATTGTGAGTATGGTAGCTGGGTCCACTCTTTACTACACATATGTAACTCTAGGGATTCTTATGCCCAAGGGAGGAGACGTACTCTTGGCTGTCTAGGACAAGGGAAGCATGTGTTGTTATTCAGGAGCTGGAAGCTTCAGCATGACAGGTAGGAATTGAACAATCGTGGTCTATACATCACTTGACCTTGCTTAAAACTTGTTTCTTTGGCTTGCTTCATTGGAGTGTTTTCTCCCTCCTGGGCTGACATTGTCTGTTATGTATCACGCATGAGACATATAGAAGTTTCAGAACCCAAAATCATATAGATCAGTAAAAATGTATATATATATATATATATATATATATATATATATATATATATATATATATATATAAATCTATTGAAACTCACACTGGGCTTAATTCATATATTCCAAAATCAGTTAGACCCTCTGCTCATGAGATTCTTTTTATGGTATGTCCCAGCAAATCTGGGCTTCCATCCCCAATAAATTTTGGGGTTGAAGGACACAAAAGCTTTTGCTCAGACCTAAATTCTGTCTGAAAAAAAGGGAAATATTATAAGCCCTTTGTAACCTCTCCAAGAGCAGAAATGATTTACAGCTGTGGCATTGAACCATAATTCCTTGATCTCATTTGAGAAGAGTTCAGTTAGAAACAGTGTCTTGATTTTTGTTTCTTCCCTGTTTTCTTGTGTTGCTTACCAACAATCCATTGTAATTCATCAGTTAGTATGGCAGCAGGCTGAGTGTTCCCTGGAGCTCATTAAATGAAGTGTTTTTCCTAAAATGACGTTTGTCTCCTTGTTTTCAGCCCCTCTTCCTTCCTCTGCCCTTGACTATAACCAGAGCTCAGCGAAAGCTGAGTGACTTTGTGCAGACCTTACTTAGGCTCAGCCTTTTTTTCTTCATTATTTTATTCATGGCTCCTCCATTTCATTGTTTGCCTTCTCGAAATGTGTTGAAATCTTTCTGTGGTTGATGACTTCCAAAATATCTTGGCTTTTATTGGTTGATTAATTTTGGTATTTCTACAGTTTTATTTAGATATGGTTTCAGGAGGAACAGAAAGTAAATATATTTCCTAGTCTGTCATCTTGAGCTGAAAATCCCTGTGGATTTTAGCATCCAATGTTCCCATGGGAAAACACCCAACCATGGCCTTAATAGATGTAACACTCAAGATTTCAGCTTTTCTTGAGCAATCACTAAGGATTTCATATGTGGTCATTTCTAATGGGGAAATTATAACTATCTCATGACGTTGATTTGAGGATTAAATTAGATAATGAACATGAAAATGCTTTGTAAGATTTAAAAATCTGTAAAACTGTTTTTTGTTATTATTTGATTTGTTGCTATTTCAACTTCACTTGACAGTTGTTTATGACCTTGCCTATGTGAGAAAATGTCTTCTGGGTTATTTTTTTGAAAGCCAGAATGTATTTTTCAACAGCTCAATGGAACTGGCATCATTTGTGAAGGTTAAGGGTGAAGGGGTAAATGTTTCTTGACACCTATCACTTTACAGTGTTTTCAGGAACTAACTGACTCATGTATTCCTCTTCCAAATTTGGTTGAGGACCTCCTACAAGCCACATGCTTTACGTCAGGTGTTGGAAAGCATTTTCTGGATTTTAAAGATCTTAGGCTTTGTGGGCCATATAGAGTTTCTGTAGCTTCTCCTCCTCTTTCCTCTTCAACAAGCTTTCTAAACGTGAGAACCATTATTAGCTCACAGTCCCACAGATCCAGGCTGAGAGCCTGATTTGATTCGTGGCCATTATTAGCCAATTCTTGCTCTGCGTCTTCACTGAGGAGGGGGACCATGTTTGAGTAATCAGTTCTTTGAATCAACTGTTGGTCTTCTGGGCCTTGTCCTTGCTCTCCTACGGTCTCTAATCAGCGTGGCATCCAGAGAGATCTTGTTAAAACATAAGTCAGATCATGTCACTCAAATTTCTTCAATGGCTTCTTCACAGAAAATGCAAAGTCCTCAGAGTGCCTCCACAGACCTAGAAATCTGGGTGTCTGTTTCCTCTCTGACTGTTTCCTTCTCCTCTCCAATTTGCTCGCTCTGTTTTCCACACACTGACATCCTTTCTGCTCCTTGGATACTCCAAGCCTACTCTTGCCTCATTGACTTTCTGCCGCAGGCCAGCCGCAGAAAGAGGATTTCACCACCCAGGGTCAGAAGGGAAGGGGTAAGGAACTGAAGTAGCACCGACGAATGGGGTCAGAAGCCCATGGGTCAGAAGGCTGCAATGAGAAGCCTAGTCACCGCAACAAAGAATAGACCCCCGCTCGCCGAAACTAGAGAAAGCTCGCATGCAGCAATGAAGACCCAATGCAGCCAAAAATAAATAAATAAAAAATAAAGTATAGAATCTTAAAAAAAATCTATAAAGAATATTACAAGAATAGAATCACAGGCCAGTTTCTCCTTTGAACATGCATGCAAAATGTGTAAAGAGAAGCACAAACTATATCCATGGTATGTAAAACAATCATATATCAGAATCAAAGTAGCTTTATTCTTCTGGCAATGCAAGGTTGCTTTAATGTCCAAACGTGAAACTGATCCCAGGAATGAATTAGAGTGGGAGAAAAGTCATTTAAAACAGAAATCTTGGGACTTCCCTGGTGGTCCAGTGTTTAGAACATGGCGCATTCACTGCTGGGGCCCTGGGGTCCAATCCCAGGTCAGGGAACTAAGATCCTGCAAGACATGAGGCAGGGCCCCGAAAAAAAAAAAGGAAAGAAAGAAGTCTTAACCAGGAGAAGCACAAGATTGAATAAACATAACAGATAACACCTTATGAAAAGTAGGTGAAGATTATGGAATATTCTAAAATTTGAAACAAAAAGAAACTTTTAAAGATTCAAAAGGATGTGACAAATATTGTACATAGGCCAAAATAAAATGCAATAAAATATACAAATGATGGGAGCCCAAAATTCCAGATGCCCAAGTCCTGTCTCTGAAGATTCTCATTCAATGGGTTCAGGATTTCCTCCTTATTTAAAAACCTACAGGTGATTCTGGTACGATTCCCAGACACAATGTAAAGCTTCTCTTTTACAGGAAAGAATACCAGATTATTTTGTTATCTTATAGTTATACTAACAGGTTGTACTATTGACGGATAAGTCTGCTGTGAAAATGCACCCCCACTAGGGATAAAAAAGGAACTAGTAGTCTCTACTGCTACTTGGTGGCAGCACGCATGTATTGCAAGGGCAATTATTGTAGCAATCCAAATTAGTGGAACATTTTAGAATTGGAAGACGACATACAGATCATCTAGTCAAGCTTCCAACTATTATAGTTGTGAAAAGTAAGGCCCATATAAATGAAATGATTTATCTCCAAAGAGCATTAGTGAAAGTATGAAATAAAAAATATCTCTGGTTCATTGCAGCTCTATTTACAATAGCTCGGAGATGGAAACAACCTAAGTGCCCGTCATCGGATGAATGGATAAAGAAGATGTGGCACATATATACAATGGAATATTACTCAGCCATAAAAAGAAACAAAATTGAGCTATTTATAATAAGGTGGATAGACCTAGAGTCTGTCATACAGAGTGAAGTAAGTCAGAAAGAAAAAGACAAATACCGTATGCTAACACATATATATGGAATTTAAGAAAAAAATGTCATGAAGAACCTAGGAGTAAAGCAGGAATAAAGACACAGACCTCTTAGAGAACAGACTTGAGGTTATGGGGAGGGGGAAGGGTGAGCTGTGACAGGGCGAGAGAGAGTCATGGGCATATACACACTAACAAACGCAGTAAGGTAGATAGCTAGTGGGAAGCAGCCGCATGGCACAGGGATATTGGCTCGGTGCTTTGTGACAGCCTGGAGGGGTGGGATGGGGAGGGTGGGAGGGAGGGAGACGCAACAGGGAAGACATATGGGAACATATGTTTATGTATGACTGATTCACTTTGTTATAAAGCAGAAACTAACACACCATTGTAAAGCAATTATACCCCAATAAAGATGTTAAAAAAAAAGTAAAATAGAGAAAAAACCAAAAAAAAAAAATCTCTGAACTTTTAATTTAGTGCTGTTTTTATTAATCTCAAGTATTAGCTTAAACTTCAGTGTGACAGATTTGGGATTGAATTCCTGCTCACGTTTACTGATTGCGTGTCTTTTAGTAAGTTACTAAAACACTTTTTTTTTAAATAGACGTATTTAATTATTTATCTTTGGCTGCCTAGGCTCTTCGTTGCTGTGTACGGGCTTTCCCTAGTTGCGGTGGGCGGGGGCTACTCTTTGTTGCAGTACGCGGGCTTCTCATTGTGGTGGCTTCTCGTTGTTGCTGAGCACGGGGTCTAGGTGCGTGGGCTTCAGTAGTTGTGGTTCACGGGCTCTAGCACGCAGGCTCAGTAGTTGTGGCACATGGTCTTAGTTGCTCCGCGCCATGTGGGATCTTCCCGGACCCGGGCTCAAACGTGTGTCCCGTGCACTGGCAGGTGGATCCTTAACCAGTGCGCCAACAGGGAAGCCCTACTAATACACTTTTAACTTTGCTTTTCACGTATGTAAAATGGTGAGCCTTGACTGATATAGAATATGAGATAACCTAGCACTGTTCTTAACACATATATGTAGTTAAAACTTTTTGGCTCTCATCCCTCTTAAACAGCCTCTATCCTCTTAATAATGAATGTGTCTTTCAGCTAGCAGAGCACCCCAGAGCTGACCACATTCTGGCAAGAGATATAGGATTCTTTTTCTTACTGGGGGTTCTTTATACCTGATAGTTGAAGTGCACTTAAACATGAACAACTCTTGTTTATACTGTAGTAATGGATTTGATGGACGAATTTTAGAAAGTAATATGCAGGAATTGAGCTGCCTTACCCTCAAGAAATATAATTCGATAGTGGTGGCTAGAACGATAAACAGTGTTTGGACAGGGAGTCCACATTGGATGTGAACTTCCTGTACTCCCATTCGTACTCCTTTCAAAATGTGTTTTAAAGGGCAGTTATTTCTTTCTGCCTCATTTAAGTTACCTGCAAGAAAAAGACAATCTCCTGCATCCTTGTTTAATAGGCTTTTAATATAAAGCAGATAATTTTTTGCAACATTTTCCAAACTTTTCATTATCGAATTGGCTGAGGCTTCTCAAAGATTATCATTTCACAACAATATCTCCATCTTCAGCTTCTTTCAATGAATTGGCCTAATAGATGTGCCATTAAAACAGAGCTTCACTCTCAACGTATTTTTAATTTTGTATTCAAACAGTATGAAGGATTCAGCCATAACAGTGAGTGGATTTCTGATACATGCTACATGATGGATGCAACTAAGTGAAAGAAGGCTACATATTGTATGGTTCCATTTATATGAAATGTCCAGCAGTGGCAAATCCATACACACAGAAAAGATTCTACATTCGTGGTTGCCAGGGGTTTGGAAGAGAGGGAAATAGGGAATGACTCCTTAAAATGGGTGTAGGTTTCCTCTTGGTTGATGAAGATGTTTTGCAGCTCGGCAGTGGTGATAGTTGCACAACATTGTGACAGTAGTAAATTCCACTGAATGGTACAGTGAATTGTAAAATGATCCAAATGGTGAATTTTGTGTTATGTTCATTTTACTACAATAAAAAGGAGAAAGAATTCGGGAAAGACTTAGAGTTTGGGAAACTAAGGTGAACTGGTCAAGAAAAAGACAGCTCTATTGTTCAGTTTCCTCTCAGCTCTCCCAGTGCATTAATCCTCAGCAAAAAGTAGGCTGAACTTGTAGATGATAGTCATTCAACACAGTCCAGGGAAAAGTAAATAAAGTAAAACCCAACTCTTCTTCTTTAGCACATGTATGAAAGGTTAACTTGCTGCTCAGCCACGTGGACCTTCATGAAGACGTTTCACTTTAGGTGTCCTCTACTTCAGTACTTTACTCACAGCTCATTCACACATGTAGGCAACAGCATTCCTTAATTCGATGGAATCTGCAGCACTGGTTGTGATCAGTCTCATGAAAAGAAAAGGAAAGGTGGCGCGGAAGCCAAGGGAAGAGATTTTCAAGACAGAGACGTTGTTTAAGATCTAACTCGGCTTGGCGGTCACAAAGATAAGGATTGGGAAGTAGTCCCCTGGACTTGTCAACGGAGAAATCATTGGGGGCTTCAAGGAGATCAGTTTCACGAGAGTAGTGGGGCAGAAACCAGATCGCAGTGTAGATGGGAGGGGAGAAATGGGGGGCAAGTCAAGAAATTGATGGCAAAGGGAAAGAAGGGAGGGGTGGATAGGAGGACAGGAGAATGGAATGGAGGAGAGCATTTCCTTGTGGCTCTTTAATATGGCTGGGAGGGGCCAAAAGAGAAGGAGAGCGTGAAGATGTAGGAAGAGGGGGTGGCATCCCGAGCCCAAGGAGGACTGGCCCCTGTCTTCAGCTCCCACCAGCTGGATGGTCCCTCCCTCTAGCTTTCCACGTAGGCTGTGGAAGTTGCCCCTTGCCTCCTTGGATCAGCTGCCCTTGATTCGTTCGTCCTTTTCTTATTTCTCAGCACATCTGGGTCATACATTATGTGAAGACAAACAAATCACCACTGATGCTTAATTTTCTTGAAAAATCCCCCAGGCAGGTACCATTTTGGAGAACTACCTATTGTGCCTCAGCAAGCCAAAGTAGCCCATTTTTCCTCTCTCATTGGGAGAGATTGCTGTTTCTTGGAGAACCTGATGAAGAGGGTGACTCGCGCTTAGGAATAACGTTGCTTGAAAAGTGCAAAAGGTGAGGTAGTTTGGCTCTGAGGGGCCTCTGAGGCCTGAGACTTCCTGAGAGATGGCAGACTCACAGCTCCCATTTCCCTCTGACCCTGGGCTATGAGCTCATCAAATGAGATGGTAAATAAAGTCACTGACATGGTTTAAAGGATAATTTTGTTCTCTCTTGTTCACTCAGAGCAAACTGAATGGAATTTGCATACAACATATGGATGAACCATCCATACGATGGGGCTTGACCATATCCTCATGGTTCCCCTTCCCTTTTCTACATCTGGCCCCTTTAGCTCTGCAGACTTAACCCCACACCATCAGTCCACCCAGTCGGTCCACTGGACGTCTCTTCCTCTTTCGCATCTGGTCATTGTCATCACCTTGTTCTCCACTACCGCCTCCTGCAGTAGCTGTTAGGTCCAGAGAGGTTGGTTCACTGTGAGCAAGTAACTGTCAACTCCATGGACAGGTGGAAGTGACTTGGCAGCCGGGATGCGCCCACCCTGTGTTCATTATACCCATGAGGGTCAAGGAGAATGGGGATGCAGCTGGTCTGCAGAGCCCCGGCAGTTCTGAGACACATGTTCCTGGATCCACACGTTGCTCCATACCCAGCCTTGCCTTTCTTTTTTCTCTCTCTTGACTCCATCCAGGTTTCTGCTCTCCTTGTCCCTTTGGGGAGGGAGGCCAGTACCAGTCCAGGTGTAGTCCCCCAAAGCTTCCTACTTCCAAGCGCTACGTAGGCTTGTATATCCACTTGCTTGGGTTGCCCTGGCATTCGTGCCAACAAGTTGAGTGGTTTAGCCCTAGGCTCTCTTTTCTGGCAAGAATGTGCCTAAAAATCTCCACCTCTGGTTTGGTGGCCCCTAAAAATTCCCAGTCAGTTTTGGTGAGTGGACACTTGGTGACAGTGTTGTCTTTCGAAATGAGTAGTTCCGTTACCGATGATACTTTGCTCCCCATACATTATTTATAAGGTTTCCCTGTTTGTATGTGCAAACTATTTGTGTGTATATTTTGAGAAATACATTGTACAGGCCTCTTTTTTATTTCTTCCACACACCCTAGAGATGTCATAGAGGCGGTAAATGTGTCCAACTTTTTGAGAAATTGGAACAATCAAGACTTACCTGTATGGAATGCTGTTAACGATGTCAATTCCCACGACAGTACCTTTCATCTGACACACTTAGGGACTGTTAACAGATTAAAAGTAGTAAAAGACGTGGAGAGAGAGAAATTTCATTACCTTGTGCACTGAAATCTTGGATTTTCGTTGGTTTGAATGGGCCTGAAAATGTATTTTTTTTAGTAGGGACATAGAAGCCTCTAGCGGTATTCTTAATAAAGCAAGGTGAGTTATAAGCAATCATCTGATGGAGGGTAAATGTACCACGGTCCAGTTTAAGAAAAATACAATATAAAAGTCTTACCATGGAAGAAAATCTGTATATGATCTTTTGTAAAAAAAAAAAAAAAAAGCTTCAAGAAACATAAAGACATGACACCATATTCAGCTTAAAGTCAGTGACTTGTAAGCAAGGCAAAGCAAAGACAGTCTGATTAAGGCCGTTGCATTGTTGTGGCATTTTTTAGGTCTCACCCATTTCTGTGGCCTTTTTAGAACCTAAGCTTCTAGGGCACAGGGAACTTCATCTTGACGTAGGGCTGAGCAAATGCACGGAGCATTTCTCAATAAGTAGGCATTAAATTCTTAGTCCAGAAGGGGCCTTGAGATGCCCTCTCTTTACTCCTTGGTAGAACTGTTTTAACCATCCCCTGAAAACAGATTTTTTTCTTTAAATCTCAAAATTCAGAGATTCCACAATCAGAAATTCCTTCTCATATTGCCATGTGGTCTGCTGTGGGCATCTGTCGAATGGTGTGAACTCTGCGTGGGGAGTCTGGCCTACCCTCGAGGCCCATGGTTTGGGCTGCGGTGGTGCCATGCTGTGCTCAGGGGCCTTCTTTTTTGGAAGTCTGGGCTCCAGTGAGCCTTGGTCATGCTCTTTTATGGAACCTTGGGTGCTAGACCACTCTGACCCTCAGTCTCATTTGCAGGTTCTGGGGAGGATTAAATGAGCTCATGTGATATCCAGGTGACTGAGGCAGAGTCGGCTCGGGATGAATCTTTGCTTCGTTTTCATTAGCTGCGGAGAAGACGATGACAGCTTGGTGCCTCTCCAACTTTAATATGGGTATGCCTCTCTTGGGGATCTTGTTAAATGCAGGCTGGTATTCAGTAGTTCTGGGTGGGGCCTGGATTCTGTGCTTCTAACAAGCTCCTAGGTGACGGTGACGCTGAGGGCAAGGGTTTGGCACCTGCGTTTCTCCCTTTCCGGAAGAGCAGGATGTCTGCCGCACCCCCACCCGAGAGGAGCAAACATCCGCAACGTGACTACTAGGAACCAGCTTCCCTCACAGGCAAGGGACCTGTACCACTGCTCCCAACCATTCTGTCTGAGGCGCAGCAAGCCAAAACACTGAAATGCTGAGGTTTGCAGCAAAGAGGAGGTTTATTCACAGGGCAGCCAAGCGAGGACGTGACGTGACAATAGGTCTCAAATCTGCCTCTCCAAAGGCAAGGGGCTTTGGGTATCTGTGGGATAAAGAATAAAGAAGCAGGGCAGTATGAGGCATGGGGAGCGTGAGGAAAGGTGATTGGAAAAAGGTGTGCTCATCATTGTTCTGAGCTGGCGTAACTAGGCTACAGGCCTCGGCACATTCTCAGGCTGGAGTTGGGGAAAACAGGAGCAGAATGGAAGATGACAGCGTGTGAAGGAGGTGTGGTGTCCATAGGTTCGGGGTCTGACGTGCTTCCTGCTGAAGCACCGATGCCCACCAAAGCCGTAAATGGGGTGTTGGGGAATACAGGAGCAGAATGGAAGATGACAGCATGTGAAGGAGGTGTGGTGTCCATAGGTTCAGGGTCTGACGTGCTTCTTGCTGAAGCACCGACGCCTGCCAAAGCCGTAAATGGGGTGCTGGGGAAAACAGGAGCAGAATGGAAGAGGACAGCGTGTGAAGGAGGTGTGGTGTCCATAGCTTCCATATTAGAGGTACTGCCTGCCTGATCTGAGAGCAGAGAGTGAAAGTGGGAGAGCCTCTTCCTAGATTCTAACTCCTCTGAATTTATAGCACTGGCTCTGCCTGGCTTTATGACATATCGATTGTACGTGTCACAGAGAAAGAGCGGGCGGGGCAGGGGGTGAGGCAGGGGTCACATGCAAGCCCAGCTGGTGGCTTAACCCCGGCCCAAAGGCAAAGGGCGGGGCCCCTTCTGGACTTTCTAGTGGCTGGGACGTCTGGCTGTGGGTGGCAGGTGTTTGGCACCAGCTGGGCCACCATGCGGAGACTGTTGGGGACTGTGGAAGCCTCCTCCAGAGCTCACCCTTCCTGGGGACTGGCTCTGCAGGCCCCTCAGCCCTGCGTATGTATCGGCCAGGCCTTCCCCACCACGGGGCCCAGAGGCCAGAGCCTGCTCAGACCTGAGGGCAGGAGGCAGCCAGAGCTTACCAGGGTGTGGGCCACCTCGTCCGGAGACCTCCCCAGCTCCTCTGCGAGACCTGGAGACAGGATCGCCTTCTCCAGGGCTGCTCAGCTGCCAGCATCACCATGAGCCAGGTGGCCAAGGTTTCTGAGCAGGAGATGCAGAGCCCTGATCCGACTGGATGCTGCAGCCCACGATGTCCCTTCCTGGCAGATAGGTTCTTTCTTCACTTCTTGTTTGAAATTTGGTAAAAGAACATTTAACCCTTGGCCTGTCCTTCAGGGTATATAGACGGTAGTGGCTTAGCCGGGATTCGATCCAAGCCTGTGTGATTCCAGAGCTTGTGCTCTGGACTGTGGTGCCTCCTTATCGTATATGCTTCATGTGTTACTTGTTTTTTTTTTCTTGTAGTCCTTATGGTACTTAGCCCTAAGTGCCATACCTGTAACGAACAGCTACACTGCCCTGTAGGAAGCCTTCTTTTGTTCAACGTCTGAATTGGTCATCCACCACACTGTGTTCTAATCTCAGAAGATACAGGTCAGGGACCACCAGTTGTCAGCATGGCACCATTCCATATTTCGAATTGAGGCTTGAAGCCCGTATTTTCCCTTTGTCTAGTTTGAAGGATCCAGATATGTAAAGATGATATTCTAGATAAATCATGGGCTATCCTGAAAGAAATTCACCAGTGAATTGTTCCGTATGGATTAGAAGCCAGCTTCTCTGGCCTTCCTGGAGTATATCCAGTAAGGCGTCTCATTCATGTCTAGAAAGCAACTATATCATTTATTGCAACTTTAGCATGGAGCGATGTATTGGTATAAAGTACGATCAACACAATTTGGTCATTGTGAGTATGACAGCTGGGTCCACTCTTTACTACACATATGTAACTCTAGGGATTCTTATGCCCAAGGGAGGAGACGTACTCTTGGCTGTCTAGGACAAGGGAAGCATGTGTTGTTATTCAGGAGCTGGAAGCTTCAGCATGACAGGTAGGAATTGAACAATCGTGGTCTATACATCACTTGACCTTGCTTAAAACTTGTTTCTTTGGCTTGCTTCATTGGAGTGTTTTCTCCCTCCTGGGCTGACATTGTCTGTTATGTATCACGCATGAGACATATAGAAGTTTCAGAACCCAAAATCATATAGATCAGTAAAAATGTATATATATATATATATATATATATATATACATATATATATATACATATATATATATATTTTTATATATATATAAATCTATTGAAACTCACACTGGGCTTAATTCATATATTCCAAAATCAGTTTGACCCTCTGCTCATGAGATTCTTTTTATGGTATGTCCCAGCAAATCTGGGCTTCCATCCCCAATAAATTTTGGGGTTGAAGGACACAAAAGCTTTTGCTCAGACCTAAATTCTGTCTGAAAAAAAGGGAAATATTATAAGCCCTTTGTAACCTCTCCAAGAGCAGAAATGATTTACAGCTGTGGCATTGAACCATAATTCCTTGATCTCATTTGAGAAGAGTTCAGTTAGAAACAGTGTCTTGATTTTTGTTTCTTCCCTGTTTTCTTGTGTTGCTTACCAACAATCCATTGTAATTCATGAGTTAGTATGGCAGCAGGCTGAGTGTTCCCTGGAGCTCATTAAATGAAGTGTTTTTCCTAAAATGACGTTTGTCTCCTTGTTTTCAGCCCCTCTTCTTTCCTCTGCCCTTGACTATAACCAGAGCTCAGCGAAAGCTGAGTGACTTTGTGCAGACCTTACTTAGGCTCAGCCTTTTTTTCTTCATTATTTTATTCATGGCTCCTCCATTTCATTGTTTGCCTTCTCGAAATGTGTTGAAATCTTCCTGTGGTTGATGACTTCCAAAATATCTTGGCTTTTATTGGTTGATTAATTTTGGTATTTCTACAGTTTTATTTAGATATGGTTTCAGGAGGAACAGAAAGTAAATATATTTCCTAGTCTGCCATCTTGAGCTGAAAATCCCTGTGGATTTTAGCATCCAATGTTCCCATGGGAAAACACCCAACCATGGCCTTAATAGATGTAACACTCAAGATTTCAGCTTTTCTTGAGCAATCACTAAGGATTTCATATGTGGTCATTTCTAATGGGGAAATTATAACTATCTCATGACGTTGATTTGATGATTAAATTAGATAATGAACATGAAAATGCTTTGTAAGATTTAAAAATCTGTAAAACTGTTTTTTGTTATTATTTGAATTGTTGTTTTTCAACTTCACTTGACAGTTGTTTATGACCTTGCCTATGTGAGAAAATGCCCTCTGGGTTATTTTTTTGAAAGCCAGAATGTATTTTTCAACAGCTCAATGGAACTGGCATCATTTGTGAAGGTTAACGGTGAAGGGGTAAATGTTTCTTGACACCTATCACTTTACAGTGTTTTCAGGAACTAACTGACTCATGTATTCCTCTTCCAAATTTGGTTGAGGACCTCCTACCAGCCACATGCTTTACGTCAGGTGTTGGAAAGCATTTTCTGGATTTTAAATATCTTAGGCTTTGTGGGCCATATAGAGTTTCTGTAGCTTCTCCTCCTCTTTCCTCTTCAACAAGCTTTCTAAACGTGAGAACCATTATTAGCTCACAGTCCCACAGATCCAGGCTGAGAGCCTGATTTGATTCGTGGCCATTATTTGCCAATTCCTGCTCTGCGTCTTCACTGAGGAGGGGGACCATGTTTGAGTAATCAGTTCTTTGAATCAACTGTTGGTCTTCTGGGCCTTGTCCTTGCTCTCCTACAGTCTCTAATCAGCGTGGCATCCAGAGAGATCTTGTTAAAACATAAGTCAGATCATGTCACTCAAATTTCTTCAATGGCTTCTTCACAGAAAATGCAAAGTCCTCAGAGTGCCTCCACAGACCTAGAAATCTGGGTGTCTGTTTCCTCTCTGACTGTTTCCTTCTCCTCTCCAATTTGCTCGCTCTGTTTTTCACACGCTGACATCCTTTCTGCTCCTTGGATACTCCAAGCCTACTCTCGTCTCATTGACTTTCTGCCGCAGGCCAGCCGCAGAAAGAGGATTTCACCGCCCAGGGTCAGAAGGGAAGGGGTAAGGAACCGAAGTAGCACCGACGAATGGGGTCAGAAGCCCATGGGTCAGAAGGCTGCAATGAGAAGCCTAGTCACCGCAACAAAGAATAGACCCCCGCTCGCCGAAACTAGAGAAAGCTCGCATGCAGCAATGAAGACCCAATGCAGCCAAAAATAAATAAATAAAAAATAAAGTATAGAATCTTAAAAAAAATCTATAAAGAATATTACAAGAATAGAATCACAGGCCAGTTTCTCCTTTGAACATGCATGCAAAATGTGTAAAGAGAAGCACAAACTATATCCATGGTATGTAAAACAATCATATATCAGAATCAAAGTAGCTTTATTCTTCTGGCAATGCAAGGTTGCTTTAATGTCCAAACGTGAAACTGATCCCAGGAATGAATTAGAGTGGGAGAAAAGTCATTTAAAACAGAAATCTTGGGACTTCCCTGGTGGTCCAGTGTTTAGAACATGGCGCGTTCACTGCTGGGGCCCTGGGGTCCAATCCCAGGTCAGGGAACTAAGATCCTGCAAGACATGAGGCAGGGCCCCGAAAAAAAAAAAAGGAAAGAAAGAAGTCTTAACCAGGAGAAGCACAAGATCGAATAAACATAACAGATAACACCTTATGAAAAGTAGGTGAAGATTATGGAATATTCTAAAATTTAAAACAAAAAGAAACTTTTAAAGATTCAAAAGGATGTGACAAATATTGTACATAGGCCAAAATAAAATGAAATAAAATATACAAATGATGGGAGCCCAAAATTCCAGATGCCCAAGTCCTGTCTCTGAAGATTCTCATTCAATGGGTTCAGGATTTCCTCCTTATTTAAAAACCTACAGGTGATTCTGGTACGATTCCCAGACACAATGTAAAGCTTCTCTTTTACAGGAAAGAATACCAGATTATTTTGTTATCTTATAGTTATACTAACAGGTTGTACTATTGACGGATAAGTCTGCTGTGAAAATGCACCCCCACTAGGGATAAAAAAGGAACTAGTAGTCTCTACTGCTACTTGGTGGCAGCACGCATGTATTGCAAGGGCAATTATTGTAGCAATCCAAATTAGTGGAACATTTTAGAATTGGAAGACGACATACAGATCATCTAGTCAAGCTTCCAACTATTATAGTTGTGAAAAGTAAGGCCCATATAAATGAAATGATTTATCTCCAAAGAGCATTAGTGAAAGTATGAAATAAAAAATATCTCTGGTTCATTGCAGCTCTATTTACAATAGCCCGGAGATGGAAACAACCTAAGTGCCCGTCATTGGATGAATGTATAAAGAAGATGTGGCACATATATACAATGGAATATTACTCAGCCATAAAAAGAAACAAAATTGAGCTATTTATAATGAGGTGGATAGACCTAGTGTCTGTCATACAGAGTGAAGTAAGTCAGAAAGAAAAAGACAAATACCGTATGCTAACACATATATATGGAATTTAAGAAAAAAATGTCATGAAGAACCTAGGAGTAAAGCAGGAATAAAGACGCAGACCTCTTAGAGAACAGACTTGAGGTTATGGGGAGGGGGAAGGGTGAGCTGTGACAGGGCGAGAGAGAGTCATGGGCATATACACACTAACAAACGCAGTAAGGTAGATAGCTAGTGGGAAGCAGCCGCATGGCACAGGGATATTGGCTCGGTGCTTTGTGACAGCCTGGAGGGGTGGGATGGGGAGGGTGGGAGGGAGGGAGACGCAACAGGGAAGACATATGGGAACATACGTTTATGTATGACTGATTCACTTTGTTATAAAGCAGAAACTAACACACCATTGTAAAGCAATTATACCCCAATAAAGATGTTAAAAGAAAAAAAAAAAATAGAGAAAAAACCAAAAAAAAAAAAATCTCTGAACTTTTAATTTAGTGCTGTTTTTATTAATCTCAAGTATTAGCTTAAACTTCAGTGTGACAGATTTGGGATTGAATTCCTGCTCACGTTTACTGATTGCGTGTCTTTTAGTAAGTTACTAAAACACTTTTTTTTTACATAGACGTATTTAATTATTTATCTTTGGCTGCCTAGGCTCTTCGTTGCTGTGCACGGGCTTTCCCTAGTTGCGGTGGGCGGGGGCTACTCTTTGTTGCAGTACGCGGGCTTCTCATTGTGGTGGCTTCTCGTTGTTGCTGAGCACGGGGTCTAGGTGCGTGGGCTTCAGTAGTTGTAGTTCACGGGCTCTAGCACGCAGGCTCAGTAGTTGTGGCACATGGTCTTAGTTGCTCCGCGGCATGTGGGATCTTCCCGGACCCGGGCTCAAACGTGTGTCCCGTG
Organism: Orcinus orca; assembly: GCF_937001465.1. Lineage (NCBI taxonomy): Eukaryota > Metazoa > Chordata > Mammalia > Artiodactyla > Delphinidae > Orcinus > Orcinus orca. The sequence goes on from NC_064570.1 coordinate 92,046,371, forward strand.
CACTGGCAGGTGGATCCTTAACCAGTGCGCCAACAGGGAAGCCCTACTAATACACTTTTAACTTTGCTTTTCACGTATGTAAAATGGTGAGCCTTGACTGATATAGAATATGAGATAACCTAGCACTGTTCTTAACACATATATGCAGTTAAAACTTTTTGGCTCTCATCCCTCTTAAACAGCCTCTATCCTCTTAATAATGAATGTGTCTTTCAGCTAGCAGAGCACCCCAGAGCTGACCACATTCTGGCAAGAGATATAGGATTCTTTTTCTTACTAGGGGTTCTTTATACCTGATAGTTGAAGTGCACTTAAACATGAACAACTCTTGTTTATACTGTAGTAATGGATTTGATGGACGAATTTTAGAGAGTAATATGCAGGAATTGAGCTGCCTTACCCTCAAGAAATATAATTCGATAGTGGTGGCTAGAACGATAAACAGTGTTTGGACAGGGAGTCCATATTGGATGTGAACTTCCTGTACTCCCATTCGTCTATTAAGAATAAAGAGAATCCTTTCAAAATATGTTTTAAAGGGCAGTTATTTCTTTCTGCCTCATTTAAGTTACCTGCAAGAAAAAGACAATCTCCTGCATCCTTGTTTAATAGGCTTTTAATATAAAGCAGATAATTTTTTGCAACATTTCCCAAACTTTTCATTATCGAATTGGCTGAGGCTTCTCAACGATTATCATTTCACAACAATATCTCCATCTTCAGCTTCTTTCAATGAATTGGCCTAATAGATGTGCCATTAAAACAGAGCTTCACTCTCAACGTATTTTTAATTTTGTATTCAAACGGTATGAAGGATTCAGCCATAACAGTGAGTGGATTTCTGATACATGCTACATGATGGATGCAACTAAGTGAAAGAAGGCTACATATTGTATGGTTCCATTTATATGAAATGTCCAGCAGTGGCAAATCCATACACACAGAAAAGATTCTACATTCATGGTTGCCAGGGGTTTGGAAGAGAGGGAACTAGGGAATGACTCCTTAAAATGGGTGTAGGTTTCCTCTTGGTTGATGAAGATGTTTTGCAGCTCAGCAGTGGTGATAGTTGCACAACATTGTGACAGTAGTATATTCCACTGAATGGTACAGTGAATTGTAAAATGATCCAAATGGTGAATTTTGTGTTATGTTCATTTTTCTACAATAAAAAGGAGAAAGAATTCGGGAAAGACTTAGAGTTTGGGAAACTAAGGTGAACTGGTCAAGAAAAAGACAGCTCTATTGTTCAGTTTTCTCTCAGCTCTCCCAGTGCATTAATCCTCAGCAAAAAGTAGGCTGAACTTGTAGATGATAGTCATTCAACACAGTCCAGGGAAAAGTAAATAAAGTAAAACCCAACTCTTCTTCTTTAACACATGTATGAAAGGTTAACTTGCTGCTCAGCCACGTGGACCTTCATGAAGACGTTTCACTTTAGGTGTCCTCTACTTCAGTACTTTACTCACAGCTCATTCACACATGTAGGCAACAGCATTCCTTAATTCGATGGAATCTGCAGCACTGGTTGTGATCAGTCTCATGAAAAGAAAAGGAAAGGTGTCACGGAAGCCAAGGGAAGAGATTTTCAAGACAGAAACGTTGTTTAAGATCTCACTCGGATTGGCGGTCACAAAGATAAGGATTGGGAAGTAGTCCCCTGGACTTGTCAATGGAGAAATCATTGGGGGCTTCAAGGAGATCAGTTTCACGAGAGTAGTGGGGCAGAAACCAGATCGCAGTGTAGATGGGAGGGGAGAAATGGGGGGCAAGTCAAGAAATTGATGGCAAAGGGAAAGAAGGGAGGGGTGGATAGGAGGACAGGAGAATGGAATGGAGGAGAGCATTTCCTTGTGGCTCTTTAATATGGCTGGGAGGGGCCAAAAGAGAAGGAGAGCGTGAAGATGTAGGAAGAGGGGGTGGCATCCCGAGCCCAAGGAGGACTGGCGCCTGTCTTCAGCTCCCACCAGCTGGATGGTCCCTCCCTCTAGCTTTCCACGTAGGCTGTGGAAGTTGCCCCTTGCCTCCTTGGATCAGCTGCCCTTGATTCGTTCGTCCTTTTCTTATTTCTCAGCACATCTGGGTCATACGTTATGTGAAGACAAACAAATCACCACTGATGCTTAATTTTCTTGAAAAATCCCCCAGGCAGGTACCATTTTGGAGAACTACCTATTGTGCCTCAGCAAGCCAAAGTAGCCCATTTTTCCTCTCTCATTGGGAGACATTGCTGTTTCTTGGAGAACCTGATGAAGAGGGTGACTCGCGCTTAGGAATAACGTTGCTTGAAAAGTGCAAAAGGTGAGGTAGTTTGGCTCTGAGGGGCCTCTGAGGCCTGAGACTTCCTGAGAGATGGCAGACTCACAGCTCCCATTTCCCTCTGACCCTGGGCTATGAGCTCATCAAATGAGATGGTAAATAAAGTCACTGACATGGTTTAAAGGATAATTTTGTTCTCTCTTGTTCACTCAGAGCAAACTGAATGGAATTTGCATACAACATATGGATGAACCATCCATACGATGGGGCTTGACCATATCCTCATGGTTCCCCTTCCCTTTTCTACATCTGGCCCCTTTAGCTCTGCAGACTTAACCCCACACCATCAGTCCACCCAGTCGGTCCACTGGACGTCTCTTCCTCTTTCGCATCTGGTCGTTGTCGTCACCTTGTTCTCCACTACCGCCTCCTGCAGTAGCTGTTAGGTCCAGAGAGGTTGGTTCACTGTGAGCAAGTAACTGTCAACTCCATGGACAGGTGGAAGTGACTTGGCAGCCGGGATGCGCCCACCCTGAGTTCATTATACCCATGAGGGTCAAGGAGAATGGGGATGCAGCTGGTCTGCAGAGCCCCGGCAGTTCTGAGACACATGTTCCTGGATCCACACGTTGCTCCATACCCAGCCTTGCCTTTCTTTTTTCTCTCTCTTGACTCCATCCAGGTTTCTGCTCTCCTTGTCCCTTTGGGGAGGGAGGCCAGTACCAGTCCAGGTGTAGTCCCCCAAAGCTTCCTACTTCCAAGCGTTACGTAGGCTTGTATATCCACTTGCTTGGCTTGCCCTGGCATTCGTGCCAACAAGTTGAGTGGTTTAAGCCCTAGGCTCTCTTTTCTGGCAAGAATGTGCCTAAAAATCTCCACCTCTGGTTTGGTGGCCCCTAAAAATTCCCAGTCAGTTTTGGTGAGGGGACACTTGGTGACAGTGTTGTCTTTCGAAATGAGTAGTTCCCTTACCGACGATACTTTGCTCCCCATACATTATTTATAAGGTTTCCCTGTTTGTATGTGCAAACTATTTGTGTGTATATTTTGAGAAATACATTGTACAGGCCTCTTTTTTATTTTTTCCACACACCCTAGAGATGTCATAGAGGCGGTAAATGTGTCCAACTTTTTGAGAAATTGGAACAATCAAGACTTACCTGTATGGAATGCTGTTAACGATGTCAATTCCCGCGACAGTACCTTTCATCTGACACACTTAGGGACTGTTAACAGATTAAAAGTAGTAAAAGACGCGGATAGAGAGAATTTTCATTATCTTGTGCACTGAAATCTTGGATTTTCGTTGGTTTGAATGGGCCTGAAAATGTATTTTTTTTAGTAGGGACATAGAAGCCTCTAGTGGTATTCTTAATAAAGCAAGGTGACTTATAAGCAATCATCTGATGGAGGGTAAATGTACCACAGTCCAGTTTAAGAAAAATACAATATAAAAGTCTTACCATGGAAGAAAATCTTTATATGATCTTTTGTAAAAAAAAAAAAAAAAAGCTTCAAGAAACATAAAGACATGACACCATATTCAGTTTAAAGTCAGTGACTTGTAAGCAAGGCAAAGCAAAGACAGTCTGATTAAGGCCGTTGCATTGTTGTGGCATTTTTTAGGTCTCACCCATTTCTGTGGCCTTTTTAGAACCTAAGCTTCTAGGGCACAGGGAACTTCATCTTGACGTAGGGCTGAGCAAATGCACGGAGCATTTCTCAATAAGTAGGCATTAAATTCTTAGTCCAGAAGGGGCCTTGAGATGCCCTCTCTTTACTCCTTGGTAGAACTGTTTTAACCATCCCCCGAAAACAGATTTTTTTCTTTAAATCTCAAAATTCAGAGATTCCACAATCAGAACTTCCTTCTCATATTGCCATGTGGTCTGCTGTGGGCATCTGTCGAATGGTGTGAACTCTGCGTGGGGAGTCTGGCCTACCCTCGAGGCCCATGGTTTGGGCTGCGGTGGTGCCATGCTGTGCTCAGGGGCCTTCTTTTTTGGAAGTATGGGCTCCAGTGAGCCTTGGTCATGCTCTTTTATGGAACCTTGGGTGCTAGACCACTCTGACCCTCAGTCTCATTTGCAGGTTCTGGGGAGGATTAAATGAGCTCATGTGATATCCAGGTGACTGCGGCAGAGTCGGCTCGGGATGAATCTTTGCTTTGTTTTCATTAGCTGCGGAGAAGACGATGACAGCTTGGTGCCTCTCCAACTTTAATATGGGTATGCCTCTCTTGGGGATCTTGTTAAATGCAGGCTGGTATTCAGTAGTTCTGGGTGGGGCCTGGATTCTGTGCTTCTAACAAGCTCCTAGGTGACGGTGACGCTGAGGGCAAGGGTTTGGCACCTGCGTTTCTCCCTTTCCGGAAGAGCAGGATGTCTGCCGCACCCCCACCCGAGAGGAGCAAACATCCGCAACGTGACTACTAGGAACCAGCTTTCCTCACAGGCAAGGGACCTGTACCACTTCTCCCAACCATTCTGTCTGAGGCGCAGCAAGCCAAAACACTGAAATGCTGAGGTTTGCAGCAAAGAGGAGGTTTATTCACAGGGCAGCCAAGCGAGGACGTGACGTGACAATAGGTCTCAAATCTGCCTCCCCAAAGGCAAGGGGCTTTGGGTATCTGTGGGATAAAGAATAAAGAAGCAGGGCAGTATGAGGCATGGGGAGCGTGAGGAAAGGTGATTGGAAAAAGGTGTGCTCATCATTGTTCTGAGCTGGCGTAACTAGGCTACAGGCCTCGGCACATTCTCAGGCTGGAGTTGGGGAAAACAGGAGCAGAATGGAAGATGACAGCGTGTGAAGGAGGTGTGGTGTCCATAGGTTCGGGGTCTGACGTGCTTCCTGCTGAAGCACCGATGCCCACCAAAGCCGTAAATGGGGTGCTGGGGAATACAGGAGCAGAATGGAAGATGACAGCATGTGAAGGAGGTGTGGTGTCCATAGGTTCAGGGTCTGACGTGCTTCTTGCTGAAGCACTGACGCCTGCCAAAGCCGTAAATGGGGTGCTGGGGAAAACAGGAGCAGAATGGAAGAGGACAGCGTGTGAAGGAGGTGTGGTGTCCATAGCTTCCATATTAGAGGTACTGCCTGCCTGATCTGAGAGCAGAGAGTGAAAGTGGGAGAACCTCTTCCTAGATTCTAACTCCTCTGAATTTATAGCACTGGCTCTGCCTGGCTTTATGACATATCCATTGTACGTGTCACAGAGAAAGAGCGGGCGGGGCAGGGGGTGAGGCAGGGGTCACATGCAAGCCCAGCTGGTGGCGTAACCCCGGCCAAAAGGCAAAGGGCGGGGCCCCTTCTGGACTTTCTAGTGGCTGGGACGTCTGGCTGTGGGTGGCAGGTGTTTGGCACCAGCTGGGCCACCATGCGGAGACTGTTGGGGACTGTGGAAGCCTCCTCCAGAGCTCACCCTTCCTGGGGACTGGCTCTGCAGGCCCCTCAGCCCTGCGTATGTATCGGCCAGGCCTTCCCCACCACGGGGCCCAGAGGCCAGAGCCTGCTCAGACCTGAGGGCAGGAGGCAGCCAGAGCTTACCAGGGTGTGGGCCACCTCGTCCGGAGACCTCCCCAGCTCCTCTGCGAGACCTGGAGACAGGATCGCCTTCTCCAGGGCTGCTCAGCTGCCAGCATGACCATGAGCCAGGTGGCCAAGGTTTCTGAGCAGGAGATGCAGAGCCCTGATCCGACTGGATGCTGCAGCCCACGATGTCCCTTCCTGGCAGATAGGTTCTTTCTTCACTTCTTGTTTGAAATTTGGTAAAAGAACATTTAACCCTTGGCCTGTCCTTCAGGGTATATAGATGGTAGTGGCTTAGCCGGGATTCGATCCAAGCCTGTGTGATTCCAGAGCTTGTGCTCTGGACTGTGGTGCCTCCTTATCGTATATGCTTCATGTGTTACTTGTTTTTTTTTTTCTTGTAGTCCTTATGGTACTTAGCCCTAAGTGCCATACCTGTAACGAACAGCTACACTGCCCTGTAGGAGGTCTTCTTTTGTTCAACGCCTGAATTGGTCATCCACCACACTGTGTTCTAATCTCAGAAGATACAGGTCAGGGACCACCAGTTGTCAGCATGGCACCATTCCATATTTCGAATTGAGGCTTGAAGCCCGTATTTTCCCTTTGTCTAGTTTGAAGGATCCAGATATGTAAAGATGATATTCTAGATAAATCATGGGCTATCCTGAAAGAAATTCACCAGTGAATTGTTCCGTATGGATTAGAAGCCAGCTTCTCTGGCCTTCCTGGAATATATCCAGTAAGGCGTCTCATTCATGTCTAGAAAGCAACTATATCATTTATTGCAACTTCAGCGTGGAGCGATGTATTGGTATAAAGTACGATCAACACAATTTGGTCATTGTGAGTATGACAGCTGGGTCCACTCTTTACTACACATATGTAACTCTAGGGATTCTTATGCCCAAGAGAGGAGACGTACTCTTGGCTGTCTAGGACAAGGGAAGCATGTGTTGTTATTCAGGAGCTGGAAGCTTCAGCATGACAGGTAGGAATTGAACAATCGTGGTCTATACATCACTTGACCTTGCTTAAAACTTGTTTCTTTGGCTTGCTTCATTGGAGTGTTTTCTCCCTCCTGGGCTGACATTGTCTGTTATGTATCACGCATGAGACATATAGAAGTTTCAGAACCCAAAATCATATAGATCAGTAAAAATGTATATATATATATATATATATATATATAAATCTATTGAAACTCACACTGGGCTTAATTCATATATTCCAAAATCAGTTTGACCCTCTGCTCATGAGATTCTTTTTATGGTATGTCCCAGCAAATCTGGGCTTCCATCCCCAATAAATTTTGGGGTTGAAGGACACAAAAGCTTTTGCTCAGACCTAAATTCTGTCTGAAAAAAAGGGAAATATTATAAGCCCTTTGTAACCTCTCCAAGAGCAGAAATGATTTACAGCTGTGGCATTGAACCATAATTCCTTGATCTCATTTGAGAAGAGTTCAGTTAGAAACAGTGTCTTGATTTTTGTTTCTTCCCTGTTTTCTTGTGTTGCTTACCAACAATCCATTGTAATTCATCAGTTAGTATGGCAGCAGGCTGAGTGTTCCCTGGAGCTCATTAAATGAAGTGTTTTTCCTAAAATGACGTTTGTCTCCTTGTTTTCAGCCCCTCTTCTTTCCTCTGCCCTTGACTATAACCAGAGCTCAGCAAAAGCTGAGTGACTTTGTGCAGACCTTACTTAGGCTCAGCCTTTTTTTCTTCATTATTTTATTCATGGCTCCTCCATTTCATTGTTTGCCTTCTCGAAATGTGTTGAAATCTTCCTGTGGTTGATGACTTCCAAAATATCTTGGCTTTTATTGGTTGATTAATTTTGGTATTTCTACAGTTTTATTTAGATATGGTTTCAGGAGGAACAGAAAGTAAATATATTTCCTAGTCTGCCATCTTGAGCTGAAAATCCCTGTGGATTTTAGCATCCAATGTTCCCATGGGAAAACACCCAACCATGGCCTTAATAGATGTAACACTCAAGATTTCAGCTTTTCTTGAGCAATCACTAAGGATTTCATATGTGGTCATTTCTAATGGGGAAATTATAACTATCTCATGACGTTGATTTGATGATTAAATTAGATAATGAACATGAAAATGCTTTGTAAGATTTAAAAATCTGTAAAACTGTTTTTTGTTATTATTTGAATTGTTGTTTTTCAACTTCACTTGACAGTTGTTTATGACCTTGCCTATGTGAGAAAATGCCCTCTGGGTTATTTTTTTGAAAGCCAGAATGTATTTTTCAACAGCTCAATGGAACTGGCATCATTTGTGAAGGTTAACGGTGAAGGGGTAAATGTTTCTTGACACCTATCACTTTACAGTGTTTTCAGGAACTAACTGACTCATGTATTCCTCTTCCAAATTTGGTTGAGGACCTCCTACCAGCCACATGCTTTACGTCAGGTGTTGGAAAGCATTTTCTGGATTTTAAAGATCTTAGGCTTTGTGGGCCATATAGAGTTTCTGTAGCTTCTCCTCCTCTTTCCTCTTCAACAAGCTTTCTAAACGTGAGAACCATTATTAGCTCACAGTCCCACAGATCCAGGCTGAGAGCCTGATTTGATTCGTGGCCATTATTTGCGAATTCCTGCTCTGCGTCTTCACTGAGGAGGGGGACCATGTTTGAGTAATCAGTTCTTTGAATCAACTGTTGGTCTTCTGGGCCTTGTCCTTGCTCTCCTACAGTCTCTAATCAGCGTGGCATCCAGAGAGATCTTGTTAAAACATAAGTCAGATCATGTCACTCAAATTTCTTCAATGGCTTCTTCACAGAAAATGCAAAGTCCTCAGAGTGCCTCCACAGACCTAGAAATCTGGGTGTCTGTTTCCTCTCTGACTGTTTCCTTCTCCTCTCCAATTTGCTCGCTCTGTTTTTCACACGCTGACATCCTTTCTGCTCCTTGGATACTCCAAGCCTACTCTCGTCTCATTGACTTTCTGCCGCAGGCCAGCCGCAGAAAGAGGATTTCACCGCCCAGGGTCAGAAGGGAAGGGGTAAGGAACTGAAGTAGCACCGACGAATGGGGTCAGAAGCCCATGGGTCAGAAGGCTGCAATGAGAAGCCTAGTCACCGCAACAAAGAATAGACCCCCGCTCGCCGAAACTAGAGAAAGCTCGCATGCAGCAATGAAGACCCAATGCAGCCAAAAATAAATAAATAAAAAATAAAGTATAGAATCTTAAAAAAAATCTATAAAGAATATTACAAGAATAGAATCACAGGCCAGTTTCTCCTTTGAACATGCATGCAAAATGTGTAAAGAGAAGCACAAACTATATCCATGGTATGTAAAACAATCATATATCAGAATCAAAGTAGCTTTATTCTTCTGGCAATGCAAGGTTGCTTTAATGTCCAAACGTGAAACTGATCCCAGGAATGAATTAGAGTGGGAGAAAAGTCATTTAAAACAGAAATCTTGGGACTTCCCTGGTGGTCCAGTGTTTAGAACATGGCGCGTTCACTGCTGGGGCCCTGGGGTCCAATCCCAGGTCAGGGAACTAAGATCCTGCAAGACATGAGGCAGGGCCCCGAAAAAAAAAAAAGGAAAGAAAGAAGTCTTAACCAGGAGAAGCACAAGATCGAATAAACATAACAGATAACACCTTATGAAAAGTAGGTGAAGATTATGGAATATTCTAAGATTTAAAACAAAAAGAAACTTTTAAAGATTCAAAAGGATGTGACAAATATTGTACATAGGCCAAAATAAAATGAAATAAAATATACAAATGATGGGAGCCCAAAATTCCAGATGCCCAAGTCCTGTCTCTGAAGATTCTCATTCAATGGGTTCAGGATTTCCTCCTTATTTAAAAACCTACAGGTGATTCTGGTACGATTCCCAGACACAATGTAAAGCTTCTCTTTTACAGGAAAGAATACCAGATTATTTTGTTATCTTATAGTTATACTAACAGGTTGTACTATTGACGGATAAGTCTGCTGTGAAAATGCACCCCCACTAGGGATAAAAAAGGAACTAGTAGTCTCTACTGCTACTTGGTGGCAGCACGCATGTATTGCAAGGGCAATTATTGTAGCAATCCAAATTAGTGGAACATTTTAGAATTGGAAGACGACATACAGATCATCTAGTCAAGCTTCCAACTATTATAGTTGTGAAAAGTAAGGCCCATATAAATGAAATGATTTATCTCCAAAGAGCATTAGTGAAAGTATGAAATAAAAAATATCTCTGGTTCATTGCAGCTCTATTTACAATAGCCCGGAGATGGAAACAACCTAAGTGCCCGTCATTGGATGAATGTATAAAGAAGATGTGGCACATATATACAATGGAATATTACTCAGCCATAAAAAGAAACAAAATTGAGCTATTTATAATGAGGTGGATAGACCTAGTGTCTGTCATACAGAGTGAAGTAAGTCAGAAAGAAAAAGACAAATACCGTATGCTAACACATATATATGGAATTTAAGAAAAAAAATGTCATGAAGAACCTAGGAGTAAAGCAGGAATAAAGACGCAGACCTCTTAGAGAACAGACTTGAGGTTATGGGGAGGGGGAAGGGTGAGCTGTGACAGGGCGAGAGAGAGTCATGGGCATATACACACTAACAAACGCAGTAAGGTAGATAGCTAGTGGGAAGCAGCCGCATGGCACAGGGATATTGGCTCGGTGCTTTGTGACAGCCTGGAGGGGTGGGATGGGGAGGGTGGGAGGGAGGGAGACGCAACAGGGAAGACATATGGGAACATACGTTTATGTATGACTGATTCACTTTGTTATAAAGCAGAAACTAACACACCATTGTAAAGCAATTATACCCCAATAAAGATGTTAAAAGAAAAAAAAAATAGAGAAAAAACCAAAAAAAAAAAAATCTCTGAACTTTTAATTTAGTGCTGTTTTTATTAATCTCAAGTATTAGCTTAAACTTCAGTGTGACAGATTTGGGATTGAATTCCTGCTCACGTTTACTGATTGCGTGTCTTTTAGTAAGTTACTAAAACACTTTTTTTTTACATAGACGTATTTAATTATTTATCTTTGGCTGCCTAGGCTCTTCGTTGCTGTGCACGGGCTTTCCCTAGTTGCGGTGGGCGGGGGCTACTCTTTGTTGCAGTACGCGGGCTTCTCATTGTGGTGGCTTCTCGTTGTTGCTGAGCACGGGGTCTAGGTGCGTGGGCTTCAGTAGTTGTAGTTCACGGGCTCTAGCACGCAGGCTCAGTAGTTGTGGCACATGGTCTTAGTTGCTCCGCGGCATGTGGGATCTTCCCGGACCCGGGCTCAAACGTGTGTCCCGTGCACTGGCAGGTGGATCCTTAACCAGTGCGCCAACAGGGAAGCCCTACTAATACACTTTTAACTTTGCTTTTCACGTATGTAAAATGGTGAGCCTTGACTGATATAGAATATGAGATAACCTAGCACTGTTCTTAACACATATATGCAGTTAAAACTTTTTGGCTCTCATCCCTCTTAAACAGCCTCTATCCTCTTAATAATGAATGTGTCTTTCAGCTAGCAGAGCACCCCAGAGCTGACCACATTCTGGCAAGAGATATAGGATTCTTTTTCTTACTAGGGGTTCTTTATACCTGATAGTTGAAGTGCACTTAAACATGAACAACTCTTGTTTATACTGTAGTAATGGATTTGATGGACGAATTTTAGAGAGTAATATGCAGGAATTGAGCTGCCTTACCCTCAAGAAATATAATTCGATAGTGGTGGCTAGAACGATAAACAGTGTTTGGACAGGGAGTCCATATTGGATGTGAACTTCCTGTACTCCCATTCGTCTATTAAGAATAAAGAGAATCCTTTCAAAATATGTTTTAAAGGGCAGTTATTTCTTTCTGCCTCATTTAAGTTACCTGCAAGAAAAAGACAATCTCCTGCATCCTTGTTTAATAGGCTTTTAATATAAAGCAGATAATTTTTTGCAACATTTCCCAAACTTTTCATTATCGAATTGGCTGAGGCTTCTCAACGATTATCATTTCACAACAATATCTCCATCTTCAGCTTCTTTCAATGAATTGGCCTAATAGATGTGCCATTAAAACAGAGCTTCACTCTCAACGTATTTTTAATTTTGTATTCAAACAGTATGAAGGATTCAGCCATAACAGTGAGTGGATTTCTGATACATGCTACATGATGGATGCAACTAAGTGAAAGAAGGCTACATATTGTATGGTTCCATTTATATGAAATGTCCAGCAGTGGCAAATCCATACACACAGAAAAGATTCTACATTCATGGTTGCCAGGGGTTTGGAAGAGAGGGAACTAGGGAATGACTCCTTAAAATGGGTGTAGGTTTCCTCTTGGTTGATGAAGATGTTTTGCAGCTCAGCAGTGGTGATAGTTGCACAACATTGTGACAGTAGTAAATTCCACTGAATGGTACAGTGAATTGTAAAATGATCCAAATGGTGAATTTTGTGTTATGTTCATTTTTCTACAATAAAAAGGAGAAAGAATTCGGGAAAGACTTAGAGTTTGGGAAACTAAGGTGAACTGGTCAAGAAAAAGACAGCTCTATTGTTCAGTTTTCTCTCAGCTCTCCCAGTGCATTAATCCTCAGCAAAAAGTAGGCTGAACTTGTAGATGATAGTCATTCAACACAGTCCAGGGAAAAGTAAATAAAGTAAAACCCAACTCTTCTTCTTTAACACATGTATGAAAGGTTAACTTGCTGCTCAGCCACGTGGACCTTCATGAAGACGTTTCACTTTAGGTGTCCTCTACTTCAGTACTTTACTCACAGCTCATTCACACATGTAGGCAACAGCATTCCTTAATTCGATGGAATCTGCAGCACTGGTTGTGATCAGTCTCATGAAAAGAAAAGGAAAGGTGTCACGGAAGCCAAGGGAAGAGATTTTCAAGACAGAAACGTTGTTTAAGATCTCACTCGGCTTGGCGGTCACAAAGATAAGGATTGGGAAGTAGTCCCCTGGACTTGTCAATGGAGAAATCATTGGGGGCTTCAAGGAGATCAGTTTCACGAGAGTAGTGGGGCAGAAACCAGATCGCAGTGTAGATGGGAGGGGAGAAATGGGGGGCAAGTCAAGAAATTGATGGCAAAGGGAAAGAAGGGAGGGGTGGATAGGAGGACAGGAGAATGGAATGGAGGAGAGCATTTCCTTGTGGCTCTTTAATATGGCTGGGAGGGGCCAAAAGAGAAGGAGAGCGTGAAGATGTAGGAAGAGGGGGTGGCATCCCGAGCCCAAGGAGGACTGGCCCCTGTCTTCAGCTCCCACCAGCTGGATGGTCCCTCCCTCTAGCTTTCCACGTAGGCTGTGGAAGTTGCCCCTTGCCTCCTTGGATCAGCTGCCCTTGATTCGTTCGTCCTTTTCTTATTTCTCAGCACATCTGGGTCATACGTTATGTGAAGACAAACAAATCACCACTGATGCTTAATTTTCTTGAAAAATCCCCCAGGCAGGTACCATTTTGGAGAACTACCTATTGTGCCTCAGCAAGCCAAAGTAGCCCATTTTTCCTCTCTCATTGGGAGACATTGCTGTTTCTTGGAGAACCTGATGAAGAGGGTGACTCGCGCTTAGGAATAACGTTGCTTGAAAAGTGCAAAAGGTGAGGTAGTTTGGCTCTGAGGGGCCTCTGAGGCCTGAGACTTCCTGAGAGATGGCAGACTCACAGCTCCCATTTCCCTCTGACCCTGGGCTATGAGCTCATCAAATGAGATGGTAAATAAAGTCACTGACATGGTTTAAAGGATAATTTTGTTCTCTCTTGTTCACTCAGAGCAAACTGAATGGAATTTGCATACAACATATGGATGAACCATCCATACGATGGGGCTTGACCATATCCTCATGGTTCCCCTTCCCTTTTCTACATCTGGCCCCTTTAGCTCTGCAGACTTAACCCCACACCATCAGTCCACCCAGTCGGTCCACTGGACGTCTCTTCCTCTTTCGCATCTGGTCGTTGTCGTCACCTTGTTCTCCACTACCGCCTCCTGCAGTAGCTGTTAGGTCCAGAGAGGTTGGTTCACTGTGAGCAAGTAACTGTCAACTCCATGGACAGGTGGAAGTGACTTGGCAGCCGGGATGCGCCCACCCTGAGTTCATTATACCCATGAGGGTCAAGGAGAATGGGGATGCAGCTGGTCTGCAGAGCCCCGGCAGTTCTGAGACACATGTTCCTGGATCCACACGTTGCTCCATACCCAGCCTTGCCTTTCTTTTTTCTCTCTCTTGACTCCATCCAGGTTTCTGCTCTCCTTGTCCCTTTGAGGAGGGAGGCCAGTACCAGTCCAGGTGTAGTCCCCCAAAGCTTCCTACTTCCAAGCGTTACGTAGGCTTGTATATCCACTTGCTTTAGTTGCCCTGGCATTCGTGCCAACAAGTTGAGTGGTTTAGCCCTAGGCTCTCTTTTCTGGCAAGAATGTGCCTAAAAATCTCCACCTCTGGTTTGGTGGCCCCTAAAAATTCCCAGTCAGTTTTGGTGAGGGGACACTTGGTGACAGTGTTGTCTTTCGAAATGAGTAGTTCCCTTACCGACGATACTTTGCTCCCCATACATTATTTATAAGGTTTCCCTGTTTGTATGTGCAAACTATTTGTGTGTATATTTTGAGAAATACATTGTACAAGCCTCTTTTTTATTTCTTCCACACACCCTAGAGATGTCATAGAGGCGGTAAATGTGTCCAACTTTTTGAGAAATTGGAACAATCAAGACTTACCTGTATGGAATGCTGTTAACGATGTCAATTCCCGCGACAGTACCTTTCATCTGACACACTTAGGGACTGTTAACAGATTAAAAGTAGTAAAAGACGCGGATAGAGAGAATTTTCATTATCTTGTGCAGTGAAATCTTGGATTTTCGTTGGTTTGAATGGGCCTGAAAATGTATTTTTTTTAGTAGGGACATAGAAGCCTCTAGCGGTATTCTTAATAAAGCAAGGTGAGTTATAAGCAATCATCTGATGGAGGGTAAATGTACCACAGTCCAGTTTAAGAAAAATACAATATAAAAGTCTTACCATGGAAGAAAATCTGTATATGATCTTTTGTAAAAAAAAAAAAAAAGCTTCAAGAAACATAAAGACATGACACCATATTCAGTTTAAAGTCAGTGACTTGTAAGCAAGGCAAAGCAAAGACAGTCTGATTAAGGCCGTTGCATTGTTGTGGCATTTTTTAGGTCTCACCCATTTCTGTGGCCTTTTTAGAACCTAAGCTTCTAGGGCACAGGGAACTTCATCTTGACGTAGGGCTGAGAAAATGCACGGAGCATTTCTCAATAAGTAGGCATTAAATTCTTAGTCCAGAAGGGGCCTTGAGATGCCCTCTCTTTACTCCTTGGTAGAACTGTTTTAACCATCCCCCGAAAACAGATTTTTTTCTTTAAATCTCAAAATTCAGAGATCCCACAATCAGAACTTCCTTCTCATGTTGCCATGTGGTCTGCTGTGGGAATCTGTCGAATGGTGTGAACTCTGCGTGGGGAGTCTGGCCTACCCTCGAGGCCCATGGTTTGGGCTGCGGTGGTGCCATGCTGTGCTCAGGGTCCTTCTGTTCTGGAAGTTTGGGCTCCAGTGAGCCTTGGTCATGCTCTTTTATGGAACCTTGGGTGCTAGACCACTCTGACACTCAGTCTCATTTGCAGGTTCTGGGGAGGATTAAATGAGCTCATGTGATATCCAGGTGACTGAGGCAGAGTCGGCTCGGGATGAATCTTTGCTTCGTTTTCATTAGCTGCGGAGAAGACGATGACAGCTTGGTGCCTCTCCAACTTTAATATGGGTATGCCTCTCTTGGGGATCTTGTTAAATGCAGGCTGGTATTCAGTAGTTCTGGGTGGGGCCTGGATTCTGTGCTTCTAACAAGCTCCTAGGTGACGGTGACGCTGAGGGCAAGGGTTTGGCACCTGCGTTTCTCCCTTTCCGGAAGAGCAGGATGTCTGCTGCACCCCCACCCGAGAGGAGCAAACATCCGCAACGTGACTACTAGGAACCAGCTTCCCTCACAGGCAAGGGACCTGTACCACTGCTCCCAACCATTCTGTCTGAGGCGCAGCAAGCCAAAACACTGAAATGCTGAGGTTTGCAGCAAAGAGGAGGTTTATTCACAGGGCAGCCAAGCGAGGACGTGACGTGACAATAGGTCTCAAATCTGCCTCCCCAAAGGCAAGGGGCTTTGGGTATCTGTGGGATAAAGAATAAAGAAGCAGGGCAGTATGAGGCATGGGGAGCGTGAGGAAAGGTGATTGGAAAAAGGTGTGCTCATCATTGTTCTGAGCTGGCGTAACTAGGCTACAGGCCTCGGCACATTCTCAGGCTGGAGTTGGGGAAAACAGGAGCAGAATGGAAGATGACAGCGTGTGAAGGAGGTGTGGTGTCCATAGGTTCGGGGTCTGCGTGCTTCCTGCTGAAGCACCGATGCCCACCAAAGCCGTAAATGGGGTGCTGGGGAAAACACGAGCAGAATGGAAGATGACAGCTTGTGAGGGAGGTGTGGTGTCCATAGGTTCGGGGTCTGACGTGCTTCCTGCTGAAACACCGATGCCCGCCAAAGCCGTAAATGGGGTGCTGGGGAAAACAGGAGCAGAATGGAAGAGGACAGCGTGTGAAGGAGGTGTGGTGTCCATAGCTTCCATATTAGAGGTACTGCCTGCCTGATCTGAGAGCATAGAGTGAAAGTGGGAGAGCCTCTTCCTAGATTCTAACTCCTCTGAATTTATAGCACTGGCTCTGCCTGGCTTTATGACATATCCATTGTACGTGTCACAGAGAAAGAGCGGGCGGGGCAGGGGGTGAGGCAGGGGTCACATGCAAGCCCAGCTGGTGGCGTAACCCCGGCCCAAAGGCAAAGGGCGGGGCCCCTTCTGGACTTTCTAGTGGCTGGGACGTCTGGCTGTGGGTGGCAGGTGTTTGGCACCAGCTGGGCCACCATGCGGAGACTGTTGGGGACTGTGGAAACCTCCTCCAGAGCTCACCCTTCCTGGGGACTGGCTCTGCAGGCCCCTCAGCCCTGCGTATGTATCGGCCAGGCCTTCCCCACCATGGGGCCCAGAGGCCAGAGCCTGCTCAGACCTGAGGGCAGGAGGCAGCCAGAGCTTACCAGGGTGTGGGCCACCTCGTCCGGAGACCTCCCCAGCTCCTCTGCGAGACCTGGAGACAGGATCGCCTTCTCCAGGGCTGCTCAGCTGCCAGCATGACCATGAGCCAGGTGGCCAAGGTTTCTGAGCAGGAGATGCAGAGCCCTGATCCGACTGGATGCTGCAGCCCACGATGTCCCTTCCTGGCAGATAGGTTCTTTCTTCACTTCTTGTTTGAAATTTGGTAAAAGAACATTTAACCCTTGGCCTGTCCTTCAGGGTATATAGATGGTAGTGGCTTAGCCGGGATTCGATCCAAGCCTGTGTGATTCCAGAGCTTGTGCTCTGGACTGTGGTGCCTCCTTATCGTATATGCTTCATGTGTTACTTGTTTTTTTTTTTCTTGTAGTCCTTATGGTACTTAGCCCTAAGTGCCATACCTGTAACGAACAGCTACACTGCCCTGTAGGAGGTCTTCCTTTGTTCAACGCCTGAATTGGTCATCCACCACACTGTGTTCTAATCTCAGAAGATACAGGTCAGGGACCACCAGTTGTCAGCATGGCACCATTCCATATTTCGAATTGAGGCTTGAAGCCCGTATTTTCCCTTTGTCTAGTTTGAAGGATCCAGATATGTAAAGATGATATTCTAGATAAAACATGGGCTATCCTGAAAGAAATTCACCACTGAATTGTTCCATATGGATTAGAAGCCAGCTTCTCTGGCCTTCCTGGAGTATATCCAGTAAGGCGTCTCATTCATGTCTAGAAAGCAACTATATCATTTATTGCAACTTCTGCGTGGAGCGATGTGTTGGTATAAAGTACGATCAACACAATTTGGTCATTGTGAGTATGACAGCTGGGTCCACTCTTTACTACACATATGTAACTCTAGGGATTCTTATGCCCAAGGGAGGAGACGTACTCTTGGCTGTCTAGGACAAGGGAAGCATGTGTTGTTATTCAGGAGCTGGAAGCTTCAGCATGACAGGTAGGAATTGAACAATCGTGGTCTATACATCACTTGACCTTGCTTAAAACTTGTTTCTTTGGCTTGCTTCATTGGAGTGTTTTCTCCCTCCTAGGCTGACATTGTCTGTTATGTATCACGCATGAGACATATAGAAGTTTCAGAACCCAAAATCATATAGATCAGTAAAAATGTATATATATATATATATATATATAAATCTATTGAAACTCACACTGGGCTTAATTCATATATTCCAAAATCAGTTTGACCCTCTGCTCATGAGATTCTTTTTATGGTATGTCCCAGCAAATCTGGGCTTCCATCCCCAATAAATTTTGGGGTTGAAGGACACAAAAGCTTTTGCTCAGACCTAAATTCTGTCTGAAAAAAAGGGAAATATTATAAGCCCTTTGTAACCTCTCCAAGAGCAGAAATGATTTACAGTTGTGGCATTGAACCATAATTCCTCGATCTCATTTGAGAAGAGTTCAGTTAGAAACAGTGTCTTGATTTTTGTTTCTTTTGTTTCTTCCCTGTTTTCTTGTCTTGCTTGCCAACAATCCATTGTAATTCATGAGTTAGTATGGCAGCAGGCTGAGTGTTCCCTGGAGCTCATTAAATGAAGTGTTTTTCCTAAAATGACGTTTGTCTCCTTGTTTTCAGCCCCTCTTCTTTCCTCTGCCCTTGACTATAACCAGAGCTCAGCAAAAGCTGAGTGACTTTGTGCAGACCTTACTTAGGCTCAGCCTTTTTTTCTTCATTATTTTATTCATGGCTCCTCCGTTTCATTGTTTGCCTTCTCGAAATGTGTTGAAATCTTTCTGTGGTTGATGACTTCCAAAATATCTTGGCTTTTATTGGTTGATTAATTTTGGTATTTCTACAGTTTTATTTAGATATGGTTTCAGGAGGAACAGAAAGTAAATATATTTCCTAGTCTGCCATCTTGAGCTGAAAATCCCTGTGGATTTTAGCATCCAATGTTCCCATGGGAAAACACCCAACCATGGCCTTAATAGATGTAACACTCAAGATTTCAGCTTTTCTTGAGCAATCACTAAGGATTTCATATGTGGTCATTTCTAATGGGGAAATTATAACTATCTCATGATGTTGATTTGAGGATTAAATTAGGTAATGAACATGAAAATGCTTTGTAAGATTTAAAAATCTGTAAAACTGTTTTTTGTTATTATTTGATTTGTTGCTATTTCAGCTTCACTTGACAGTTGTTTATGACCTTGCCTATGTGAGAAAATGCCCTCTGGGTTATTTTTTTGAAAGCCAGAATGTATTTTTCAACAGCTCAATGGAACTGGCATCATTTGTGAAGGTTAAGGGTGAAGGGGTAAATGTTTCTTGACACCTATCACTTTACAGTGTTTTCAGGAACTAACTGACTCATGTATTCCTCTTCCAAATTTGGTTGAGGACCTCCTACCAGCCACATGCTTTACGTCAGGTGTTGGAAAGCATTTTCTGGATTTTAAATATCTTAGGCTTTGTGGGCCATATAGAGTTTCTGTAGCTTCCCCTCCTCTTTCCTCTTCAACAAGCTTTCTAAACGTGAGAACCATTATTAGCTCACAGTCCCACAGATCCAGGCTGAGAGCCTGATTTGATTCGTGGCCATTATTTGCCAATTCCTGCTCTGCGTCTTCACTGAGGAGGGGGACCATGTTTGAGTAATCAGTTCTTTGAATCAACTGTTGGTCTTCTGGGGCTTGTCCTTGCTCTCCTACAGTCTCTAATCAGCGTGGCATCCAGAGAGATCTTGTTAAAACATAAGTCAGATCATGTCACTCAAATTTCTTCAATGGCTTCTTCACAGAAAATGCAAAGTCCTCAGAGTGCCTCCACAGACCTAGAAATCTGGGTGTCTGTTTCCTCTCTGACTGTTTCCTTCTCCTCTCCAATTTGCTTGCTCTGTTTTCCACACGCTGACATCCTTTCTGCTCCTTGGATACTCCAAGCCTACTCTTGCCTCATTGACTTTCTGCCGCAGGCCAGCCGCAGAAAGAGGATTTCACCGCCCAGGGTCAGAAGGGAAGGGGAAAGGAACCGAAGTAGCACCGACGAATGGGGTCAGAAGCCCATAGGTCAGAAGGCTGTAATGAGAAGCCTAGTCACCGCAACAAAGAATAGACCCCCGCTCGCCGAAACTAGAGAAAGCTCGCATGCAGCAATGAAGACCCAATGCAGCCAAAAATAAATAAATAAAAAATAAAGTATAGAATCTTAAAAAAAATCTATAAAGAATATTACAAGAATAGAATCACAGGCCAGTTTCTCCTTTGAACATGCATGCAAAATGTGTAAAGAGAAGCACAAACTATATCCATGGTATGTAAAACAATCATATATCAGAATCAAAGTAGCTTTATTCTTCTGGCAATGCACGGTTGCTTTAATGTCCAAACGTGAAACTGATCCCAGGAATGAATTAGAGTGGGAGAAAAGTCATTTAAAACAGAAATCTTGGGACTTCCCTGGTGGTCCAGTGTTTAGAACATGGCGCGTTCACTGCTGGGGCCCTGGGGTCCAATCCCAGGTCAGGGAACTAAGATCCTGCAAGACATGAGGCAGGGCCCCGAAAAAAAAAAAGGAAAGAAAGAAGTCTTAACCAGGAGAAGCACAAGATCGAATAAACATAACAGATAACACCTTATGAAAAATAGGTGAAGATTATGGAATATTCTAAGATTTAAAACAAAAAGAAACTTTTAAAGATTCAAAAGGATGTGACAAATATTGTACATAAGCCAAAATAAAATGAAATAAAATATACAAATGATGGGAGCCCAAAATTCCAGATGCCCAAGTCCTGTCTCTGAAGATTCTCATTCAATGGGTTCAGGATTTCCTCCTTATTGAAAAACCTACAGGTGATTCTGGTACGATTCCCAGACACAATGTAAAGCTTCTCTTTTACAGGAAAGAATACCAGATTATTTTGTTATCTTATAGTTATACTAACAGGTTGTACTATTGACGGATAAGTCTGCTGTGAAAATGCACCCCCACTAGGGATAAAAAAGGAACTAGTAGTCTCTACTGCTCCTTGGTGGCAGCACGCATGTATTGCAAGGGCAATTATTGTAGCAATCCAAATTAGTGGAACATTTTAGAATTGGAAGGCAACATACAGATCATCTAGTCAAGCTTCCAACTATTATAGTTGTGAAAACTAAGGCCCATATAAATGAAATGATTTATCTCCAAAGAGCATTAGTGAAAGTATGAAATAAAAAATATCTCTGAACTTTTAATTTAGTGCTGTTTTTATTAATCTCAAGTATTAGCTTAAACTTCAGTGTGACAGATTTGGGATTGAATTCCTGCTCACGTTTACTGATTGCGTGTCTTTTAGTAAGTTACTAAAACACTTTTTTTTTAAATAGACGTATTTAATTATTTATCTTTGGCTGCCTAGGCTCTTCGTTGCTGTGCACGGGCTTTCCCTAGTTGCGGTGGCCATGGTCTACACTTTGTTGCAGTACGCGGGCTTCTCATTGTGGTGGCTTCTCGTTGTTGCTGAGCACGGGGTCTAGGTGCGTGGGCTTCAGTAGTTGTGGTTCACGGGCTCTAGCACGCAGGCTCAGTAGTTGTGGCACATGGTCTTAGTTGCTCCACGCCATGTGGGATCTTCACGGACCCGGGCTCAAACGTGTGTCCCGTGCACTGGCAGGTGGATCCTTAACCAGTGCGCCAACAGGGAAGCCCTACTAATACACTTTTAACTTTGCTTTTCATGTATGTAAAATGGTGAGCCTTGACTGATATAGAATATGAGATAACCTAGCACTGTTCTTAACACATATATGCAGTTAAAACTTTTTGGCTCTCATCCCTCTTAAACAGCCTCTATCCTCTTAATAATGAATGTGTCTTTCAGCTAGCAGAGCACCCCAGAGCTGACCACATTCTGGCAAGAGATATAGGATTCTTTTTCTTACTGGGGGTTCTTTATACCTGATAGTTGAAGTGCACTTAAACATGAACAACTCTTGTTTATACTGTAGTAATGGATTTGATGGACGAATTTTAGAGAGTAATATGCAGGAATTGAGCTGCCTTACCCTCAAGAAATATAATTCGATAGTGGTGGCTAGAACGATAAACAGTGTTTGGACAGGGAGTCCATATTGGATGTGAACTTCCTGTACTCCCATTCGTCTATTAAGAATAAAGAGAATCCTTTCAAAATGTGTTTTAAAGGGCAGTTATTTCTTTCTGCCTCATTTAAGTTACCTGCAAGAAAAAGACAATCTCCTGCATCCTTGTTTAATAGGCTTTTAATATAAAGCAGATAATTTTTTGCAACATTTCCCAAACTTTTCATTATCGAATTGGCTGAGGCTTCTCAACGATTATCATTTCACAACAATATCTCCATCTTCAGCTTCTTTCAATGAATTGGCCTAATAGATGTGCCATTAAAACAGAGCTTCACTCTCAACGTATTTTTAATTTTGTATTCAAACAGTATGAAGGATTCAGCCATAACAGTGAGTGGATTTCTGATACATGCTACATGATGGATGCAACTAAGTGAAAGAAGGCTACATATTGTATGGTTCCATTTATATGAAATGTCCAGCAGTGGCAAATCCATACACACAGAAAAGATTCTACATTCGTGGTTGCCAGGGGTTTGGAAGAGAGGGAAATAGGGAATGACTCCTTAAAATGGATGTAGGTTTCCTCTTGGTTGATGAAGATGTTTTGCAGCTCGGCAGTAGTGATAGTTGCACAACATTGTGACAGTAGTAAATTCCACTGAATGGTACAGTGAATTGTAAAATGATCCAAATGGTGAATTTTGTGTTATGTTCATTTTACTACAATAAAAAGGAGAAAGAATTCGGGAAAGACTTAGAGTTTGGGAAACTAAGGTGAACTGGTCAAGAAAAAGACAGCTCTATTGTTCAGTTTCCTCTCAGCTCTCCCAGTGCATTAATCCTCAGCAAAAAGTAGGCTGAACTTGTAGATGATAGTCATTCAACACAGTCCAGGGAAAAGTAAATAAAGTAAAACCCAACTCTTCTTCTTTAGCACATGTATGAAAGGTTAACTTGCTGCTCAGCCACGTGGACCTTCATGAAGACGTTTCACTTTAGGTGTCCTCTACTTCAGTACTTTACTCACAGCTCATTCACACATGTAGGCAACAGCATTCCTTAATTCGATGGAATCTGCAGCACTGGTTGTGATCAGTCTCATGAAAAGAAAAGGAAAGGTGGCGCGGAAGCCAAGGGAAGAGATTTTCAAGACAGAGACGTTGTTTAAGATCTAACTCGGCTTGGCGGTCACAAAGATAAGGATTGAGAAGTAGTCCCCTGGACTTGTCAACGGAGAAATCATTGGGGGCTTCAAGGAGATCAGTTTCACGAGAGTAGTGGGGCAGAAACCAGATCGCAGTGTAGATGGGAGGGGAGAAATGGGGGGCAAGTCAAGAAATTGATGGCAAAGGGAAAGAAGGGAGGGGTGGATAGGAGGACAGGAGAATGGAATGGAGGAGAGCATTTCCTTGTGGCTCTTTAATATGGCTGGGAGGGGCCAAAAGAGAAGGAGAGCGTGAAGATGTAGGAAGAGGGGGTGGCATCCCGAGCCCAAGGAGGACTGGCGCCTGTCTTCAGCTCCCACCAGCTGGATGGTCCCTCCCTCTAGCTTTCCACGTAGGCTGTGGAAGTTGCCCCTTGCCTCCTTGGATCAGCTGCCCTTGATTCGTTCGTCCTTTTCTTTTTTTTTTTTTTAACATCTTTTTTGGGGTATAATTGCTTTACAATGGTGTGTTAGTTTCTGCTTTATAACAAAGTGAATCAGTCATACATAAACATATGTTCCCATATGTCTTCCCTGTTGCGTCTCCCTCCCTCCCACCCTCCCTATCCCACCCCTCCAGGCTGTCACAAAGCACCGAGCCAATATCCCTGTGCCATGTGGCTGCTTCCCACTAGCTATCTACCTTACTGCCTTTGTTAGTGTGTATATGCCCATGACTCTCTCTCGCCCTGTCACAGCTCACCCTTCCCCCTCCCCATAACTTCAAGTCCGTTCTCTAAGAGGTCTGCGTCTTTATTCCTGCTTTACCCCTAGGTTCTTCATGACTTTTTTTTCTTAAATTCCATATATATGTGTTAGCATACGGTATTTGTCTTTTTCTTTCTGACTTACTTCACTCTGTATGACAGACTCTAGGTCTATCCAACTCATCACAAATAGCTCAATTTCGTTTCTTTTTATGGCTGAGTAATATTCCATTGTGTATATGTGCCACATCTTCTTTATCCATTCACTGTAAAACTCTTAGAGGAAAACATAGGCAGAACACTCTATGACATAAATCAAAGCAAGATCCTTTCTGACCCACCTCCTAGAGTAATGGAAATAAAAACAAAAATAAACAAATGGGACCTAATGAAACTTCAAAGCTTTTGCACAGCAAAGGAAACCATAAACAAGACCAAAAGACAACCCTCAGAATGGGAGAAAATATTTGCAAATGAAGCAACCGACAAAGGATTAATCTCCAAAATTTACAAGCAGCTCATGCAGCTCAATAACAAGAAAACAAACAACCCAATCCAAAAATGGGCAGAAGACCTAAATAGACATTTCTCCAAAGAAGATATACAGACTGCCAACAAACACATGAAAGAATGCTCAACATCATTAATCATTAGAGAAATGCAAATCAAAACTACAATGAGATATCATCTCACACCAGTCAGAATGGCCATCATCAAAAAATCTAGAAACAATAAATGCTGGAGAGGGTGTGGAGAAAAGGGAACACTCTTGCACTGCTGGTGGGAATGTGAATTGGTTCAGCCACTATGGAGAACAGTATGGAGGTTCCTTAAAAAACTACAAATAGAACTACCATATGACCCAGCAATCCCACTACTGGGCATATACCCTGAGAAAACCAAAATTCAAAAAGAGTCATGTACCAAAATGTTCATTGCAGCTCTATTTACAATAGCCCAGAGATGGAAACAACCTAAGTGCCCGTCATCGGATGAATGGATAAAGAAGATGTGGCACATATATACAATGGAATATTACTCAGCCATAAAAAGAAACGTTCGTCCTTTTCTTATTTCTCAGCACATCTGGGTCATATGTTATGTGAAGACAAACAAATCACCACTGATGCTTAATTTCTTGAAAAATCCCCCAGGCAGGTACCATTTTGGAGAACTACCTATTGTGCCTCAGCAAGCCCAAGTAGCCCATTTTTCCTCTCTCATTGGGAGAGATTGCTGTTTCTTGGAGAACCTGATGAAGAGGGTGACTCGCGCTTAGGAATAACGTTGCTTGAAAAGTGCAAAAGGTGAGGTAGTTTAGCTCTGAGGGGCCTCTGAGGCCTGAGACTTCCTGAGAGATGGCAGACTCACAGCTCCCATTTCCCTCTGACCCTGGGCTATGAGCTCATCAAATGAGATGGTAAATAAAGTCACTGACATGGTTTAAAGGATAATTTTGTTCTCTCTTGTTCACTCAGAGCAAATTGAATGGAAATTGCATACAACATATGGATGAACCATCCATACGATGGGGCTTGACCATATCCTCATGGTTCCCCTTCCCTTTTCTACATCTGGCCCCTTTAGCTCTGCAGACTTAACCCCACACCATCAGTCCACCCAGTCGGTCCACTGGATGTCTCTTCCTCTTTCGCATCTGGTCGTTGTCGTCACCTTGTTCTCCACTACCGCCTCCTGCAGTAGCTGTTAGGTCCAGAGAGGTTGGTTCACTGTGAGCAAGTAACTGTCAACTCCATGGACAGGTGGAAGTGACTTGGCAGCCGGGATGTGCCCACCCTGAGTTCATTATACCCATGAGGGTCAAGGAGAATGGGGATGCAGCTGGTCTGCAGAGCCCCGGCAGTTCTGAGACACATGTTCCTGGATCCACACGTTGCTCCATACCCAGCCTTGCCTTTCTTTTTTCTCTCTCTTGACTCCATCAAGGTTTCTGCTCTCCTTGTCCCTTTGGGGAGAGAGGCCAGTACCAGTCCAGGTGTAGTCCCCCAAAGCTTCCTACTTCCAAGCGCTACGTAGGCTTGTATATCCACTTGCTTGGGTTGCCCTGGCATTCGTGCCAACAAGTTGAGTGGTTTAAGCCCTAGGCTCTCTTTTCTGGCAAGAATGTGCCTAAAAATCTCCACCTCTGGTTTGGTGGCCCCTAAAAATTCCCAGTCAGTTTTGGTGAGGGGACACTTGGTGACAGTGTTGTCTTTCGAAATGAGTAGTTCCGTTACCGACAATACTTTGCTCCCCATACATTATTTATAAGGTTTCCCTGTTTGTATGTGCAAACTATTTGTGTGTATATTTTGAGAAATACATTGTACAGGCCTCTTTTTTATTTCTTCCACACACCCTAGAGATGTCATAGAGGTGGTAAATGTGTCCAACTTTTTGAGAAATTGGAACAATCAAGACTTACCTGTATGGAATGCTGTTAACGATGTCAATTCCCGTGACAGTACCTTTCATCTGACACACTTAGGGACTGTTAACAGATTAAAAGTAGTAAAAGACGTGGATAGAGAGAATTTTCATTATCTTGTGCACTGAAATCTTGGATTTTCGTTGGTTTGAATGGGCCTGAAAATGTATTTTTTTTAGTAGGGACATAGAAGCCTCTAGCGGTATTCTTAATAAAGCAAGCTGAGTTATAAGCAATCATCTGATGGAGGGTAAATGTACCACAGTCCAGTTTAAGAAAAATACAATATAAAAGTCTTACCATGGAAGAAAATCTTTATATGATCTTTTGTAAAAAAAAAAAAAAAAGCTTCAAGAAACATAAAGACATGACACCATATTCAGTTTAAAGTCAGTGACTTGTAAGCAAGGCAAAGCAAAGACAGTCTGATTAAGGCCGTTGCATTGTTGTGGCATTTTTTAGGTCTCACCCATTTCTGTGGCCTTTTTAGAACCTAAGCTTCTAGGGCACAGGGAACTTCATCTTGACGTAGGGCTGAGCAAATGCACGGAGCATTTCTCAATAAGTAGGCATTAAATTCTTAGTCCACAAGGGGCCTTGAGATGCCCTCTCTTTACTCCTTGGTAGAACTGTTTTAACCATCCCCCGAAAACAGATTTTTTTCTTTAAATCTCAAAATTCAGAGAGTCCACAATCAGAACTTCCTTCTCATATTGCCAAGTGGTCTGCGGTGGGCATCTGTCGAATGGTGTGAACTCTGCGTGGGGAGTCTGGCCTACCCTCGAGGCCCATGGTTTGGGCTGCGGTGGTGCCATGCTGTGCTCAGGGGCCTTCTTTTTTGGAAGTCTGGGCTCCAGTGAGCCTTGGTCATGCTCTTTTATGGAACCTTGGGTGCTAGACCACTCTGACCCTCAGTCTCATTTGCAGGTTCTGGGGAGGATTAAATGACCTCATGTGATATCCAGGTGACTGCGGCAGAGTCGGCTCGGGATGAATCTTTGCTTCGTTTTCATTAGCTGCGGAGAAGACGATGACAGGTTGGTGCCTCTCCAACTTTAATATGGTTATGCCTCTCTTGGGGATCTTGTTAAATGCAGGCTGGTATTCAGTAGTTCTGGGTGGGGCCTGGATTCTGTGCTTCTAACAAGCTCCTAGGTGACGGTGACGCTGAGGGCAAGGGTTTGGCACCTGCGTTTCTCCCTTTCCGGAAGAGCAGGATGTCTGCCGCACCCCCACCCGAGAGGAGCAAACATCCGCAACGTGACTACTAGGAACCAGCTTCCCTCACAGGCAAGGGACCTGTACCACTGCTCCCAACCATTCTGTCTGAGGTGCAGCAAACCAAAACACTGAAATGCTGAGGTTTGCAGCAAAGAGGAGGTTTATTCACAGGGCAGCCAAGCGAGGACGTGACGTGACAATAGGTCTCAAATCTGCCTCCCCAAAGGCAAGGGGCTTTGGGTATCTGTGGGATAAAGAATAAAGAAGCAGGGCAGTATGAGGCATGGGGAGCGTGAGGGAAGGTGATTGGAAAAAGGTGTGCTCATCATTGTTCTGAGCTGGCGTAACTAGGCTACAGGCCTCGGCACATTCTCAGGCTGGAGTTGGGGAAAACAGGAGCAGAATGGAAGATGACAGCGTGTGAAGGAGGTGTGGTGTCCATAGGTTCGGGGTCTGACGTGCTTCCTGCTGAAGCACCGATGCCCACCAAAGCCGTAAATGGGGTGCTGGAGAAAACAGGAGCAGAATGGAAGATGACAGCATGTGAGGGAGGTGTGGTGTCCATAGGTTCGGGGTCTGACGTGCTTCCTGCTGAAGCACCGACACCCGCCAAAGCCGTAAATGTGGTGCTGGGGAAAACAGGAGCAGAATGGAAGAGGACAGCGTGTGAAGGAGGTGTGGTGTCCATAGCTTCCATATTAGAGGTACTGCCTGCCTGATCTGAGAGCAGAGAGTGAAAGTGGGAGAGCCTCTTCCTAGATTCTAACTCCTCTGAATTTATAGCACTGGCTCTGCCTGGCTTTATGACATATCCATTGTACGTGTCACAGAGAAAGAGCGGGCGGGGCAGGGGGTGAGGCAGGGGTCACATGCAAGCCCAGCTGGTGGCTTAACCCCGGCCCAAAGGCAAAGGGCGGGGCCCCTTCTGGACTTTCTAGTGGCTGGGACGTCTGGCTGTGGGTGGCAGGTGTTTGGCACCAGCTGGGCCACCATGCGGAGACTGTTGGGGACTGTGGAAGCCTCCTCCAGAGCTCACCCTTCCTGGGGACTGGCTCTGCAGGCCCCTCAGCCCTGCGTATGTATCGGCCAGGCCTTCCCCACCACGGGGCCCAGAGGCCAGAGCCTGCTCAGACCTGAGGGCAGGAGGCAGCCAGAGCTTACCAGGGTGTGGGCCACCTCGTCCGGAGACCTCCCCAGCTACTCTGCGAGACCTGGAGACAGGATCGCCTTCTCCAGGGCTGCTCAGCTGCCAGCATCACCATGAGCCAGGTGGCCAAGGTTTCTGAGCAGGAGATGCAGAGCCCTGATCCGACTGTATGCTGCAGCCCATGATGTCACTTCCTGGCAGATAGGTTCTTTCTTCACTTCTTGTTTGAAATTTGGTAAAAGAACATTTAACCCTTGGCCTGTCCTTCAGGGTATATAGATGGTAGTGGCTTAGCTGGGATTCGATCCAAGCCTGTGTGATTCCAGAGCTTGTGCTCTGGACTGTGGTGCCTCCTTATCGTATATGCTTCATGTGTTACTTGTTTTTTTTTTTCTTGTAGTCCTTATGGTACTTAGCCCTAAGTGCCATACCTGTAACGAACAGCTACACTGCCCTGTAGGAGGTCTTCCTTTGTTCAACGCCTGAATTGGTCATCCACCACACTGTGTTCTAATCTCAGAAGATACAGGTCAGGGACCACCAGTTGTCAGCATGGCACCATTCCATATTTCGAATTGAGGCTTGAAGCCCGTATTTTCCCTTTGTCTAGTTTGAAGGATCCAGATATGTAAAGATGATATTCTAGATAAAACATGGGCTATCCTGAAAGAAATTCACCACTGAATTGTTCCATATGGATTAGAAGCCAGCTTCTCTGGCCTTCCTGGAGTATATCCAGTAAGGCGTCTCATTCATGTCTAGAAAGCAACTATATCATTTATTGCAACTTCTGCGTGGAGCGATGTGTTGGTATAAAGTACGATCAACACAATTTGGTCATTGTGAGTATGACAGCTGGGTCCACTCTTTACTACACATATGTAACTCTAGGGATTCTTATGCCCAAGGGAGGAGACGTACTCTTGGCTGTCTAGGACAAGGGAAGCATGTGTTGTTATTCAGGAGCTGGAAGCTTCAGCATGACAGGTAGGAATTGAACAATCGTGGTCTATACATCACTTGACCTTGCTTAAAACTTGTTTCTTTGGCTTGCTTCATTGGAGTGTTTTCTCCCTCCTAGGCTGACATTGTCTGTTATGTATCACGCATGAGACATATAGAAGTTTCAGAACCCAAAATCATATAGATCAGTAAAAATGTATATATATATATATATATATATAAATCTATTGAAACTCACACTGGGCTTAATTCATATATTCCAAAATCAGTTTGACCGTCTGCTCATGAGATTCTTTTTATGGTATGTCCCAGCAAATCTGGGCTTCCATCCCCAATAAATTTTGGGGTTGAAGGACACAAAAGCTTTTGCTCAGACCTAAATTCTGTCTGAAAAAAAGGGAAATATTATAAGCCCTTTGTAACCTCTCCAAGAGCAGAAATGATTTACAGTTGTGGCATTGAACCATAATTCCTCGATCTCATTTGAGAAGAGTTCAGTTAGAAACAGTGTCTTGATTTTTGTTTCTTTTGTTTCTTCCCTGTTTTCTTGTCTTGCTTGCCAACAATCCATTGTAATTCATGAGTTAGTATGGCAGCAGGCTGAGTGTTCCCTGGAGCTCATTAAATGAAGTGTTTTTCCTAAAATGACGTTTGTCTCCTTGTTTTCAGCCCCTCTTCTTTCCTCTGCCCTTGACTATAACCAGAGCTCAGCAAAAGCTGAGTGACTTTGTGCAGACCTTACTTAGGCTCAGCCTTTTTTTCTTCATTATTTTATTCATGGCTCCTCCGTTTCATTGTTTGCCTTCTCGAAATGTGTTGAAATCTTTCTGTGGTTGATGACTTCCAAAATATCTTGGCTTTTATTGGTTGATTAATTTTGGTATTTCTACAGTTTTATTTAGATATGGTTTCAGGAGGAACAGAAAGTAAATATATTTCCTAGTCTGCCATCTTGAGCTGAAAATCCCTGTGGATTTTAGCATCCAATGTTCCCATGGGAAAACACCCAACCATGGCCTTAATAGATGTAACACTCAAGATTTCAGCTTTTCTTGAGCAATCACTAAGGATTTCATATGTGGTCATTTCTAATGGGGA
This sequence comes from Orcinus orca, assembly GCF_937001465.1. NCBI lineage: Eukaryota > Metazoa > Chordata > Mammalia > Artiodactyla > Delphinidae > Orcinus > Orcinus orca. The sequence goes on from NC_064570.1 coordinate 92,077,103, forward strand.
AATTATAACTATCTCATGACGTTGATTTGAGGATTAAATTAGGTAATGAACATGAAAATGCTTTGTAAGATTTAAAAATCTGTAAAACTGTTTTTTGTTATTATTTGATTTGTTGCTATTTCAGCTTCACTTGACAGTTGTTTATGACCTTGCCTATGTGAGAAAATGCCCTCTGGGTTATTTTTTTGAAAGCCAGAATGTATTTTTCAACAGCTCAATGGAACTGGCATCATTTGTGAAGGTTAAGGGTGAAGGGGTAAATGTTTCTTGACACCTATCACTTTACAGTGTTTTCAGGAACTAACTGACTCATGTATTCCTCTTCCAAATTTGGTTGAGGACCTCCTACCAGCCACATGCTTTACGTCAGGTGTTGGAAAGCATTTTCTGGATTTTAAAGATCTTAGGCTTTGTGGGCCATATAGAGTTTCTGTAGCTTCCCCTCCTCTTTCCTCTTCAACAAGCTTTCTAAACGTGAGAACCATTATTAGCTCACAGTCCCACAGATCCAGGCTGAGAGCCTGATTTGATTCGTGGCCATTATTTGCCAATTCCTGCTCTGCGTCTTCACTGAGGAGGGGGACCATGTTTGAGTAATCAGTTCTTTGAATCAACTGTTGGTCTTCTGGGCCTTGTCCTTGCTCTCCTACAGTCTCTAATCAGCGTGGCATCCAGAGAGATCTTGTTAAAACATAAGTCAGATCATGTCACTCAAATTTCTTCAATGGCTTCTTCACAGAAAATGCAAAGTCCTCAGAGTGCCTCCACAGACCTAGAAATCTGGGTGTCTGTTTCCTCTCTGACTGTTTCCTTCTCCTCTCCAATTTGCTTGCTCTGTTTTCCACACGCTGACATCCTTTCTGCTCCTTGGATACTCCAAGCCTACTCTTGCCTCATTGACTTTCTGCCGCAGGCCAGCCACAGAAAGAGGATTTCACCGCCCAGGGTCAGAAGGGAAGGGGAAAGGAACCGAAGTAGCACCGACGAATGGGGTCAGAAGCCCATGGGTCAGAAGGCTGTAATGAGAAGCCTAGTCACCGCAACAAAGAATAGACCCCCGCTCGCCGAAACTAGAGAAAGCTCGCATGCAGCAATGAAGACCCAATGCAGCCAAAAATAAATAAATAAAAAATAAAGTATAGAATCTTAAAAAAAATCTATAAAGAATATTACAAGAATAGAATCACAGGCCAGTTTCTCCTTTGAACATGCATGCAAAATGTGTAAAGAGAAGCACAAACTATATCCATGGTATGTAAAACAATCATATATCAGAATCAAAGTAGCTTTATTCTTCTGGCAATGCACGGTTGCTTTAATGTCCAAACGTGAAACTGATCCCAGGAATGAATTAGAGTGGGAGAAAAGTCATTTAAAACAGAAATCTTGGGACTTCCCTGGTGGTCCAGTGTTTAGAACATGGCGCGTTCACTGCTGGGGCCCTGGGGTCCAATCCCAGGTCAGGGAACTAAGATCCTGCAAGACATGAGGCAGGGCCCCGAAAAAAAAAAAGGAAAGAAAGAAGTCTTAACCAGGAGAAGCACAAGATCGAATAAACATAACAGATAACACCTTATGAAAAATAGGTGAAGATTATGGAATATTCTAAGATTTAAAACAAAAAGAAACTTTTAAAGATTCAAAAGGATGTGACAAATATTGTACATAAGCCAAAATAAAATGAAATAAAATATACAAATGATGGGAGCCCAAAATTCCAGATGCCCAAGTCCTGTCTCTGAAGATTCTCATTCAATGGGTTCAGGATTTCCTCCTTATTGAAAAACCTACAGGTGATTCTGGTACGATTCCCAGACACAATGTAAAGCTTCTCTTTTACAGGAAAGAATACCAGATTATTTTGTTATCTTATAGTTATACTAACAGGTTGTACTATTGACGGATAAGTCTGCTGTGAAAATGCACCCCCACTAGGGATAAAAAAGGAACTAGTAGTCTCTACTGCTCCTTGGTGGCAGCACGCATGTATTGCAAGGGCAATTATTGTAGCAATCCAAATTAGTGGAACATTTTAGAATTGGAAGGCAACATACAGATCATCTAGTCAAGCTTCCAACTATTATAGTTGTGAAAACTAAGGCCCATATAAATGAAATGATTTATCTCCAAAGAGCATTAGTGAAAGTATGAAATAAAAAATATCTCTGAACTTTTAATTTAGTGCTGTTTTTATTAATCTCAAGTATTAGCTTAAACTTCAGTGTGACAGATTTGGGATTGAATTCCTGCTCACGTTTACTGATTGCGTGTCTTTTAGTAAGTTACTAAAACACTTTTTTTTTAAATAGACGTATTTAATTATTTATCTTTGGCTGCCTAGGCTCTTCGTTGCTGTGCACGGGCTTTCCCTAGTTGCGGTGGCCATGGTCTACACTTTGTTGCAGTACGCGGGCTTCTCATTGTGGTGGCTTCTCGTTGTTGCTGAGCACGGGGTCTAGGTGCGTGGGCTTCAGTAGTTGTGGTTCACGGGCTCTAGCACGCAGGCTCAGTAGTTGTGGCACATGGTCTTAGTTGCTCCACGCCATGTGGGATCTTTACGGACCCGGGCTCAAACGTGTGTCCCGTGCACTGGCAGGTGGATCCTTAACCAGTGCGCCAACAGGGAAGCCCTACTAATACACTTTTAACTTTGCTTTTCATGTATGTAAAATGGTGAGCCTTGACTGATATAGAATATGAGATAACCTAGCACTGTTCTTAACACATATATGCAGTTAAAACTTTTTGGCTCTCATCCCTCTTAAACAGCCTCTATCCTCTTAATAATGAATGTGTCTTTCAGCTAGCAGAGCACCCCAGAGCTGACCACATTCTGGCAAGAGATATAGGATTCTTTTTCTTACTGGGGGTTCTTTATACCTGATAGTTGAAGTGCACTTAAACATGAACAACTCTTGTTTATACTGTAGTAATGGATTTGATGGACGAATTTTAGAGAGTAATATGCAGGAATTGAGCTGCCTTACCCTCAAGAAATATAATTCGATAGTGGTGGCTAGAACGATAAACAGTGTTTGGACAGGGAGTCCATATTGGATGTGAACTTCCTGTACTCCCATTCGTCTATTAAGAATAAAGAGAATCCTTTCAAAATGTGTTTTAAAGGGCAGTTATTTCTTTCTGCCTCATTTAAGTTACCTGCAAGAAAAAGACAATCTCCTGCATCCTTGTTTAATAGGCTTTTAATATAAAGCAGATAATTTTTTGCAACATTTCCCAAACTTTTCATTATCGAATTGGCTGAGGCTTCTCAACGATTATCATTTCACAACAATATCTCCATCTTCAGCTTCTTTCAATGAATTGGCCTAATAGATGTGCCATTAAAACAGAGCTTCACTCTCAACGTATTTTTAATTTTGTATTCAAACAGTATGAAGGATTCAGCCATAACAGTGAGTGGATTTCTGATACATGCTACATGATGGATGCAACTAAGTGAAAGAAGGCTACATATTGTATGGTTCCATTTATATGAAATGTCCAGCAGTGGCAAATCCATACACACAGAAAAGATTCTACATTCGTGGTTGCCAGGGGTTTGGAAGAGAGGGAAATAGGGAATGACTCCTTAAAATGGATGTAGGTTTCCTCTTGGTTGATGAAGATGTTTTGCAGCTCGGCAGTAGTGATAGTTGCACAACATTGTGACAGTAGTAAATTCCACTGAATGGTACAGTGAATTGTAAAATGATCCAAATGGTGAATTTTGTGTTATGTTCATTTTACTACAATAAAAAGGAGAAAGAATTCGGGAAAGACTTAGAGTTTGGGAAACTAAGGTGAACTGGTCAAGAAAAAGACAGCTCTATTGTTCAGTTTCCTCTCAGCTCTCCCAGTGCATTAATCCTCAGCAAAAAGTAGGCTGAACTTGTAGATGATAGTCATTCAACACAGTCCAGGGAAAAGTAAATAAAGTAAAACCCAACTCTTCTTCTTTAGCACATGTATGAAAGGTTAACTTGCTGCTCAGCCACGTGGACCTTCATGAAGACGTTTCACTTTAGGTGTCCTCTACTTCAGTACTTTACTCACAGCTCATTCACACATGTAGGCAACAGCATTCCTTAATTCGATGGAATCTGCAGCACTGGTTGTGATCAGTCTCATGAAAAGAAAAGGAAAGGTGGCGCGGAAGCCAAGGGAAGAGATTTTCAAGACAGAGACGTTGTTTAAGATCTAACTCGGCTTGGCGGTCACAAAGATAAGGATTGAGAAGTAGTCCCCTGGACTTGTCAACGGAGAAATCATTGGGGGCTTCAAGGAGATCAGTTTCACGAGAGTAGTGGGGCAGAAACCAGATCGCAGTGTAGATGGGAGGGGAGAAATGGGGGGCAAGTCAAGAAATTGATGGCAAAGGGAAAGAAGGGAGGGGTGGATAGGAGGACAGGAGAATGGAATGGAGGAGAGCATTTCCTTGTGGCTCTTTAATATGGCTGGGAGGGGCCAAAAGAGAAGGAGAGCGTGAAGATGTAGGAAGAGGGGGTGGCATCCCGAGCCCAAGGAGGACTGGCGCCTGTCTTCAGCTCCCACCAGCTGGATGGTCCCTCCCTCTAGCTTTCCACGTAGGCTGTGGAAGTTGCCCCTTGCCTCCTTGGATCAGCTGCCCTTGATTCGTTCGTCCTTTTCTTTTTTTTTTTTTTAACATCTTTATTGGGGTATAATTGCTTTACAATGGTGTGTTAGTTTCTGCTTTATAACAAAGTGAATCAGTCATACATAAACATATGTTCCCATATGTCTTCCCTGTTGCGTCTCCCTCCCTCCCACCCTCCCTATCCCACCCCTCCAGGCTGTCACAAAGCACCGAGCCAATATCCCTGTGCCATGTGGCTGCTTCCCACTAGCTATCTACCTTACTGCCTTTGTTAGTGTGTATATGCCCATGACTCTCTCTCGCCCTGTCACAGCTCACCCTTCCCCCTCCCCATAACTTCAAGTCCGTTCTCTAAGAGGTCTGCGTCTTTATTCCTGCTTTACCCCTAGGTTCTTCATGACTTTTTTTTCTTAAATTCCATATATATGTGTTAGCATACGGTATTTGTCTTTTTCTTTCTGACTTACTTCACTCTGTATGACAGACTCTAGGTCTATCCACCTCATCACAAATAGCTCAATTTCGTTTCTTTTTATGGCTGAGTAATATTCCATTGTGTATATGTGCCACATCTTCTTTATCCATTCACTGTAAAACTCTTAGAGGAAAACATAGGCAGAACACTCTATGACATAAATCAAAGCAAGATCCTTTCTGACCCACCTCCTAGAGTAATGGAAATAAAAACAAAAATAAACAAATGGGACCTAATGAAACTTCAAAGCTTTTGCACAGCAAAGGAAACCATAAACAAGACCAAAAGACAACCCTCAGAATGGGAGAAAATATTTGCAAATGAAGCAACCGACAAAGGATTAATCTCCAAAATTTACAAGCAGCTCATGCAGCTCAATAACAAGAAAACAAACAACCCAATCCAAAAATGGGCAGAAGACCTAAATAGACATTTCTCCAAAGAAGATATACAGACTGCCAACAAACACATGAAAGAATGCTCAACATCATTAATCATTAGAGAAATGCAAATCAAAACTACAATGAGATATCATCTCACACCAGTCAGAATGGCCATCATCAAAAAATCTAGAAACAATAAATGCTGGAGAGGGTGTGGAGAAAAGGGAACACTCTTGCACTGCTGGTGGGAATGTGAATTGGTTCAGCCACTATGGAGAACAGTATGGAGGTTCCTTAAAAAACTACAAATAGAACTACCATATGACCCAGCAATCTCACTACTGGGCATATACCCTGAGAAAACCAAAATTCAAAAAGAGTCATGTACCAAAATGTTCATTGCAGCTCTATTTACAATAGCCCAGAGATGGAAACAACCTAAGTGCCCGTCATCGGATGAATGGATAAAGAAGATGTGGCACATATATACAATGGAATATTACTCAGCCATAAAAAGAAACGTTCGTCCTTTTCTTATTTCTCAGCACATCTGGGTCATATGTTATGTGAAGACAAACAAATCACCACTGATGCTTAATTTCTTGAAAAATCCCCCAGGCAGGTACCATTTTGGAGAACTACCTATTGTGCCTCAGCAAGCCCAAGTAGCCCATTTTTCCTCTCTCATTGGGAGAGATTGCTGTTTCTTGGAGAACCTGATGAAGAGGGTGACTCGCGCTTAGGAATAACGTTGCTTGAAAAGTGCAAAAGGTGAGGTAGTTTAGCTCTGAGGGGCCTCTGAGGCCTGAGACTTCCTGAGAGATGGCAGACTCACAGCTCCCATTTCCCTCTGACCCTGGGCTATGAGCTCATCAAATGAGATGGTAAATAAAGTCACTGACATGGTTTAAAGGATAATTTTGTTCTCTCTTGTTCACTCAGAGCAAATTGAATGGAAATTGCATACAACATATGGATGAACCATCCATACGATGGGGCTTGACCATATCCTCATGGTTCCCCTTCCCTTTTCTACATCTGGCCCCTTTAGCTCTGCAGACTTAACCCCACACCATCAGTCCACCCAGTCGGTCCACTGGATGTCTCTTCCTCTTTCGCATCTGGTCGTTGTCGTCACCTTGTTCTCCACTACCGCCTCCTGCAGTAGCTGTTAGGTCCAGAGAGGTTGGTTCACTGTGAGCAAGTAACTGTCAACTCCATGGACAGGTGGAAGTGACTTGGCAGCCGGGATATGCCCACCCTGAGTTCATTATACCCATGAGGGTCAAGGAGAATGGGGATGCAGCTGGTCTGCAGAGCCCCGGCAGTTCTGAGACACATGTTCCTGGATCCACACGTTGCTCCATACCCAGCCTTGCCTTTCTTTTTTCTCTCTCTTGACTCCATCAAGGTTTCTGCTCTCCTTGTCCCTTTGGGGAGAGAGGCCAGTACCAGTCCAGGTGTAGTCCCCCAAAGCTTCCTACTTCCAAGCGCTACGTAGGCTTGTATATCCACTTGCTTGGGTTGCCCTGGCATTCGTGCCAACAAGTTGAGTGGTTTAAGCCCTAGGCTCTCTTTTCTGGCAAGAATGTGCCTAAAAATCTCCACCTCTGGTTTGGTGGCCCCTAAAAATTCCCAGTCAGTTTTGGTGAGGGGACACTTGGTGACAGTGTTGTCTTTCGAAATGAGTAGTTCCGTTACCGACAATACTTTGCTCCCCATACATTATTTATAAGGTTTCCCTGTTTGTATGTGCAAACTATTTGTGTGTATATTTTGAGAAATACATTGTACAGGCCTCTTTTTTATTTCTTCCACACACCCTAGAGATGTCATAGAGGTGGTAAATGTGTCCAACTTTTTGAGAAATTGGAACAATCAAGACTTACCTGTATGGAATGCTGTTAACGATGTCAATTCCCGTGACAGTACCTTTCATCTGACACACTTAGGGACTGTTAACAGATTAAAAGTAGTAAAAGACGTGGATAGAGAGAATTTTCATTATCTTGTGCACTGAAATCTTGGATTTTCGTTGGTTTGAATGGGCCTGAAAATGTATTTTTTTTAGTAGGGACATAGAAGCCTCTAGCGGTATTCTTAATAAAGCAAGCTGAGTTATAAGCAATCATCTGATGGAGGGTAAATGTACCACAGTCCAGTTTAAGAAAAATACAATATAAAAGTCTTACCATGGAAGAAAATCTTTATATGATCTTTTGTAAAAAAAAAAAAAAAGCTTCAAGAAACATAAAGACATGACACCATATTCAGTTTAAAGTCAGTGACTTGTAAGCAAGGCAAAGCAAAGACAGTCTGATTAAGGCCGTTGCATTGTTGTGGCATTTTTTAGGTCTCACCCATTTCTGTGGCCTTTTTAGAACCTAAGCTTCTAGGGCACAGGGAACTTCATCTTGACGTAGGGCTGAGCAAATGCACGGAGCATTTCTCAATAAGTAGGCATTAAATTCTTAGTCCACAAGGGGCCTTGAGATGCCCTCTCTTTACTCCTTGGTAGAACTGTTTTAACCATCCCCCGAAAACAGATTTTTTTCTTTAAATCTCAAAATTCAGAGAGTCCACAATCAGAACTTCCTTCTCATATTGCCAAGTGGTCTGCGGTGGGCATCTGTCGAATGGTGTGAACTCTGCGTGGGGAGTCTGGCCTACCCTCGAGGCCCATGGTTTGGGCTGCGGTGGTGCCATGCTGTGCTCAGGGGCCTTCTTTTTTGGAAGTCTGGGCTCCAGTGAGCCTTGGTCATGCTCTTTTATGGAACCTTGGGTGCTAGACCACTCTGACCCTCAGTCTCATTTGCAGGTTCTGGGGAGGATTAAATGACCTCATGTGATATCCAGGTGACTGCGGCAGAGTCGGCTCGGGATGAATCTT